>NC_139688.1:31577961-32966230 GCF_964106915.1 Podarcis gaigeae
CCAAGAAAACTTCCTTACAGACATCATCTTCTTGCCTATGCACATGCACCTCCTTATAAATTAGCACAGATAATTGTAACATAATTTTCCCTAAGGATTCTACTTTGCAATTTAAAAACTGGAACTTGGCATGAGAAAACCCAGTCAGCATTTTCACTTTGCTGTCTGAAATCATTTGGATTTCCTCCTCATAAACTACAAAAATAGCAGTATCAGGTTTAATGTCTTTCAGTGGATTGAAAACATTGATACAGTTTTCAGGCAGGTGGCAGGAAAGGACTACTGCTAATGTTTGTTGCTCTGATGAGGCCTTTCCACCCTCCACTTCCTATTATGTGTTAGCTTCCCTCTCTCTGTTTTCTTGCTCTAATCCTAGATGAGAGGCTCCCAGTTTCAGGAACAAGCCTTGACTGTATAATGACTGGACAATCCCTAGCAGAACAAGCCATTAATCATCTGGAAAATAGCAGTGCCTATAACTCCACAAGCAGCCTGTAATGAGCCGCAGCAATTATAATTCTCATCGCTGCTTTCGTGAAAGTTTGATATATTTCTTGGATATGGGGACTCAACAAAGCGAGAGGAAATATGGCCAAGCAAGACATAAGAAAATAAGAAGACCAATAAGTTTGGTTCAAGGGATGAATGGGAAGCAACAGTAAAGATCCAAATAGGAGATGCTCCCTGCAGCCTTCATCCATGCACAGTAAGACCAGTGCATACTAGGTGTGGAGTTTGCCACTAAATGAAGCTCTTCTCTGAATCCCGCATACTTACAATGTATGCATGCAACCATCATTGCTACCACCTTCTGAGTAAAGGAGATTTGTTTAGACAGTTGTTTGGCAGTAGGCTTGCTTCCTGTTCCTCATTTAGTACAAAAAATGTATTCCTAAATAAGGAGCTGGTGACAAACCTACTTGGTGATATGCTGTGACTACCTGCAGAATTACCATAGTTTGAATCCAGAGTCTTTGTACTGATGATGAAGAGGAGTTTTAGGTGTGTCCGATAGGTGCACAACTGTGCATGCACACATCACGCTAAACCCAGAAGTGACGGAAAAATGAAAAAAAAAAACAGAAACCTTTTTGCTAGATATTTCAGGTCAAAAATTGCAGAAAGAAAAATGGAAATTTTTTTATGTATGCTACAACAGTGACAAGAATTCTATTAGTTCAAGGTTGGAAGACTGGAGAAGTACTAACGAAAGAACAATGGCAAGAAAAACTGGTGAACTATGCAGAATTAGCAAAATTAACAGACAAATTACATGAAAATGACAATAGTGACTTTAAAAAAGAATGGGAATCTTTTACAACTTATCTACAGAAACAACAAAAAGAGATGGACTCATTGGCAGGTTTTGAATAAACATTCACAATTTTATTTAAGTAAAATATGGAGAAAAACAATGCAATAACATTTTATGTATATTAACATGCAGATGATAACAAAAAAACGTAACAAACCAAGGAGGGGAAGATGAGGGAAGTCAATGGGGTTTTTTTTTTTGAAAAATGTAAAATTGGATAATTGTTTTTACAAACTGTTACAAAAAAAATTAATAAAATATTTAAAAGAAAAAGAAGTGACCCAAAAATGTCACAAAAGCTCCACGAAAAGGGGCGGAATGGGGCGGAGGCAGAATGTGGTGTTTGCACGCGTTTCAAATATACATACACAATTTCACTTAAACGCGTGGTGCTTGGAATGTAACCCCCTTGTAATTTGGGAGTCGCCTGTATTGTTAATTTCATCACCTCTCTTATAGGTGTATTGGTACGCTGTTGTCGCACATGAGACTGAGTGAGAATAGGCAAGTGGCTGTTGTTATTGCTTTTATTTATCAGTTGCTTTTTACAGTAAAAAAGCCTCAAAGCAATTTGACAAGAATAAAATAACAACTTAAAACTAGAGAAAGTTTAAAAACACTAACAATACAAAATGCTTGCTATTATGTAAATGAACAGTTCCTCATCCCACCTTCTCTCCAACGTCACCAAGCTCTGATAGAATAAGGATTCTGCAGTACCCACATAGTCAGTGCACCTCCAGGCTCTGTTGAGAAAGGTGGATTTAGGAGCAATCTTAACCCCACCTGGGTTGGCTTAAACAAGGAGTAGGATTGCAATGTTAATCAAGTAGTCCAGTCAGGTAAACAAATTTCCATCATAATATGAATCACTGCCAACTCCTGCTGATTATAAGCTTTGTTATTTTCTAAAGAATAAAATTGATTTTCGTCCAGCAACTACTTTTTCCAATATCAAAGCAAAACAACTCAGGCTGGCAACATGCAAATTACTGGAGAAGTGTTCAGCAGACATTGCAGAGATTATGAAAATCTACTTTGTTCAAATTACATTGCACGCCAGTTAATTTTACTTGTTATTTGCATTATGTTGCGCTTCTCCACATTTTCAGTCAAATGTTAATACTCTAGTAATAAAATCCCCATAGAACATGCATGCCATTTTGCCAAGAAAGATCCTTATTTTTAAATACTAAAAAATGAACTCACTGTAAGAAATGTCTGAGTTTAAACTGAGGATTAAAAAATTAATGATATATTTCTCTGTTCCCAATGTTCTTTCATGGTCTTCTGAAAACTCTTTTGCACCCTCTAGAAAGATAGCATAGGGATGGTGTAATGGCTCTCCAACTGTTGGACTGCAACTCCCACAATCCCTGACCATTTGCCATGCTGGCTGGGGTTGCTGGGTGTTGAAGTCCGACAACAGCTACAGGAACCACATTTTATTCATGTAAAAACACATATGTAACAGCAAGCAAAACACTAAATTAAAACTCAAAAAAAAGACAGCAACTTAAGTAAATTCCCCGATAAAGCAGGAGTTCTGAGGTAACCGTGGAACTCCTCAGGCCGCAAGAGTCTTCTTGTTTATTCATTATGGCTTTTTCAATATAATCTGCAAATGTAGGGCTAATACATGACATGTCAAATATCTATTAGGAACCTGTGCACTTAGAAACACATTCTTAAAATATGGCCCTCTTTGGATAGCCCTGGGCAAATACTCTGGTGACTACAAGGTTGTAGAATGTCCAGATAAATTGGAAAAGAACAAATTAAAGGAAGCCGAGAGCGAAGTCCCGGATTTCTGCATCTGAAACAAATGAGTTCTGCCAAAAATGTATTTTTGGAAGATAAAATGAAAGGTAAATTAAATTCACATCAGCACCATTTCAATTTGTTTTTGTTTGTGTACACACCAGGGGGCGATGACTGGGTGGGGATGTCTTTACCCTATGCAAAAGGGTTCACATCTTAGCTAGAGATGAATTAGAAATGGCTTAAGGATTCCAGTGGGTGTGAAGTTGGTTTGAAAAACAATACAAGTGGGATACATACACATTTGGGATGTCATGTGAATATGGATTAAAAACCCAGTATTGGAAATGCAGAATGTGCACGGTAAGCAGGAGTGTGAACAGAACCTTAAGAGTCTTTTTTTAAAAAAATGATTTATTGCAGTGTGTTTTATTATGTTAGGGTGGACTGATATGGTAAATTAGAAATGAAGGGCGCTTTTTGAAGATTGTAAGGAGATAGATTGCTTCCAACCTCATGAGCCAATTCCGTGAGGAATAAGCCTTTGCTCCAGTACAAATATTGAGTAGGGTGGGAAGGTGGGTGGACAAAGATAAGTAAAATTAAGTAAGGAGGAGGGGAATCTTTCTCTTTGTTCCGCAGTTGCAATTCATCATTGTGACCTGCGCTTGTGTATAAGTCTGGAGGAATTCTCCAAAGTTATCATTGCCATTTTCTAACCAGATGCCTGCACCTTCAATGGAACAGGCAGAAATCCAACAGGTGTCCATTTTTTTTCCTGGTGTGAAAAGTGCTCCCTCCTCCTCCCTACGGGTTAAAATCTACCGCTTTCGTTATGAACATATCACATTTTCAGTTCATTAGACCCAGTTATGGGACCAGTAGCCCTTGGCAGGAGAGAAAAGCAGCAAGCAACGCGCCCAAACGAGGACTTGCGCGGAATGAAACCGGGAGAAACCGCAGAGCAGAGGCAACAGGAAGGAAAGGGCTGGGAGGCTGCGGCGCAGCAGCAGCAGCGGCGGGGGGCGTGGCTTAGAACTAGCAGCTGTAGAGGCGCGAGAGGGGGCGTGGCCCAAGCGCCGGTGGCGCAGGGACGGACACGCGGCCAGCAATCTGACAGCTCACGTGACGCGGCACATGGGCCGCCGAGACGGGCTAGGGAGAGCTGAGCCTGCGGCGAGCACACGGATCTCTTTCTGGGAGGAGAGGGGCGGGGCTTTTCGGGAGGGGCGGGGCCTCGGCGTTGGCCGTTGAGAAGCTGCAGCTCCGCGAGGGCGTCATTTGAAAGGGGTTGCTAGGCGACGGCTCGCCGGTGGGGGCGGCGCCTCAACGGAAAGGCTTTTCCGTTACAATGACGGCGTTTCACCGCCAGTCTGAAGGGGAAAGGCGAAGGGGCGGACGGCTGGTGTGGTGCGGCTGAAGCCAGCGCGTCTTTTTTTTTTTTCTTTTCGTGCTTGATGCGAAGACGTGTGAGCGAGACAACGCGGCGTCCCTTCCTTCCCTCTGTTCGTGACCGAAGAACACGACGGCTGTCGAGGGTGGCGTTCCCGGAGATGGGCCGCGGCGCGGCTAACAGGTGGGAGGAATGGCCGACAGGAGAGCCGTTAGGCGGCGCCCTGAAACCCAGGGGCTTCGTGTCGGGGGCTCTGGACGACCTTCGGCGCTGCCGGAGGCAAGTCGGGTGTCCTGTCAGAAAAGGGGCGGGGCCTGAAGGGTTGAGGGCGGCTAGAGCTGGGGGTTTATTATTACACTTCTCCACCCTCAAGACGTGACTCCCTTTACCTTGATGGCTTAAAGGGCCCGGGCGCTGCAGCACGTCCCGTTCCCGGCAAAGGAGAAAGCGTGGGTGGGTTACAGGCGAGGGTGGCCGCAAGGAGGCGACGTGCGCTACCTCCCGCCTTCCAGCAGCTTCGCGGCGACCAATGGGCGGGAAAGAACACGAGCAGTCCGGCGGAGTGGCGTGTCTCTGGCCCAAAGAGAAAAAGAGGGAGCTGGAGGGTCGGCTTGCCTTTGCGCCGCCCCGCTGCCCGCCCACCGCAGCTCTCTGCGTCCAATGGGAAGCGCGCTGTGCGAAAAGGGGCGGGAAGCGTGTGGGGTTAGGTGAAGAGGGAGGAGGCGCGGCCGGGCCATAGGCAGCGGCGCTCCTTTGCTGCAGCGTCACTGGGAGACTTGTTGGAGCTACTGTTAGCGGCGGAGGGAAAGCTGCTCCTAGGGGGTGGTGGGCGCCTCTCGACAGTCTTTTCCTGCGCCCGCCACGGGCTTTCGTCGTCGTCCTTTCCCCGCCCCGGCCCCGCGATCGTCCTCAGGGTCTGACCCTGCGCTTCTTTCCTTGGCAGGGAAGAATCGTGACTAGGAGCCTGAGACCAGCAGCGTGCGGCTTGAGGCGGCGGCGGGCGACTGGTGCCCCCAGCTCGCCCCGGGCCCCTCCCCTGCGATGGGGAATGGGTTGTCGGAGCAGACGTCGATCCTGTCGAGCCTTCCTTCCTTCCAGTGCTTCCACATCGTGATCCTGGGGCTGGACTGCGCCGGCAAGACCACGGTCCTCTACCGGCTGCAGTTTAACGAGTTCGTCAACACCGTCCCCACCAAAGGTTTCAACACCGAGAAGATCAAGGTGACGCTGGGCAACAACAAGACGGTCACTTTCCACTTCTGGGACGTCGGAGGCCAGGAGAAGCTGCGGCCCCTTTGGAAGTCCTACACCCGCTGCACGGACGGCATCGTCTTCGTGGTGGATTCTGTGGATGTGGAAAGGATGGAAGAAGCCAAAACGGAACTGCACAAAATCACGCGGATCTCGGAGAACCAAGGGGTGCCCGTGCTCATAGTGGCTAACAAGCAGGACTTGAGACACTCACTGTCGCTCTCGGAGATGGAAAAGATGTTGGCCACAGGCGAGCTGAGCGCTTCCACGCCGTGGCACCTGCAGCCTACCTGTGCTATCATAGGAGATGGGCTGAAAGAAGGACTGGAGAAACTGCACGATATGATAATTAAGCGAAGGAAAATGCTGAGGCAGCAAAAAAAGAAGAGATGAGCTGCTGTAGGCATGAGGGGTAATTCCTTCTTGGCATTGAACTAAAACAGTTCCCAGCACCTGGCCTGCTTGTTTGGATCCTGTACAGCCTAATAAAACACTCAGCCTGGTGGGAAGCTTTGCAGACACAGACCCTTTTACCTGGTTTCCCCACAAGTTATTGGCACTACAACTACTTTTTTTTTCTAAAGAAAGCAAATCAGAAACAGCTCCCTTGTTGCATAGTACAAAATGATCAGGAAACAGATGGGTGGGTAAATGTGACCTGGATATCTTAAATAGCCAAATAAAACAATGAAGAGTGTTCTGCTTGGTGGTGTAATACTATGTTTGAGAGTGCCTTTGCAAGAAAACTGCGTTCAAGGCATTCAGTGTTTTTTCAACTACTGCTTGTATGTGGAGTGTTTAGATGAAGATATGCAGCTTTAAAATAGTATCCTTTAACATATATGGAGCTAGTATACCATTATTTAAGGAGGCTGTGAATGTGGAGGGATTTTAATGAAAGATTGGCAGTATGGTATGCTTTTAGATCTATTCTCTTAAAATAACACTTGTGGCTTGGATGATTTGAACTACCACTACTGTGGTATTCGTGTTATCTGAAGCTTGATAGAGGGAAAAAGTATGGAATATATAAGAGCATGGATGAGTTTCCTGATAATGTAGCATGTCTTGGTGTGTAGGGGTTCTTTAGAAATAGCTGTGCATCGTTAAGCAGTGCTAATCAGGTTTGGACCATACTTATTTGTCCTATGGAGACATGTTCTAAAATGTTTGCTCGCAACAAACACTGAACAATGAGACAAAAGTAAACTATGACCATAAGGGACTTGGGTTTCTGGATTTTTATAGTGCAATATTACCTTTAAATGAAATTGATGGCAATAAAATTTGATCATAATGAATTGTAAATTAAGCTAAATTCAACAAAACTACATGTCCCACGTGCCCAGTGCTGTTAAAATGTACTGCCAGGTTATTTTATTACCCTTGCAGTACTCTTAGGAATGTATCGAAGCTTTATACACTTGAAACATTTTGACACTGTGGAAAAACAAGAGTTTAAAGATGACCTGTGTCTGCTCAAATTATGCTTTAAGCTTTCCTTGTTTACAGTCATGCAAACAGTGTTAAGTAGGTGGGACAGCATATGATGGAAAGAAATGAGTTTTCTTACTGGTACAGTTTTTTAAAAAATAAATAAATGGGCAACTTGGGTAGCAGGTTAAAGGGCTAACGTGAATCCTGTATTACTCTACTGGTGCTGTGAAACATAAGAATAATTCCATGGTAAGAGAACAGCTCAAGGGGCAACAAGACTTCTCCACTTGCCACAACCCACAACACAGTTAGCATGTTCTCTTACCTACTAGTCAGATAATAGGGAAGATTAGTTGGAAAATAGGGAGGCTATCTGAATGTCAGGAAACATAACTTATTGATACTTGTATAAAATCAAATTTTATAGCCAGATACTGCTTAGAAGGTAACCAAAAATGCACTTTAGTGTTTTCCAATACTGAAAGTGACAGCTTTTTTTTAATTAAAAAAATAATGAAATCCTGGTCCTTTTTGAAAGAATTGAAGTAGCTTCCAATGGAGCTTTTGTACGTTGGTTATATGTACCTGCACTAGTGACATTGAAAAGTCACTTAATGTCTATATTTATAGAAATGTGGATAACTTCTTAAACCTCAATAAACCCAACTCCAAATGAGTCATCGGCAACAGAAGTTGACAACATTTTACTGTGCGGATCATACTTTTTATCAGAACTGTCTGCATGAAACTGAACCCTTTATTCATGTGAGATTTGTAAATGTGACAATGTTAAAAATCGCAGGTATCTTATTAAAGATTTAATGGCAATTTGCATTACGTTCTATGTTTACAACAGAAATATTATTGATACAGTCATTTGTGGTTTAAAATTCTTTTTTTATTACAGTGCCTGATACTGTGGTATAAAATAGGTTTTTCTCATTAAATTGTGGAAAAGTTCAACTGCTTTAAAAAAAGGTGTGACATTCTTTGTTGCTTTGTCACAGTTCAGCATTCTTCATAACTGCTCTTTAACTCTGAGGCCCTATGTACACAACTGAATATGAAGTATAAGGGGCTAGCCATGGTGTTCCCTTCCTTCATTGATAGCAAATACATTTCCAGAAGAGTATGCATGGGTTTTATCTCCCCATGCTACATAGTTTTAAAGTACACTTTCAGTGATTATAAATAACCAATGCCAAACAGGAGTTTAAGCAAAAGTAGCAGGACCCTGACTGTCCGAATTAAGCCACTGGGCACCACAGGATCCCAATACAGATGAATTTCGCATAAGACTCTTATGCTACACAAACAATTCTTGCAAGCACCTATAGTGCTGTGTCCCATATGCATGTGAGAGGTGAAAATACCTGCAGCTGCCAAGAATTCCTCTACGTTGATCCTGTGGACTTCAGTAGGTGACTGACAGGGTCATACTACCATTGCTTACGTTTGTGTACTTCAGCCTTTAAGCATTTTAGAAGTCTTCGTGGTTTTCCAATATGTGTAAGTATACTTTATAAAAGCAAATTGTCAAACATAAGGTGATGCCTTATTAAATCAGTGCGATTTTGCTGTGTTGTTTAGAGACTGAATAGTCAATTTAGCTGATCTAGATGGAGCCAGCTGTCTGCTGAGTACTACTTTTCAATATTTTTGTAAAGGTGTGTCCTCTTAAAACTACAGCTGTGAGAATTTGCAGTAAGGTGTTTTTTAGTCTCCCCACCTCACACCTTCATGGTGTGGCAGCACCAGGAAGAACTAAGTATTCTGCTGCTGGGAAAGATCCAGTTTGCCCAAGCCAGACGTTCAGCATTCTGAGGCCATTGAATGTGGTGTTTTTTGTGTGTCTGCCAGAGAAGGAAGTCAATTGCTTGTTTGAGTCTCTCCCCACCCCCTTTCAGGGTTTGCTGAACATGGTTCATTTTCTCCTTACTCTTGCTTGAAAGGGGTGTACTTACTAGAAGCAAAATATAGATTTACTGGAAACTAACAATTCTGGGTTAAAGCTAGGGATTCTTTGAGACTAGGTGAAACTTTCCACTAAAATGGACATGAAAGGGAGGAAATACCTGCTGAGAGAAATACTTAGTGGGTGGGAAAAAACATTTTCCTATTTTTTTGTCCCGCTTCCTGTGCAAGACTTTGATGTAGATTAATAGGATTCACTCTGTAGATAAGGTTGGTTCTTTGGACATTCAGTAACTACACTTCAGCCACAGATTTAAGGGGGAGGGGAAAGCAGCCAATTTTCTTTTTGTTGGCACAAGCCAGTATATTATCCATGGTACTCCATGGTTCACCCAGTTTTGCAAGAACTCAGGGCAGCCACACATCCTTAAATCACTAAATGAAATTCTGTTGTGCTTCTAAAGGCTAATTTATGGAACATTTTAGTAAAGCTTAGTATGATATTGAAAGAAGTTCTTGTGATATGATGCACCAAGACACACATGTTCTGATAGTGCAACTGTAATTGTATTGGTTTATTCCATCCATGATTAAAGCCAAGGCAATATTACAGCCACACATCTGTAGTATGTGTTATGCCTCAGTAGCAATAACTAGTTACGTGTGTGTGTGTGTGGCAATGAAGTTGGATGACATTCACTGCAGGATGAATGTTTCCAGACATTTGAAAGAATCTTAATCTGAAGGAAAGTGTTACTAGTTCTTCTGAGATCTAACCATGTAGAATTAGGGAATTCAGCCAGGGAGATAGTTGTTTATAGCTCTTCTATGGGGAAATCCATTGTGTTGCAGTGATTCATTAAAATTATGCTTGGCTGTTTCTCCCTATCTGAATATTTTGAAAGAGATGCTATCTATGTTGATAAGCAATAGATAGAAAGGTTTTGTATATAAGCACCATATCATGCTGAATATAAATGTGTGGCCAAGATAGCTACAATGGGTTGGATCCAGATTAGGTTAGTTGCACGTCAACCCCATTACTTTTAACATAGGTTATGTGAAAAGTAGTGGGATCTAAGTGCAACTAACTTAGTCTGGATCCTACCCAATGAGCATAATTGAGCATTTAGAAAAGTTTAACTTGCTCACAGGTACTTTATTTCAATCTGTTTTGATTTTCTTAAGTAGCTTACAGGTACTCTAATGCAGACATATTTTTCAGTCTCTTAAAAGTTTATTGCAGTGTTTCAATCTATATAATCCCTAATGAATTTGCTAGATTTTTCCCACATCCTCATCGAGTTTACAGGAATTTATTTTAAGAATTTATTTTAAACTTCTGCTTCTAGAGAAATGGGGCAAGTGTAGGTTCCAGGTGCACCTGGAAGTACTTCCATAATTATGGACTTCTGGTAGGTTCCTTTCTCAGCCTTAATATTATTTTGCACATACAGTATTCACAACCTCCTTTCTTGGCAACTGAGCTTAGACTTCAGAGCCGACCCATTCTGCTGACAAAATCACATCTCTTTTTGTTGTTACTCTTTACTGAACAGCATGATTGGTTCTTCCATTGTTTGTTCTCTAGCAACTACCTGTTAGAGCACCAGTTTGTTTTTTTAATATAGGGTGCATTTCAAAGGTGTTTACAAACTGAATAAATTCGGATGATGATGATTAATTTTCTTATACCCCACCAGCCACTCTGGGCAGCTTCCAACAATGGCTGTATGGAGCAAAAAAACACTGAAGAAGTGGGACCTACAACAAAATAAAGCAGTGTAGAGTGGTCCAATCTGCCCCCGGCGCCAGTTAGTCTGCTGTATTTCCTTTCAGAATACTTCATTCCCCATCTCATTGTGTGCCACTGAGCATGTTCAGTCCTAATTGGGGTGTCTTTGAGCCCCCAAGTAGGTTTTTTCCCCTAGTGTGAACATGGGCTGGGGGAGAGGGTCTCTCACCTGATAATCTTCCTTCCTGCAGATGGATGGTGCTATTTTGGTTTCGTAAGGATCAACACCCAGAGAATTAGTTCACTATTAACACACTATTGGATATAGGATGATTTCAGCTTTGGGATGGACAGGAGGTGTATAGAACAAGTCTTCTCTTGGTAGGAGGGAGGAGACTGTTTGAAACCACAGTAGTATTTAAGGAGCAGTCTATCCTGTTACACACTTAAGAGAGTTAATGGGGCCTGTGCAGGTTTTGGGCATTCTTATATTTTGCTTAGGGGCAAAGTCATCAAAGAGTTTTTGCCCTGTAAGCAGATTGTGAAAGAAGAAAGAAAGTGGCAATAGTTATGTTTCTTTTCAAATGAGAATATTGTGGCAGTGCAGAGGAAGCAGGAAATAGACGTGGGGTCTGGACGTTTTGGGAACAGTAGGGGGAAATGGGAAACTTGGCAGTCAGGATTTTAGTGATTGGAGATTCCTGTGTGGGTTTGGCATTAAGCTATCTAGCACCTTGTTTTGGTCAACAAATTGAAAATTAGTTTAGTTTCCTGTTTAATGCTAAGGTTTTTGCAGCTGTTTGGAGCAGCTGGGTGCCTGCTAGAACTCATTTGTCCAATTCCCTATCAAACCTTGGTCTTTGTTTTTCCATCTCTTATAAACCTGAGTTTTGTACAACAGTCTTTCCCTCCACACCCCCCCCCCCGAACCATAAGTAACTTAAAACAATGTATTTACAGTACTTGCCAGAATTATCAGGGTCTTGATGGCAAAATTAGCTTTGGGATGAGGCTATTTCAGAAGCTTATTACGGGACAGGGCTGGGGGGTGGGGGACATTTTGCAGTGTTGGTGTTCTATTCATGTTTGCCAGAGAAAGTCCCAATGCAAAGCTGGCTTATCTGAGAAGCAATGGAAAGGTGGAGTATTTTCAGCTTGTGTACAATAGGGACAATTTCTAAAAATATCCCACTGTTGCTAAGATCAGATGAGCTTCGTTGTGTTAGCAGCCTTAGGGAGCTCTGCTTGAAATGCTCTGCTGGCATTTTTAACACCCATCTCGTGATGCGACCCAGTGTTAAATGCTTGTAGTTTCTGGCAGACCTCAAGCATGACAGATCTCGTGCTTTAATGTGGTAGACAAAACGCTGAAAATGTCCAGAATACGCATCCTGCTCTGTTGAGCCATTTTCTTTTTCATTGGGGGGGGGGGAATATCTTTCTTTGATCATTGCACGAAGGTATCTGGCAATTGTTTCTCTGTGTAGTCTTGGAAATGCAAGTTGTGCTTAGAGTACATATGAAATGGGCTACTGATATATATATATATGCGAAATACCACTTCTGCATTATTAATAAGAGCATCTTCTGCATGAAGCAGCGATTTCTGGAAAGGCAGGGAGCTCCCACTCATCTGCAGAGTGTGCATCAGAATGATAGGCTATTGCTCTAAGAAGGCTGGGCCTTACTTCCTTTATCTAGCCCCGACCCAAGCTCTATCAATGGTAACAGCACTCATGACTTGTCCGGTTCTCCTCCCTTTTCCTCCTAGAAATGCTTTCATGCAGAACAGATGTGCCTGACTCAGCTACATCGGACAAGGAACAGAAGTTGCAGGATGGTTTTCTGGCACGAAGATAAAGTGATAGGGGGAAGGTTATATTTGATTATTTGATATATTTGAATGTAACTGCTGTTAAAAAGCACAGGGACAAAACCAGCCGAAAAGGTGGCAACCTTAATCTCTCCCCCAACCCCACCACTGCAGCCCCCCAGCCTGGCACTTAAACACCACACTGGAAATTCAGGAGACATTTTCTTCCCTTTCTCTCTCTCCCCACTTCTGCCATCTGTAAGATGTAGCATAGATCTGCTTTGTGCCACTTGCATTTTAGCACAGTCAACCCTCCACTATTCCCTCTAAGGAATGCAGGGATCTTGGAGGCCTCTGATTGACTTACCCATCTTTTGTTCATTCAAAGACTGGTAACAGTTCAAGGGGACTCCAAGTTGCATTGGGATTGCATACCACAGGAGGTATTTAGCTCCTTCTAGCACCACTTTCCTAGATATATGGTCTGAAGGCAGAGGAGATCACCCTCTCACTGAAGCTAAGAAGGTCCGATTCTGGTCACTGCCTGGATGGGAGACCTCCTGGGAATCATAATACACATACAACTCATGATGGAAGAAAGGTGGAATATATAAGGTAAAAGATTCATGAATCTCCAAGGCCATGCCCAAGGCTATTGTGTGTGACTCACAAAGCTGAGTGCAGCACTTGTCATACATTATGTGCCAGGCTGGTCTACATGACACACCATCCTATCCCTGCTTTGCTGTTGTAGGCATGTGTCAAGAAATGAAAATGTATATGCCATACATTTAAAGCACATTTCTTTTCCCCAAAGAATCCGGAGAGCTGTAGTCCTCAAAGAGCTACAATTCTCAGCACCCTTTACCAACTAGTTTCCAGGATTATTGTGGGGTGGGATGTGCTTTAAATCTATGGTGTGTACGCTGCCATATAGAGCCCTGGAGGGGCCACCACTATCTGCATGTGGCTGAGGAGCCACTTTGGGGGAAGGTCACAAGTTGTGCAATTAGGGCTCCCCTAAAACGCATAGGAAATTCCTCCCTGTTAGCTTCTGTCAATAATGTGTGGCCATCCAGCAGCGATATCAGACGTCAGTTGTGGGGTGGCTAGCAGAGATGAGGTTTTGAAGGAAGAGAGCTGTGTGTGCTACATAGCTTGCCCTGCAGTCCTTGAGTCTGTTGTCCTCAGGTGTGGTGTAGGAAGCCGTCTCACCCCTGGAGCCGAAGTAAAATTAAAGTACCAGTCCAGTTGCCTTCAAGATATACAGTGGTGTGGTTTGGCACTTGTCCTTTGCCTCAGGCAGCAAAATGTGTTGGGCACGCGCTGAATTTAGAGGATTCGTGTACTAAATATATGCATACATTATCTCCTCCATGCATATGCTGCTGTCAGGTAGAAAACTGCTTCTACCTCCTCCTGTGTCTGGCAAAATGGAAAAGCCACCCTTGAATGACAGAGGGATATATTCAGTGAAACTTTTGAATGAATGGAAGAAAGCTGGGGAGTGATAAGCAACAGAGAATTATGAATGAACTCCATATTCAAGAAGTAGATCACAGCTAGGTGATCCCGAATTCTTAAAACAGCTAGTTTTCCTTATAGCAGCAGGACCGTAAGAAGAAAAAATAAAATCAAAAGGTGCAATTTAAAAGAGGTGCCTTTGTATCCTTTAATCCAGGTCTAGCAGAGTGTTGAAATACCGCCCCCCCCTCCACCCAGACATGAGGCTTCATAGATCTTCCATTCTGACTTTGTTGCTTTGTAATAGAGCTGTGGCACAGGATGTAGCTGCTACCAGATGATAATGCAAAGTGAAAGGCCGGACCATCAGAAGCCCCAGGGTGGCTCAGCATGGTGCTGGATTCTCACAAAGAACTGATTGCTTTCCCATAATAAGAAAAGGAACTGGGGCAGATAATCCATCTAAATACACTTGCTTCTGCTGCATGAACTTTGTGTTAGGGAATAATGTACCCTTGCTTTCTGAATTAAAACGTCATACCACTAGTAGTCCTGACATTGTTACCTTTGTACTAAAGTAACCGTGCTTTGGGGGGGGGGGGAATGCTGCGGCATTATTGTATAGCCTGAAAGCAGTGTCCAGTGTTTATTCCAGCACTGTAGTAAATAGTGTACACAATGCAGAAAGGATGCAACCCTGCCCAGAAGGTGCTACAAGACAGGAGTGAGGAAGTTGCAGCCCTTTAGATGTTGTTGGATCCAGGTCCCATTGGCCCTAAGTCAGCATTGCATGGGAGTCCAACATCTGAAGGGCCGCATCTTCCCTGTCTCTCCTGTAGGGAAACATCTGTCCTCAAAATTATGTATCTTTACAATGGTAGGCAAATTGTTGTTGTTTACAGGTGAGCAAATAAGGTTGAGAGAGAGACTTGCCCAGGGGCCTGTGTACACTACGGTGGAACTAAGATTTAAACCGGCCTTAGAGAAAAGTCCTATTTGGTAGATCATGTTGACTCTTTTAACATCTTAATATATTGTACTTCCTCTGCCCTCAAAGAGGTTATTCCAAATCTACTGCCATGGAAAAGACTAGTTGCGGTTAGCGGCAAGGAAAAACAGGAGTGCTTAAGAGCGCTCTTCTTCTTTGTGAATGCTTGCCTGCTACTTTTGGAACCCTTCCCAATCTGAGGCTTCTCTCCAAATATGTTGAAGGTACAAAATCTGTTTAGCTCAGCAGTCAGCCCCACAAACACCTTGACTCCCATTGTCCCTGAGTCCTGATGGCTGCTGCAACAATACAGGATTCACATTTTCAGTTTTGCTGGTAATCAATAAAAGAATGCTGATTCCTCTGTTTTTTTTTTTAGAATTGTCTGGTAATCACATTACCTGTTCCGTTATGCATGTACAGCCATGAAGCATCATGTTTCTATGTGAAATATCTGTGTATGCACTGCTGCGCCTGCAATGGAATCACTAGAACGAACACAACACAGTTCACTTTGCTTCTTTTATTGTAAATTATGCTTTTTTTCCCAAACTATGTGAGCGCCACAAAGTTTTAAATTTAGCATAGTGCAATTAGATTTGGCTCAGAGTTTGGGTTTGTCAGCATTTCTATTCTGTTACTGTTTCAGGAAGCATAATAAAGTTAAAAGCCATGGAATCACATACTAATCTGAAACCTGGCTCATAGGCTTTCTGCTTTAGGACTTCTCTCAAAAAAAGAAAAGAAAAAGGAGGGGGAGAGTTATTTAATTTGACATTTTGTACTGAAGTGTAGGCAAATCAAACAAATGGGGGGGGGGTGAGAGCATTTTTTTTTTTGGTAATATGTATAACCCAAAATTGGATTATTCCTTGTTAAAGGAAATAGTATTAGGTCACAGTTCTTAGCAGAAATACTAGAGGTTTAAAAATTGCCCATGCTAGTCTTTTAGTCAAACATACAAGTTCTCAGGTTCTATCTTGCTAAATAAGCTGCTGTGGCAGTTTCAGAGCAGTTCAAATTCTTGCTGAACTGTGAAACTCATAGATTGGCATTTGGCCAAGTTTCACCTTTTGTTTTTAATAGGGTTTTTTCTGGGGGAGGGGTACCATCTCAATGTTTTACATTACAACAGGCTGACAACAGGATCGGTTCTTTCCTGTTCCCTCCTTCCCCTTCCTACCCTCCCCCACCAGCTCTTGCCCAGCCAAGTTTCAGATTCTCAGCTAGGTTTGAGGATTTTCTGTTTTGCCTCTCAGGCTCCTTACCTTGGGAGCAGCTGCATAACAGGCCAAAGTTCAAGGAGATTGTGAACCCCTTTGGAAACAGAAAGTTTTATGTTTGGGAAAACTGCTGCAAGCTATTCTGAGCCCACGGGGCAGAGATATCCATCTAATAAGTTAGCTGAGTTTGCCAGACCATCTCCCTGCTGAGCACCTGTTGCAGCAACAGCAACAACAAAGGATCTTCTGGTACCTTGAGGGCTAGTAGATTTTAGTGTGGCACCAGCTTTTATGGACTGGAGCTACTTCAGCAGGTACATTAAGGTGTGTGTGTGTATATATATATGTGTGTGTGTGTGTATGGGAGCTGAATGCCAGGGAATTTCCTTCTGATTTTGGGGTGCATACAGTTGCCCTGCAAGTGTGTGTGTCTCTCACCCACATCATACATACATAAATAAATAAACAAACCAGAAAACTGTCAATGGTGGAGTCAAATAACAAATAAAAGGCAGGAGGTAATGTCTTTGACAAGTCTGCGTAAAACTGAAATATTTACAAGGTAAGTATAGTGACCAACAGCAGTAATATTTTATTGATTAAAGTACTTATATCTTGCCTTTCCACTTAAAAAAAATTACCCAAGGCAGCAGACAGTATAATATTAAAACGGCACAATAAGATTCTTTTGCACTTAATTCTAAGTCGTGGTTTTGTTTAAGAGGGTGAGCCTGAGCAAGCTGCAGGTTTGCTGCCTTCTCTCCTACAGCAATGCCCTGAGGAGCTTTGTAGCTCTTGCTTCTGGTTTTAACTAACCACAACTTATGTCCAAACCTGGACAATCCATGGTTTGCCCATCTATGGCTTCCTAAAAGGAAGCCAGCTTCAAACTGTGGTTTATGAGATTGGCTTGTTTAAGTAAACAATACAGTGGTACCTCGGGTTACATACGCTTCAGGTTACAGACTCCACTAACCCAGAAATATTACCTCAGGTTAAGAACTTTGCTTCAGAATGAGAACAGAAATTGTGCTCTGGCAGCAGGGCGGCAGCTGGAGGCCCCATTAGCTAAAGTGGTGCTTCAGGTTAAGTACAGTTTCAGGTTAAGAACGGACCTCTGGAACGAATTAAGTACTTAACCCGAGGTACCACTGTACTCTGTAGGGACGCGGGTGGCACTGTGGGTAAAACCTCAGCGCCTAGGACTTGCCGATCGTATGGTTGGCGGTTCGAATCCCTGCGACAAGCTCAGCCCCCGTCGTTCGGTCCCAGGTCCTGCCCACCTAGCAGTTCAAAAGCACCCTTAAGTGCAAGTAGATAAATAGGTACCGCTTTATAGCGGGAAGGTAAACGGCGTTTCCGTGTGCTGCTCTGGTGCTGGTTCGCCAGAGCAGCTTCGTCACGCTGGCCACATGACCCGGAAGTGTCTGCGGACAGCGCTGGCTCCCGGCCTCTAGAGTGAGATGAGCGCACAACCCTAGAGTCTGTCAAGACTGGCCCGTATGGGCAGGGGTACCTTTACCTTTACCACTGTACTTAAATTGAACGACAGTTTAATGTGCAGAAATAAGTGGTTAATCAAAAACGGAACTGGAAGTTCCTCATCTTTTCCTTACAAACTGATCTTTCCCTAGCAAACTACAGTTCTCAGGATTATTTAGCAGAAATCATGGCTGTTAAAACATTTCAAACAGGATCATACCACATTAATGTGGGGCCCTAATTTTACAGAAATGCAGCCATCTAGCAATAGGTGACAGCAAAGCTTGGATAATTGTGTTATGTTAATTAGCAGGTGCTTGGGAAAAGATATAATTGATCCAGCCCTAAACTAAAAGAATAAAACTCAACACACACAAACTATTTTTCAAAATTCAAAAGACATTAGGTACTTGCATCACCCCATCACAGGGGGAAAATCCAAATGGCACAGAAAAGTAATACATTTATTAGGACCAATGAAAATGGTGCATTTTGCTGATCCTAATAAATGTATTACTTTAGTGTAGCTATCCAACAGTTTCATGTTACAGTTTCCCTTTGAACATCCATGGTGACTTTCAGGGTAGCAGCAATAAACTCAGGATTTGCTACCCTACCCAGTTTGAGCTATTACTTGCAGGAGTGGCACCCAGTTAAATGTTTGCAAGATCTATCGTGCCCTTACTAACCAATATTCTTTATCAGATATATTCAATCCTTAGTTACTTGGGAACAAGCCCCATTAAACTCAGAGGGACTTCTGACCTAACATGCATAGGATTACTCAAGGCTTTCATGCTTCTTGAGTTTGCTACAGAAAAAAAAGCTGGTGTTTATCCCAGCCATTGCAGCAGGTACCACTGCCCTAAGCATAGTTTATTTTCCAAAATGATTCAGAGTGCTATGCTTGCAGAATTGGCCTGCTGTGAAGAGAAATTATGCACACCATGATTATTACTGTAAATTAAAATGTTTGCCAAAGTGTGTTGAGGCACTAAAAATGAATGTCCCAGACTTGACAATTGTCCATGCAAATAAATTGGATGAGAAGCTGTTCTCATGAGTTAATTCCCCTCAACCCCCGTAGCTTTAAAAAAAATATTTCTGATTTAGGGGACAGGTAACTGATAAAGTAAATCTAATAGTTCAGTTCTTTTTCTTTCTTTTAAGTCTTAACATAGGCAGAGCTCTCATAAAGGAAAGGTCATGTGTTTTACTGGTCAGGGAGTAGCACCTCATTATTTTTCACAGCTGGGAAGCAATTTTGGGAGCTCTGACAGTTGCTGTTGCCAAGATTTACTTGTTCAGAGACATTAATGGCATGTGGTTATCTATCTATTGATAGATACTTTTCCTACATTATGTCACATGATCCTGTGACGAAGAAATAGAGCCCAGCACGGACTGTGAACAGAGGAAGAGGCTTCTATCAGTTCCATTCGTTTCTCCTAGCTGGAGTCCACAGTTCAAATCTCAGCTGAGTTGAGTTCATTGGCTGAGCTTAAGAAAAGCCACTGTATCTCCCCTACAGCTCCTACCCCAACCCATCTGCAATAGGAAGATAATAATGCTGAAATGCCATATAGGATTGCTTACAATTACTGATATAGTTTATTTGAAGCCCTTCGAGCACTGAGCAAAAGTGTTGCTATAGATAAGAGGAGGTGGTGGCGGTGGTCTCCAAAGGAGCAGGAGTTCACAGGAAACGGTTCCCCATGGCACTGTTACCCATTTGTAGGCAGAAACTTACATTCTAAGCCAGTGCTGTTGTATTTGCGGGTATGCTTTTAGCTCAAGTGTTTCTGTAATGGGGAACAGTGGATCAGGCTGCAATGAAATGTTGCAGTTTTGAGAGCTGCCGCTCAAAATTCCAGACACGTCAATGCACAGCTGTACCTCAGAAGTCGAACGGAATCCGTTCTGGAAGTTCGTTCGACTTCCAAAACGTTCGAAAACCGAGGAAGCCCCGTCGGACGTTTGGGTTCCAAATAACATTTGTAAACCGGAAGACTCACTTGCGGGTTTGCAGTGTTTGGGAGCCAAAACTTGCAAGGCATTCGGGGTCCAAGATACGACTGTATTCAACAAAAGTTGTATATAGTGAAGAAGCCAGATGCACCTCTATTGGGAGGAAATTCCACAACCTAGGGGACAACAATCATACCGTCAATCATTTCATTTCTCATTTTACTTTTAATGTGTATACCGCCTTTCTATATTACTATACTCAAGGTGGTTTACAAGCTGAAGAAACAACAAAATAGACAGCAAAGATCACACATACAATAACAATATGATCTGATACAAAAAAGTCAAAATGATCAGATGTTCCTTGGTGTAAAAAACAACAACCCAGTCTATAGCCTCTATGTTGTAAAATATTCAGCTGTTATACGTGGGTCCCAGGCTTTAAACAAATAAACAATCTAACAACAGTTGTTTCGAAAAGAAGAAGACCAAATCTTGGTGTTAAGAATATATATATGTGTGTGTGTGTGTGTGTACGTGCATGCATATATATGAATATATATGTATATGTAAGGTAAAGGACCCCTGGATGGTTATGTCCAGTCAAAGGTGACTATGGGGTTGTGACGCTCATCTCGCTTTTCAGGCTGAGGGAGCCGGCGTTTGTCCACAGACAGCTTTCTGGGTCATGTGACCAGCATGACTAAACCGCTTCTGGTGTAACATATGTGTGTGTGTGTGTGTGTGTGTGTGTGTGTGTGTGTGTGTAGACATAGACCATAAATTTAAAGCAATTTTTCCGAGTCATTTTCCATTGCATTTCCACAGTCAGTCATCAGGGATGGCTCTGCTTAACCTCCCGGCCCTATCAGTGTGCTGTCTTGGAATCTGTTTCTGAAGAATTGTCGTTTTCGTCATCTTTGTTATTTGGGCTGGCCAGATTCTTGCCTGTCTTCTAAAGAGTTTGACATGGGATTCATTGCTATAGCATATTCATTCCAGGGAGGTTGGGTGGAGCGGAGGCGAAGAGATGAAAGTGCGTTGGACACAGGTCACGGTTTGAGGACAAAGGTTGAAGAGCGCCATCAATTTCCCATCTGACAGATGCTAATCGTGGGGCCGGATGTTAATGGATGTCAATGGATAGGACCTGACATTCTGATGAGTCCACTGCTTCATTTTAAGTTTGTGCCAGAGTTGCGATGTGATGGATGTGCTGGCTGAAGTAAAGTTTGACAGTTTGATGAGCAATGAGCCTTCCAGTTCATCTTCCGAATAATGGAGATTGGTGGCGTTTACCATCATCTGGAAGTACAGCTGGCCATGGCTTTTGTTCGGGTATAGAAAAACTAATTTCCCAGAAGTGCTTGCTTTTCTCACTAAGCACAGCCTGCCCCAAAGGACAAGATGGTGCCCAGCTCCCAATTCCATGCACAGCAGCTGAATGGATTGTCAACTGAATGATACTTTGACAACGGCAATAGGATAGCGTCCTCCAGTAAACCTGATGGTAACAAGCTAGCTTAGGGGACACAAAGCAAGCCTGTGTCATACAGCTCTGATTTCCAAGAGGTGTGAATAGCCAGGGACTTCCACTGGTGCCTGCTGGAACCTACAAGGGTCAGATTTAAGGTGCTGCTTTTGACCTTTAAAGCCCTTCATGGCCTAGGACCCTCGTACCCATGGGACCGCCTCTCCCGGTATGCCCCACGGAGAGCCTCAAGGTCCATAAATAGCAACACCTTAGTGGTCCCGGGCCGTAAGGAAGTTAAAATAGCTTCAACCAGAGCCAGAGCCTTTTCAACTCTGGCTCCGGCCTGGTGGAACACTCTGCCTCATGAGACCAGGGCCCTGCAGGATCTGATTTCTTTCCGCAGGACCTGTAAGACAGAGTTGTTCCGCTTGGCCTTTGGCTTGGAGCCAATCTGATTCCTTCCGCTCCCCCTCTTTTTTCTTTTTCCTTTCTCCTCCTGTGATGAGGCTGCTTTTTAATATTTTAATGTTTCAATATTTTAATATTTTAATATTGTGTTTTAATCTTGTTTTTAAGTTGTAGTCATTCAACTTGTTTTTATTATTGCTTGTTAGCCGCCCTGAGCCTGGCCTTGGCTGGGGAGGGTGGGGTTTAAATAAAAAAAATATTATTATTATTATTATTGCAACCTAAGGCCTTCTCACACATTGCCACCAGGAATGTAAGAAGTTGCCATATGCAGTGGCAATGACACATGCAGGGGGGTCACACAGCGTGTGGGATGCCAGGGGGACCGTTGCCTCAGGCTGGGCCCAGTGCATCCCAGTCTGTTGCTCCACTTTGCCTGCCAAGGACCATGTCAGCCGGCCAGGCTCCCCCCTGCGCGGGCAGGCAGGTGGCTCGGTGTGGCCCTGCTTTGCTCCGGTGGGAGTGTGGTCGCTCCGGCAGTGTCGGTGTTGAGGGCTGGTGCTTCCTTGTCCGGCTCCCATGTATCCCCTGCTTCGTGCACCTGCCCTCCTGGTGCACATACCCACCCCGGGCATCAGCAAGCGACGCTATGCCTCTGGACCAGGGGTCAGCAAACTTCTTCAGCAGGGGACCGGTCCACTATCCCTCAGATCTTGTGGGGGGTAGGACTATATTTTTGGGGGGAGAATGAACGAATTCCTGTGCCTCTCAAATAACCCAGAAATGCATTTTAAATAAAAGCACACATTCTACTCATGTAAAAACACGCTGATTCCCAGACCGTCCACGGGCTGGATTTAGAAGGCGATTTGGCTAGATCAGGCCCCCGGGCCTTAGTTTGCCTACCCATGCTCTGGACCCAAGCAATAGGGCAGAACAGCCAACCTTAAAGGATGGGCTGATTCACATAAGATGATCTGGTCTTTCAACTAGCTTCTTCTCAATTGAACCAATATACATGCTTGATTATAGTGCTGCTGTGCAGAACATAGTTAGCTTTGCTCGTAAGGAAGGCTCTGGTGTTTTTTGGTTTTATTTTTGTGTCTGTTATTAGAAGGGATGAGACAGACTCTCTGATCTTATTTAATTATTATGTATCATTTCTACAGTGCTGTAGTTTCGCTGCACTAATCCAGCCGAGGTGTATTATCAAGCTGAGTTCAGGTTCTTCCATATAGGGGAATATTTACACCTACGAGGCCATTCCTTTTCTGTTTGATTACTTCTCTGGTTGTTCCAAACAAAACAAAACATTCAGATGCGTTGGGAGCAGACATACCAATTTAGCAGTTCGTATGATCATTTGATGTTAAGTAATTAACAAAATAGGTTTGCCTTCAAATGATTCATACTTGACCTTAGATGGTTTGGCTACTGAGGTGGCTGTGAGCAGGATTCAGACATCTCTGGTACTTAGCGACAGAAAACAAAAATGGAATCAACTATTTTGTCTGGTTCAGAACTGACTGGATTTCCTTCCTGAGTGCCACAATGCAAGGAATTTTTTTTAATGTATGAGGAGACTTGGTCCATCAGGAAGAGTACTGTAAGACGTCTTGTACCCATCTTGCTCTTCAGAGTCACCCACTTGGCAGAAGGGCAGAGCAGGCAGAGGTCAGCTTATTTGAAAAGAATGGAGTAGTGTCACAATATTCACAGGTGCAGATTGATTTTTTTGTACACTGAAATGCCACCTTTTCTTCTATCATGGATCCCAAAGTGAATTACATGTGGTTCCAGGAGGTTTTTCATCCAACCACTGATAGGCCCAGACATGAAAAGAAAAAAAGTGAATCTGTTGCTCTAGGGCAGGCATGGCCAAACTTGGCCCTCCAGATGTTTTGGGACTACAATTCCCATCATCCCTGACCACTGGTCCTGTTAGCTAGGGATGATGGGAGTTGTAGTCCCAAAACATCCAGAGGGCCAAGTTTGGCCATGCCTGCTCTTGGGCAACAGAACAATCCATTTCATTGCAGAAACCTAACGTTCTGGAATACACTCAAAATCCCCATGCAAAATACTAATATAAAGGACCCAATAGATGTCCTTCTATTAACAAGAGTGAACAAAACATGTCAGCTACACCATAAATGTGTAAAGGTAAAGGTAAAGGTAAAGGTACCCCTGACCATTAGGTCCTGTCACAGATGACTCTGGGGTTGCAGCGGTCATCTCACTCTATAGGCAGAGGGAGCTGGCATTTGTTCGCAGACAGCTTCCGGGTCATGTGGCCAGCATGACTAAGCCACTTCTGGAGAACCAGAGCAGTGCACAGAAACACTGTTTAGCTTCCCGCCAGAGTAGTACCTATTTATCTACTTGCACTTGAAGTGTTTTCGAACTGCTAGGTGGGCAGGAGCTGGGACTGAACAACGGGAGCTCACCCTGTCGCAGGGATTCGAACAGCTGACCTTCTGATCATATTAGAAATGCATGCAAAGCAAAACCATATATTTTTTTAGATTTCAAAGTTTTATTTTTGCTTCTTATATTGATACCCACAGCACATTGCAAGACAGCATAATTCCAGAAAAGGGTGAGGCTTCATACAATTAACAATTAAATTAGAAATAATAGAAATCTTAGAAATCCAAAAAACAACATAAATCCCTAAATAATGAAATGTTCCCCACATGGCTCAGTTTTTATTCATATGGTATGAAATGGTGACTCCTATACAGGTAGGTAAACAAAAACATTCTGTAACATCCGATATAGACTGATAGAACTGTGTCCTTGTCATGGATAGCACAAACCCAACAACAATAAACATATGGTGATCCAATTGCCACGTCTATAAAGGAATTAACATAAGAAGACATGTATCTCCTTTTTTCATCTATTTTCAGGTACAGTGTCTACTTCAGCGTCCCTGTCTGATGTTCAGAGTTTCCCTCCCTTCTGCTCACACGGGAAGGCAAATGGCGTTTCCATGCACTGCTCTGGTTTCGCCAGAAGAGACTTAGTCATGCTGGCCACATGACCCGGAAAAACTTTCTGTGGACAAACGCCGGCTCCTTCGGCAAGTAAAGCGAGATGAGTGCCCCACCCCCAGAGTGGTTCGTGACTGGACTTAACTGTCAGGGGTCTTTTACCTTTACCTTTTTTACTTTTCACTATGGTTCACTATGGTTCTCTGCTGCTCCAGAGAAGCGGACACGGAGCAATGGATCCAAACTACAAGAAAGAAGATTCCACCTAAACATTAGGAAAAACTTCCTGACAGTAAGAGCTGTTCGACAGTGGAATTTGCTGCCAAGGAATGTGGTGGAGTCTCCTTCTTTGGAGGTCTTTAAGCAGAGGCTTGACAACCATATGTCACGAGTGCTCTGATGGTGTTTCCTGCTTGGCAGGGGGTTGGACTCGATGCCCCTTGTGGTCTCTTCCAACTCTATGATTCTATGATTCTATGTGGAAAAAGGGTTAAAAGTCAATGCCATTTTGGAATGTAGAAACAGAAGCAGGGGGTTGTAGAATTGGGAAGTTGTAGCTCATTTTTCTTCTACAAATCACTTCCCACAGTAAAAAAAAAATCAAAAAGAATAAATTTCATGATATTAATTATGAATAATAATCATTCTTATTAATCATAAAAATGGATTGTAACAATACTACTCTGTTCAGTTTTGTTTAGATTCATGTAGAATATTATACTGGATTGTCGTGTCACAGCTGAAGGAAGAAGATAATAGACTGGAACAATTTGGAGGAGGGCTATTAGAATGATAAAAGGGAAAGTTGTACTGTGGGAAGTCCAGCTGAGGAAAGAGGCCATGCTGCATCCAGACTGAAGTCAAAAAATTAGTTTAAATATCGGTATATTTGAAGTCTGGAAGCTTTTCCTTCACACTGAAGTCACAGTCAGGTCCCACAGGGGAGAGTGTTTGGTCCTACAAGTGGTCAACTGAGTTTGGAAGATTGTCTTATCAGAAAGGTGGACATAATTGTAGTAGACTACTAAGGGATTGTTTTAAAAAGATCAATTTTCTTGAA
Source organism: Podarcis gaigeae (assembly GCF_964106915.1). Taxonomy (NCBI): domain Eukaryota; kingdom Metazoa; phylum Chordata; class Lepidosauria; order Squamata; family Lacertidae; genus Podarcis; species Podarcis gaigeae. The sequence continues at coordinate 31,603,644 of NC_139688.1, forward strand.
AAGCCAAACACTTGCAGGCACAAACAGCATTGTATGTGGGATTGCATAGGACCACCCCGATAGCATCATAAGCACATATAATCATGAATGTGCAATGGAAATCACTGGAAGAACCCATCTTAATGTGGAAATAAGGCCAAGGAGTAACCGCGGCTGGGGAAACCCAGCCAGATGGGTGGGGAATAATAATAATAATAATAATAATAATAATAATAATAATAATAATAATACAGAATGAAGCCCCTAAGATAGTTGAATGGTGTTTTGTACGCTTCTTTCCAGACAATCCTGCAGCCAAGCTAGTGCCAAATGGATTGCTCTGCTTTCCTTTGGACCTCATCAGTGAGGCTGAGGGAGGGGACTTGTTGTCTATGGTTACCAGATATTTTTCAATGAATCCAGGGACACTTTTTTTTAAAGCTGAGTAGCAACAGGGAGTCAGTAGTGGGGATGGTGAGGCAAAAGAACCTGGGCCCAAGCACACATGCAAAGGCCTTCTTTCGCACCCTGTGAAACAAATGCGCAGAGTTTTTAAAAAATTGGGCAATGGTGCGCCACCCACCTGTGGCTCCCGAGCCTTCTCTGATCTCCTTCCTCCTTCCCTCTTCGTTTTGGCAGATCAGGGGAGGCTTGGGAGTCATGGGCGGGCGGCTGTTGCCCAGGAGGGGCACAAGGCATGCGGTTTCTCTGCCAGGCAAGGTGCAAAGCCCTTCTTTCACACCCTGTGAAACATAAATGCGCAGAGTTTTTAAAAACTGGGCAACGGCCACCCGCCCATGACTCTCAAGCCTCCCCCGATCAGTCAAAACAAAGGGGGAAGGGGGCAGGAGATCTCTACCACTGGATGTCCCCGGTTCCCCTTTGACAGTGGCGGCCGCAGCGGCAGTCAGCAGCCCGGAGCCAGCCTGGTAGCGCAGTTGGCGAGCAGCTCCTGAAGCCAGCCAGAGCCAACTGCGCTACCAGGCTGCCTCTGGGCTGCTGAGGTTGCTGCTGCCACATTTCCTCCGGACAGATTTGCAAATCTGGGGATATTCCAGGGATGGAATTTCTCCGGGGACAGATTTGCAAATCTGGGGACTGTCCCTGGGAACTGGGGACATCTGGTAACATAAGTCTGGGGAGCCCAGGACCTCCATGCACACTGCTCAGGCTTCGGTGCTGCTAATGCAGCAGTTTGACTTCACCTTCAGAGGCACACTCCATTGTCTCTCGAGACAGATGGATGCCAACAACAGTCCCAGGTAGGGAGCCCAAGGAGCCAGCTGTAAGACATTTTCATCTGGAGTTATATTCTGACTTTAATTCCTATTTGGTTTTAATATGTAGTTATGGGTCCCATGCCTCCAGGACCGGTGAGACTGAATTAAATTAAATTAAATTATTATCTGGGGGCGGTTGGCCCACTCCTTTCAGATCCCTTTTGATCTGCGGTGTGCACAGTCCCCCAAGTTAAAAGCAAGACTGAATCCCCCAGGCAAACCACCTGGTTTTTTCTTTGGTATGAGCCGCTGAGAGAAGTTGCCTCCATATGCCCCCAGCCCTTCTCAGAGTGTGTCTCTGCACCTAGGGCTCTCCAACTTTTTCATTAGGCAACCTGCTTCAGGGGCTGAGGGTGGATTGATGAGGAATCGTCCACTGTTACATGAGCGTTCAGCTGCTTCTTAGAACAAGAAGAGGAAAATAACAGAGCACCAGATGTTGTTCCTGTAAGAACATTGCAGAAGATTCCTCTGCCACTCTGTTGATCACACTGGGAACTGGAGTATACATTTTGACATCTTCATAGAACATTGTGGGGGAAAACTGTGAACCTCCAGATTTTTTGGGACTAGAATTCCCACCATCCCTGACAATTGCTTGGGGCTGATGGGAGTTGGAGTCCAACAACACTGGAGAGTCTTAGGTTCCTCAGCCCTGACTTAGAGGCCTGGTGCAGACATAATGCTACCTAACATCCTGGAAGCCCCCTGTGGGCTCCTGTGCACCTCTCTGTTCTCTTTGTACCTCCCCTCTCCTATGGGCATTTGCTTCCCTTTCAGACCTGTTATGTCCCGAGCTTGAAGCCTAGAACAATAGGCAGGTAGGCTCCCAGCATGCAACAACCTGATTGGCCGTAGGAGCAGACCAATCAGACCCCAGGAGGTAGTTAATCAGCCTATTAGGCCAGTAGGATCCTAGAATGCAACAACTGATTGGCCTGCAGTAGCAGCCCAATCAGGCTCCAGGAGGGAAGCAGAATCAGCCAATCAGACGGAACCCATTGTGTAAATAATGTATATAAAGCCGGAGGTTTGGGGGGGGAACTCACTCACTCACAGATTTATGAGCTGCGATAAAAAGCATGAAATCACTACGCGACTCCGAGTATATTTCAAGACCTAACTGGTTTGTGCTACGTCTGCACTGGCATTTTTGCTAATCATAGTTGTCCCCAACTGCAGTTTGAAAACATGCTTCATGGACCATGTTTGCGAACTGTGGCGTGGTTTGGCACCAATTGCGGTTAGCTAAAATGCAAGAGCAAAGGTACCGCTAACCATAATTAGCTCCCAGACTGAAAGGGATTGTTGTTCTCAGTTTTCTAACTAACAAAGTCTGTTAGCTGGTACCAGGGTCTTTGTTTAAAGAGTCACACTAGCCACACTAGCCATTCAGCGTGGTCATATAGAAGGGCTCCCAGAAACTTTGAAATGACACCACTATGCATGATGAATGCACCACAGCAGATGTCTGGGTACAATTTAGAGGCAATCCTCACCCATCTGGATGCAGTGTTCAGTGGGTACAGAATATCTGCGAATTTGGAAGATGTGAATCTCTCCTAAACTCTATTAACCCTTTGTTCAACATTTCCAGATGCTCTACAAGATGGAAGAAGTACTAGGATAGAAGTGCTTAAAATGCTAGAAAATAAGAGATCAAAGTCACAGATCAAAGCATTCAAGGTGGCTTGGCATTGATTCTTTCACACAACCATTTCAATAAGAGACTATCTGACCAGCATGCTAATACAAGCAAACCTTACAGTGTCAGCAACCTACAAATTAGAGGTAGACACTGGGAGACTTCTTTTTCTCTTTTTCTTTTTTAAAAAGCCTTTTCAAATTTGAAGAGGACTGAGTTTGCCAGCAGTGTGTAGGGGAAAGGGTAAGCCTGCAAGATGCTTCCTGTTCCAATGTTTTATATAGAAGGGAATTCAGAAAAAAAGAATCCATGAACTGAATGTCATGGGATGCGCATAATTTTTTCATTTAAGAGTATTAATTGGGGAAAGCTAGATCTAGCAAAGAGGAGAGGGGTGCCGCAGCTGGCATTATGCCGAAATGTTGGTGTGTGAGCGAATGGACAAATGGCCAGATCTTTACTGGGTGGTTGGAGGTTTATGGTTTTCAAAGTGAGAGCTCTGTGATTCTTCAGAAAGAAGATCAGCAACAGTTGACAAACATTCCAGACAGGCGGCTTGCCTACAACTGCCCACAATTACAACTCTGTAATGTACAACTGCAGGAGAATGTGGATGTCTTGCATTCATCAGGGCAATGTCAAGATGCAACAAGACTGACCAGTGCTCCTCATGAGAAGGACTGGCTCCAGGGATGAGGTGGACATTATTTGACACTGGCCACATTCACACCATACATTTAAAGCACTTTTATATCCTTTTAAACAGTCATTGGCCTTCCCCAAAGAATTCTGGGAGCTGTACTTTGTTGAGGGCACTGAGCATTGTTAGGGTACCCCTATTCCTCTCACAGAGTTCCCTGTGAGGATGGATTGGTAAACTCCCCTGAGAAGCATCGGGCAGTCTCCATTTTCATTTCCCATAATGCTCCTGATGTAGTGTTGCTCCAGAGCCTTGTGACAAGTACAAAATGGTGGCCAGGGCGTTCTGTTTTTTTTATTATTATTTTTAAATATATATATAAAGGGGAGGGGCTGCATACACACCAAATGATATACAATATTTTACAATATGCAGAGCTTTTGTGGCATATAGCAATGAGGGAAGAGTTCCCTGAAGGCAGAAAATTTGAAAGCCCCTGATCTCGGTAGGTCTGGATTGGAGTAACAGTGATCCCTTTCCTCACCTGTAGTTTGCTGACTCTTGTCTCTCGTCTCCTGCTGATAAAATACCTTTGAAATGAAATTGATTGTAGGCAAACTGCTGATAACCTTTGGTTAATTAAAGCCTCTCAGAGAGCAGAAGTATCATGCCAGTTATGAAGTAACTCTGCACACTTCTGTGTATCTGTACCACGCGGTTGTCAGGAAACAAAATACTTGGTGTAGACTGGCATAACATTAAGCAGACGTCTATTCCCCTCGCAGAGCTACAATTCTCAGAATGGTTTAGCAGTCAATCCCGCTTCAGAGGAAACTCTGGAAACTGCAGCTCTGTGAGGGGGACTGGTGCTTCCTAACAACTCTCAGCACCCTAACAAACTACAGCTCCCAGAAGTCTTTAGAGGAAGCCACATAGGCGCCGATTCCATGGGGCCTGAGGGGGCCCGAGCCCTCTCAAAAATTCGTTTGGGGGGGCTCTGCCCCCCCAATAATTTAAGAAAATTATTAGTTATATGATGCTTTGTAAAATCACAAAATTATGTTGGTATTTTTTATTGTCCTTGTTTGACGATAGTTACCTTTTAAAATACATTCAGTAATGAGTTAAAACAAATAATTATTACGGTAGTAAAAGAGGCGGCGCGAGTAGTTTTGCTCAGTGCGTGCAACTGGCCCAGCCCCTCTTTCCTTTTCCTCTCTTCTGCTCTCCCGCCGGGCGCCTGAGGGACAGTTACTTAGCGGTTCTGAGGAGCCGCTGTTGTTTCGGCAGGGGAAAAACCGCCGCCCGCGAACCGCCGAGCTCCCTCCCTCCCTCTCTCTCTCTCTCTCTCTCTCTCTCTCTCTCTCTCTGGCCAAGGAGGAGAAGAAGCCCTTCAGCCAGTCTATGGCCGAGTGGCGGAGGTTCATCTACAACCCCAACAGTGTCGAGTTCCTGGGGCGAAAGGCCAAGAGTTGGGGTGAGGAGGGTGAGCGAGTGAGCGAGTGTGCGCCGTGCGCGCGAGGGGAAGGGAGGGGAGGGGGCGGCCGGCACGAAGGGCGGTGGGAGGCGAGGCGCGGCAGGCACTTGCCTTGCCCACCACGCATCTCTCTCCTTCTCGGTCTCTCTCCCTCCCTCAGCTGGCGAGGGGGCCACGAGGAGGGCGGCAGCAGCAGCAACGGGCCGGGAGCGGCTCTTAGAAAACTTCCCGGGGCAGGACCCTGGTATGGGCCCCCCCAATATTTTTTATAAGTCGGCGCCCCTGGGAAGCCATGGCTGTTCAAAATGGTATCATGGTGCTTTAAATGCATGATGTGAATGTGGCCCTAGTTACAACCTGGGAAAGAGAAGGGTCTCTATCATGAGCATGCTCAATAGCAAGTCATCTGAAAACCCTAGATGATACTGTTGCAAGCCAGCCCAATTTCCAAGCGGTGTGAGATTCCAGGGGTTCCAGGTGCTCACCCAGGCTCCTTTGGAATGAGGGACAGCAGAGACTTTTGATACATGGTTTATTTACACATATATACAATTTGAGCCTTAGCACCCCAAGAGGGTCTTGCTTCTCCCATAGCCAAAACCTTGGATTCAAGCAAAAATCAGGCATGATTCTGACCCTCTGTCTTCCCAGCCTGCTGCCTTGCTTCCAGCTTTTAGCTCAGCATAACTCAAGTCTGAACTTTGGCCTTTGTTTTTCTAAGTACCAGCGAGTTGACCCAAATGAATCGAGATACTGAGGGAGATGCCTTACACATCTGAAAAGAGGTTGGGCCAGGGGTGGGGAAAGTGTGGACCCTCTGGATGTGGCTGGTCTAATCTCTAAGACCAAAAGTTTAACCACCCCATGTCACATGTGACTTCTTTTTCATGGCTGGCTCTGCGTTGTCTTAGCCCTGCCGTTGTTAAGCTCTGCCGTAAGCTGCTCCAGCCTGAATCACAAACACAAAATGCCAAGCTAAAGATCAGCATTTCTGAAAAGAGAGTCAATCCCAAGCCCTTTTCATACCTGCTTGATATAGATACACTGCAGAGAGCAGAAAAGCGCAGAAATACAATTGTTTTTGTGCTGCAGGTAACCTTTAGCATGGTAATTGCAGTCTCCATGTCAGGGTTCATTGTTTCAGGGCTTAAATGTATTTTGCCATTATCCTTTCAAGCTCCAATGACAATATGAGCTGAAATATGTACCAACATGCCTCTGTTTATTGCCAAGCAGAGACTTAATCCTATGCTATGTGCGTTTTTTCTGAAGCCAGTCGGTGCACTAGTGATTTAGTTATATAAAACAGTGAGCTCAGAACCTTGCCCATCAACCTTTGTTTTGATTGGATTTTAAAAAAAAATACCTGGCTGTGTATGTTGCATAAGAAGTACTATTAAAAAAAGTTTGTACACCACAATATTCAGCTGCATTACATAACAGAAAGTAAAACAAAACTCTACATTTATTTTCTTTTTGGAAAGAATGCAATTTCTGCTTCAAGTCTGGTTTGTCTTGCTTTGGGGGCACTTGGATGGAGCAGCCCAGCGAAAACAAGTTTAGTGTCGCGAGAAGCTTATTGGGCTAAGAACAAGAAGCTCCGGAATTTCTGAGTTCTTCTGTCCATCATAAAAGGAAGTATCACTTGGGCTTTAGAAGCCAAACACATTCCATTTTACAGGTGCTGCCTGATGCTGGTCAGGTAGGGAAAGTGGCTTGTAACAAGCCCATGGAGCTGACTCACTGAGCCTCTGTGACAGAGAAGGGTTGTAGCATCTGCTCTGCATCCAGAAGGTTACATGTTCAATCCCTGGCATCTCCAGGTAGGAATGGGAGACATACCTGCCTGAACCACAGTCAGTGGTAGATAACATTGAGCTAGATGGACCAATGTTCTGACTTTGTTTGACTTCCTATGTCAGTGTGGTGTGGTGGTTAAGAGTGGTAGACTCGTAATCTGGTGAACTGGGTTCGCGTCTCCGCTCCTCCACATGCAGCTGCTGGGTGACCTTGGGCTAGTCACACTTCTCTGAAGTCTCTCAGCCTCACTCACCTCACAGAGTGTTTGTTGTGGGGGAGGAAGGGAAAGGAGATTGTTAGCTGCTTTGAGACTCCTTAGGGTAGTGATAAAGTGGGATATCAAATCCAAACTCCTCTTCTTCCTATGACATAGGGCTGGACTCCTGGACACCTAGGATAGGACAAGATAGCCTGCCTGGCTTCCATTCATCCTGGGAGCCTTACGTGAACACTCTCCTGCTGCATCCTCTATCAGTAGCAACTAGGGTCCTCCAACTGGTGTTAGCCTTCAGCTTCCAGAAGTTCCAAATAGCACAGCCAATGGACATGGATGATAAGAATTGTCCAACAACATCAGTGGGGGTTACATATTTCCCATCCCTGAACTCAGGAGAAACAAACAAATATCTCTCAACAGCTGGGTTTAGGGACTGGAAGACAGGCATTGTAAGAGAGATGGGGCTGGAGAAGTGATGGGGTAAACAGAGGGAGAATGTTTAAAAGGACTCCATTGGTTCACGTTCCCTCCTCTGTTTAGTGGTTAAGTGGGGAAAACTCTCATGGATTCTGCACAAGGGCTACTAAAATTCTAGAACGCATCTTGTTCCTGCCCTTTTCTTTCTGGATGCTTCCAGGCTGTGGCTATTTTGGGCTGGAATTTGATCATATACTGAAAAATTCCGGTTACACAAAGCTTACACAACAAATCTGCTTCCCCCAAAGAGCAGACTTTCTCCTATTTGCATTGGTAAAATGTGAAATAGCACTTGCTTTGATACCATTTCATCTAACCTCCCTGCAAACAAATCAGGACAAATGTTCATTAAACAGGCAGGTCATCTGAATGTGCTCCCTGTCTCCTCTTGTGGTATGGAGTGTCAAGAACAGGCAACAGATAGGCTTCTTGGCTGGGTTATTTATTTATTTTTACAGTTCTATTCAGCTTTACTTCCATGGGACTCATGACAGTGCAAATGGGATCCCTGTGGGGACTGCTTTGCAGGTGCTGACTAGGGAGCCGCAGACGGAGGGAGAATTAGGAGGCCTTCTCCCTTCCATGATGAAGGCGAAACTGATCCTCCAACTGGTTGTTTTCAAAACTCGGAAATATTATATATTACAATGGAATTTAATGGTTTTTGCCTGAGAGCTTGTAACAGTGGGTGGGCGAATAAAAAAGGGCCAATAATGATGCCCAGGAAGGCAAGAAATACTTGATAGGCTTGACAGCCTCTGCTTCTTGTCCTGCCCTGAATTGTCAGTCTATGGCTAGATCTAGGCACATTACAGAAGCATTTCAGTTAAACACATTGTAAACTCGTACGGGGAAATCCGGTAGGGAAAGATGGGATTCCACAGCACCATCTGGTGTCACAGTGTTATATCACATATAAAACGCTTTATCTAGCTGAGTCCTTGCCTTAGAGTGCCTCTGCCAGTCAGCCCAAATGATTTGGCTGCCAATTAAGCCACCACTATCTTTAGCTCCAATCCCTCAATAATTCCTAATGTGTTTTTAATAAGTCCATAAATCAACCCCCTGCATATTTCTTATCACCAGTGGTTATATTATTTTCCATGAGACAGGCAGTGACTCCAATTACCATCGAAAGGGCATGAAGACAAGGATTATCTGAGAATGGGATAATTATTACATGCTAACTGGGAACAGTTTTACTACTCTGTGGAAAGACACCTGTCTCACACTTGCCAAGAGTTCTGTGGATCTTGTGTTATTCTGAATTTATCCACTTTGTGAAACCCTGGTTGTGTCACAGCTCTCGAGAAGTACCTAAAGTGGAAGATTATATACCGTAGGTATGAGAGAACTACTGAGGTGTGTGATTGCATGACCTATTGGGCCATAGTTATTAATAATCTCTGGTCATTAAGCCCTCAGTCTGAGGAAAGTACCTCTGCCTTGTAGCTGTGACAGAAGAATTTGAAAAATGCTACTTTAATGAAAATGTTTCTTTTTGTCTGGATGGGATATAAACCTTTTATTTCCCTTTTTGAAGAGGGAAATGTCTGTTTAAGCAGAACTCTCTGGAGGCAGGAAGAATCCTATTTTGACAAATATGTGTTTCATTGGGGCAGTGGTGGAATGATTATAGCCAGGAGCCTGTCCCAATCCTTATGTGCAACAAGGGCAATGGAAAGGCCACACAACAGTAGGCCATTGGGAACGTTTGAACAACTTGCATCAATCCAGTGTGTTTCAAGAAAGCTATGCACAAAACTCTTGAAACTCCCAGCGATTTTGTCTTTTGCTTATCCTCTGTTTGGATTCCGGTTAGTTTATAGAAGTGGAGGCCAGTCCACCATTTTGCTTCACCTGCTCTGAGGAAGCATGAGATAACATAAGCACAAAGCTGCAGTTCATTGGTAAGAAAGGTAATCTTTAATACCATCTTCTCCATTTCCTATGACATTGATATATTAAAACCCAAATCAACCAGAAATAAAAATAAACAACACTGTTTAAAATGTTGTAGATTAAAATTCCCTTTGCATTAATCATCTAACATGCAAACAAGGAATGGAGAATGTGTGGTTCTCCAGATGAGGCTGGCCTTCAAGTCCGATTAGACCGGCCACTAGCTACAGATAATGGGAACTGTAGTCCATCAACACTGGAACAGGTTCTCCAGATTCCCGTAATTTAAAAGGATTAATCTGCTGAGCAAAGCTTGTGGCTCTAGTTCTTTTGCATTGCTAGACTAGCGAAGGCTGGTGTGGCAGCTTAAATTTATGCACATGCATGAATGTCACTATGTGCCAAGATGTTAAGGAAGGGCCGTGACTCAGTGTGTAAGCGTCTGCTTGCATGCAGAAGGCCCAGGTTCAATCCTTGACATCTCCAGTTAGGGTTGGGAGTGTCCCTTGGCTGAAGTTCTGGAGAACTTCTGTCAGTCAGTGTAGACAACACTGAGTTAGACAGGGCAATGGTTTGACCCAGTGTAAGGTCACATCCATACCAGACAATTAAAGCACGGCTATACCACATTAACAGGGATGCGGGTGGTGCTGTGGGTTAACCCACAGAGCCTAGGACTTGCTGATCAGAAGGTTGGTGGTTTGAATCCCCGCGATGGGGTGAGCTCCCGTTGCTCGGTCCCTGCTCCTGCCAACCTAGCAGTTCGAAAACTTGTCAAAGTGCAAGTAGATAAATAGGTACCACTCCGGTGGGAAGGTAAAGGCGTTTCCGTGTGCTGCTCTGGTTCGCCAGAAGTGGCTTAGTCATGCTGGCCACATCACCCGGAAGCTGTATGCAGACAAACGCCGGCTCCCTCGGCCTATAGAGCGAGATGAGTGCCGCAACCCCAGAGTTGGTCACGACTGGACCTAATGGTCAGGGGTCCCTTTACCTTTTATACCACATTAACAGTCATGGTTTGCCCCAAAGCATCTTGGGTACCACTGTTTAGCTCTCACAGTTCTACAATTCCTAGCACCCATAACAAACTACAGTTCTCAGAATCCTTTGGGAGGACTGTTAAAGTGGTATACAGTAGTGCTTAAAATGTGTGGTGCAGATGTGACCCAAGGCAAATTCTTACGTTCACACAGTCTCAGAATGGTTTAAAACCCTCTTGTCTGTGTTTCCCCCCAGTTATGATAATTGCATTGTCCTTGGGAATTCTCTAACTTGCCCAGAGGAGTAACAGCGAGGACATTTGCTGGGACTTAGGGATGCCACGTGCTCATGTTGTGGTAGGAAAGATTTATTCTTACCATTAATACTGCTGGTGATGGGGCATGATCTTTCGAGGTGGAGCAAATGATGCATTGTTTTGTTGCCTTATAAATCATACCGAGAATGCTACTTAAGCTAATGAAAGTGACAGAGGTTATGCATAACTCAGGCACCAGGCAGAACTCTGCGACTCGAAAGATCCATAATTTAGAATGGGGATGTGAAAGATGCGGAATGTAACTGGTAAGGGACCCAGTTCACATCCACACATTTAAAGCACACCCATCCTGCTTTAGCAGCCATGGCTTCCCCCAAAAGAATCCTGGGAACTGTAGTTTGTTAAGGGTACTGGGAATTGTAGTTCTGTGTAATTCTCTCAGCACCCTTAACAAACTACAGCTGAATGCTCTTGGACACAGTTAAATCCCAGGATTTCAGACAGCTGAAAATATTAACAGTTACTTGGGCTGCAAGGCTTCATTCCAAACAATGCATTAAAAACTTGACAATAGATTGTTTAAAACTGTTTTTTGTAAAAAAAAAAAATACTTATCAGAAGGGCAGGCAGCCCTCTTAGCAAAGGCATTCCCTGGCCTGCAGTCTTTTATTCCTATGTAAATTTATGCATATCAAATCTGTTAAAACTCATATGGTTAATTGGCTAGCATTTCTCCAATCTAAATAATAATAGTAGTAGTAATTTTAGCTGTTCTTATTTTTATCAGTAAGCTGCCTTGAGTCCCCTGTCAGGGAAAAAGGGCAGGGTATAAATAAATGAATAACAATATTAGTAGTTGTAATAATAATAATCATGTCAGGCTTAAGAGAGCTCAAGGTATGACACAAATATTACCTCAGCAGTCTTTATAGCATCCCTATATTATCTTTTGAAATGCCCTGTTCTGATATCAGTTAGCAACAAGGCTGCCTTTGATACAGGAAAGTCGGCCAGATCTTCAAAAGAATGGCTTTTTGCTAGCTAAGATATATCAAGAAGTATTACTTGGGTCAGCAGCTTATGTTTTTTAGTGCTGTCTGAACCCCAGGCTGCTTTTATGGAAACTCACGCTGTGAATTGCTACCACGACTGCTGTAGCGGCGATTCATTTTGGTTGATCTACCTCTTTCTTAATGGGTTACACTTATGTCCCATCGACCTCAACCAGCTCCATCTGTCATTGGCTGTGTCTCTGCTTCCTGTCATTCATTCTGCCTGCCAGCTCACCAGTCTCAAAGGGCACCAGCCAGCACGGACAACTGTTAAAGCTACTCGGCAGCCGATCTCACATTTGCACCTGATCACTCCACATTAAACTGATCCCTTTCAAACTCCAGTGCATCTATAACATGCCCATGTGTGTTGTGTAGGATTGGTTGGCATATGGAGGAGTGTGCCTTTGGGGGTGAGGTCAAACTGTTGGAAGGTTACAGCATCTGCTGTGCCAGAGACCAATACGGGAGAGGCATGTTTTGTTGCAGATGGGGTAGATGAAGGCGTCCAGTTGTGTTGCTGCAGATGCACCATGACGTTTCTTCACTCTGCATTCCTCCCAGCAGTCATTGTTCCTCTGGTCACTGCTATGGATACACAACGTCATAGAATCAAAGAGTTGGAAGGGACCCTGAGGATCATCTAGTCCAAGGCCCTGAAAATCAGGAATAGGCAGCTGTCCCTTATGGGGACTGAACCTGCAACCTTGATGTTATCAGCACCATGCTCTAACCAGCTTAGCTATCTGGCACTGATTGTCTGTCCCCTGGCACTGTGGTCATCTGCAAGATATTTCCCACATAGTGGGGTTGATATTGCTAGCCTTCGTGTCATGTTTGCCGACATCTTTGTGACACAGAGTCAGCTCCTTCTAGGGCAGGCATAGGCAAACTCCAGATGGTTTGGAACCATCATCCCTGACCACTGGTCCTGTTAGCTAGGGATCATGGGAGTTGTAGTCCCAAAACATCTGGAGGGCTGAGTTTGCCTATGCCTGTTCTAGGGCATGCCTGTGTAACGACCTCCCTCAGGAGGTTGTGGACTCTCCTTCCTTGGAGGGTTTTAAGCAGAGGTTGGACAGCTATCTGTCATGGATGATTTAGCTGAGATTCCTGCATTGCAGGGGGTTGGATATGACGACCCTTGGGTTCCCTTCCAACTCTATGATTCTATTATTCTATCCATCCATCTTCTATTCTGTGGATGATGGCCAAGCCATTGTAGACATCGCCGATCCATGTTACTAAAAGACTGCTGAAGTCTCACATAGCAGGCTTTCTAACTGGTGTGCTTCATACTATAATGTCTTCCCGCTATCTCTGTGTGGACTTCTCAGATAGACTACAAAGGTCCCCTAAGCAGCACTCTCACAGCAGCAAAAGTAGGTCAGGAAAACTTTCTGAAGATCAGTGTGAAGCTTCTGCTATTCTGCGTAGGCCCTGTGCAAATGTTTTGTGCTGAGTCCAGCCAGAGAAGGCCCCGGGTGTCTGCTGCTGTTCAGCATTCCACAATATTTCCCTGGGGCTATCTGAGTGACAGCTCGAAGCAGTGGTAAATGTGACAGCAAGGAGAAGCCTCCCTTTGCAGGACACTTAAGGGTGGTGTGGAGATAGCCGAATTTTCAGGAGAGTCTTGCTTCAGGGAAGAAGAGATTGAGAAATGAGCAGCCCACACAATAGAGGCAGGGGAGGGGGAAGGGCAGGGAAAACCCAGAGTGCTCTTTTGCAGCCTAAACAATTTTGCAAGAAAGGAGTCAGGAGAGAACAGGTGGGGAGAAGAGAACCGCCCTAGATAAATACAGGAGGTGGGGTGGGACTGGGAGGAATCCAAAACTATAGGTTTCCCTCTGAAATGTAAGCTGTTTGATTGAGTGGCTTTGCCCATAAAGAAATCTCTGTGTGGCTTTGAAGGGTCTTTATTAACATAAAGGGAGTTCACAGACTTTCCCTTCTCTTCCCCACCCCAGCCCTTTTTTTTTAGGTGGGTCAGGGATTTTCCTCCCAGGGAGCCTTGAAGGAAGAGACAATGCCTCTGTTTCGACAAAAGAATTAAAAAAAAAAAAAGTTGCCATTGTAATACAAGAGAGGCCTGGAAAAGTCATTGTTTAAAGAGACTTTTGGGGTCTAGAGAAGAGAGCGAAGGCCACCCACTTAAAACAATGCAAAAGGCCCCAACAGCTCTTCCTTGTTTCCCTGCCTTTTCCCTGAACTTCTATAAGTGTGTTTGTTTTTAAGAGGCTGGAATATTTATGTGTGGTGATGATGATGCAACAGGTACCATGTTTTCGCATTATTTAAAGTAGGTGATGATCCTTCCGATTGCCTGGAAATATTCTCTGATGCAAAACCTTGAGCTGCTGCAATGTTCAGTTAATTGCAGCACAGTTTAATGTGTGTTTGTTCAGCACTAAACCACAATGTGTTCAGAGGAATTAAGAAGATAAAAACATGAGAACAGCATGGCTGGGTGAGGCCAATTCAGTCCATCAGCCTGTTCTCATACTGGCCAAGCAATGTCTTTGAAAAGCCTGCAAACAGGACCTGCGATTCCCAGAAACTGGTATTCGGTGCAGGCAGAACATAGCCATTGCAGCTACCTAAGTGTGCATAGGACTGGAGCCTTAGTTTACTTAGATTAATTGATTTTAAAACATTCTGATGAACTAAAAAAGTGCCCTTGATCAATCACTCGAATATTTTTAATGCAACTATATGTAATAGCTGCAAATGGCAAAACGCTGGCTTAAAAGCCAAATTCCTAAAGTGTGAGAGACAAGTGTTCTATGACGATGTCAAAAAACAACAGCCCCAAGACATTATTTCTTCTTTAGAACTATTATTTTTCTTAGATGCAGATTTATGCAGATTTAATTAATTGACTAATTATCTTGGCTGACAAGTCTAGTGAAAACCTGTCTTTGACATCCTGGGTGGGCAGAACCCGTTGTAGTCAATCATTGATGAGGGAGAATATTTGTGAAGGACAGAGCTATTAATGATTGATAGGCATGGCTCCCCGCAGAATCTCAGTGTTCAGATGCAGCATATATTTGATTCCTATAAGCTGAAGGCAAACTAAAGGAGGTGCAACGCACTTGGGAGCTTCCACGAGACAGTTTGGTTAGCGTGCTGGGAGACTCAGGTTCAAATCCTAACTCAGCAATGAAGCTTACTGTGTGACCTTGGGCCGGTCATGGTCACTCAATGAAACCTACTACTCAGGGTTGTTGTGAGATAAAAAATGGATTGTGTATTGGTGGGTGGGGGTCTAGGTATGTCACCCTGAGCTCCTTGGAGGAGAGGTGGGATAAAAATGTAATGATAGATAATAGATCTGGCTGTTGACCTTTGGAGGCAGAATGCTGAACCAAGCAGACTTCTGTCTCACCTACCAACCTCACACCTCAGCAACGTCTCCATCATTCCTGGAACCTTAAAAAGCTGTGCAGTTCCCTCTCGCCTCTTTCCGGAACTACACATCGCACAGTTTTGAAGCACGATCCATTTTGCCGTCTTTCAAAAAGCAGAGAAACGGAATTGACAAAGCTGTGCCACTTTTGATAGGAAGAAATGTTGACCAGAGCTCCTTTCTCCTCCTGTCAAGTCGGGATGGAACAGAGGACTACGGTAACTCGCAGAAGGGTCAAGGAAAGGGGAGAAAGAAAAGAAATATGCTGCTGGGCTGAGTTGACTCAAAAAAAGAGGTAAACGAGGAAAAGAAAATTGTAACCTCAGATGAGAATTCAGAAGAGGGTTGACTTGCAAAACACCCTGTCTCATGATGAAGAGAGCTGGATCCAGAAGAAAATCTACAGCACCTTTGCTTGATTGCGAGGCAGTGTTAATAAAAAATAGGGAGAGCCGGCCAGATATTGCTCAAGGTGAATGCATGGCTTACAGCTAACCTGATCTCTGATCAACAGGTTCCATTCTTAAACTTTGGAGATTCAAATCTACATCCAGAGATTAAGCCTGCTGGAAAGAGTGCCAGAAGGAACATCTGCTGCATGATGTGCTGCAAGACTGTGGATGTGAGAGAAAGCTTGTGCCTATAAAACATAAATCACGGTAACTGCCCTCTAAAGCAACCTGCTACCTTTATATACACAGAGAGAGCAATGAATGTTTCATGAAATTCAGCAGCCATTTCAAGTTGGAGCCATTTTCCCCGTCTCAAGTTTGTGGTTAAAATTATAAAATGCCACCGGTTGTAAAGTCAACTCATAAGGAACTTAGTCTCTTTGTTAACAGCTGCAAGGATGTTGTTTGGCTAGAAAGTCACATTGCCCCCTCCTTGGAACGAATGGCTTAATAAAGTTTAGGACTTTGCTGTAATGGCAAAAAAAAAAAAAAAAAAAAAAAAAACCCATCCAAGAGCAAGTATTGCAAGTGAATATTGAAATAAATTCTGGGCAAACTGGTTGCCCATTACGCAATACAGTATTGCCAAGAAAATAATTACCTCCAGTGAAAGCATATTCAAATAGGTTTTGAATTCTTTTAATAAAAATATTGTAATGGTATGATAATTCACATCTCTGTGTAGAATAATATGATATGGAGTACCTTTCCCACCCCCTGGAGCAGAGTCTTGTTGATTATTGTTTAATAGTTGTGAAATGAGAAAATTTGATAAAATGATTAAATGTGAGCAGCTTAACAGCAGCCAAAATTGCTGTCCTTCCCTTGTGATTCTAAGCACAAAAAACTCAAATGAGAGCTATGTGACTTTCTTCCTTTCAAGTAAAAGACCAGAGGGACTTTTGAATTTGGGACCTTTTACAGGCAAGGCAGATGCTCTACCCCTGAGCTGTGGTCCTTGCCCTGAACCTTATTGCTCCAATAAATTATATTAAAAAGTATCCATTTCTCTGTGAAGCCGTTATCTGACTCTTCCCTCCGGTTCTCACCATATTTGTGAGCTGAGCCCAGTGGCGTAGCGTGGGTTGTCAGCACCCGGGGCAAGGCAAGTAATTTGCACCCCCAACCCGTGGATTTGTGCCCCCTAACCCGTGGATTTGCGCCCCCTAACCCCCAGATTTTGCGCCCGTTGCGGCCGGCCCCCCTGCACCCCCCCGCTACGCCACTGGCTGAGCCATACATGCAACGTGTAAAGTACTCAAGACTTTTTCCAGTTTGATGAGCTAACACAGCTATCCCTCTGGAGATTGAACTCTGCTGCACGTGGACACACACCATTTATGAGCTACCCTTCAGCATAAGCTCCCAGGGTGATGTTCTATTGAAAAATAAAACACTACAATAAAAGCATCAACAGTGGAACAGTACAAAGCACATGAGGAGCAGCATGCAAGCTTTTCCTCGTAAATCCTAGCTGGCCTCTGCTCATTGGACTAAAGCTCATTCTAAGGCTCTGCCTTGTTTCCTTCCAGCGTAGCCAACAGCCAATATATCACAATGAAGTTCCATAGCAAACGATGGTAAGGAAACAACACCACGATCAGCAAATGTGGGATAATCATCCCCTTGCAATCGTTCCTTTCTGTCTAAAGTCTTTCAAGTTGTGACATCATTGAACTTTGCTTGGTGGGGCTCGAAGTCTAAGAATACATTTCCTTTCCCACCGCTTTCCACACTGGGAGCATAGTAGCAGGGTTTTCCTGGTGGAAGTGAACTCCCTGCGCGTAGACGTTTTACAACTGGCGAAAGCCACACCTCGGCACAAGATAAACAGAACACTTTGTATCTGCTAGGAGTTCTGTGTACTCTGACCCCTGCGCCAGCCTTTGCTCCATGCTGGCTGCCTCCTCTTTCCCTTTTGCTGCGGAAAGCGGAGTACAGCTGGACTGCTGTTAAGGGGTGAGTAAGCCATAGGGAGAGTCAGGCATGAAACTCTGCCACGGACAGATTTTTAACAGATACCATCCTTGAGCAGAATCCTTTGCACTCAAACGGAATTTCATAGACGCTTACTTACAGCTGAGTCACCTATTATTATGTGTCCTCCACTGTAGTGTGGAGGCCCATAAGGCTCAGCCCCTTAAGATTGGGGGAGGGGGGCCCCAGCCCCATCCCTACATACTTTGGGGGGGACTGAGCTGTCCTCTGCCCCATAGAGTTGATGCCTTTGACACCAGAGAAAGGACTTCCTCCCCACATTGTGCCCATGCCCCTACAAACTGGTTCAAGGAGGGAGTGTCATGAGAACCCCCAGAACAGCATGCAGAAGCAGCAGGAGGAAGTGGGGTGTCATTCTGTCTGGCAAAAAGAATTGCTTGCGCTGATAAAGCAATAATAACAGCATGAAGTTGAATTCCATCCCATAGTTAGATGCCATCCAAACAGGGATCCAGTGCTCACCCAAAGTTCAGCTTCCATGGAATAAAGTTCAGAGGACACTGTAGTGTCTTTAGGATATATGGTTTTATTGACAGATACAGACATACCTCGGAAGTCAAACGAAATCTGTTCCGGAAGTCCGTTCGACTTCCAAAAAGTTCGGAAACCAAGGCACAGCTTCTGATTGGTTCCCAATTGCGCAGGCACGCTGGAAACAATAGCCGAAGCTGCGCTGGATGTTCAGCTTCCAAAAAAAGTCCAAAAACTGGAACACTCAATTCCGGTCTTTGATCGTTCGGGAGCTGGAATGTTTGACTCTCCCTTGGTGTTTGGGAGCCAAGGTATGACTGTATATACAACCGGAGCATAGGATGGAGGGGCTCACAGCGTTGCCATCCTGAAAGATCTTGTTTTGCCTTTCTCTGCAGCTTTGGATGCAGCACAGAGCAAGCTGTGTCTTCTTCTTTCAGCTCAGGTCACACACCACTCTGGCAATTGTGCTAGCAATTGTGCTAGCAGCTAGGGTGAAGGGTGTGGGGGGAGGCCCACTCATTTGTTCTATGGCACAGAGCACCTTCTTTGGTTATGCTAATTGTGGCGATTAAGTAGCCAGCCAAAGCCATTACCTAGACAAAGGAACAGGTTCAGCAGCTCACACACATTCAATGCCCACAGATACAGGATCGCAGGACCTGGAAGGGACTCAGGGCATTGTTCACACTGACACCCCCCAAAAACACACACACACACACATAACACTATAATGTAAAAATGAACTTTTGACCAGTGCAGATACTTGTGGCTTCAGCACCAAGCCAGGTGTCTTCCATGCCCACTTTCCCTTAATAACCAGTTGGGTGGACTCAAAGATCGGTCACATCACCAACATCATTCTTTTTTATTTTTTGCTCGCCTCTCACCAGAAGGCCCCAGGGAAGGTTACAGCATATAAAAACACAACTGAAACAGTAAAACAGCAACCGCCCCACTCATAACCTCAAACTCAATAATCCTTCCACACATTACAAGGAGCAGACAGACCAGCATGCAGAGGTGCATGTTCAGCAATTGACAAAGGCTATGATGCCAGCCCCACCTCTGTGGGGAGGGAGTCTTGTGACATCTTAGTAGCCACCGACAACTTCCCTTGCACAGCTTTTGGGTGCATTTCTCCCTGAGAAAAACTTTATTTATTTGGCAAGCAGTGGATCAGCAAAGAGAAGCCCAGCAGTTGACCTCATTGTTCCTGCGGTGAAATAAGGAGGAGACCCCACCCATCTCTCTTCTGCCACACCAGCTTTTGTGTTTACTTCTCAGTGTACAAATCAGCAAGCACGCCTTCTTTCACATGCATGCTTGTACACAGGTAGAGGCAGCGTGTACCAGCGTGTTCCATGTAATGTGTGAACAAGCCCTTGTGTGGCCGTTGCTTGGGATCTTTCGGATCCAGAAGCAGACGCCTCAGTGTTTTGAAGACAGTTTTGTAAAGGACAAGTCAATATAAACCTCTCTGTCATTTTTTGGGGGGGATACCACAGGAGAAGCCAAAATAATTTCTTGCTTTTTTATGACCGGTGGTGGTAGGGAGGAGGTTCTTTTATTTTTATCCTGTTCCACTGAACACCCCCCCCCCATTTTCTTTTTGCTTCTTTCAGGAGGAAATCTTTTCATTTTCTTAAATAGGTTGGCTTTCCTGCATGACAACCACTAGGTGACATAATAATTTGTATTGGAAATGTTCCCTTCTTGGATTAAAAATCAGCTTCGACTGCATTCCAACGTTCTGGGTGCATTGCCAGTTTTGGTTATCAATGGACTAAATAATTCAAAACTTGGTGTCAATAAATGGAGCGGTGGGAGGTGTAACTAAAATGAATTTTCAGCCATGCAGCTGGTATTTTAACCCACAGGAATCTGAATGCATAATGTCTAATTGGGCCTTTATATTTTTGGTTATTATCAAGTATAAAAAGGTAATCATGGCAAATGTTCTTCAAACACACTGCTATATCTTTTAACTCAGAAGTAAGTCCTGCTGTATTCAGTGAGGTTTACTCTCTAAATGTCATTTAGGGATGCAGCTTCAGGTCCAAAAATATGCAAAGCCAGGTCTTGAATCAGAGAATTTTAGGGTTGGACATGACCTTGAAAATGGTGACTCATACCTACTGGACTGGTAGGGCAGATGATATTAATATCCCCGTGGCACAGTGGGTCAGTGTGTCTGGCTGTTAGCCAGAAGGTTGGTTCAAGCTCTCTCCATGGATGGTTGTTGGTAGAATTCCTGCATTGGAGGGGTTGGACTAGATGATCCCCAGGATCCCTTCCAACTCTACAAGTATATTATTCTATTATTATTATTATTAATAATAATAAATTAATTAATTATTCCAAGGATCTCAAGTTGGTGGACATGGTTCTAACCCTCACTATTTTATCCTCACAACAACCTTGTGAGGTAGGTATGGCTAAGAAAAAATGACTGGGTTACGATTATATGGTGTTTATTTTCTTATTTTAGGTAGGGTTTTTCTGATTGTTAGATGAAGGGTGCTCTAGAAATAACTGCCATTATCATCACCCAGCGACTACAAACTCATACACTCCAATATGCTTCCTTGTTTGCCAGAACAATTCCTATTTCTCCTGGTCCCAGCTTTCACCCTATTTCAATTTGCTTGCTAGGGATGCATTGCTAAACATGTGTATGTGAGACTCTCATGTCTTCAGGGTTTAAATCTTCAGAAATTAAATCTCAAGAGTTGTGAGCAGATGCATGTTTCCTTTAAGGGTACCAGGTAGTGTGCAACCTACCATTTTCCACACTGGAGCTGCTGAAATCATCATCATCATCTGTAGAGCACTTTCAAATGTTTAATATGCTTCACACAAATTGTCATCCTCACAAGTGCCCTAAAAATTAAATCAGTATTAATACCCACCTCCATCACAAACAGAGAGGAGTGAGGCTGAGGAAGAGAACAGCTTGGCTAAGGCCATCCAGGGAGTACACTGAAGAGATAAAAGTTAAAATGGGACATGGGTGGTGCTGTGGTCTAAACCACTGAGCCTCTTGGGCTTGCTGATTGGAAGGTCAGTGGTTCAAATCTCCGTGATAGGATGAGCTCCCGTTGCTCTGTCCCAGCTCCTGCCAACCTAGCAGTTTGAAAGCACACCAGTGCAAGTAGATAAATAGGTACTTCTGCGGTGGGAAAGTAAATGGCATTTCCGTGCGCTCTGGTTTCCATCACAGTGTCCCATTGCGCCAGAAGCGGTTTAGTCATGCTGGGCACACAGCCCAGAAAGCTGTCTGTGGACAAATGCCAGCTCTTTTGGTCTGAAAGCGAGATGAACGCTGCAACCCCATAGTCACCTTTGACTGGACTTAACCATCCAGGGGTCCTTCACATGGGAGAGTTGAGATTTGAACAACTCTTTAGTCATTCCTTGCTGTGTTTTCTTACTGTACTGGAGAGAGCTGGATCAGCATTGAAAGAAGTTAATGATAAGCAATGGACATAGATAATCCCTGTTCTGTGAAAGCCACTAGCTTTTGAAGGTGACTCATCCATCCTCCTCACCACAGCTAAAGGTGAGGGAGGCCTTATCTGAGGCCTCTGCGTGTGTGCCTATGTGTAAACTGCTGTCTGAGTCAGAGAGGGTGCTCCCAGGTGAGGGTCAGAGTTTGCGTACACACCACATGTCTTTCCCCACAGAATCTTCAGAACTATACTCATGGAGCTACAATTCCCAGCACCCTTGATAAACTACAGTTCCCAAGATTTTTTCCCATGGGCTTTAAATGTTTGGCATGTACACATCCTGATACCAAAAATGGCCCTCATAGAGTTGCTCAGAGGGGAATGCGGCCCTCAGGATGAACAAATTTCCCACACCTGGTGTAGCCAGTCCTAAGCTAGATGGATCAATGGTCTGATAAGACAGCTTCCTGTGTACATATATATATATTCATTTTCTGCCATCAGTGAGAAGTCAGAATTCCTCCTGGTATCAAGGAGTGAAGTTCAGCCCCTCCTATGAAGGCAAACCTTTCTTGACTGGGTAAAGGTGGAGTTTTTGGCTGGTGAAACAAAGACTGTGCCAAAGGTCAGACAGAGTGCATGCGAAGGCTTTTTGTCCTTTTTCGTTCAGATTGCCCATAATGACATCTCGTTGTAGGTGTGCAAATAAGTACCAGGAAGCCATAAACCCTGCTACGTGCTCAATCTGCACACCAAGCCATGAGTGCTGCCTGACAAGACACATTGCCTGGGAACCACATCCGATTAGCTCCCTTTAGATAACTCTAGAGCTATTTGAGTAGCTGATTTGCCACAAGGCAGATATTAAATCCTAGCATGAAGCTCGGAGCAGCAAAGCAGTGAAACCGGGGCACTTTCTCTGAGCTGGAGGAATTGGATTTTGTGGGGAAGGGCTAAGTCTGCGCATGGCCTCAGTCGCTGCCGCCTAATCGCTTACTGTATGCGTCTGGCTGTTTTCAGTGCTATGGCAAGATTTGAAATATGCTGTGGAAGGCTGATCCTTGCCTGGAAACTGAAACTTAACTACAGTGGGAGCTGCAAGTCAACATGCATCTGTGTCAGAAGCAGCAGAAGCCGCTTAGAGCTTTAGGACAGCAATCTGTAATTATGGTAATACCACGGCCGGCAAACTCTGTGGGTCAAAACACCAGCCAGTCCGATTGCAGACTTGTCTACACCAGCACCTACAGCTGTGAAGAAGAATTTTCACTTCCTTGAAGCATTTTTTTAAAAAAATATTTTGCTTGTGTAAAAGGAGGGACACAATCCGATTCGCAAAAAGTGAATCCCTAAATCATACCTGCACTGTACATCTAAAGCCCTGTTGCATCACTTTAAGGATCACATTTTCTCCTAAAGGATCCTGGGAACTGTTGTTTGTTTAAGGATCTCCTAAGAACTCTGAACACCCTTAAGAAACTGTAGTTCCTAGGATTCTTTGAGGGGAAAGCTCTTAAAGTGGAGTAAGAGTGCTTTAAATATACGTTGTGGTTGTGGCCACAGTGAAACATCCAATTCAAAATGCGATTCTTCTGTACCAGGAAACAGAACAATTCCTAAGTAGCCATTTGTCAAACTAGTTATTTATTTATAAAAATGTTTAAATACCACTATATCATGAGAAGAAATATATCAAAGTGATTTACAGTGAAAACACAAATACATACAATAAAAACCATATAAAACAAAGTTATAAACAGACAATAATTAACCATGGTGGAAAGGTGTATTCTTAATTGTCTCCATAGGCCTGGTGGAATAGAAAAAGTTTTTGCAGAAGTTTAAAAGTGGACACAGTAGATGCCTATGGAGGTTTGGGGGTGCACTGGATTCATTATCCCAAGACTGTAATTGGCACAGGGCTCTTTTGAAAGGACAAAAGGGCATTGCTAAAGGAGTAAAGACTTCTTTACACATTTTTACTTAAAATAAATAGATAAATGAAAAAGTTACTCCTGTTTATTTGCCTGACAGTAAAAGATATTTTCAGCACACACAGGCCTTAGTATGAAAAGAAAAACTGATTAACCGTACACATTACATGGCCGGAGAACTGCATTGCGAAATTTGGAGAAATGCAAATTTCGCATTACGGCTGGCGTATTGATTTGTAATATACAAATTAGGAAGTTCGCCTTTTAATGCAAATGGAACCACATTTCTCATATCTCCCTCCCTAACACTGAGAGTCTGGAGGCGACCTACGGTACCTACGGTAAGTCTTGTTCCCCAAGAGAGGTTTCTAGCAGAAAACAAAAAGAAAACCCCGAGTCAGGCGGCAGCCTTGGCTTCCTTTCTGCATTACGTTATCCAGGACAAAGGGGAGTTAGGCGCATGAGGAGCCTGGCTGGGAGCCTATTGTCAGAGAGAACAGATTGGGATGTCTCTGCTGTTTAAATAGTGTTGCAGGGGTCAAAGGCAAGGGCTCTGCCGTCTCAGAGGCTGGAGGGTTTACTAGGCAAACCTAATCTCCTGCATCTGGTTGATCTTAACTGCCCTCGACAGCCAAACCAGCTTAACCTGTGTACAAGACCCAATGCAATTTATATCACTCGGTTAATATCCATTGTAGTGAAACTAATCTGCTTAGGACATGTCTGGCCAGCATCTTTCCCCCTTTCTTTTGTTTTTTTGGGTTCACTTGTACCTGGATTCATTGCATTACTAGTTGACACTTCCAATCCTGTTTGAATGAAGCAGGTGGGATAGAAGCAATTGAAAGGAGGAAGAAAATGTACCATGAATGACCAGTGTGATCTATGAACATCTCAGATCCGTTCCTTGCTTGTTTTTGTTACTGTTCAAAGGAAGTTTGCATTGCATTAAGTGGGTTAATTTGTGCTCATATGAGAAGCCTTCATGGTACTTGAAAAGTGTCTGATCCTAAATCCTCAAGAGCTGCCACCAGCCAGTGTAGAGTTGGCAGTTCTGAGCCAAATGGACCACTGGGTCTAAGGCAGCTTCCTACAACTTTTTGTCCACACTTCATAATAAGGTTCCTGTGGAATTGAAGGGGTGACCTGTGCTATGCCATTCCCAGCTCTCATGCTCTCAGGGAATTATGACAAAAGATATTGAAGGAAGTCTAGAAGCTGAACATCTTTCAGGTCATTCTACCACACCTTTCAGTTTTACAAGCCAATTTTGCAATGGTGTTCCTGTGCATTTTTTTTTTTTTTAAATCCAAACTGTAATAAAAAAAGAAAAAGAAAAGGAAGAATATTTTAATCAATTCAATCCATTCTGAGCTGACATCAAGGACAAAACCCAAAAGGATATGCAAGGGTTTCAGGTAGTGTAATGTAAAAGGTAAAAGACCATACCTGCTTTTTTTTAAAGGAGAACTTATGGTCTGAGTGTTGTCAAAGAAATAAACTCCAAATGTTGTATTTCTGTAGATTATTGTTCATTCTCGATTCCAACTCCCTACTCCCAGGGTTCTTCCAGTAACTGCTCTGGGTGTGCCTTTCGAATGTGTTCTCCTTTGATAAAGCATTCCATTTCCCCGAAGAGAAAGCAGTTGTCATTACACCAGCTTAGTTTGGAACTGGACCAAAGCATCATTCCAAAGATTTCTTCCCCTCCACACACACAAAAATGACATAAATTAATTAACTGGTCAAATTCAAATTAACTGGCCAGTGAACAGACTCGGTTCGCTTCCTGGAAAGCGAACTCACATCCTCTGTCCATCACCTCCACATCTGATGTGGCCAACTGGTAGTCTGCAAGCAGCAACTTTGACTGTTGGGCTGGAGCTCAGTGGTTTTGAGCATCTGCTTTTCATACAGGAGGTCTCAGGTTCAATCCCTAGCATCTCCAGGGAGGGCTGGATGAGAATCCTGTCTGAGATCCTGAAGAGCTGCTTCTACTCAGTGTAGAACAGTTGTTGAAAGAGGGACCAATGGTTTGACTCAGTATAAGGCAGCTTCTTCCTATGACTGTCATCATTGTGGAAATTATTCCCCATGTGCATGTATGGAGAAGCCCAGGCTTCTAGTTGGTGGAAGGGAAGCATGAACACAGAAGATAAAGGCTTGGCTAGCTTCAGAAAGGATAGAAGCTCCCAACATCCTTTTTCATTCTCTCATGCAAGTGCCTACAAAACTCCTCTGTACTTCAAGAGCAGGGGATGGGGAAACGTTTGGTCTGAATCCTGGCCAGTGGTCAGGGATGATGAGTGTTGTGATCCAGCAACCTCTGAAGGACAACAGGTTCCCCGCCCCATGGAAGGGCTGCAGCTAATGCGTCAAATGCAAAAGGATCCCGCTTCAATTCCAGGCATCTTCAGGTTGAGCTGGGAATGTCCCTTGCCTGAAATCCTTGTCATTGTAGACAATATGAAGTGAAAGGGAATGGCTGATAAGGCAATTTCCTAGGCACACAGATGCCCAAGCAGGACCTGAATGTAAGAGCCCTCTCCCCTCCTGTGGTTTCCAGCAACTGGTATTCAGAAGCATTGCTGCCTCCGACCATGGAGTCAGAGCATAGCCGTCATGGCTAATAGCCATAAATGAGCCACGAGCTTTCCCACTGCTAAGGCAGCTCAGATGTGTTTGGGACCCTGGTGCTCATTCTGTTGTTAGATACACTTGCAGTGGTGTAGCGTGGGTTGCGGGCACCCAGGGCAGGGCAGGTGTTGTGCCCCCTGATGGACTGGGCAGCTGGGGTGGGGCACACCAGGGAGGTGTACACAGGGCCTGCACAGAGGGTGAATGGAGCCCGCTTCCAACCAGCCCCTCTCCTGCTGCCTCCATCCACCTGCCCACTAGACCAACCCGCCTGCCGCTGTGCCTCAGCTGCCAGAGCTGCCAAAGCTCAGCTGCTCAGTGCCTGTTATGGGGGCACCTGATTGTGCCCCCTCAAAAATGTGTGCTCCCCCACTCCCATGCTACGCCTCTGATCATTTGTCACCAAGCTCTCCAAGCAACTTGCATTTAAATACATATACCAACATACATTATATACCATTATCACCATTAGGAAGAACTTTCTGACAACAAGAGCTGTTTGACCGGGGAATGGAGTATCTCAGAAGGTGGTGGACTGTTTTTAAGCAGGAGTTGGATGGCCATTTGTCAGACAGACACATGCAAAACACACACACACACACACCCTTCCCATAGCAGCCACAGGAAGATTTACCAGCATTCTAACAGCAGAACAAAATCATGTCAGTCCTTTGAAAGCCTGGGGAAAAGGATACGTCTTCACCCCGAAAAGTGGGGTGCTAAGTGTGTTGAGTGTTGCCCTGGACCTCTGCCCCCAAGGCACCCCAGGATTAATTTAAGTCCAGAGAGACAGAGCTGGAACTGACCAGACTGACAGGGGATGGCAGGAGAATTTTTGCTTAACAGGCGGTGATTGGAATAGCCAGCGCTGTCCTTTAAACTCACAAATGCAAAGCGGAATTGAAATTTATTGCTCTGCTTGTTGCGTTTGCCTCCAGCAGGAGTGCCTGAGCAATCAATGATTGTGATTTGCCCGGCTTGCGGTGGAGACAGGTGATGGGCATGAATAAAGCTCAGGCCTGCCTCGCCTGTGTAAATGTTCCCGCTTCCTTTATTCTCCTGGATAGGCAGACGTGTGGGACTCTGCCGCGTCAACAGCAATTCCACTCCTGCCTCTTTGCGACTTGCACTCAAACCTTTCGCGATTTGCATGTGAATCCGCTTGGGGCCCCCTCAGGAGGCGGCGTCTGACCTGCTGAAATGCAGGTCTCCAAGCCTCTCAATCATCTTATTATACATAACAGCTAAATAATTCTGCTTGCCTGCATATAAATGACTCGGAAAGGGAGGGGAAAGGGCAGATGGGAGGCCTCTGTGAGGCTTCTGCCAGAGGCAGCATACTGTCCAAACATTTCAAGTGACAGATTTCGCAAGAAATGGAAGAGCTCTGCTGAGGAAAAGTCCCCACCGTGGTGAAAAGTCTCCCAGGGACCTTAAAATATCTGTCACCTTTGGACCAAACCAGGCAAGTTCTTCACAAAGCAGACTCACAGAAAACAGAAGCTCTTGAATCTACCCCTCTGCATTAAAGAACCCTCCAGATATCCAGTGGGATATCAAATCCAAACACCACTTCCATCAAACAGCCTTGCTTATTTATCATTTGTGCGGTTAAGGCCCCTCCAGATTACCTGTTTATTGAGTATTAGTCCTGATTTGCTTGCACAAAGCTTTTGTGGAGATTCGATTGCATCCAGTCTTTACTGAGGCTTCGTTCTGATCTGTTTGTGGGGACAGTTACAGGGCATTGAGCACTCATCTCGCATTCATCCTGAATGGCTTGCCAGGTTTGTGTATCTTCCAGATTAGTCATGAGTTTACCATACAAGTTGCGATACAGTTCTGTGTCCAAACAACAAATAATTCCCTGTCCTTTTGAAAGCAGACTTATTTATATATTTACTAATTTACAATACTTAGATTCAGGCCGACCTCACAAAGTGGATTACACAAGATTATTATAACAATAAGCATCAATTTAATTCTGCCCCCCCCCAATGGGAAATACACCATCTTTTTTTTTTAATAGAAAAGAATGACTACTGCTTTCTCTCTCCACACCCCCTTAGTGGAAGATGGCCCTTCAGATTCATAGGAGCCAACTCCTAGAGGCCAAGGGGTCTTCGCCCCCAATAAAATATTTGAGGGGCTTGCTGGGCATTGTCGTTCAAATGGTGTGCCTGCACTGCATCATGTAATCGATTATGTGGGGTGGGGCTTACCTGCCCCCCTCCACTGCCTGGAGTTCACACTTTTCTAAAGTCTTTATTCCCCCCTCGAAAGAACTGCAGGTCAAATGAGACATGACACTAAAAGTTCAATCCTTTACTTGAATACTCAGAACTAAGTCCCACTGAATTCAATGGGACTGCCTCCCAGGTATGTGTGTGTATAGATTGGAGCGATAGATCAATAGATATACAGTCTAGATATACCATTAGAAACCACTTTAGGGCTTGTAACATTTAATAATAGGCATGGGGTAATGTAATTGGGACCACAGTGCATGGGGCAGGTTTAACTCTCCTCTCCCTGACTGGGATCCTGATGGAGATAACTCCCCTTTCACACACACACACACACACACACACACACACACACACACCACAATTAGCCTTAGGGAACAACCTTCTATTGGGCATCTCATGTAGCTCATAAAGTTCTTGTGAGGGTGAAATGGGATGCTCCTTCTATAGTGTCTCTTTCCTGCCTCTGCTAGCTATTTTTATAATGTTTCCACTGAAATTGTGCATTTCCCTTGGTGACATGGTTTGTATCAGATGGACGTCTGATGGCTATTAGGTTTTTAAATAGATTTTCAGTATAGCCAATGATTACGTATAATTACATTTCCCATGCCAGTTCTCCACATTGTGCAGTGATTGGGATTATTTCTCCCATAATCTTTAGATTGGCTGGATTGCAGAGGGTCTCTGAGTGCGTCTAACTATCTGCCACCAGCTTTTCAAAAAGTTGGGTTGCTGGTTGTTAAGACGGATACACCTGGAATATAATGGCCATTCTTCCAATCTGTTGAAAAAAAATCATTTGGGCAGCCAGAAAAGACACTTCCCCATTGCAAATCCTAGTTCACTTGGTAGCTGCTCAAGATTTGACAGATTGCAAAGAGGTTAAAAATGTGCTTGGGATTCCAGCCCTCTGAAAACTGTTCTTTTAATAGGTAACATATCACCGCCCCCCCCCCCCCCGCACACATAAGAACCTCTTTGAAATGATTTCCCATTCATTAACCTAGAAAATAATAGAAATGCACTCTGTCTCTATTATTTTATGAAGGCGTCAAAGAAAATTCATTATTTTTTTTACCTTGCTACTCAGACGTGAATAGGAAACTGACCCACAGTGCCTTCCATCCTGTAAAGAAATAAGATAAAACCCAGAAAGTGGAAGGTGCCATTTCTTCAAGTCTTTTCCTATTTGCTCCTCATGGCATTAATGAGGCCAATTAGCAATTTGTCTTTATGTGCAGTATCCCTGGAAGGAAAAGCAGCCATTCCTCTAAATGACAAAAGAGATGATAGTACTTTGATAGCTTATGCTGACTGACAGATGCTTGTTGGTCCTGGCAAAGTAATTTATTGGCCTCTGCTTGGCTCCTCAGGGCACAAGGCTATACAGAATACAGGAGGTGCACTATGAATGAATATGGTGATGGCTTTGCCTGCATAGGCTTTTGTTAATCCATTGAGATCAAAGCAAATGAACCTCTCATCTTCTGGGAAGCCATAAACCGCTGCATCATCACTGCAGGGCCTGTCCATCCCAGTAGTTCTTGTGCCAGAGCAATGCTCCAAGGCTATGTCTGACAATAGGCTACGGAAGCAGGCCACACATCTGTCAACCGCAGCGCAAACACACTTCTGATGCTGTCGCCTGATTCACTTGGGAGCATCCAACTGCTTTTTCTCAGAAGCTCACCAGAACCATGGAGTTTTTGACAACAGCTCTGAATGAGGGATGTAGGTGGCACTGTGGGTAAAACCACAGAGCCTAGGACTTGCCCAGCGACGGGGTGAACTCCCGTTGCTTGGTGCCTGCTAACCTAGCAGTTCAAAAGCACCTCAAAGTGCAAGTAGATAAATAGATACCACTCCGGTGGGAAGGTAAACGGTGTTTCCGTGCACTGCTCTGGTTTGCCAGAAGTGGCTTAGTCATGCTGGCCACATGACCCATAAGCTGTACGCCGGCTCCCTCAGCCAATAAAGTGAGAGGAGTGCCGCAACCCCAGAGTCGGTCACGTTTGGACCTAATGGTCAGGGGTCCCTTTACACCTTTACCTTACTGAATGAGATGCTGAAATTGCAGGACATGTATTATTATTATTATTATTATTATTATTATTATTATTATTATTATTATTTGCTTTGCATGCAGTAGGTCACAGGTTCAATTCCCGGCATCTCCAGGGAGAGCTGGGAAAGATCCCACCTGGAGGAGGCACTGCCAGGCAGTGTAGACAATACTGAGCTAGATGGAGCAATGGTCTGATTAAGGCAGCTACCTACCTATGACTTTGTGGCACTGGATGTGGCTCCAGCATAGAAAGGATTCACATGATCTACATGGGACTATTTGAGTGTGGCTCAGTTGTCCGTTCTTAATCCACCCCCTTTTAAGCCACTTTAAGGAAGGCTTGTCCCAAAAGGAAGAATAGAAGGAAATTAAAAAAACAAATAAAGAAAAAAGCATCTCTGAGCCAAATAGGATGTGATGTTGGCACCATCTCTCCCTCTCTCTCCTTAATGTTAATAAGAACTGTGGTGGGCGAGGATTTAGTGTGGCCAAATTGGTAGAATTGCTCTTGTTTTGCCCTGTGTGGCAGCAAAATGTAAAGATTGCATTTTGCCGGGCAAGGCAAGTTGCTAGAAAACTAGAAAATGCCGTAAGGGAAAGGATTCTTCTGTGCTTTTCTCGGACAGTGGTTTCCTCCCCAGCAACAGCAACCGATGTCTGGTGGGAATGACCGCTCCCCGCTTAAAACGGGGGGTGCCCTTTGTGTGGACGCGTGCAGCCCCTAGATCTGGAGCGGCTCCAGCAGCATAGGCTTGGCTTTGCCTTCCCTCAGGTGGGATAACCTGGAGGTCTCCGCCTACTGAAAGGCGGCGCTTTGTCCTTAGGCAAGTCAATCGGAAAATTGTGGGTTTTTTGTTTTTGCTGTTTTTGAAGAAGGAAGCTCAACAACTTCGGAGTTTGTCCCAAAAAAAGTTGTGACTCAATTCAGGACTTCAAAGGAAGTTTCACAGAGCTCCTCCATATTGCACATTCATGATTACAGTAGTTCAGCATCCTGTTCCCATAGCTCATAGCTGCTGATAGCCTCGTCCTCCATGCATTATCTTTTAAGGCCTCCAAGTTGGTGGCTGTTATGTATTCAGTGATCTGTGTCTGCCTGAGACTGAGTCTGGACTAAGGGTTCTGAGCTCCTGTATTCTTAATTTATGGTTTTTATTTATTGTACCTTTTCCTTCAAGGGGCTCCTGAGCTCCTGTGTTCTGATTCAATACATGATATCCAATCACAGAACATTTCAGGATTTGGGCCTCTGCCATTGGCCCTTAAACTCTGAGTTATGATTCGTAGCTTGGAAGTTTAGACAGCCAATCACTTTGGGAGTGGGAGTGGCCCAGGCCTTCAGAAATGTATATATGCAATTGCTTTGCCCATGTTGTCCAGTTCTGTTAGTTCAATAAAGGTTCTTGCTGTTATCACAGTGTCTTCAGTGGCCATCACTGCCTTCTGTGGGAGTGAGTTCCACAGTTCAATTCTGCACTATGTGAAGTCATATTTGCTTTTATCTTTCCTGAATTTTCAATATTCAGGTGCACTGAATGTCTGTGAGTTCTAGTACTATGAAATAAGAAAGACCTGTCTCTATCCACGTCCTCTGTGCAATGTGTATTTTTATAAGCCTCTGTTATGTAGCATCTTACTTGCTTTTTTTCTATAAACTATGAAGTCCCAAAGGCTGCAACCTTTCCTCACAGGGCAGGCCCTCAAACATTTTGGTTGCCTTTTTTTTGGAACCTTTTCCATAGCAACCCTTTTGAAATGAAACAAAGTGAAATATCCTGATGTTTTCCTGTTTGGTAAATCAAGCCCTGTTTGCTTCTCTCTAGTTGAAGGGCCGGAACTGCACAAAGCGGCCCAGATAACCAGAAAGAAAAGAGCCTGCATGCCTTTTTTTTGTAACTGGCATATTTGGCTTGTATTATGAACGGCATTAACATGTGAAAAAACAGTTTGTATCCTCAAATTACAGCTGCTGTTTTTCCAAAGGCATCTGCTTCAGCTGGTGTGGAAAACTGCTAATCTCCCCCCCCCCCACTTCTCTCTCCCCCTGACAGGAAATTATAATTGCACTTTTGAAAGATGAGAATATATTTGGCATATTGCAAATAAAGGAGATAAAGGGATTAAATACATGAGGAAAAGTGAACTGAAAGAAAATGCTAATGAGGAGTTATATTCAATATTACAAACTTCCACCTCTTGAAAGATGCCATATGTGGCAGTGCATGGTTTTTGATTGGCATTTTCAAACCATTTACACTTGGAAATCAATAGGCTTGTTCCAGAGGAGGTTGCTCAAGGAGGATATTTTTACACCCCAAATCGGAATACATTATGCAGTAGTTCAAAAATAAGTGGGATAACTGAAGAACCATACCAATAAAATGAAGTGGTCATATAATTTTATTTTATTTTATTTTTTGCCTGACTGGAAAGCATTATTGAACTCTGATCATGCCTCTAATCTGCCTGGAAGGAGGGCTACATGAGGGTGTGAAGGACCGAGCCTATTGTCCAAGGGTAACAATTGGATCTGCATATCTGCTCACTTTTGCTCCTGGCTCCACCCAGCATTGACATGTGGATCTTGTAAGGCTGCACAGAAGAGAACGCACCCTTTGGGTTGAGAAAGGTTCCCAAAGGAATATTCAGTATTCAAACCAGAATTTATTATTCTTTTTCACATGCAGACACCTTTCCCTGCCCTACCCTGCAGCTAGTCCTCAGCTAGATGGTGGTGGAATCTGGATAGGTTATCTCCTTTGACCATTGTCTTGCCTTTTGGGGCCATCTTCCTTCCCATGGTAGCACATTGTCTGAATGTTATCAGCTAATATCACTCTTTAGTTAAAGTGATGACATCTCAAGGAGATGTCTCAAGCCAACCCACACTGAGAACCCTCTTAGCAAAAATCTGATAGGAAACCCATCACAATATATAGTATACATATGTGCGGCATCTGTTTAAGAAACGTAAATGCCTATATAGAAGTAGTCATAAGAAACAATCTGCTAGACAATGCAGATATACTCTAAACAACCATATAAAACTTTCCCACTAAGTTTTTTTTGTTAGTTGTTTTCACTTTATATTGGAGCTAATCCTATTGATTTTAACTGTACTTATTTCAAATTATAGCTCCAGTCTACCGTTGTGCATTCAGAGGGACTCCAGTGTGTAAATGGAAATTTCAGCAATCAGAACTTATGGTTGGTATTTTTGAAGAAGGAATAAGAAAAAGAACAGAGATCTGCTGGATAGGATGACTACTTGTGCGTTGCCAAAAAGCAAACTCATCAAAGAAAGAAGGGGAAAGAGGATGCAGATCTGCACATGCTAATTCACATGGAATTATTTATTATTATTATTATTATTATTATTATTATTATTATTATTATTATTATTATTATTCCACCCTTCACCTCCTGTGCTTGATTGTGCCCTTAAATTGTGATAATGCCTCTTGCTTGTCTGACGGAGAGTTCTGCATGTAGGAATGCCTGACCTTTGTGTGTAGCTGGACTGCAGCCTACTGTACCAAGAGTGGTGCCCACTGCCCCAGCCACCTCTGTGCCCTCTCCCCCCTAAAAAGTTGCCTTTGCGGGAATGTGGCCCTCCAGCTGACACAGTTTCTCCACACCTGGTCTTTGAGCATGTTGGAGCCCAGAACTCTGCCTTGAGGCAAATGCATTTAGGACTGGGTACTCTCAGTTAAAGTTCTAATACAGGGGTGGCCACCTCTCAAGAGACTGCGATCTGCTCTCAGAGTTAAAAATTGGTAGTGATCTACCCCGTTTCAGGGGGGTTCAGGTCAAAGTCGTTGAGCTTTGAGCTTTTTTTGGGGAAAAGGGAGGCCCCGGTATTCTGGGGTGCAGGACAAAGATGTTTAGATTTTTTTAGGGGAGCCACAATTGTTGAGCTTCTTTGGGGGGAGCCAGTGATCTTGGCAGTGATCTACCTGTTGGACATGCCTGTTCTAATAGTAACTCAACATCTGTTGAGTTGCAAATTGCCTTTGGCAATGACTCTTTGTCAAATGCCAGGGTCCATTTCTAGTTGTGAGCCACTAATGCAACTACCAGAGGCCCCAGATCATGCTGATAAGCATCTCCATATCAATATTAAAGGTAAAGGTAAAGGGACCCCAGACCGTTAGGTCCAGTCGCGGACGACTCTGGGGTTGCAGCGCTCATCTCGCTCTATAGGCCGAGGGAGCCGGTGTTTGTCCACAGACAGCTTCTAGGTCATGTGGCCAGCATGACTACGCCACTTCTGGCAAACCAGAGCAGCGCACAGAAACTCCGTTTACCTTCCTGCCAGAGTGGTACCTATTTATCTACTTGCACTTGAAGTGCTTTTGAACTGCTAAGTGGGCAAGAGCTGGGACCAAACAATGGGAGCTCACCCCGTCACGGGGATTCGAACCGCCGACCTTCTGATCGGCAAGCCCTAGGTTCTGTGGTTTAGACCACAGCGCCACCTGCGTCCCTCCATATCAATGTTATGTCCCATCAATTCAGTGGGATCTGCATTATAAATGCAGATGAAGATCAGACTGCTGCATCACTCTCAATGTGGTTTTGGCAAAACAAGTTCATCCGGTTTTGAGGTTTATGGTGTAATAGAATCATAGAATCATAGAGTTGGAAGAGACCGCAAGGGCCATCGAGTCCAATCCCCTGCCAAGCAGGAAACACCATCAGAGCACTCCTGACATATGGTTGTCAAACCTCTGCTTAAAGACCTCCAAAGAAGGAGACTCCACCATACTCCTTGGCAGCAAATTCCACTGTCGAACAGCTCTTAATGTCAGGAAGTTCTTCCTAATGTTTAGGTGGAATCTTCTTTCTTGTAGTTTGGATCCATTGCTCCGTGTCCGCTTCTCTGGAGCAGCAGAAAACAACCTTTCTCCCTCCTCTATGTGACATCCTTTTATATATTTGAACATGGCTATCATATCACCCCTTAACCTCCTCTTCTCCAGGCTAAACATGCCCAGCTCCCTTAGCCATTCCTCATAAGGCATCATTTCCAGGCCTTTGACCATTTTGGTTGCCCTCCTCTGGACAATGAAGTTGTCTGCAAGGCTAGTGAGGAATCTGTTTGACCTTATGCTCTTGGCTGAGTTTGACATCCAACAAATATCCGGGTAATTGAAGTCCCCCATAACTACTATCTCCCTTTTGCATGCTTGGCCATCTGTTCCAGGAAGGCATCATCTATGTCCTCTGTTTGGCTTGGGGATCTATAGTAAACTCCCATAATGAGGTCACTGTTATTCTTCTCTCCCTTAATTTTGACCCAAATGCTCTTACATTTTTATGCAGAGCTTTAAACCCAGTGACAGATGATTTTGGATTCAATTTTGTTTGCAATATGCATATTCTAATCGAGTTTCATTGCTGGTTCCCTTTTACTTTGAATGGGGGAGGGAAATAAAGGAAAATAATATTTCAAAGTAAAAATGGAATAGAGCAGTGAAGGTACATCACCTTAGGGTTTTCTCATCAAGATTTCACCATAGGGTTTCTTGATCATATCTGGATAGTTCAGGGTGAAATGTAATGTTATGAAGTGGATCTTTAAGGATACCCTTCTGCTATTATTTCCATGATCAATGTAGCTTCTAAAAGTACTTCATTCATGAAAATCACAGCTGCAACTTTGGTAAGTACCATTTCTCCATTCAGTCTCCATTTCCCAATTTGCTCAGCAGGGATTACATGACATGTTCTCAGTTATGAGTTGCCTCTTTACTGAATTTTCCATTTTCTAGAAGAATGTTCTAGGGCCTGCTCCCAGATAGACTAAATGCAAATGATGCAGCCAGCAACCTTGTCAATACATTGGGGGCCGGGGGTGTGGGGAAGAGGTCTGACAACCCTGTCATAAAAAGAATTCTCTGATAATTTGCAGTTTTACATTTTACACTTACTTAAATCATGACTTCAGGAAGAAAGTGGAGTTTGCTTCTGCTGCTGTGATGCTAAACACATTTACTTGGGAATAAGTCCCATTTGCTGCAGAAAAAGAAAATACATTTTAAAGACAACAACCTCTGTAACCATGACTATAAGTTCTTCTTCTTCTTCTTCTTCTTCTTCTTCTTCTTCTTCTTCTTCTTCTTCTTCTCTGGTTTATATAAAGGAATCTCAAAGCAACTCAACACGATAAAATACAAATGAGGAAAAACCAGGGAAATAATTGAAGCAATGTACAATACAAAATACCTAAAATGTTTTCTAAGGGAAAAGATGCTGTGGTGACTGACTAGCAAACGCCAGACCTGTTGGCTGATGCTTGTATTATCTGCTACTCCCTGGGTGGTCATTTGGGGCCCCTTGCCTTGTGGGAACCTGTACTGAGGCCATGGGGTCCAGCCCTAGCTGAACCACTGAACTTTGTTGAAGAGAAGCAGTGACCGGGTGGGAATCCACTTTGGAACTCCAAGTACACTGCCTGGAATTCTATCGTGGAAGAAAAACAGGGAATAAGTAAATGTAAGGCTTATTTCTGAGAAGACATGCATAGGACTGTGTTGTCCTTCTCCCTTTGAACA
Organism: Podarcis gaigeae; assembly: GCF_964106915.1. NCBI lineage: Eukaryota > Metazoa > Chordata > Lepidosauria > Squamata > Lacertidae > Podarcis > Podarcis gaigeae. The sequence goes on from NC_139688.1 coordinate 31,640,595, forward strand.
TGGTTGTGAACAAGAAGTTGCAATGTGATTTTGACCCAAGAAGTGATGCTTCTTGAAAAATGCTGAAAATGCAAAAGGTTTCAAATAGCTAGATTGCTTCCTCTTTACAGTGGTTAATGGAACTTCCTTTATTCTTCACTTATCCTATTTCCTTCCTCTTTCTCCAAGGACTATGTGTTGGAAGTTCTGTACTATCATCCTGTTTATGTCATGTCTATTATGTTGCTAAGCAGTAGTATTTTGATCTTATGGCTAAATCAGCTCTGCGCTAGGACCAAAAAACATTAAAACTAGAAAAAAAATGTTTCCAAGAAATTATTAGTTTGAATCTATTATTTGGATAACATGGTTTGAGTGCATCATGGGGAGAATTTAACACAGGCGGAAAGTGACACAAAGATCATAAAGTGAGTTGTAATGTTTGGTCTAAGCAGTGTGAGAGCTCAGAGATAGGGTCTGCCTAAGGAACAGTGTGACCGTATCCTCTGAATGAATTTGTACAAAACCCTAATGAAGACAAACACTCTCTTTAAATGTAGCTGGAAAGTCCCCATTCAGATAGCAGCTGGCACAATTGTCCTCCGCCAAAAGATAGAAGCCAGTGACAAATAGCAGAATTCATGAAAAAAAAACAGGGATATGACAAAGGAGCAAATGCTCATTAGCACTTCTTTTCTTCTCTGGCAGCTATTATAAACCCATTGGTTAGCATTCGCATTAGCAGCCCAGCGTTTGGCAAATGCCAAAAGTCAACAGGATGAGTGAATGCAGATGGGAAGATGTACTTCTTGTGCAGAGCTCGCTGTCCTAAGATTTGCAACAATGAAGGATCTTGGAAGGTGAAAAAAGGGGGTGGCGAAGGTGGCGTGGTTATTGTGCAGCTTAAAGATGGAGACATTGTGTTGGGATAGAAAGAATGTCAGCTTGGCTAAGGTGGGGGCAGGGTGGCCTATCCTGTGGTCCTCCAGATGTCCCATCAGCCTCAGCCAGTGTGGCCTGAGGGTCAAGCATGATAGGAATTGTTGGTCAGCAGTATCTGGGAGGTTACATGTTCCCCATCCCTGCTCTGTTTGAAGATTACCTTGGTTTGAAGAGATCTTCTGTTAGTTGGCTGTCAAAGTTTCCCGGTGTGGGATGTTTTGTGTGTATCTGTGTGGGTGTATAAATGAATTGTAGGCGTGTCTATGAGAATGTAAAGGTTTTATACAATTTTGTGAGGGTGTAATATATTTACGTTTATGCTTTCAAATGTAAGTCAGTCAGAGACCTTGGTACACAGGCACTGAGTTGTGCCTGACATTGGAAGGGTGGGGCGGGGCTGACATCACACATGTGATGCGTGTTGTACGTTGCATGTGTGATGACTGTCATATTGGGAGAGGCCAGTCGGGCCTCCTCTTGATGTGACATTTTCCACCAGGCCATGATGCTCTGTGCTGCGTTCCCAACTCTGTACAGCCTGGGATGACTTCCTGCCAGGCCTCTCCTCTCTCTCTCTCTCTCTCTCTCTCTCTCTCTCTCTCTCTCTCTCTATATATATATATATATATGGGGGGGGGGGGCTAAGACTCATCCCATGGGTTAAACCACAGGCACTAGGACTTGCTGATCACAAGGTTGGCAGTTTGAATCCCCGTGACGTGGTGAGCTCCTGTTGCTCGGTCCCTGCTCCTGCCAACCTAGCAGTTTGAAAGCACGTCAAAGTGCAAGTAGATAAATAGGTACCACTCCGGTGGGAAGGTAAACAGCGTTTCCGTGCACTGCTCTGGTTCGCCAGAAGCGGCTTAGTCATGCTAACTTAGCGGCTTAGTCCGGCCACATGACCCGGAAGCTGTACGCCGGCTCCCTCGGCCAATAAAGCGAGATGAGCGTTGCAACCCCAAAGTCGGTCATGACTGGACCTAACAGTCAGGGGTCCCTTTACCTTTCTAAGCCTCATCCCAGTGGACATTGGGGGGGAGGGTTCTAGAGGCCTCAGCCCCATAGAGATGGTGCACCTGCCTTGGTAACAAGCGACTAATAAAGATTAACATCATCATCATCACCAGCATCATCATAATTCCCCTTACAACTCCCAGCACCTGTAACAAACTACAGATCCCAGGATTCACTGGGGGAACTCTCTCATGGTTGTTAAAGTGGTATGAGGGCTTTTGTTCTTCCCCCAGTTATACTGCGAGTCTGAGGTGGGTTCCGATGTGGGGGGAAAAAAGCTCTGTTTGCGGGAGCAGGTGCTGGGCAAGTGACATTGCAAAGCTACCATACTGCTCCGAGCTCCTTGAATTAAGTGGAGGATATGAAGAGAACAGGATAAACATGCACCCTCTAAACTGGCCTCTTTGTCTAACATCGGGGGCCCGAACTGCCTCACTTTTGACTGCACATTCCTCAATACATATAAACTTTCTGCAAACAAATCAGAACGGATGCTCAATAAAGACCGGATATAATCTAATCCCCATGTAAACTGTGTGCAAGTCAATTGGGATGAATACTCAATAAACAAGTCATCTGGAGGAGCCCCTAAGTCCTGCCCCGGAGCAATAAATAGCAAGCCTGCTCCATCTTCTGCACGATAACCCTTCAGATATTGAAAATTGCTCTCATGTCACTCCTTAATCTCCTCTTCTCCAGTTGTCTCGGACTCTTTATGCCCATTTCCAGCTGCGTTAGTCAGTTGCAGCAAAAAACAAGAGCCTTAAAAAGTAACAAATGTATTATTACAGAAGTGCATGCCATACTAAATTTGTGAGATTTTTCCCCGTGGGTCCGGGTAGAGGTCAACTTTTGGCTGCTCAAAGGAAGAAAATTACCTGGTGAATGAAAAACCGTTACATAAATCCAAGACATAGAAGAAAACACACCAAATTATGACCATGCTGACTTAATCCAAGACAGATAATGGTCTGCTGGTCAGTTTTCTTACTATTTTGGGAGTTCTGGAAACCCCGCTCTCCCTTTGAGTGCCCAGGACGTGATGCGGTGCTGCCTTTTTCTCTGTGTGGTCTCATTGGATTATAATGCCGGAGCGCCTGGCCGCATTCCATCCATAATTAATTGCCACTTTGGTTTTAGATTGCAGGGAGGCCAGTCTGGCTCTCAACATTGCGCTTGTTCCCATCTTTAGATTGTGTTCCACCCTGCCAGCTGGTAAGTGAATGAAACCTTTCACAACGGGCCTAATGGGCACGAAGGGTTGAATCATTGTCCTTGTGGGCTCTCTAGTTAATCTAGTGACAAACAAGGTCCAGGCTGCTGCTGTTGACAAGCACTATAGTGCTCCTGTTTCCAGGACATATGCAGGGCCCACAGAAGGATTTCAAAATGACCATGATGATGTAGCTTACCGTAATTTCTTTTCTTTTTTTACATCAGCCTCCTTGCAGCTTGGTGCTCGTTTAGATATAAAATGGTGATGGGTTGGTGAACTCGCAGTGCAGTGTCATATATATATATATATATATATATATATGCAGGTTTTGGTGTCCTCGGGTGTCTTCCCGTGTAAAAGTTGGGGTGTCTAGGCGACGTTTCGACGAGGTCTCACTCGTCATCTTCAGGCTGGTGCTTTCGGCTTCTTGTTACTGGAACAGAGCGGGATCTCAATGTTTGAGTTCCTATAAATACTGTAGAGGGGGTGTGGTGTCTAGCCTCCAATGTTCTGGGCAGAGAGGAAGTTCCCAGGCTAGTGTGCCTTTTCTTCTTTTGTTCCTTAATTACTTGAGAGATACCTTGAGTGATTTCTTGAGTGATATCCTGAGTACCACTTAGGTGGGTCATTAGGTGTGGATTAGTTGCTAAAGTCTTTGTGTCTTGACCTCTTGAACTTTGTGAAGAGTTTTCCTGAGAAGATGGCTGTATTGCACTTAGTTGTGCTTTGGCTTGGCTTCGTGTATAGGGGCGAGCTATGGTTTTGTGGCTTGTGTCAGCCAGATCTGTGTAGGGATTGCAGGGGGGTGCAGCATCCGGAGGTGCCACCATGGATTGGCTACTGGATGGTGTCAGTAATTCATCTGTGGAGAGGGTCTGGGTTTGGGTCTGGTGTGGTTGATTGGTGTTGGCGTTCTGTGTGCCTCTGGATCTGGTGTCAGTTTTTGTGGAGAGGGCTAATTTCCAGATGTCTGGCAAGCGGGATGTGTCGTCACGCTTGTTCATGTTGTGAGGGTGTTTCTCTATCTCGATGGCTTCCATGATTATTCTCTTGTGGTGATGTTCCGTGTTAAAGAGCAATTTGGAATCTGCAAAATTAATTTCGTGTCCTGTTTCTTTCATGTGTTGGAAAAGAGAGGAAGTTTTTTCTTCTTTTTTGACGGCATTCTTGTGTTCTGCGATACGTGCATTTATTCGTCTGTTTGTTTGTCCAATGTACGTGGCTGGGCAGACTTTGCAGGGTATTTCATAGATCCCTTGGTTTTCCAACTGGATTTTATCCTTGGGGTTTCTGAGGATATTGGCTATTTTTTGGTTGGTGCAAAAGGCTGTTTTGATATTGTGTTTATGGAGGATTTTGCTAATTTTATCTGTAGTGCCCTTGATATAAGGAAGGAGGGCCATGCCATTGTTTTCTTCTGTGTCTTGGTTTTTGGGGGGTGTTTCCTTTTGGATTAGCTTCGTAATCCTGTTTTGCTGGTATCCATTGGCAATTAACACATTTGAGAGATTCTGTAACTCAGTTGTCAAGTGGTCTTTGTCAGCCAGGCGTTTGGTTCTGGAGATGAGAGTCTTGGCTACGGAGTTTATTTGTGCAGGGTGGTGGTGTGATTGTGCATGTAAGTAGCGGTTGGTGTGTGTTTTTTTAGCCCTCTCCACAAAAACTGACACCAGATCCAGAGGCACACAGAACGCCAACACCAATCAACCACACCAGACCCAAACCCAGACCCTCTCCACAGATGAATTACTGACACCATCCAGTAGCCAATCCATGGTGGCACCTCCGGATGCTGCACCCCCCTGCAATCCCTACACAGATCTGGCTGACACAAGCCACAAAACCATAGCTCGCCCCTATACACGAAGCCAAGCCAAAGCACAACTAAGTGCAATACAGCCATCTTCTCAGGAAAACTCTTCACAAAGTTCAAGAGGTCAAGACACAAAGACTTTAGCAACTAATCCACACCTAATGACCCACCTAAGTGGTACTCAGGATATCACTCAAGAAATCACTCAAGGTATCTCTCAAGTAATTAAGGAACAAAAGAAGAAAAGGCACACTAGCCTGGGAACTTCCTCTCTGCCCAGAACATTGGAGGCTAGACACCACACCCCCTCTACAGTATTTATAGGAACTCAAACATTGAGATCCCGCTCTGTTCCAGTAACAAGAAGCCGAAAGCACCAGCCTGAAGATGACGAGTGAGACCTCGTCGAAACGTCGCCTAGACACCCCAACTTTTACACGGGAAGACACCCGAGGACACCAAAACCTGCATTCCTGTACCCGTGAAAATCTACGAAAGCATATATATATATATATATATAGTTGTTGTTGTTGTGAATTTTACCCACTCATCACCACAAGGATCTCTCTCTCTCTATGTGTACTTAGATAGATATAAATATCTATATATATGTACACACAGACACACACAGACACACACACACACACACACAGACAATAATAGTAATAATAATAATCCATCTGGCTGGGTTTCCCCAGCCACTCTAGACGACTTCCAACAAAATATTAAAAATACAGTAAAGCATCAAACATTAAAAACTTCCCTAAACAGGGCTGCCTTCAGATGTCTTGTAAATGTCATATAGTTGTTTATTTCTTTGACGTCTGGTGGGAGGGCGTTCCACAGGGCGGGCGCCACTATCGATAAGGCTCTCTGCCTGGTTCCCTTTAACGTCATTTCTCGTAGTGAGGGAACCGCCAGAAGGCCCTTGGCACTGGACACACACATACACACAGTGTCAAAGGCCAGGTGAACTATCTCAGAGCAAATTATTGGTTCATTTCTAATTTCTTATAGGATACATATCAGCTTTTCTGCCATTGAAATCGCTTTAATCTATACTCAAGTATGAAGCTGTTGGGTAACCTTTCTCAATGATAAAATAGCTGTAGACATATAATGCAATTTTAGGTGGGCTTACTCAGATATTAAGCCCTACTGAATAGTAAGGGTGCTCAGGATTGCAGCCAAAATGATCAAGATATAATGGATAGCATAATTAGCATGCGTGGGTGTGTGGGTGTGGGTGTCAAATCTATTTGTATCTTCCCCTTAAGTTCGGGATTTTTCATTCAGGAACAGCAACTGTGAGAGGTTTCATTTGGAACAGGATTCTTGTGGGGTGTAGAATTCGGATACAGAGCTATTGCACAAGAAAAATTAAAGTTCTGATGCACTACCCAAAGCAATATCCTACATGTGTTGATATTTTGAGAATAGCTCCTCCGAGCTGGACTGTTGTGCATTTTTGTTGTGGAATAATAATAATAAAAAAGGTTGTGCTCAAGTGAGGTGCAAATGGATGGACGGGTGTGGCAATAGATACCACCCGCCAAAACATATTCACACATGTGAGAGACCACTCATTAAAAAAACAAATGCATTACTGACTTTCGCACCAGCAGTGATGTGGCTGTATCACTAACAGGAAGACTTATAAACATTTGTCAAGCAAATCATTATGGATGCAGGATGAATGCCTATTGTCATATACGGTAACTGCCCCACAAACAAATTAAGACTAGATATAATCTGACCTCCACGTGAACTTTGTGCCAGGAAATCAGGATGGTGAATGCTCAACAAGTAGGTCATATGGAGGGACCCCGAGTTCTCATGGCTACAACATCCAGTTTAATTTTTGTACCTCTCCCCCAACTTTGTGTAATATTCTAATATGAGGAGGAAGAATTCTGGAAAACCCCAAAGTTTCCCCTCTATTCTGTGACGTTTTGATTGGTTCCAATGAAAGTATTGCCCAACTGTGGGCTTTTGTCTTTATGCTGAGATAGGATCAGAAGCACAGCTCTCATTAATGTTAATGGGAGAGCAATTCTTTGCTCATCCAGCTGAAAAACTCCACAGAGACCCTGTAGAAAAGCTGCCATTTGATTTGAATTGGATCCTACATTTTTCTTTGCCTAATTAATAATGTATGTCCATAAGAGAAAAGAGAGAGTTGTAAATATATGTGCCACTGAATTTTCTCCTATACTGCTAAATTGGAAAAATTATTTATTATTGTATGGCTAAGGAGTAACTTTTTTTAAAAAAAGGTGGCTAGTCTTGATTTGACGACTGCATGTTTTTGAAAAACCTAACACCCTTGGCGGACAAAAAACTATTTTACCCTTTCTGTTAAAAACTGGGTCACAGTTCTGATGTGAATTTATCCAGCTTTTCCCAGCCCACAATCTTTTAAATGTATTTTACTGATTTTTAAAAATTACGATGATGAAGAACCATTACAGTAGAACCCCTCCCTCCACACTCCCCAGGAAGTACAGACAAACATATTACAGAAATATATTGTACACGATCCCATATGTGATTGTGCTGGATGGTAAAGTTCTTGACAGAATGTGTTATAAAAGGGTACCACGTTTCTAGAAAGTCATCTGAATGCCGTTTGCAAGATAGGGCTTTCGCATGTTTAGTCAAATACCAAAGGCACACAAAAGTTATCTTGTAATGGCAAATGGCTACTGTCACGTTCTTCACAATTCTGCCAGACATGCCTGTTTGAAAAAGTAAAAATGAAGTGCAGGCCTTGGTCATAAGGTATACATTGAGTTCTCCAAGAGATTCGAAACAAGAAACTGAAAGAATCCTATGAAGAATCTTTCTCTCTCTCTTCCCAGCTGTTGAGTGGCTACTTCAGTTGTGGCCTGCCATAAAATCCGATTTCCTTGAGCTTGGGGAGGAGCTGACAAATGATACCATGTGGCAGTTTATTGGGGACCAGACCAACGAAGCATCCAGCGACATCACTTCTCAGATTTCTCTCCCAGAGTGCTACCTCTATTTTGAGCATCATTCCATGCAATTTTTTCCACAAGGCTCTTATTGTTCTGGAAGCAAAGCGCTCAGTAAGCCCACAGTTCCGCAGTTTAATGTGCAACGTGCCAGAGAAACTGATAAATTCCAGGTACCAAGTATTTTTTGGAGGAAAATTGTTCTTAAGTCTGAAACTGGGATCTGATTTTCAACATGCATGTATTACAAAAGATACCTGCCAGATTTTAATCAGGCAATAACATACCTTGAACAATGGTAGGACCTTGAGAACTCACATCATTGCTGCTATATTCGTGGCTACAGACTAGGGTGTTGAAGTCAAAGCAGATGAGCTCAACTTGGTTCAGAAGCTTTGGCCAGTGGTGAGAAAATCAGATCTTCCTCTAGATCAGAAATGGTTAGAGTTACTGAAGCACATTCCATCTAGATTTCAGCTGCAAGTTGTCAGTGCTGCACTCGCTTATCCTGGTAAGCCATGCTCATGTCGAGAGGGTGCTTTCACATATGGGCAACACATGGACTGACAATAGGAATTCTGTGTTGACTCCTCTTGTGAAAGCAGAGCTTTGTGCAAAATTTCACTATCAGATGAACTGTAGACAGTTCTTTGAATGTGTAAGACAGAGACCACTTTTGCTTATGGCTTGTATTTCTAATACAAAGTACGTATTCTGAACACTGTCTTTTTGTTCTTTATTTAAATCCAGTTCTTCTGCCAGTTCTGTTCTCTTCTGTCAAAACCTGCTGCTTTAAAACAAAGAAACGTGTTGCTTGTTCTGCCTCTAGTATTTGAGATCTACAGCGTTTCTTGCCACATAATAGCAGCAGAATAACCTCCTGCTGCAAGGGAGATACTGGCCTAAGTCCACCAGAAACTGTCAAGTTGAGTAGACCCATTAACTGGTGCTTGCTAAGTCAACACTTATGTAAGTTCCATTCCTTTAATAGGCCTACTCTAGTTGGGACTAGCAATTGGAATGGTGATGAAATCTCCTTTTGTTCTAGCAATGGGACATTTGGGTGATTTAACCAGTTTCAGTTTGAGCAATTGGATGATTGCTGATGCAACCTGTTTTTTTTCCTTAGCAGACATAGTGTTCATTAATTAAAAGAAATGGTTTCTAACCTTACCTGCTGTTGTTGGTTCTCCTTTTCTCGCTTCATTTTTTCTACCTTTCTACCTTAATGCTAGCTGTAATGTTGAAACTGTGACTGCCTAGTCAACAGAAAGTATGCTCTAGAAATTCCTGGCAAGGCAGGGCAGCAAAAACCTCACTGCCGGTCACGAACATCAACTATGCTCAGTGCAAGGAGACTGATCATCCTTCTTTCTGTCCATTTTAAGAATGTGAACTGTCTTCAAACAGTGGTACCTACAGAAAAGTACAATTTCTTGCTATGGACCCATTTCATCATGGTCCAGGGACCACTGTGTAGATCTCACACCTGGTGTGTTTTGATGGTGGTGGAAACAATGTAAAATTCCCACTGTTGTAGGATGTAATATATGGGGGGGGGGGGAAATACTGCAGTTCTATTATGATTACTATGCATGTGTTATAAATGCAGCCATGTTGTAGCTGAGTGTAATGTATGGCACCTTCTAAAAAGAATGGTTGGATTTATTTGAAAGACAAATGAACTTCAGTAGGCTATGGATAGCTTTGTGGAAGAAGGTCCTATAGAGTTCTGTGGTGCTTAGTCCCAATCTAAAACCAGCAGGCAAGCTTCGGCTCTTCTTAAAACAGCCTTCTCATGAGCAGCCTGGGCTGAGCACACTTAAACCCTTCGGGTGAAAAGCACATAGGCTACCTACCCAAGCTCCCAAAGCATGTGACAAGGGTGGCGCTGTGGTCTAAACCACTGAGCCTCTTGGGCTTGCCAATCAGAAGGTCTGTGGTTTGAATCCCTGCGACGGAGTGAGTTCCAGTTGCTCTGTCCCAGCTCCTGTCAACCTAGCAGTTTGAAAGCACACCAGTGCAAGTAGATAAATGGGTACCACTGTGGCGGGAAGGTAAACGGCATTTCCGTGTGCTCGGGTTTCTGTCATGGTGTCCTGTTGCACCAGAAGCAGTTTAGTCATGCTGCCGCATGACCTAGAAAGCTGTCTGTGGACAAACGCCAGCTCCCTTGGCCTGAAAAGAGAGATGAGCGCTGCACCCCATAGTCACCTTTGACTGCACTTAACCGTCCAGGGGTCCTTTACCTTTACTTTTACCTAAGCATGTGACAAGGAATGATCCCCACCCTTCAGCTGGACCCACTTGCTCTTTCTTTTGGATAAGAAGGGCAGATTGCCGTTCCTTTCACCAGCCACAGTAAGATTAAATTTCTTGTCCGCAGGTCATTCTAAGGGATGAAAACAAAAATGAAAAATAAGGTATGCCATTTAAAAATGCACTCTTATGGCCAACGAGTTCTCAGGAACAGGGTGCAACCAGTTCACTTTCAGCCCCCCCCCCAATAAGTCATGCTTTTCTAAACCGATGATAAGGCTTTGAAAAGAGCAAGAACTTCTCTGGAAATGTGGAGGTGGTTTATGACAGTAAGATGAGAAATGTCAGAATCCTAGATGATTTTAAAGCCAAAGGGGAACTGAGAGTAAGCAGAGTCAGATTAAGACTTGCAGGGGCCCAAAGCATTGAACTTATTATGAACCCTCCTCATATGTGATTCAAAACAAATACAATACTAAACCATAAAATAACTTTTATTTTTTCAAAATGACACTAAAGTTACATGCACGCTGAAATCAAAACAGCTTCTTTCTAGATGACTACTTCAATGTTGTTGTTTTTTAAAAAATAAAATCAAAAATCTATTTTTTTGGGTTCCCCTGCTTTGCTGATTTTCTAAGCACATGCTACTGCAAGGGGACCATCTAGGGGAAGCTGGGAGCTGAGGGCACCCCAAAATTTCAAGGAGGGGTCTGGGCCCCCTCGTGCCAATGTGCTCACTTCACTTGCGCATGCCACAAGTGAATAGTGGCCATGAAAAATACAACTTCCATTGAGGGTAAAAGACCTGGTAGTGTGGGCACGAACTTGAGGCTTACTTAGGAAACTATAAATTTGATGAAAACTGAGCCAATTTCATTTAGGTATAGTAAGGTTTGCACATAATGGTTGAACAAATGCAGATAAATGAAATCTCTCAAATAATGGCAACCAGCCTGCAAGAGAACTGAGGTAAGTGCCAACTTCTTTGAAGAACTGAGGGTGCTAGGGAGGGCTAGGGTAAAGTTTAGTGGGTGTATCGGGTAGGCAAAAACTTTTTGTACCATTCACTCCAGTCCATCAACCCCTTGCCTGGATATCTGTCCAAGTTAGATGAAGAGTTGTAGAGTTTCTGTCTATGTCCAAGCTGCCTCATGTAAAGTTTTCCTTTCGTTTCTCCCTCCCCAATTTTTTTTTTTGCTTTGAATTAGGTCAAAGGCTTGAATTTCCTGAGCATATAAACAGCAAAAAGTATTGCTTGTTCATCATTGCTCCTGGGGGTTCAGCAGAGAGCGAGCAAGGAGAGAGTTTTGAGAGGACAAAAGTAAGTACCTGAGACAACTTGTTTAGCACAGTTCTGGCCAATAAGGATAAATAAGACAAGGATAATGATGACGATTTATTGTATTAGTCAGGTTTCTTTCCTTCAGAAATGAAACTCATAAAGTCCTATTTTTGAGCTTTGTTTTATGGCCATTTCAAGGGAAAACTAAACTACTTGTTTGGTTAGAAACACAATGAGGAGGACACAGGGTGTTTTACTTCTCAGGAACAGAAGGAATACGCAGTGGGGATGAGGGAAAGCAATGTGGGGGGCAAGTCCTGGACAAGCATACTTGAAAGTAAGGCTGCAAGCCTAACCTCCATTTCTAGGGAGTGAGAACCATTGAATTCAACGTAACATACCTCTGAGGAGACCTGGTTAGGAACATGCTATAAGTCCTATTGACATCAGTTGGGCTTTCATCTGAGTAAGCACAAGGATTGTTGACAGAGGATTGGGCTGTTTATATTATTCATCCACTTGCAGTTTTAATCTGATATACGTATCTTGTTTTGCTGGTGGCGTTTGGGACAATATAATTCTGAGGATTTCCTCCATCACCACAGCTCTCTATTTCTGTGGGAAGTGTCTAACAACTCCCCCCCCCCCTATTAATTTCTGCTTTGTTGGGTTTCTTTTTGCACTTCCAAGTATAGTTAGCAGGATTGTAACTGCGGAAATAGCCATTCATAGTTTGAACGATTATCCCCAGAAATGGGGCCGTTGAATTCAAATGCCATGGTGCATACCTGCGTTTTCCTATTCCTGTATGGTTTTATCAAAAATACTTCTAGCAGCTTCTTCATTAGACAGGAATAATTTAACATATTGATGGTGTGAGCTCTCTGTATGACTAGGGATGGAAGAATCTGCCAGCTTGGTCCTTTCCATGTCTCATTTTGCTAATCAGTTCTCATTTCTGCAGCAATATATGATTTTTTAAAAAAATAATCATGAAAATTAATCTGTATTTTGGCATTAATTTCTCCTAATAATCACATGTTGGTATGCAGCTTTGACTAATGTACACATTTCTTTTTTGCAAGTGAGTTCCCCAAATGTATGCATTTTTGTAAACTTTCTTTAATCGGAGAACTGCATTGCAAAATTTGGATATGTGTGAATTTCAAAAGATAGCTGTGTTTCATTTTTCATACTGCTTTCGAAGTGTGAATTTGATAGATTTGCCCCATGCTTACATATGACTGGTCTGCTACTGATCAATTCAGTGCCTACCAGGGAGCACCACTGGTCAGAATTGGAAAGGATTTCAGCAGAATTGGAAAAGGGCTGGGTCAGTTTGACCACTCAGACTTCAAACTTAAAAAACATGGGTAGAAAACAACTTACTCAACCTTGAACCTGCTTAAACACATTGGAACAATTTAACTTTCTCAGGATCTGTTCCCCGTGTATAAAACGGGCATTGGAGCAATCTACTGTACACCACATCTTTATTGTGAAGAGATGCTGGCTAAGACTTATAAAGTCTTTCCACTGTCAAAATTTGATATGCTGGACAATAGTCTTTAAGGGACATTATGTTATGCGGGTTGTATCCAGTATTACTCAGAGTAGAAATTAATGGACATGGCAACTTAGGTCCATTATTTTCAATGGGTCTACTCTGAGTCTGACTAACATTAGATATAACCTCTGTGCATAAGGGAAGGGAAAGTTTCAAAGCAGCAAACAATCTGCTCCTGCCAGCATCACCACTGAGTTGCTAGTTGGTTTCAGGGTTTTTTGGTGTTTTGCTTAAATTCAGAACAAATGCAAAACATGAGACTGTGAATGGGAGAGGTTTAGTCATCCCTCCTGCCCCCATGATAAAAAGTGCAGTTATTAAGTTGTTCTGGGCGATACAGATGTCTTCCTTTAAGGAAGATTCCTATATTGCAAAGAAATTGCATACTTCCAGCACTACAATTTTTTTTGGGTTGGATTCAACTAAATTCCACTCGGAGCAAACACAATGAAATGAATCGACCTACAGTAGTCATGCACCATCATTTCAATGGGTCTGCTCTGAGTAGGACTAACATTGCATACAACCCTTTATTTCTAGGAAAACATGGTCCTTCCCCCAGTTATTGTGCCTTGCTATTTCATGTCCTATGTGGTTACATAGGTTTCATGTCCCATGTGGTTACATAGATATCATGGACCCCAACTTTATATGCCTGTAGGACCTCCAGGACTGACAGACTGGACTCCCTTGCCTTCCATGCTTATGCTTTTTTAAAATTATTTGTTTTTCCTGGAAGATGCTTAGACTGTGGTAAGGAATTCCATAGTCTTCTGTTTAATTTGGAAACCTATTGGCTGGCTGATTGCACTTTACTCCCCTCCCCAAGGAATTCTTTGCTGAATTAGCTTTTCTGAATTCACTGTCTGTTACGTAGCTAATTTATCTCATTGCAATTCATTGTTAGAACCAGTGATCTCCAAAGGGTCACATTTGACATATGAGACCTAGATTCCAGTCTATAATCATCATGGATTTGCTCAGCATTAGCTCTCAGTGATCATGTCATCACATGGTTCACAAAAATGAAGAGAAGGATGCTGCAATGGTTAGAGTACTGAAGAGGGTGTTAATAAAATAGATGAGTAAATAATAATAATAATAATAATAATAATAATAATAATAATAATAATAACAACAGCTATAAACCATGGGTTCAGTAATAAACTCACAGGACAGGGTGGAGGACAAAAATTATACCAAAGACGTGGAGGAAGAAGAACAGGTTTGGCAGCGTGCTGAGATGGCAATGAAGAGAGGGCCGAAGGGACTTCCTAGAGAGCTCAATAGTCTGGGTGCCACAACTGAAAAGGCCCTGTCCCATGTCTCAGCCAAATGGTCTGTTGGAAATTGGATGTGAAGTAGACCTCTGATGAAGATTGCAAAGCCAACATGGTGCTTATTCTCCAGATTTTGTTGAATTCCAGCTCTCATCATTCCTAGCCATGATGGCTGGACTGATCATCCTGAAGGCACTATGTTGGCTGCCCCAGCTGTAATGGGTGGGTAGACTCTTGTGAGAGAAAGCATTCCAATCCAAGTTCAAATTTCCTGGGCCCTGATATCATTTCTTGGAAGGGTCTTTCAAGGCACTCTTAGTATGTGCATATGTTTTGGTCCTTGGGTCAGCTGGTGTTCTCCGGGTGTTGTTCAGCCATGACTTCCATTATCCCAGACTGACTGTCTCATGCTGGCTGAGAGTGATCAGAGTTTTAGTCAAAATCTTTGGAGAGCATCAGATTGGAGAAGGCTGTGTTAGGCTTATTCTACATCTTCCTCTGCTGCTGCCCCCATCTGCAGCAAGCAGAAAGGTTTGTGGTATGGGGCAATCCATTGCTCCTGTGGAGCCTCCAGAAGGGTTATTGCCCCTGCTGTCCGAACAGCCTTAGATATGTGCAGTGCAAGATAGCGTATGACAGTAGCAGCTGTCAGTGGCGTAGTGTGGGTTGTCAGCACCCAGGGCAAGGCAAGTAATTTGCGCCCCCTAACCCGTGGATTTGCGCCCCCTAACCCTAACCCCCAGATGTTGCGCCCGGTGCGGCCGGCCCCCCTGCACCCCCCATGCTACGCCACTGGCAGCTGTTTTCCCCTGGATATAACCCAGAAATAGCTGATGCCGTTTGACTCTGATATTAGGCAGTCTCCAATGAGGGCTCACTGTTAGGTTTTTTTGCTGGGAGTGCATTTCAAGTCATTGATTGATTAATATTTATATAACACCTTTATATAGACCACCCTTTCATAACATTCTCAGACTGGTTCATGACAAAAAAATGTTGTAATGCTCTGCTTCTTTAAGGTGTAAGCAGTATAAAGCATTACAAAAGAAACTTATTAGAGGGGATTTGCAGACCCTCCAAGTGTCCCTATTTTCCAGGGAGAGTCCTGGATTTACAGAAGCTGTCCTGGTTTCTGATTTGATCCCGGAATGTCCCTCTTTTCCTTAGGACATCCCTCTTTTCATTGGATAAATGTTGGAGGGTACGGAGTTATGTGACTCCTAAGCCAAGGAGTCTTCTTCTTCTTCTTCTTCTTCTTCTTCTTCTTCTTCTTCTTCTTCTTCATTATTGAATAGGACATCCCTATTTTTATTAGAGAAATGTTGGAGGATATGGATTTGTAATGAAAGAGACAGGCATAAAAGAGGGGTGGGGAAAACCCTACAGAGATGTAACATGATATTGTATGCATACAGCTACTTTAATTTTTTGTCTTTTCATTTTAGAGTCTGAAGAACATCATGGGTGTTCCCGTGACTTTACTCTTTTTCTTTTCTGTTCTGCCTTCCACTCTCTCCCAAGTTGTTGTTCATCATACAAGCTACGAGGGGATATGTACAAACACTTGTGACTTTCACGGCTATGATTATACCTGGTGCAAGCAAAGTGGTGGCAGCGGGAAATCTTGGGACTACTGTTCCTTAGAAGAAGGCTTGGGACACACAGGTGAAAAATGTGCCACAATGTGCGATCTCTGGGGTGGCTCCTACCACTACTGCTACTTAAAAAATGGGAAATGGAACTACTGTGGATTGATCAGCGAGAAGGGCTTTGCTGAATATGCTCAGGACAACAAAATGTGTTTTGATGGATGCCGAGCGACTAAAGAGGGTTTTCACTGCAATACAGGCCATGGTAAGCAACGTTGCTCTCCGTTCCACGATGTGACCCCCACTGGTTTGCCCTGCCACAACAACTACCGTTGTGCAAAATATGGAACCGATGGGTACCGATGCCACATGGATAACGACCAAGGCCTCTGGGATTACTGTGGACGCAGGGCCCAGAGTAAGTGTGTATGGGAATACTCTGAGACCAATTCCTCCCTGGTGGAGATTTGCAAACTTCCCACCTCTCATCACGAAGGCAAGATCCTCTTCCGCCGAGAAAGGAGGGACAAGATGCTCCCTCCCACCAAGGAGGAGTTCAAAAAGGCGGTCCATCTGATCGACAAAATCGCCTCCATCACCAGCCTTCCTGACTCGGAACCTCTAGAAACTCTTCGTTTCTACAAGCAAGAGGATATCTTCTGCAAGGGTGTCAATTATACAGGTGTGGAGCTGGAGATAGGAATGACCAAGGAGAGTGCTATGCCCATTGCTCATGTCCTCTTCCCAGAGTTCCTAAACTCTGTGGAGATCTTGCGCTTAGCGTTTTACACCAGCCTCCACAGCACATTTTATCAACCTGCCTACACCATTGCTATCTCTGTTGAGGAACCAATGTTATGTTCCACTGACCACCAGTGATTAACTCTCCCCGCACACATCTTAGCGATTGGCTTCATGCGCATGCAGTTGCTGCTTTGCCGCGCTATCACCACTGTAGCAATGTGCAGATGCTGCCCCTCCCCTTATTGCAATATTTACGATGGTTCTAAACCTGTCAATGGCTTGAGTTAAGTCCAGCCTCAGATGCCATTTTAGTACCAATCCTGTTCCCACATATATCAAGCTAAAAGCTATGCATTGATGACAACTTCAGAATGGGGCACAAAACAGATAAGGTGTACTGGGGTGGCTTTTTGGTACTCTTTGTAATCTCCTATAATAATAAAACCTGGCACTTATGGAATTAATAAAATCTACTATTGAAACATGACGTATTTCTTACCGTTTCATTCTCTAGCCAAATGTATCTGCAGTTCTGTATACAGAACAAGCCTGAGATGCAGGGATAGCTAAGCTGTGGCCCTCCAGAAGCTGGTGGACTCCAACTCCCGTCTGCCTCAGCCAGCACAGTGATGATGGGAGTTGTAGTCCAGCAACACCAGGGGGCACTAAGGTTGGTCATCCCTGATTTAAATACAGCGGTACCTCGGTTTAAGAACTTAATTCGTTCCGGAGGTCTGTTCTTAACCTGAAACTGTTCTTAACCTGAGGTACCACTTTAGCTAATGGGGCCTCCTACTGCTGCCGCACCACCGGAGCACAATTTCTGTTCTCATCCTGAACCGAAGTTCTTAACCCGAGGTACTAGTTCTGGGTTAGCGAAGTCTGTAACCTGAAGCGTCTGTAACCTGAAGCGTCTGTAACCCGAGGTACCACTGTAATAGCAAAACAGACTTTTTACACCCTTTTGTGTTCCTCTGAAACATGCCATCTTTACAGATACAATTGAATTGGGTTTGCATCTCTGGCTTGAGAATGGAGTGCGGGATATAATTCTGAACTGGGCTTCACTTAAATGGCACTTGTAGACAGTGCTATACTTATGGATATGCTGAAGTCCACAAACCCCAGGTTTTTCCCAGAATGTGGTTGCTAATGACACTTCATCATTTTGACTAAGATTGGCCATGTTTAGTTAGGAAGCCAGAAATAAGTGCTTTTGGATGAGGTTGCTTCCAAACTGCGAGCTTTTTTTTTTGGAGAGGATCACATTGTTAAGGAATAAAACCGCTATGTGTTGATTTTTATAACATAAGTAGCTATTTGAGTCGCATTCTCCTGGGCAATTTTCAGAGGCCTTGTCTAGTCTATCAATAGCCAGAAGGCTGATGTGGGAAGAAGGGTATTGGGGCAGACAGCATGGTACATTCAACCATGAGTGATGTGGCACTCTGGCAGGCCTTGTACCAAAACTCCTCCTTTGACAGTGCGCTGTGATCATAATGCCAGCACCGATACAGCACATGCAGTCATAGGCATCTTCAGGGAAGGATACTGTGATCTGCGTGGACAGCGTAGGACACCCAGGAACATGGGGAATTGTCTGACAGT
This sequence comes from Podarcis gaigeae, assembly GCF_964106915.1. Lineage (NCBI taxonomy): Eukaryota > Metazoa > Chordata > Lepidosauria > Squamata > Lacertidae > Podarcis > Podarcis gaigeae. The sequence goes on from NC_139688.1 coordinate 31,658,866, forward strand.
GAATCAGACCATTGGCTCATTTAGTTTAATATTGCCATCGCTTGGCAACATCTTTCCAGGGTTTTGGACAGGGATATTTCCTAACCAGATATGTGATACTGAGGTGAAACCTGGAAAATTTTATGCACCTATGTTTCGGGATGCTAGGATTAATTGACTAGTCAGGTTGTTCTGAGGAGAAGTGCAACTCCATGGGGCGTTTTATGACTGCTCTTAAGATTGACTTCAGGGATGTTATTATCTACTGTCAATCATTCTATTTAAACTGAATTGTAGCATGCTATGAAATTGTAAGATGAAGGGCTGGATAAAAGTATACTTAATGAATATAAAGTGCTCCACCACTGGGACCTTCCAAGGTTTGTTGCTGATCAGCGTGCAGACAAAACACAGCTAATTCCTGGTTTGGCGCCCTTTCAGACATCATACAAAGCTGTTGCCAATTCTGGCAGTGTTAAAAGGATTGGCTCAGAAAGATTATTCTTAAACTTTCTGCGTTTTTATGATCAGAGGAAGTTCTGGTTCCAATAAGTGGAGTTTGACAGAAGTCTGACCTTAAAGCACAAATTGGAAGTAAAATCCAGAAAGAAGGCATCATCCTTGATGATCATCAGATATGTTCTAAGGAAAGGTTAATATTATTTGATTAGAGATAACCAGTTGTCTTCGCAGGACCATGATTCCAAGGGTTCCCTGCAGGGGAGGAAGAGAGGGAGGGAATACTGGTTAGAGCTCTTCATGCCTTAGTGTGCCTGCTGAACCCTGATAGGCTGCTGATAACTAAACAGGTTCAAATATAACTACTTGGAAGGCTTGCTGGCTGAGAGGGGTCTGGATCCAGAGCAAATCAGTCACACTTAAGCCTGTGTATACTTTCATATAGATTTCATGGGACCTCAGTGTGGATGATTTGAGGAATGCTCACACAGTGGACACTACACTCTGCACAAGTAACTGAGCTAGACACTCATACGGTTATTCACAATCAATGTACAACAAGTGCATTGTCTGTGTACCTGCGTACACTATGATGGAGCTGCCCAAATCAACAAGTGCACACTGTTTCAGACAAGCATTTGTACCTGCCTAGGGACAGCTTGTACCTGTATTCAGTGAAGTGTGTGTGAACAAGCCGTTGCTCTGGATCCAACCCAGGGAGAGGAGATGCCGAAATGTACAAAAGGGGACACCACCAAGTTGATTCACTTCTTGAATTTCAGTGGCAACTTATCCATCTCCCACCCGCCCAAAAGAGGGCATACATCTATATAGGCAAAGTTGCATAGAGGCAAATTTTAAAACAAATAACCATTGTTTAAATAGAAATGCAGCTAGGTGATCTGTGTGCTGTCCAGGTACCAAATGGGCAGCTTCAGGAACGCTCCTGTCTGGTCTTCCAACACAATCCTTACCATTCAATAAGCAAGTCCTATTGAATTCAACAGGCTTATTCGTGGGGTCAGGACTGCAGGTTTAGTTTCTTTATGTTTAAACAGACCAACCCTTCAAACAGAGGGCTGTCATTTGTAGTGTAGGACACATGGCCACGCAACACCACATCTATGGCTCACATGAGAAAAGCCTTCTGGATCAGGCTGGTGGCCCATCCGGTCCAGCATCTACTTCCCTCAGTGGCCAACCAGATGCTTGTGAGAAGCCCACAGACAGGACCTGAGCACAAGGGCACTCGCCCTTCCTGCAGTTTCCAGCAACTGGTATCCATAAACATTGCTGCCTCTGACTGTAAAGGTATTCCACTATAAATACACCGTCACTTATCAATACTGTACAGTTGCTTCTATACCTGCAATGAACTTGTAGTCTGAAGAAAAACAGCTACACTTAAAAAAATATTAAAAAATTAAAAATGACCCTTGCTGCCGCCTTCTTTTAGTTGGCTCTGATTTGATTCTGAGACAATCATATTTGTTTTTGCTCTAACAGGAGGCGGGTGAAATCCCGTTCCCGATGAGTCATAGCCTTTGCTTTGCATTTCAAAATGTTTTCTTACTCACAGAAGTGTCACTTGGATCAGGAAGGAAATCTCAGCAGCAGCAGCAGCAGCAGCAGCAGCAGCAGCAGCAGCAGCAGCAGCCAGTTGCTTCCCCAACGCCTGAAAGAAGCCTGCTAAGTTTCGGAGGTCTTTATTGTATGGGACACTCAGGTTGCGGTCAGTGCTTTGATCACGCGGCCACACAGGGATAAGTGAGATATTCCAAGGATTCATGCTTTACTTTATTCTGTCCTGTCCACCACCTCCCCACCAAGGACATTATCAAAGGGTGCCCACACATCACATCCAACGAAGGCACAATCTGTCCACTTGTGTACATAGCAATTGAGCTGCACAAGTCAAGAAGTGTACACTGCTTCACACAAACACTTGCATAATAGGAATGACCTGTTTTGCGTGCAGAAAGTCCCAGATATAATCCCTACCATTTCCAAGCAGGATGGGGTGTGTCCCCCTTCCTGAAACCCTGGAGAGCTACTTCTGGTCAGCACAGACAATACTGAGCTAGATGGACCAGTTGTCTGGCTTGGTCGTCATTCCATCATCATCATCATCATCATCAGCATCATCATCATCATCATCTTTTCATTATTTATACCCCTTCCATCTGACTGGGTTACCCCAGCCACTCTGGGCGGCTTCCAACATATATACAGTGGTACCTCGGTTTAAGAACTTAATTCATTCTGGAGGTTCGTTCTTAACCTGAAACCATTCTTAACCTGAGGTACCACTTTAGCTAATGCAGTCTCCCACTGCCGCAGCACGATTTCTGTTCTTATCCTGAGGTAAAGTTCTTAACCCGCGGTACTATTTCTGGGTTAGCGGAGTCTGTAACTTGAAGGTACCACTGTAAAAACATAATAAAACATTCAACAGGGCTGCCTTCAGATGTCTTTTAAAGGTTGTATAGTTGCTTATTTCCTTGGCTTTGGGTATTGCCAGTGGTGGAGGAAGGAGCGTGCGGGGGGTGCGGCCTGCCCCGGGTGTCATCACTGGGTGTGATGACTTTTTAGGAGTGATGTGGTGGCTTAGGCACCTTCAGGTTCTGTGCCACCTGAAATGGCAGCGTGGGACTTGTGTCTGCTTACTGTCTCTCCCTCAGCCGTCCTACAGCTGAGGGGGAGGCGTCGGAGAGGCTCCAAGTGTCGGAGAGGCTCACCCTGCCCCAATGGGCAGATCACCCTGCCCCCATGGGTGCAGATTGCTCCACCCCCATGGGCAGATCGCCCCACCCCGGTTGCAGGACACGCCCCCCGCACCAGGCACCCGAGCGGCTAACTACGCTGCTGGGTGGCACATAATTCTATACCCTCCAACATTTATCTGATGAAAAGCGGGACGTGCTAAGGAAAAGAGGGACATTCCAGGATCAAATCAGAAACCGAGACGGCTTCTGTAAACCTGGGACTTCCCACGGAAAACAGGGACACTTGGAGGGTCTGAAAGGCTGGTCAGTGTAAATGCACACACATTACATTCTAACCCCACCTGTTTGTCAAGAAAACCAGGATTGGGGACATGAGCCTGACCATGACTCTGTGGCGAAGGCCAGCCTGACAATTTGTGACTTGTGTCAAGGTTGCTGCATGAACATCGTATTGTAGAGACCTGAAACTGTGCCTCCCAAGCCCATCCCCAAAACTGTAACTCCCGCCTCACAATGGTTTATATTAAGACAACATCTGTGTGGCAAGGCAGGCTTGCTGAGCACTTGCTGCCTGCCATCTCTCGGCTGTCAACGCCTTCTCTGGCTCCTGGCAAAGCCAGCTGGAAACAAACTGCAGTCGCAGCCGCTTTCCCAGAGATCACATGTGGCAGCCAACACATTGTCGAAGTTCTGAGTATCAAAAGGCTGCATGGCTAAGTTCCCAAGGTTGCCGCTCTTGGCTTGAGAATACCTGGCATCAGGGACAACAGCTAGCTTTCCCTCTTTTTTGTCATTGAACTTTGCTGGATCCAGTGCTGGATCCGAAGGCGTTGCAGGGACATTAAAAAAACAACAACAGAAAACTAATGATAGTTTTGCAGCACACGCCTTTTGGCAAGAATAACAGCTAGAATTGACAAAGCTTTCAGACCAATGGAACATTTCTCCCATTTAAAAAGAGACTTTCAATGACCCCATTTTTAAAAGCTCTTTTTTTTAAAAAAAACGAATCAATCTCTGAATGATTGAAGGTGATCACGGATAAGGGAAAGGTACAGTAGGGAACCGTAGAGTTGGAAGGGACCACAAGGATCATCTAGTCCAGTGGTTCTCAACCTGTGGGTCCCCAGATGTTGTTGGACTACAACTTCCATCATCCCTGAGCTCTGACCTTGCTAGCTAGGGATGATGGGAGTTGTAGTTCAACAACAGCTGAGGGCCCACAGGTTGAGAAAGGCTGATCTAGTCCAACCCGCTGCAATGCAGGAATCTTTCACCCACCAGAGATTAAGCGTCTCATGCTCTGCCAACTGAGCTATCCCTCAGCATTCTCTTCAATGCACAATCAAGAACTATATTTCCTTTCTTTAGCTTTTTTTAATTGCAAAAAATCATTGAATAAATAAAATAGGACATCCACATATGTATACATGGGAGTTCTACTCAGAGTAGACATATCTGAGTGTGACTAACATTGGATACAACCTATAAACTATAATTTGATAATACCATGTATTCATATACAGTGGTACCTTGGTTCTCAAATTTAATCCGTTCCAGAAGTCTGTTCCAAAACCGAAGTGTTCCAAAACCAAGGCACACTTTCCCATGGAAAGGAATGCAAAACGGATTAGTCCTTTCCAGACTTTTAAAAACAACCCCTAAAACAGCAATTTAACATGAATTTTACTATCTAACAAGGACATTGATCCATGAAATGAAAGCAATAATCAGTGTTCTGTACCATAAAATAAATAAGACAGTATTGCAGATGATAAAAACTAAAATTATTTTTTTCCCCTTACCTGCACGGATGATAGTCATTGTTTGGATGGGGGGGGGGCTTTTATCCATTTCCACAGTCACTCACTCACTCAACCATAAAATGAAAAACAAGCCACAGACACAAAAAATAAAAAAGCCACACAAACAAAAACGCAAAAAATTAGCAAAAACAAAAGCACCAAGAACACTGCAATCAGAAATAGACGGCTTTAATTACGATGTGAGGGCGACTCAAATGAGCAGTGCAAGGGCAGAAACATGAGGGAAAAAGGCTGAATTACTATGCGGGGGACTCAAATGAGTGGAGCAACAGTGAAAACAGAAGCTCAGGAGCACGTTCGGCTTCCGAGGCAAAGTTTGAAAACCGGAACACCCACTTCTGGGTTTGCAGCATTCCAAGATGTTCGGGAACTAAGCTGTTCGAAAACCGAGGTACCACTGTACCAAAAGTTATGATTTAAAGAGCACTGAATGCTCTTATTAGGTAGACATTGGTTAACAACCACATTAAATTAACCAAGTGCCATGCTTTAATTTTCAGTTATCACTTTTACTTAACGGGTTGCGCAGAGGAAAATGTGATGTCCAGGGTATGGTATCTGAACAACCTTTTCCAGCTGTGGACCAAGGTTCCTTTCTGGGCAACCTTCCAAGGAGTGCCTGCTGGGAATGGGTGGAGCCAGAGGCAAGAGTGAGCAGAGCAAGAAATGTAAAAAGAAATATCATTTCACGGGGAAAAGGGCAGGTTGTGCTGAACCTCCAGGGTGGGAAAGCCAGTTTCATGCTACAGAACATCCCTATTTTCATTGGAGAAATGTTGGAGGCATAGCTGTCAACGTTTCCCTTTCTTTAAAGGGAAATTCCCTTATTCTGAATAGGATTCCTTGCAAGAAAAGGGAAAAGTTGACAGCTATGGTTGGAGGGTATGGTGTTTCTGATAAATTCTGTGGAGAATTTGGCTGAGAAGTGCCGGGCATGCTCCACTTTGACCCCCTCCCCCAGAATTCCTTCCCATCTGGGGGCTGTAAGTGTTAAAGGGCGGAGGGTGGTTGCAGTGATTGCCATATAGTTTGGGATACAACTGCCCAACTTTGCAAGGCCGTTGTGTGGCATCTGAATATAGACTGCATTTTTAATCAAGACTTATATTGGCTTATATCTTGATCAGGTTCCTAAATTAAATGGGCTTAGATTTTCAAATGTTTCATGCCAGGCAGAAAGAACCTTGGCAAGAGGTTTTTCTCCTAAGACAAGGGGGCCCCACTGATTTATAGCAGAAAAACAATTCTCAAAGTCATAAAAAGGGAGAATTACATATGCTGCCCCAAGGCTGAGAAAACACAATTAAAGGCAAGGGTAAATAGTAAAATAATACCAATGTGCCTCTCAGTAAAATGAGCCAGATCTTCTTTCCAAGGTTGAAAGGCCAAGAGCAGTGAAAAAGGCAACTGGCTTGGCTAGAAGAAAAAAGAGCATTTTTGGGAAATTTTCTAAAGCTGTTTCTTTCTTAAACTGAGAGAGTTAAAAAGCTGTTGGGAAGAGCTAATGGGAGAAGCATCTAGCTGGCTGGGAAAGGAGGGGGAAAGGGGGGAGGTGTAAACTGAAGAGGCTTCTTTTTAAAAGCTGTTTTTTACTGAGTTCCTTTTTACTTTACAAAGGCTTTATTCTTTTAAAAGGCTACCTATGATAAATGAATGAAATATATTAGCTTAAATATATTGGCTTAAATGTAATTATGCAAAGGATTTAAGGAATGCTAGATTCTTATTTCATATGGTTGTAAGAGTTGTATTTATCCTGAAATTAAGTCAGCCACCAGCCTAGCCCCCCTGCCAGACAGAAGACGCCATCCAAGCACTCTTGATATATGGTTGTCAGGCATTTGTTTAGAAACTTTCAAATGAAGGAAATCTTTCAATATTGATGTGAAACTCAAGATCCTTGACATCTGTTGAACATAAAAATGTAAGATTAAACATTTGTTTTAGAAGGCAATAGGGCAAGGAGGGCAAGAGGTGAGCTGGTAATTAAGATTCCATGTAAGATATATTATTACTTATTTGTCACATATATAGCTCTTTGTCTCCCTTATAAGGGCAAGGAAGTGGGTGTATCTTTTGTGGGTGTATCTTTTGTGATTGGTTCTACCAAACAGCCAATAGGAATTTCAACCAGGCTGATTGGACAGAGGCAGCCACAGGAGGAGCAAAGGGGGCTGGATTAAGGGAATATAAGTGCTGGCCAGGATGGCAAGAGGCCAGGCCAGAGCTTGGTAACCATATACCACTGAGCCTCTCATTTATTTGTCTGACAAATAAATTATTATTTTAATTTCTCTATTGCTGCGTTGAATATTTCATTCCAGCTAAGCGTTAACCACAAGCAGGGTGCTACAGTTGTGCAAGGAAGGACATAAGCAGACTTTTCTAGCCTCTTTCTTCCTTTACAGATCATAGAATTGTAGAGTTGGGAGGGACCCCAAGAGGCATCTAGTCCGACCCTCTGCAGCACAGGAATCTAAGGTAGCAAGGGTAGAAGGAGCAATGCTAGAAATGGTTAAAGGACAAAAAGAGAAACAGGAGCAAAGGAAAATTCACACTATTACAATAATAAGCTCCCCTTCTCCCGCCCTCAACTGGTATATGTCTTCTGGAAATGACTCCTATATTCTATGGAAATTGTCCCTGGTTTATAAAGACAAATGTAGGCCTGAATGGGCAGTTGCAAAGGCAGGTTGTTTCCACATGAAGGCCCTTGAGTGTTACTATGGATTGCTTTTCTGCAGTCAAGTGGAAGAGGAATTAAAAAGCGTGGAATGAAAATGGAGAAGGAAAAAATAAATAAAAGATACCAGGAGTTTAAGGCTGCTTCCCATGGGGAACAGGCACTTGACTACTTTATAAGGAATTAAGGGGCAATTCATCAATAAAATGCAAGGGTGGCTGAACAGAAAGCAATTAGAGCAGTTAGAATCCACTGAGAAGGAAGCTTCTACTCAAAGGCACAGTGACCCTGTAAAACCTGAATCGTGGGCCAGTGGCCTACATTGGACAGGATGACACTGCACGTTTTGTATGTATGGGGCAACTGCCTCAGATCAGGTCTGGGGTTGGAAAGCAGATGTAAATTGGAGAAAATGCTTGAATGGAGTGTAGAAAGTAAGTAACAAAAGGATGAAAATTCCAGGCTTAATGGTTAGCATGGAAGCAACAGTCTACCGGGGGTATTTTCATCCGTCTATCCATTTGTATGCTGTTTTCCTACGAAAAAAATCACCTCAAAGCTGCTTACAACAAAGAAATCAAGAATACATTTCAGACAAACACTACCAAAGACATTGTAATAACATAGCAAAACAATAATGCAGGAACAATTTCACAACAACATAGCAACAAATATCAAATCCAGTAACATACCAAAAAACTCCAAACCCAAATACCAATACTATGAATGTACTGTAACAAGTTTATTAAAACAACTTGCAGCATCCAATAACAAGGGAGCTTCACAGTTTCACTTTAGTCCTGGAAACCCCCCTTTCATGATATTGTTCATAGTCTCTCTCCTGCAGCCGCTTCTTACAAGGCTTCCAAGGGCAAAGAGAGGGATAGCTGCAAAAAAACCAAACAACCATCATGATTTTCACACATCACACTAAAGACATCTCTGAGCCTCTGTAGCACTCTGTGCATGTGCACATGTGAATCCTGTCCCTGAGAGTTGGGAAGCTGAACAATGGCATTCTGAAATCACAGCTACGTTTTAGCTGGTTTGAGTTTTACATTTGAATTACAGATGTGAGAAATGCAACACACACACACAAAACAAACAAACACACAGACACCTTGGCATCCATTGCCACGCTGCAGAGTACCAGGCAGAAGCTGACATGTGATGTCCCTGAGGGCAAGCGCATGAGAGTGGTGTGCCTTCTTGGGGCCGAACCGATAACTCCCATGGGAAAGCATTCCTCTGCACCATCTGGGAAGCACACTGCTGAGGAGGAGATGGCTGTGCGAGACAGTGGCAAATTCTAGACATGGGATCCTCATTATCATGTTTATTAAAGAGCTTTTATGGTGTAAACAAAAACAAACAATAAGGCATTTCTTATGCTCACAATGGGAATAGAAAACAGCAACTGGCATTGCTCAAAGACCCACAGCCACAAAAACGTCCTCCTCGGAACATAGGAACCTGACTTACGGCAGTGTGGTATAGTGGCTAGAGTGCTAGACTAGGCCCCAGAAGACTAGGGTTCAAATCCCCACTCAGCCATGGCTTTCAGCCAGTTGTTGTCTCTTAGGCTGACCTGCCTCACAGGTTGTTATTAGGATAGGAGATGGGGTTAAGGGACAGCACCTTGAGCTCCTTGGACGAAAGGTGGGATATGAACACCAATAAATATAAGAGCTAAATATTGTGTGCACTGGCTGGCAGCAGCTCTCCAGGGTTTCAGGCAGCAGCAATCTTCTGGAGATGTCAAGGACTGAACTTGAGACCTTCTGTATACAAAGCAGAGGCTCTATCCCTTTGCTATGGCCCACCCTCCAAAGGATCTGTGCCAACAAGCTAGTTAACAGCTCATCCTTTGGACACTGCCATGGTGTTTGGGGGCAGCCCTTGGAATAAGAATTGTACAGAGTTAAATCTTGTGGGTTTCCCCTCCTCCTCCTCCTGAGGATCAGCCTAGAATTAAAACCGCCCATCTGCAACAGTAGAGCAAACTATAAATAAAGAGGATCGGTTGGCTGGAAAATTTTAAGCTGATAAAAAAGTAAAGGCCACACTATTTTAAGCTCTTTTATCCAGTTAGCTGAGTAAAAGCATTTTATAGCTAGGTCAGAGCAGCTCACTGGGATACAGGGCATTCATTAGCTTCCGTAGATCTGTGCGTTAAGACAGGGAAGCGGCAGGCAAGGAAAATAGCTTCAGTCAGCCAAGAACATCTGAAGAATTTTTAGCCAGAAGAGCCCTGAAGAGGGGCTCAGGGAGGGTAAGCTGTGCCCAGCCTTTAAGACATTTGTCTCTCTCTCTGTGTGTGCAGACGCATGCTGTTTTTAGACTAGCCCGTCCCTGTTCTAAATAAGACGATACATACTGTACTCAAGGACCAGACTTCTGGATGCGCTTTGCAAAAGGAATAGAACAATGCAATCTGGTACGGTTCTGTCTCAGTCTATTCTGTTTCATTTCTTGCTTTTAAAAAGGTTTTTCTGTGTGAGCATTTAAGTTTAAAACACTAAGCATGGTTGACTAAGACAGTGCACACAACCAGCTCCCCCTCTCTTCCTTTTGCGACTCTATGGTGTTTTTATTTGCCCACTTCCAGAAAGTGTGTGTGTGGTAACCTGGATAGATTGTAGAAACTTTGACATCTGTGTGCTCCACCTCACCCAAATTCCAAGGAGGTATTTGTGATGGGCACATTAAATCAGGATCACAGCAAGAATGCATGTCCACCATATGCTTCGCATTCCATACAGGCAATCATTTCTCAGCCAAAGGCACTTTCGCACATGGGGAATATCCCTCCTGCAAAAAGTAGTTTTGTGAATCGGCCCAGGCATCAATTGATATGTAAACAGAACAGAATGATGCAAAAAGGTGAACAGAGTGGGCACTAAGGAAAGCTAGCTTCAAATCCCCACTTGGCTCATCTTGGGCTTGGACTACTGCAATGCGCTCTACGTGGGGCTACCTTTGATGGTGACCCGGAAACTACAACTAATCCAGAATGCGGCAGCTAGACTGGTGACTGGGAGTGGCCACCAAGACCACAACACTGAAAGACCTGGCTCCCGGTACGTTTCCAAGCACAATTCAAAATGTTGGTGCTGACCTTTAAAGGCCTAAACAGCCTCAGTCCAGTATACCTAAAGGAGCGTCTCCATACCTATTGTTCAGCCTGGACACTGAGGTCCAGCTCCAAGGGCCTTCTGGCAGTTCCCTCACTGCGAGAAGTGAGGTTACAGGGAACCAGGCAGAGGGCCTTCTCGGTAGTGGCGCCCACCCTGTGGAACACCCTCCCATCAGTTGTCAAGGAAATAAACAACTACCTGACTTTTTGAAGGCAACCCTGTTTAGGGAAGTTTTTAATGTTTGATTTTTATTGTGTTTTTAATATTCTGTTGGGAACCGCGCAGAGTGGCTGGGGAAACCCAGCCAGATGGGAGGGGTATAATGTTGGCCTCTGGATGTTGTTGGACTACCACTCACATCATCCCTGACCACTGACCCTACTGGCTGGGGTTGACAGGTGTTGCCCAACAACACCTGGAGGTCATCACCATGTTGGCCACTGCGATACTTAATCTCATCCAACTTGCAGGATTGTTGTAATTATAAAACGAGTGTGTTTGTAGGAGGAACTTCAGTGAACTAGGACTGTGTGAAGACCCCTGATCTACCTTATATAGCCCTGATCTGTAGACCCTGGATTGGCCCAATTCACCCAGTGTTGCCCTGGGGGCCACCCACCCAACCCTGAAGCAATTTGAGGGTGGTGGGGCTAAGGGTTTTAAAAGAGTTTTCAAAACGTTATTTTAAAATACAGTCAGGAGGGAATGTGTCCAGGAACAGATACGCCTACTTAGGGGTGCCAACTTGTATAAAATATTGGGGGGGGGGCAGGTAAGCCCCGCCCCACAAAATCACTCATACCATGTGGTGCACGGACACCATTTGAATGGCAATGCCCATTAACTTTGGGGGGCCCTGGTCCCCTCTAATATTTTATTGGGGGGGGCAAGGAACCCTTGACCTCTAGGAATTGGCTCTTATGCACCTACTAAACACCTGTGTTGCTTCTGGGAGCAAGGAGTAGAGGCCTGCCTAATCTTCTACTCTACAAAGATGTAGCTGCCTCATAGGTTTCTTCTTTTTGCAGTTTCTTAGCCTTCTTCTCAATCATGCCTCTCTTTCCTTCCTGCCTGCTGACAGCCCTGGATGGCTCTGATCTACTCAACCCAACCTGTAGTGATCTGGCACTTTCTTCAACCAGCTCAAATGAGGCCCACATGCCACCAGAGTTGGCTTGGGATTTGGGTCTCAATAGAATCTGGTGCGTAGCCTACCATAAACACCACCTTAGAGGGAAAGCCATGATGGAAGTGTAAGAAGTAAGTTACCATGGCTAAAAACCAGAAAGCTATCCAAAAACAAAGCTGGTGATTTTCAAGAGGCTGTTATCGTATGGGATGGTGTCATAAGACCATCTTACCAGGTGAACGTTTAAAACAAGTCAGCCTTGAGTTTATGCCTTTTCACATGAAAGCAATATATGAGTGCATTTCCTTCCCTAGATGATCAGGGGAAAATGGGCTGCTGAGCTTGACTTGTGGTTCCCTTGAAGTACTATTTACATACTTGAGCCTCAGAAATCAAGTCTGAGAAAACTCAGAGCCTCGGCATTAAACAGGCGGGTAAGTTGAGCTGCTAGGAATGTTCTGTTTGGAGCTTCTCTGTCAGGTTTTTCATGTCAGCAAGCCTGACGGAAGAGACTGGCTGCAATTGTTCTCCAGCTCCTCTAAACATTAGGATATTCTGCCAAAGAGTTCACACGGTGCAATGCACCATTAAACAATGTGATATTGACGTAGGCAGGTGAATTTGGAAGGCGGCCATCATTTTCCCGGTGCCTTCAACCAGCACTAAACTAAGGTGTGCTGAGGGAAGTGTAGTCATGGCAGCAACAGGTAAATGCAGAAACCTGAATAAACAGCCTGGCGTTCCAAGATCTAAAGCAAGATGAAACAAAACAGAAGCTTGCTTGATTGCACATTTACCTTGAAATGTTTGCATTTGATTCCCCACACGAGTGGCGACTACTGCCTGCCTGCCTGCCAACGTCAGCAAACAACCCCCACAGTGACTCAGACCTTAATCCTTGTCATTAATCCCATTTGCCACTTGCTCCCTATCTGTTCCACAAGTGATGATGAGTGCCTTGGGGCAGTCTAATGTAAACTGATTTTTTAAAAAATAGCAACCATAATAAATTGCAGTGCCTGGAGAAGGTTAGATAATAACTCAAGTCCCCCACATATGCTTTCCTTTAAGCGGGACTATAGCGGATGCTAGCCCAGGGTGATGCTTGCTTTGAATCAGAGGAAATTAAATCCTATGGGAGTGTGTGGGCACCTGTCTACATTTCCAAACCCACGCTAGGAAGACTTATAGCTCAGTTCTACAGTCCTGAGTGCAAGGGCCCATAACTCAGGAGGAAAACATCGGCCTTGCATGCAGAATGTCTCAGGCTCGATCTTCAGCATCTCCAAATAGGCCTGGGAGAGAAAGGCTACCAGATAGTTGATACCAACTAGATAATACTGAGCTAGACAGACCAATGGGACTGAATTAGAACATAAGAAGAGCCTGTGGGATCAGGCCAATGGCCATCTGGTCCAGCATGCTCCCTGTGTGAATCAGAATGGAGAACCTATGTGACATAGCTGTCAACTTACAGATTTGAAAATAAGGGACCAGCAGCCTCGAAAATAAGGGATCAGCAGCCAAAATAAGGGATTTTCTGAACACAGGTATGTGTTCAACTTCTGAGCCCCTCCGAGCCAAAGGCAGAAAGCCCAGCCAGCAGCCAAACGAAGCCTCAAGTGGTGGTTCCCACAGTGCAGCAACCCGGCAAAGGAGATGCAGCAAGGAAAACCACCATCACCTCTCCGCTGGGAAGCACTGAGCAAAGGCGAGTTCCCAGGCAACGTGGCCAAGTTGATCAGCACAAGGCATGCAAGCTCCACCCCCCAGTGTTCTTAGACTCCTTATTGGGTGAGCAACGCAGCCAAGCAACACAGTTGGAGCTTCCCTTCTCCCTGGCCAGCTGGCAGGCAGGGAGGGAGAGGAGCTGCTTCCTTTGAAACCCGGGAAATTTAAAGGACATCATCAATAAGGGACAGCAGCGGGACACAGCGCTGGGATAAGGGACTTTCCCGCCAAATAAGGGACGGTTGACAGCTATGCTATGTGAGCACAGCAGGCTCCCTGCCTCAGGCCTTTCTCACCAATGGGGTGAGTGGGGGTGGGGGCCGTGACTCCACTTTCTCTCTCAGGTGCTTGAGGAGAAAATGCCTGAGAAAAACTAATGTTAGGATAGCCTATACACTTGGAAACTTTGGCGCCAAGTTCTACACGCTATCCCTGTGCATTCTCTATCTTGCATTCTTTATCTTCAAACCTTTAAGGCTAATAATGCTAGTTTCTAGCCATACCCTCTAGCATTCTGCTGCTTTAAACTGGGACATGCGTCTTTCGCTGCCTCCTGTGTGAGCCAGCCCCAAACCTGTCTCCATTATCGGCGGCAGCTCTCTCAGAGAGGGCTGCACCAGCTCCTCCTCCTCCTCTTCTCAATTGTCACCGTCCTCTTCTTCTTCATCTCCTCCTCCTCTGGTGGGGGCGGTGTGGGGTGGAGGAGGCGCAGTCTCTGGGCCTGGCGGGGGCAGCCTGGCCTGCACCACCAGAAGCTCTTCCTTCTTTTGTATGAAAGACACATGTATTTTGGTGTTGAGTTTTTGTGGGATCCAGCTGACATGTGCGGGAGGTCGGCACCGAAAACAGGACATCCAATCAGACGCCAGGATGGATTCTTTAATTCTGGTGAAATCAGGGACAGTTATCTTGCCGGTTTGTGAACAATAAAGGCTATATCTGAGTGCCTTTCTAAGCAGATTATATCTTGGATCTTTCTTATTTTTTATTTTTTTAAAAGCATTGGGCTCTGTGTCTGTGAGGACATGGTCCATGTTTACCAGCAAAACTGAAGCCGAGATGTCAGAGTATGTGTGGGAACATATTGGAGTGATACTAGTTACCCATCCTAGAGCTTCCTGCTGCTACTAAAAACACAAATATTCTGACTGCAAGATAGCCAGAACAAAAACATTATCACAGTTTTTCTAGAACCACAAGCACTGTGTGTGCTGATTTTACTGGCTGGAGTAGGCTGTGGCACTGTAATTTTTCTGCACATCAAAACTTTGTTATTTTTAAAGGTCACTATAGTTTTTTTTGTCCTGCTTCAGGTGACTCGTAGTGATTGTGCCACATCCAGCATCCTTAAGGGGTATGGCTGATGTCTGGGAGGCAGGAGAGACACAGTTGCTAATTGCAGAATAATCAATGGGGTGCTGAATGCAATTATCAAAGATGCTGGGAGATTCTGCCGTTTCACGCTGCCGTCTTTTTTTGTACCTGTGACATCCCATGCTGCGCTTGTTCTGTTCATGATTGCCACTTTAGGGGAAAGAAAGTCGTTTAACAGAAGGGGAGGGATCCTACGGCGAGGAGAACGTTTTCTCAGATAATTAGATTATAATTATTAGCTCCGCTCTTTCATCAATATGCTTCGGGAGCATCAGCATGAATGTGTCGATCTATGAATACAAGGGAAGGGGGAAAAGAAGCCATGGCAGCTACAGCAGAGATGGGGAACTGGTGGCCTCCAATGCCCACCAGCCCTTGCCAGCATGGCCAAAAGTCAGGGATGGTGGGAGCTGCAGTCTAGCAACACCTGGAGGACCGCAAGTTCTCCACCTTTCATCCACAGCTCTAAATCAGTTTATATAAAAGTCAGTTTTCCTTAGCCTAGTGCCCTCTAGAGGTTTTGGACTACAATTCCTATTAGTTCCAGCTAGCATGGCCAATGGTTATGGATGACGGAAGGCGGCTGTAGTCAAAATCAGCTGGAGGGAACCAGTTTGGAAAAGGCAGCTTTAGACGGTGGAGATGCATTTGGACATCCCAGTCCTATGTTTGCAGTGCAGTCCGTTGCCTGTGCTGATATAGCATTAGTATGATCTTAGGACCAGGTAGTCAGGGCATCAGTCAGGGACTGGGCCTAGTCATTGGAGCAGTTCAGTGCAGCACTGCCCTCATTCTGTGTCCTTTATGTTTCTTATCCGATGCCAGGATTTCAAATTCGAAAAACGCAAACTTCAAAATGCTCTGTTCAGTTTTGTATGTGCCCCTTTTATTTCAAGCATCTGGGATAGCTCAGTTGGTAGAGGATAAGACTCTTAACCTCAGGGTTGTGGATTCGAGCCCCACGTTGGACAAAAGATTCCTGCATTGCAGGGGGTTTGACTAGGTGACCCTCGTGGTCCCTTCCAACTCTACATTTCTATAATTCTATGAGCTCCTGTCCCAGACTGTCCCAGTGCCTTGATAATCCTTGCTGAAAAAACAACCCATTAGGCCAATTCAGCCCACAAGTTGTGATGAAACAATTGTGCAACATTAATGCCAGAACCCAGGGCCCATCCAGTGAAGCAGAATGTGGGTGATTCAGGAAAGACAAAGGGAAGTAGTTATTCATGCATCAACATAGGTAAACAATGAGCTCACAAGTTGTGACAATTATCAGGTTAGGTGATTTTAAAGGGGAATTAGATAAATCATGGAGGATAAAGCTATAGCAATGATGGTTGTATATGAGGGGTATTCAGCTAACCCCAAAATTCAGCTTGATTGGGAAGAATCCCAATCTTTTTCAGATCTGCTCAGCTTCATTCAGTTTCAGTTAGTTATTTGGATCCCAATCTGATTTGCTAAAACCAAAGTTCTGCCTTCACTCAGTTGACGATAATAGGGAATCTAAAACCAGCTGTGATGATGTTCTGTACTGTTTACATAAGTAGATGAAATTTGTAGGCAAACGAGCTCTTCCAGGGTGGATTAAGTCTACCAAGTTTCAGGCACATCCATCCAGAGGTTTTCAGGTAGGGAACCTTTAAAAATGTATTTCCTTTCCTTAAAAAAGAAAGAAGTCCCTTAACTTTTTTATTTTCTGTTAAAATTGGATGCAAATTGCAGAGAAAGCTCTGCTTCTGAGGGGATGAAACCTGCTTTTTTCAGGGTTCTCAGTCACACGGCGAGTTTGTACATGCGGAAGATATATTAATATAATTAACTGAACACATGTGAATGGCCTTACACTATTTGTTCAACCTGGATAGAGCAGAATTAGTGTCTTCCAGGAATGGGGCACAAACTGAGTATCTTCTGTCTCTCTCTCTCCACAAGTAGTGGGATATGTATACTGACTTTTTATTTTTTAAAAAAATCTGTTTGCAAATCTTGCTCCCTAAAGATTTGTAGTTCTGGTCTAGCATTCTCTCTGTGAACCACTGTGTCCCATATGCTTTTCATGTCTCAGCCCCTCTCTTCCAAAAGCCTTCTCAGGTGCAGTAAGATGATGGCAAGCAAATGTGACTCTGGGAACTACGCAAAGATTCCAGGCTAGCTCTGCCTTGAAAGAAGCGGCACTGTGGCAAATATGACTTCCTTCTTTTTCAAAGCAAAACAAAGCACGCCAATAGAAGCTAAGAGATGGAGGGGAAAATAGAATACCAAAGCTCAAAGCAATTTCTGCATTGTGCTTGTCACCAGTGCTCTGCAGAAGTGCTCTTCCACATGTGAATCAGGAACATCACCACATAATGAAGTCCTGCTGAATGGATCTGCTTCCTCATGTAATTTGAGCCAATCTCACATTGTCCTTTCAACCTGTGAGTCGTGGAAAAGAGCTCTCTGTGCTAAAACTGTTCAAGTGGTTTCCCCTGCCAATTCCTGGGTGATATAATGCCCCTTATTCTGCCCCTGGAAAGTATACCATCTCTTTGAATGCTTGGCTCCATTAGACTATCTGTAATTCCCCTACCTCCTTGGAGGCTGCATGTGGACAAAAGGAGCTGGCAGGAATTGCAACTAGCAGGGAAGAAGAGCCAGTTTGTTTTTAATCGCACGCCTTGTTCCTCAGATAACTCACGGCAACGTCTATCACGTTATGGGAACACAGGAAGCGGGCCTTATTCTGGGCCAGAACACTGGTCACTCCTGCTTAATATTGTCTACACTGACTAGATCAGGTGTACTAGTTTCTGCTTCACATTGGGTGTGCTTGGCACACGTGTGATGTCACGTGCACCACATGCATGGTGTCACATGGCACAATGCAACCCAACACAGTGTGTGCATGACATCACATGGTGCAACGGGAACTGTTGGGGCCTGCTGCGCTCTCCTGCAGCTGCGACAAGCCTCATCGGGCAACGCATTGGGTTGCCCATGCCAGGGAATGTTCCTAGTATTTCCTGGAGATGTCAGGCATACAAAGCAGATGTTCTCTCAGTGAGATGCAGGTGCTCCCCATTTCAGCTAGGATGTGGTTCTCAACCTGTGGGTCCCCAGATGTTGTTGGACTACAACTCCCATCATCCCTCAGCTCTGGCCTTGCTAGCTAGGGGTGATGGGAGCTGTAGCCCAACAACATCTGGGGACCCACAGGTTGAGAAAGGCTGACTAGGTTATCCCTTGTTATTCATTCAGCAATTTTTTAAACTGTATATTAGGTTGAGAGATAGTAGTTTGTCATCCAGGGATTTGTGTAGCTGGCTGCATCAAAATGGAGGATATTATACCCTGTCTGTGTGTCTTCTGTAGAAGCTGCTTGGAATTTGTACACATATTTGCTTTCTTTGGTCAAGTGCGTTGTGTTGTGGGACAGTGACCACACCTGCCTGCCTTTTTACTTACAACCAGATCAGAGGATGGCCTGCCTATCAGATTCCTCCTCCTTTAATCTCAGAGTTGCTCCTTGTAAGGAGGATGGGGACACCTGTCTCTGGCGCCACCTACTGTTAGTCTTCCTGTCTTCTGCCCTACCAAGTTCCAATGGGCACCAATCACTACAGGCAATTTTGTCAACTTAAAAAAACAACAACACAGCCTATTTAAGAGAAGACACCCTTATTCCAGACCGTGCAAGTTTCCCAATTTTCCAGGGATGTCCCTGATTTAGAGAAGCCATCCCAGTTTCTTGTTTGAACCCAGAATATCCCACTTTTCATTAGGATGTCTCTATTTTCATTGGAGAAATTTTGGAGGGTATGGCGTTATCTGACCCCTGAGCTGTCTGAAGGCAATTACATTTGCTAAAAGCCACGCAGGAGGGGGGGAAAGACCTGCTGATGATACATGTTGACTCCCTGCTTTTATTGGCAAACTTGCCAAAACGTTGAGCACACAAACAGTTTACTGAAAATTTTCCAGACAGGAAAAGGCTGCACTGTACAGCCAGTTCTCTTGGGGCAGCTCTTAGCTTCCCCTCTTGTTTTTCATTTAATTTTAGTTGTAGCTATCCAACACTTTTAATTCTATTAAACCAGAGACAAAAGAACCAAGCAATACAATTTGATAATTTCATGAAAGGAAAAAAGTTATGTAGGACCATAATTGTGCAGCTTCATAAAACGACGTTGGGAAAAGATGCAGAAATGTATTTGAGAAGCAGAAGGGGAGGAAGGAGGAGGCAAGGATAATAAGCAGCAAAAGCCCTGTGTCAGGGATGGTGTACCCTTGGTTGATCCTTCTGACGTTGCTGGACTCATTCACACCATATATTTAAAATGCTGCAATACCATTTTAAACTGCCATGGCTTCCCCCACAGAATTCTGGGAGGTGTAGTTTGATAAAAGTGCTACGAGTTGTTAGGAGACTCCAATTCTTCCCCCCAGAGGTACAATTCCTTGAGTTCTCTGTGAAGTGGGACTGATTGTTAAACCACTCTGGGAAATTGTAGCTCTGGGAGAGGAATAGCAAATTAAACTTAAGGCTGGACACAGGGTGTTTCTTTCATCCGGAACTCGCCGGAACTCAGTTCCAGCACCTCTCAGGTGGGCGTCTCCCAGGTGAGTTCTGGCACCTCTTTTTCTAGTAAAATAGCATGTCCCTGGACATGTGAGAAACTGAGAGAACCTGAAATTGACAGATTTGGCCATCCCTAATTGAGAGTAAGGGGACGCAGGTGGCGCTGTGGGTTAAAGCCTCAGTGCCTAGGACTTGCCGATCGAAAGGTCGGCGGTTCGAATCCCTGTGGCGGGGTGCGCTCCCGCTGCTCGGTCCCAGCGCCTGCCAACCTAGCAGTTCGAAAGCACCTCCGGGTGCAAGTAGATAAATAGGGACCGCTTACCAGCGGGAAGGTAAACGGCGTTTCCGTGTGCGGCTCTGGCTCGCCAGAGCAGCGATGTCACGCTGGCCACGTGACCCGGAAGTGTCTCCGGACAGCGCTGGCCCCTGGCCTCTTAAGTGAGATGGGCGCACAACCTCAGAGTCTGTCAAGACTGGCCCGTACGGGCAGGGGTACCTTTACCTTTACCTTTAATTGAGAGTAAGAGGAGATAAATGTGAGTAAATGTTGGCATTTTTATCCTGCTCTTCAGCTGATAAGGGCTCCCAAAGATGCTTATTTCAGGTAAAATACAGTCCCTGCCTTCAGGTCCACTGTTTAAGTGACATCATACAAAGGGGGGGGGAATCTGGAAGAAGGGGAGGAACAAGACATTATGTTTTAGCTACAGAAATCCTGCCATGAACAGCAGGACTGGGAAAATCTGGAGAGGAAGCGAAATCCCACCTCAAACAGCAGTGTTAGATCAGTGTGGTGCAAATGGGGTTATCCCAGTTAATCCTCACAATAACACCCCAAAGTCATTGCTCCACTGAAATCAGAGGAAGATACATATTTTTACAGAATGTGTAAAACTTGGTTGTGCAGGCCTATTGATTTCTTTTGATCAATATCTATATGCATTTTACTGCAGCTGAACCAGAGATATTCAGAAGGAGCATGTCTTGAGCTCCTGGAAGAAGTACAGTACTTTGTTAATAAAGATGGCGCCTGATACCACTCTGGAGAAAGGGAAGGGGGAATATTTTTCATTAACAGGTTGTTGTTCTACATTAACAGTCTTGTTAACCAGTTACATATTTAAAGGTCCTTTGTCTACCACTTGTTCTGGAGGAGAAGATGAACGCGTCACAGAGGCACACAAGATCTGAAACTGGTCATTTCCCCCACTTTTTTTTTTTTTTTTTTTGCAATTCAGCCCATCTCTTTTATCTAGCGGAGGAGCTGTGAGCTTTCTGCTCTTTTGTGCTCCATGAAAAAGAGCCAGCAACTAACTCCCCGTGGGCATGCACAGATGGATTTAGTTCCTGCTCTCAGCAAACAAAAAGTACTGGGTTGTGTAGGCATTAGAATAGAGGGTGCAATAGCCCCAAATGTTAGAGAATTCTCTTGTCTCCTTCTGCCCTTTGCAAAAAAATTCCAAATTGCCTTCCAAAGATTAAGGTTTGTCATAGTCTTGAGAATAAGAGAAAACAACAAACAGGAATCAACCTTGTGTGTACACTGAGTTAACAAACAAACCAAATAGGATTCTGCACCTAGGTAACAAATTCCACCCAAAGCTGTGGCCTTGTAGATGCTGTTTAGCCCCACATGGCTGCTGTACCTACAGTTGTGGGTAGTGCTTTCACCAGGCTTGGGACTGCACAAAGAGACCTTATACACAGAACATTTTGTACCAACAAAGAGAACATATTGATGGTTAAATGGAAGTTTGCTGCCACAGTCCTGTTTTGTTCTGTGCACATTCCCTGCATGCACCTGAGACTGTGTATATATTTTAAAATTGCTTTTATACCCTGCCTTTTTCTCCAAGGAGCTCAAGGTGGCACATTTAATCTCCACCACAACCCTGTGAGATAGGCTGAGAGGCAGCGACCCAAGGTCACCCAGTGAGTTTCCCAAGGATTAGAACCCTGGTCTCCCAGGTCCTAATCTAACACTCTAACCACTACACTATGCTGGCTGATTTGTGCTTAGACAAAAAAACATGCATGTAGGCATGCAGTGTAAATGTGATGGAAAGCCATTCACCAAAATTAATTTGTTGAAACAATGTATATTGCACTTCCTATTGTCTGTATGCCTTCATCCTAATGTAGTATAAAGCCTTCTGTGATTTTGCAATTCATTTGTCTAATTTATTTTCATTTTGCTAATCCTAGGAAAGGGGAAAGACTCAAAGTTCTTATATCAAGAACAGGAGAAGCCCAGTTCAGGGAAGAGATAACATCAGCTCCTCAACTGGCCCTCAATAGCCTCTGTTGTTCTACATTCTGTAGCATTCATTGGCCGTACTGTCTTAAAATTGTAAATCACCTTGGGTGCCCTGGCTTACACTCCCTTTCTCCCTTAGGTTCCAGAAGTCATTTCGCATGTGCTTTCAACCACACCATTGTACACATTGGAATCTATATTGGAATTTTAACCAAGATCGGTAGAGATCTGCCTTTTCTAATGAAACCTGACATTTTCAGGAAGCTGAATTCTGTGACAGACACAACATTCCTTGCCTCTTTTGTGTTCCCACAAGAACCACAGCCTAATACATATATCCAGTGGTGGAGTTACATTTTCAGGGTTCCAAAGCTCAAGCTTCATGAGTTTCATGCATAGACCACTGATGGTAAATTCCATCCTGGGTAGATGGAGGCTGGTCCATTAAGGCAAAGGGGACTCTGCCCCATCAGCCAAAGTCTGTCCTCAGTCAGCCTCCACCTGCTAACCTCCTTACTGACATCTATCCTAGGAGGTGGAACAGCCTGTCAATTTCCTCCTCCTCAGTCTCAGGATTGCTCTTGTGGAACTCAAGAGGTGGGAGGATAGGGGCAAAGCCAGAATTCGTTGGAGTTCCCTGCCTTTGGCTCTGGCTCCACTTCCTTTCTGCCTTCCACTCTACCTGTTCCAGCTATTCATAGATGTTCATGCTATTTGTGTGCAAGTGCGCATCAGAGTGAGTGCATGTGCACAGAAGAACCCCAGTAAAGTTGGCCTGACAATCATGCATTTTACCTGTGCAAATGTTCATTGTAAGCACATTTCATAGAGTTCCCGTATTTCAAAAAGTGAAAGTTGTTGTGGGGGTTCCCCCCCCAAAGCTGTTGAGCTTCTTTTAGTTTTGCACAAAGTTGTTGAGCTCTTTGTCAGCAAAATCTAGACTTCCAACATGGGTTGCCATATGTCCAGATTTTTCCGGACATCTCAGTGTTTTCCACCCAGACCCTGTTTCCAACTGCCGTATTCTGGCTGTGTCCAGGAAATTCCAGATTTATGGCAACCCTGACATATCACTGTGTGAGTAGTTGATTCCTTGGTGACTACATGTACAAAGTGGTCCTCCAACCTTTTGTAAAGGTGTCAGTGTGGAGTAGTGCAATTTCTCTACCCAGCACATGTTGCTGATCTTTAGCAGTTCAATATGAGTTTCTCCAGGTCTGTTACCTACATCATCCTCTTTGTGCTGCCAAGTGGGATCCCATCCAAAAGCTAACTTACACCAGCAGGCATAATTAAATGGACTGATCGCATGAGTAAATACACTGAACGCATGTACACTGAACAGATGACAATTATTATTTATTAAATGTATATACTGCCCTTCATCAAGAGACCACAGGGTGCTTTACAACATAAGACACAAAATACATAATAACAGTAAAACTGGAAAAAGATACCCCGCCCCCCGGTTTAAAATACCATAGATTGATTAATAGCTGAAGGCCTGGTTGAAGAGGAATGTTTTCATTTGGCACCTAAAGGTATGTAATGAAGGCACCAGGAGAACCTCCCTGGGGAGACCATTCCACAACTGGGGAGCCACTGCAGAAAAGGCCCATTCTTGTGTTGCCGCCCTCCGGATGTTTCATGGAGGGGGCACACAAAGAAGGGCCTCAGGTGATGATCACAAGGTTGGTTCATATGGGGAGAGGTGGTCCTTGAGGTATTGTGGTTCTGGGGCACAATAAGCTTTCTAGGTCAAAACCAGCATTTTGAATAGGGGCTGGAAACTCATAGGCAGCCACTGCAGTCAGGCCAGGATTGGTGTTATATATGCTCAAATCATCTTGTCCGGTTGAGCTACCTGGCCACTGAATTCTGCAGCAGCTGAAGTTTCTAAACCATCTTCAGAGGCAGCCCTATGTATAGCACATTGCAGTAATCTAACCTAGAGGTTACCAGAGCATAGACGACAGAAGCTCAGCTAGCTCTGTCTAGAAAGGGGCAGGGGTAGACTATTTAGTGTGGTTCCATCATTTGATTTTATGAGGATGTACAAACACTTGGAGGCGATGGGCTGCATTTAGTGATTTTGTTGTTGTGTGTGATGACATTGGTGTGGCTTTACCAGGGGAATATATTTTGCTTAAAATGCCGAAGACTTTTCAGATGTCCAGAAGTACGTGCAATGAACACAGCAGTGAGGCAGCAGGTCTCAGTCCATATAGTACATTCACTGAACGCCTGGACATAGCTCCCACATGTACAGCTTAATGGGCAGGGACTGGTGCTGTCCCAGTACATTTTGGCACCTGAGGTGAACCACAGAAATGTGCTGCCTGTCCCCCTCTCACCAGGGAAGAAGGAGTGAGTGAAGACATACATGGGGAAGAAGGGGGAAATAAATATCTATATCAGGAACAAGGGTGGGATAAAATCAGAAGGGCTTTCCATTTGCCAAGAGCCCATAGTACAGGTGGCATTGCAGGGATAGGGACCACCAATGAGGCAGCAGATCTGGCCTCCAAAGAGAGTGCCACTGCTGTCACTGCCACAGTAGCAGTGGCAGGGGGGTGCTGTATTCCCTGGAGGCTGGATTTGCTGCCCCTGTGCATCCTGTCACCCAAGGCGGCTCACCTTGCCTCATGGATAGGCCAGCTTTGACAGGCACTCTGTTTAGGCCAGGGGTGAGGAAGGTGTGTCCCTCCAGATGTTGCTGGACACCCACTCCCATCAGCCCCAGCCAGCACGGGCAATGGTCGCGGATAATGGGAATTGTAGTTCAACAACAACAGGAGCGCCACAACTTCACCAGCCCTGTATTAGGCAAAGAAACATACCAGCCAGGTGAAAAGTTCACCTCCCCTCATGTACATATGCGATTCTCAGTTGTACGATGTGGCTTGGCAGTGGCTTACTGGGATTAGGAAAGATTTCCTTCACCCTCCCAGCTTCTCATTCGTATGACCTCACACCCAGGCAATTGTCTGGTTGTGGCAGTGTTGTGGTTGATTACAGGTCACATTGCACCATAATATTAATTATCCCTTAGGGATGCATGGGGATGCCGGACGGATCCTGCTCTAGGGAAAGAGTGTGACCTGGATGACCTTCCTGCATTTCTGTGATTATGTGGTTTTATGAGCATGTGCAATTAACTTGAGTCGCTCCTATAATTTCAACCCCGTGAGATTAAACTGAATTTGAAGAAAATATGATCAGCAGTAGGGAAACATACCTCCCTTCCATGTGGGAGATCATACACTTCATTCCTGCCTCTCCCTGCCCTCTCGTTCCCTCTTTTGCTGCTGTGACAGTTTTCTGAACTTGCTAAAGACAAAGGAGAAAAATGTTTGCCAAGAGCATTTGGAGGATTTGGGTAATGAAAAGGTGAGCAACCCAAGCCAATTAGAATCTTTGTGTCTAAGCATTGGGTGGTATGCTTTGAAATTGCTGTCTTTCCTGCGTTCAGGCTTAGCATGTTTCAAAAATAATTTGGCATTAGGAGGTACTTCTTGGGTGGTGGGAAGACAAAAGGGTAAGAATTGGGAAGTTGGAGTTCACATCCTTGGCACTGTTTGTTTGGTTATTGCATGACACTGCTTGCACTCTTTATCATAGAGCAACTGCAAAATTGCAGCCACCTCTAAAACACCAAAAATGTCTGCCAGATTTTAAATGTCATATAATGCAAGGCATGAATCACAAGACAGATAATGTTTCTGAATGCAAAACATTATTTTTTTTTAAGTGGAGGAAGATGGTTATGCCTTTAAAATATGAAAGTCTCAAAACATGAACGATAATCTTCCAAGACTTGGGGGTGTAAGTGGGCTGACGATGAATTATTTTTAGTCCTAAAATGTGCAGACATTACATAGTTGTTGCAGGAGATCTAAATTAATGTCGCTGTTTCTCCAGGTTTGAATTCTGTTGTTTTAACTTTCTCATTGCGACTTCTATGGTGCTAACTGAATGCTTCCTGCCTCTGTTGCTGTCTCCTGTCAGTCTTTGGCATGGCAGATCACTGCTCCATCAACTTAGCATTGTCTACACTGAGCCACACCAACTTTTAAGGGTTTCCAGATGAGGGACATTTCCAGCCCTACCGAGAGATACAAGGGATCGGGCGCCTGGGGTGGCGTGTGTGCCCTGTGCCCAGGGACGGGGCCAGCCGCCTGCGGGGTGGGGCGGGGCAAGCCAGGGCAGGACATTCTGTGGGGCCTCCGAGGAGCCTGCCTGCCTCCTCCCACTCAGTCACCCTACAGCTAAGGGGAGATGGCGGGCAGACCGTTTGGGGCACCGTGAAGCCTGCGGGCGCCCAAGCCACCATGTCACTCTCTGGAGAGATGCATGGCTCAGGCGCGCTGGAGGCCCTGTGGTGAATGCTGCCTGGCATTTTGTCACCCCCTCAGTGGTGACACCCAGGGCGGACTGCCCCCACCACACACCCCTTCCTCCTCCCCTGACCAGGGATTGATCCTGCGTAGGGGAGTTTTGGCCTGTTTTGCTCCACCCCACTGCTGTCTTGCTCCCTTGCTGCTATCTCACCTCTGGTGCCTCTCCTACCTGTGTTGTGCGGCAGTGGTGGCAACTGCGAAGCACTGGCATCGGCATCCATGAAGTGCTAGCAGTGGCAATGGTTCTGGAGATAACTCACAAGATTTTGTCAGATTTCACTGAAATCTCATTGGTGCTGCTGGAGATGGCAGGAAGCAGGCAGCGCAGGTGATGTAGGTGACATCTCTTGGGCTTCTACTGCTAGGCCTGATCCTGAGACCTTCTGCATGCAAAGCAGTTGCTCTACCAGTGAGCCCTTCCAATTGATTATGCAAATTCTGATCAATGCTAATTTTTCACTCATTCTTTTTTCCAGCTTTGTGAAGTATAGATGACTGAAAGTTAAGGTTGTTAATCAAAAAGTGTGAGAAAAGCTGACATCTGTGAGATGAATTTTCTTGAAAGATCTGAGGTGGGTACTTTCATGGAATCACTGCAGAGATGGAAGGGACCATAAGGGTCATTTAGTCCAACCCCTTGCAATGTGAGAATCTTTTGGCCAACTTGGAGCTCAAACCCACAACCCTGAGATTAAGAGCCTCATGCTCTACTGACTGAGCTATCTCAGCTATAAGAAGCTATTTGACAGTGCTGGAGGGAGAAGTCATTTGTTATTGTTCCCCATCTCTTTTTCTTTCTTCTTTTTGGCGATCTATGTTAAAAGAAAAGCTACTTAATCTTTCATTAATATTCCTGACTTTATCTAATTAATTTTTAATGTTAATAGTAATTAGAAGGGATTGAAAGTCTTGAAGGTGAAACATTAATGGGAGTCTGCCATTAAGTGGAGTTATATTTAATTGTGATTTTTAAAAAACATATACATATCAGAAAGGGTTCATTAGCTGGACTCTTTTCTTCCCCCATTATCCCATGTGCTGCCATCCTAGCAACCTCATTAATTCTGACTTTACTGAATATGGATTTATTGTGATGGGCTCGTTTTTATATACGGTTTCTCTCGCCTAGCCACAGATGCATGTCTTGGCTAAGTGATAAGGCACCCTGCTATACTGGCAGGTTAAAACCAGAGTGGCTTTAAGCACAGTTCAAAACATGGGAAAGGGGTGGTTGTGGCACCACATTGCCAGATTGCACTTTAGAACATCATCACAGCATTAATCATATTGCCATCTGTGTGTGCAGATCTCTAGAATCAGGCTCTGAAAACTAGTGCCAGGGTCATTTGGTGCCTGCTTAATTCAGACTTATATACACTCTAAGCTAGGGATGGGCAAATCTGTCCATTTTGGTTTTCCAGTTTTCCAATTTTAAGTTAGAGTTCTCTACATTTCTGCATAGGTTTGTGATTCTTTATTTTTTTTTAAGTTCTTGTGTGAATTCACCAGCATTTTAGTGCAAATTATCTCATGATACACATTTGTATGCAATTTTGCTAAATGCACATTTTTACAGAGCAATTTCCCTTACACAGCAGAGATAAGCCAGTGTGGTACCCTACAGATTCTTCTTCCTATCAGCCCCAGCCAACATGGCCAAAAATCTAAGATGATGGGATTTGCATTCCAGCAATACTTGGAAGGCACCACAAGAAGTGTATTTTCCAAAAACGAAAATTAAAGAAGTTCTGCTTGGGTGATAAATGTTATATAGTGCTACAAGCCACCCTAATCTTCAAATGCTGCAAGACTCCAGGGGTCCCAGGGTTTGTGTTTCCTTTTGGGAATGAGGCACATCGGAGACCGTGGTGTCTTTATGATGGAGGGGTTCACAGCATTAACTCCTCAAAAGGGTATTGTTTCTCTCATAGCCACAGCCTTGGACTCAAGCAGAAATTAGCCATGGCTTTTTTCTCTTCCTTTCTAGCCTTTAGCTTCTCCCTTTAGCTCACATCACAGCCAATTCTGCCCTAAAAATATAGGTTTTGTTCTTCTAACCATTAGAGAGCTGGAGGAGGGCCCCCAGCCATCTGACCTCTGGCACAGAGCCCTCTTTCTTCTGGTCTCTTAATGGCCCCTTGCTAGGATTATAGGGATTAGAGGTCTGACACCCACAAACGCATCACAATAGGAATAGTTCATTGACGTTTGCTGTTTTATTAGTTAAGAAAGAGAAAGCAGTCACTCATTAGTTGCTTCTCCCGCTTTGACATTTGCTTTAAATGTGAATGAGATCTTTACCTAAGGTTCACCTAGGTACACACATATTTCATTCATCCATTTCTGAACTCCTGGAAGCTAGCTGAGTCTTAAAGTAACAACCTACAAGAGCCTTCCCCCAAGTTGGCTCTCTGTGAATGTTGTGGTACACCAATTCCCATGGTCCCTTGGCACTGGCCATGTTACCAGGGGCTTATGGGAGTTGTAAAGGTAAAGGTAAAGGTACCCCTGCCCGTACGGGCCAGTCTTGACAGACTCTGGGGTTGTGCGCCCATCTCACTTAAGAGGCCAGGGGCCAGCGCTGTCCGGAGACACTTCCGGGTCACGTGGCCAGCGTGACATCGCTGCATCTGGCGAGCCAGAGCCGCACACGGAAACGCCGTTTACCTTCCCGCTGGTAAGCGGTCCCTATTTATCTACTTGCACCCGGAGGTGCTTTCAAACTGCTAGGTTGGCAGGCGCTGGGACCGAGCAGCGGGAGCGCACCCCGCCGCAGGGATTCGAACCGCCGACCTTTCGATCGGCAAGTCCTAGGCGCTGAGGCTTTAACCCACAGCGCCACCTGCGTCCCACAGAGTTGTAGTCCATAGTATTTGGAGGACAAAAGATGGGGATGGCTGACATAAAGCATCACCTTTTTCTCTCTCCCCAGAAGTTGTTGTATCAGTAGAAATATACATGGCAATAATGGCAGCAAGAAATTTATAAAACAATGCCAATAAACGCAATGCAATCAAAAACAGCAGTTGATTGAATTTGTCTAAAAACAGCAGCATAATTACATGCTAAAAGCGTGCTGAGCTTAAAAAAAATGATTTCAATTTCTCTCCAAAAGACAAGAGAAAGACTGTGGAATCTCACCAGAGACTGGGAGCTGCAGTATTGATGTGAAGGGGCATCGCAGAACAAAAGGGGATGTGGTGATGAGCTTCTGTCTTTGTTTCCTGTGCCCAGACATTTGGGCATTTGAGATGGGGAAACCTAACTTCAATGGCTTTCCTGCATCCTTGAAACTTGCACAGCCACAATTCCATGATCTGGAGTATTCTTCACTCATTGGATTTCCTGCCCCAGACAATCGTGCTGATGCATGGGTAATGGGAGGGTGTCTGTGTGGGAAAGCCACATGTCAGAGGTGGGTGCAGAGGCACAGCCCCACAGCCCCTTTAATCACACAATGCCCCTTCACACAAGTAACTTGTCAAGGGGGCTATGCATATGAATGCATTTGTCATTATATCGGTGGAGAATAATGGGTAGAAGAGATTAATGACCAAGCTATTATTCAGCTGAAGGATACCGATAATATCATAAACTTCCAGAGGAAATCTTGTGCAGGTTGAGATACCATCAGATTATCCTGTGATTGAATTACAGCTTTAGCAATCAATCATTTGCTTCCCTTCCCTTCCTCCCTTCCCCCCTCTCTCTTTTTAGGAAAACACCGTGATTTCCTTTATCTTAGCATGTGGAAACCCACTTCTTATTGGAGACCTTTTTAAAACCAAGAAGCCATTATTTTATTTTGTTTTTATTTTTGCCCCGTAGTTGTATATTATATAGTGATGACACTAATGAAGAAATATTACTTCATTATGTTTTAAGGAATGCTTGGCTTAGTGCATTTGATGAGCGTTTCCTTTTCCTTTCCATAGAGTTAGGTTGGCTGAGACTTTCTTCTGCCCTCTAATGAAACCACACCATTTCAATCCAAAACATTTACTTTTCTGTCCTCTAAGACTAATATTGGTGTCTGCTTGTAAGAGGGCCGAAAGATCATGATCCTCCTACTGGATTTTCCTCTCCTTGCTTTATTGACTTATGCCTACTCCACATGTTATTATATTACTTACAATTGTCATAGTCAAGTATGAAGGGAGCACATATGGGATAACAAATAGATTCTGGGTCTTTCCAGTTCTCAGAGAAGGCCATGAAGTGGCAGGAAGAAATATATCAAGGACGGGTTTCCTGTGAAGGGCTAGCCCACATTTCTGCTGTAAAATGGCTGCTTATCCATCATTCCTGCATACTAAAGCAAACCAAAGAAAACACATTGTAGGGGTCAGTCCTACATTAGTTATGAACCCAAGGAAGACGAAAGTCTGATGGGAGAATGATTGTCACCAAGCTCTGAGAAGGCCTGTGGATTTATCTTGGTTGTGAGAAGGCCAGAGAACAAATTATCCAACCAGTCGCAAAGTTTTGATTCTTTCCATCTACTCATGGACAGCCTATACTGATCAGAGTCCTTAGGAAGGCAGAGGAATGGGAACTTGTGGCATCTTTCTAATAATCCATTTCATTAGCAAAACATCACAGTGGCCTGACAGCATGATGTATATACACAAGATGTGCTAATTCAGCAGTAGTGCCCCAGCTCCTCTGCTCCCTCATCGATACACTAAGCCTAGACAACTGGGTCTTGCATCTTCCAAGGAAGTTCCATGCACTCTAGTGGCTAACCTCCCCCAAAGGCAAAGATTCTGATGCAACTGATTATCCATTAATCACCACTTATCTAGGACCACATTGACTGGAAAGAAAAACGATTGCTCGGCCTTGCATTATGGAACAGCGTGGGTTCACCCCAGACACATAGGAAGTTGCCTTACACTGAGACAGACCATCGCTCCATTTGGTCTCCATTTGCTCTCCACTGGCTGGCAGCAGCTCTCCAGGGTTTCAGTCAGGTCCTAGCCCCTGCCTTACTTGGAGATGTTGGAAACAGAATGTGGACCTTTTTGCATGCAAAACGTATGCTCAACTATGACCCTTCAGAATAAACTGACTCTTCCCATTCAATTCATACACTGCTATTTAGCTCTTTGGCCATGTTCCTCTCTGTGTGAAAAATAGATGATATTCTTAAAATATTCCAAAGAAGAAAGAAAAAGAAAAACACAATGTCGCCAAACCTGATAAAAATGTCCTCTCTCTCTTTTTTGCCTTCACAAATCACTACTGGGTTTTGTTACTTAAGACTTCTGCAATTATCATTACCTATATTTGTTCTAAAGAGGTGCAGAACTCATTATGTATCTGTAGTAACTTATAATTTTATCTTACTTTGACTCTGAACACCTATGCCTGAGGTTGAACTTCAGTTTGAAAGCTTGCATGGACTTTTTAAATAAAATGACTAGTTCCCATAAAAATTATTGACTCACTTGTAATATGTTTTAAAAATAATAAATAGCTGAAACCCTAATGCCACTTAAAATTGATAATTGCAGAGTGTTTCAAGAGGTTGTAGGCAGATGAAAGGCAATATGCAAGAACATCTATAATAAGGTCCAGGATGCAACAACATTGCTGAGGCTGAGGAGATCTGATTCTGGCCATCACCTTGATGAGAAACTGCCTGGGGCCTCTTGGAAAATCCCTTTGAATTACATAACATGGGAGTGGTGAATGTGGGCCACATTACCTTCTGGGCAACCTTCTGGGGTCCACACGCTGGTGGTAGGCAGGGCAACAAATGGAAATGTTACCTTTGTACAATAGGCTAGTTTCTGTACTCACACATCCATCACCCTATCTTCTATCCAGGCAAGCAAGAGACACAATCAGAGTGCAGGGACACATTCCAGCCAGTCAAAAATGCTTGGGGTGTGAAGCAGGGCCGGTAAGAAGTGTGGCCTAGCAGGAGGGTGTGTGGCCTGGAGAGGGGTCCAGGGGCCAGGTGAGGACTGGTGAGCTGCATTTGACCCCTTGATATAATAGAAGAAAGGCTCTTCTTCAATAAGAAATAATGCACACTAACATTAAAACAACAGCTGCCTGTTTGCAATTTCAGCATACCCTTCAACATGCCACAGAGGAAAATTGGGGATGCATGGCCCTCCAAAAGTGTGCCTCTTTCGAGGCTGCGCTGTCACAGGAGCCAAAACAGGACATTCCAGGATCCATTCAGAAGCTGGGATGGCTTCTGTAATTCTAGGATGTCCCGTTCAAATTGGGATGATTGAGGGTTATGTTTCAGGTACTCATTTTAACATCCCGACCCCAAAAACAATGAACTAAAGGCACTGAGGGAATATTTAACCCTAATGTATACAGTGGTATCTCGGGTTAAGTACTTAATTCATTCCGGAGGTCCGTACTTAACCTGAAACTGTTCTTAACCTGAAACACCACTTTAGCTAATGGAGCCTCCTGCTGCTGTTGCCCCGCCAGAGCATAATTTCTGTTCTCATCCTGAAGCAAAGTTCTTAACTCAAAGCACTTTTTTGTGGAATCTGTAACCTGAAGCGTATGTAACCTGAGGCATATGTAACCCGGTACCACTGTATAGTTTTTAATGGGCCGTCATTTTGGTTTTGTTTTCAGTAATGTTTGAAACCGTAGATGGTGAGAGCAGGCTTCAGGAGGGTTGGGTAACATGAAGTTTCAGTGGTGACCGTCTTGAATCAAGAGGCACATGATGGTCAGAAATGGAACATCAAATTCATTAACACTGTTCTAATTAACTTCAATATATTTTTTGAAAGTACACATGCAGAATTCCTCCCAGGCATATAAATTCTTGATTGTTAAGCTGACCGAATATCATCTGTCTTCCTTGGGAAGCAGAGCTAATAATTCCAGTGGCTGGGGTATAGTATTTTGATAGTGAGATGTGAAACAATAAAAATGTAATAACTTGTGACACCTGCTGGCTGGGAGCAAATACATCCTAAGGGATTTCTGCTGCATTGAATTTTCCATTACAGAGCAACAACTGCCCCTCCTCAATACCAAGTTCCACCATGACAAAGAAAAACAGCAGTTCCTCCACTATGTATGACAGGAACTTGTGGTCATTGTCATATAAATCCCACAAGTCAAAATTACATGCATACATCATTTTCTTTGTATGCCGCCCTTCCATAGTTAAACCATGCTCAAGGCGGCTTACAATATGAAATAAAATCACATAATCACAAATGTAACAAAAGTAGTCATGAACAATAAATAAAACACATTGAAAAGTACACAACCAAATTAAACAATTTCCACATAAATCATAAGAAGATCTAAAAATAAATATAGAAAAAGAGAGTATCAATAGCAGCAGCAACCCCCCCCCCCCGCTGCCCCCAAGCTCCAACCCAAAAGTCTTTTCAGCAGCTTCAGATTTTGTAGCTGGAGTCAGTCAGGGTCCCACCTTCCCAGGTCAAGTGGGAAAAGGCCTGCAAGGCAAGGAACAGGTCATCCAGGACTCACAGCCACGATGGTCAAAATTGTTGTGACAGATGTATCCTAACATGAAGCTGCGTCTTGCTGTATTTTTCACAA
Organism: Podarcis gaigeae; assembly: GCF_964106915.1. Lineage (NCBI taxonomy): Eukaryota > Metazoa > Chordata > Lepidosauria > Squamata > Lacertidae > Podarcis > Podarcis gaigeae. The sequence continues at coordinate 31,692,691 of NC_139688.1, forward strand.
AACTGGAACTGGTCTTGATGTGGACCGATACTGTGTAACTTAGAATCCAGAATTTAGTTGTGGAGCTTCATTAGTTCAGAGAATGAATGGGAGAAAAACACACTGCCAAGCTTCCTCAAAGCACAGATCCTTCACTCATATCATCCATCTCGTTCCATCTGTTTTATTATTATTCAATAGACACAGTCTGCTTTGTATTGAAAAGACACACACACACAGTGAATATAAGACAAGATCTGATTAATTTCCATATTTGATACAGCTTTGCAGAATCCAACTGGGTTGAGATTTTGGCTTATTTCAGGGGGAAATTCTGGTCCCACCCTGCACAGTCCACATTTGGTTATAAAGTGCTTTATAAATAAAACAAAACCATTTGAAATCATGGTTTCCCATTCTGGTTTGCTGGTTGATTACAAACCATGGATTGCCAATTCAGTCAATGTTCCAAACCACAGCTAAGCTTCCTGTTAACCATGAATTTCAGTGAACTGAACCACTATATCACAGTCCTCACTCACTGCCTTTCTGTTTATAGTCAAAATCCTTTTCACGAAGCCAAATGAATGCTTAATAATGTTTTCATTACAAGTGTACATCCTTAGCTTGAAATTGCACGCCATCCAGATGATGGTGATCTAGGGATTCTTTGTGCTGAAGACCCAAATAAGGCAGGTCAAGACCTCGTGGAGTCAGACCACAGAACAAGTAATTGCCACACAAATTGGGACAGATGGAGTGAGCTGAACTTTCGACTGCCCCATTAATCTGGGTGAGCATTAGTCATCAAACTAATTAAATGTAATTGCATTTTTTTCCCTTTGAGCTCTGAACCTTTCGACTATTATTCCTTCACTAACCTTTATTTAAAGGTTCTTAGCTCTTAATTGAAACAGGGAACGAGAAGCCTGAAGAAGAAGGAGAAGAAGAAATAATTCCTCTCTCTTTTTTGGGTGGTCACTGTGATGAAGGACAGGCTGAAGTAATTGGCAGCCTTGCAGAGTCAGAAATGAAGATTATTATGGCTAAACTTGGGGGAAATCAAGGCTGCTCATTTTATCTGTCAGGGACGACACTTCTTAACTTGGTGGTTAACTCAGTGGTGCGGTGGTGACCTTATAAAAATAATCAGGTGGTTAATGTCCTCGTCTTTGTGTGGCTCGGAGGCACTCAAGCAATTACTGTCAAGGCTGCGAGAAAGGGGCAGTGTTTTGCTGAGGAAAGGAAGGGTCTGTCTCCAGAGCGAAATAGCTTTGTCTCCACAAATCTTTCCTGGTGAACATGCACAGCTTTGAAGGAGAAGATAAATTGTCTGAGAGGCAGATGGCCTGCCATTTTTGATCGGCATCCAAATTTCTGAGATCATGGAATGTGGCACAAGATTTTTTGAAAAGGAAGCCTATGTAGCTGCGTTTGTTATCACCTTGTGATTAAAGCAGGCAGAATTAAAATAATTGGAGCACATTGCAGTTGGACCTTTTGACTTCTGTCATCCGAATGTTCATGAAACACCAAAAGAATATTTATTTTAATGCTTAAAAATATGTTGCTAGAAACTTATTTACATATTGTAGGAAATGCCTGCTTTTATTCCCCTCAACTTATTACTTACTTGTTCCTATCAGAATTTTCTATTATAGCCCAACTAATTCGTCAAATTCAGGCTAGCTCTCCTTTAGTACCTCACAGCTTTGTTATGAGGGCAAAACAGGGAGAGAAAGAAACCAGCATTCCACCTCGTGCTCCCAGGAGAAAAGGTGGGCTAAAATATGATAAATAAATAAATAAATATTATGCTCACCTTGCATTGCTAGTTAATATTACTGTTGGCACCAAGCTAGTTAAAAGTAGTGATGCTTAAGGCTCACTGAAATCCAGGGGACAAGTTGTTGTTGTTGTTTAGTCGTTTACTCGTGCCCGACTCTTCGTGACCCCATGGACCAGAGCACGCCAGGCACTTCTGTCTTCCACTGCTTCCTGCAGTTTGGTCAGACTCATGTTTGTAGCCTCGAAGACACTATCCAACCATCTCGTCCTCTGTCGTCCCCTTCTCCTTGTGCCCTCCATCTTTCCCAACATCAGGGTCTTTTCCAGGGAGTCTTCTCTTCTCATGAGGTGGCCAAAGTATTGGAGCCTCAGCTTCACGATCTGTCCTTCCAGTGACCACTCAGGGCTGATTTCCTTAAGAATGGATCGGTTTGTTCTTCTTGCAGTCCATGGGACTCTCAAGAGTCTCCTCCAGCACCATAATTCAAAAGCATCAATTCTTCGGCGATCTGCCTTCTTTATGGTCCAGCTCTCACTTCCATACATCACTACTGGAAAAACCATGGCTTTAACTATTCGGACCTTTGTTGGCAAGGTGATGTCTCTACTTTTTAAGATGCTGTCTAGGTTTGTCATTGCTTTCCTTCCAAGAAGCAGGCATCTCTTAATTTCGTGGCTGCTGTCACCATCTGCAGTGATCATGGAGCCCAAGAAAGTAAAATCTCTCACTGCTTCCATTTCTTCTCCTTCTATTTGCCAGGAGGTGATGGGACCAGTGGCCATGATCTTCGTTTTTTTGATGTTGAGCTTCAGACCATATTTTGTGCTCTCCTCTTTCATTCTCAATAAAAAGTTCTTTAATTCCTCCTCACTTTCTGCCATCAAGGTTGTGTCATCTGCATATCTGAGGTTGTTGATATTTCTTCTGGCAATCTTAATTCCGGCTTCGGATTCATCCAGCCCAGCCTTTCGCATGATGAATTCTGCATATAAGTTAAATAAGCAGGGAGACAATATACAGCCTTGTCGTACTCCTTTCCCAATTTTGAACTAATCAGTTGTTCCATATCCAATTCTAACTGTACCTTCTTGTCCCACATAGAGATTTCTCAAGAGACAGATGAGGTGATCAGGCACTCCCATTTCTTTAAGAGCTTGCCATAGTTTGCTGTGGTCGACACAGTCAAAGGCTTTTGCATAGTCAATGAAGCAGAAGTAGATGTCTTTCTGGAACTCTCTAGTTTTCTCCATAATCCAGCGCATGTTTGCAATTTGGTCTCTGGTTCCTCTGCCTCTTCTAAATCCAGCTTGCACTTCTGGTAGTTCTTGGTCCACATACTGCTTGAGCCTTCCTTGTAGAATTTTAAGCATAACCTTGCTAGCGTGTGAAATGAGTGCAATTGTGCGGTAGTTGGAGCATTCTTTGGCACTGCCCTTCTTTGGGATTGGGATGTAGACTGATCTTCTCCAATCCTCTGGCCACTGCTGAGTTTTCCAAACTTGCTGCCATATTGAGTGTAGCACCTTAGGAGCAGCATCTTTTAAAATTTTAAATAGTTCAGCTGCAATACCATCACTTCCACTGGCCTTGTTATTTGCAGTGCTTTCTAAGGCCCATTTGACTTCACTCTCCAGGATGTCTGGCTCAAGGTCAGCAACCCCACTACCTGGGATGTGAGAGACATCCATATCTTTCTGGTATAATTCCTCTGTGTATTCTTGCCACCTCTTCTTGATGTCTTCTGCTTCTGTTAGGTCCTTACCACTTTTGTCCTTTATTGTGGTAATCTTTGAACACTTCCCTTAAAAACAAAATAAGTGAGTGCACTGCTCACAGGAGCTTCATGGGCAGAATCTCCAGCCTTCTCAAACTTCAAGGGAAAAAATCATGAGGTAACTCCTGCCTTGTGGTTTTTTCAGGTCAGATCCAGGGAGGCTGCAGAGGACGCTGGAAAAAAGTTGACTGGAATGAAAATCCCATACACTACCCTTGGCTACCCAACTCCACCTCTACCAAAATTTTAGAGGCATTTTAAATAAATTCTAAGGTATCCTGTGGAATGTGTCAGAAAAACACTAGTCTCTTGGGAGAACGGGGAGAGAAAACGTTTTGAGAGTTTGGAGGACAGGCACACAGCACTAATGTAATGCGTCAAGGACCTTGAGATAAAGGCAGTTAGAAAAGTCAAGGAGGTAGCGTAATGAGGAGCAGTTTCTGTTTGCTTTCATTAGCTAAGGGATCTACTCCATTTGTGTGGAAATGGGGGCCATCCATCATACAATTGTCAGTTGTGGTGAAATTTTAATGCAAGTTGGACTAGCTGCCTTTCATTAGGAAAAGATTAATAAACCAGTCTAAACATCTAAAAACTTCCAGAAGGACAAATAGGCTGGATACAGATATCAGAACAAGAAACTCAGCACTCTGGAATACTTTTCCCACCTACTCCTCTTTTTTTTTTTTTTGGTATTACATCAAATATTTGCTCCCAATTTATTTTGGAGCAAAAGGTTTGAGAGGGAAAGTTTTCAGACACTTCCTTCCTTTCGTTTATGACATGATGTGTTTGTGGCCTCTCTGTCCTGTAGTGGCTTCTTTCTATGATCTGAAGACAATGCAGGCCACCCCCCCACCCCCAAAAGCCACCCCATCAAGAGCTGATTCTTTAGGCAATCTCAGCCAATATGGAACCACACAAGTGCTGTGACATCATTAAGTCAAATTGGAGGAAGGCCAAGAAGCATTGCTTTTAATCTGCCTGACAACTCAAATGTAGCCAATTAGATTGGGCTACATGACAGCATCATGAAGCCAAATCAGAGCGAGGGAAATGTTTCCTGCAAATGATGAACATTTTAGCTTCATTGCATCATTGCAGCCCCTTCCCCCATTGCCCAAATGTGTGTATGCATTAAGAGGCTAATGTTTTGCATGTAGTGGCCCACCCCTCATTTTGTGTTAGTTGTTCCCCTCCCAATAAATTTTTATTGTCATTTTAATCGAATGTAATGATAATATAAAAGCAATAATGAGTCCAGTTGCACATTCTATTAGTTTCTGTAAAATACATATACAGCTCAGAGAATAGCAGTATGAGTAGACAAAGTTCATTATTCAAGATAGGCCCTCCATAAGCCAGTTTGAGTGGCTGGAGGTGGAAAAATGCACATATATTATTTATGTATATTATAAAGGGACACCAAGTGTAATCAAAACTATCTTTCTTAGGAATACCTTTCATCACTCATCTATGGCAAGTAAGAAATGCAATCTATTTTGGTCAAAACCACATGCCACTCATTTGAAGTGATGTGTGGCATGTATGCTAATTATGGCCATTGCTGCAGATCTGCGGCCTGGATTTCCTCGCAAAATGGCAAGGATATGTGTGTGTGTGTGTGCTGGGTTGCAGCATGGAAAGTATGAGAATTATGCCAGAAATGACCTATTTTTACTTTTAGATTTTCTGGATTGTCTGCCCACACAATCTTGTTTCTGCAGTCATACGGCATTGCCTCTAACAGAAATCAGAACTATCTAATGTGTTTAATAGTAATGCACCCAGGAGTTTTTTCTGCAGCCAGAACTCACTGGAACTCAGTTCCAGCACCTCTCAAGTGGCGCCATTGCCATTATAAGAGAACAAGGGAGGTGTTCATGGTGAGTTCTGGCACCTCAGTTTTTAGAAAAATAGCACTGACTGCATCTCTATAGTTAAATACTTTAAAGGCAGTGGCAGCCAACTTGGTGCCCTCTAGATGTTGTTGGCCACCAACTTGGATGGTTTAAAAGAGGATTGGACAAATTACTGGAGGATAAGACTATCAATGGCTACTAGATGTCAGGGGCTGGACTGAGGAGAAATGATGGGGACCACCACTCCTTCTTCTGTACCTTCCCGAGAAGAGGAGGACAGTATAGATTTAGATCAGTGGTTTGCAGAAGGGCATAGTTCAGAGGCTGCAGAGGGAAGAAGCTGGGGAATATTGGGAGAGGAATAGCAGGAAGAAGAAGAAGCACCAGGGGAGAGACAGCTGACAGACTCAGTGTCCTTGGACAGCAGTCCTGACCCTTCCCCTCCACCTCTCCCAGGACCAGGCAAGCACTGAGAGTATAGAAAAGAAAGCTCAGAGGCAGAAAGCTCAGATTGGCTGACGCAGGGGTGACATAGAATAGGAGAGACGGAGAGGGTGGGACTTTACTTGGAGCAACGCCATCATCTTAGGAAGACTGTATTCCTTCGTTGCTCTCTGTGAATTATTGAATAACTTGCTCAGTAAGAACTTTTATTGTTTATCTGCTTCTTGGCTGCCATCATGGGAGGGATCGGATTCCCCAAAGCCTGATACTAGACCGTAATACCTCAAGGATTGCCTCTCTCTGACCTGGACCCTGAGATCATCATCCGAGGCCCTTCTTCGTGTGCCTCCTCCATGAGCAGAGGATTGCTCTCCACAGGCACGAGGCAAAAATTTTTCCTCTTCTCCCAGGCTTTTGGCTAATTAATCAATCTATGGCCTTTTAATCTCATGTGTGAGTTGTTTTTGTTTGTTATTATGTTATGTATTTTTGCGTTTTCATATTGCAAACCGCCCTGGGATCCTTGGATGAATGGCAGTATAGAAATTTAATTAATAATAAATAATAATAGTGATGGTGGCTATGCTGTGCCTCCACCGTTGGACGCAGCAATTAAAGTTTCTGAACACCAGCTTCTGGAAACCACTAAAGTGCTCTTGCACTCAGGTCCTGCTTACAGGCTTCTCTGTGAGAACAGGCCACTGTGAGAACATGGGCCTGATCCAGCAGAATCTTCTCATGTGCTTGACAGGGCTCTTCTTTTGCTTTTATGTCTCTGAATTATGACATTTGGAGGACCACAGATGAGTGAAGGCAGATTAATTGTTCACCCCCACTTTTCCTAAAGGGCAGAGGTGAAAGTGTAGTGTGTTCTTGGGAGAAGTGTTCGGTTACTTTTAGTGGTCAACAGAGACGTTGTTATTCCTCAGGTGTAAGGCAAACGTTAGGTTGCCTTTTCAAATAATTACTATGGTTGGTCTGCCCTGCAGAGTGTCCTTTATGCTCAGGACCGTGTTATATTGCATTTGATTATTTCTTATTGTATTTCTCCTGGTTTTTAACGATGCAAAATTGACTTAAGAGCGTTGCCAGACGCTCTGCAGCAAAACAAACAAGTGATCAAGATCAGAAGGCGCTAAATCCTATTATAGCCCCCTGGTGTACTATATGGCACCCTGAGGGGATTCCTTTATTTTATTTACCTTGCATCTATCTGTGGTGTGCAAGTTCTCTAATTGTGTGGATTAAAAAAAGCCTCACTATCATTCTCCTTCTCGTTTTCCCTTCAAATTACTATTTTAATTCTCACCATTTGTTTCTTACATTAACCTCCTGTGTAGTGTGAAGAGATTATTGTAGGTGCAAATACTTAAATCTGCCTTGTTAAGATTTTGAGTGCTTTCATTTTAACACATTGGAAGCCTTTTCAATTACACTCGCAGTAAATTAACCGAAGCCCTTATTTATTGCCTCCTCCTGAAACTTGAAACTGTTGCAGATTTTGGTGGGATGGCTATTTCCACAATGGATTATGCCTTTGCATTCAGGTGACTGTTACTAAAATGCAAGATGAAAGGTTTTGGTGAACATTTGAAAAACACAAAAGTGAAAATCCATGTCCCACTAGCTGCACTAGCATGGGAAGCTTCTGCATTCCCAGTTCGGTGCTTTAATGCCAAACTGGAAATGCAGCAAATCATCTCTGAAATACATACAGTTCTACCTCCACTTACATATCCCTCTTGATACGTAAACTTTGGTATGCTAACGCGGCAAACCCAGAAGTATTTTTCCGGGTTTTGCAACGTGTGCATGTGCAGAAGCGTTAAACAGTGCCGCGCACATGCGCAGAAGCAGTCCTCCGGTTGTAAATTCCTTGGGATGTGGCCAGACCTCCGGAAAGGATCCCATTTGCAACCAGAGGTACCACTGTATTTTTATGCCAGAATTGTTCTTTTCACTCTGTGAACTGCACTGGCTACTTTTACTTAAGATTTGACTTGTCAATCACAAAAGAGCTCTACCTCCCCATCCTGGCATCTTCTTCAAGTATACAGGTATACATTTCACTCTTACAAAACTGCTCCTTCCCCTGAAGCACTGGGAATAGAAAACGCTGGTAAAACCATTCCCTCTGATTACAAGCTAGACCATCAACCCACCCTGGCATTATGACATCATAGTAATCTTAGACCCAGAGACACGGGTGGCGCTGTAGTCTAAACCACTGGGCCTCTTGGGCTTGCCAACTGGAAGGTTGGTGGTTCGAATCCCTGTGATGAGGTGAGCTCCCATTGCTCTGGCCGAGTACCTGCCAACCTAGCAGTTCGAAAGCACGCCAATGCAAGTAGATAAATAGGTACCGCTGCGGCGGAAAGGTAAATAGCATTTCTGTGCGCTCTGGTTTCCATCACTGTGTTCCATTGTGCCAGAAGCGGTTTAGTCATGCTGGCCACATGACCCAAAACGTTGTCTGTGGACAAACACTAGCTCTCTCGGCCTGAAAGTGAGATGAGCGCCGCAACCCCATAGTTGCCTCTGACTGGACTGAACTGTCCAGGGGTCCTTTATTTTTACCTTTTACCTTACCTAATCTTAGACCCATTAATTATGCTTTCTGGAGACACTCGTCTACAGCCATTTTTTTAAATGTCTGTTTATCTGAGGTGCAGCAAAGTGCTTCAAGGATTTCTGCTTTGATTCCTGCTGCCTCATACAGTTCCCACTTCACCTCTGAAAAGCACCAAACATTTTCAAAGCACCCTGTTTTGGCTTGGGATCTGAGATGCTAGAAAGCTGTCATTCTCTTGTGGTGAGGAAGGGGTTATCCAGCCTTGCTATCACTTCTTGCCTGTGTCTGGTAATAAAACCAGCTCCATCAGATGAGCTATCCTATGATGTTGCACACCTGTATTGCTGAAGTGATGTCTGGATTTAGAGTTTGATGTTGGAATAAATTTTTCCTTGCACAATCAACACTGCCCGCAACAGATGTTAACTGCAACTCTGAAACACTTTATATGGCACTTGTGCTGCAAGCCATCCAGAATACAGATTAGCAATCTACTAAATCTACAGCCAACATATCACTTCTTACAAATGCTGTTAACATCATTATAATGGCAGCATGCTTTAATAATCCAGACTATTAGAGGTAGTGGCCGGGGGTGGGGGGAGAGTGGTATTTGAGCTGCCTCTGTCTGGCAGTGGAAAATCATCTTCCCATTTAACAAGCTTCATTCCACAGTAAAGTACTACAGGATAATCATTATTTTCTTCAAGTAAATCACAGAAGCAAAAATGATTGCTTAAGGGCATTCCAAACAAGCATTCATGGTGCATTTCAAAACTCCAACTTGTTTACAGGGTTCACGGTACAGGCAATAAAACATACGTTAAACGAAGAAAAAATATTTTCCATTCACTTGTGCAGTAGGCACAATGTGTTAAATTTAACTTGTTCTAAATAGCAAACCACGACCAGTTTAAACAAGTAAGAATTCATTGGGCCACTCTGTATAAGAATAGAGGTTGAGAAGACACTGTTGCATGCTTTCCACACTTGTGTTTCGTGCTTTATAATGGAAAAAGCCACATTTTCCTTTATATAAAGAACAGCATCCATCATGTTATTTACTGCTTCTCCTGACAAGCAGTCTCTGCAAAGAAATATATTGAATTCCAAATAGATCTGGCAGGAATAAAATCTAAGCCGCAACTCTGGCACATAAAGTAGAGGAGGGGGGGTGGGGTGGGAGAAACCAATAGACCAATACAAATACGAGCAAATGAAGTGGAAGTCTGCGCCAAAATTTAGTGACATTTATGAACCAGCTGAGACATTTGGATGCAGCAAGTTAGTACAGTTGATTTTTGAACCAGCCAAAATGAGCTGCGTGTGGAAATGTGGTGGAAGACTCAAAAGCTACAACCATGAGCACATTTTACAAGAAACTGAACCTCATTGGACATAGCCAGCTAGCTTTATTTTCAAGTAAACATGTATAGATAGATAGATAGATAGATTCTTTATTGTCATTACACAAGTGCAACATTGCACAAGTGCAACGAAATTGGATGCCATCCCTTAAAAACAACAAAAGCAACACAACAACAACAACCAAACAAACCACATTCCAGCCACACCCACACCCACACCCATCAAACTCCCAGGTCACACTATCGAGTTACTGCATTTAAGAAGGCCACAGCTCTTGGATAGAAACTATTTTTCAGTCTATTTGTCCTTGACTTGATGTTTCTGTATCTCCTGCCAGAAGGCAGTAGTACAAACAGACTGTGTCCCGGGTGAGATGCATCCTGCAGGATATTGTTTGCTTTCCTAAGACAACGGGAACCGTACAGTTCTTCCAAAGATGGGAGGGGATGACCAATAATCCTTTGGGCTGTGGTTATGACCTTCTGGATTGTACTGTAGAGGGTTTCCATATTTCAAGCAGTGAAAATCTGGACAGAAAAGTTGTTGAGCTTGCCGACATGGGCTGCCATATGTACAGATTGTCCGGGACATATTTTTTGCCAATTTCCACCCAGGCACTGCTGCATATCTCAGGAAAATTCTGGACGTATGGCAACCCTAGTACTGCATAGCAGGCTAAGGCCACATTGACACCATCCGTTTAAAGCCCTATGATGTCACTTCAAACAATCGTGGCTTCCCTCAAAGAATTCTGGGAGCTGTAGTTTGTTACGGGTACAGAGAGTTGTTAGGAAACCCGTGTATTTTGTGCCAGCTAGCCAAATAGTTTGACCAAATATATTTTCCCGTGCGAAGTGAAGCAGGGTGTTGTGCTTGTGTTCTTGGATTGTGGGAATTCACTTGAGCCATCTGAACAAAGTATTGTTTTCAGAGAAGCTCCACTTGCAAAAGCCAATATAAGAAATCAGGTTCCTAGCCATTGCTCTGATTACCTAAAAAGCCATTTAGGTGTCGGACTGAATGTAGCACATTGCATATCTGTTATCATTGGGGGCTCATTAGAGAGGCAATAAAGCGTTGCAATAAATGAGAAGTGAAAGATTTCTTAAAGCTGGGGATGCCATTGGTACAGAGTCTTTTAATCTCTTTAATGAGAACTTTGCAAGTGATGCCCCAATTAGGAAACAAATTGCTGCCACCACAAAGCATGTTTAGAAATTTTATTGCATGGGTCACAAACATTCCCTGGATGCCAGCGAGAGCAAGGGGCGAAATGGGTAATCAAAGTTTCACATTGTCATTATCTTTTAAAGAAAGAGTTTCTTTGTCCCTAGGTAATATAATAATTGGACACTTCTAAACAATCATTATTATTTTTCAAAAAAGCAGCTCCAGGCCAGAGATTCATGCTTGCCCAGATGGATCTTCTTTTAATTGGGAGGGGGGCTGTCTCGTTCAAACAGAGCAATTGTTTTGCATACATAAAGGGATGAGTGGCATGCTGGTTGGTGGCCCCCCAAAATACTATTATGGACCACTTCAATATCTGCCAAGCATTAGCAAAATTCCAGAGGTCTTGGCACTTAACAAAGGTTTGTGTTCCTTTGGAACACAATTGGAGACCAATGTCTTTACGAAATATGCTTTATTTTACACGTATTTAAAACCTGGGGGTTTTGATGTCTCTCATTGCTCCTCTCATAGCTTCAACAAGCTTGAGCCCAAAGCAGCAGCTAGTCTGCCACCCCCCTTGGTACAGCCTCTCTGAGAGCCAGTGTGGTGTAGTGGTTAAGAGTGGTGGACTCGTAATCTGGTGAACCGGGTTCGTGTCTCCGCTCCTTCACATGCAGCTGCTGGGTGATCTTGGGCTAGTCACACTTCTCTGAAGTCTCTCAGCCCCACTCACCTCACAGAGTGTTTGTTGTGGGGGAGGAAGGGAAAGGAGATTGTTAGCTGCTTTGAGACTCCTTAGGGTAGTGGTAAAGCGGGATATCAGATCCACACTCTAGCCAGCACACATGGAGTTCTGCCCCCTCCTTTCTCCTTCCCTAAACCCTTGCTCAGAAACCTCAGTTTAAAAGGACACCTTTCTTCCTGTGGTGACATCATGCCCCCTGTTAGCTGGCAACCTTCCCCTCCCAACTCTGCCATTGTCCTTTTCTAACCAACACACAGTTGGGGACTCCACCCCCCTTTATGTCTGACACTGAATGTCTCACCTTTTGTCAGGGTAACGACTCCATCATCACCTGCCTTCATTCTTTGATGGCATCTCTGTAAGCCAAGCTCCTGAGGAAGCTGGCTTGAGTTATTTTTTTAGGCTTTGCTAAATCCATTGGTCAAACCCCACAATTGCTAATTTGAGAAATTACGGCGAGAACTTGGCATGCAACTCATCAGTAAAATAACAGTGTGATGGGAAGCCAGGAAAAGCCTGCATAAATAGATGAGTCTTCAGAGGGAATTTAGAAGCTGTCAGCATTTCTGATTGCATGTGCGATGGTGTTCCAGAATGTGGGTGCTATTACTGAGAAGGTCTACTCTCATAAGAGTTCATAAAATAGCATGCCGCCAATCATCAGCATTCCATCAGCAAAACCTCCCTGGAAACTAGCCTTCTGTAGAAAGGTAATAATTATATTTGTTTCCTTGCCCACTTTTATCTCTAGTTCCATTCACCACTGGAATGCGACCATTGGGAGGTTGCCCAGAAGGGAACATGCTTCCCTGCTCCTGATCCCAGATATCAATCTGAGATATATTCGGTAAGGTGGTCTGCTAGGTATCCTGTTCCCAGGTTCTTTAGGGATTTATATGTCTGCAAGAAAACCTTGAAACAGATGATCAAACAAACCATGGTTTGTGTCTCCAAGGATTAGCTTGTTTTCTTGCCTTGTGCCTTGGTGATGTCTGCAGTGGGGTGGCCAAAACAAACTATGGTAAAGGAAGGGAGCTGGAGTTGCATGTGATGCTGAACCATAGTTAAAACAAACCAAGGTTCAAACTGAGGTATCATGGTAGTCAGGGCTTTTTTCCTAGGGAAAGAGGTGCCAGATTTTTTTGATCTTTTTATAAACCACCAACCTCCGCTGCACAACCCAAATCACCTGCCTGCCAGCCGTCTTCGCCATGCAGCCCTGAGCGCCTTGCAGGGGAACAACACAGAGGTGCTGGAATGCAACAAAGCAGTGCCAGAACTCAGTGTTGGTGAGTACCAGATGAAAAAAAGCCATGATTTTAGTACATAAACCATTTGGCTGGTTTCACACACCATGCTAAGCCATGGACTAAAAAAAAACCAATGACTTACCATTATGTGTGAACCAGGTCATTCTGCCCCTAGATTCTATTACAATGCTGGAAACCTGTGGCATTACTGGCAACACATGTGTGTGCTTCCTTTGATTGTACTTTCAAAGGGGGAAAAACACATTTTAATGGTAGGAGAAAGAGGAGAGGGAAAGACAGCAAAATAAAACCTTGGTGCACGTGAGCCATCTAAATATGTCCATTTAACAATGGCTTTAGGTGGAGCCAGGAGTCATCTATTTTACAAGCATTCAGGACTCTGTAATTAAAAGTTACCTAAGAGCATGTACACTAGTATAAAAAGGGTAATAGCATCTGACCCGGCATGCCCAGCTAACCAAATTGCAACTCAACAGGCCCCAGAAAATGTACTAGGTCATAAATAGATGGTAAAATCAGTTTCCCTTTTATTGACCTTCCAGGGTTTATAAAAGCACGTCTTTCTCAATGCTTTTATTAAAGTGGAATATAGGCAGCTACTTAAAGAGAGCTACTGGCATGGGTAATCATAACTTTGTTTAATAGGCTAATATATGAATAAATGTGCCCACGGCCCCTCCAATTCTCTTTCTGCATGAGCAAGTGAACTAGCCAGGAGTCTTCCAATCAACTCTAATTTAAAATTTCATCTAAACTGGGAAACTGTGGTTCCCAGCTTAAGTACAAGCTGCAACACCAAACCATAGTTTGAAGACAGTCCAATATCCTGGATTGTTCAGAAGGTGCTATATTTAGTTTCTTGGTTCAAATGAAACAGGAAACCATGGTTGGCCAAATACATTTCACAGCCTGAGGCAAAGGAAATGATGTTCCCTTGCATGCCACACAGAAAAGCCAACTAGGCTGGCAGCTCAACAGTAGTAATGAGATAGCCTTTGACAGGATCAAGCTAGCAGTAAATCACACCAACTTAGTTGGCGTTAACTCTTTATTAGCAAGAATAGGATCTGCACAGGAGTGTCAGGCCTAATAAGCACATCAACTCATTTTCAGCAGGTTTCCCCCCATGAAGCAGTTGCTGAGACTGAAGGTTCCTCCTCCCCACAGTTGCCTAAGTCCCTTCCTCTCCAGAGTTTCCCCCAAGTAATCTGAGACTTCTCTTCACCCTCTTCATGCCTCTCCTGGTTCTGGGAGATCCAGGGGAGGGGAACTTGTCACAGCAGGAGGGGGAGAAACTGTCTCAGCAACATCTACACTGGCTTAGTTATGTCCACAGAATGGAAGGTGGCAGGATCCCCAAGGAAGTGGCTCTATGGGAAGCTGTCTTAAGGCACCAGTCTGTGTTATAAAGATGTCTTCAAATGTGACATGAAGGCTGGCAACATCAACCCCACCGTGAGTGAATCCCTTGCAGACAACTGCAGCGCCTGGAGACAGTCAGTTTGTGTATCCAAAGCAGTGACCAGAGGAAGAATGACTGCTGGGAAGGGTGCAGAAACAAGAAACGACATGGCACATCTGCATCAGCACAACTGGACGCCTTCATCTGCCCCAGCTGCAACCAAATGCGTCTCTCCCATATTGGTCTCCACAGCCACAGCAGGCGCTGTAATCTCCTAACAGTTTGGCTTCACCTACAAAGGCACACTCCTCCAATGTCTCCCAACACAGACAGATGCCAACCAATTGCTTCTTTCCATGCCCCTTATGTACTTGGATGGTGAGCTGCCCCATTAATTTCAGTGGAAAAGATGGCTCCACAATTTTTGCATGATGTCTGTATCCTTTGCTGAGGTGAAAGGGGGAAACACTAAGGTGTGGTGAGACTGAGCGTACCTGTGCGCTGAAGCTTTGTTGCCGCCTGCAGTAAATTGCTGCATGGAGGCAATTTACTCCAAGCCCTTCTGCAAAGGGTACAAGAGTTTAGTTCAAACGCTGAGCTCTTTATTTGTGCTATAACCCTCCTTAAAATGTGATCACTTTATTCTAGCGTGCCATAGAGGAAGAATGATGGACTGATCAGACTCAATTACTTTGAAAAGAGCATATAATTAACCATATTGCTACTACAAGTAGGACAAGTCTCTGACAGCTTTTCTTTCTTTAAAAACTGTGTAACAATACCTAATTATTCTTCCAGCAATCTACTCCCAGTCTAAATTTAGGACGTACTTTTTTCAACCAGCTATCGTTGGCAGATTAAAAGAAAAAATCAGCTCAAGGTTCACTGCGCTAGTGTTGAGATTGACTTTTCCTTTAAAATCAGAGCAAATTCTGAAATGAGTTCCTCTTCAAGCCCCATAACATTCACAGGATTTGTGAACTATTCTACTCCCCAAATTGGTGGTGTGCTGATGGCAGGGTGTAAATATTTTCTTTTCGATTTGATCCATAGAAAATAGATGACTGTTAGAAGATTGGATAGTGTGTCAAAAAAGGAACAACATTCCTATTTCGCCCAGTTCACGGTGTCTAAATATAATGTTGTAAAATCTATCCGTTTCCTGGATCTTATTGCTGCATCTCTGCTCCAAAGTGTGAGCAGCTTCTGATTAGCTGCTAGATAGGAATTTCCTCCCATTTTGTTCCATTAGGGTTTGTTCTGACCCACATTCCCTTCTCACTGGATTCCTGTTTAACTAGGAACATCCCCAGTGCCGGATTTACATATAAGCTAAACAAGCTATAGCTTAGGGCCCCACTCTCTTGGGGCAAAAAACCTGGATGTACATTTCCAAAATATGAGATAAAAAACAAATAAAATAAAACCTAAATATAGTTAGAGCTTAATAATTATTTCATTATTAATATACTCCTTCTTAATTGTATTTTGGTTCAACAATTACTTTGATAAAATACATATTTTGTTATGTGCAAAGATCTTTAGATACCTATTAGGTCCATGAATTACCATATAGCATATAAAAAGGTAAAGGTACCCCTGACCATTAGGTCCAGTCACGGACAACTCTGGGGTTGCGGCGCTCATCTCGCTCTATAGGCTGAGAGAGCCAGCATTTGTCTGCAGAGAGCTTCTGGGTCATGTGGCCAGAATGACTAAGCCGCTTCTGGTGAACCAGAGCAGCGCATGGAAATGCCTTTACCTTCCCACCGGGAAGGTACTTGCACTTGGATGTGCTTTCGAACTGCTAGGTGGGCAGGAGCAGGGACTGAACAACAGGAGCTCACCCCGTCAGGGGGATTCCGATTGTCAAGTCCAAGGCTCTGTGGTTTAGACCACTGCACCACCTGTGTCCCCTTTATATAGCATATATTCAACACAAAAAACAGTGACAATTTGTTGTTGACAAAGGACAAAGGGCCCCATTACCTTCAGTAGCTTAGGGCCTCATCAAACCTAAATCTGGCCCTGAACACACACACACACACACACACACACACACACACACACCAGTAAAAATCAACCAGATCATGAGAACATGAGAAGCAGCAGTGGATGAAAGTGTTATGCAGGAGGAGCTCTGAAAATTGGGCTCTGTTGCTCCCCTGGCTTCCGAAAACTGCAGGTTACTGCCAGGGGCGCCGACTTATAAAAAATATTGGGGGGGCCCATACCGGGGTCCTGCCCCGGGAAGTTTTCTAAATTTTAGATGAAAATTAGTGAGTTTTAAAGTTTTTTAAAAGTATTTTAGAGTCATATGATCAACATTAGAACCCCGAAAACTCGACTCTCTATAACTCCACACTCCGGGAAACTCGACAAGCCTGAAACACTTTTTGGCTTTGAAAAAAGAAACAAAACATAAACACGTATGGTATTTTCGTAAAAAGCTAATTTAATTTACAGTAACAATTATGCTTATAGACTATTACAGAGCAGTGAATATATAGCTCTGAAAAGACTGAAATGATATTTAAATAAATCCTAAACTATCATTAAAAGAATAAAACATAAAATATTGCTGTCGCACAGTAATAGCACTTTGATTAATAAGTGAAATAGCTAATTTGAGCTTACTTTGAATAAGGCTGAGGGTTCATTAAATAAATATAATATCTTAAAGTTAATGCTTTAATACAGTTAATAAAGTTAATACAGTATGCCTAATACTGTATGTAAATACTGTAATACTGTATGTAAATAACGGGCTTTAATTGGGTCTTACACCCTAAAAATATTTAAGTATTTGAAAATAACTAATACAGTACTATAGTAATATAGAAATACAGTACTAAACTAGTACTAATATTTCGAAACTGAAAATTTAACATTCTGTATGTATTTAATTCTCTATTTTATAAAGATTTTTAATATCTGACAGTGAGTTTGGAGTAGCCCAATGCAAAAATCCTGAGGATCCATGTGGATCCGTGCTTTGTAACCACGTTTTTGCACCACTGTGACCCTAGGCAACAGTGGGTGCGTGATTTTTTTGGTGCAAGATGTAGCCATGGACATGCTATGTGATCTGATAGTGAATTTGGGGTGACCCAATGCAAAGATTCTGAGGATCTATGTGGATCCGTGCTTTGTAACCACGTTTTTGCACCACTGTGACCCTAGGCAACAGTGGGTGCGTGATTTTTTTGGTGCAAGATGTAGCCATGGACATGCTATGTGATCTGATGGTGAATTTGGGGTGACCCAATGCAAAAATCCTGAGGATCCATGTGGATCCGTGCTTTGTAACCACGTTTTTGCACCACTGTGACCCTAGGCAAAAGTGGGTGCGTGATTTTTTTGGTGCAAGATGTAGCCATGGACATGCTATGTGATCTGATGGTGAATTTGGGGTGACCCAATGCAAAAATCCTGAGGATCCATGTGGATCCGTGCTTTGTAACCACGTTTTTGCACCATTGTGGCTCCAGGCAACAGTGGGTGCGTGATTTTTTTGGTGCAGGCTGTAGCCATGGACATGCTATGTTATCTGATGGTGAATTTGGGGTGACCCAGTGCAAAGATCCTGTGGATCCATGCTTTGTAACCACGTTTTAAATGGGGAGGGAAGGAAAAACACAGAAGGGACAAGAAGCACAAGAGGGGTGTGCGGAGAAGCAGCTGGCTAAGAATGCAGGGGAGGAGTTTAACGGGGGGGGGGGGAGGAAAGGAAGGCAAAAGTCCCCGTCCCCCCAAGCCAGCCCTCTCTCTCTCTCTCCCACCATGTTTTTTCGGCTGCCTGCGAGTCCCTAGAGCACGGAGAGGAGGAGGTGGTGGGCTGGAGCCTGCACGCAGTGTGACTAGGAAAGAATTAGAAGGAAGGACTCGATCCTTTCCTTAACCCTCTGCTTGCCAGGAGGGCAGGGGATTCCCTGCTCTTTGTTGAGTTTGAGCAAATGCAGCAACAGAAGCGGGTGGGCAGTAAGACCCTGAGGCAGAATGCAGGAAAGCAGCAGCTTCCGCCTTCCCTCCGCCCGCCCGCCCGATCTTATTTTTGCCTATTTTTGCCCCTGCGCTCCGGCGAGTCAGCTCCAGGGACCACACATTCACTCAATAACACGCACAGACATTTCCCCTTACTTTTTAGGAGAAAAGATCTGCGTGTTATAGAGCGAAATTTACGGTAATAATTTTCTTAAATTATTGGGGGGGCGGAGCCCCCCCAAACAAATTTTTGAGGGGGCTCGGGCCCCCTCAGGCCCCATGGAGTCGGCGCCTATGGTTACTGCTATCACTTATTGAGGAGCCCAGTGTGGCAGCAGAGCCAATCCATTGCTCTTGCCAACATGCACCAAGCTCTGTGTGCCTTCCTCCTCCCCTTTTCAGTAAGAGGCAATGATATGCGGCATTGGTAAGGCAGGGGAGCAATGGAGCCACATGCACCACCCCTTCACTTCTGACCAGAAGCCATGCTGGCTGGGGCCGATGAGAGCTGGAGTCCAACCATATTTGGAGAGTAACAGATGCTCTAGCAGAAGATTCTTAAACTGTGTCTTCCCTTTCCAAGGGTAGCTTATGATTTATTTATTGCATTTGTGTCTCACCTTTTCCTCCAAGGATCTCAAGGTGATGTACATGGCTCAATACACTGTGAGGGATGTTAGTTTGAGAGGCAATGACTGGCCCAAGATCACCCAAGTGAGCTTCATGGGTGGGTGGAGATTCGAACCCTGGTCTCCCAGGTCCTGGTCAGACATTCAAATACCTAAACCATGCTGTAGTATGAAAGTGCATGTGTATGCAAGGACACAAACACGCACACGCAGCCATTGTCTTTCATTCCAGAAGACTTGCATGTAATAGAATGACCTCATATTTGTTCGTGTTACCATGGAATTTCGAGAGGGGATATAAGAACAATGCATTCCAAGTTTCTTTTGCTTCACCTTTCAAGGTCTTTTATTTATTCCCACTCATGCTCCTTTTAGCCTTAAGAAATCTTGTGAAAGGAACCTATCATTGTGCAATTTTGAAATAATCCTCCCCATCTCAAAAGTTATTAATGCCTGTCTTGGGCTGAATGCTTACAGAAATTAGGGGTGAAAAGATGAAATAGCAGGGTGCCATTATAATGCTTTGTCCACAGAGTGTATTTGGAGTGGCAGCTTAATAGCATGATGAGTTAATTGTAATAGCAATGCAGCTGTTGGGCTGATAAGACAGCAGTCATCTGGTTGACCTGCAAAAATGAAACCTTGGTCAACTGTAGGAGGGAAGAGACAACACAGAGACATGCCTTGAAGTATATGTGTAAAGAGGTTCTCCATTTCAACAAGAACAAAGGCTTGGAGAACACAGCAGCCTGGGAGCTGGACAAGAACTTTATTGTCTCTTTTAAACCAGACAGAACAGCACTCAGATGTAACTAAGTCCAGTGCCACCTAGAGACTAAACTGTATATTGACACCATCCACAAAGTCTGTAAACTTGACTACTGTAGATTTTGAAAAGGGACCTTTAGAGATTTGGTCTGGTGTCCATATTTCAAATTAAATAATGGCACACATTTACCAGCAGTTCTCTATATTCTCTTTTAATATAGACACCTTTCAATTTACGGCTGCGATCGCATCACAGATTCTCGGATTCAAGGATTACTCATACCCAGCCCCTGCATCTTAGAAGTTTTGGAAAGTGCTCTTGTGCACAGAATTATACGTGTAAAATTACTTAACATTTTACAACTACTTTATGGTTACGGTGGTGAAAAAACAGGGTGTAAAAATAATAGACAGGCAGAGCAATCCAAACTCACAATCTACAAGGAGTGGGTTTGGATGGGGAGGAGGTGTTCCTCAGTGTAGCCCTGCTTGGTTCTGCTAGCCTCTGCTAATGAGGTACTCCACCATCATCAGGAAAGCCCTGCTGATGAGGAGAATGCCAATATATTCCCCAACCAATTGTATGGTTGTCAATCCCAGCAGGTATATAACAGGAAGACCAAGCCACAGGCCTGGGCCAGCCGGGTCTTCTTGTTATATACCTGCTGGGATTGAGAAGGCATTTGACCCTCACCTGAATCTCATAGCTCTCCTGACGAGTGCTTTGGTCTGCAGCCACAGTGTGGAAATAAAGGATGGGATTGCCCACCAGGTACCAGGCACTCTACTATTCAAATTAGGCTCCAGTGTTTTTGTTGCAATCCCCCTCTCAATTGATCAATTTTAATCTAGAATTTAAATTCTCAAAACTTTCTTATTTGTTAATTTGAGCAAGTAAACTACTGCTCTCACTTCATTATAAGCAGTATTTCTACCTGCAACACATTTGAGCAAACCTGTGGTGTCCATTGTATGCCTTGCTCTTCCCAGACCTGCTCTCTTTTGGCCTGCATTTTGGAGCTTTATAAGTTAGGAAGACTTTGGATGAACTGGTTGAGAAGTCTTATCAGTTGCTGAAGTATGAGCAGATTTTATTTGCTGCTATTCTGTGCTTCTGGTGCACCAGGGTTTACACCAGCATAATAGAGTTGGACAGGATGCCAGAAGGGATACAATTTAGGAGCTTTCTCCATCATCTGCACAGCAGGGGGTGTTCAGTCAACAGTGCAAAGGCTGAGCTGAAGCATTCCCTGCTGATTACCTGCTTTCAGCAATAGGGGTCGCTGTTTGGTAGTACCCAATTGGTTAGCTGTCAGATTCTAGAGCTCTCTATTGGTGGCTCTTAGGTAATTCACAAAATACAGAGTGAATTCATAAAACATAGTGTTCATTCATAAAGCAGTAACATAAATCTCCATTGCTACACACTGAATGTATATTTCAGCAGTTGAACGTACAGGTTTATGGCCATGCTGTAGTGTAGTGCTTTTGCGACTGTGAATAAAATGGCTGGGCTCATGGTCTCAGGGTTTGGGGGGGAGAGGTGACAAAACTGATTTCCAATAAGTGCCCCCCTTTATTTCCATAACAAGTCCTTGAGTCTGTACTCTGAATAGTGACACCAGGGACCTAGAAGGTGCAGGGCTTGTCAGGTGCACAGTCTTATCAGGGCTGGCCTTAAGGCAATTGGAGCAATTTGGCCAAATTGGGCCCCGCGTGCTGCTCCTAAGGGGGCCCCCGCACCAGGATAATCTAGATGGATTTTATTTATAGCTATAAAATTTTGCAGACTTTGGGTGTGAACTGGGGCCCTAAAAATAAAAAAAAATCAAGTTGTGCCCCACTGCTTCAAATTGGGCCCCACTGGCTCCCCCTGAGTCTAGTAGTTGCTGGGCCTTAGTTGCCCTGCCCTTGCATGAGGTCTTGGGTTTGCAATTTTGGGAGAGGGGAGACTGCCTGCTGGGGAGCAGGAGGGCTGGTGAGGCCCCCTAGATTTAGAGGCCCTAGACTTCAGCCTACTTAGCCTATACATACCAGTAAATCCATCACTGGCTGCAACCCCATAGTTGCCTTTGATTGGACTTAAGCATCCGGGGTCCTTTAACTTTACCTTTATGTAGTATTACAGCCTATTATACTCACTTCCCTGTGGGTAAAGTAAAGGTAAAGGAACCCCTGCCCGTACGGGCCAGTCTTGCCAGACTCTAGGGTTGTGCGCTCATCTCACTCTATAGGCCGGGAGCCAGCGCTGTCCACCGACACTTCCGGGTCACGTGGCCAGCGTGACAAGCTGCATCTGGCGAGCCAGCACAGCACACGGAACGCCGTTTACCTTCCCGCTGGTAAGCGGTCCCTATGTATCTACTTGCACCCGGGGCTGCTTTTGAACTGCTAGGTTAGCATGCGCTGGGACCAAACAACGGGAGCGCACCCCGCCACAGGGATTTGAACCGCCGACCATGCGATCGGCAAGTCCTAGGCGCTGAGGTTTTACCCACAGCGCCACCAGACCCATCAAACTTAATCAAACCTACTTCCAAGCAAGTATAAGATACACTATAAATAAAATAATAAAGTGTCTGCTTATCACCACAACAAGCATCCAGTGCCACAATTTCTTTTTAAGAACATGCATACCTGTTCTACAACCACAGCAAACATAAGAGAAAGTTAAGAACAAGTAATCTGCAGCTGCTTTACAGATGCTAACATAAAAAGTTGTGCTGCACGACTGTATGTTTTATTTATTGTGCTGTGAACTTCTCACAGCAGCCTGTTGATTATTACCAGGTGTCCTTTTCTTCATAATCCATTATCTACTTTTGAATTTTAATCCAGTCCTGACTATTTTCCAATAGGCTGTTTTGCATTTACCCTTCCCCGAATTTCTTTTGAGTAAAACCTTATTTATAGGCACAAATAAAGGAAAGACCATGCCCCCTAACCTAGGGATGGTCATAACTATTATATAATCTTCTTCTTTCTTTGGCAGTCACTTGTAGCCGAGTAAGATTGTCTTCCATAAACACGGTTTTAACAATGAGTCCGTAAGTGACTGTGGAGGCCAATTCTGGATCCACACATCCTTCCACAGTGGGGACATTGGTTTCTGAGCGGGAGTTGATCACAGTGTGGATTTGCCAAGCGTGCCTTCCTCTTAGCACGTTTCTCCCTTGCGTCCTGAGTTTGAGTGTCTTCAAAGCCCATGACACCTTTGGTAAAGGCTGTTCTCCAACTGGAGCGCTCACAGGCCAGTGTTTCCCAGTTGTCAGTGTTTATACTACATTTTTTTAGATTTGCCTTAAGACAGTCTTTAAACCTGTATACCCTGTATTCTCTGTATACGGACTTCAAGGACCTCAACAGATGAAGAGCAATGAAAGTATGTGATCCAGGCAGCAGTTCCCAATACTTCATAGGTGTCTTTGCACTGCACCAACCCTGCCACCATCTTGCCTCTCTGCCTTTCTCCCTCCTGTTAAGAAGCAGTGCCCCACCTCCTGGAAAGCTAGAGTAGCAGCTCTGCTCCCCCTAATGATCCGTTACTGCCATGCACACAGAAAAGATAGGAGAGATAATAGGAAACCCAAACCCTGGTGTGCTGTTTTCTGAATTATGAATTATGAAGTGATGCTGGAAGCTGCTGCAAGTTAACCCTAATAAAATTTTTGTGTGTGCTTTCATACAAATGCACCTCCTTCTTGGTTATTTATTTAGAGCTATTTCAACCAGTTCCACTGAAGAGGCTCCCCATGCTTGCTTATTCACAATGAATTGAAGCAAGGTAGCCCCTGCCCATAGGCTTATCCCATGACACAAAAGGAAAGAGTGATGGGCAGGGAAGAGGAGGGGAGAGGCAAGCCTGGGTACCAATTCTTAAAGCTCTTATCTTTGCTAGCTGGAGTGAAAACAGTTCAGGGACCTTCGGAGACCGAAGGTGTTGGCCAGGGCTGGATTTAGGTTTGATGAGGCCCTAAGCTACTGAAGGTAATGGGGCCCTTTATATGTCCAGCTGTCCCTTGTCAACTACAAATTGTCACTGGTTTTGTGTTGAATATATGCTATAGGTATGGACCTAATAGGTCCCTACACAACACAAAACACTGTTGCTGTATGTAGGTTTTATTTTATTAGTTTTTTATCTCATATTTTGGAAATGTACATCCAGGTTTTTTCCCCTTTAATTTTTTTTGGAGCCCCCAAGAGAGTGGGGCCCTAAACTAAAGCTTGTTTAGCTTATATGTAAATCCGGCACTGGTGATGGCCATTCAGAGGAACTGGTGAAATAGTTCTGCTTCCCATCTCTCCCACCTCTTCAGCCTCTTGTAATGGTTTTAATGGTTAACATTCCAGCTTGTTTTTCCCCACCCTGTGCAGTTGGCCTCATCCCTTCACTCCTAATCTATTTCTGGTTGTTCCTTCCAGCCCATCTCTTAAAAGTTGACCTTACTCTCATGCTTGGAACTCATCACTTGGGAAACTTTGTTTTGTTTTGTCTGATGCTGTGCATACACATGTTTCCTATTTAAGTTGTGTAACACAAATAGAGCTGGAAGATCATTATCCACAATCTGTCTTGATGCTTCTAGTATATATATATATATATATATATATATATATATATATATATATCTGTTAAAATCAGTGGGAATGTGTAGCTACTACTCAGAACCTTCTGTGGGGCAGGGGTGACTAACCTGTGGCCTTGGTGTCACTGGGAGGGATGTCAGAGAAAGGAAGCAGAAACTGTTGCTATCTGTCTGTGGTCAGGAATAGGAAATCAGGCATGCAAATGCCATTGGTATTCACATCTTGTTCCCACCCCCAAAAGTCCACAAATGATACATAACAAATGACTTTTTTAATATTGTTTGGATGTTTCATTTACAATGAAATGAATGTAAGTTACAGAAATAGTTACGTAACTTACATAGCCTACATTAAATGGAGATGCACAACATAGCATGTAACTGCAGCGGAAAGGAAACAGCGCTGATTGTGAAGAATACAGAAGGGATGGAAATTGCTGCCTTCTTACATCCCTAGTTGCTGGACTACAACTCCTATTATCCCTATTGGCTAGCTGGAGCTGATGGGAGTTGGAGTCCAACAACATAATTGTTCCCCCCCCCCTGTTATATTTTTATTGTAATTTTACTTGTGTTAGCCGCCTGAGCCTGGCTCTGGCCAGGAAGGGCAGGGTATAAATAAATAATTATTATTTTTAGGGCTGCAGATTTCCTATCCTTGATCAAGGAGTTGCTGCTGAACCCATGATATTTACAAGCTTTTAAATTAAGAAAGCATCTTGTGAGAACTTCAAGAACAGCAAATGTATATTATGGCATAATCTTTGGGGGTACACTGTGCTCCCCAAAAGCTATAGCAAGACTCTTCCTTGATTTTGCTGCAAGAGATCAGCATGGCTATTGCTCCGGAGAGTCTCTTCATATAATATTGTAACGATCGAACCAAAACAATGCACTTGTATATAACAAAAACTTAAAATAATATATTCATCAAAAGAAGGATCTCGATGAGAACACACAAGTGTCTAGATTTCAAGGTTAACATTTGCTAAAGCAATTGGAAAGGTTTGCCTCCCACCTCCTCCACAGCTCCCTCGCTCTCTCTTATCATCTCTTTCTGCATTTCTATATTTAATCTGAATTTCTCTTATGCTTTCCTCCCTTTCTGCTACTGCTTCAAACTTCTCTTAGCAACTGCTGCCCACACTTCCTTGGGGAGGCCTGCCTCACAGTTGGAGAACCGTGGGTGTACTCTACTTAAAGACACATTTTTTTGTTTTTAAACTCCAGTAGGATCTCCCAGCAGAAAAACTACAGTATAAGACAAATCCTGGAGTAAAAAAAAAGAAAGAAAAAAAGAAAAAGAAAAAGTAGAACTTCACAAATCACTTTCTTTTTTTAACAGAACCTCACTAGAAATGTGTGGGGTTCCCTCCTCACCCCAAGATATCTGTTTATATTGTACTTTCCTTAACAGTGTTAATGGAACAGAAAACCCGATTCTCAGAATTGGCATTCAGGGGATATACCGTATTTTTTGCACCATAACACTCACTTTTTTCCTCCTAGAAAGTAAGGGGAAATGTCTGTGCGTGTTATGGAGGGAATGCCTACGGGTGGCATGCCTACGGATTTTCCTCCTCTAAAAACTACATGCGTGTTATGGTCGGGTGCGTGTTATAGAGCGAAAAATACGGTACCTTGAAGGATCTCTGTGCAAAAGATTTTATCAGGTGAAATGAGAGGCAAAGGGAGGCTGAACATGGCCAGATTTCTGGGGGCCCAGCCCTGTAGCCAGGGTGAGGCTAAAGGGCAGAATGGAACGCGGGTAGCACTGTGGTCTAAACTACCGAGCCTCTTGGGTTTGCCAATCAGAATGTCGGTGGTTCAAATGCCCACAATGGAGTGAGCTCCCTTTGCTCTGCCCCAGCTCCTGCCAACCTAGCAGTTCGAAAGCACACCAGTTCAAGTAAATAAATAGGTATCACTGCAGCAGGAAGGTAAATGGCATTTCCGTGCACTCTGGTTTCTGTCATGCTGTTCTGTTGCACCAGAAGTGGTTTAGTCATGCTGGCCACATGACCCGGAAAGCTGTCTGCTGACAAATGCCAGCTCCCTTGGCCTGAAAGCGAGATGAGTGCCTCAACCCCATAGTCACCTTTGACTGGACTTAACCATCCAGGGGTCCTTTACCTTTTTTACCTTTTAAAGGGTGCACCATGCCCTCTACAGAGCTGTGCATTGCTCCCACTCCATTTTTTTTTGGGGGGGGGGAGGAGATAATTATATTTAAACAATGGCAGCCTCTATTTCGAGAACGACAGCTTGTTTTAAAGTAAACACTGGAGCAGTTTAAGACTAGAACCCCCCCAAAATAAAATTCAGTGAATAAGGCAGGGTGAGTGCACAGCAAAAACTGTACCTGGAAGAGCCCACTCTCCCCACAAATCCACTCAGTGAACCCTGAGAGTGGGTGGGTTTTCCATGATCGCAATCAACCTGCTGTTTTTTAAGGGATCCTGGGGAAAAAACCCAGTCCATATGGGGATGTGACCCATAAAGAGTTAAACATTAGAACTTTGCATTATGGGCTAGAGTTAGAGACCCTGGCCTTTGGACTCTCCACTGCTTTACAGTTTCAGTTTCAGTTGTTGTTCTCTACCAGCCAGCAAGAAAGAATCATGTTTGTTTGCCTGCAGTCAGAAGCAAGAGTTTGTTTATTCTGCAGTTATTACGATGAGTAGAGCAGGACTGGATGCTTATTGCCAAAGGGTGAAATAAAGAGACTGCAAAGTGTATCTGTTCTTCCTTTTACTGGCTTCAGTTTTCGAGAAGGCTTCTTTAAGGTCTAATTTCAGGCGTGGTAGTGGGGAGACAAGGGAAGTCCCCTAAAGTCACCAGGGGAGGCCTTTGTGGCTGCATTTCTGCCCATGGGCATGATGCTGGCAACCCCTCCAACTTCTGTTATATTATATATTATGAAAGATCTTTAGAAATAGGTAGCAGGATGAATCTCCTCTAGATAAATCCATTCCTCCATTCACTGAATTTTTGCCTTTTGTGCGTCAACTCTTTGATGGAACACTTTGTCTTGATCTTAAACGGTGTTATCAAAATAAGAGAGATATTTCTGCATACAGGAAACCATAATATGCACACAGCATCCCTTCAAAATCTCATGGATCTTCCCGAATTGACTAAATATGGAAAATCCACGGCAGGTGGCAGCTTTCAATAGCATTACCACTGGGAAAGATGGAAACAGCAGAACTTCCACTTCATCTTGGGGGAGGTGGTGGCCTCTAGGAATGGCATTCGTTCTGCTTTCAGATATTTTCAAGCCTGTAGGATTAGGCGGTTTTAATGTGAATCCAAAGCTGTTTTGGAAGTACATTTCTCCCGAGGATTAGAGTGTGGGCGAGAGATCTGTAAATAGTATTTATAAAGCTAGCATAAATAGCAGGTGCTTTTAACATGTCTAGCTCAATATTGGTTAAGTATCTGAAAACTAAATTAGAAGTCCCCCCCCTCCACTCAATGCTTCTTACATGCCCACACAGAGAGCCCATCTGTGTTGATCTATTCTTGAAGCTTGTTTCAAGACAAGGGAATGGAGTCTTGGACAATTGCATTGGGCCTTCTATCTGCCAAGTGCTTTAGGAATCAGGTTGCAATTTTTTAATGATGGGGGGGGGCAGTAAATGAGCACATAGGTGGATGACACTCAAACATGTGCCTGTGGTTAGCATCAGTTATCACAGAATAAATGAGCCCAGCATAGCCAGTGGTTGATAAGCAACATCTGGAGAGCAAAAGGCTCCTGGATTAGGAGAAGTTGAGAGATGTGGACTGTGGACTGAAGCAGAGAGGAAATGTGTTAAAAGGCAACGCTGAAAAGCCATTACGCCGTCTACGGCACAGTGGAAGTAGACTGAAAGTGCAAACCAGATATTGATTAGATCAGGTGGGAAGTGAACAAGTCAGTGTTCATAATAATAATAATAATAATAATAATAATAATAATAATAATTTATTATTTATACCCCGCCCATCTGGCTGAGTTTCCCCAGCCACTCTGGGAGGCTCCCAATCAAGTGTTAAAAACAGTACAGCGTTACATATTAAAAACTTCCCTGAACAGGGCTGCCTTAAGATGTCTTCTGAATGTCAGGTAATTGTTTATCTCTTTGACATCTGATGGGAGGGCGTTCCACAGGGCGGGTGCCACTACCAAGAAGGCCCTCTGTCTGGTTCCCTGTAGCCTCACTTCTCGCAATGAGGGAACCGCCAGAAGGCCCTCTGCGCTGATGGTTCGGGGGCTGATGGTGCTAAGGCTGATGTTACAGTGGAGATTCGGGATAGAATCTCCTGGTGTGTGGGGGGTGGGGTGGGTGGGTGTATGTATAAGTAACTGGGTGATGGTGGGAGATGTTTGGATCAGAACTGCAACACTGGGAAGGGTGAACATGTATGTTTTCCCTAGCAGTGCAAATAGAAGCTTTGAGCGATAATTTTCATCAGGAAAATGGCATGGTGGTTTTGGGTACAAATTTGCTGCACCTTTTCCGGTGCCACTGTCCCAATCGGAATCACTCAGCCCCATACTATCTCATCTAGCCTGGTCAAGAATGAAGTATAATGTGTAATATAGTCTTGATGATTGCAAGAGCTTGCTTTTAAATGGGGTTGGCATATCAGATGATGGGTCACTGAGACCCATTCCTTTGAAGTCTGTTTGCAAGTCACTTGCCAACAGACTTTAGCTCTAATCAGCTGATGGGTGCTGAGAGCCATCAACCTGAGGTCTGTTTGCTTGCACTAAGAACTATCCCCCTTTGAAAGTGAGATCTTGCATAAATCAGCTGATTGGCACGGACAGCGAGCCCCTTTCAAGTTATCACCTCAGACCATAACTGCATCAGGTGATTGACAGGTGGGGAGCCCCATCCACCTTTCAAGATTCACCCATGGAGGGTGGGGAAAGGATTCAGCTGGTAGGTTGTTCCCCCACTCCTGGTGTATTAGGGAAGCTTTTAATGTTTAGTGTTCTGTTGTTGTTGTTGTTTTTTTTAAAAAAAATTCCCATAGTCGGGAGCCTCCCAGAGTGTCTGGGGGCAACCCAGTCAGATGGGTGGCAGATAAATAATAAAATTATTATTATTGTTGTATTGTAGTTGCAATGGGTTTTGTTCAGAATGCCGTCTAACAAACACACCCTGAGTTCTCCTCTGTACATTACAGTGAGATGCATTTGTGCTACCAACTTGTGTCTCACCTCTTGTCTTCTTGGAAAAGAAAAAAGGAAACCCACACTCCTTGATCTGATGTTAGCATTTTCCAGTTCCCTGCTCTGTTTCCTTCAGTACTGCTTGTGGAAGGTGGGAGAATGCGTGTGCCGCGATGTCGCATCAGACTTTCCTCCCAATTGCATGACGTTACTAGGGAGAGATGTGGGTCAGTAGTGCCTGCAATGTGTACTTATCCCTTTACATGGAGCTTGTCTCTTTCTGTTGATTCTTTCAATAGGGGAGGAACAGGCAAATAATCCGAAGGGCGGCTCACACGGAAACTGGAGATTTGCTTAACCCAAATCCCTCAAGAACGACATATGAATTGATATTGGCTGAATACCTAAATCAGTCGGCGGCGAAATGTGATGAAGTGATTCTTCCCTCCCCGTTCAAGTGTGGGAGAATAAGAAAAGCTCTAATAGAAATGAATAGAAAGTGATGACCTGATGAGACAATGGCGCCACAAGGTGTCTGATTGCACAAGGAGGACACATTTACCTCTGAGAAGGGGATTGTGTCGCAAATACACCCGGCTCAGCTGCCGGAAGGAGGAGGGTAATGAAGGCAGCCTTGGTCTCTGCTGCGCCCTGTGCATACAGAAGAGCATTTTGCTAATTCAGGCATCTCATTAGAAATCATTGCCCTACTTTTCCATACCCCTCCTTTCCAAAATGCTCCCAAACTGACAGCACTTTTACATAAAACCACAGGGAAGCCAGTCCCAGAGAAGGAAGGCGGAGTGTGTTCAGACTTTGAGACCCACTTACAGCCCTGGAAGCTGTCTAGGCAGGGCATTCTGCTTGGGGAAGAAGCAAAATCTCAGTAATCTATTATGGGACTGAAGTGCTGCCTGGAGACACACACAAAAAGAAGCATAGAATCCCCAGGGAAAAAACATCTCTTGCAAGTTTTTGACAGGAGTAGGTGTTCAGGCAGAGATTCTGTTTTTGTATTCCTTCCTCCGGCAAATTTCATATATTTTTTGTTGTTCCTTGATTTGATTCCATTCATGAGTCACTTCCCATTAAAGATCTAAAAGTGGTTTTACAGTAAAAGACAAACAAACCACACATCAACAATGAAAACAATTTTTTGGGGAAAATATGTATGTAAAAAAGGATTTTAAAAAATTCTTTGAATAAAAAAGAATTAAAAGCAATCTCCTATGTGTAAATGTATGAGCCCATATGTATATGAACTCAATATACATACTGATTGGGAGAAAGATCTCAGGTTAAAAGGCTTGTTGAAAAATAAGGCACCGAAAACGTGTCAAAAAGAGACAGCACCTGTTCCGATGTGTAACTGATATATGTCACCATAGCAGAATAATTTCCATATTGGATTCTGGTTCCAATGGTTCTAAGGCCACCACATGAGGACACCTCTTTGCTGAAGCTATAATAATAATAATAATAATAATAATAATAATAATAATAATTTATTTGTACCCCACCCATCTGACTGGGTCGCCCCAGTCACTCTGGGTGGCTTTCAACATATATAAAAACATAATAAAACCTTAAACCTTAAGAAGCCTCAGTGCCTGGATGGAGTAATCAGAAGTATGCAGCCGCAGGTTCCATGATGGATAAAAGGCAGGATATAAATATAAGAAAATGAATAAATTATGTTGGCTGTATTTTGTATTTGTTTCACAAATGCCATTGTTGCTCACCACCATGCCCCCCCTCCACCCTTGATGTTGGTGGTTTAGAAACATTTACACGTAAATAAATCTGGGATGGAATCCTCAAACGCAGACTAGCACACAAGTGCATAGGAGACCAATCAGTCACCACAGCATAAGCACAATGTATAGTACAGGGGTACCTTCGGTTACATACGCTTCAGGTTACATATGCTTCAGGTTACAGACTCGGCTAACCCAGAAATAGTACCTCGGGTAAAGAACTTTGCTTCAGGATGAGAACAGAAATTGTGCTCCGGCAGCGTAGCGGCGGCAGGAGGCCCCATTAACTAAAGTGGTGCTTCAGGTTAAGAACAGTTCCAGGTTAAGAACTGACCTCCGGAACGAATTAAGTTCTTAACCCGAGGTACCACTGTACACTGGCTTCAGTAGCTGGCAGCTTGGTGGGGTGTCAGTACCTCCAATTGGTTGCTGCTGCTTACGGGGAGGTAGAGAGAGGGGTGTAGTGGCACTGAGGCTGATGGTGTGTAAATGCACTGGCAGATTGCACCTCAATGTGTTTGCACCTGTCAGGTGTGGAGAATCCTCTCCTCCACTGGTAGCATCAGAGGCAAGAATAACATGCAGTTTGTAATTTATAGAGCTTTTATTCAGTCATCTGGCTGCGAGACAAAGAATTCACATCTCCACACATGAAGAGAAGTTGGCTACTCTGAGACCCTCCTCTTCCACCCCAACAACATCCTGAAAGTTTACGGGAAGTCCCCGGAGTCATACTCCTTCACATTCTTTGTTCTTGAATGCGTAGGAACCTAGGAGCCCTTGGGGAGTCAGGATCTTCCACACTCTCCAGGGAGGTCTCTGCTGGCTGCTCTATCACTCCCCCTCCTCCTCCACTATATCATAACTAGGCATTTCTTCCTGCAGCTGTGAAGCAGCCCTTTCTCCTTCCGAAATGATGGGGGGGGGGGACTGTCCACTCCTCTTGCCCTTCAGAGAGAAGCTGATCAGGCTGAGAGAAAACTTCCCAGTCCTCCTGTTCAGTCCAGTTCCTGACATCACCACAGTGACCTTGCCCTCTCTCCCTGCTCCCTCTACCTCCCAGGAAGCATCAGCACAACCAACTGGAGGTCAGCAGTGTAGCTCTGCCACACTAGGAAGGATAAAGGAAAAGGACCCCTGGACGGTTCAGTCTACTCAAAGGTGACTATGGGGTTGCGGTGCTCATCTTGCTTTCAGGCCAAGGGAGCCGGTGTTTGTCCACAGGCAGCTTTCCTGGTCATTTGGCCGCATGACTAAACCTCTTCTGGCTCAACGGGACACCGTGATGGAAACCAGAGCGCATGGAAACGCTTTTTCCCTTCCCACCGCAGCGGTACCTATTTATCTACTTTCACTGGTGTGCTTTTGAACTGCTAGGTTGGCAGGAGCTGGGACAGAGCAACGGGAGCTTACTCTGTCGTATGAATTTGAACTGCTGACCTTTTGATCAGCAAACCCAAGAGGCTTGGTGGTTTAGACCATAGCGCCACCCATGTCCCCATCCGCTAATGGCTCACTTTGTGGGCACATCTGATTAAGAACACACAAACTATTTTAAGGTAATAGCTCAAGATGGCAGGCTCAGGCAGGCTGCTTGATAAACTGTCTCTGAATTTTGGTATCTCCCAGTATCTCTGTTTATTCCACTTTGACCATCAGATTTTAATATCTTCCTACCAGAGCTGCTGAGTCATCCTGATCTTCTTAAAAACAAAAAGCCTTTGAAGCTGAGGCACGACAACAGAACTGTGTGAAGTGAATCCAAACACTTTACTATCCTTCCTCCCGTTTCAGTGCCAGAGACTTTATCTGTGAAAATAAAATAAATCAAAGCCGTGTGGAGTGTCAAGATGTGATTCTGCTTGGCATTGTCTGTCTACGTCGGTCCTCTCTCAGTCTGGTATAGGGTATGGAAGATGCAAATAAAGATGATTTCAATACATATTTTTTTAAAAAATAAGTCTATCATAGAGGACTGTTTTTAAAGGAGGCATCCAGATGTGGAACTGCCTCTGTCTTCATAAGAGAGTTCTCATTCTTTCATGTGTTCAAAATGTTCTGTGCATGCAGCAATAGAACTTGAGGAAATGTCCCTCTATTTGTCAAGCCATTTCCCCGCTGTCTTTTATGCTGTTCCTTAAGACAGAGTATTTAGCAAAGGCGGGGGGGCGGGGCGGTCAATATCTCTGCCCCGTGACACTTTCCAGAGGGCGCCAAGCTTTCAGCCTGTCAGCAAGTGAGGAGGAGGGAGTGGACCTTTGCTTACATCCGTATTCCTAGAGAGAACAGATAACCATTTCTCTCCTCTCCCTCCCATCTTAATCCTTCATTTATAGAGCATTCAGTGAGTCAAAAGACAGGTAACAAGGGAACAATGGCTTGACAATCAAGGCAGCAGGGAGCCCCATAAACCCTGCAGTGCGGCCATTGCCAGCCTGATAAAGAAGAAGAAGAAGAGTTTGGATTTGATATCCTGCTTTATCACTACCCGAAGGAGTCTCAACGCGGCTAACATTCTTGTTTTGATTCTAAACTCAGCTTTATTTCGCTACTGTAACACTCTTGATTTCTGAATGTAAAAAAAAATGTATCTCGGCAAAAGACTGGATATTTTGTATCTGGAAGTGTGTCTTGAGAAGTGAAGTTACAGGGAACCAGGCAGAGGGCCTTCTCGGTAGTGGCACCCACCCTGTGGAATGCACTCCCATCAGATGTCAAGGAAATAAACAACTATCTGATTTTTAGAAGACATCTAAAGGCAGCCCTGTTTAGGGAAGTTTTTAATGTTTTATTCTGTTTTTAATGTTCTGTTGAAAGCCGCCCAGAGTAGCTGGGGAAACCCAGCCAGGGAATACCGGTGAAGTATTGAGTCTCAGGTAGAGTTAATAATGAAGATTAAAGTTAATTTAAAACACAAGTTTTAAAATATATTCGAAAAGCTATCACTCTATTCCCTCTCCCTTTCTTTTTCATGCCAATGTAAGTAGTGCCACGACCATGCAAATCTTTCTGGCATCTAGCACACTGCTAGCACTATTAGTATTGTGAATTAGTCATCTATGGTGCAACCACATTTGGAATGCTGTGTACAGTTCTGACTAATAATAACCCAAAATAATACAGGAACATAGGGCTCTAGCTGCCTTATATCGAGTTCTGTATATCCTCTTTCCTGTAATTGGGGCCTCAATCTCCTTGCCTCCCCAAACTAGACCTGAAGATGGCCCAGGCAGAAACCAGGAGATTTTGCAAGCCGAAAGATGCTTGCAAAGCAAATCATTCCCAGAAGTCTTAAGCAAGCAGGATTTTCTTTTAGCCATTAGGAAAAAGTGCGGATATTCTTCAAAGGGAACATTTTACGGTGTGGTGATAGTGGCCACAACATTATATTTTGAAAAGAGGATTATTCAATGAGGGAAAAGTCAAGCAGTTCCATAGTCATCTCCCCCCCCTCCCGCATTTCTTAAGTCAGTCATTTCCTCCCTGAAAATTAGGAAATGCTAGTAGGCAGCCCTGTGATATTAAATGTTTTGTCTAAATGAATTTCCACTCTAGTGGAAGACAGCGATTAATCCTTCAGGTTTTAAGTGTCAAGCCCAGCCAAGAAGTCTCAGCTGGTCTCAGACCTGACTATGTCAGCAGTGAACTCAGGCTCATTTCTCCACGAAATAAATCAGGGATAACTTTTAAATGAGAATATGGGCACCTCCAGACTGTTGCTATTTTTAGGTGGGATTCAGTCACATACTGGCAAACTCTGGTTGCACAATGTCAGGGAACTGCCATCGCAACTAGCGGAGGAGGCGAGGCTCCACAGCGATGCTGGAGAGGGGCCAAGCAAGGAGAGAGGCAGGTCTCCGGCTGGGGAAGATAATCAGCGCTACACCAGGGATAGAGGGGGGCCGATGGGGGAAGCAGAGAGGAGGCTCCAGGACTCTTCGCAGGAGACCAGCAAGGAGAGCACAGGTCCTCCGCTGCCCACACCCACCCTGCGCAGAAGACTTCCGCGCAGGGAAAGTAGGCGGCGACTTGGCGTCAAAGAGCTTCTTTGCTGGAAGAGGTTCAAGAAACGCCCACTGACGGATTCTGCTAGCGACTGAACAGCCACAAAGTGGAGGGCTGTCCAGCCAGGAAAGGTTTAACCAGGCCACCTAGCCAGGAGTGGCGGCAACTTACGCACGAGCAACCCCATATAACCATTACACACAATTCACCTTGATTAGTTTTCCCCTGCTCCCCAAATTGGACAAAGTGTCAGATGTCAATGGCTTGGAGCAACACTGTAGAATTTTCCTGCAAATAAACCAATAGGCAGCCAATGCTGTTGTAGTAGGAGTAGTAAATAATAATAATAATAATAATAATAATAATAATAATAATAATAATAATAATAATATATTTATACCCTGCCCATCTTGCTGGGTTTCCCCAGCCACTCTGGGTGGCTTCCAACAATGTCACCTGACCTCCCTGAAAAAATTGTGCAAACGAATCAGGATGAATAAAGTGGTCATCCAGAAGCAGGCATGGCGGAATCTGGTCAATTTCATTTTCTCATTTATTTCATTTCTCTAATCTTAAATTCCTTTCTCCTGATTTCTATAGGAGTTAGGATTAAAAATAAAAAATCTGCATGAAGATTTGCCAGCATTTTAGTGTGAAATTGTTTTATTAACAATATTCGGAGCCTGCTCTTCATCAAATATTTTTAAAGTAATAAAATGAAATAGAGAAAAATAAACATTTGCCATGAGTCCTGAGCCACTCCTGGGCTCAGGAGTGGAGTGGCAGACTGTGATGGAAGTGGGGGGTGGGGCAGGGGCTGGAGGAGGGGGGGTTTCCCCCTCCTAGGAGGCAGTTGACTGGCTAGGGAAGCAAGACTCACATCTCCCCTCTTCTCTACTGTGTAGTACAGCAGAATCCAGAGACAGTGTTAGCCCACCACTAGCAGTGGAGGAATCAAAATCAGAAGGGAAGGGCACAGCTAGGTCAGCCAGGACCCAGCATCAGCCCCATAGCTGGGACCCAATACATCCTCCATGACACAATGAGCACCTGCATTAAGGTTGCCATATTTCAAAAAGTAAAATTCCCAACACCTGCAAAGTTCCCTGATATTTTGCCGATTCTACAAAATTCCCCCAGGCTCCATTTTTACTCACGAAAACGAGAACATGGCAGGAATTTTCCTGACGTATGGCAAGTCTAACCTGCATGCTTCACAGTCCCAAAGGGCACAGGAGTCTCACAAGTAAGCATGCATTGCCCTGTCTTTAACAGCTTGGCTGGTGGGTGTGCCCACCCATTGGGACAACTCCATTGCTTCTGTGCAGTTGTGAACTCCTTGCCCTAATGTTGCCCTGGGCTCCTCTCTTTGCACAATAATGGACCTGAACTGGAACTAGTTTCTTTAAAAAGTGTAGTCTCCACATGCTGGATTGAGGGATGCAGGTTAGATGCACCTGAGCTGCAGAAAAGAGGCACCAATCACTGACAAAGCCACTGTGTTGACACCTTTCCAAAGAGGTCCCTTCAAGAGGGGATTTACTACATCCATCTCATTCCTGTTTAAAGAAGACAAGCACCAGGATGATTTATTTTCACCATGCGAGTGATGTTTCCTCTTGTGCTATGAAAACAGTTTTTGCAATGTGCAGGAATGGCCAAGCAGTGTGGGGTTCATAATGAATGCAGTGCTTAATGTGTGGTCACTGGGCCAATCAAAATATCTCGTGCTGCTTAAACTGTTAATGTTTTCTCAAAGCTGGCCCCGAGCATCAGGCTGAAGCACTAAATAAGGCACATAAGTGGCAGACACCTTAGCTCGGCTATGCCTGGTTGTTCCGCGCTTTGTTTTATTAGCTGAAGGAAGCATGCTAGGGAAAAACACAAACACTTGGCACTTCACGGACTGTACAAAATCTTCAAGGGCCTAGGTAGAGAATGGCCATTAAAAAGAAAGTGTCGTGCGAATGTCCATGTGCAAGGTTTCCAAGGCAACGTGCAGCCAAGAATTTGTATTCTGTTAGGCAGTGTCAAAGGCATAAACTCTTTGACCTTCCCTCTAATCACAGCACTTGTAATGGGAATATGTATTAAATGTCTCCAACGGCCAAGCCTAATTTGAACAACTGTGAAAACACTGCTAATTGCAGAAAGGCTTTGGTGATTTAAATAGGAATAACTTAAGCCTCCTTCTGAACAGGGCATTATGGACCAAACGGGGAATACACCATGCACCAAAGGGCTCTGCTCATCTGCATGGATTAATGCACTGTTATTAACATATCCTGCATATCATTTTTATCCAATGGATAGAGTGCGACTAGTGGAACATCTTACTGTGAGGTACAGAAAAAACCCTCATGCACCGTGGTGTGGAAAGGTTAGGGGTGGGGAACTTGTGGCCCTCCAGATTTTGCTGAGCTGCAACTCCCATCATTCCTCACCATTGGCCATGCTGTCTAGGGCTGATGTGAGTTGCGGTTCAGCAACATTTGGTTCCCCATCCCTGGTCCAGATGGAGAAAGCAAACGGGAGGCAGGGTGTGCACGAGACCTGGAATGTGACCGAGACTCGTGTCGCTAATTGACTGATACTGTTTCCATGGGAGGCTGGGAGATGACGTGGAGGCATGATGGCCTTTGTCTCCCTGGCAGTATCCCAACAGGAGGAAGGGGGTGCGGTGGGGGTGGTCTGCCCGGATGTCACCACTGAGGGGGGTGACAAAATGCCAGGCGGCACTCACCGTGCGGCCTGCAGCGCGCCTGAGCCACGCATCCCGCAGGCTCCATGCTGGCCCAAACAGTCTGCTCCCCCTCAGCTATAGGGCAGGCAGACTCCTCAGAGGCCCCATGGAGCGTCCTGCCCTGGCTCGCCCCACCCCATGGCAGCTGGCCCTACCCCTGGGCGCAGGGCATGCGCACCACCCCAGGTGCCTGATTGGCTTGCTCCACCACTGATGGGAGGGGCAAATTGTAGGGTTTTGCATGCATGTCTATTGAGTCCTTTATTGTCAGTTTGATTTTGTGATTTAAATGCTGGCTTGGCTACCGAAAAGGGGGAAAGGCATACATATGTTAAACAAAATCATAGTCTTTGATAATATGGCTGGAGAAAGCTGATCCTGGAGCTCTTCTCCCCAGAGCAGTATAATCCAGAGTAAAACAGAGGGGCAAAGTCTGTGCCATCAAAGTCCTGAGGACTGATTGATTTAAGACATAATGGCATGGTTGCAAAAAAAACAAAACTGTTGAGCCCCGATCTCCAGCAGGATGAGATTGCAGGAGTGGGTCTCAAGCTATAGGCAGTCAAAAAAAAACCAGTAGCACAAATCTTAAATTCAATTGACCAGTGCAGGTACTACCTAGAATGTTGATCTATGTTCCTACTACTTTTCAGACAAGATTGTGGTTTCCCTTTGCTTTTGGGTGAAAATAAAGAATTTATTTCTTCAGAAAGGCTCAGAATCAACCTTACCAAGACATTGCATAAGCAGAGTAAGTTTTCCAATTGCCAACAAGTAACTCAACATAATGGATGCTCAGTTGGATCCTCAATGCGCTGGAACAATAAATTTAACATGCTGATAAGAACCCACAGAGAACTAAATAGAAATGATGGACACTGAAGGGTCCCTCCCTGTTTTTTTCCTTTCCAAAGAAACAGGCTTCTATTGCTTTTGCAGTTTCTTCCCTTACTACTTAGGGCTGAGAATATCACAAGAACAGACTTTCACACTAAATGTTGGCAGTTCTGCTTCGGGACCCATCTGTCCTGCTTTGGAACCTAAGAAAAATAGATTAGCCTGAGTTGATTTTAGGAGGTGGGGTTTTTTTTTGGCAAAGGCAGAAGGATTGCCAGTGGGAAGACTGTGGCTCTCATTATATCCAAGCCATTTCACCTGTCAATCTAACTTCCCCTTCTCAAAAAAGTAGAATTCAAAATAGGCCAGAACAGCCGTTGTTAAAATGGATGTAAATCCACTGATTTCAAGGGAACCACATAATTTTACGCCATCTGGGCAGATGGTTCTCAGGATTAGACACAATTTGTAGTGTTTTTCCTACATTGAATCAGTTTCAGAAGCTGTCCTCTAGGAATGATCTAATGAATTTTTCAAAGCCAAACTCACCAAAATAAACAACTTGCTTCTTCTTTCCAGAATACATGGGTGCATGAATGTTTGACTATTGTTTTTTAAAGGCTCCCTATAGTTGCCACCTGCTCCTGGAATCTCACCCATCAGTGGCTTCAAGGGCTCTTTTTGCATATGAACATATGAATCAGCATCTTTCTGCATGGTGATTTAGTTTTGCATAACAAATATGCAGAATTCCTCCTTCCCTTCATGAGAAGTTCTGCATTATTGTAAACATAATAATCCATCCTCAAGTATTGTTATATCATCAGGGTGCAGGAGGGCACAGTGGGAAGAGCATGGGACTCCTGAGTGGGTACATCCCTACTGAAAAAGGATAGCATCTCATCAACGTTTGCCTGGTTGCAACACTTCCTTCTGAAGGCAAGATGCGTTCTGGAGCCGAAGAGCTCTGAATCATTCAATAAGAGTCAGAAATCTGCTTCCTGCTTGTTGGGTGGATTTTGCCCATGATACTCTCTTATCCACCAAGCAGATCATCAGATTTGTTTTGATCCAGCTGAGTCACGGGCTATCAAGCCTTTTCATCCTATATGCAAATGGGGAGAAGTGCAATCTTGTGGCATCCCTATGATTCCCCCTTTACATAATTATATAATGTTAGGGCACTTTGGACAGCAAACAAGCAAGCAGTTTCTGTTGGAGTGCAATAGGTATCATGCCCTACAACTATACTCATTACCATGGGCGCAATATCTAGAGTCTAGGGACAGTATCTTATTTCTCAATATACTCCCACTCGCTGGATCAGCACCTTGTCATGGTGAGTGGGCTTGCATGTTCCTATGACCCTTGTGAGCGAAGCCATTGGGAATCTTGTACTCCCAGCAGGGTCACCCAAGGCGGTAAGGTCAAAGGGAAGGAGCTAGACAAAGAATGATCCAAGAAGTCCTCAATGGAAGAACAGGCAGATGATAACAAGCGGTATGTTACAACGGTTGTGAAGGAGGATGAAGGCTGCAGCAGATAGGAATCCAGTGGTTTGTCATGACTACTGCATGCCATCGGAACAGAGCCCTACTGCGAAGACTGTGTGTTGGTCAGCGTGCACTGATCTACACACATAAAACAAATTCATCCACAGGTGTCTTCCAAAAACCCAACCCAAACCCCAAAAGTCCCATGGAGATGAGCAAATGGTAACGGG
Organism: Podarcis gaigeae; assembly: GCF_964106915.1. Taxonomy (NCBI): domain Eukaryota; kingdom Metazoa; phylum Chordata; class Lepidosauria; order Squamata; family Lacertidae; genus Podarcis; species Podarcis gaigeae. Next base: position 31,733,272 of record NC_139688.1, read on the forward strand.
GGCAGGATCGTGAAATCTGGAAGCCCCTAATCATGAACCGGCACATGGGTGGTGGATACAGATTCAGTCGTTCTGACTCAAGGAACAAGGCAGTTGAGCAGCTCAGCAGCTGTATCCATGACTGAGCAGCCCTTTTTAGGATCCACCCTGCTCACCCTGAAAAGGGGGAGGGGCTAGAAAAGGTGCCTTAAACATAGTCTGCCTCCCTTTTTCCCTGACTGGATTACCACGCCCAGTGGGGTCACCACCTAGCGGTCATAAAAGACAAATGAACTTTGGAACATGGAATATACGGACTTTGTCAGATAACACAGACAGCGAGCGTCCTGAATGCAGAACTGCCATCATTGCAAGAGAGCTGTGACGTTTTAGCATTGATATTGAAGCGCTTCAAGAGACTCGAAGAACAGGTGAGGGACAACTGAAGGAAGAAAAGGAGGCTGCACATTCTTCTGGAAAGGTCTATCTGAACAAGAACATTGAATACATGGGGTTGGCTTCGCTATCAAAAATGACGTTGTGAAGCTCATGTCAGAAGTCCCTACCAGCATTAATGAGTGACTCTCAACCCTTTGAATAAAGCTCACTGCAGCTTACCTGCCAACTGTCTTGGTTTAGCTGAGTCAGTAATAATGGAGATGTGATATTTAGATGGGCCTATGGAACAACCAAAGGTAAAATAACATTGGTGCCTGTTTTTTTGTATCTTGGGCTTGGGGAAACCATTTGTTGAGAGAGCAGCTGTATTTTCTTTGTCATGCTAATATGAGAAGCTATCATGTTGGCACATTTAGCATTGCTAACATACTGTACTTTCCCCCTGACCGATGCCAGAAGATCTGCCTGATAATGATGCGTACTTGCATGAACAGGCAGAATGCAACAACAATTAATTCTGCACACCAGGCAGAAGCCAGACAGCGCAGTGTTAATCATTCGCTGGATGTAAATTTGACAGGCTGCTTTTGCTGGCACTTAAGAGGGCTTTTAAGCCTGCCATGTCTGTGCACATCCAGCAGATTTTGGCACTTTGAATTCCATGTCAACTGATGCTTCATTGTTGGCAGGGGGCGGTAGGCAGAACAGGCACTTTGCTTTACTCAGAGAAAGCAAAGGTAACTTCACACACAGAGGATACCCCTGAAACACTCCATACAGATCAATCTTTACTTAGCAGGTAGCATAGGAGCCAACTCCTAGGAGCCGAGGTCCCTTTGCCCCCCCCAGTAAAATATTTGAGGGGGCTGGGTCCCCCCAAAGTTGATGGGCATTGCCATTCAGTTGGGGTGTGCATGCCTCATTATGTGATTGATTATGCAGAGTGGTGATTATTATAGACCAGGATTAGAGAACCCTTTTCAGCTTAGAATCATAGAGTGGGAAGAGTCTGGGTCAGTCTCAAGGGCAGCCCCACATAGAGCGAATTACAATAATCCAGTCTGGAGGTGACCGTCGTGTGGATCACAGTGGCTAGGTCAGGGCGAGAGAGGTAAGGAGCCAACTGCTTAGCTTGGCAGAGATGAAAAAATGCTGCCTTTGTTATAGCTGCAATCTGCGCCTCCATGGAAAGGGAGGTGTCGAAGATTACACCTAAACTCTTAACGGACAGTGCTGGCACTAATTGCACCCCCGCAAGAGATGGGAGTTGCCCCCCCCAATCCTATATCGTCCCGAACCAGCCAAAGGACCTCTGTCTTCGAAGGATTTAACTTCAACCGGCTCCCATGTAACCATCCACCCACAGCTTCCAAACATCTGATCAGTGTGTCTGGGGCTGAGTCAGGATGGCCATTCATCAACAGATAGAGTTGGGTGTCATCAACATACTGATGGCAGCCCAACCCAAAACTCTGGACAAACTGGGCGAGGGGGCACATAAAGATGTTGAAAAGCATGGGGGAGAGTATCACACCCTGCGGTTCTCCACACACCAAGGAGTGGTGCGCTGACAGTTCCCGCCCAAGTGCCACCCTCTGTCCCTGACCAGAGAGAAGCAAGCACAGCCATTGAAGGACTGTGCCCTGGATCCCCACATCGGCAAGGCAGTGGTCCAGGAGTTCGTGATCGACCATGTCGAAGGCTGCTGACAGGTCTAAAAGAATCAGCAGCCCTGACCCACCTTGATCCAGCTGCCTACAGAGATCATCTGTTAGGGCAACCAGAGCCGTCTTGGTCCCATGGCCAGAGTGGAAGACGGATTGGAATGGATCCAGAGCCAATGTTTCATCCAGAAACCCACCAAGTTGCTCAGCAACCGCTCTCTCAATTACCTTACTCAGAAACGGAAGATTCAAAACCGAGCGGTAATTGGATAGATCTAAAGGATCTATCTATCCAGTAAGCTACTTTCTTCACACACTCTCACACCCTTCTTCAGCTGTAGTTTGTTAAGGTTGCTAAGAATTGCTAGGAAACACCTCTTTCCATCTCAAAACTATAATTCCCAGAGTTCCCTGGGAACAGGACCTGACTGCTAAACCATTCTGGGAATTGTAGCTCTGTGAGGGGAATAGGAATCTCGTAACATCTCTCAGCACTTTTGAGAAACTGCATTTCCCAGTAACCTTTGGGGGAAGCAACGGCTGTTTAATGTGGTATGATACAGCTTCAAATGCATAGTGCAGATTTTGTGTGTGTGTAGGCAATTATATTTGTCTCTATAAATTTTTGAAACAAGAAATTTTCGGTTAACAACAGAAGTTATCCACAATTTGACATACTTCTGTTGTTTTCCAAGTTATCTGAAGTAGTCTAAGGGAGAACGCAAATTGGGGGCCACCAGGGGGCACATAGGAAGATGGCCGACAATAACATCTCTCCGACCCACACGAGGTAATTAAGAGGCTGTGATGGGAGTATGCAGCCTCCCTGCCCCCCCAAGGGAATGGGGGGGGGACTGCCTTGCCAGCGGTGTCCATAATTCACACCCAGATTTGAAAGAAGGGGGTGTGGGCACTTGGCACGAAGCCCTCAAGTGAGGCCGGCTCTTCCGGACGCTGTCTCTAATTCGCGCACTGGTTCGCATTAGCTTGGAATATATAATTGGAAATATATAATTGGAAAGAAGCTAATGCACATACATCAAGTGAAGATCGGGAGTAAAGACTGCTGATTAATGGATCTCTGTGAGCGGAGTGACGGGCTGAACAATAAATCAAGTGAAGAATCACCATTAAAAGACTGGTACGTTGGAATGAAACGGAAAGGAGGGGGGGGGGGAACTTTTCTTTTTTTATCTTATGTGAGTACCAATAACCCTCCCCTCCAGAAAGAAGAATCGTTGCTAATTATTAATCACAAGCAGGAGATCAAGAACTGTGTGGAAATGATCAAAGAGAGGATTGTGATCTTGAACTGGCAGAGCCCCTGGAGATATGTTTGGCAAGCCTGGGGAAATTAACGGACAGACGGATGGAATGTTCGGAGGTGTGGAAATGGCGTCTGTTCTTTATGTGATATGATTTTTGGAGAGTGTAAAACCCACACAGAGGATGTTTGTTTTCAACCCGCTTGTGAAGACTATCAGAGATTGCAAAGAAAGGAATATTTGATAACAACAAGAAGATGAGGAAAGTAACAGAGACTATCTGGACAGAACTGGATAGAACTGTTTAATTAAAGCAGCAACATGAGTGATGTTTGGTCCCCTTTCGGAGCTTGATGTATGGGTACCCCCAACAAAAAATTAAAAATCTCGCTGTATAATTTGGAATTAATGTGATTTGGAATTAATGTGATTTGATTGGCCTGTTAATAAAAATTATATTTTAAAAAAAGGGAGAACGCAAGTTAACAAAATAAGTCATGAAAAAATCCCAAAGTGGCAACTGAATAGTCTATATATGCACCTCTGGTATTTCTATTTCCTTCTGGAAAAACTCCCTCCTCGTACATCACTTGTTGCAGATTCCACAGCGACGCCACATGCTTTTGCAACAGCTGCCTGCATAGCTCTCTCTCTCACACAAAAATCTTGGGAGTCTGTTTGCAGGGACTTGATTGTGTGGCTGCACATCCTGCATGCATCGGATAGCTCAGTGCCACAGCTAATTTCTACCCACTCAAGAGAACTTAAATACCAAAAAACCTTCTCATTCCTGGGAGCAGTCCAACATTAAAATTCCTCTGTTGAAGTTGTTTGGATCGGCCTCCTTCCCCAACCCTGCTACCCTCCAGATGTCTAGGAACAAGCACCATCAACTCCACCCAACATGGCAAATAGTGAGGAACGGTGAGAGCTGTAGTCTAACAACAATTTAGGGGAGACTGTTTCCAGTTCTCGTTACACAACATGCAAAATCGGCTAACCTCTACAGTGATAATATACTTTGTGCTTCGTTGACATACTGAGATGTTAGACATCCTGTGGTAATCTTCTTTTAGAGGGGGTGAGGCAATGCATTTTTGTACAAGCACTTTTAAGAACGTTGTATTGCACACCCCTTTAAATTTGGCTTTTCATTTACTTTATTTGTTTTATTTTGTCGCTAAATCACTTTGAGACATACCTTTTTTGTATAAACCAACTGATAGATGTAAACAACAACAACCACTGCATATTTACATGTTCTGTGGAAGTGAAAGAGGAATCGGAGGGTCTACGTCAGCGGTCAGCGAACCTATTAGCAGGGGGCCGGTCCACTGTCCCTCAGACCTTGTGGGGGACTGCACTATATTTTTTAAAAAAGAAAAGAACGAATTTCTATACCCCCAAAATAACCCATAGATGCATTTTAAATAAAAGGACACATTCTACTCATGTAAAAACAAGCTGATTCCCAGACCATCCGCGAGCCAGATTTAGAAGGCGATTGGGCCGGATCCAGCCCCCGGGTCTTAGTTTGCCTACCCATGGTCTATGTCAAAAAAGAACCACCGCTCACAGCAGTTTGTGAAGAAATAAACAGAGAAGTTTTGTCCTTCCTTCTTTAGGCTTTATACATACAGTAGAAAACTCTTTCAGAGCCACACAGCCATCACAGCATGTGCTTCCTCACTAGAAACCGTGCAACTCTGCTTGATTGCTAAGCAACACACACACACACACACACACACACACAGACACACACCTTGGTTAACTGACTTACTGATAGCAGAATTAACCCTTACTGAATGATCCCTACTGTTGCCCTTCTAGCAGATACACAGTCTAGTTGTTAAGGATGTATCTCTATCAGGGTCATGGCCAAAGGGAGTTGCAGAAAACCAACCCTAGATCTTTCAATGAGCACTAGGCACACTTCCATAGTCTCGCTTCTCCTTTGCAGGAGAGTTATGATTACTACCACTGTAAGTATTTTGTCTTAGCAGCTTTCAGTTAGGCTTGAGTTAAGAAGCAATAGGAATTAATGCATGACTGTGGCATGGCTCTTAAAGAACTGTGCCGGCGACACTGTCTTCATTTATTTCACCGAGGTTTCTGCCAAGGCATCACTTCAAGAACTGGTCTATTGAGAGCATAAATGCTGCTGCTGATTTGCCACGTGTGTGTGTGTGTGTGTGTGTGTGTGTGTGTGGTGCACACACCAAATGGCCCAATTATTCTTCTTCAGTTCCTTCCCCCTTAAAAAAAACCCCATCAGAGCATTTAAGCCAAGAACAGTACGGTATAATTAATTATATGATGTGTGCAATAGATCTTCTAGAACTTATTCTTTCAGTGTGTCGTGACTGTTTTTAATTATAATTCTTCTCTCAGCTTTGCAAAGCTTATAATTATGGAGAGATACATGTGTGCCTGCATCTGCTGAGGGACATGGAATAAGTACAGATGATATCTCATCAACTCTTCTTTTTTTCAGAAATGTTCTGTAGGCTGAGGCTTTTGGATTTCTAAAGGCTTTTTGTCTGGCATATAGGTCTTCAGAGCAAAAAATAAGGCAGAATGGGTCTGTGTTCTTACATGTTCAAGTTTGTTGACTTGCCACCAGTTTGTTGTGACAACAAAGGAAATTTCCAGGTAGAAGGATCCCAGGCAAGCCAAATTAAAATGGATCTGTTCCTGCTCCATGTCTCCCTCAGGTGCTTTTGCCTGAATGGGTACATCCTTGAAGTGAGGCAGTGCCTGTTGCATCAGGAGGGAAAGATATGTTTCTGGGTCTGAAACCTGTGACTTGTGAATGGCTGTCATGAGGCGACAGTATAAAGATGAGAGTCAAATCGGTTGCAAAGGGTAAAAGAGTATTGGGAAATGATCCGTAATGAATTGGAAAAAAATGTTTAAAAGTGTCCACCCCCCAAAACACACACACACACACACACACACACACACACACACCAGAGTCCTTTCTGTTGGGGATAATTCAGACTGAAATTCCCAGGTGTCAAGAAAGGTTATTTATGTACTCAACAACTGTGGCCCATGTTTTGTTAGCCCCAAAATGGAAAATGAGCGAGACCCCAACTAAAGAAGAGTGGCAACTTAAGTTGACAGAATATGCGCAGCTTGCATACGTAACATATAGAATAAGAGAACAAGAACAACATACGTTTAGAGAAGATTGGAAAATGTTTATTGAATGTATGGGAAATAACTGTATACAGCTGAAAACACTGGCAGCATTAAGATAAATTCAACAGTGTAAATAAGTTATGATGGGTGTAATAATGGAAAACTGAAAGGTATAGTTTCTGTAAAATATGCAGGGATTTATGACATGTAAAATGAACCATGGAAAGATAAGGGAAGTCACTGATATCTTAAGGATGTGTAAATGAGTATTTTAAACTGTAAAACAGAAAATTTAATAAAAATTATATAAGAAAGATGGAGTCAAATCTCTCTCTCCACCCACTTTATCTCTGGCCTTACCTGCTTTTTATATCTCTGGCTCCACCCAAACTGGCAAGCAACCCCTGGATGGTCTCCCATGATGGACCTCTGGCTGTAAAGGTTCCACACCCCTGCTGTCAAACCAATTGCAGAGATATTTCAACATATATCATAATCACTGGGTGTGACACAGTAGGAAAGCTGCCATGAGCCAGTTGATTTTTTGCCACTATTACTTGTGGAAGGAGAAAGAGCCCTATACACTTGAGGATCTGTGGGTCTTGACCTTTGATGGGACCTGCCAGCTAAATTAGTCTACGAGAAGTTACCTAGACTTTGTGCAGATTTGTAAAAGGGGTAGGATTTTGTTATGGCCTTTAAAAGTAACTCTCTTGAAAGTGTGCTGCAAAAGAGAACTAAGTGATGGTTAGTGGGAAAGCTCAGATGATTGCATCTCGGCTTAATGATGTGAATGAGCCATTCAGCCATGTTTACAGTCCTTTCACAGCTCCCTTTGTGGTGGGGGCAAGCAAATCAGGAAATTTCTCTTTCACTATTTTTTCCCATTTCACCCAAACTGTGGTTAAGAACATCAAATCAAGCCAGGAAAGGAAGTGAACTGTGAGCCATGGCTTAAAATCCTGGGTTGTTCCAAAGCTGTTAAACTGACTTTGCTGATTTGGAGAAAACACAAAATTATAATTAATGGAAGACATTCTGGTTTGTTTACTTGCTCACATGAATGAGCAAAGGGTCTTGCATGTGTGGCCAAAAGGCTTGTTGAGGAGGAAGAGGAAGAGGGAGGAGGAGGAGGAGGAGGAGGAGGAGGAGGAGGAGGGAGGTGGAGAAAGAGCATCTGAACAGGGACTGTGTGTCTTAGAGTTTGATCTTCTGGAATCTCTTCTGCATTCCACGTTCTTCAGCCACTCTTCAGCTACAGTACACTTTGAAAAGTTGCATTTGGATTTCTTTCATGCTATTGTAATCAAATTGTGCACCATAGTCCCTGACCTCACAGGGCAAGTTTTTGTCTTTGTTTGGATACAACTGGACACCATTTTGCATCAAGATGGTGGACGGAACTTTTCAAAACTGCACTGATTTTAACCACTGATTTTAAAGTTGCACAGATTTTTATTTTACATGATTCCTGTGCAATGCTGGGAGTGAGGCTGCTAGTTCATGCATATTTCAGTAATCATAAACTAAAGAGTCCATAAGTCTTGAGAGACAGTGCAAGTCTAGAGCCTAGAAACAAGCATAATGAACAAACTTTGCTGCCCTGGAATGTCATCACCAATATAAACCCTGTCCATTTTCTTGGACCAGAGCCAACTGAGCAATTTGGGTATCAAGATGAATATGACTTTGTTTGTGTCTGTGTGCTTCTGACAGACATGGAAGGATAAATTCAGCAAAGATTATAAAGCACTCAGATGCTGTGGTAATATGAACTGGATGATCCCGTGAATTAGATTTACGGCTTTGCTTCAAGTCCTAGCAAGTGCAAGGTTTAGCCTGAAAACATCTTTCTGATTCAAACTGAGGATGATGAACATGTTCGCAAACAGCCATCCTGCAAAGGTTTCCATTATGCTTTTTTAATCAAAGCATTTGCAGCTTGCACTTGATCTGAGACTGCTACTCAGATAAATTCTCTGGTGGGAATGACATTATTGGCTGGGCTTGTGAAACAGACAGACAGCAGTCAAAATATTCATGCATTTGGGTGGATGACTGGACTTAACTTGGGGAGAGGACTCGTGCTGAAGCTCCAACCCAAACAATCCAAGATGCACTGGCTCCATTTCCAACCTTCATGCATTGAGTGCCAAGGTTGTAGAACTGTGTTTACCTGAAGATTCTCAGAAGGGGTTGTTGTATTCAACTAAATCCTATTCAGAGTAGACGTGCTGAAATCAATGAACCTAATCTCATCAGACCTATCAGCACCAATGGACCTACTCTGAGTAGGGTAAAAAGGTAAAAGACCCCTGGACGGTTAAGTTCAGTTGGGGTAGGGCACTCATCTCTGCTTTCAGGCCAAGGGAGCTGGTGTTTGTCCACAGTTTTCTGGGTCATGTGGCCAGCATGACTAAACCACTTCTGGCACACAGAACACTGTGACGAGTGCCAGAGCACTGTACTTGATCTGGTACAGTGGAGCCTCTGGTTACGTTGCCTCCAGCTTACGTCACCCTCAGCTTGCGACCGGTGCAAACCTGGAAGTACCAGAACAGGTTACTTCCAGGTTCACACCGTTCGTGCACACGCAGAAGCGCTAAATTGTGCCACACACGTGAGCAGACATGACACTTTGGGTTGCATCGTTTTCAGGTTGTGGCGGGGCCTCTGGAACGGATCCCCACCATAACCCCAGGTTTCACTGTATGCTTTTGAACTGCTAGGTTGGCAGAAGCTGGGACAAAGCAACAGGAGCTTACCTTGTCATGTGGATTCGAGCTGCTGACCTTACGATCAACAAGCTCAAGAGGCTTGGTGGTTAAGACCACACTGCACACCACCCAAGGTCTGCAGTGTAGCCAGCCAATGGTGGAGCATTGAAGTGGATCTTGCATAAATGTTCCCACCCACTCTGCTCTTTGAGCATAGACATTGTCCCAAATGCATGTTTGTTTTCATGTCACCTGCCTCCTCTGGATATCAAAACTGGTGAAGGGTAAGGTAGAAATCTAATAAATACTGTATATACAAACATATTTGGATGACTTCCAGATTGCCTACCAGGTCAGTGGAACCCAATCTACCCTAACTCAGCCCACCAATGTGTAGCATGACATGCCAAGAGCTAGACAATCCCCTGGTTTTACAGATTTACGAAGACAGCAGAACCCAAAGTCTTGTTCTTGCCCTTGTGGGCTGCCATATATTCTTATATCGAGCAAGTTTTTAATTTACCAAAAATAATTTTAAAAAGCAACCCTTTAAATATTTCTGACCACGATACAAAGACTTTTTGGAGAATAAAACCCCAAGGTGGCTCTCAGCTATGGAGGCAAAGGCCTTGAAAAAATCTAATATGGGATCGAATTGGCCAAAATATTGGGAAATTTTGGAACAGGAGGGGGACAAACTGAAATTGCAGAGCTATGAGAAACTTAAAGATAAGGTGCAGGATTGGTTACATTATTTCCAAGTAAGAGAGGCCTATAATTCGGACAGGAAAAATGGTTTCCAGGTGGAAAAATCAAAGTTGGAAACAGAATTGCTAGAACCCAGTGCTAAGGTATTGTCGAGAATGTATAATCTGCTGTTGAAATGGAATACTGAGGACGAAACGGTTAAATCTGCTATGATAAAATGGGCACAAGATATTGGTCATAACATTATGTTTGCTGACTGGGAACGGTTGTGGACCACCGGCATGAAATTTACGGCATGTAATGCCTTAAGAGAGAATATTATGAAAATGATTTACAGGTGGTACATGACCCCAGTCAAGCTAGCAAAAATCTATCATTTGCCCGATAATAAATGTTGGAAATGTAAAGAAACTGAAGGAACATTCTTTCACCTTTGGTGGGCCTGCCCAAGGATTAAGGCTTTCTGGGAAATGATCTATAATGAACTGAAAAAAGTATTTAAGTATACTTTCCTAAAGAAACCAGAGGCCTTTCTCCTGGGCATGGTCGGCCAATTGGTGCCAAAGAAGGATAGAACCTTTTTAATGTATGCCACAGCAGCAGCAAGAATACTCATCGCAAAGCACTGGAAGACACAAGACTTACCCACCCTGGAAGAATGGCAGATGCAAGTAATAGACTATATGGAACTGGCAGAAATGACCGGCAGAATCCGAGATCAAGGAGAAGAGCAGGTGGAAGAGGACTGGAAGAAGTTTAAAGTTTATCTACAAAAATATTGTAAAATTTATGAATGTAAATGAAAATGAAATGAAGGGGTTCTAGTGATTAAGATAAAATAAGAGTATAAAAGGGAAGGATAAAGGATGAATTTGAGTAATAAATGATCTTGCTGAATTAATTTTTAAAGTGGAATACAAGAAAGGAAGGCGGGTGGAAGTAAGGAAAATAAGATTTGGAAGGGTATTAACTTGAAAGAGAGCTCTTTTATGTTAAATTTTCTTTTTTATGTTTTTCTTTTTTCTGTTTTTCTGTTTGTATTTTTGATGCGTGTTGTTTGATGTTTTTGTGATTTTAGTTAATTTTTTGTTGGTTGTTAACTTTTGTAAAATTCAATAAAATATGAATTAAAATAAATAAATAAATATTTCTGACCACTTCTACAAGCTGTTGGCAGGTAACATTTATCTGACTTCATTTCAGTTTGTATTTTTTTAAAAATAAAAAAAATAGAAATATGCTCATACATATTCATTACCACACACCAGTTAAATGCAGCACTTGTTGATAATCTGGCATCTTTAAAAAAATATTTAGCTATAGGAGATAATTGGAGTTACTGCAGGCAAAGAAAAAGTTACCTTTTACAACAACCCCCCATCTGTTAACTGGGGAAAGTGGGGAGCTGCTATTATATGCTATTTATAATGTGAGCAACAGCAAAAAATGGGAACAACAACTTATTTTCTATCAGACCTTTCAATGGCACACATTTTGCCTCTTTGCCCAGCATGTGCTATTCAATCAATTAATGTGTTTATGAACGGGAAGAATATATTGATTAAGACCTCTGTGACCTTGAAATTGCTTTCAAGAATAGTACAAGTCTATTACATCTCTCCGCCCCCCCCCCCCATTGAAGTGGGACTATTCAATATTCAGAAACATTTTTAGCTGGAGAGAGAGATGAGAGAGAGAGACAAATCGATGCTCTAAGCAGCGCCTGTTGAATTGTACATTGTTCTTGTTTGTAGAAATGCTCCCAGAGAGCTTGGCAAAGTGCATGGCACAAGTGTCTGTCAGATCTAAAGGATCTGCACAAGCCCCTGTCAAATCCAAAGCTGTGCAGTTTACACATGTTTTGTATTCTTCTTCCTCCTTCTTCCTCGATAGAAATCCTTCATATGGCAGGCAGTTCAGATAGCTTATGCTCCGATCCAGAACTTTGCATGGTCTGTGATGCCCATCCAGCCATGCTCACACATCCATCCCGTCCATTGTAACGAATGGTGATGCCTTTTTATATAGGCAAGGGGCTTGGGTCTTAGAATAATAGAATCATGGAATTGTAGAGTTAGAAGGGACCATGGGCACCATCTAGTTCAACAACCTGCAATTCAGGGATCCATTGCCAAATGTGGGGCCTTCCCACCCTAGCGGTACCTATTTATCTACTTGCACTGGTGTGCTTTCAAACTGCTAGGTTGGCAGGAGCCAGGACAGAGCAATGGGAACTCACCCTGTTGCAGGGATTTGAACTGCTGACCTTCTGATCGGCAAGCCCAAGAGGCTCAATGGTTTAGACCACAGTGCTACTCACTTGTTTCACAGCAAGAGACTTAACCAGAGGAACTGTGGTCTTGCTTCCTGCTTACACTGCCTCACAGTCCTTACCCCTTTCAGCAATAATTGAACTTTGTAAACCTTTTGTGGAGTAAACATAATTGTTTAGGAAAATGAAGCTGTAATGTTATTCTTTAAAAAAAAAAACTGTGAAAGGCCTGGCCAGGGTGAAGGCCTGTATTTTGGAGCATTATAATTTAGGAAGGCTTTGGAAGAACTGGTTGACAAGTCTTATAGTTGCGTGCTTGCTTCGGCAGCACGTATACTAAAAAAATGGAATGATACAAGTCTTATCAGTCACTGACGTATGAGCAGATTTTATCTGCTACTATTCTGGGCTTCTGGTGCACCAGGGTTTACACCAGCATAAGAGAGTTGGCCAGGATGCCAGAAGGGATACAATTTATGAGCTTTCTCCATCATCTGCACAGCAAGGGGTGTTCAGTCAACAGTGCAAAGGCTGAGCTGAAGCATTCCCTGCTGGTTACATGCTTTCATCAATAGGGGGCACTGTTTGGTAGTACCCAATTGGTTAGATTCCAGAGCTCCCTATTGGTGGCTCTTAGGTATAGGCTTTAACAAAATTAACAAAATTAACAAAATACAGAGTCCATTCATAAAATACAGTGTCCATTCATAAAGCAGCAAAATAAATCTCCATTGCTACATATTGGGTGTGTATTTCAGTGGTTGAACGTACAGGTTTATGGCCATGTTGTAGTGTAGTGCTTTTGCGACTGTGAATAAAATGGCTGGGCTGATGGTCTCAGGGTTTGGGGGGGAGAGGTGACAAAACTGATTTCCAATAAGTGCCCCCCTTTATTTTCATAACAAGTCCTTGAGTCTGTACTCTAAATAGTGACACCAGGGACCTAGAAGGTGCCGGGCTTCCAACCCCTGCACAGTCTCATCAGGGCTGACTTTAAGGCAATTGGAGCAATTTGGTCAAATTGGGCCCTGTGTGCTGCTCCTAAGAGGGCCCACACACCAGGGCAATCTAGATGGATTTTATTTATTTCTACAAGATTTTGCAGACTTTGGCTGTGAAGTGGGGCCCTACCAAAAAAAACCCAAATAAATTTAGAAATCCGAGTTGCCCTGCCCTTGCATGAAGTCTTGAGTTTGCAATTTTGGGAGAGGGGAGGTTGTCTGCTGGGGAGCGGGCAGGCTGGCAAGGCCCCCTATATTTAGAGGCCCTAGGCTTCAGCCTACTTAGCCTATACATAAATCCAGCACTGTTGATAGCTTAGCTGGGAAGCAAGTGATGCTGGGGTACGGCTTTGAGGGGTAGGAGCTGGGAAACCATTGCCCTCTGCAAATGCTCTCACTTCCTCATCCTGTGCCCTTCTCCCTTTGGCTTGACCATGCCAGCTGGCACACACTTTGCCCACCCGCCTGTCCACGTGTTTATGGGAATGTGGCAGCAATTGCAAAACGCATGGGCATGCATTCCCCATGTTCTGTCCCCTTCACTCACCTTGTTGGGGGGGCTATAAAACAATAGCACGATAAAGGAAGCAGTGGCAGCCCTAGGACACCATGGGCCCAGCTAGCTCTCTGCAAACAATATTACAATTCCCAGTGAAATGAAGAACCAGTTTATCAGGGCCATACTGGCACCCAGGAATACCGGTACCCAGAGGACAGGTAAGGTGCAGCATGACTTTTTGCTTTGCTATGTATGCTGAAACAGCGACTAACATTGCTCCCTCTCTGTAAACAAAAACAAAAAGTCAACAGCAAGCAATTTTGCGCCATAGGGACACGACAGATATTATCAAACAGATGTTATCATGCTGTCTTCCTTGGCATATTGCAGGAGATGACACTTAATTGAAAACCAGCTTTAGTAACTCCCACTGAAATAAATGAAACTTAGAGGTGCATAACTTTTGCTTCAGTTGTGTTCACTATTATGGATCTGTATGTCTTTGAGAATGAGGGGTGCTAAGTAGGTAACTTTGTAACATTATATTGGAGTGCCTTATGTTAGTGAAACTTTTTGACATACATTGATCCTTCACCTGACAAACAATTCTAAGTAGCTGACTGTGTGAGCTGTACAAAAATATCAGGCAGAGGTTTCTACAGCCCAAAGCACCTTATTATCTCTTCAAGCAGTCCTGCATATGCATAATTCATACTACAGATGAATGCAGGCAGAGTGCTATCTGGAGGGCAAAAAATCGTCCTCCTCTTGTAAGGGGAAAGTCAGGCTGAACTCCCTTAGTAGCCATTATGTGGCTCCTGGAATGTATGGTATTGTGCCTAGGTCTATGCCTGCATGCAAGGCTGGATGATAACATTCACACCTGTGAAAATAAAGATGAGTCTGAATAGGTTAGGAAGAATCAGCCAATGATACGACACTCAACAGCATCAATAATTCTAATAAATGTAGACCTTTTCTTCCCTTATTTGTAAAAGAGAAAACGTCATCAAAGAACACAGCCAATGCTTACATGAAGGGGGAATTGAACTGAGCACTGGAGGATCTCATCAGGTCAAAATGTTGCATCTTTTACTTATTTATTGAGCTAAAACAGGGCAGCCCAACCTTTCATGCCAAGTGGGCCACAAGAGTACTTTGACACAGAATCTGTGGGACACACACTGCCTGGTCATGGGATGGGAGGAAAAGAGGAAGGTGTACCCACAGCCCGGTTCTCGTGCTGCCTTCCCAGTGCTGGCTAAGGGCTTTGGGAAGGAGGTGTGAGGCTCTGGCAGGGTCCTAGAGCCCTCCCACCTCCTTCACAAAGCTGGGAAAGCAATAACTAGGCTTTGGGAAGGAGGAGGGAGGACTCTAGGACCCTTTCAGAGTTCTCATGCCTCCTTCCTAATGCCTGGCACCTCACCTACCCTTCTTTGGGAAGGCAGCATGAGGGCAGGGGGAGGGAATCAAATGTTGCCAAAGGCCGCTGAAAAAGGTGTCAAGGGCCATGCATTGGACTGCCCTTGAAAGAAATTCATGTCCTAAGATAAAAATTTCTTAACCTCGTTCAAGAAGAAAGAAACTCAGCTTCATATACGTTAGAAAAATAGCTGCATTTTGTGCAGTGGTGGATGTGCTTATATAGCAAGTGAAATTCCCAGAGCACAAATTAATTTGCAACAGCATCTGGCTGGACAATACTCTCTTAAAAGTGTTTTTAAAATTTTATGAACAAGAGTCGGCTGCAGGATCTGAATTCTGATGGGGTTGCCTTGCCACTTAATCTGAACATTAATGAGACATTAAATGAGAAACATGAATACCAAGAAGGGACTGACTTGAAATGAGCTGCATTCTCTGTGGTGGCAGAAGTGTTTAGTCTGATTATTTTGACATCCGTGACTGTCGCATGGGGCCAGATGCGAAGCAATGGAGGAAGCCATATTTGTTTATTCGTCTCTTCCCTGTTCACATATGTGATGGAGGGATGTGTGGTGGGATCTGATTTCTTAGATCAGAAGAATGTGTGGGTAAGAGGAGCTGAACTCTCCCCCATCTTAGTCTGTCACTTCAGACACATGCTCCCAACCCAGCTCACTTCGAGTCAGTGGCGGAGCTTCATGCTCCGGCATCGGGGGCGGAGAGCCGGTGGGGGCATGGCTGGCGTGCATCCCGGGGGCATGGCGTGGGGGCAAAGCTGCAATGGCACCCCACCAGAAAAGCACTGTGTTCCTCCGCCCCCTTCTTCCTCTGGCAGTGCTTCCAGTATCAGAGCTGCACAAGAAAAGGGCTGGGTCAAAGGTGTGTGTATTGTGGGAAAGGGTTAAGTTCGCCTTAGGAAAGGGACAGCACAGTAGTAGAGCGTTTGCTTTTCATGTCAAAGGTCCTAGATTCATTCTCTAGTAATCATTTTCACTGCATATCATATTATCTTCATAAGTCTCTGTTTTCTCCTATAATTCTTTTCACATTGTGAGCGTTATCAATCCTGCTAATGTTTTTAACTGTTTACAGTGTTCTGTCAAATATATTACAATGCTTTCCCAGTCTTTGTTGAAAATGTTATTGTCCTGATTCCTGATTTTTCCAGTCATTTTGGCCATCTCAGCATAGTCCATCAATTTTACTGTCCTCTCTCTCTAGGTATTGTGTTGTCCTTCTGTCTTTGG
Source organism: Podarcis gaigeae (assembly GCF_964106915.1). Taxonomy (NCBI): domain Eukaryota; kingdom Metazoa; phylum Chordata; class Lepidosauria; order Squamata; family Lacertidae; genus Podarcis; species Podarcis gaigeae. The sequence goes on from NC_139688.1 coordinate 31,749,592, forward strand.
GCTAAGAGCATCCTGGCCGCCATGTACATGAATAGTCTTTTGTACTCCCTTGGTATCTCAGCACCTGTAATTTTTTTTTAAAAAGGCTTCTGGTTTCTTTACAAATGTTATTTTGAACATTTTTTAAGCTCGTTATATATCATCTCCCAATATGTTTTTATTGCCTTGTGTGATTTTAAGGGTGCTGATGACCCTATAGTCAGTGGCACTAGGAAAAAAACCCGAAGTTGTTAGTGTATCAAAAAGAGAGAGCATCTAGCCTTGGCCTTGTTCATTCATTGTGATATTATTTTGCAAAAGAATGGGTGAAATACAGGATGAATGTGTGTCTGAGGTTCTGTGAAGGAATGTTCTTGACGTAACTCCTGTTTGAAGCCCTCTTTTGAGGCTGCTTGTTTGTTTAACTACTGCAGTGGAGCAATTCAAAGTAGCCTGTACTCTCTATAGTTCCAGAAAAGGGTACGGTTTTCTCTGGGCCCTCTGAGCTTAATTTGAAGAGTTTTTAAGTATTTGTAATCTTTTGGTAAGGCAGGAGCTGCTTGACCTGTCTTTGATTTCTATATATGTCTTTGTTTGTGTTTTAGGTTGTTAAATGTGTTTATGGTAATTAGTTAAGATCTTTGCAGCAGTATGCACAGCTTAACAGAATAACAGCGCATCCTTGCTTAGATGCATGTCCTTCTGTGTTCCTCACTTCCAGGTCAGGATGAGGGAAAAATTCAATTCAATTTATATTTAGAGGGTAACCTAACCAATCCGCACTTTACAAAACAATATGAGAACCGAAAGACAAACTTATCTTTTGAAATGTTTAGTTCTCTGAATTTTGCAATACATTTCTCCAGCCCAGTAATCTGTACAAAAGTACACATAACTAAGGCCAAGTGTCTATAAAATGCAAATAGTCAATAAAATCATATTCAAAACTATATTCTTTTAGGCAAAAAGTGTGCACATTAGACAAAATTGCATACAAACACATGTATATTAGAAATTTTCATGGAAATGCTGATAAATTTTCATTGAGACTTAAAAATAAAACTGATATGGAACTATGAAGTGAACTTAAGATGGGGTGGGGGTTGAATGAGAAAATGAGAGAATTCAGAAAAGACAGGTTAGCCATCCTTAGTCCTTAAATTTCCCTCTTTGTACAAAGCCAAACAGTCCCTTTCCTTCCCCATACACATTTCTTTCTTTCTTTTTCTAGGAATAAGTGCTAACATTGTCTTCATTTCAGAGCACAGATAAATCATAAACCTCTGTGTTGAAGGCATAAGATATATAAAACTCGTCTGTCAAGGTTACAGAACATGCCTGCACAGTGCTTCCTTTGTGCTTTGCTTGAATCGGTGATTGTCTTCCTGTTCCATAACCATTCGTTTTCCTTCTATTCAAGAGTTTTCTATTACCTGCCAGATTATTGTATTACTACTAGTAACACAAATCCTTTGTTCAGGGTGTGTGTGTGTGCGCGCGCCAAAAATAGAGGGGGGGGGGGTGAGAACATCACCAACTCAGAATCTATCCCTGCTTTTTCTGGACTTGCATCCATTTTCTTTCTTTCTTTCTTTTTAAGTACAAGTTGGGGGATTAGACCACATTCATGTCCTACATTTAAATGACTATAATACCACTTTATAAACAGTCATGGCTGCCCCCAAAGAGTGATGGGAGCTGTAGTTTGTTAAGGGTGCTATTCACTTCACAGAGCTAAAATTCCCAGAGTGGTTTAACAACCACATTCAAGCAGATGGATCAATTGTCTCACTCACTAGAAGAAAGTTTCTTATGTTCTGGAGTCAATATGCCATTGAATGCTGTGCGAGAGGCTGTTGCCTTCACAATCTTCTTGTGGGCTTCCAAAGGCATCAAGGTGGCCACTGAGGAGATTTCACCCCTCCCATACCCAAGAATCTCCTGATCATCTCCTGAGGTCTCTGCTGACTCTACAGAGAGGAGGAGCAATGTACTGCTCTCTACTTAATTAGTCAAGTGAGTGAATCTCTGTGAGTGAGAGAGTCAGTCAGTGTGTCGGAGAGAGAGTGCAAGAGATCGTGTTTATAGATAAGATTGCTGCTAAGAGCAGCTGCAGGCACTCAGAGTATAGCATTGATTTATGCTCAGAATATTTAGCTCTGTATATAGTTTTGTATTATAGCTGTAGTTATAGAATAAAGGAGGATATTTTACAGAGCTGCTCTCCGAGTGGTTTATACTCTGCAAGACTCTGCAAAACGCTGCTGCGCAACGGCTGTATTATTGAGACAGTGAATCCGGTGCTCTCAGCTCCAAGCTGTGAGTCCACAGCACTGTGACCTGTTCATGTGGGAAAGGAGGTCTCTGGCAGTGCTACCCAGCTCGCCTAGCCCAGTCGGGGCTGTAGTGCATGAGTCCAGTTGGTACACTGGCTCAAGGGCGATGCTGACAGCCACTGTGGGAAGCAGATTACTGGAATGAAGGGGACCTTTGCGGAGGATGCAAAGAAGTTCCTGGCTGTCCCAGGCTGGTGCCTTCAGATGGTTTGGACTGCATCTCCCATTAGTCTCAGCCACTATGGCAAATGGTCAGAGGGCAACTGAATGGAGATGATTGTTTTAGGCCTTTTCTAAGAAGATCAATGCTCCAAGGCTAAGGAGCTGCTTCTCTTGTCACTTGCCGCAGCGTTAACTCCAGTATTGAGGAGATCCAGCATTTTTATTTTATTTTAGCGAAACTCCTTCTTTGTTGAAAGAGCAACTGTTGGCATGAAAATCAAAATGGATATTCAATACAACCCTTGCATCTAAGCACAAAGTCTAAGTGTGCCAAATAGGAAGAGAGAGCACAGTATTTTGTGTTTTATGCTGTGAACCATAGCAGCTAACTCCTAAGGGCTATGGGGGCTTCAGCGCCCATAATAAAATATTTGGGTCCCCCCAAAGTTGATGGGCATTCCCATTCAAATGGTGTGTGTGCACTGCATCATGTGATCGATTATGTGGTGCGGGGCTTATCTGGGCCCCTGCAATATTTTATTCAAGTTGGCAGCTCTGTTGTGAACTGCACTGAGATCTATGGATGAAGGGCGGCATTCAAATTTGAATATAACAACAACAACAACAGAACCGAATAAAAGAACAGTGTGGTCAAAGATTGGACACTGAATAGATGAAGGCACAGAATAGATGAAGCTACAATGCACTCTTTTTCGCAGATGTTATATTTCTTTTCCATCACAAATGTTTTTTCATTTCACAAGGAGATAATGTTACTTATCACAGGTGCTACTCTAAGGGAGTATATTTAGAGAAGCAATATATATATATATATATATATATATATATATATATATATATATATATAATCTGCCTTGCTGGCATTGTTTTGAGTCTGGAGGTATTCATAGAAAAAGCAAAGTCAGCTATTGATGCAAGCAAAGGCACAATATTTTTTTGCCTGTCTCTGGAGAGCTCAAAGGGATTATATCGAGTTGCTGGGCAATGGCGAGTTCTCGTTTATGAAGATCTGCACTTCATCTGATGAAGGGAGCTCTAATCCATGAAGGTCTATCTCACTGTAAACCTGCTTGACTTCGAGGTGCCCAAGATTCTTTTCTGATTAAAAAATGTTTTGCTTTCTTTGAGTTCTGTCTCTTGTATACTGACTGGCTCATCGGTGTAGGCCTTTTGCACCCACCCTCACAACTCCATGCCCAAGATTAGTGCTGTGCCCGACCCTATCCTCCAATGTCTCAAAAGTTTTCTTACCATTTTCTGCCTTATGGGCAGTTGAGAATGTCTTTAGAATTTCAGCAGGTGCAGGCTTTGAGCTTCCCTTAACTTTGTGAGGCAGTTGAATGTGGACTGTATTTGTGTTTTCCTTTTTGGTAAGCATTTGTCCAGCAGCCTCCACAGCACCCTGGTTCGAAAACTTTACCTCACAAAGTCTTCCCCTTAGACTCTGACTGAACAGAGCACAAAATTTCAAAATACTGAGGTAGAGACATTGAAGTAATCTAAGAAATTATTCTGCTCAAGAAAACAAATTGAAGGACATTTGATTAACATAAAGTTACGGCAAATGGATATGTAATAACAATAAGGTCAGTTAAATGAATTTAGCCTTTGAGCTATTTTTCTTAGTTAACTTTTTTTATCTGAATTTTTAGTTATCTTTTAAAATCTGAATTCCATCACACACACACACACCCTAAATTGTACATTCTCCTTTTCCACGCTTTTCTTGGCTGTATACACACCATCCATTTAAAGCATGTTTAAAGAACATTCCTCCTGGGAACTTTACCCATAACAGAGCTATAGCTCCCAGTACCCTTAATAAACTACAGTTCCTAGGATTCTTTGTGTGAAGGGGTTGTGCTTTATATTGGCGTGCGCACATTCCTTGGGTGTTTCTATTCCAACTTGTCTGTTTTGAAACAGGGATATCCACCTCCCTGTTGACTGTCAAGTGGTTTGAGCTCCGGGGGATTCTCACCACAAGTGCCAGAGAAGCCTTGCAGTCTTGAAGCTTCTCCAAAATAATCCTGAGTCATCCCTGCACGTTACACAACCTCTCTAGTGCCAGATCCCCTATGTTCTTTTCCGTGCAGCCATCTCCCTTTGGATATGAGATGAAACAGGAGAGGGCTATGTAACATAAGCCCTAAGGAGGCCTGTTTTTTTGTTTTTTTTTAAAAAAAACAACTTTAAAAAGCCCACAAACAAACATGATCAGGGTGTATAATCCTAAATACATTCTCTCAGGCGTAGGTGTGTGAGAGCTGAGATAATTAAATCCCTTGCTTTCCGTTAGTACTGAGTCAATGTTGTTTTGGTTTTCTTTTCAGGTTTCCTTGACTAGATTCTTGAGCTCATAAACAGTGCTTAGAGTTGCCTCATCTGAAGAGATTAAATGTACCAGACTCGATATCTGGTCAGCTGCTTTTGAAAGCAGAATGGTGGTCTAGATGCAGCTTGGTTTGAGTCTAGGGCTGGGGAAGAATGTCAATTTAGTTGCATTCGAAGGTGAACTTACCCAATCCACACTTGCTGAAACAAGGCATGAACCAAATATGCAGCCACCGTCCAAAATTCACACTGCTCAGAATTTTTCAGTGCCTTCGCCAGCAAAGTAAGGTGTACCAAAATGCACATATTTCTATTTCTGTGACTGGATTTTGTTTTAATTGTTTTCAATGCTGAACTTTAAATTGTGTAACCTGCTTGTGAAACAAGGGTAATAATAACAAATAACAAATAAATAATAACAAATAACAAATATAATGTGAAATATTGAAAAAATTGCATGGCATGTATTCATTAATATATAGGGGAAATTGCTTTGCAAAAATGTGTATATTAGGAGAAATCCACATTGGAATGCTGATTAATATATAGGGGAAATTGCTTTGCAAAAATGTGTATATTAGGAGAAATCCACATTGGAATGCTGATGACTTTTCATGAAGACTTTTTTTTTTAAAATGCAAATTGACATGGAAATGTGAAGAACTGAAGACTGGGAAAATGAGCAACTGAGAGAAACCTAAAATGGTGGATTTGCACATCCCTGTTTGAACCAGCAAGGCAATTATTAATTGTTCCTTGCTTTCAGACTGAATATGGAACAGGTGAGGTGGTTTTTTTGGTTGCTGATCCACTAGCAAATTTGACCCCTGTTTCTCTCCCTGCCCCTCAGCTTAGTTTTGAAAAGTGCTGAGGACTCTCATGACCTTGCAGAATGCTTGGCACACACTGAAAGAAAAACATGTGCTCCATACCATTGACGTCAGTTAGCCTATATTAAATATATACGCAGGGTGTCTACGGCATGGCTGGGGGAACTAGGCCAGGCTGATGCCTGCCTATTCTGGCTTGGCCTATGTGCGTGAGAGGGGACTGCATGTTGATATGGAAGCAGGAAACTTCTAATGGGATTGAAGGCTGAGGCAAGGTGAGGTAGGCTGGGCTGCAGAAGTTAGAAGCACTCATTTGAGGGAAAGGAGTGGGGAGCGGTTAAAAGAGAGACCATAGCAGAAAGACAGAAAAATAATGGAGGGAAATTGCAAAGCTGTTGAATAAATAATGGGAAATTATTTCCTTGACAGTAGAGGTATTGAACTTAAGGGCTGACTAAGGGGACCTGAGAGAAGCCTGAATAAATTGTTGACTGGGGCTAGGCTTGCCAAATAGCAACTCTAGGTAACACTATGTATGAGCTGCTTCAAACTAAGCTAGATAGATAGATAATTTATTATGATCAGAGACCAGCTTATAATACACACTTGGGGGTACAGTCACAGAAGGAAAACAAACAATTAAAACAATGTACAACAATAAATTTAAAAACAAAGTACAACAATAAACTACCGCAGGGAGCTGACCCAGAGTCACCCATAGAACTGAGTTTGGGGATTTTCTTAACGAACTAGTTTAAGTTGGGAGATGGTCTACACATACAGATCTGTTCACAGAATCTGGTGACCATCTGGGTCTTCTTCTGATTGTTGCCTAACAAGAAAAGGTCAAATTTTTGCTTTTCCGGGAGTTCAACGAGCCTCACCAGTAAAGGATCAATGGAAACTAAGCTATAGTTTAGTGTTTTGAGAAAGAGCCAAGCTTCCTTGGGCCTTGTACACTCCCTATCCAGCACAGCCATGAAGAGGAGTAAGTTTTGCTTCATTTTTTAGGTACACCACCACTCACCATGCTGTCCAAACTCAATGAACTGTGCTGCATCGCAAACATAGTTTGTTGAAACAAGCCATTTTAAAACTATAGCTTATGACTTGTTTCAACAAAACCATCTTCAAACCATGACTTGTGGTTTGTTTCCCACAATGCTAAACCCATGGTTTGTGTGTGAATCATATCAATGTATCTATGGTCGGTATTGCAAGTAGCTCTATGCAGATGCTACACATTAAAAGAAGAATGGAAGGGTTTCTTTCAAATGTTTTCACCAGCCCCTGTTCTTCTGCTTTTTAACATCAGCATGCTCTGCAGTCTTCAGTCAGTAGCAAACATGATCTTTATGCTCTGAAAGGCTTCCATTTTCTGATTTAGTCAGATTATACTGCTGTTAAAGGCACAAGAAGAGGCTGTGCAAGTTTTTGTTGTTCTCTTGATAACTGGGCCCAAGCAAAATTTTCAGTTTGCAATCTGAACAATACAAACATCTACCAAACAAGAATGCTTGTAAAAGAAAAGGAATAAAACAGGGTTTTTTTTATCAGATATGGGATATGTTGTGGTCTGTGACTTCAGCAGTTTTGAAGATTCACTGAGTTTTGAAGTGTGCAATCCTTTGTTTCTTCTCAGAGCTACGTCACACTGAGTTCAATGGGTCAGTATTGGATTTAGGCCCTAGGCTTCAATACACATGACCTTGAAGAAGGCTTAGCAAACCCTGAAAGAAATATACCATATTGAACCCAGTGAGACTTATGTCTGAGTCAGTCTGCATAGGATCAGGCTGTATAAAAAGCAATGCTACTAAGAAGCCTCATGGAAGTCAATACAATTCACTTCTGAGTAAACATGATTGCTGAATGTTAGGCAGACAAGAATATATCTATGGAGAAGGGAAGACCATCCTGTCATAATGCAACATTGAAATGAACTGTGATGATGTGATTCACATAGGGCTGCGCTTGAAGACAGTTCAGAAACCTCAGGTGGTACAGAATGTTGTGGCTTATCATCTGGGTGGAACATGTCATTAGGAACGTAGTAGTCATAAAGGTAAAGGGATCCCTGACCGTTAGGTCCAGTTGCGGACGACTCTGGGGTTGCGGCGCTCATCTTGCTTTACTGGCTGAGGGAGCCGGCGTACAGCTCCCAGGTCATGTGACCAGCATGACTAAGCCGCTTCTGGCGAACCAGAGCAGTGCATGGAAACAGCGTTTACCTTCCTGATGGAGCAGTATCTTTTTATCTTCTTGCACTTTGACATGTCAGATGGACTTCTTTCCTATTTGCTATGTACTAAGCTTGGATCCAAGAACAATAGGCAGGTAGGATCCTAGAGTGCAACAACCTGATTGGCTTGCAGGAGCAGCCCAATCAGACCCCAGGAGGAAGTTAATCAGCCTATTAGGCCAGTAGAACCCTAGAATACAACAACTGATTGGCCTGCCAGTAACAGCCCAATCAGGCTCCAAGAGGGAAACATAATCGACCAATCAGATGGGACTCATTGTGTAAATAATGTATATAAAGCCTGAGGTTTTGGGGAAAATTCATTCACTGTTTTTCAAGCGGCAATAAAGAGCATGAAATCACTACACGACTCCAAGTATATTTCACTATTGAAACCTGGCTTTTTAGGATGGCATTTTGTATTAGCTGAAGGTGTTTGATATTGGGTTTCCCCCCTTGTTGATATTTTAAAGGCTGAGTTTAATTGCAGCATTGCTGTTTTGTAGAATGAGTTTCAATATTCATGAATTTCATGAATGCTGGTTTTATTTAATTTATTTTTTGTTATTTATATCGGACATCTTATTTTATTTGCCACCTACATGTCAAATAATGGCTTCTAAGCCATTTATAACTATGAAAACTATACATAGTTAAAATACACGATAACAAATCCATTGAGTCTTTAAAGCGTCCTGAATGTACAATAAAACAAACACAAATAATAACAATCAGAACAGTTAGAACAATAAAATCAGAGTTTGTCCCAGGGGAATGCATGTGTATACTATATACTGCTCCAGGAGGACATCACTTTTCTTTTCTTGAATTAGCTATAGGTCTGCATAAGGAACCCCCCTCGTGCACCACCACTGACAAATGTTTTACAAGCAGACAAGCTTATAAAATGCCAAAGAAGGGGGAAAGTGTTCTAATAGTACAGCTGTTTTCTGAAGAATAAAACACAAAAGCATCCTTGTGCCCTTCATAGCCTAAGGCTACCAGGGACATAAACAATAAAATATAACAACATTCCGCAAAAGAAGAATCCCCCAAATTGGTTACAGAGTCTCAGGTCATAAGTGAAGTAGCTGCCTCCCCAGGGCAAACGTAGAACTGATCGCTGTTTGATCTTTGCAAGTGGACTACTGTGTTTTGTTCCAGGGCCTTGTCTAGTCTATTTTAAAGCAATAAACCATCCGAACACCTTCTACAAATATAACCTTTGCACCTAGCAGAGAAGACAGTTCGACAATACAATGCGATTTTGTATTGCATTGTGCTGCATTGTATGGTGCTGTTCTGTGCTGTCAGAGGCTATACGCCTCTGAATGCCAGTCGCTGGGAATCGCAGATGCAGAAAGCACTGTTGCGCTCAGGTCCTGCTTGCGGGGCTCCCACAGAAATCTGATTGAACACTGTTAAAACAGGATGCTGGACTAGGTGAGCTTTGGGGCTGATGCTATGGGCTTCTTATGTTCTTAAATCTCTGAGCATTAGGTTGTTTATTTTGCCAGGAGTATGATTCTAAGTTGGAAAGTGCATTTAGAGCCAGATGAAAAGGTGCTGCGGCAACACATTAATTGAGAATATTGCTCATGGTCCCATCAAAGTTTAGCACTTTTCAGTCGCATTGGTATGTGCTTCACTTTTGCTGGATCATATCCATTGTTAAATATTCGTTTTGATTTTGCTCTGCTTTAAATTTGCCTACTGAATGTTGTGCTAATGAGAGTTTTGAGTTAGGGGGCAATACTAGGGTTGCATCCAAATAAAATCTACCCAGAGGAGACCTATTAAAATGAACAGCCTAAGTTCCTAATGTTCATTAATTTCAGTGGGTCTACTCTACATATGACTAACATTGGATACACAATCTACAGAAAGCAGAATAATCTGTAAATTAGAAGAGTAATGTAATAGGCGATCATGTGTTGATGGAACTAACATTTCAGAATGTAAACTATGGTTGAAGGCAGATGCCACATGAAAAGGGTGATCTCAGTGCGTCACTCAGCCTGGCTTCCTCCCAATTCTGAAAGCGAAATGATAGATGTGAGTCAAATGCTGGATCAGCTGTCAGCCCTGCCCATTCATTCCCTTGTACTTTTAAGCAGGCTGCCTGCCTTTTTAAAAAAAGTGTGGCATGAATGTCAATGTGTTTATTGGATCTTTCATCACCTTATTAATAAATCCACAAAGAACTGCTCTGGGGAGAGGAGTTTACTTGGTGACATCACAGAGGGCTTAGTTGATCAACTTTAAAGCTGCACACAAAGAACCTCAATCTTTGAGTAGAATATAGGCATTACTGAGCGCAGGGAAGGTTCTTACAATGTGGCACCACTGTCCTAAAAATAGCCTGGAAGTTTCACCTAGAAACTCAGGGCACAGTTCTTGGACCAAGAGATGAATCATTGTGCCCAAGCCACTCATTGGAGCTCTTCATGCATTTTCTCTCTTGAATGTACTGTATGTGCAGAGGCTCCCATCCCAACCTCCCATCCCAAAGCTGCAGGCCCTCCAGCCACACCCCTAATGTGCCTTTGAAGATGTGATAGCAAATGGTGGAGTTGGAGAACATGCAGATATTGTGATGGGGCCAGTGGGTACCATCTTGCTGCTGTAGCTCTTCTCTCTCTCTCTCTCTCTCTCTCTCTCTCTCTCTCTCTCTCTCTTGCCTTCTCTCCCCATCCCCACACTATGCACAGGAAGACCAGGCATGTGAAAAGCTCTATTATTGCAATTTTGCTCCCAGCCCTTTCACACTCCTGGTTAGCTTTCATCATTTCAGCAACCAGAATTATTATTTTTTTTTGGGGGGGAGGGTTATTTTATTGTTGTTGTTGTTAAACAATTGGGAGACAAAACCCCTTGCTGATTTACTTAAATGACCCAGAGATCTTCCAGAAGATGCCAGTTTGTTTTCTACACAACCTTGCACTAGAGGATAAAAAAAAGTCAGGGTATGATCTTAAATATAAAATACTAGCAAAAAGTGTTGCCTGAGAATTCTATGGCTTTGGTGAAAATTTGCATTGTATTAGGAAAATTTTCTCTGCAGAAAAAGTGTGTGTACTTTACTAGGCATAATTTTTAAAAAAGTGTTTATTGGGAGAAGTTTGCACTAAATTGCTGATAAATTTTCACAAGGATAAAACAAAAGACAACTCAAATTGCTGCAGAAATGTGGAGAACTCGGTTTAAGATTAGAAGAATGAGAAACCGAGAGAACCAGAACTTTGGCAGATCCTTCTATCCCTTACATGGAGATGTTGAAGACTGAATCTGGGAACTTTTGCATTCAAATCAGATGATCTAACACTGAGCTGTGCACCTTTCCCAAATGAATTTATTTACTGGTACTTTAATGTAAAAGTGAGAATGATTTGGCTCTCAGTAAAAAATTCTTAATAGCATTGGGGCCAAATTGTCAGATCTGGAGACCACTTGGCTGAGACCACTTGGCCGAGAAGAAGGCAATTATGTTTACAGAGAGAGCCAGTGCGGTGTAGTGGTTAAGAGTTACAGGCTTGTAATGTGGGTAACCAGATCCGCGTCTCCGCTCCTCCACATGCAGCTAGTGGGTGACCTTGGGCCAGTCACACTTCTTTGAAGTCTCTCAGCCCCACTCACCTCACAGAGTGTTTGCTGTGGGGAAGGAAGGGAAAGGAGAATGTTGGCCATTTTGAGACTCCTTCGGGTAGTGATAAAGCGGGATATCAAATCCAGACTCTTCTTCTTCTTCTACATGAGGGGACTTAGATTTCAGCGGATGTCCCTCTGTTCCCTAAGCTGCTACAGCCACACATGCCACATCCCATGGCATCCTTGAAGGCTCACATCACTGCTAGAGATGGTTTGGGCAGCGGTGGAGGGTGGGGCGCACCACGGGGCCTCCGAAGTCTGCCTGCCTTCTCCCACTCAGTTGCCCTACAGCTGGGAGGGGGGAGGCAGCGGGTGGACTGTTTGGGCAGTGCAGAGCCTGTGCATGTCCAAGCCACTGTGTCTCTCCCAGGAGAGACGCATGGCTTGGGTGCTCTGCAGTCCCCTCAGTGAGTGCCGCCCAATATTTTGTCACCCCCCTCAGTGGTGACACCTGGGGCAGACCACACCCACTGCACCCCCCTTCCTCCATCCCTCGGTTTGCGCTCATGTTTCTCTGGGTCTGGCCCAGTAAAAGGGAACCGCTACTCAGGAATGACATTGCAGTAATGAGACATGGGGGGGGGGGGGAGACAATATCCACTGAAGACCATTCATTCCCGGTCATTTTTTTCCCACAGTCTCTAGGCAAGTTCTGTTCATACACGTTTTCAGGGATTTTCCTCCCAACCTATTCTCTCATTTCCTGCAGAAAAGCCGCCCTTTCCAAGTTTGCTAATGTAATGATATCTGTTTTAACTGTCTAGGTAATTTATTCAAGATGAAATGATTTACTTGCTCTGACTTGCTGGCAGCTTAAATCTTTGTGTGTGTGTGTGTGTGTGGCAGCAGCGGGGTATGTTGCCAGGTCCAGACTCTTAAAGGCAGGTTCACACACAGTCAAAAATCAGCTGCTCTCCCATTGCAATTCAGTCCCAATGCACAGGTTTCTGCGGGAAGAAAAAAAAAAGCCCTTTGGGTACACTGATGGCACACATGCTCACTCTATGGTCATTTCTGCTACCACCGTGGTGGGAGAAGCTGCACTGGATCAAATTCTCCCTTTGTTGCAACACTTAAAGGTACAGGAGTCCTCTGAGAGCCAGGAAACCTAGACCACATTCACACCACACATTTCAGGCACCATTATATCACTTGAACAGAGTTTATTACTAACAAATTTATTGTTAAACCCCTCTGGGAATTGTAGTTTTGTGAGAGGAATAGGGGTCCCATAACAACTCTGAGCACCCTTAGCAAACTACCGTTCCCTAGATTCTTTAGTGGAAGCCATGGCTGTTAAAGTGGTATAATAGTGCTTGAAAGGTACTGTAAAGAGGCACCTTAGAATCCAAGCAAAAGAGCAGCCACATGGATATGAATTCACTTTGCATTGCATTTTCCACTCCAGTATTGCAGTTTCCCAAAGGGTAAGGTCTTGCTTAGCACTTTCTACCTAATACCCTGTTCAGGTGGGACCATAAATCAGTGGTGGAGCCTGTGTCTTGCATGCAGAATGTCAGAGGTTAAAAAGATCTGGAAGGAGGTAATAAGAACTACCTCCCCCCCCCGACACTCCAGCAAGCCGCTGCTGGTCAGAGTAGACAGTTCAGAGCTAGATGAACAAAGGGCTCCTCCAGGTAACCTGTTCGTTCAGCATTCATCCTGCTCCACTTGCACAAATGAGTGTTCATTCTGATTTATTTACATCCATCCTGCTGTATTCCCATCTAACATTCATTTATACCACCTTTCTCAGGGCACTTCCCTGCCAACTTCCTAGAAGAAGAAGAAGAGAAGAGTTTGGATTTGATATCCGGCTTTATCACTACCCGAAGGAGTCTCAAAGCAGCTAACATTCTCCTTTCCCTTTCTTCCCCACAAATAAATCAGCTTTGTTTTTCTGGAGATCCAGTGTAAGGGAGGGCGGAGGGAAGAATCACAATGTGCTCACAGTGCTCCCTAATCAGCTGCTGTTGATGGATTATTTTGCTTCCCAAGACAAATGTTGGTTTTGCTGTTGACTTTGCCCCGAGCGCTGTTGGAAAGGAGAATAACTAAACATGGTAGGTTTGGCCACAATCCCGAGGCAATAGTCTAGCAAGAGTATCTCAACTGGGGGATCCCTTTAGTAGCTGATATTAAATACCAACTTGGGAGACATGTAGCCCCTTGCTGATATTAATATCCAGTTGCATGGACCCTCTTTAGTGCGTATTCATTAAAGCAGCAGGTCATTTCCCCTGGTGAGTTAATGTGCTTTGGAACATTTCTGAACTGCATGATCAAAGCGTATACGGTCTTGGCTCGGAATTTTTGCAGTGCTAAGACATGTTTATTAAACTACGTTTTGGCACTGCTTCTTTCGTAAAGTGCTGAGTCTGTGAAATGGGGGAGGGGAATATTCCACGTCAGGTGCATGAGTAGGTACAGCTTCATGCCTCCGTTTGAAACCACCAACATGAGCATCAAAATGTGCATGAATAATGGACTGTGATGTGGTCTCTTTATAGCTACAGGGGAAATTGAAAGTTACAAAAGAAGCGTCACCTAGCCACTTTGAGACTCCTTAGGGTAGTGATGGCTCTGGGTAACTGCTGGGTGTTAAGAGTTTCAAAAATGGCAGAATCAGCCATTGGCCCGGGTGGCGCTGTGGGTTAAACCACAGAGCCTAGGACTTGCCGATCAGAAGGTCGGTGGTTCGAATCCCCGCGACGGGGTGAGCTCCCGTTGCTCGGTCCCTGCTCCTGCCAACCTAGTAGTTAGAAAGCACATCAAGTGCAAGTAGATAAATAGGTATTGCTCCAGCGGGAAGGTAAACGGCGTTTCCGTGCACTGCTCTGGTTCGCCAGAAGCGGCTTAGTCATGCTGGCCACATGACCCGGAAGCTGTACACCAGCTCCCTCGGCCAATAAAGCGAGATGAGCACTGCAAACCCAGAGTCGGTCACGACTAGACCTAATGGTCAGGGGTCCCTTTACCTTTACCTTTTACAGGAATTAGTATACCATAGCTGAGCAATTGGCAGACTACCTCTGATACTGGTGGTAATATAGCCATTGTGACCTTTATCCTTCATGGATTTGTCTAATTCCCTTTTAAAGCTGTTCAAGTTGGTAGCCCTCACTACATATTGTGGCAGTGAGTTCCATAGTTTAACTGTGTGATGTGTGAAGAAGAGCTTCCTTTAGTCTGTCCTGAATCTCCCACAATTCACATTCATTGGACGACCTTGGGGTTTAGTATTATGAGAGATGGAGGAAAGCCTCTATCCATGATCCCATGCCGTCATAATTTTATACATTTCTACAAGACCCCACCCCCCCTTAAATTAACCCCCACCCTACCTATGTGTCCATCTATCTATTATTTCCTGTTACATTGTTTTCAAAAGTAGTTTGTTGCGGTGCTCAGGCAAACAGACAATGCGGGTAGAAACTTGCTTTTAATTTCTGAGCTCTCTGGGGGGAGAGAACAAATAGGTTCAGAAAAGAATAGTGAGGCATTTGAGGCTTCCCTTGGCCTTAACAAGTTTGCAGATGTCAAAAACGGTCTTCACAGGTGATTCACACAGGCATTGACTCATCAAACCACTTGGGCACATTAAAAGAGGGGGAAGGCAGGCAAACAAGTTGCAGAGACTTGGTGCGAAACTTCTCTTGTCAAAAGCTCAGCATGTGTTGTTTTTTTGGGTTTTGCTGGAAGTATTAAAAATGAAGGGCAAATTTGCAAATGTGATTCATAGAGCATGAAAACGTCCGACGCAGGCATCGCCTCAGGAGGTGGGATGGGGGGGGTCATAATAACTCAGTGGCAAGACACATGCTTTGAATGCAGAAGGTCCAGGGCTCAATTGCTAGCAAATCCAAAATGCTTGGGAAGCAGGACAAGATGCCCACGTACCACCACCCCATGCACAGAAGCCGATCAAACTGGTAGATGAATTTTACTTGGATGCTACTGACGGCCTCCACCACAACTGGTAGGCAGCAGGCTGGTTTGGGAGGCACAGGGCAAGTTCCAGTACAGAATTCTCTCCTCTAGTGCCTTGGAACCCCACACACAACTTCTGCCGTCTGAGGCAGCTGCTCCCCTCTGCCTAATGGCAGGGCCAGCCCAGAGCATATCCAGTTAAAGCAGCAGTAGGCAACATGGTGCCCTCCAAATTTTGTTGAACTACAATTCTCATCAGTCTCAGCCTTCATGGCTAATGGTCAGGGATGATGCAAGTTATGGCACAGCAGTATCTGGAGGAATCCATGCTGGCTACCCCTGAATGAAAAGGATATGGGAATGAACTCTGTCTGCCCAAGTTCTGGAGAACCATGGCAAGTCATAAGAGTCTGAGTTGCGGCAGCCATTGTGGTCCAGCTTCTCTGGGGAGTGAGAGGGTGCTGCTGCACTTCTTCCTTGCCAGAAAACAGCCAGCCCCTTTGTAGCCTGAAAATAGATTGTTTTCATTTATTTGTTACATTTATTACCAACCCTTCCTCCAAGTAGTTTCAAGTTTTATTCTCACAACAGCCCTGTGGGGTAGGTTAGGCTCAGAGTCGGTGGAGGTCCAAGGTAGGTAAACCAAAGCAGCTTCATGTCCGAATGAGGATTTTAGTATAGATCTCTACAGTCCTAGTCTGAAACACTAACTTCTCCCCACAGTGACACATCAGATCAAAGTAACTCTCTTGTCATCAATGCGGCCCCACCAGGAATTGTCCTTTTATTTAGTCATTATTACTGTATTATTATTGTATGCCACTTTTCCTCAAATGAGTGCTAAGTGGTGCACATGTCTAGCTCTCTCTCTGTTTTTCCTCACAACTCTGTGAGGACCGTGAGGCAATGACACGCAAAACCAGCTGAGGCAGCTACCTCAATCTGCCTAACTGTAGGACGAGACGTGACAGAAATTCAGGTCAACGGCCCACCTAGTTCAGCATCCTGTTCTCACAGCGGCCAACCAGATGCCTATGGGAAACCCACAAGTAGGACTTGCATCACTACATCTTGTGGGAGCAAATTTCATATTTAACTACGGATAAACTAAAAAGGTTTGCCGTTCCAAGCACGGTTTTCCACACCTGCCCCCAAGCTTGCACAAGCCTTCCTCTGTTTTCTGTCCTATGACTTTCCTAAATCATCTTAGCCTCACCTTACCTGACCCTCCACTCACACCTGACTCCCTGTTCCTAATGATGACACAACTCATTTGGCAATTGATCTTTCGTTTCACTCTTGTTTTGTTTGTCTACTGTAGATTGTACTGTACTAAATGGGAAGGAATGGGCTCAGTTTCTCAATCACAGGCCTGCCCTCCTTTATTTATAACAAAAGCCCCTTTCCTTTTCGTTTGTTTGTAACGCTTCCAACATCCTTAACAAACTACAGTTCCCAGTATCATTTAGGGGGAAGTCTCATGCTTTAAACATGCAGTGTGTATGCTTTAAATGCAGGGAAGTATCTATCCTCTGTCATTTTGCACCTGGTTCTGATTGGTAGATCCTGCGGTTCTCATAAAAAACAACAACAATCCACCAAGTAGATCTGGAAATCCTAAACTCTGCCCTCCCAAAACAATTTGGAGAAGTACTGTAATGATTTCCTTTAACCCTCTGCTGATAAATAAAAAGTGTTCCATTTTCAGAATAATGAGGGCTACATTTCTGCCAATACAGATATGAGTAATTAAAAGAGGTGGGGTTTTTTGTGGTTGTTTTAGGAGGGAAGAGGAAGCAGAACTCAAAGACTTTGTTAATGCCTCCTAGCACACACTGCATGTGTGGGCTTGCTGAATCCTTTTCTGTTTTCCATTCCCCACTGCAATGGAAATAGAGCTGCTAAACAGTCAGTCACACCCTTCTCTCCAGAAATAGCAGTTCTGTTTTCTGGGATCGCAATGCAATTCATGAAAGTGCTACACCTGGAAAACAGATCTCCAGATAATGAAGGATGCACCACCCCTAAATCAAAGAAACATATAAATAAGCACTAACAAAGAGCTTATTGTCTTGGCAGACCAGGGGGCACCTCGCTCTATTCCTTTGTTTGAGGGAAAGCAATTAGGAACCAAGGATCTTCTTACACTGCCTATCCCTTCATTGACAGGCTTCCTGGCTGATTTCTGTTAGTACAGCTTGAGGCATGTTACACCCAGAGAAAATGGTATGGTGTTGGGGTTTCTTCCCTCCAAACCCTGCTGCGCACTCTACTCAGCAACTGGGTTCCTGCACCAAGGAGCCTGAATGCCTTGGCTGGCTGGCCAGAGCAGCAGAGACATAGCCAGACTGCAGCAGAGGGCTACAAAACACTGACTCCCCATCATATGTGACCATGAAAATAATGCCTCTACTGTACTAACTTCAGCTTGCACCTATATGCTGAAATTTCTGTGTATATGACTAGGTAAAAGGTAAAAGACCCCTGGATGGTTAAGTTCAGTCAAAGGTGACTATGGGGTTGAGGCGCTTATCTCGTTTTCAGGCTGAGGGAGCCAGTGTTTGTCCACAGACAGCTTTCCAGGTCATGTGGCCAGCATGACTAACCCGCTTCTGGTGCATGGAGGACCGTGACGAGTGCCAGAGCACATGGAAACGTCGTTTACCTTCCCGCCGAAGCGGTACCTATTTATCTACTTGCACTTTGGGGCATGCTTTCAAACTGCTAGGTTAGCAGGAGCTGGAACAGAGCAATGGGAGCTCAGCCCGTTGCGGGGATTCGAACCACCGACCTTCCGATTGGCAAGCCCAAGAGGCTCAATGGTTTAGACCACAATGCCACCCGTGTCCCTCTATATGACTAATACTTTGTGGCAGTGAGTTAACAAGCACCAGCCATCCATTGTTGGCTACCAGCAAAAGCACCATCAGTCACCAGAGTGCCATAGAAGAAGAAGAAGAAAGTGGGAGCACTCGCCAATATGACCTGGAACAAAATTTCATAATGAGCCCATTCATGGCAAACCTAAGCATAAGCAATGCCCATGACATAGAGTAATTCCAAGCAAAACATCACTGGGAACATCTCCCCACAACCAAATTTTCTGTACTCAGATTTGTCAATTGGTGATGACCCAGAAGACGAAGACAAAGAAGAAGAGGAGGAGGAGGAGGAGGAGTTTGGATTTGATATTCCGCTTTATCACTACCCGAAGGATTCTCAAAGCGGCTAATATTCTCCTTTCCCTTCCTCCCCCACAACAAATACTCTGTGAGGTGAGTGGGGCTGAGATTATTCAGAGAAGTGTGACTAGCCCAAGGGTACCCAGCAGCTGCATGTGGAGGAGCGGAGACGCGAACCCGGTTCACCAGATTACGAGTCCACTGCTCTTAACCACTACACCACACTAGCTCTCTTATTTGTTGCCACAGAAAACAAGTGCAACACAGCTACTCCTCTGGAATCATAGAATCGTAGAGTTGGAAGGGACCCTTAGGGTCATCTAGTCCAACCTCCTATGCAGCTGTCCCATACAGGGATCGAACCTGCAACCCTTGGTGTTATCAGCAGCACGCTCTAAGCAATGAAATGGAACTTGATTAGCTTATTTTATTGCCAAGCCAGCATATGCTTTGCATTCTGTGCACAACTCATTGTTTTGTTTATCGTTTTATGACCCCACTTGATTGCATCACCTTTCTAGGCTAAGCAATTATGGGCTTCAAAACAATCCTTGCTGTGGAAGCTCAGGCATGTTGCATGGACCCAAGCCTGTTATTTTGCTAGCAATTTTTAACCTACCTACCTGTGTGTGGCATGAAAGACAGGTGAAATTAGGATCCTTACAAAGCCAGAGATGTTTCAATCTTTAGCTTTAGCTGAAACAAAGATTTAACACAGCATCTAAGATAAATGTGTGGAGTCTGTTTACCTTGCTGCTGCATTTCAGTACTTTCACAATATTTATGCAATTTAATCTGTTTAATCTCTTTTTATGGAAATGAGGGCTTTTTGCAAGAAGAAGAAGAAGAAATGTTCTCACTCCTCTCAACTCTTCCCCCATCTGGTAGATAACCCAACATGACTAGCTCAAACTTTCAGTGCTTTTGGCTTTCTTATGTAACACAGCTTTTACTAGAACTTTTTCTACTTTAATGTTTTCCCCCACTGCTAATTAAAATCTGTAAATCAAAGCCTAATGATACAGCCCATAGCTATGCATACAGTGCGGCAGAGACAGGGAGGAGGAGCAGGAGAGAATAAGGAGTTTGCGTTTGGGATGGGTTGTTGCAAACCCAAATAAAATGCTTTGCAATGTTGGGAAATATCTGCATGGGGGATTTGCTCTGTTGAGATGCACCATCCGCAGCTATTTTACGCAGAATCACTATTGATGATTGCATGAGTAGATAGTAAAATAGAGAGGACCATTGCATATTATGAGGAACACTGCAGGCAGTATACAAAATACTCAAGTGCATTCCATCAGTTTCCACTGGGGATAAAGCATCTTTTAGTTCACCCACTGACCCATCTGCTGGTTGTTGGGTGTTTTTTTAAGTATGTAGTGGACATCCAGTGATAGCTTTCTCTGCTTCTGCTACAGCACAATAGCACCAAGCTTGGTTTAAGGGGGGGACTTGGAAGAAAGAAGATACATTGTCCGTTAGGAAACCCTCAGTGCTGCTTGCCAGCAATGGAAGCATGAGCCTGCCTTGGTCCTGCAGTCAACCTGATCAGAATTGTGGGTGGGTGGGAGACTAAGGAAAGCTGAATCTCTCCATGATTGCAATGAATAGTAGTCCGATGCACTAAAAACACAAGAGACTACCTTATACTGAGTCAGCAGCAAAGTGCTATCCAGATGTTGTTCTCAGCCAGTACGACAAGTGGTTGGGATGTTGAGGGTTATAGTCCAAAAACACCTAAAAACCTCTGAGGGCCATTCTGGAGAACCACTACCAGTCAGAGGGTTGGGAAACCTGGTTGGCTGCATTCACATCCCAGTTTATTCCATATCCCCAACATTTCCCTAACTGTTAATGTCTGCATTATATTTCACCTGTTGCACGATGTAAAAGCCACTTCTAGAAAAAAGAAAGCGTGTTTAGCATTCATTTTCATGTTACTTGATTCCAGAAAAAAAATATGCAACCTTAAAAACTGTGGAAATAAAGTGATGAAATGTGAGGCAGTATGCCAGTATACAGTTCTTTCCTGTTGTTTGCATAAGAGATCAGAAATGTGCATTTGTGGAAAGGTTGGGGCAGTAGCTATATTGTGTTCTGTGCAACATGCTGATATGTCCATCAGAAAGCTACAGTCCCATAAGACATCAGGTACTGCAGTGTGGAAAAAAAATCAGAAAATGGGACAGAAGCCCTGATATTATAATCAGGAAAACTAACGCAATATTACACACATCTGAATGCATCCTAGTTGTCTCCCACTCTGACTGGCATAGGTTCTGCGGGATTGCAGACATGGGACTTCCCCAGCCATCACTGGAGATGTCGGTGTGCAAACCCACAACCTTTGCATGGAGAGCTCTGCTGCTCAGCTCCATCCAATTCCATTTCGGTTCATGCCATGTTGGGGAGGAGATCCAGTCAATTTCCTGGAGCACCTTTCTGGTTCCATGCAATTGTTGTCAAGGGGAGAGCGGTGCTCAAGCAAGGTTTAGTTTGAAAGGGAGGAAGGGAGCCATTCCAGTTGAGTAGACCAGATCAAAAGAAACAGTCTGGCTAGTTCCCCTTTCCCTCCCAAGTTGGCAGATTGCTGGCAATTCTTCTAGGGCCTGATTTACCACCCTCAGAGACAAAAAGCTGTAGATTGCAGAGCCTTCCTTGGCACAAATACAGGATGAACAGCCATTGACAATCAGCAGGAATGTATGGTTTACACAACAAAGGGACAGTTATGATATTTCTAAATATTTGCAATAGCTCCATTCCCAGGCGGTGTGTGTGTGTGTGTGTGTGTGTGTGAGAGAGAGAGAGAGAGAGAGAGAGAGAGAGAAAGAAAGAAAGGGGAAGGGGGCTCAGATTTGCAGAGACCATCAGCGCGAAAGCTTGCAGCAGTAAAACTCTGTACATCAAAGATGAGATTCCTCCCTATATAATGTTATTGCGTGTGCCAAAGGAAAACATCTGGCTCCTCTGATATACAGTTTGCAACAAATGCCTTTTCACGGAGGGCCGCCTCTCCCTTTCTAATAAGAGCGAGCCCATTAGTATCATTAAGTGTGGCGTGCGTAATCCTGGCAATCAAAAGAAAAACAAAGCAGGTGCAAGAGCAGCTCCAGCAAAATGAAAAGAAGAAGGACATCTGAATTTGTTTTGATTCACTGAACAACAATGCCTCATTTTCTATGCACAGTAAAAAAAGAAAAAAGTTGTAATTGTAGTGTTTTAAGTGGGAGGCAGGGGTCTTTCCAGAAATCCAGAAATACCAACTTGCTGTTGATTTTGTTGCAAGGGAGGGGGGGGATGAGAGAGAGAGAGAGGTTGCTTTCTTTCCATTCATTCACAGTTGACTTGCTGTGTTTGAACAAACCATTTTTGGGGCCTGATTTTGAATCTAATCCAAGGAAATGTCTGTCCCTCCCCGGTGCTAATTAACTAACACAACTTCAATAGGGATTTTGCACTTAAAAGTAAATAATTGTTTTATGGCTGGCTAGGCTCATCCCTTCTGCTTTGATAGTTCCCAATAAAAATGCAATAGGAAATCATGGCGTTCTTCCACCACTGGGGAGAGATTGGCTTTTATCGCAGAACTCAATCTGTCTCACGAAATGCAAATATATTCTAGAGTTGAAAGGCACCAAAGATAACAGTTTGCTTTTGCCAACTCCCAGGATAGTTGCACTGAGATCACTGTGCATAGTGTACCTAGTGGGGATTGGATGCATCTGCAAAGTTTGGTTTCTCCTTTTCCTTGTTTTCCCAATCTTCATTTTGCACGAAAATTCGTGCTCATTTCTTTGTGTGCATTTTTAGATATGTTTTTGCCCAGTCAATTTTTGCAAGTAATTTTCAATGAATAAAATGCATTTCCATATGTTATTTTCACCAGCACACACTTTGTAATGTGCTTTTCACTCATATTCGTACACACTCTTTGGTTGGAGAAATGCACTGCAAAATTTGGAGAAGTACGAATTTCAAGAAAGAGCTGAACAAATTTATCACCCATCCCTAGGGGTGGAATTCTTTCTTCCTTGCTTGCTTTGCTTTTCAGTGGGTTTCTCACACTGCACTTTGAAGCTGCTGAATCAAGGCTTGTTCCCTGGGTTGTTTTGCAATTTCATAACGTCGCCTTCGGCTCATAGTAGCAGTGACATGCCTGACTTGGAATAATGATGACCTTCTTGGCTGTGTCGAGATGAACAAATCTGAAATGGGTGCCAACCAGGTGAGACTGCATGCAAGGTTTCCTCTGATGATATACTCAGGTGCAGAGTGCCAACAGGACTGAAGCTAAAACAGGGCTACTGAAAAACAACACCTGCATAAGTTGCAGACCTAGTGTATAGTTTTGATGTGCGAATAGTGCACCACTCTCAGTCTTGATTGCTCCAAGGCATTCAGTCTGGATAGTGGCCCTGGCTGTCTAATTCGTCCTCCTTATTCTCAATTTTGACCTTGTAGAGCTCAGCAGGGAGGGGGCAAAACTAGAATTAGTTGCCTCTGACTGCCATTAGCTCTGGCTCTACCTACTACTGGCCTCCCAACCTTCTGCCCTTCAATCCCCATGGGCACCAGCCACCACTGGATGAAATCACATTTTAAAGCATAATCTGTGTCACTTGCTGCACTGTATAAGCAACAAATAAAAAAGGAATAATTAGAAACCTTTGTTTTCAGAGAAATGTGAGCTATTAATTTTTTTTATAGAAATATTGTAACTTGAATTTGTTCCCAAATCAGCTTTTTCATTGATCACACTCTTGCATAAAAACTTTGGTCATGTTAAGTTTCAATAAAGATCTTTTAAATTTTAAAAAAAACAAAAACAAAACTTTGGTCATAATTAAGTGGGTGTATGGTTTACATCTCTTGGAAGAAAAGCAATGACAAACCTAGACAGCATCTTAAAAAGCAGAGACATCACCTTGCCAACAAAGGTCCGTATAGTTAAAGCTATGGTTTTCCCAGTCGTGATGTATGGAAGTGAGAGCTGGACCATAAAGAAGGCTGATCGCTGAAGAATTGATGTTTTTGAATTATGGTGCTGGAGGAGACTCTTGAGAGTCCCATGGACTGCAAGAAGATCAAACGTATCCATTCTGAAGGAAATCAGCCCTGAGTGCTCACTGGAAGGACAGATCGTGAAGCTGAGACTCCAATACTTTGGCCACCTCATGAGAAGAGAAGACTCCCTGGAAAAGACCTTGATGTTGGGAAAGATGGAGGGCACAAGGAGAAGGGGATGACAGAGAACGAGATGGTTGGATAGTGTTCTCGAAGCTACTAACATGAGTTTGACTAAACTGTGGGAGGCAGTGGAAGACAGAAGTGCCTGGCGTGCTCTGGTCCATGGGGTCATGAAGAGTCGGACACGACTAAATGACTAAACAACAACAACAACAACAACATGGTTTATATCCTATGACCTCAAGCTTGCCACTTACAACTTAAAGAGAGCCAGTGTGGTGTAGTGGTTAGGAGCGGTAGTCTCGTAATCTGGGGAACCGGGTTCATGTCTCCGCTCCTCCACATGCAGCTGCTGGGTGACCTTGGGCTAGTCACACTTCTCTGAAGTCTCTCAGCCCCACTCACCTCACAGATTGTTTGTTGTGGGGGAGGAAGGGAAAGGAGAATGTTAGCTGCTTTGAGACTTTGATGTTCTACCATTTGTGACAGGTTCTTCAAACTAAAACTTGCAATCCATGGCGTATGTGTTTCTATGTGAAATTTTTCATAAAGGTTATACAGAGCATGAAAGAACGCTTGAAGAAGTTGCTTGCTAACTGGTTAGCACCCTCCACTGATATCTATGTGCAGGGAGAAATGCTAGCCTGTGAGCTACCAAGTGCTTCCATGGTTCTGATTCAAATGCTGCTTACCTCCCAATAATTATCAGCAAGGATGATTTTTCTCCTTCGCCTCTCAATCATATAAACGACATCTCTGGCAGCTGCTGAAATGAGCGGCACATTTCAAATAACCAACATCAATCTGTCAACAGGTGGTTTTGGTTTGAAACTGTGTGCCTTGTCAAGTTTGCTGATAATGGGTGTTTATTTGATGAGTGCTCCTCATGTATGCGCATATATATATATATTGCAGTGTCCACATGATGACATTGTTATCAAAGGGCCAGTCTCTCATTTAAGCCAGATTTACCCTTTCTAGGAAATCTGAATGACATCTAGGACATCTAAATGACCCTTCATAATATTAACCTTCCCCCATTAGGAAGTTCTCATTACTGTTGCACTTTCAATGTGTTACATTTTTTGGTGCTTTTTGTTATATTACTGATATCATGGTTGTATTTTTCTATTGTGGATTTTAAATGATGCAAGCCACATTATGTAGCATATGTTGATTAGAAGTGTGTGGTATCAATGTGTGTGTGTGCATCTCTCTCCCTCCCTCTCTAATTATTTAGTGCTAGCCAAAATATCCAACAGTCTTCAGAGTTAATGTATGCCATTTTGCTGAATTGATGCCCATTACTATTCCCCTGCACTTACCCAGAGATCAATCCCTCTTTCCCAGGAAATTGGGAGTGGCCCTCAACTGGGCATCTGCCCCAAAGTCCTGCTCTGATGGTACCACCATTTATTAGCAGGCAAGAACAGGGTCTACTTGTTATCAGACTCAGCCAACCATTTATTTCATGTGCAAATTACTTGATTAGATCCCAGACACAGCTTTTGTTTCAATATGAAAAATACAAGAGGCCAGAATGAGGCATGTACCCAAGATATGAATGTGCTAAGTGTGACATGAACTTTCCCCCACTTGAGGATGTGAAGGGGCAGATTCTGACATTCTCACAGCTGGCTGACAAAGGATGGCTGTGTTTTTGCAAAGTGGCTGGAATCACAAACGGTGGCGATTTGAATTGAAGAATTAAATGAGGCTGCCCAAAAGCACAGGATATTGCTGACCTCACTATCCAACGAGTGAAGTAGTACAACACGTAACGTTGCAGTAGCTCTCTGTTAATGATCCCGTTATTAAGATTTGGCCGGCGTCCTGGAATAAGGACAATGGCTTGGCAATAACAGAATGATTTCGAAACAGCAGGTGTGAGCTGCAGAGTGTGAAAGCCAAGAGGTTGGTTGGGGAATCTAAAAAACAGGCATTGTGAAGCACTGCATATTGACAAGTCTTTAACAGACTGATAAGGTCTTTCTTTTTTTGTCTTTAGGAAGAAAAAGGCTGTCAAGTATCAGACAAGTATCCGTCACCAGATGTCGTTCCCATTTCTCCCTTCTTCTGCTTTCTTCTGACTATAGATGGGTGGAAAGAAAAACAAACCTTGTGTGTGGGTGCCACAAACCTAAGATCCCTCGCTGGAAAACAAACAGGACAAATTCTCACCATTTACCATTTAGTGTCTGATTGCTGGTGATCCAATGGAAACTGAAGTAGATTGTGTTTCCTGTGTAGGGATGTCAGAGAACAGGGATGAAGACAGGAAAGGAAGTGGACATTACTGGAGTTTGTGTCTTCTGTGTTTAGGAGCAGAATTGATATCCATTCATACCAATGTTGTTTCTAAGTCTGCAAATGAGATCTTTTTAACATTTCCTTCACATTGAAACAAGTTATGTAAATTTTTATAAGTAGCTATAAATAGCGGACACTGAGGCAAATAACATAGTTTGGTGGAATCCAAACTGCAGCAGAATAGAAGCATTGCTGATTGCAACAAATACAGTCCGAATGGAAACCACTGACTTCTTATGTGTATGGAGTAGCCAGCTTAAGTGCCACCCAGCTTGCTATACAGTGGTACCTTGGGTTACATACGCTTAAGGTGACAGACGCTTCAGGTTACAGACTCTGCTAATCCAGAAATAGTACCTCAGGTTAAGAACTTTGCTTCAGGATGAGAACAGAAACTGCATGGTGACGGCGCAGCGGCAGTGGGAGGCCCCATTACCTAAAGTGGTACCTCAGGTTAAGAACAGTTTCAGATTAAGAACGGACCTCCGGAATGAATTAAGTTCTTAACCCTAGGTACCACTGTATTTGGCATGCCAGCTTTTAGCAGTAGACGGGAGTACTTGTCAAGAATGCCAGCTATTATTATTATTATTATTATTATTATTATTATTATTATTATTATTAATATCCCGCCCATCTGGCTGGGTTTCCCCAGCCACTCTTTGCGGCTTCCAACAAAACATTAAAACACACCAATTCATGAAATATTAAAAGCTTCCCTAAACAGGGCTGCCTTCAGATGTCTTCTAAAAGTCTGGTTGTAGTTGTTCTCTTTGACATTTGGTGGGAGGGCGTTCCACAGGGTGGGTGCCACTATCAAGAAGGCCCTCTGCCTGGTTCTCTGTAACTTGGCTTCTCGCAGTGAGGGAACCACCAGAAGGCCCTCAGCCCTGGACCTTAGTCTCCTGGTAGAATGATGGGGGTGGAGATGCTCCTTCAGGTATACTGGACTGAGGCCGTTTAGTGCTTTAAAGGTCAGCACCAACACTTTGAATTGTGCTCGGAAACATACTCTTAAGCAATCTTGCATTTGGATAAAGTTGTAGCAACCCCCATCAATGAGATTACTCCCTACAGCCTTCCAAGCACAATTCAATGTGCTTTTAATTGTGAGTTTAACATACCTAAATGGACTGATATATGTAACATGCATTAAGTCAATGGTCAACATGGCACCCATAGGCACTCATGCTCTTGCAGAGGTCTTCCCTACTGCCCACAGGGTCTCTTCCCCACGTCTCCCTTCTCTTATAAAAGGAAAGAAGCATTCCTTTGTTGTCACTGTTTCTCTGGTTTGCAGATATACCCACAGGCCCCAAAAGGTTAGCGATCTGTGTGCTAGGCACTGTATAAAGAACAGAGAAGACACAAGTCCTTGCCTTTAGGTTTACCATCTAAAATAAAGATGCAATCCAAGTAGGGAGTTGTGTAAGTTGGAAGGAAATACAAGAAGTAAAAAAGCAATAATTAACCTCAGAATATGAAGAAGCAAAGTCAAATATTACCTCAAGAAGGAATGGCAAGAAAGAAAATATGTCCTAGAGCAAGTCACCAGACATACCGTATTTTTCGCCCCATAAGACACACTTTCCCCCCTCCAAAAATGAAGGGGAAATCTGGGTGCGTCCTATGGGGCGAATGCAGGCTTTCGCTGAAGCTTGGAGAGCGAGAGGGGTGGGTGCGCACCGACCCCTCTCGCTCTCCAGGCTTCAGGAAGACATCCGCAGCCCGGGCAGCCCTGCAGGAGGTCCGGCAGGGATGTCTAGGCTGCGGATAGCAGCCTGCTTCCCGGAGCGTCGGGCGCCCTGAAAGCAGAGCGCCCGGCGTTTGGGAGCGCATCCGCAGCCTGGGCAGCCCTGTGGGGGTTCCCCGCAGGGCTCCCCACGCTGCGGATAGCAGCCTGCCGCCCGGCGGGCGAAGCACCCTGAAGCAGAGCGCCCCGCGCGCCGGACAGACATCCGCAGCGTGGGGAGCCCTGCAGGGGTTCCCCGCAGGGCTCCCCACGCTGCGGATAGCAGCCTGCCGCCTGAGGCAGACATCGGCCAGCCCCACAAGCTCAGGGAGGTGCAGCGCCCTTCCTCGACCTGGTTTGGTTTCCCCGACCTGCTTTTGGGGGGGAAATAAAGGAAAACAATTTTTCCTTTATTTCCCCCCCAAAAAACTAGGTGCGTCCTATGGGACGGAGCGTCCTATGGGACGAAAAATATGGTACTCACCATCTGCCTCCCTGTACTTTCTTTGTTTATGCCCTCAGTTTGAAATTCATCCTAGCTTATAAAGACATTTTCAACGACTTTCAAGGATTCTTTCCACAGTACCTTGAAACTAAGATGCTCCAACTCCATGGCCCCTTGGAGACTAAATAGATTATTGTGTGGTAGTCAACAGCCTACTTCATCAGACTAATAGTGTCTGTGCATTTGAGAGATGGAGAAGTGGTGTGGAGCCAAGCAACTGTTGATGTTTCCTTTTTGTATTTTCTTCCTTTACATGCTGGTTTCAAGGGCTTTTTGCTACCTCCCCAGGAAGCAAGCCTACTCAATCATTTATAGTGCTGTTGCTCCCCACAGGTCATCAAGCAGCCTCCTAACAATAAACAGCATCTGTTGCTTCCCTCTTGGAAATTGAGTCAGGTGTTTGCATCCCACCATCATTCTTCTTGTCTGGCCTCTCAAGGACCAAGTTGGTTCCTAAATTAGTTGCTCCAGAGCGGACCCTTAGCAATACAGTTGGCCTGTATAGGCGTCTTCAGTAGCAAGGAGGATTCATTTACTGAAATGGCTCCGCTTAGGAAGCTTATATTGTTTGAGTGCTATTGAGAACCTTAAAGAATAAGCTAAACATTCTTCTTCATGACACTTCATCTCCCACTCAAAGGCACATCTGATCAACAGGAAAAGGGAAAAGACCAATATGGTGCAAATAGTGCTTCCTCTGCAAGAGAACTACCTACTTAAATCACAAATCTAAAGGATAATTGCAATTAAAAATGGACAGATCAGTCTACTAATGTTCCACGCCAGTTTCACCAGCACTTAATCATAGGTTCTGTCTCCTTTTCTGTGGATTTGTTTTTAAAAGAACAAAATTGGTTGGCACCCATCTGTCTCGATAGACAATGGAAGTGTGCGCCTTTGGGGTGAACCACTCAAACCATTGGAGAGAAGAAGAAGAGTTTGGATTTGATATCCCGTTTTATCACTACCCCAAGGAGTCTCAAAGCAGCTAACAATCTCCTTTCCCTTCCTCCCCTACAACAAACGCTCTGTGAGGTGAGTGAGGCTGAGAGACTTCAAAGAAGTGTGACTGGCCCAAGGCCACCCAGCAGCTGCATGTGGAGGAGCAGGGAAGCGAACCCGGTTCCCCAGATTACTAGTCCACTGCTCTTAACAACTACACCTGCAGTGGCTGAAGAGCCCAATATAGGAGAGACATGTTTTGTTGCAGCTGGGGCAGATGAAGGCGTCTGCTTGTGCTGATGCAGGTGTCCCGTGGTGTTTCTTTTTCTGGGCTCCTCCTAGCAGTCATTCCTCCTCTGGTCACTGCTGTAGATACACAACCTGACTCATTGTCTCCAGGCACTGTGGTTGTCTGCACGGGATTCCCACAAAGCGGGGTTGATGCTGCCAGCTTTCATGCCACACTTGCAGACATCTTTATAACACAGAGCTGGTCTGCCAAGGGGCCTGGTGCCTTATAACACAGAGTTGGTCAGCTCCCCATAGAAATTGTCCTTGGGGATCCTGCCATCTTCCATTCTGTGCACATGACTAAGCCAGTGTAGATGTTGCTAAGACAGGAGTGCGAACATGATGGGAATGTGGACTTGGGAAAGCACATCTTTTGTTTTAGCTGCTGTCCTGCCATGTGATGCATTGAGGAGTTGCTCATGTCTTGCAAAACAAAACAAAAAAATCCTTCCAGTAGCACCTTAAAGACCAACTAAGTCAGTTCTTGGTATGAGCTTTCGTGTGCATGCACACGAAAGCTCATACCAAGAACTGACTTAGTTGGTCTTTAAGGTGCTACTGGAAGGAATTTTTTTTGTTTTGACTATGGCAGACCAACACGGCTACCTATCTGTAACTGGAATCATGTCTTGCAAAATATTGCATTTTATTGTATGCCTTTTACACACATTTCCCTCTTGAGGCACACATTTTTATATGCTTTTCAGTGCACCTCCCTCTATAGTATACTCTTTTTGTATACTTTTAACATAAAATACACATTTTTTGGACCAAAACTGCATTACAAAATTCAGAGAAGTGTGTCATCCAATTGATAGCCATGTTCTGATCTGCATGTAAGTCCAGAACAGGTACATCAGATTGGTTCACTTTAAGAAGTGGACTGAATGAATTTCTCCTCTGTCCCTAAATGCAATGTGGCAAGTTTATGGTTTCAGATCTCAGGAAAGGTTAACGGGAAGGAATGTGTGGAGGCCATGGAATGATTACATAGACAACAATATCTTTAAAAGGCATTTGAACAACTTGCATTTGCAAAAGGTCACCCGATTGGGTCTGGATTTATGAGGCTATGAATAATTTTAAAAGAGATTATGCTGGAGTTTGTCTGTATAGATTGCGGCCACAGCAGGAACAGCAGCTGTGATCGTTTATACATGCTATTTTCTCTTCTGGGTTGGAGTTTAAGAGAAATTGGGAAATAGAGGGGTTTTCACTAAGCTTTCATTCCGTACCTGAGATTTCCCTAAGTACTGTGTGTACAACCATACTTATCTATCTAGGAAGGCACAATGTATCACCAGGATTGGAAACCTTTTGCCGTCTGAGGACTGCATGCCTCATGGGCAAGTTTCTGGGGGCCAAATGCTATTGGTGGGTATGGCCACCAATCATGGCCAATCATGGTACGATTGAATGATGTTTGCTTGGAAAAACTTTAACTACAGTCACAATCACTTTAGGCCCCTCCAGACATCTTTTTAATTGTTCATTCATGATCATTTGTGCTCATGATGGCAGACCCTCTAAGTGTCCCTATTTTCCAGGGATAGTCCAGATTTACAGAAGCCATCCTGGTTTCTGAGTTGATCCCAGAATGTCCCACTTTTCCTTAGGATGTCCCTATTTTTATTGGAGAAATATTGCAACCTCCAAGCCAAAGGTATAAGTAACTATACAACCTTTAGAAGACATCTGAAGGTAGCCCTGTATAGGGAAGTTTTTTTTAAAAAATGTTTAATGTATAAATAGTAAAATGTATAAATAGTAAATGTATAAATAGTAAAATTATCATTGTGGAATGGGACATCCCTATTTTCATTGGAGAAATGTTGGAGGGTATGTGCTGGTATCAGAGTGGTTACACACAATCCCACGTTCTATACTGTTTGTGCCTGCAAGAGTTTTGGAGTAGAATGTTTCATTTCCTATCAGTTCCTGTCCTGTAACTTCCTGTTGAAATCATGCAAGGTTTGATAGCACAAATATTCTAAGGTTGCTGTTTTCTCTCCTGCTTTTGCTGTGGTGCTGTGCAAGACAGTCCAGACAGCGATGTGGTGATGATGCTGAGAAAGCATTGCAGAACAATAAGAAATGCAAATACAGTGGACACTCAGGTTGCGAACATGATCTGTGCGGGAGGCACATTCGCAACCTGCAGCATTTGCAATCTGCAGCGCCACCTCTGCGCACACGCAGGTTGCAATTCGGTGCTTCTGCACATGTGCAAAGTGCGATTTAGTTCCTCTGCACATGAATGAGCGCTGAAACCCGGAAGTAACCCGTTCCAGTACTTCCGGGTTTCAGTGCGTCCGTAACCCCAAAATGCGCAACCTGAAGTGTCTGTAACCCAAGTTATGACTGTACACTATTATTATTTCAATAACATGTTACAGAAGCACTCATGAAAAGACCGCCAGTCAGGACTGGCCCTTTGTTATTTATAGATTACCTGAAAGCAATTGTCCCTGCTGTGTTCTGTGAGGACTGGATATGTAGCCACTTGATTTGACAACCATATGCAAAGTTTGCTTACACAAAAGTCAGTATGGCAGAGTGGTTGGCATGCTGGACTAGGACCTGGGAGACCAGAGTTCAAATCCCACTTAGCCATGAAGCCCACTGGGTGACTTTGGGTCTGTAACTAGGGCCGTCTTAACCATAAGTGCCAAGGGTGCGGGGCACTGGACTCTCAGGGGCGCCAGGCCAAGAGTCTGGGGCCCAAGAGGCGGAGTCCGGGGAAGAGCCCACCCATCGGCCTGAGCGCCGCAATGGGCTCTTCTGTTGCGGGCTGGCTCTGCTCCATGAGCTCGGGGGCGAGTGAGTCAGTGAGGCGCTGAGTTGTTGGCTGGCCAGCTCCGCCCTCCCGCGTTCCTGGGATTGGCATAGGACTGTGGAAAGGCCCCCCAGTGCACGCTGCTTACATCACAAGTTGGAGATAAGTGTGGTGTCAGCTCCCTAAAAAAAGGTCAACAACTCTGGGGGATCTTTGCACCAGGGCGCCGCATATGCTTAAGACGGCCCTGTCTGTCACTATCAGTCTAATTGGTAGTCTAATCACAGAGTTGTTGTGAGGATAAAACATGGAGCCATGTACACAACACTGAGTTCCTTGGAGGGAAGATGGGATCTAAATCAAACAAAAAGAATTAAAACATTGCAAAAATATTGGTGCTGCCAATGCAAACAGCAGCCCCCTGTTGAATTCCTTCTATTCTGTTGTAAAGTGCTGTTCAACTTCCCTTGCATTCTGATGACCTGGCGACACAGCTTCCTCACTCCATTCCACAGCTCTTGCTGTTCTTCTTTAGTGCTGGGGTTGGTAAACAGGGCGGCAAGAATTTGAACTGCACATTGCAGACAAAGAGGAGGGGAACTCAGCACTGGGCAAGCACTGGAAAAATGCGTCATTTTTGTAAGGTGTAGGTCCTACCCTTACAAGGAGAAATCCCGAGGAATGCTCGCCTAACAACAGTGAAATCTGTTAGTCTTTAATTCCTGTATTTGCACATTACAAACCATTTTATACCTCTGCTCTGATTGGTAGTGATTCATAGTCAAATTAAACCTGAATACAAAGGATTATCAAGTAATTTAATGACAGTTACTATGACAGTGTGAAGATTGAATGCAACGAGTAGCAATTTTATTTCAGCTTGAGAAGTGGAGTTCTGTGGAATTGCTCATATGAAGAATGTGACAAGAAGATGGAGAATTTCAACTGGCTGGCATCCGTCTGTCTCAGGAGACAATGAAGGAGTGCCCTTTGGGGGTGAAGGTAAATTTTTGGAACCTGCTGTTGGCTGTAGAGACCAATACAAAAGAGACATGTTTTGTTGCAGCTGGGGCTGATGAAGCTGTCCAGTTGTGATCTTGCAGATGCACCATGGCATTTCTTCTCTCTGTGCTCCTCCCAGTGGTCATTCCTCCTCTGGTCACTGCTATGGATACATGATCTGACAGTGTGCACCTAAATGACCTCTCCAGGGGACAATTCCTTCCCTGGGGGAAGGAATTTTCATGCATTGAAAAATGGAAATTGGCATCTTTAAAAGATATGACTTATTCACCAACTCTCTGTGACAGCATTAGTTTCATTTAATCAACAATTATTTAATCAGAAGTATCTGCAGAATGAACTTAGTGGTTACCAACTGAAGGAAAACTGCATTTTAAAAAACAGCAACAATCCACCCTTGTATTATGAACAAGTGTATGATTGACCTCTGTATAGTATTACTGTAATAATCCACATCACAGAGACTTCATCGCTTCAAATCACTCCAGCATGGCAGACAATTACTTTCAGGTTGAAACTTTCAGAAACTTTCTTGTGGGAGAGTACCGAAGGGCACTGAAGGAAGTCATTAAATCACCCTGGAAACGTTACACCTTTGATTTATAATGATTTATAATGTCACAGGGAGAGATCAAAGGAAGGCAGGTGCTTTGTGCTACAGAAGTGCTGGTGTGGACTGAGAGATACAAATTTGGAATTTGGGGTGGTATGAGTTCAGAGGTTATAGGTCTAGCAATCTAATGCAGCAACGTAGGGTTTTAATTAGCCTTTTCTAACTGAGGAAATGATTTTCAAACAAGATGGCGCCATAGTGCTGTCAATCTCATAATTGAGTTTGTCGATTAAGATGGAAGTCCTTTTGAGCAGACACAGTAAAGGCTCCTGTGTAGTTGCCAAGCTGCAACCTGGAAAATGAGAATTTACCTTTAAGCAGGCTAATAAATCCAGTGGTGCAGAAACCACAGCTACTCCTGGCTGTTCCTTCTCTTTTGTTCAGCTCAACTGACTTCATTTTGTGTTTACAGCATTTGAGACTTTGGGATTTAGGTCAGGGTTGATGGGATTTGTAGTCTAAAAACAGCTGGAGACCCAAGTTTGGGTAACCCTGATTTAGAGAAAAGGCAAGTGAGAAATGACATGGCAGAAGTTTGTAAAACTATGCAAGGCATGGAGAAAGTGGCTAAAGATAAGTTTCCCTCCCTCTCTCATGACAGAAGAACTCGTGGGCATAGAATGAGACTGAATGATGGGAGATTCAGGATAGATAAAAGAAAGTACTTCTTCACTCAGTGCAAGGTAAAGGTAAAGGGACGCCTGACCATTAGGTCCAGTTGTGGCCAACTCTGGGGTTGCGGCGCTCATTTCACTTTATTGGCTGAGGGAGCCGGTGTACAGCTTCCAGGTCATGTGACCAGCATGACTAAGCCGCTTCTGGTGAACCAGAGCAGCACACGGAAATGCCGTTTACCTTCCCGCCGGAGCGGTACCTATTTATCTACTTGCACTTTGACATGCATTCAAACTGCTAGGTTGGCAGGAGCAGGGACTGAGCAATGGGAGATTACCCCATCGCAGGGATTCAAACCGCCAACCTTCTGATCGGCAAGCCCTAGGCTCTGTTGTTTAACCAACAGCATCACCCACATCACTCAGTGCATAGTTAAGCTACAAAGGTTGCTCCCACAGGAGTTAGTGATGGCCATCAGCTTGGATGGCTTTAAACAAGGATTAGGCAAATTAATGAAAGACAATGCTATCAATGGCTATTAGCCACAGTGGCCATGTTCCACCTCTTCACTCAGTTGCTGGAAATCTTAGCTGGGAAGACTGCTGTTGCTCTCAGGCATCAGGTTGGCCACTGGTTGCTGGACCAACTGGGCCATAGGCCTGATCCAACAAGCTCTTCTTGTGTTCTTCAGGCCTTAGTGATGGGGCAGGGATATAAGGGGTCAGGCAGTCTCCGAAGTACAGAAGTACCTCGGGTTACAGACGCGTCAGGTTACAGACGCTTCAGGTTACAGACTCTGCTAACCCAGAAATAGTACCTCGGGTTAAGAACTTTGCTTCAGGATGAGAACAGAAATCGTGCTCTGGTGGCGGGGCGGCAGCAGGAGGCCCCATTAGCTAAAGTGGTGCTTCAGGTTAAGAACAGTTTCAGGTTAAGAATGGACCTCCGGAATGAATTAAGTTCTTAAACCAAGGTACCACTGCATACTGGACCCAAGTTGTTATGGGCCTTGTAAATTAACACACATGAGGTGGTTCCAGAGGTGCACACTGCATCTGCCTCCCTCCCCCCTTTTTCATTTCAAACTTTTAAAACAAGGCATCTAGCCACCCACACAGCCTGTAGTACATGGGGTCTGCTTGCCACTTCACACCTTAAATGCACTTACAGCAAGACTACCTGGGAGTGGCAAGTCTTGATGACATCCTGTCGCTCTCCAGGGGAATTGTATGGAAAAAGACATGGCTGCAGCCACAGGGGACTTGCTGCAGGCGCACACAGTGACTAGGGTACAAAGGTAGACTGGAAATAGCATTCAGCCCTCAGACCACCTCGTAAAGGACAGCAGATTCTGAAGTGAAGAATTGATCTGATGCAGGTCATGATCCATCTGGATTGAAACAGGTCTTTTTTGAAATCTGAGTAAGGTGGATTCCCCTCCCCCCCACCTTTATTTGCAACTGGGTGAATGTGGAGTCCAGCTGAACTAATACAGGAGGTAGGCAACTTTGGCAGAGGAATGCACCAGGAAGGGCAGAACATATAATATCTAGCTTTATCTGCATAGTTAAAGGTAAACATAACCTACAGGTTTTATGGGTTGCAACCTGACAACCCTATATAGGAATGTTATTGGTCTGTAAAAAGAATGGATCACCTGGAATGTCCACTTGGGCAAGTGCTTTGCCCTGTTACATGTAAACTGCCTGCACCCCAGCCCTTATTTTGACACTATTTCACTTGTCTATAAACGGAAGTATCCCAGAGCATAGAGCATAGCTGTCAACTTTTCCCTTTTCTTGCGAGGAATCCTGTTCGGAATAAGGGAATTTCCCTTTTAAAAGGGTGCACACTGGCATAGAGATTTATTGCTTGGAGAGTGGAGTGGAGCCCCAATCAGAAGATGACTGCCAGCATGACCCAATGGTAAGGGATGATGGGAGCTATAGATGGTTTTTGGAGAAATACCATATTTTTCGCTCCATAGGGCGCACCAGACCATAGGGCGCACCTAGTTTTTAGGGGGGGAAATAAAGGAAAAAAATTTTACCCCCCCCCAGCTCCAAAGAGCAAAGGAGCCAAGACAGCGAGCGGGGTCCATCCCACTGGCTGTCTTGGCTTCCTCTTTAGCCACTCGCAACCTCTCCAGCTGGGAGAGGCTGCGCGCAGCTTTGGCAGAACAGGTCCGGGAGCGGGGGCAAGGTTGCACACAGCCTTGCCACCGCTCCTGGAGCTTACAGGGCTGGGGGCATGCTCCGAAGGCTTGCGGATAGCTGCCTGAAGCCCGGGGAGCGCAGCGGGAGTTGGCGCTGCGCTCCCCAGGCTGTAGGCTGCTATCCAAAAGCCTTTGGAGCGCGGCTGAAACTCCCGCCGCGCTCTGAAGGCTTGCGGATAGCTGCCTGAAGCCTGCATTCGCTCCATAGGACGCACACACGTTTCCCCTTCATTTTTGGAGGGGAAAAAGTGCGTCCTATAGAGCGAAAGATACGGTAATTTGTTTCGCACAGAAATCTTAAAAAAATAACTCATGTGAATCCCTGCAGCTTTGAGCAAAGTGCCTTTTCTGAAACAGGGGCAGGGAACCTCCATGTGTTACTGCACTTCTCATTCCATTCAGCTCCAGCCATCATGGCTCATGGCCAGGGGGATGATGGGAGTTGTAGTCCTACAACATCTGGAAGTCACCAGGTTTCTTCCTCTTGAACAAAAAGGTACGGATTCACATTAAATTATAAATTTATATTATAATGAAATTGTAAAAGGTTTGATAAAGGTTTTTGCATATACTGGGAGCCCAAATGATTTTTTTTTTTTTAAATTCACCAACACCAATGGAGCCGACATTAAAAGAAAATCAAACAGCTCCCCCTTTTCTTTCATGCGACTGCATTATTACCATTGCTTGCCAGAAAAAATGCAGATCAAAGAATCCCAGCTAATTTTGCATTCAGATTCATAGCCGGAATTATAATTCACTCATTGACATTCAATGTGGGTGCCATATGGACTCTCAAGTGTTCCAGCAAGTACAGATTGGTTCAGAAGTAGCTAATGGCATCTTTAAAACGATTACCATAATCAATACCAGTCGGCCTGCTCAGCACCACTCCCATCCTCACGTGATTCTG
The DNA here is from genome assembly GCF_964106915.1 of Podarcis gaigeae. Classification (NCBI taxonomy): domain Eukaryota; kingdom Metazoa; phylum Chordata; class Lepidosauria; order Squamata; family Lacertidae; genus Podarcis; species Podarcis gaigeae. The sequence continues at coordinate 31,787,387 of NC_139688.1, forward strand.
ATTGCCACCATCTACAAATCAAAACCTAATTAGGAATACCAATTAAGATGCTGTTTCACAAACACAGAGGGTAGGTGGCAGGTTAAGAAGGGCTCCAGCTCTTTTGGGGAAGAGTCATGTAGAAATCTGACTGAATATTATACTGTTTTTCATTCTGCGGACATGTTCATTTGATGGCTTCCTATTGGGCCAGCACAATCCACTAGATAGGTGGAATTTGATGTGGGGAACTAGGGTGTGAGTCCTACCTTGGACTCCAGTTTGAATTATAATGTGGGCAATGCTGAGGATATGGTGTCTGCTGAAGGAGAAATGCATTTGCTGAGTGCTTGCATCTCTGTTGGATCTGTAATTCATATCCCATCAGTGTGTGGTCCTCCAAGTCCTTCTAGCTAGCCCTTGGGAGTCTCCCTAAGCCACATCCCTTTATGGTCACACCCTCACTCTCCAGGCCATACCCACGCTTGCCTTACTTTAAACCCTTCTTGATTTTTTGCTTGGCTGGGATGTGTCCATGAATAGTGATAATGATGCTTGGTTGGCCAGATGGTAGAGAGGGTTGAGTGTTTGTGTAGAAAGTAGCCTACTGCACAAACGGAGTTGTTAGGAGACCCCTATTTCCCTTACAGAGCTGCAATTCCCAGAGTGGTTTAAATCAAATCCTTTTCACAGGGAACTCTGAGACTTGTAGCTCTGTGAGGGGAATAATGGGCCACCTGTCAACTCTCTATACCCTTAACAAACTGCATCTCCCATAATTCTTTGGGGGAAGCCATGGCTGTTTAACATGGTATCATAGTGCTTTCAATGTATGGTGTGAATATGGCCCTAGACTCTAGTTACTAGATGATTACAAATGTCTTGCGTAGATTTTTTTTTTTGCAATTGGCTACAACTGGGTGTCACTTTGAGTCGAGATGGTGGACTGAACCTTTCAAAACTGCACTGATTTTAAAACTGTGTTGATTTTTTGGGTTTGCTAGAATTCCGAGACAATGATGGGTATAAAGTTACCAGTCAATAATAACCAGGAAGCATGTTGAGAAAATTATTCTCACTCCAGTTCACCTTTCTAACTTTGATTGAACGAGACACTTTTCAAAATGGTTTTCTTCGCTGTCTAAAGTTGTGGGCTACTTCCCATCTGTTTGAGCAGGCAGGGAACAAGGTATTCTTGAGAGAAGGCACTCCTTCTTTCCTTCCTTCCTCTTTCCCCTTGCATGTTCTCAGGGCTTTTAAACAAATAAATGCCGCCATGTTGCACACAAGAACAGTGAAATCCAAAGTGCAAGGAATAAGGTTCCATTTTCAGCAGGCAGAACATGATGTACCTAGTAAGGAAAACAAACCCTTATCTTTGAAAAGCAGCCGAGTGTACCCAAAGCAAATATTTTGGAGGTTTGTCGGCATTGTTGAAATATACTAGCAAAGTGTTCCTGTCTGTTTCCCCCCTCAGATGTAGATGGAGAGAATAGCATCTTATTTGCTGACAAACCTCCAGTTGCCTCCTTTTCTCTCCCAGAGTTCCCCACCCACACAGTGGAGACTGGTCTGTTATGGCAGATGGAGGACAGCCCCACTAATCTCAGGCTGCTGTCAGTCAGCCCATCTAGCTGAGAGAGTGGTGCTGGCTGTCAGCTTCTTCTACCTACAATAACAGAATACATTTAAGGTCACATACACACATTTAAAGCACTATGATACCACTTTAAACAGTCATGGCTTCCCCCCCCCCCCAAAGAATCATGGGAGCTGTAGTTTGTTCAGGATACTGAGAATTCTTAGGCGATGCCTATTCCCCTCACAGGGCTACAGTTCTCAGAGTGGTTCAATGGTCAATCCCTCTTCATAGGAAACTCTACCAATTCTAGCTCTCTGTGGGGAACAGGAGCCTCCAGTACCCTGAACAACTCCCAGAATTCCTTTGGGGGAACCATAACTGTTTAAAATGGCACCACAGTGCTTTAAATGTATCATGTGAATGTGATCTTAGGTGGAATCTACACACACATAAAAACTGTTCTGAAAATGCTTTTTTAAAAAGGGTTTTTAAAAATACATTGAATTTTCCATAAGGCTCACCATCGCCATCTAGTGTCCCATTGTACATTGCACTTAAAACACACTTAAAACTTTTTATTGGCCGCTGTATAGCTGAGTCTCAATATTGCCCTTGTAGAACTCAGCAGAAGGGAGGATGGGGATGAACCTAGGATTAATTGGCTCTACCTCTCATTTCCTCTATCTCCACATACTCTGAATTTGGCCCAACCAGTCTGAACGGGCACCAGCTACCATTGCCACCAACTATGTAAGGGGCATATTTTTTCACAGGGAAGGCCCTTTTTCAAACTCATTCTGTTTCCACTGTTCAGGATCATTAAATGGAACCGAGAGACTTTGATATTGTTTTCTTTTTAAATGTATGTGTTTCTGCATTCCATCATCATTCCTATATCCTGGCAGAGAGATCAAAGAGATCTATCAAACATCCAGCTTTCTAACTGAGCCAGGAAAAACCTCAAAAGCAAGCAACATCTGAAGATTTTACATTTTAGATTTACAAAGTGGCTGTTATTTGTGTAAGGGAAAATAGAGAAGTTACTCGCTTGATCCTATTATGAACATTTGTATTAAAATGTTTAAGTGCATCTTTTGAAAATGAAGCCTTTGGTAGAGATGGTAGATTTATTTGTCCAACTTCTTCATAAGGCATTGAGAGGCTTGGAGGATTTCTCATCATTGGGGAGAAATCTGGAACAGATAAACATGTATATTGCATTAACATCTCATTGGGGACAAACTAAATTTGAGATTAGGAGAACTGTTCCTTCCATTATTTTTAATTATTTTTCATGACAGTTGCAGCATGAGGAGAATCTGATTAAGACATGTGTGACAACTTGAATAAAATATTGCGGGGAGCAGGTAAGCCCCACCCCACATAATTGATCACATGATGCAGTGCACACACACCATTTGAATGGCACTGCCCATCAACTTTGGGGGGGGGGGCGTCCTGGCCTCCTCAAATATTTTAAGGGGTGGAGGATAAAGACCCCTCAACCCGTAGGAGTTGGCTCCTGTGGTCCAGGACCATAGTGCCAGGGAAAGGACACAACCTTTGGTCTTGCATGGCTTTCCCAGTGAAAATTACTCTAGGGCAAGCTGCTGCTTAGAAAAACATACAGTAATGGTGCTTGCATATTTTGATTGGCTGGGCAAATTGCACTTGGGGGAAGATATTTACCAGGAAACTGGCAACATGGAACAAGTTACCCCGCCACACACACACCATGCCACTAATATTCAGGCTTTTCTGTACCTGCTGTTAAACTTGTATAAAAGAGGGGGAGATTTGATCGTGGCTCTCCAAGGTTGCAGGTTCAATCCCCATGTGGGACAGCTGCATATTCCTGCATTGCAGGGGGTTGGACTAGATGATCCTCAGGGTCCCTTCCAACTCTACAATTCTATGATTCTATGATTCTTAATTCCATGCCTAGACGCACCCTCAAAATACATCTGGAAACAATGAACACAGAACCTTTCTGATATGAGGTATGGTACAAAATGGTTTCCTTTGTTAAAGATGCTTCACAAACAACTAACCGAGTGAAGCACACTTATTCCTTTTCAAATCAAAGCCAGCAACATCTCCAGTCATGCTCACTTTGTTTCAGTCCCTGTAGCTTTTCTTTTGGGAATTATAGGGACAGAACTACCTAAACTGTATAGAAACCTATTCATGTATGCGACTACAGCGGCAAGAATGTTACTCGCCCAAGAACGCAAAGAAGCAGAAGTCCCAGCAAAGGAAGAATGCATACAAAAACTTATGGAATATGCAGAAATGGCGAGACTTTGTGGAAGAATAAGAAATCAAGATAACAAACTTTTTAAGAAAAGAATGGAAATGGTTTATTGAATATTTACAGATAAATTGTAATCAGATAAGACCATTGGCAGGGATATTGTAATAACTTGCATTTTTATAAGAGTATATATTTAAAGTAGATGAATAAATGAGCAAATTAAGTTAATTTGGGCATGCACAAGATATTAAAAAGAAATTTAAGGAACTGCAGAAAAGGGGGGAAGGAAGTCAAGTTTTGAAATGTTAAAATGATTGTCAAATTAGTGAAGCATCTAAACCTGAGAAGCATAAATAAAAATTTAAAAGAAGAAGACAATACTGAGATAGATGGACCAGTGGTCTGACTCAGTATGGGGCAGCTTCCTATGTTCCTGATACCTTGTGAATGAGTCTATTTGTCTGAGCTTTGCTTGGTGTAACCGTCCTTCTGATCCCAACGTTACAGTTGTCTGCCCCAAATCCCAAGGTCTTATGCCATAAATCTCATGCCAGCTAATTAAGGAGAAGAGGTGCCATTAGGGTGACTGTATATGAAGGGGTGCATAGGAGCCTGGGAGGCTGTTGCGTATTGAGTTGGACCATTGGTCCACCTAGCAAAGTATTGTCTACCCTGACTGGCAACAGATCTGCAGGATTTTAGATGAGCTCCTTACCTGGGGACTCCAGGGATTGGTCGTGGGACCTTCTACAGGCAAAAGAGATGCTCTACCAGGCAGCCCTGGTCTTTCCCCAAGATTTTTGCACCTATAATAGTTGTACAGAAAAGGAAATTTCAGCACCTGAAGCTTGCATGGCACCCCTGACTAACACACAGGACCAGAGAGACAGGAAAGCCAGAACAAAGCAGAAAGCCAGCTACCTTGTCATCATCAAGGGAAGCTACACAAAATATTTACAAGGAGCCTTGTCTATATTTCTGTTTCACATCTTTAACTCCCTTTGATGTCAGCATCTTCTACCTGTTAAGATGCCACTATGTTACGGCAGACATTTGTCTTGTATTTTCATGCTTCCTCAAATATGCTCAAAGAATCTGTAATGCCTATGTTTTGTAAATTGGAAGATAATGTGCCGGGAGGAATCTATTCCAGCAAAGCGGCTCATCTGGAAGATTTCCCCCCCCTTTTTTCTTCTTTTAATGGTTTGCAAAGTCCGCTTTGTGTTTGCTTCCTGTGGATATAAAACCATGGCAGGTCAGCAGGAGTTGTTTCTGGAAGTAGCAATTCCATATCCTTGCTGCTGTACAAGAAAACATTTACATGTGGCTGCATTCTAGAATTTTAACTACCTTTTTTTTGGCTGTCATGACAGAAAAGAAAGACATCACAAAAATATGGCCTTCTCGGAGAGTTCAACCACCTTGGTGTAGTGGTTAGAGTGGTGTGTTAGGACTTGGGAGACCAACGTTCAATTCCCTGCTCAAATATGAGACTTGCTGAGTGACCTTAGGCCAGTCACCTTCAAAGGTAGCCCCACATAGAGCGCATTGCAGTAGTCCAAGTGGAAGATAACCAGAGCATGCACCACTCTGGGAAGACAGTCCATGGGCAGATGGAGCTGGTAGACAGATGCCCTGGATATAGAATTGACCTGCACCTCCATGGACAGCTGTGAGTCCAAAATGACTCCTAGGCTGCGCACCTGGTCCTTCAGAGGCACAGTTACCCCATTCAGGACCAGGGAGTCCTCCACACTCACCCGCCTCCTGTCCCCCCAAAACAGTACTTCTGTCTTGTCAGGATTCAACCTTAATCTATTAGCCACCATCCATCCTTCAACTTATGACCCAATAGGTGCTCATCCTCCTAAGTTTTGATTAAGGGTTCAAAAAGCAATGGTGGGGATGATCAGGTATCTGACTAGTGGGCCATCTACAGCTTGGTGGCTCCATTTGACTGTCCTACTCTGCCAGAATCAGTAGACATGGTGCAGGAGCAATGGGCTGAGCAGGTTTCCTCTGCAGATCCAATTGAGTAAAAGTGAGGTTGTGCAGCTCTGAGCAACGTGTCAGCGAGTGAAAAATTAAATTTGGGGGAAGCACAATTATTGTGGCTTCATAATTTAAAGGTCCAATATTTAAATGTTCACGAATTCTCCAAAGGAACCTTAACCCATTATTTATTCATAGCATCCCAACAACCTATAAACTCACCAACACATAAGTCTCCAGTTTTATATGGCAATTCAATTGAATATTTGCAGGAAGCCCATGCATAGTTAATAAGGGTGCCAAATGTTTATGAGTTGGGCATTCTGCATTTTATTGTTACCCTGATTCTGGACTAATGCATGTCCTTTGTGTGAGGATTTCCTTTAATGTTGGTAAAAGCCTTTTTATGAGATCTTGGTGTGAGATAAAACTTCTGGTGCATAAACAATCTACAGTGCTTTGTATTAAATTGCAGGCTCATGGAAAGTAAGTATAAATGAGTGGCTGGGGAAGTCCGGCCAGATGGGTGGGGTATAAATAATTTATTATTTTTTATTTTTTTATTATTATTTTTTATTATTATTATTATTATTATTATTATTATTATTATTATCCTCCAGCTGTCCAAAGGTCTTCTGGTTTCTGAAATGATTCCACCTTTTCTCTCCTACTGCCTCTTATGCCTGGACCTGTCTACTGGAATGGCTTAATGAGACCGACTCCCTTACTTCCTGCAAGATCTCTCTTCAAAACTCACCTGCTCCATAAAGTGTTTAAAATAGCCCCATAGTCCTAGTCAGTGCTATTTTTCTAGAATAAGAGGTGCCGGAACCCATCACAAACATCTCCCTTGTTCTCTTATAACAGCAATGACACTCATCTGAGAGGTGCAAGAACGGAGTTTCAGTGAGTTCTGGCTGAAAAACAGCCGTGGTCCTAGTACTGCAGCGGTGGTGAAACTTTGGCCTTTTTTCTGGATGCCATCATCCCTGATCAGGCACGGCAATCTAATAGGAAGGAGGAGAGTCTGTGGTGGAGGTCCACCAGAGCCAGAAATGGCTTTCAAGGTGAGGGAGAGTTTTCCTGGCAGAGTGAGGTGAGGCAGCAGAGAGGTCATAGTGGTGCAAATGCAACGGCGGAGCCAAGCTGCTGCTCCTGCTGCTGCGTTTGCACTGCACTAACCTCCCAATCATCTTGCCCCTCTCAGTGATTTCGGTGAACAATGAATTGACCACATTTCGATCTACAGGATCCACAGTATGAAAGCCCACTAGGGGTTGCTTAAATAGTACATCATTGCCACGAAGGGTGAAGACAAAGGCAATCCTTAGGTTGTATGGGATGCATACTTTCATTTTTCTTCATTTCATAATTTCCAGTGAAATTGCCATAGTTTATTGTGCCAAGAGACCAACCGTAAGGCGAAGGGCCACAGCTCAGTGTTAGAGCATCTTCTTTGCATGCCAGAGTGTCCCAGGCATCTCCCTGTTGAAATCCTGGAGAGCTTCTGCCAGTCAGTGTTGACCTTACTGAGCTAGAAGAACCCATGATTTAACCCAGTATAAAGGCAGATTCATATGTTTCTGAGCTGCTCTTGCCATTTTCCCAGAATGCTCAGCGGAGCACTTGGAATTCCTTCTGGTCTTTCTGCAGCTGCCAATGATCCTTTTCCAGAGCCCTGTTCCTTTGTCTTAAATCCTTGTGCCTGCCAAGATACGATCACAATAAAATACCTGAAGAGCCTTGTAAAAACAGATCCATATCTCTTCTTGTGCACCGCTGCACTTTCTTTCGGGAGAAACCTGTCAGAGGCAAAAGGAATTGATTTTTGATTCATAGATATGGAAGCTTTACAAAAATGTGTCTGCTTGCGTTCAAGCGGACCTAAGCCTTGAAAATGATCCATGCCTATTTTTGGGAAGGAAGGAAGGAAGGAAGGAAGGAAGGAAGGAAGGAAGGAAGGAAGGAAAGAAGGAGGCACTGCTTTCATAGCCATCCTCTTTGAGAAAGGCCGGCTTTGCTTGAGCACAAATTGCGACAGGGTCTGAGGTTGGAGAGCAGGGTGGTAGTGCCATCAGGGCAGGACTTGGGGGGCAGACATTTAGCCCCTTTGCCTCAGCAGAATGAGGAGGGAGGCTCACTCACCCCTGGTCATTCTGCTGAGTAAAGTGAATAATTATGCATTAGCATTTAAAGAGGAGAGTCCCACGTAAGACTGTTAATTCCAGCCTGTAAAAGGACCTGACTCCATCGCCGGGAACAGAAAAAATAGATTGTGAACCCAACTCTTTGGATCTCCCTTTCTAGGACAATAAGCATGACCACATCATTGCTTGTTCTCGAGACATTTTTATTCCAGGATGTGTTTGGTTAATTTCAATGTGATGTGCTGTTAAATATTTTGTTATGTCCGTACATTTAAAGCACATGGGTCCCCACCTCCAAGAGTCATGGGAACTGTAGATTCACAGGGTTCTTTGGGAGAAGCCACGTGCTTTAAATGTTTCTTAAAAGTATCTTGATTGCTGCTGCTTATATATTAGTGGGGTGAGTGTATGGATAGGATGTTTGTAGCAGTAGTTGTTGTGCTATGAACCTCCCTGGGAGAACAGTGTGTCCTGAAAAAGCAGGTTAAAAATGTGGGGGTTTTTGATAAATACTGAAGAGTTATGCTAGGTCTGACTAAAGGCCCATCCAGTTAAGCATCCTAAACAAGGGGTAGGTGCCCTCCAGATGTTGTTGGACTACAACTCCCATCATCCTTGAACACTGATCACACTGACACTGGCTAATGGGAGATGGAGTCCAACAATGCATTGGCTGCCTCTGCTCTGAATTGTCCACAACGAGGTCAAAAAGGCAGCTGCCCTCCCCCTGTTGTTTGCTGGAGCATCTGGAATCCAGAGGTATCTTGCCTCTAAACATGAATGTTCCATTTAGGTATGGTGAGTAATCGCCACTGATGCACCTGATTTTGTCTAATCTCTGTCAAAAGCCATTTAAGGCAAAGGCCATCACTACATCTTGTGAGACTGAATTCCATTGAATCCCACAAGCCAATTATGCATTGTGCAAAGATAACAGCAGTCCTCTCCCTTCCACCCCATCCTGATTCTGCTTAAGCAGGAGATGGCTGCTTCAATCCAGGCAGCTCCTGAGAAGCCTCCACCTCTGTCCTTACACAGATCCTTCTGTCTCACTGTTCGGCAACCACACCCAACTGGCCCTTATTTCCCCTTAAGTGGCTTTTGCTGCTACATCATCATGTAGGGATGGTGGAGAAATTTAACTCAGTTCACATGTAGAGGCAAACCGTCACCAATTTGCACTTTCCAAAACAATATGATAACCAGAACAAATCTATCATTTGAAATATACACTTGATTTTGCAATGGTGTCTGGCTGCCACATTCTGCACCAGCTGGAGTTTGCTATCCAGGCTCAAGGGCAGCCCCACATGGAATGCATTGCAGTAATCCAGCCCTGAGGTTATGAATGCATGAACTACAGTGGTGAGGCTACCCCTGCCCAGGAGCAGCTGCAGCTGAAGTCTAAGCTGGTAAAAGGCATTCTCAGTCACTGAGGATACTTGGCTGTCAGGCTTCTGTGAATTCTAATCATTCCCACCCCACCTCACAGCAGACAGCCAAGGAGTAGAAAAGGAAGCTCTTACCGAGTCTTTATTCAGTATTCACAGCAAGAGGCCATTGTATGCTGCCTCTAAGGTTAATGGCCTTGCTCCAACTGAGCTCCCCCCCCTCCTAAAAACAGCACTTCCTCTTACAATGCCCGCCAGGGGCTACTTTTCTCTGAGTCCTTTGCTCTTCCACTTTCAATGCACGCTGGGTTCTGGGTGAAAGGGTGTGTTTGTTTGTGTGTGTCAGAAATGATAATTTATCTCCAGTGATAACATGTCAACTGGGTGCTCTGTCTCTGTCTCCCCATTCTCTTCTCTCAGCACCTCCCAACTCTTCTGTCCACCTGTCTCTCAGCTGTGACCTTCCTCAAACCACTATTGTAATTCAATTCTGCCTTCCTTTTCTCTGGAAGCTTCAGGAGAAGGGCGGGGGGGTGTGATCACCACCATTCCTCCTCACCCTTGTCCCCTTCAGTCCAGTCTGACATTGGCCCTCCTTTAGAGGGAGTTCAAACCCATCCAGAACAGGTAGCCTGCCTAGCTCCCAGACATGGGAACAACCCACCCAAAGAGTCTCCACCTTCCCAGGATTCGAGCACAATTTATTGTCTCGCATCTAGTCCAACACTGCATTCAGACACCAACCCAGAGCTTTGATAGCTTCTTCTGATTCAGATGTTTCGGAGAAGTAGAGCTGTGTGTCATCTGTCTACTGGTGGCACCTTGCTCCAAAACTCCTAATGACCACTCCCTGTGGTCTTAATAGAGCTTAACAGAGTCCAAATTTACATGCAATAATGCTGGTAATCCTGATACAATTTCTCATTCAGTATACTTGCTTCTGTGTATTTATTACAGTGGTACCTCGGGTTAAGTACTTAATTCGTTCTGGAGGTCTGTTCTTAACCTGAAACTGTTCTTAACCTGAAGCACCACTTTAGCTAATGGGGCCTCCTGCTGCCGCCGTGCCTCCAGAGCACGATTTCTGTTCTCATCCTGAAGCAAAGTTCTTAACCTGAGGTACTATTTCTGGGTTAGCAGAGTCTGTAACCTGAAGCGTATGTAACCTGAAGCATATGTAACCCGAGGTACCACTGTATTATATTAAAATTACAAAATTCCATGGATGAGATCCAACATCTGCTTGTGCAATGGAGCTTTTCCTTCTCCCCCCGCCCCATGAAGACTCTTTCATACATCCCAAATCTGCTTCAAAGCATTGGGGGACCCTCCAGAGCAGATTCTGGGGGCACACAGATGGGCTGCAGGGTGGAAAAGAGAAACCAGAAGCCTTGCTGGGCAAGCAGATTTCCATTGCACAAATGGGCATCCCTGAATGTTGTGCATGTGCACACACACAACTAGTGAGACGAAATCTTCAATAGTTTGAAGATCAACCAAGGTCAGCTTTATGATTGCCACTGAATGCAACTGCCTTTCAAACAACATGCCTCTGAGTGTGCTTTTGTGTGTGAAAGTATTTGTGGCAGATAAGCATGATCAACAAGAAAGAGACCCTACGTTGCATTTGTTCATGAGATGCAGGAAACACCTTAAACCCTCCTGCGTTAATTTTTTCCATCTAAAATGTTTGAGGTGATCTCAATTTTTATTTGTAATCTTTTGCAACTGAACTAAACTTTCATTGAACTTTTGCATTGGCCAAGCTCTCCAAGAAAGAGTGGGGAGGCGGGGCGGGGGGTTTCACCTGCTTTGGATCATGGTTTGCTCGCTGAAAGCATTTATGTGTTCACATCTGCCAGATTCCTAAAACACAGGTCAGAAATGATGAGGAATATGTTTGGAGGTCATTTAGGTGAAGAAAAACAACATCGTTGCCCAACCTGCAGCTGCAGATTCAGCAAAACAACCAAAAGATGCAACAGATGATAAACAACACATACAAGAACAATGTGATCTCTCTGGGGGTGGGAGTGCCAGTGCAGAACACCCATGCAACATGGATTTAATCTCAGCTGGTGCAAACTGCACTAAAACCTGCTGATTCTCTGGGAGTAAGGAAAGGTTGTTTCAGGGCTCTTGATAGAGTTGGAAAACATTCTTCTTCCTCTTCTTCTTCTTCTTCTTCTTCTTCTTCTTCTTCTTCTTCTTCTTCTTCTTCTTCTTCCTCTTCCTCTTCCTCTTCCTCTTCCTCTTCCTCTTCTTTTGCTTCCAGTTTGACTGGAATCTTCTTTTCCCATTTGTCCATTCACAAATTTATTCTGATTTACAACACCAAATAAGATCTGAATTGAGAAGACCATGAACACCCAGAAAGAGAAGCTGCTGCATGATCGCAACTACTCTACGTTCCTGGATTTCTTCATTGTTTCCTATGGGCGCTTATCACTTTTACGCAGCAGGGCAGAAATAAAAAGGCATCAGGAGTAATCAGAAAGTCTGCTCTGCAGACAATGGAATTGCAACTCTAATCTCAACCTGTCATTAGTTTACTGTGCAGTGGCCTCAGCTGACAGATCATCCTCCTGTGCTTGGGTTTGTATGGCCCTTGGTAAATATACAGTCTTATCTAATTTTAATCAGAGCAACAATGAGGAATAGATTTGGATGAGAGGCAACAAATTCTTCCAAGCATAACAACCTTCTAAAATGCATTGATACCATTGCAATGGCAGCAACTTGTTTAGAGAGGATATATATGATCAGCAGACCTGTGTGATGTGTCCCTTGTCAGATTATGCCCACCTTGGACTGGCTGGTAAGGACTGGCTGCTTGAATGCTCCTCTGCAAAATACTACTACTACTACTACTACTACTACTACTACTACTACTACTACTAATAATAATAATAATACAAAAACACACACTGAGTTGTTCATTCATATACAGATCCTCCCTGTCAGGCAGGTTATTTTATTTATTTCACAAAAATAAATAAAAGGCAAGAGACAAAGCCATCACCTCAGTTTTCTTCCTAGGATCTGGTACACAGCCTTTGAAAGTGGAGGTTCTGTTTTAACAATAATCACAACTACAACCAATCATAGGTGTTGCCTTCATGGATTTATATATATTTTTTGTGTTTTTTTAAGCCATTAAAAGGGCAGAAATAGATCTGGTCAATGTATACAGTGGACTGAAGTAGTAGAAAGTGTGAGGTGAGGCAGGGGATACTGCCATTTTGGATTGTAGAGATGGAAGAGAAATTGATTTTTTGTTTGCATTTCAATGACAAGCTACGTAAATCCTTTGTAATTCTCCTTCCTCTGAATTTTGCCATGCAGTTGTCTAACCAATTATGTGTACAAAATGCATATATTAGGGGAAATTGTGCATAAATATGCATACATCCAGAAGTCGATTTTTGTGTGATGGGACTGTGAGCTCAGTTCTAGCATTGATAAGGAATCCCAAGGCTGAGCATCTGTTCAGAGGTATCCTCCCCATTATTTGTTGTCCCTAATGAAACAAGTTTTTCACTCAGCTCCAGCTGAATGGTCTCGGGATTCTCTCGCTCTCTCTCTTTCTCTCTCTCATTAAAACAAAAAATCAAAGTAGATCCCAAAAGCCTGAAGTCTGCCCACCTATGGATTAGTGTGTAACATGACCTCATTGTACTGTACCAAAACCCTACAATGAGATAGGATGGAGAAGGCTACAATGTGATTATGTCTAATTATGCGCTGTGTTAACTTTAGCCATTGAAAGGGAAAAAAGAGTTGGAAGATAAATTTGTTTTTCATTTAAGATTGTTAGGTAACTGTTCTTGACTCCTGTCCAAGTGAAAATGAATCAGTCTCAGGAATCTGCTCAATGTTTACTTGACTATGGGAATCTTGAAAATGTGCTCCTTCAAATAAAGTGCAGCTTTATAGCCTAATTCTTCTACTGGGATTTTAAAAGAGCAAGAGTCACTGACTTGCACTGACAGAATTGTTACATAACCTTGAGCCGCACAGCTTAGCCAAGCAATCCTTTGGAGTGAAAAGAAAACAGCGGTATCTTTGATCTTGTTTTCCATTATGCCTTTTGGTCTGTGTGTGCAGAAAAGGCCAGGCAAAGAATGCCAGTTTCTGAAAGTTGGTAAAACTCCCAGCATGGTATATTTTTTAAAAAGGAAGGAAGGAATATTTTTATGTCTCTGGGCCAAACAGTCAAATTGTGTGTGTGTGCTGTGTGGTTGCAGATATTGCCACTTCCCCCTCCTCCCTGCTCATTCCCCTTTCCACCCATCAACTGCTTTATGTCTTAGACCCCAGTCCACCTGTCTTGCACTGAGGAAGGACTGCGGTCCTTCAGAACAAGGCATTATGGGTAACATAGCCCAGGGGATTGCATCAATATTCTTTTAAAAATAGAAATTATTCTTCAAAATAATAATAATAGGCTATTAAGTATTTAAAACATTCCAGTAACTTTAAATTAAATGTAAAAGAGAATTTCTAGCCAAAGCAGCAAGGCTGAAGTGGTGCAGGCAATATTCTGGACCACCTTGTCTAGAGCGCTTGTCTCTGAAGGATCCCTGACACTTCTCAGCATGAATCAGAAAAGAGGAGGAGCCAGAGACTGTGAAATGGCTGATTGTCTACTGCGGCACCAGCAGTGGCAAATAAATTGACAGGGAGAAAACTGGGCAGTGCAGAAGGATGGTGGCAGACAGGAGGACAGGAGGAGGTGTCTGGAAAGCCATCTATGATTTGGGTGGCTGGGTGGGAAGTGGTGACTGGGTGGCACTGGGGACCAGAGAGGCAGCAAACTATTGCCCAGTTTTGCTTAATGATGCAACTGGCTCTGCTTCTCTGTAAAAGATGTCAGTGAATATAGCAATTAAATCTCAGGTATGCAAGAGGACTCTCACTTTCAGCAATGGCAGGAGAAAGGCGCTACACTTCAAACCAGCAGAAGATTAGAATAGCTAGGTACATTTAACATCATTCAAGCAGCTCAATTACTGTCCTGTTTTGCTCCAGCCTTTTTCTGCCACGATACAGAGAACCCCACGATACTTCTTAGGTCAAAGAGAAGCATTGTGCAAAACAGGAAGCAGGTTACAGTCTGCTCTGCAGTGCAATGTTTATTAATGAATCAGCAGCTGTTCAAAAAGAGCACCAGCTTTTTAACCGGTCTGTGGTTCTGAAGACATAGCACACCTATCTCGCTGTGAAGTACAGCAGTTCTTGGAAGGACCATAGCTCAGTGACCGAGCATGTGCCTTGCATCCAGGGTGAATCCCTGGTTGAATCCCAAGCATCTCTAGGTAGGGCTGAAGAAGACCCTTTCTTGAAACCCCAAAAAGCTGCTGTTGGTTAGAACTGAATTAGATGGCCCAATGGTTTGATTGGGTGCAAGGTAGCATCCTATGTCAATGACTCTATTAGCAGCCACCCCGATTATCCTCTTTATGGTCTCATACACACCATACATTTGTAGCATTATGATACCACTTTAAACTGTCATAGTTTTCCCCAAAGAATTCTGGGAGATGTGGTGTCTTAAGCGTGCTGAGAGCTGTTAGGAGACTTAAATAATCACCTCACATAGCAGCAATTGACAGAGCAGGGAATAAGCACAATTTAGGACTTACAAAATTCCAGGGATATTGCATTTTTCTGTACTGCTCTTTATATCAGAAAGTAGACTGGTAGCCAGTAATTTTCCACATTTCATGCCCTCACAGTGACCAGTAGCAAGCAAGAGATTAGATTCCTGCCTGTCTCACCCTTCACCTTTACAAAAACAAGAAAGGCCAGAAGGCTTATGAGGAAAGATGAAATCGTTGAATGACATATGTAGCAGCTGTAAGCAACAGACTGTTAGGCTGCTCATTGGAATGGCTGTTTCTTTGCTTGAATATGAAGTGACCTTTTCACTGAACTCTTATCTCTCTATGAAAAAGGGGGTCAGAATAACCAAATAAATGCTGGGGCACAGCACCGGATAACCAAAGTGTCCCATGGCACCATAGTGGCAAGCACATTTTTATTATGGAAAAAGCTTTTGTGGGCTACAGCAATGGAGGTTAGTCCATTAGGGCAAATGGGGTGCCACCAAAAATCTGCTTTATTTTTTGTTAACGTTCTTATATTTTGGCCATCCATCCATCCATCCATCCATTTCTCACCACTGATACAGAGCATAAGTGCTGAACTTAGATTCTGGGAAGCAGCTGCCTGGGCTTGTCCTGAGAGGCATACAAGGTTGGCCCAAAACATTTTGCTTCCTGAGACAAAAGACAGAATGTCACTCCTTGCTTACTTATTTATTTGATATCTCACCTTTCCTCCTTGAAGTCCAAGGTGATGTACATGGTTCTCCTCACTTAATCTTTGCAACAACTCTGCAAGGTAGATTAAGCTGCGAGAGAGTGTGTCCCCTGCCCCAGGATCACCTAGAGAACTTCAAGCCCTGGTCTCCCAGTCTGATACTCTAACCACTGTACCACATTGTTCACCAGCACTGGTTGTTGGGTTGGCCGACGGCTAGGACAACCCCCAGGCAAATGACAGGAACGTTTCCAGCCTTTCCCTCCCACTGGTGTGCAGCTCTAGGGAGTTCCGACAGCTTTCCCCGGCGATTTAAAGTGAATCATGCCTTGGAGACACTGAGTACACATCCAGAGTTCAGCAGAGATAAAACGCAGTCAGAGCTAAGCTGGGGTTGTAAGAACTAAGCTACGTTTATCAAGCATAGGTAAAGGTAAAGGGACCCCTGACTATTAGGTCCAGTCGTGGCTGACTCTGGGGTTGCAGTGCTCATCTCACTTTATTGGCCGAGGGAGCTGGCGTACAGCTTCCAGGTCATGTGGCCAGCATGACTAAGCCGCTTCTGGCAAACCAGAGCAGCACATGGAAATGCCGTTTACCTTCCCGCTGGAGCGGTACCTATTTATCTACTTGCACTTTGATGTGCTTTTGAACTGCTAGGTTGGTAGAAACAGGGACTGAGCAATGGGAGCTCACTCTGTCACGGGGATTCGAACCGCCAAACTTCCGATCCACAAGTCCTAGGCTCTGTGGTTTAATCCACAGCGCCACCCGTGTCCCTTATTAAGCATAAGGCAGAACAAAAGAAAATATGTCCCCTCTCTCGTCTTCCTTGGAGAGAAGTCAGAATTGAAAGCAAAAACAAACGGAAACAGAGTATAGTAAACAACTGCTTCCATGATTCCAACAGTTGGTACTGGAATGCATAACACAGACATGATATCTGCACAGTGAAAGGAATAGAAACCCAACACTGGTGATGGGACAACACCTTCAACTGCACCTGAGAGTAGCAGGGTAGCTTAGAGGGCACAGGTAAAAAAGGTAAAAAGGTAAAGGACCCCTGGACGGTTAAGTCCACTCAAAGGCGACTATGGGGTTGTGGTGCTCATTTTGCTTTCACGCCAAGGGAGCCGGCATTTGTCCACAGACAACTTTCCGGGTCATGTGGCCAGCATGAATAAACCGCTTCTGGTGCAACAGAATACTATGATGGAAGCCAGAGTGCACAGAAATGCCTTTCACCTTCACCCTGTCTCGGGGATTTGAACCACCAACTTTTTGATCGGCAAACGCAAGAGGCTCAGTGGTTTAGACTACAGCGCCACCCACGTCCCGGGGGGGGGGGGGGAGCACCGGCCAGGTTGCATGGCACACACACTTTTGCGTCCTGCCTCTATCATCTGCCTCATTTAGCCTAGTGGTACGACTTGCCCTGCTCCTGTGATAGGCACACTAATGGTGCAGTATAATTAACAAAACCCACAGTAGCACACCACACAGAGAAATGAAAACAAGGGTCTGCTCTGCCACAAGAGAGACACTCCTTCCAGACGGCAAGCATCAATGAGTGCACTGGTGTTGCCTTCTTACTGATCAATATTCTTTTGTCTCAAGTTTCAGTTATTTCAGGAAATAAACTGGCCAGTCATTACCATTCAGCGATGTTTGTATAGCATTGCTCCTCTTCTTGATTTTGTTTTGCTGCTACCCCAAGATCATTTTGAGATTTCATCATGGCAGTCATCCATGCCTGTCCTATTTGTGGGCAGAATCAGGGCAGGATGGATTTTTGACACGTTCCATAATGGAATTATTTTGCACATCTAGTCTGTTTTGTTCCTGAGCCAGCGTTGGTTATGAGAAACAGCAGTTCAGAGCAGAGGTGTATAAATGAGTTTGCTTTTTGTCATTGCTGTTTCTTAATGCGTTCCTGACACCATCTCCACCGTGTGCAACATTTGTGGTGGTAGAAGAAAATGCATAAATTGTGCTATAGGTTTTATATGCCTTTTAAAGAAAAGGCATTCCTGCAGCTGAGATTACTTTGCTTTTGTGGCCCTTTTAAAACCAATTAATTTATTCATAACTGCACCTTTTATAGCATAATAGGAAATGTGGT
Source organism: Podarcis gaigeae (assembly GCF_964106915.1). Lineage (NCBI taxonomy): Eukaryota > Metazoa > Chordata > Lepidosauria > Squamata > Lacertidae > Podarcis > Podarcis gaigeae. The sequence continues at coordinate 31,805,178 of NC_139688.1, forward strand.
TTGAGCCACAATTTCCCAGAATTGTTTTCTCACTGACATATCTGCTATCCTTATGCCACTCAAGGGATATTGTATAGATTTGCTTGTCTTTTCATTAATAAATCTTCTCGTGCAAATGCTGAAGACACATCTTTTTCTCCTGACCTTTGATGCCTGATATGTGTGTTTTCAAGAACCACCCTATTCCTTCAACTGTAATTGGTTTTAACTGTTTTTAATACTTAATTATAAAAGGTTGTAACCTGTCCTGGGATCTGCTGATGAAGAACAGATAATAAATTTAATAATATTACTAATAATAATAATAATACTAATCATCACCATTATCCTACATGGCTATTTTGTTTTGATACTACCATGAGATCATATTGATATTTAATTGTGATGGATAGAACACGGTGCTTTGAGCTGCATACTTGAGTCTGTACTGGATTTATGGCTGGCGATTTAATTGTGTATGTTTCATGTTGGTGAATGTCCTCTTTTTTTATTTTGCTCCGAACAAACATGAGTCTTCCAGAGGACATCTTAATGTGGGAACCAGCACTATTAACCCTTGTCATTTGAGTGTGCTTTCAAATGATACATTCATCAAGAAAAATAGATGCTGGAAGAAAAAGCAACCATCTCTTGATGTTAACCAGGCCTCAGTGTAGTTTAGAGACACAAGGGTTGTACTTAGGAGGATAGCTGAGTTCAAATCCTTCCTCTGCCAAATCAATTTTCAGTACTGCGCTGGTGATGTCACTGAGGTTCCAAATATGAATCTGTGTATGACTTGTTTGGAACTGAGCTTCATTTTCATGAAAATTGATTGTCTGGCTTGGAATGCGAAATAAGCTCTTGCACATGTGTGATAAGTGCTCGTGCTGACTGGATTGTTTTCTAGGCAGATGAGCACAGGTTCTTTCACATTAGATCCGTATCATTTTCTTTTTAGACCCCAATTGTCCAAGAAACTCTTTCCCTATAAGAGACAGAGATTGTTGGTAGCTTTCATGTCTTTAAAAGAGGACTGGAAAAATTATGGAGGATAAGGCTATCATCCGTTACTAACTGTGATTGATATGTTCCACCTCGAGTGTGAGCATCTTCATCCCCATCGTTCAGCCCGGACACGGAGGTCCAGCTCCGAGGGCCTTCTGGCAGTTCCCTCACTGCGAGAAGTGAAGTTATAGGGAACCTTCTTGGCAGTAGCACCCACCCTGTGGAACGGCCTCCCATCAGATTTCAAGGAAATAAACAACTATCTGACTTTTAGAAGACATCTGAAGGCAGCCCTGTTTAGGGAAGTTTTTAATGTTTGATGTTTTATCGTATTTTTTATATTCTGTTGGGAACCGCTCTGAGTGGCTGGAGAAACCCAGCCAAATGGGTGGGGTATAAATAATAATAATAATAATAATAATAATAATAATAATAATAATTATTATTATTATTATTATTATTATTATTATTATTATTATTGTTATTATTAAGAATATGACTTGCTGGGTATCACAAGCAGGGGAAATGAAGTTTACCTGCTTGTAAGCTTCCCATAGGCATCTGATTGGCCTCTGTGAAAGTGGGGTGCTTGACTACTCTAATTCTGTTTGTATATATCAGATCTTCCATCGACAGTCTCCCATTTTAGAAACATAACATGATGCTCTCCATACACAGGTGTTTACAGTCCTGACAGGGAACCACTGAATAATGACAAGGAGACACATCCTTTTAATCACTAATTAGATTAAATAAACACTTTCTCTAGCTAGCAGCTGGGAGTAGCTGGCAGAATTTAATAAGGCTGGGTGACAGAAAGAAAAGGCAAGTGTACTTGGCAAAGTGTTCTGTCAGCTGTAATGCTTCTATAATACACCCAGCCTAACTGAGAAAGAAATGTGAAGCAATAGGTCTTCTAAAAAAGAGAGATGCCAAGTGTCCTTGTACCCATGACAACTACTTAAACTGGAAGTGTTATACTGAGGCAGTGGCTTATAAGATCTGGACCCCAGAAGGTTGCAAACAAAATAATGTGGCTGAAAAAGCCATCACCCTGGCATAAGGAGATGAGTGGCTTATGCCAGAGCTGTTCTTGCTAGGTCCAGGCACCACTGTGAGTGTTCCCTTCAGCATTCTGCCACCAACATCCTGTATTTCTTCCTTCCCTCTGGATCATGTGATTGACTTTCTCCCTGCTCCCAGATCCACCACATGCTCTTTATTGAAAAGACTTCTGTGGCCTTGCCTCCATTATTTCTCCACTTTAATATCCCGTTATCTCTTTGCTCCTCCAGCTCCAGCACCTACAGCCATCCAAACATCTCCTGTTCCCTCAAGACACCCAACCCTTTCTCTCTCTATCTACTACTGAACAGAGTCCACTGAAAGAGGGGGTGAAGAAAAAGAGAATTCAAAGCTGGGGTTCCAGTTACGTCAGGCTCTTTTCTGGAACCCTCTGGAGCACCAGTATACAGGTTCAGAAGCACAAATATAATGAATGGCCAGCTAATTCACAATGTGTATACACCGAAAGGAAACAATTAGAAACATACAAGTAATCCTAGAATATCAAATCACAGTGAGTCTAAGAGCCCATCATGTTATGCAGATTAGCACCGCAATAGACCGCTTTTGGTGTGGAATTGAACCAAGTGATGATGTGGAAGAGAAATTTAAAAAGAAGCCTCTGCAAGAAATTGTAGTCTTCCTTTTTGAAGGGAAACATCTTATAAATATGTCATTCCTTTTTTTTAATCTTCCCTTCTTTTAAGGAGCTCAGAACATGTGGCTCTCATATTAGCCTCATTTGAACGTGAGAAGGGTCTGCTGGATCAAGCCAATGGCAGATCTAGCTCAGCATTCTCCCAGTGGCCAACCAATGCACAAGCAGAAACAGACCAAGTCCTGTGGTTTCCAGCAACTGATGGATAGCAACTGTGAGATAGTTTTAAGCTTAGATTGACTGGTTCAAGTCCATCCATTGACTTTCACTGGTGGCTGAGAGGGGATTGGAAGTCACATTTTCCGAAGCACAATCCAGTGCTCCAGCCACTATATGCCAGTGAATTGTGAATACTAGGGTAATATGAATAAAGTAGCAAAGTTCAGAAGTGAAATGAAACTCCCTGGAAGCAGACTTTTTTTAAAAAAAAATTCTGGACATTTGGGAGACTTTTTTTTTTTTAGTTCCATGTTGCCCTTTCACTCATTGCTGTTACTGCAGATCAAATTTGCATTTGCACTGTTATGATTGTAACCAAGTTCATGAAGTCGCCATGATGGAGCCCAGTGTGTATAATGGAAGCCCATTTGCATTCTCATCTTGTATGTATGACAGCTGGAATCAAGGCGGGAATGTGATGATCCTAACCGAATCTGACAACACTTTCTCTTAGATGCCAATAACAATTTTTTTAACTCCAAGCACCTTTTTCACCCGCTCAAATTTCCTCCTGTGTCAGTGTGGAAGAGCCAATGCATTTACATAACGAGTTGGAGAAGAGGGGTCAAAGTCATTAAGATTTCAGCAAACACGTTTGAAAGGAGGAAAATTGAAATCAATTTAGAGGAAGACTTTCAGAGATCTGGTTTTTTAAGGGCCAGCCCTTTTTTCTTTTTAATTCTCCACTCATTGTAGGCCCTTTTGACATTCTCCGTACATACATTAAAGACATGATGACGGCAGGAACCACTTTAGACACTCATCATTACTTATGTAGCTAGTGTTCTACAAAGAGCACATATACATGTACAGCTTGCGGACCAGCTATATACATATAGTTACACCAGTGAAGGCCGGTCCATTAATGAAAGTGGGGCACTGCCCCACCAACCCCAGCCTTCCCTCCAGTGCCATAGCGTGGGTTGTCAGCACCCGGGGCAAGGCAAGTAATTTGTGCCCCAAACCCGTGGATTTGCGCCCCCTAACCCGTGGATTTGCACCCCCTAACCCTAACCCCCAGATGTTGCGCCCGGTGCGGCCGGCCCCCCCTGCACCCCCACGCTACGCCACTGCTTCCCTCAGCCAGCCCCCACCTGCGTGTCTTCTTACTTTCATCCAGTACAGTTGGTGATGCTTACACAGAGATACTGGACACAGCTAAACAGCTGCAAATCAAACACTTTAAATGTGTTGTACAGTGCAGTATACAAACGTGACACCAGATGGCGACAGTGAGCTATGCAAAATTCATTGTATTTTTCAAAACATTTTTTTAAAAAGCATTTCCACAGCGTTTTTTATATGTGCGTCGATTCCACCCCCGTCTCCGTTAGCTTCCTCCTCCGTAGTCTCAGTGTTGCCTTCTTAGATATCAACAGGAAGGAGGTAGGGACAAAATGATAATTGGTTAGCTTGGCCAGTCACTGGCTCTTGCATTGTCTTTCCATGGGTCTGGCTGCACTACTGTTGGTTCTACCAACATCAATAGACACATACCACCACTGCTGCTTACAGAAAGGTGCCCCCTTTACAGACCTTTGTCTGTACAAACCAAGGTCAGGGGTGTGTCCAGCAGTGTGTATAATGTCCAGGCTGGACCCCGTTGCCTCCATGATTCCCGTGTGTGAAACGTACCTGTGGAGAACGTCCGACAAGGCCTAATGTAGCCTTGTCATTAGAGTTGCTACAGAATTTTGCTGAAAGGGAAATTTGAAGCAAGGTGTTTGAAAGCATTTGAAGGCATGGGAGTTCAAGACTTCGTTTCAATTTTACTTGTAAAAATGGGAGGATCACAAGTTTTGCTGAAAGTTTATATATCTGTGAAAGCTACAACTATTTTTTTAAAAAATACAAAGGACTCAGCTACATTAGTAAAGAAACGACGATTTGAATGCACTATAAACATGCAACACCAGCTGGAGACAGAGAGCAGGAAATTTTTAAACGTGTTTTTCCATCGGGTGGTTTTTTGTTTTGTTTGTTATAATGATCTAATTTATGACTGATTTATAGCAGGTTTTTTCCTGTGTGTAGATCCACTCAAAGTCTAGTTTCTCAACTTCTCTTTAATGGTGAAAATCTGTCTGGGCTACAGTAATTAGGAGTGGAAAGTTAGGGTGATGTAGAGATTTCCTGGGGTGGCAAAAAGATCAGGTGAGCAATAGGTCAGGGAAATACAGAGGTGCCACACATACCAGATGTCTCTCTGCTATTAAACCGAGGGTGGGGAAACTGCTTTCCACCCAAGGGGCATATTCCCTTGTGGAAAACCTTCTGAGAGTCACATGCCAGTGGTGGTGAATGGGGTCAGAGACAAAAATGGGCAGGGAAACAGATGCAGCTCTTACCTTTGCAGAGGAGGTGCCATCAAATAGAGAACTATCTTTCGGCAGTCCTTCCAGCAGACACTTGTCCTCTGTAAAGTAGGACACTAATAAATAAAGAACCCCATATTGTCATTAGATACTATAAAAGTGATTGCCCAGGTGTCTGTGCTCAGGATAGCTGAAAGTAGTTACACTTTACTTTGGAGCTGACCTTTCAAGCATCTTGGGGAAAACAGCATTTTTTTTTTACCATCAAGTATGAACATCACAGCGGTAGGGAACAGATTGGGCAATAATTTTTTCTGGTAGTGCAGAAAAGCTGTCTAGGGAAAAAGCTCTTGAAACCGTTCCTGAGTTTCTCTCTGGAACGGGTGTTTGTATAACACTTCAGATGCCTCACTTCCACACATCTCCAGGCCTGGGTGAGGCACCGGCAGACATACCTGTGTGAATCAGATTCTAGGGGTTTCCTTTTTGTGGACTTCATATTTTAGTGAAAGCCATGTTGCACTAGCTCCCTCTGGCAGGCGACAGAAGGGAAACACCATTTTAAGCACCACCAGTTTGGCAGGCCTTGTTTTCCCCAGCCTGCTGTGCAAACGAATCCTGCCTGCCCTTCTCTGATTAAAGTTAGTGATAAATTCACAGTGATAATGAAAAGTTCATGGTGAGCTGATGATAGGTTCACAAATGAGAAACTGTTTTGCAAGTAGGCCCCAGACGCTTTGGGCTGTCTCCGCACTAATTTGTAAGGAGTTGCCTTTAACAATTTATTAACTCTTCAATGTAATTCAGGGAGAACCCACCTGAAGAATAAGCTCTGATGGGCAAATTGTTTTTTGTTTTTCTCACTCATTTTAAAATGCCATGAAATTACAGAAGCACAACAGGGAATAAAACATCTGGAAAGCCTTCTATGTGCTACATTTTTTATATCTGGGCATTTGATACAACTCACCCCTTCCGCTGAAACTTAACAAAAGGATACCTTGATACACAATGCAGCAAAACCAAATGTGTGCTGTATTTGAACATGACAGCTTCCTTTGCATTCTTAGTGAAGATGATCCAGGTGTTCCCTTCATCATTCTGTTATGCATGCTCAGGCTGGCTTTGAGTGCCGCTGTTCATTTATAGGAGGGCTACTGAGAAGAATGTGAGATAGGAAGTGGTGAGTTGCCCAACTTCAGTACTGCCGGGCACAATCCAATATTGGATGCGGGTGGCGCTGTGGGTTAAACCACAGAGCCTAGGACTTGCTGATCAGAAGGTCGGCGGTTCGAATCCCCACGACGGGGTGAGCTCCTGTTGCTCGGTCCCTGCTCCTGCCAACCTAGCAGTTTGAAAGCTCGTCAAAGTGCAAGTAGATAAATAGGTACCGCTCCAGCAGGAAGGTAAATGGCGTTTCCGTGCGCTGCTCTGGTTCGCCAGAAGTGGCTTAGTCATGCTGGCCACATGACCCGGAAGCTGTACGCCGGCTCCCTCGGCCAATAAAGCGAGATGAGTGCCACAACCCCAGAGTCGGCCACAACTGGACCTAATGGTCAGGGGTCCCTTTACCTTTACTGAGAAGAATGTGAGAGAGGAAGTGGTGAATTGCCCAACTTTAGTACTGCCGGGCACAAATCCTATATTAATATTTCACTTTCTGTATCCCCTTCCCTGGTAAAAAAAGAAGAAGCTAAACTCTCAGATTATTCAGCATGCAAGAATCCTTGATGCCATGAGGCATTTAGTCTAAAGCTCTTAACTCTCTCTGTCTCTCTGTGTGTGCTTTACACCAGGTTAGGAGATAAGGTTTCCTGCTGCCTTCATGTTGAATTGAAAAACTGTTAGTGATGGAAGGATGATTATCAAGTATCTGTAAACAAACCCTGCTGGTTTGGTGCCGACCTACAGAGGCGATGTCACCACTTCTCTGTGGCTAAAGCTGTGGTGTTACGGGATGCGCTCATTAATTACGGACAGGTGTGTTGTACTGGGAATTGTGCACCTGCCAGAATGTGACAACAGCCACCACATGTGCAGACACACACACACACACACACACACACACACAGACAAACAGAGAATAAAACTGCGATGGGCACCTGCATTTTGTAATGACTGCCAAGTCCCCATGGCAAGGAAAAGAATAAGGGAGTCAACCCTACAAAAAGTAAGACAAAATCCTGAATCAGCTAAAATGAAACTACTTCAAATGCCACATTCACACCGTACATTAAGAGCACTCTGGTGCCACTTTAAACCATCCTGGCTCCCTCCAAAAGAATTGTGGGAGCCATACAGTACAATCTCATCTTATGCACATTTAACTGTTGTGATTTCAGCCATAAAGTTGAAGGCTGGCGAGTTAAATGCAAGAAAGGCAGAGCGCTTAAAAGCTCCTTTTGCACCAGGTTTTCCCAGCATGAAAATAACTTTTAAGCTTTTTGCCTTGCTTGGCTGTCAACAAGCCGTCTCTACTCCCATGAAACCTTGTGGGGCCCTCCAAGTTCCCTAGCCTTTCGAAGCCAGTGTGCCGAGTGGGTCTTGCTAAAAGGATGCATTTGACACTGAGTAGCCATGGGTGTGTTAACATTTGTTGTTGTTGTTTAGTCGTTTAGTCATGTCCGACTCTTTGTGACCCCCGGGCCAGAGCACGCCAGGCACTCCTGTCTTCCACTGCCTCCCACAGTTTGGTCAAACGCATGTTAGTAGCTAACATTTGTTACATTTGTATAATATATGAAACATTAATTTCCCTTTTGTTGGCTGTCCAGAATGTGAGCAACATTATCATTAATATTGTAGTAGGGGATCTTTACAGAAACCCAGTGTGCCTCATCAATATGATGGGCATCCACAATTTATTCGTGGTTCATGTTTTTGTATACACCACTTAGTCCTAATGCAAACAGTCCACATGAATCTCCCTGTTGAGCAACTCTGCAAATTCCTACTTTGGACATTGATACCCATGAATACTGGAAGCCTGCATGACTCACCATGCTCATTGTATTCATGCATATCATGAATGTGCAAAGTTACTCTGTAGCTTAATTTTAAAATCTGTTGATGCTCTGAGCCTAATTATGGGTCAGCAAATCCCGCTGTACTCTGCAGGGCTTACTTCTGAATAAACATACAGTGGTACCTAGGGTTATATACGCTTCAGGTTACATACTCTTCAGGTTACAGACTCCGCTAACCCAGAAATGGTACCTCGGGTTAAGAACTTTGCTTCAGGATGAGAACAGAAATTGTGCTCTGGCGGCACGGCAGCAGCGAGAGGCCCCATTAGCTAAAGTGGTGCTTCAGGTTAAGAACAGTTTCAGGTTAAGAACGGACCTCCGGAACGAATTAACCCGAGGTACCACTGTACTTAAGATTAGGCTGTAAATGTGCAGTTGTGTTTTTGTAGGTAAGGCCAGTCTTCCTTCCTTCCTTTCACAGGAGCTACTTGCGAAGTGGTGCCATGAGAGTTTTTCAGGGTGGTGTCAAGGTCAGGGCTGCAAAGCCACACTAAGTGGAGCACTCAATTGACTCTGCTCCTGCACCCACACAGACCTGAACTTGCTCCCACCCTGCCCCACACCTGCAACACCCCAGTGAGCTAGTGGGCAGATCTGCACTATACATTTAAAGCACATCAAATGCACATGACTTCCCCCAAAGAATCCTGGGAACTGTAATTCCCCTTCTCCCAAAGCTACCATTCCCCTTGACAAACCTACAGTTCCCAGTATTGTTTGGTGGAAGCCATGTGCATTGGGTGTGCTTCAAATGGGTGGCTATGCACAATGACACCACTGTCAGGAGGATGGGTGGCCCCCGCTAAGCAATATTTTAGACTTCATCCTTTTAGCTATGCCACCTCTGCTGTTTGCATAACAGAAGCGCCTGAGAAAAATGTCACATCAGCATTTCGTCTTGAAACATTTGAATGGTAATTCTCTCCAGTGGCAGTGATTGATGGGCTGGGGCAGGTAGTAGTAAATGGGCACCACTGCTGGATGTCAGCCAAGAGGCAGAAATCTACCTGGCCTTAAATTCCCAGTGGGGATTGCATGCTAACGGGATATAAGAGGAGCCTGGTTGCTTCTGCGCAACTGTTGAATTACCAGCAGTGCTCAGCACATGCCAGTCACACTGGATGCAGGTTGCCTCTCCAACAGCCATGTGCCTGCATGCAGTGGCATAGCAAGGTCAGGTGGTACCCAGTACAAAAATATTTTTGTCAGCCCTACTGCAATTTTGGGGAACATTGCCCAGAGTTGTTGAGCTTTTTGGGGGGAAGGCCCCCCAAAGTTTTATTGAGCTTTTTTTTAGGGAAGGTTGGGCACGAAACAGATACGCCCGCTGATTGCACTGTGTCAGCACCACCAGCCGGGGGTGCCAGTGCTGCAAATAGTATAATAACACCAGGGGTTGTGAATGCCAGGCTGACCGACGGGCATATTTGTGCAATCAGCAGGCGGATTTTCACAATGACAATCGCACCAATTGCGAAAAACGGCCTGCCGGGGGGTACGAGTGCCACGCCGATCCACCCGGGGGGATTTTGTCACACCCTGTAGGCATGACATCCGGGGCAGACCACACCCCCAGCACTACCTTGCAATGCCCCTGCCTGCATGATGTGCTCCTGCATCTGCTACAGGTATGGAAAGCTGCCAGTGGCAATGACCAGTTACTACCACCTGCCTCACTGGACTACTTAGTCTTAGCCATGAGCTGAGCTAAAATTACTGGAGTGAAGAACCAGTGGTAGCCAGATGTTTGCTATAGACTCCAACTCCCATCGTCCCTGACCATTGGCCATGCTGGCTGGGGCTGATAGGAATTGGAGTCCAGCATCGTATGAAGGTTCAAGCAGCTATGCTATTCCTGCTTTTGGACTTGTTGCACAACACCAGTGAAATGTACACAATCATGCAAAATGGGGCAGTTTTAAAATCTACCCTTTCAGGTTTTTTTAAAAAATAGTTTTCAGGCTTGTAGATTGTGTTGGTTTTCTGAGCAGCCCAGAGAATATCCTCTATGAGGTGGCTGTATACATTCAGTTAACAAAATGGATACTGATAAATAGGTGTGCTGGCTCTAGAATCTCCCTGGTGTGTTTTTTAAAAAGGATATATATAGATATGGATAAGCCAGAAACATTTATGTAACAGCAACAAAAGAATACTGACACGCTAACATTCCAGCAACAATGCAAGTTTTAGATGAAAACAAAATTGTCTGGGATTACCTCCTAAAGCTTTGGTTACATAAAAAGCAGAAGAACAACAGGAAATCAAAGGCGAATGAGGTTTCGTTACATAAAGTAATATACAAAGTTGTACTCGGCGAGTAATCTTCCTGTCTTGTGCTGTGCAAAGGATGTCTGCAGGTCTTTCAGTCACAGCCTTCACAGTAATGCCCCTTATTCTGAAATGCAACAAGCAAAAACTTCAACAAATTGGCACTGAAAAGGATTTTGAACGCAAATCACATTCAGAGTTGTGTTGCCTATGTTCTCAGGATACCATCTTTTTGTTATTTGCTATTTATTGAGTTTGCTTTCATTATACAGTTACAAATTCACATCCATATTTTCACTTATATTTAATGTATAACAATCCATACCCTGCTTACTTTTTCTTCCCCAGTGACTTCCCACCACCACACTGCAGCTTCTTATATTTACATTCCGTTTTCTATTGTGTTGTATATCTTGTTATCACTTTTGTTCCAAATAAATAGCTTGTCTATCTGAGTTTTTACTTTGCGAAGTTTAGTCAATACATACCAAGGGTTTGAATTTGGAACAATGTTTTATCATATATTCTTCTACATTTTCCCATTCTTTTCTGTTTCTGGTTTGATTGTTTTCTAATTACCGCTGTTATTTTAGTCAGTTCAACGTACTCGTGTAACTTGTTTTGCCAGTCCACCTTCGAGGGGACTATGTCCCTTTTCCAATTCCTGGCAATTAACATTCTGGCAGCAGTAAAGTAACACCTTTTCCTACCATTAGGAATACCAATTGACAAGATTCCTAATAAGAAAGTTTCTGGTTTTTTTTCTCAAATATGATCTTAAGCAACTTTTTGAGTTCGTCATATACGGCGTTCCAAAACTTTTTGATTTTCTCATATCGCCATCACATGTGAAACATTGTTCCTTCCCCTATGTTCACCTCCAGCAAGTATTAGATTTTTATTTATAGATTTTAGGTAGCTTACTTGGGGTCATGTACCACCTATACACCATCTTCATTAGGGTTCCCCTTATTGTGTAGCAAGCTGTAAACCTTATATCCTTTGCCCACAATTTTTCCCATTCATCCATATGGATGGGGTGTCTGACCTCTTGAGCCTACTTGATCATCACCTCCTTTACCTCCTCATCCTTTAATTCCTATTCCAATAGCAAATCATATGTTTTTGATAATAATGGTAATGATAAGACCTATTCTAGTTTCTTATAATATATTTTTGTCAAACCATCTGGGCCTGGAGATTTTCCTGACTTAGCTTTCATAATCGCGTACTGTAATACAGGCATAGGGAAGCTAAGTCCTCCAGATGTTTTGGGACTACAATTCCCATCATCCCTGACCACTGGTCCTGTTAGCTAGGGCTCATGGGAGTTGTAGGCCAAAAAACATCTGGAGGGCCAAGTTTGCCTATGCCCGCTGTAATTCCATCATTGTTATGGGTGAATTAAGTTGTTCAATTTTCTAGTTTGTTACTTTCAGAATTTTCCTCTGATTAAGATATTTTGTTATTTCTTCTTTGTCTTCTGGTCTTCCCTGATGTAAGTCTTTAAAGTATTTTGTGAAACTTTTAAATATTACTTTCCCTTCTTCTACAAGTTTCACAATTATTTTTCCTTTTGTTTTTTCTTTAAATGTCACACTAGCATTCTGCCTGGCTTATTCGTGAATTCAAAGCTCCTTTGCTTCAACCATTTTATTTTGTTCTCAATCTCATAATTTAGAAACATGGAAAGCTGGTTTTGTAATAATTTAATTTTTTGCTTAGCAGTCTCAGGATACCATCTCATTAGTTTTCTACATGCCTGCCTGCAGTACAAGGGAATGAAAAGGTTATCAGATTAGAAACAGTCAAGACAAGATACACTGCAGAGGAAGCAAATGGAAATATTCTACACACATACATGGGCACACGCTCATATGCACACACACTGTTAACATTTTATCCCCTTTTAGGCATTTCCCTAGAGAAGCTCTGTTTTCTATGGGTTCAAGCCACCTTATTTTGTGGTTGTAAGTTGTTTTAATTTGTTTTCAATGTTGTAACCTGCCCTGGGACCTTAGGGAGAAGGTAGTTAATAAGAATAAGAAAATGCTAGGAATTTGAGGGGTGTATGCTTGCCCTGTGGAAAGAGGCAAAATGAACTGAGCTCAGTTAAGGTCACATGGCCCTTTGAACATTGCCTCTACATTCCTATGGTTATCGTTTGTCCTGATTTCTCGGATGATCTGTGAAATTCTTAGGACACTACCTTCATGTTCTGAGTACAATTTGATTCCTCCTCAGACACTCCAATTTAACAGTTCAGAAAATATGTGACATAAGAGTGAGCATCATTTTCCCATCACCATTTTTTCCTTTGCCTACAAACTCACAGAGTGCAGTTGCCTCACTATAGCAAGAAGCCTGCTGCACTTCTTAAGCCTTCCTGTGTGTTTGAGAAAATGTTCCACCATTATTATTATTTTTAAAAAAGAAAAGTCACCATGCAGAAACCTAGGTTTCAGGGAGAAGGGCTTAGCCTAGTTATTTTCCTCTGACATGTTTATTTTCTTGGTGCAAGGAATATATACGAGTCTCCACCTGCAGTTTGAAGTGGCATAGTTTACATCATGGACGGGAATCCCTTCAGAAGTTCTTGAGCTACAGTTCCTATAATCTCTTACCATTGATCACGGTGGCTTGAGATGGTGGTAGTTGGAGTCCAACAGCAATGGAGGACAACAGGTTCCCATCTCTGACTTCGCTAAGGTGGTCTTGCGGGGAATAACTCTCTATCTAAAGGTGTCCTATATCTAAAGGGATGTCTGGTTCAAGTCTGGTTTAAAGACAAAGAACCGAAAGAAGGACGAACAGAAGGCCTTGAAGTTGCCCATCAACAGTGAGTGCTAGGAGAGCAGGCTGAGCGGCAGCCACAAAGTGGGCCACACTTTTGTTTCCCACTGTGGCGAGATGTATTGTAGCTCTATTCAAATTTCAGGAATGATTTCTAAATCTGCACCTATACATATATATTAGCCTAGACAAATGATATGAAAATCGGCACCCTCTTTCATCCTCTTGTTTTGGCAATCTCCTTTCCCTTTTTGGGTGATACCTAGACAGAAGCTCTGAAAAAAGTAAAAACTTCCATGGAATGTGCAGTTTGGGAGAGATGTAGCCAAGCAGCACACAAGACATTTGGCATTATGTTATCATCTACAGATGCAAACAGAATGCGGACACAGCACCAAGGTGCTTTGTGCAAATGTGGCCCTGGTAGGGAACAATAGAAGAGAGACAAAAAAGAGACAGTGCTAATCTGTGCTCAGCTCTTAGTGAAGTATATACTTTGGAAAGAGAACCTCCAAAATACCTTAACCTATACAAATCATATCGATCCCTACCCCCCCCCCCCCGTATTGCCGCTTCATTCTGGAGAGTTTAACTAGGTCAGCATCCAATTTATTTCCCTAACCTTCTCCAGCATCAAGCATTTTCTCCATAATGACTTGCACAGAGGTTCGAAATAACTTATCTTTCAGGTGAGGAAACTTAAGTAATAGGATTAGATTTTCGATCACATGTCCCTTTCTGGTGCCTCTTCAATAAAGGCCTCTTTCATTTGTTTAATTCAATGGCTACAAGTAACCAGGGATTCAGATTCTCAGATGTGCTTTTTTTGGTTCAAAAGCCTACATTGCTCAAGCAGGGAGGGGGATTAATTATCAACAGGTAGGCAGGAATATAATATGTAATCCCTAGAGGCTGGTGGTGAGATTCAGTGCATTTCAACAAATCAACACTTCCAAGAATTCATAGCAAGTGGGAAATTTACATGTGACTGTATTTAATTGCACTTCAGAGGAGATTTGATCTACCCAGCGACAGATAATTCTGGTTTAAAGCCTTTCAAGATTGATTATTGAATTAGTTCACGAATGCATGAAATTTTACATAGTAGTTTAAAGCACTGAAGGGGTGGTTCTCACCAGAAATTCCCATAACCAACTGGGGCGCTTACATAGTAAAGTATGCCATTAGGCTGGAATGTTAAGACAAAAATCTCATCAATCATTCATCTGGATGAAGATCACAGCAATAGATCAGTTTGTACCATTCAGTACATTCTTTCCATTTTCAGAATTAACTTGCCCAAAGCCCTGAAGGATATCCTAGCCCTGGAATGGGCTGCACATGGGTTAATAGCACCCCCTGAAATATTTCAGTGTGCACCACAAAGGTCTTAGCAGAATGTTGAGAATCTCAAGATTTATTATGTATAAATCCCCAGTCTTTACAGATGTCAGGATAGATAATGTGGTTTTTAACCCTGTATTTGAAAGGGAGATTGACTTTTCTTATCAAACTTGTATCTGGGCTGTATCCATTCAGGGAACATAGGAATCTGCTTTATACTGAGTCAGACCAGGGGCTCTCCAGAGTTTCTGGAAGTCTCAGGTTCAGTCTCCAGCCTCTCCAGATGTGGCTGCAAATTACTCATGTCTGGCACCCAGAAGAACCATGGCTAGGAAGTGCAGCATGGACTATTGGCCTGGCTTGATGAAATAAAACTTCCTTATCGTCTCTCATGCGCTCTTGCAATATACATATAACACTGAAAATTGTCATGGATGAAAATGACCCTAGTTTTGTGCATCAGTTTTTAAAAGTGTCCCACAAATTCAATAAGAAATAAAATATGCCCCCCCCCAAAAAAAATTAATGCAAGCTTTTTATATCATTCAGATTTCCCCCCAATGTATAATCTACTTTGCGTATACAGTGATACCTCTGGTTACGAACTTAATTCATTCTGGAGGTCCGTTCTTAACCTGAAACTGTTCTTAACCTGGGGTACAACTTTAGCTAATGGGGCCTCCCACTGCTGCCGCGCCTGTGATGCACAATTTCTGTTCTCATCCTTGGGCAAAGTTCTTAACCCAAGGTACTACTTCCAGATTAGCAGAGTCTGTAACCTGAAGTGTTTGTAACCTGAGGTGTATGTAACTTGAGGTACCACTGTATTATGGAGAGCTGGTGGCATGAATTAGGAGGAGGAAATGGATTTCTGGGAATTACCGTGCATACAGGTCCTGATCTGCACCTCCTAGAGTCAAGTACAGATCGGAATATAAGTACCCTTCAGGTTTTGCTCCTCTCCAAAATCTGCAGTGCAGTTCTTTCCTCAAAAAGTACCCAAATGCTACAAAAATGTTTATTTTATGATAAAATATGTTTAGAAATGCATGGACTGAAATAAACGATGTATTTAAACATATACGTAGTATTTAAATATACATTTAGTGATAAAGTAGTATTCTTGTGCTGACATATTAATGTACAAACAGCAAAGCACAGACTTATGAATGAACCAATGTAAAACTGACATATACCAGAAACAGACTAATCTATCCATCCCTAATATAAATAAAAGAGCTTTCACTGAGCCCTGTTAATGAACTGCAATCTCCATAGAAACCCATGGCTGAGAGCTGTTGCCTTGCAATATGTGCACAAACTACCTTAGTTGAAATGCATCAAACTAATATTTTGAATTATGAATCACAATACATCTATGTCTCACATTCCTATATAATGTGTTTCTAGGTGACCTTGATCCCCACCCCCTTTTGTGTGTGAATTTCTTTTACAACTAAGCAAGATGAAACATTATCAGAAGAACTTGAAAAAGGAAATTATTACTTTTTGGCAAGGCCATCTTTTTAATGGCTGCTAATCTATCCAGCCATACAAAATTTTGTTTCTTCCATGCTCTTCTTAGCCACTTTCCCAATTGCTTAGCTGTGTTTAACCAACTCAGCAATTTTTAAAGAAATATTGATCCCTCAAAATTTTAAATGGATTTCCATTGAGAAAACTATATTGCTAAGGAAGCATTTGTCCCTTTGAGTCACATTGGTAAACAAAATAGTTCAGCTATATTCTTATTTTTCTTCAATCCTGCCACTTAGTCATTTCCATTAAGCATTTTTGACACTTCCAGGATAAAGCCTAACAATAAAAAGTGGTGCAGATGGTCCCACTTTCAGTTTCTGACATCCCTGTGCTCCTGCAGGAAGCAAGCCCTTCTTGAGATGTGGATGCTCTGAACCCTCTCCACAGTAGGCTCAGGTGTAAATATGTGCAAGTAGACCATAGTTCAAAAAGACACTGCAGTCTCCACTGTGCCTGATTTCTGAAGGTAGCACAAACCCTGGTGGAGTGCCAAGACCCCTGGAGGCCAGTAATAAATTTTAAGCTGATGTAGAAACACAGAGAGCTGAATTTAAGAGTGGGGAAATGAGGAGAAAACAAAAAACCAGATTTGCCCTAGTACTGATTCACCTGCTGAAGGCAAATGGTCTACTGTGGATGGCAGCAGTTGTCCAAAGTCTAAGGAAAAGGGAAGTATTTCTTATTATCTTATACCTGATCATTTCACTTATGATAATCTGCCTGGGCATCATGTGCTTTTATTGCTGACCTTTTAAAAAGCATTCTGAAACACTTAAAACAATCTAAATATAGTAAAGGGACCCCTGATCATTAGGTCCAGTCGTGGTTGACTCTGGGGCTACGGCGCTCATTTTGGTTTACTGGCTGAGGGAGTCGGCGTACAGCTTCCGGGTCATGTGGCCAGCATGACTAAGCCACTTCTGGCGAACCAGAGCAGTGCACGGAAACACTGTTTACCTTCCCGCCAGAGTGGTACCTATTTATCTACTTGCACTTTGACGTGCTTTCGAACTGCTAGGTTGGCAGAAACAGGGACTGAGCAATGGGAGCTCACCCCGTCGCGGGGATTCAAACCGCTGACCTTCTGCTTAACAAGTCCTAGGCTCTGTGGTTTAACCCACAGCGCCACCCGCATCACAATCTAAATATAATTACAGTTAAAATGTCTTTAATATATATATATATATATATAAACAACTCCACTTAAAAACATTATTTCATCCAGTGATCTCAGGGCTGCCAGGAGCATGTGTGCAGATGAACAAATATCAGACTTGATCCAACTGAAATTTGAGCACAGGGGGAAATGTGGTTTTCCCCACCTTCAAAAAATAAGCTAATGTTCTTACAGGAAAACAAGGTGTCATTGATGTTCAGTAGAGCTAATGGGGAGCAGAGGGAACCACACATTTCTGAATAACTGTATTCAGAAAACAAAAAATCATTTGAGAAGGACAAAGAAAAACAACTCTTCCCTTTCATCATTCAACAGCTGTTTTATTAGTACCAATTATTATTGTAGTTCAATCTAAGCTGACGTGGGGGGGGGGCGGAGAACTCTTTCAGCTCATGAGACTGGTGATTTGATTTTACAGCCATATTTCATACTGATCTCCTTTGCATCAGAGCATTACAATCCACATTCCTTGCTCAGTTCTCTTCCAACCTCATGCCACTGAACAGATGGGAGGCAGAAGAGGATGTGCAAAACTACTTTTTGCCACATTTTCCATGTCATAAAATGGTCTTACATAAATGGTATGCCAGGAAAAGTGAAAGGTACCACTTTCTGTAAAGATTTCATATATGCATGTGATTCCCCACACAATGCAACAATTTCCAGAGTCCCCTGTGAAGATGACTTGAACCACTTCGGGAACTGAAGCTATGGGAGGCGAAGAGGGATCTCCTAACAATTCCCGGCACCCTTAGCAAACTACAGCTACCCAGAATTCTTGGGGGGAAGCTATAGCTATGCAAACTCATTTCTTTAGTCAAAAAGTCTGTTTCTCTTTTAGTCGTCTGCCTCATCTTTGTACACCCCAATCTTTGGGCCTTGTGTGATCTTTTTCCTCCTTCTAAACTGCCCTTGCATATCTCTCGCAGAAGCTGTATTAGTTCTTAGTATTCCATGACCAAGCTTTGAAAAAAGAATCTCTTGTGTCACCCACAGAAGCAGTCTGTGTCATTGTGGTTAAAAGCAGTAGACTCGTAATCTGGTGAACCGGGTTTGCTTCCCTGCTCCTCCACATGCAGCTGCTGGGTGGCCTTGGGCTAGTCACATTTCTCTGAAGTCTCTCAGCCTCACTCACCTCACAGAGTGTTTGTTGTGGGCGAGGAAGGGAAAGGAGATTGTTAGCCGCTTTGAGACTCCTGAAGGGGAGTGAAAGGCGGGATATCAAATCCAAACTCTTCTTCTTCTTCTTCAACCAAGATTACTAGGGACATTCCAGTAGGTGACACAAGATGGCTAGTTTTAAGTTTGTTATATAAGAAATCAGCACCTGGCTATCGGAAGTGTATTTCTTTATTTCACTTCTGTCCAAAAGGTTCTGTCCCCTCCTATTTTATCCTCACAACAACCCTCTGAGGCAGGTTAGGCCAAGAGATAGTAATTGGCCCAAGCTCCCAGTGAATATTGATCTGTTTTTCCCCCTTGTGTGAGTACTATGTCACTTTTAATTCTTCCCCTCCTTTGAACAGCAGCCAGGCAATTTAGACTATTCACATAATGGAGCTTAATATCAGTCGTGTTTTATTTTCCTTTAAGAAAGAACAGGCAGCTGGAAACTACAAAAATGTAACATTGAAATTGTGCTTTCGTGTCACAAACATGAGCACATTTTTTTAAAAAAAAAACCCTCAAGCTGCCTGTATCCTCCTCCATCACCACTTTGGAAGAGAAGGAGGAGGATTTGAGATTTATTGATTAAAAGAGAATACTGTGCCTTTAAAGCTTGTGTTGCTATGAAGGATGGTGAACATTTGTGAGTTCAAAAGCTCCAAGCAACTAATGTGCCAAAGCAGAGATTTTAACTCCACATTAGAATGCAAAATCCACCCACATAACTGAATCCTTTTCACAGCATTCTCAAAATGGTTACAATTTAAGCACCGGCAGAGGCTGAAGGACATGCAGTTGCAGAAATGTGAAGTTATGCTCAGCCTCTATAGCCATCTGTCTGGCATGTTTTTGACTTGGAGCAGGATATTCTCCAAGATCAAAATGCAAAAGGATTAATTTCCATGCTATTAAATCCCACAGCAATCCGTAAACTGAACTGAAATGTGCTTCCCTCCTTGTTAATCTCAGACTGATCCTGGATAGTCTCAGCAACTTCCAACAACAGGCAACATTATCCCTGTCCACTGTTGGTTCATATTTAAAGGTAAAACTATCAAATTTGAACTTTCAGAAGCAACACGTGGACCAACACCAGTCAACCTTCAAAATTCGCAATTTCCCAAATTTTGCAATATACTAGGGTAAAGGTGAAGGCAAGGTATGCATATAAATGCATCTATTTCTAAAAATACAGAATGGCCGCTTACCTGATTCCGGGGTGAGTGGCTGTTGTAACCTACCATGGCGCCTCCACGCACCCATGGAGCCTTGACACATTGTTGCGGCCATTGCTGCTCCCCCCCCAGCTGCTGCAAAGCATTGTGGGCACTGCCAGGCCCTCTGTTCAAATGCAGCCAATCTGCAGCAGCCGGGGGGGGGGGGGGCTTGGGGAGCAGACCTTAAGGTTGCAGTCTTCAGATTGCTTTGCAAAAATGTGCAAGTTATGCAAAACTGCATATAAATGTACATACTAGGAGTAATTTTCATGAGGACTTAAAAAGAATCACAACCTGATGTGGAAATGTGGAGAACTGAATTCAGGACTGGTAAAATGAGAAATTGTGTCCTCCCTAGAAGAGGGCACGTGTTGTGGTGAGACCTGTAGACTCACCTCCTGTGTTGTAGGTGGGTTGGATTGGTTAGCAACAACACCTGATTGGTAGGTCCCTCGTTGCTGGGTTCAATTTGGCCAATGGGATGCAGTCAAAACGGTTTGAGGGACCTATATATACCTATGCACGTGACCCAGAGCTTCCTTTTTCGGCTCGTGCATTCGGAACACCTGCCCACCTTTCCCTACTTTTAGGGCATTGTGCGATTGACCTTGCTATACCATCTGTCATTGGGACAGGAGCATGGCAGGAATTCCCCCACTTGGCTGATTGGCTGTTGCCATTTCGGTTTCGCCTGCTGCGTAGCAAATCGTCACAACTTGTAAGGTTGCGGATAGGCACTGGTTCAAGTGATAGGGATGGGAGAGTGGTCTTGTCATCCCTATGTGAAGGGTATTCCATTAAAGGAATCCAGGGACTCAACTGGTTTGGTCAATCCCCGAGAGGGGGTTGTGCCCGTGCCTGAGTCCAGGGGGGCATCTGGGTGGTGAACATGGTCTGTTCCCAGCTTTTCTCCTTCCCAAGTGTTCATCCTTGGCTGACCTATGCTGGTGCCCTGGGTCAGCGCTGCCTGCAAGGGTGCAGGGAGCTAGTTGAACCAGAGTCTATGCAACCACTCACCTTCTGTAATCAATAAAGTTGTGGCCTAAATTCTGCCAAAAACCAAAACTAAAATTTGAGTCATGTGTGAATTTATTTAGTGGGGAGGTTTCTGGGTCTGAACACACAAATGGAGAGAAGCAGAAATTGGCAAGATTTGACCATCTATCCTAACTGGTTTGGTTAAAAATCTCTAGACATCTTTGCTCCCAGCCTCACGTATCTGTGATTCCCAGGGCTCCTTTAGAAGGCAGAACCAGTTCAAGGCAGCAGTCTTATATATGAAAGTAAATACCATTGAGTATAATGGGACTTACATTCAAATAAGCTTGCCTAGGATTAGACTGTAGTGTGAAAATGGCCCAAGAACATATTGATGACAACAGTTTCCTTTGGGCTTGGATGCAACTGATGTCCCCACCGCAAAACATATTTTTAACGAATGCCTGCAATGTCAGGCCATTTTGTACTCTCATAAAACACACATAGTGTTGGCTCAGGTCTAGTTTGGAACTGGTCCATCATTTAACATGCAAGTACAGAAGGCCCGGTGGTAGCAACCGAGAAAAAAATACTTCAGTGGTTCCCTATGGTGAAAAACATACATCTTGCAAATACAATATTGCTAGTTCTGCACCATATTATTAGAGTTAGGGCAGGAACGTTTCAACTGCTTTATCAAAGTAATTCCTACTAACTTATCATTCCCCTACATAATAGCCTTTGTTAATGCTCTTGCAATTAGTCTTTCCCTCTGAATATATACTGCCAATTTTAACTTCTCAGCAGATATAATTATACCACTCCTGGAAAAGGAGGAGGCTTTTTAGATTGCTCAAATTAAAATCATGCACAGAATGGAAGTATGAAACCACAACCGTATCTTTCTGGAGCTACAAAAAAGCCACGCTAAATCTAACAAAACCCATCTGTTCTTTTCAATCATTTCTTTTTAATTCAGTCATGCAGCTGCCATTAATATTTATCACCTATATGGCCATTCTAATACCGCCATGTCCTTTATGGCTTTTATTGCATTTCCCTCCATAACAGCCCCGTGGGACAGCAACATACTAGCTCTCCCTACAGTCCTGCAAAGTAACTACATGTGGGGGGCAGGCAGTGGAGCTGAGCATGTTAGCGCCTCTCCCTCCATTGCTGGATTGGCTGTCTACTGATTGGAAGTTGATAGCATGCATTTTGTATCAAGTGGAGGCTCCATGTGGGATGCTGGGAAATCAGAGTTCCAAAATGAATTGTAGACCTCTGTGGATGCAAGAAGCCCTCCTGCTTCACACAGTTACTTGCCACAAGTTAATACAGTGGACCCTCTAGTTATGCACCATTCTGGATATGTAACTTTCGGGTTATGAATGCTGCAAACCCTGTGTATACTTCCAGGTTTGGCCATGCGCTCATGCACTGAAGCCCTCTGCGTGCTGCGTGCATGCGCAGAAGCGGCGCCTCTGCCTACGGACTTCTTGGGTTGTGGACAGACCCCTGGAATGAATTTAATTCATATCCGGAGGGTCCACTGTAATAAGAATTTAATCATTTACAACCCGCCTATCTGGCTGGGTTGCCCCAGCCACTCTGGTCAGCTTCCAACACATATCCAAACATAATAAAACATAAAACATTTTAAATTTCCCAATACTGGACTTCCTTCAGATGTCTTCTAAAAGTTGTGTAGTTCTTTATCTCCTTGACATCTGAAGGGAGGGTGTTCCACAGGGAGGGCGCCACTGCTGAGAAGGCCCTCTGCCTGATTCCCTGTAACTTCACTTCTTGCAGTGAAGGAACTGCCACAAGGCCCTCAGAGTTAGGCCACATTCACACCATGCGAAGGTATCATCATCATCATCATCATCAAGTTCTTGGCAGATGTGTTCTAGAAAGTCAAACAACTTATCTGGGTTGAGGTTTGAGTTACAGTACTGCTAACTGGGGAATATCTATATATTGCAGCTCAATTGGTTGACCATGAGACTCTCAATCTTGGGGTTTATGGGTTTGTGTTCCACATTGTGCAAAAGATTCCTGCATTGCAGGGGGTTGGGCTAGATGAAAACTGTGGTCCCTTCCAACTCTATGATTCTGTTATTTAGATCCCAGATTTTCTCCAGTGAGCTTTGGGCAGTATCCATGGTTCTTTCCTGTCTCCTGCTTTATTCCCACAAACAGCCCTGTGAGGGATATTAGGATGACAGACAATGATAGACTCAAGGTCACCCAGGGAGTTTTTTGGCTGACTGGATCCATCTGTCCCGTCTTTGTCCAGCAGAGGGCGGGCAGAGGGCCTTCTCGATGGTGGTGCCCGCCATGTGGAGTGCCCTCTCATTAGATGTCAAAGAAATAAACAACTATCTGATGTTTAGAAGACATCTGAAGGCAGCCCTGTTTAGGGAAGTTTTTAATGACTGACCTTTTAATGTATTTTTAATCTTTTGTTGGAAGCTGCCCAGAGTGGCTGGGGAAACCCAGCCAGATGGGCTGGGTATAAATAATATATCACCATCATCATCATCATCATTCTAACCACTACACCACACTGGCTCTTATGATCTCCTTTTGCAAGTGGCAGCTGAAAAGGCATGCTTAGACTGAGAGCTCTAGTTGCTCTCTTGACTCCCCTTTGCTTTTTCCTGTTTCTTCTTCCAAACCTTAGCCCCACCCCCTTCTTCCTTTTTTTTGCAAGTCTGGTTCATCAGCCGCTCAGTGTCAGATGAATTAGCCTTGCCCCAGGAGCTGATTATGGTCAGTCTGACCGAGCCCACTAACTGTTATTTCCTAGTTTCCATTTATAAACATCATGAAGGACAATGTTGTTTTCCTTCCCTGATTGTCTGCTGTGGGTTATTTTTCTGCTGCCCCTTTTATGAAACACAGTGTCAAGAAGACACAAAGGACCTATTTGAGAAAAAACGATGTGACTCATGTAATAGAATACCAGGCATCGGGGCATCACATTAAAGTGAGAAGCGTAAGGGAAGCAAGAAGCAAGCCCCAGGTAACTTTAAAAAATAATTACATTGTGCTTGTTCCAAGAGCGATAGTTAAACCTGTTGTTTGCTAGCAACTTGCTGCCACATCTGGAAATATCATGCACCAAGTCTTGCATTTAATGTTTGATGTTATTTATTTTGTGCCACATGGGTGAGATGCTCAGATTGTTTGTGCACCCATTTCCCAATGCTTTAATTTGGTGGCCGATCAATAATTTTCCTCAAAAATTGCACCTAATCACCCTCTTTAGAAACAGTGTCTCAGTTCATTATGTTAATCGCAACATAATTTAATACAGAAAATGCCATTTACTCTGACATGATGTTCTGCGGAGATTTCAGACATAATGGAAGGGAACTGCAGTCTGAAGGCAGTTTATTTTACAAAAGTATAGGAGGGGGAAATGCATAGACATAAACACCGAAGTTCTGCACTGCGGTAGACCCTTGGCCCTTGCCTTTTCATTAACAGAAATGGCTTACAAACTTTTATGACAATGGCATTCAACACGCTAAAGGTTATCATAGATTTATACAGCTTGTAAGGATAATTGCTTGAAACGTGGAAATAATAGGGCAGTTTTCTTACACCACCTTGTCATAGGAGCGGCAATTTTATCTGTAAGCCACCTCGAGTCCCTGTTTGGAAAAGAGATGCAGTACAGTTATACCTCATGTTACGTTTTTTCAGGTTGCGTCCCATGGCAACCCGGAAGTACCGGAAAGGGTTACTTCTGGGTTTCGCCACTCGCGCATGCACAATAGTGCTAAATCGTGCTTTGCGCATGCACACAAGCACCAAATTGCACCGCACACCTGCACAGATATGGTGCTTCAGGTTGTGGGCTTTTCATGTTGTGAACGGGCCTCCGGAACGGATCCTGTTCGCAACCAGAGGTACTACTGTACAAATAAATATAATCATAACAACAGCAGCAGCAGCAGCAGCAGCAACAACAACAACAACAACAACAACAACAACAACAACAACAACAACAACAACAGGCAGAAAGGCCACTGGATCAAAAACCCTACTGATATGCCAACAGGGCAGGAGATACTGGTGGGAGGGCATGGCATTTTACCATATTTTCTGCCTTCATGGCAGGTTTTGGGGTTGCCAGAGCTGGCCCATAGATGAGGTAGGATGAAGCAGCTGTCTCAGGCAGCAGAAACACAAGAGATGGGACCCCACTGCTTCTGCAGCTGCTGGAATGCCCCACTCTCACCCTTGTCGAATTCCTCCCCTGTGCACCCGGTGGCGAGGAATTGCAGGGGCTTTCCCCCCTCAGGCATCAAAACACCACAGGCCACCCCTTGGGGTTGCAATGTGAGGGAAAATAGGTATGCCAGCCCCAACGCTATTGAGCTCACCCCTCCCCCATTCCCAGGGCATGTTGAGAGGAATGGAAATAAATCCGAAACATCCCTAATTGCCCTGTAACACCCACATTGGACAAAATCCAAACTAAGGATTGGACCCTTAGTTGCAATTGTTGTTTCCAAAGGAGGCAATTTTTAACAATTAAAAAGCACTGCACCTTTTTTTAAAATAAAAAATGGATTTTTTTTTAGCAGAAAGAAATAAAACTCTTCAACAAGATCTATTATTAGCATGGTAAAATGAGCAAAGTTCTTTGATTATCTTGCAAATGGGGAGGGATTCTATGAAGATTTCAGCAAGTGCATTCAAGAACAGCACCTAGTCTTCTCAAAGGCAATTATTTCTATTAATGCACAAGGACACTTTTCCATTTTAATCCAGCAATTAATGAACTATACCAAAAGCAGCACTTTAATCATTATTAGTGATAGAAGAATATAATCTAATAATTAATCATGTTTTCAGATTTAGTAGGGCCTGATGGAACAAATTAGGATGTTAGAGTTTAAGGCTGCCATGTTTTCCCCATCATTAATACTAAGTTTGCAATCCTGCACACATTTACTTGGGAGTAAATCCCCCCCATCCTAAAATATATGTTTGAGGTAATAATTTCTCCCTTCATTTACACACCTGCTTATTAGTTGCAGTTCTACTTCAAAATACATGCACCTCTCAAAAATCAATAAAGTTTGAAAACCTAGTTCATCCCATTGAAGCCAGCTCTACATGTGACTGGAGCAAGCAAGACGAACTGTCCCATATTACATTTCTATAGAGTTTAATTTGGTCTCCATCACAAATGCATACCCAAAGTATCTTTTCTGCATTCTTTCCTTCCAAAATATACTAAGGCAATACTATTGTAACACGTTATTTGTTTAAAAAGGTAAAGGAGCCCTGGATGGTTAAGTCCAGTCAAAGGTGGGGTGCAGCGTTCATTTGTGCAAGAACCATCAATTTGGTTTGGACCCAATTTAGCAATTCAGATTCGGTTCCCAATTAGGTTCAGATCAATCTGGACACAAAATCCAAATCAAGTTCCAGATATCAGAATCTTTGGGACTCCCACTCACCTGCACTGGAAACCAAAATGGCTATAGTGGGGGCGTTCCAACCCCCCCCACAGGTTCATTAAATTTGGAAACATGGTAATTTCTCAGGGATGTAAGCATACTAATTTGCTGACAGTATGTCCATGTTTTGTTTTGTTTTCGGTGCTAGCCACCTTTAAAATTTGTTTGTGTTTTTCAATAATTTTTTAAAAAGCAAAATGGCCGTGATTTTCTTGCTTTTTCACATTAAAAAAATACAGGTTCTTTTCACACTGTGTTCTATGCCACAAACTATTAAGAAATCTATAGCAGCTGCAAGGAAAATACAAAAAGAAAAAGAAAAGAAATAGCATCCCACTCTTGATCATAAGAATCACCACGGTGAAGATGCAGGGTATGAACTGGAATGTTTCTCTTTTTTAAAAAAAGAAAAGAAATAAGAACATACTTCTGCTAGTAACTTTAAAAAAAGAAAAGGTTGGTGTGCTTCAAAACCAGCAAGGGGTTGGGAAGGAAAATATATTTCAGGCTTTGGTTCCCATCAAGAATAATTTCAATGATGGAAATGTATTTTTCCTAATTCCGTTCATTCTATTTTTACAAACTAGTGCCCATATGGATTTGAACACTGCTAGTGGATGTGTGCTGTTTCTCAACACGTCCCTTCCTTTTCTAAAACCTCTTTGCCTTCTATGAATACATACAAAGAGGGATGCTAAAATTACTGCATAATGTGCTCATGGGGTGGAACCAATAAGTGATGCTGTTCAAGCATGCAATCAAGTTTATTATGCGTACACACACAATACCCTTGACAAAAGATGTGCTGAGTAAGTAAGTAAACTCGGAGGGATCCATTTGGCGCTGTGGATTTTTTGCATTTAAATCATGTGTGTGTGAGCATGCGTGTGTCCGTAAGTGTGTGCTTTATTTAAACTCTCTTTTGAAACCCTCCTAGAGAAGCCCGCTGTGCTGTTTGACTGGCTAAGTAATTTCTGTTCCCGTATCACACAGTGTAATGACATTTTGGAGCCAATCAGAACAGCAGCCGGGTGCTACTCTGCTACCTCTTGTAGCCTCGCAAAATGTCATTTGCATCCTGCTGGGGGGCTTTTATGAAGAACAACAACAAGAAAAATGAGACATTCAAATGGCTTGTGCTTGTACAGTCTTCTGACTGAATGCTGTCGTAAGTTTAAAATTCAGAAGAAGTGTGCATGGCAAGTACAAGTTTAAAGACAAGACTCTCAGCCATGGTTTCTAGCAGCTGATGATGCGACCCATTTGAAGCAACAGGGGTTGAAAAAATAAGCATTGTGCTATCTTCCACATACTGTTTTCCCCATGGTCTTATTTTCATGTTTCGTTTATTTGTTCTGGTCAAGTGATTCCTTGTAGGCACTGGAATCTCTATTTAAAGTGGCATAGTGGTGCTTTGAATGTATGGTGTGAGCATGGCCTTGATTTTTCTCCAATTCCCTTTGCTTTTTATCAGAGGGCAATCACATCAACCCTTTCCACCCAGGCAGGAGCTTAGAAACACAGGGTCCTGAATCAGATCATTGGTCCACCTAGCCCAATATTGTCTACACCAGGAATGGGGTACCACCTCCCAAGATGTTTGCTGGGCTACAGCTACTTTTAGCCCTGAACATTGGCCATGCTGACTGGTTCTAATGGGAGTTGGAGTCCAACCACATCTCCTGGGCCACAGATCTCACAGCCCTGGTGCACACCAACCAGCTGCAGCTACTTAGGGTTCCAGGCAGGGATCTTTTCTGAGCCTTCTCTGGAGAAGCTGCAGATGGATTCTGTGACTTGCAACACTTGTGCCCTAATACTGAATTATTGCTCTTGCCCAAGAAATCTTCTTCACATTTGAGATCAGATGGAGTGTGAGACAGAGATGCTAGTCAGAAAAGGGTCTGCTCTTTTTCAAAACAAAGAAATCAAGGGCTGGCAATTTTGTTGATGGTATGCAACACCAGCGGTGGAATTCTTTGAGTAAAATTGGTTTGCAGATTGTAATCTTAAGGTACTGGAATAAGAAAAAAGAAACCTGTATGTAGGTGTTCTATCACTAAGATGAAGTGTGGCACTCTATCTCTTTGATGGGCAGAGCATGCCTCAGAAATGTAACTGAGAGCATTGTGAGCACGATTTGTCAATTGTGTATTCTGCTGGTATGAAGGCTTACTAAAACAAAGAGTTTCTGGATGTGGAACACAGTTTTAAATCAGAGTTATTAGAGTCTCTCTTCCTCCACTCCCAACTCCAGCAGGAAACATATATTTCATTTTGAGGCAATTTGCACTCTATAATGTATTCAGCTGGGACAAAATTTGTTGGGAAGAACTGAGAATGTGGCCTTCCCTCTTTCTCTTGAAAGAGCAGAAAGCAATCAATGTCCTGCCTGGCCTGTGAATATATCTGTCTGCCCTCAGATAACTTGACCCCTGTTCCTTTATGAAGGAAGCATCAGAGAATGCAATAGAATGAGTCGCCCTCCTTTCTGCATGCCCCTCAACTGCTCAACTACTCAGTTGAGTCAATCCAACAGGAGGAAATCCATGTACATCCCGGGATTTTGCCTCAAGCAAGTGTGGCTGAAGATGTAATTACACACATACACACATACACACACACTATTAAAAAGGCATTGTGGTGGCTGAATTGTTCTAAAAATAAGTAGGAGAGCCATTAGAGTTATCCCTTTTCCTCGAGTTTATAGTCTAGGATGGTCACAACATGCCAAAGCCTATCATCCTTTGGTGACCTGAGGGTTACCAGGCAGGGATTCAGTCTGTGTGCTAAGAAAACAATGTTGAACAAAAGAGAATGTTGCAGGAAGATCAGCCACTCCAGCAAAAGGCATCTTCTTGAATTAACAGGCTAGTGTGTGTCAGGTCATCCCTTGAAACAGGAATGGCAAACTTCTACCCTGTGTATCAAATGCTACTTGGGGGACCTCTCCATCCAATCTGCATTCTCACTCCCTTCTGCCTCATTCCCATGCAGCAATTAGGCTTTCAAAGAGCTTTAATTGGTAACTACTTGCTGCTTGGGAGTGCAGTGGAATAGAGCAGTAGTTCCCAAACCACTACACTACACCCCAGTTGGTGGGAGAAGCCCTTAGGCATGTAGTATTCGCCACTTTCTCAAACACAGGACATCTCTGTGACAATGCCTAAATGTGAAACTCCTTGCCCAAATGTTTTTATATTGCCAGGCGAAGACCTTTTCTGTTTGAGGTGGGCTGTTGGCCTCATTTTTATGGGAATTAATATCTTCAGCAACATGGAAAGCAAGTCTTATGAGGAAATGTTGAAGGGACTGAGCATACTTAGCCTGGAGAAGGCTGATATTTTTGTCGCCAACCAACAGATTGCATTGTACCTGGTAGTCTGCAAGAAACTGAAAATGAAGCCCATTCTCTCGGCTGTCAATGAGTGTGAGTAAGGTTTATACAATACAGCATCTGTTCTTGAACAGGACCATCTTCGCTTGGGTTGGAATCAAGAGTCCTTGCTCTCTAGGCTTTTTCTAGTGAAGATCAGACTGAAGTGGAGATGGAGGAAAAACTTGACACATTTTGCATTTAATAGTGGACCTGCCTAATTCACACTTTCACTTACATGAACTGAAGCACAAACGTGAATTGAAATTTGCATCTCTCTGAATTTTGGAGGGCAGTTCTCCAACCATGTAATGTGTACAAAAATGCATATACTGTGCTAAAGTATGCATAAATCTATGTATATTAGTGAAAATAACACACCAACATACATTATATTAGGGGAAATTGCTTTGCAAAAAGGTGCACATTAGGGAGAAATTAGAACTGAATGGCTAGTGAATTTTCCTGAGAACTTTTTTTAAAATTGCAAACTGATGATAAAATGCAGGGAACTGAATTTGGAATTGGAAAAAAGAGAAACTGAGACAAGCCCAAATTGATAGTTTCTCCTGACTGCACTGATGAGTACCTGGAACAGGGCTTTTTCACCCCATAGCCTTGAAATTCTCTTTCTTGGTATCTCCTTCAAGCCTCCTCTCTGAAAAAGCTTTTGTTCCATGCAGCTTTGTTTATTTGTTTGTTTGGGTATGTGTGCAAGAGAGAGCACAATGTCAGCATGGGCGCAGCTGAGGGGGGCAGGGGGGACAGTTGCCCCCCCAAACCAATACAAATCAATACAAATCTGAGTTTCTGCCTCCCTAAAAAAGCCTGCCCTCCTAACAAAATTCCTGGCTATGCCCATGAATGTCACCTGGGTCTTTGGCATTATGGTCTGCTAGAGATTATTTGATTATTCATTGTGTAAGCTACTTTGGATACATTACATTTTTAAAGGCAAGGTATAAATGATCTTCATAAATAAAGTAAAATAAAATAAATGGACAGGAAAAGGCACCGTCCCCCTACCGAGAACGAGCATCTTCCCAGCTATGCCATCATATTCCTGATTTCTCATGGGAAACAAGCAAATATATTCAACAGCCTTGCTTCTGAACAGTGCCTACCCTGTTTTAGCAGAAGAAACACTTATATATTTCTCCAGTCTTTATTCTGCTCGTTGACAATATTGTTATTTCTCCAGGTGAGGCATGGAAGAAATGACAGAATTCATTCTCCAAAACTCACTTTGGGGAAAACAAAAATTCAAAGCCATACTTCCTCTTAACTACCAGACCTGATGATTTACTCATGGAAGTTTAATCGTGTGCAAACATGTCATCTAGCAAAGTACACACGGCATTGTTTTAACAGGCCCTCAGAAATACCAAGCTGTCAGCTTGCTGTTGGTTCTGGCCAAAGTTTTAGCACATTTTTGTTACTTTGTCCTCCCCCCCCTCTGTTTTTTTTAAAAGATCTTATTTACAGGAGGCCAATACCACAGGGATGTTCACTCAAGCCCCAGTGAATTCAAATGGTGCACCACTAAAGAGAGCTGTTTCCCAAGTTGCCCTACTTCAGAGCGTGGACCTGGAGACCATATAAATATATCAATCATGCATATATCAATCATGTGCTGTGCAACCTGTCCATCAGTGATTCTGTTAACACCACCTTTCTCCTAGTTTTTCAAAGCTTCAGTGCAATTCCACATAAAAATCTCCTCCAGCAATCCTATCCCTGTTGCCATTATTCATTACTTCTCTATCTGTTTCTCAGGGACTGGCTAGACATTGAGGAACAGATGGAGGCTAGAAACCCCAGTGGAAGAAGGTGGCAGTTAGACTGGTGATTGGGAGTGGCCGCAGAGACCACATAACACCAGTCCTGAAAGACCTACATTGGCTCCCAGTACGTTTCCGAGCACAATTCAAAGTGTTGCTGCTGACCTTTAAAGCCCTAAACGGCCTCGGCTCAGTAGACCTAAGGAGCATCTCCACCCCCATCATTCTGCCCAGACACTGAGGTCCAGTGCTGAGGGCCTTCTGGCAGTTCCCTCACTGCTGAAAGCAATGTTACAGTGAACCAGGCAGAGCGGCTTCTTGGTGGTGCCGCCCGCCCTGTGGAACACCCTCCCACCAGATGTCAAGGAAATAAACAACTATCTGACTTCTGGAAGCCATCTGAAGTAAGTTTACCAGATGTCCCCGTTTCCCCTGGACAGTCCCTGGATTTACAAAGCAGTCCCCTGACAAAATCCTATCACTCCTACTGAAATTGAAAAGTGTCCCCAGATTCGTTGAAAAAAATCTGGTAACTTTAATCTGAAGGCAACCTTGTTTAGGGAAGTTTTTAATGTTTGGTGTTTTATCGTGTTTTTAATATTCTGTTGGGAACCGCCCAGGGACTCTGAGGCTGAAGCAGAGAAGGGGGGGTCAAAGGACTGCTGAAGAATCCAGGAAGTCTTTCTCTCCTGTTGTAACAAGCCCCACTCCCCCCCCCCCCCGGTCTCCAAGAATTTGGAGAGTAATGAGAAGAGCAGAACAAGACGTCAAAGTTTGAGACTGCTTGGGAAATTTCAAATGTATTTCATCTCTCTCTCTCTCTCTCTCTCTCTGTGTGTGTGTGTGTGTGTGTGAGAAAGAGAGAGAGAGAGAGAGGATGACTTCATGGTATCATTTGGTCTTAATAGCAGATTCTGCATTGGAGGTTCTTGTGTAGCTTACGGAGCTATCCTTCTGCAAGGCATTCGTGCATCTCTCTGGATCTAGACAGTCAAATGAATTATCTTTAGGCTTCCCTTTGCCTCGGGCCTGTAATTCATAGACTCCATTAACTTTTACAAGACATTAGATATCTCTAAGGGGGATTGAACAACAGCAATAGCTGAGGCTATATTATGATAATTTCTCATGGATTTTACAAAAGTCAGTGTTTGTAGGAATCTGTAGCAAATCCCATCTATTATCGTTATTGATTGAAAATAAGCATGGACCCACATGAGTCTGTAGACTCCAGAGTGCTTAAATTATCACCAACTGTACCTTTGGAGTTTATATGATAAATTTGTGGTGCTTGATGAATGTGTTGTGTTTTCTGTGGATCACTCTTGCTTAAGAAGATGAAAATTGTTTCAGTGACAGTTTCGTTAGCAAATATTATTTTTCTTTTAAAAAGATGGAGGGGGGAGTCTGTTATTGATTTCTCTTGCATTCATATTTAGAATTGCAGTGCACAAATCTGACAAGGAGAAAGATAGATTTGTGTGTGTGTTTCCTGAAAAACACACACACACACACACCAACACACTGGATTCAGCAACAGGAGAGAAGGATGAAATTCTCAGTTATGGAGAGACACCAAATGCCTCTGGGATAGAATAAATTTGTTCTTGCTGTATTAATGAGGTTCAAGAGGGAGGTCAAGGGGGTCAGACAGGAGGAATAACTGGGGTGGGTCATTTCTAGAAATCAGATTATGTTTCAAGCATGTCTTTGTGTAAGCCGGGGCTTGGGTCACAAAATCAAAAGGCAAGACACTGGATTAATGGAAATAAATGTTCTCCATGGTGGTATTTTGTGATGAAAGCTTTTAATTGTGATTGTGTGTGTATGCTGTTCAAAATACTGTTTTACCGCAGCAGCTGACAGCATTTTAAACAATCTAAAACATGGGTAGGCAAACCAAGGCCCAGGGGCCGGATCCGGCCCAATCACCTTCTCAATCCAGCCCATGGATGGTCCGGGAATCAGCGTGTTTTTACATGAGTAGAATGTGTGCTTTTATTTGAAATGGATCTCTGGGTTATTTGTGGGGCATAGGAATTTGTTCTTCTTCCACCTTCAAAATATAGTCCAGCCCCGCACAAGTTCTGAGGGACAGTGGACCAGCCCCCTGCTGAAAAAGTTTGCTGACCCCTGATCTAAAACCACATAAAATATAAGCAACATAGATCAGTCACAATAACGGGTGCTGAATTTTGGCAGCCAGGCTGCTCACAGGACGAGATTGTTTGAGCATATTATACCAATCCTGTTCTGACCAATAAAGCCTTAAACAGTTTGGGATGGCAATACCTCAAGGCTCGCCTCTCCCCAGCCCCAGCCCCTGCAATCATCATCTGAGGGCTTTCTTCACTGTTATGGTTCTAGGGGTTGCTCGTGCGTAAGTTGTCGCCACTCCTGGCTAGGTTACCTGGTTGAACCCTTTCTGGCTGGACAGCCTCTCACCCATGGCTGCCTCAATCGCTGGCAGAATCCATCAGTGGGCGTTTCTTGAACTTCTTCCAGCAAAGAAGTTCTTTGACGCCAAGTCTCCTCCTACTCTCCCTGCGCGGAGGTCTTCTGCGCAGAGAGGGTGTGGGCAGCGGAGTACCCGTGCTCTCCCCGCTGGTCTCCGGTGAGGAGTCCTGGAGCCTCCTCTCCGATTCCCCCATCTGCCCCCCTTCTCCACTGGTGTTACGCTGATTTCCTTCCCCAGCAGATGGGCTGCCTCTCTCCCTACTGGGACCCTCTCCGGCATCCCTCTGGAGCCTTCCCTCCGCCTCTGGCTCCAATGGCAGTTCCCTGACATTCACGTACCTTTTTCATGAGAAGCCCAGAGGGTGGCAACACGAGAACGGGCCTTTTCTACAGTGGCTCCCCATTTGTGGAATGCTCTTCCTTGGAAGGCTTGCCTGGTACCTTCATTAAGTGCCACGTGAAAATGTTCATCTTCAGCCACATTCCTTCACATTCCTTGTTTTGTCAGATATGTTTGCGCCAGTGGCGTTATTGGTTTGTTTTTATTTTATTATGTATCTTGTATTGTCGTTTTGTATTATTGCTGTTGTGTACTGTCCCGGGATCTTTAGATGAATGGTGATATGCAGATTTAATAAATCATAATTGAAAGGCAGCCTCCGAAACAAGTCCTTGTGAATAATAATAATAATAATAATAATAATAATAATAATAATAATAATAAATTTTTATTTATACCCCGCCCTCCCCAGCCAAGACCGGGCTCTTTTGTGTTCTTTCTTTTGGCCAGTTTATATGTTCTTTGCCTGCAAAAGAGGAATAGGGTTGGGGGAGAAAAATGGTTTATGCTAAGCTTTGAATATTCTATAGAGAGGGTTTTTCTTTTATTCTTGGGTATCCACAAGCCCCCTGGTTCCACATAGAGCAGTCCCTGGTGGATTAATTATCCTGATATTACTCATGTTGAATTCTGCACCAGAGCTTTGGTGAGCACAGCTGAGCAGAGATGAAGGCTTCCCAGGAGCTTCCTTTGCACTTTGCAAGAAAGATTCCTGTGGCAAAAGCTGATTTATTTATAGCACCTCCAGTCCACAATGGAGAGGGCAGAGCAGGCTCCCGAGGCATGAGCTGAGCGATAACATCTTCATTTCAATAACCTCTTTGCTTTTGCACCGTATCTCTGCAGTGGCCACATGAGACTAGGAAGACGGAAGATACACCTTCATGTCAATAGTGCAAGGCTTTGCCGAGCAGATGCATCTTTGAGATTGCCCCCAGCTCCCGAAAGAGAGCTTTTCTAAGAAAACTAGGGTATTCCATACCCAGAAGAAGAAAATTCAACATCAGTAAGTGAGATGGGGACAGATGGAAAGCTTTGTTTCCCCTTCCACATTTAACTATGCTGACTCTCTGAAATGTCATTCACGTTTGTTTGCATCTATTTAAATTTTAAAGGAAACTGTGATGTATCAAATGTAAGTTTAAGAGGCCCAGACGGAACAGCCCAGTTTCCCCTCTGAGACTGGCTCAGTGTGGTTTAGTCCCACTGGGTGCAGATCTTGCTTGTTCCATGTAGGCATATTGGTGCACGTGGAAGGCCGTGTGAATTGCTTTGCATCACTGCAAGATAGTTATTAGATGTTGAATCTAATAAAGAGGGATTTCAATTTAGCTTTGGCCCTGGAAACAGTTTCTCAGCAAAACATGCATCGGGGAAAATAAATTGGGAAGAGCTGCCCACAGAGGAACAGCCTGTACTATGAGGCAGCCTGTTTGTGCTGGTTAAAAGACTGGATTACACTAGATAATGCAGACATCCTGGACTTAGAAGGTCATGACTTAAAATTCAGCTGGCAGCACCACCAGGCGGAGGAAAAAGAACTTGCAGCTGGAGAGAACTGTGACTAACCCCCTTTAGCTCTGCACGGTACTGCATTGTATTGTATTGTATAATTCTATTTGACATTGTATAACTGGTATCTTATAGATTAGTTAAAAGAAAGGGGAATAATCCAATAGGGGGACAGATTGATAAGGAAAGTTAAAAGCAGAAAGGGAGAATAGGAAGAAAATAACAGGGGAGAAGAAATACTGCTGCGCCGATTGCCACCCTGGGTGGATTGCCACTGCACCGATTGCCGCCGCGCCAATCGCCCCCCAGGCGGCTCGACCCGCCCCTGGGTGCACACAGGTAAAGCAGGTGGGCCTGGCTTAGCAAAAGCTGCTTTGCAGGCCAAATGGGGAGACCTGCCTTCCAGACCTCATTCATCCCATGGGCTGGAAAAACCAGGATAACCCAAGCTCAGCGCAACAATGTGCTCCTTCAGCACAACACTCTTAGCACTCGCTTTCCCCCAATAGAAATGGAGCAATAATGCTCTGCATCCACGGGACTATGCAGGCAAGAAAGTGGTAAGAAAGTACTATTTCATTTAAAGCAAGAATATAATCAACTACATTACAAAGTGTCTGCTTTCCCCCAACCATGGTAGGCATAGTTAACCTGTTTGCTCTCCTCCTCCTTCTCAGTGCATCAGTCTCAGCCATGTTGTCTTGTAATAAGGAACAATGTAGAATAGAGCTATACTGCCACCCAGAGCATTGAGGAACAGATGGAGGGAAATATTTTTATTTGGCGTCACAAACGTAAACAACTTTTATGTAGTAGCTTAAAGCTCATTTTTGCTAAGAGCAACATGAGCGGGCTTACTCACCCATAACAATTTCAAAGCTGTTTTGGTAAGACTTTGTCTCCAAAGGACAGATCACTTCTTTGCCCCCCCCCCCCCAGTTTTGCCAGAATTACATTCTGGCCGTATCTTGCTCATAATAGATTAATTCCATCATAGCTTTGGGAACACACTTTTGTACATTGCTTTAGTTATGTGGTGCATTTTAGCAGGTAAATGGCATTTCTGTGCACTCTGGCTTCTGTCACGGTGTTCTGTTGTACAAGAAGAGGTTTAGTCACACTGGCCACATGACTCGGAAAGCTGTCTGTGGACAAACGCTGGCTCCCTCGGCCTGAAAGCAGTGATGAGCGTCCCACCCCACAGTTGAATTTGACTGGATTAAACCATCCAGGGGTCCTTGACCTACCTTTACCTTCTCACCAATATTTTGTATACATTCTTTGACCGGAGAACGGCATTGCCAAATTCAGAGAAGTGTGAACTTCGAAGGAGAGCAGTGTTTCACTGATGTATTGCTTCAGGAAGCGTGAATTTGGTAGGTTTCACATTTAAATGAGAACCAAATGAATTTCTTCCCTGTCCCTGCTCCTGACTAACATATCCCAATGATTTCAATGGTACAGAATCCCCTTTTAATGTCATTGAGGGCTAATGCGGTATAGTGGTTAGAGCAAGCAGGGCCTGGGAGACCTGGCCATGAAGCTCACTGGGTGATCCTGGGTGGCCAGTCTCTCACCTGTTGCAGGAATTTATGTAAAGGTGTTTTTTTTTTGGGGGGGGGGTTGCCCCTCCAGCAGATATCACACACACACACACACACACACACAGACACACACACACAGCCCGACTACCAAAATCAACACAATCACTTTGGCAAATGTCCCCACAAAACACTTCATCACAGTTTTTCCTCTCTCTGTTCAAAGGGCCTCTGCT
The DNA here is from genome assembly GCF_964106915.1 of Podarcis gaigeae. Classification (NCBI taxonomy): domain Eukaryota; kingdom Metazoa; phylum Chordata; class Lepidosauria; order Squamata; family Lacertidae; genus Podarcis; species Podarcis gaigeae. Next base: position 31,842,660 of record NC_139688.1, read on the forward strand.
GCACATTACCAAATGTAACAATTCACTGATAAATGTATCTACGTACTGACTTACTGGGAAAACTTTAGAAAGTTATATCAAATCGCTCCAGTATGGATTTGCACCATTACAACTTTGTTCTGTTCAGGAAAGGAATGGCTACCAAGGGGGGAGTCTGGGATGTGGGCAGCCATAATCTCTGAAACCTAGGACTTCTTTTGTCTTACTTGATGGGTATGAGGTGGAGGTCAAGGGAATGATGGGGACAAACCTGATGCTCAGGTTTCTGTCACTAGACCCTCCCAATTGGTGATGTATTTGTGATGTATGCATGATGTAATTTTAGGGATGTTGTGGGTATCTTTGTAAAACTGATAAAAGTGGGAGCCATCCTTTGTTCTGGGCTTCTTCCATGCGGTGGGTGGAAGGCCTGTTGCAACAGTCATTTAAATAAAGACCAGGCCTACTGGCTGCTGTTTTGCTCCTCTGTTCCTGGTTGGTGTCTTTGTTTGGTAATCCAAGTGAGCCCAAGGATTTTCCTATAACACACCTTAACCAACTTCACAGGGTTGTTGTGGGGATTAAATGAGGGGACAGACTATCACCTCCTGAGACAAGTCTGTTCCACTGTCAAACAGATCCTTCCTAGTTGTAGGAGGTTTATGCTTCCTGGCAATTTTCACCTGGTGCTTCTAATCCTGCTCTGCGGACCAACACCAACAGCTTCCTCCCTGCGATGCATTATCGATTTGACTACCTTGGATGGATTGAAAGCCCCCATTAATTCCAGGGAATTAATGGATGCATCCCAGGTACGCACCGTCAGCTCATAAGTGATTCTAGAGCAGGGGTAGGCAACCTAAGGCCCGTGGGTTGGATGTGGCCCAATTGCCTTCTCAATCTGGCCCACGGACAGTCCAGGAATCAGCGTGTGCTGGTCCAGGGGGGAGGTTACCGTGGGGCGAGGTCCAGGACCTGAGTTGAGGGTCGGCAGACAGTCCTCCTTGGGCGAAGCAGGGTCCACAGCGGGAAGCCGGGCAAGGACAGGAACTCTAGGGGGAAACAGGACTGGATGCTGGCCGAAACAGCTAATCAACGACGTTGCTCCCGCAACCTGGGACCGGGCTGACTGGCCTTTATCTTCTCTGAGGCCAGGGGCAGTCCCGGCCCCCAGGAGACCTGCCTCTCCTGGCCTTAAGGCGAGCACTCCTCCTGGGAGAAACCAGTTCCCTTCGCCTCTCTGCCCTGAGCCTCTGCAGTTCAGGAGAGGCTGAAGGGTTACTGGGCCCAGGGGGAGACTCACCTGTAGGCATTGAGTCCTCAACCACCTCTGGAGCCAGAGTGGATTCACCTGGTGCCTGCTCCTGAGGATCCGGCACAGGTGCAGGCGCTTCAGAATCAAGGCCCTGCCCCAGTTCAGCCAGCCCTGGAGGCAGGGACTCCTGTGCAGGCTGGGATTCCTCCGGTTCAGCCTCTGAATCGGATTCCCAGGCCATCACACAGCGTATTTTACATGAGTAGAATGTGCCCTTTTATTTGAAATGCATCTCTGGGTTATTTGTGGGGCATAGGAGTTCATTTTTTTCTCTCCAAAATATAGTCCGGCCCCCCCCAAGGTCTGAGGGATGGTGGACCGGCCCACGGCTGAAAAAGGTTGCTAACCCCTGTTATAGAGGAAAAACTGATGAAATAAATAAATGGTTTCCCCCGCTTGCAGTAGTACCAGAACCAGTGTGGTGTAGTGGTTAGAGTGTTGGACCAGGACTGTGGGGACCTGGATTCAAATCCCAACTGTGTGTCCTAGGGTCAGTCAGTGTCTCTCAGCTTAACCCACTTCAAAAGGTTGTTGTGAGGATAAAATCAGGAGGAGGAGAGCCAGGTAGGGCACTTTGAAAGAAAGCTGGGATGGAGGCTCGCAACATTATACAGGAGGCAGCAACGAAAACGATCCCAATGAAAAGGAAATGCAAGAAAGCAAAGTGGCTGTCCAACGAGGCCTTACAAATAGCGGAGGAGAGAAGGCAAGCAAAATGCGAGGGAGATAGTGAAAGATACAGGAAATTGAATGCAGATTTCCAAAAAATAGCAAGGAGAGACAAGAAGGCCTTCTTAAATGAGCAATACAAAGAAATAGAGGAAAACAACAGAATGGGAAGAACCAGAGATCTGTTCAAGAAAATTGGAGATATGAAAGGGACATTTCGTACAAAGATTACCATAATAAAGGACAAAAGTGGTAAGGACCTAACAGAAGCAGAAGACATCAAGAAGAGGTGGCAAGAATACACAGAAGAATTATACCAGAAATATATGGATGGCTCGTACACCCCAGATAGTGTGGTTGCTGACCTTGAGCCAGACATCCTGGAGAGTGAAGTCAAATGGGCCTTAGAAAGCACTGCAAATAACAAGGCCAGTGGAAGTGATGGTATTCCAGCTGAACTACTTAAAATTTTAAAAGATGATGCTGTTAAGGTGCTACACTCAATATGCCAGCAAGTTTGGAAAACTCAGCAGTGGCCAGAGGATTGGAGAAGATCAATCTACATCCCAATCCCAAAGAAGGGCAGTGCCAAAGAATGCTCCAACTACCGCACAATTTCACTCATTTCACACGCTAGCAAGGTTATGCTTAAAATTCTACAAGGAAGGGTCAAGCAGTATATGGACCGAGAACTCCCAGAAGTGCAAGCTGGATTTAGAAGAGGCAGAGGAACCAGAGACCAAATTGCAAACATGCGCTGGATTATGGAGAAAGCTAGAGAGTTCCAGAAAGACATCTACTTCTGCTTCATTGACTATGCAAAAGCCTTTGACTGTGTTGACCACAGCAAACTATGGCAAGTTCTTAATGAAATGGGAGTACCTGATCATCTCATCTGTCTCCTGAGAAATCTCTATGTGGGGCAAGAAGCTACAGTTAGAACTGGATATGGAACAACTGATTGGTTCAAAATTGGGGAAGGAGTACGGCAAGGCTGTATATTGTCTCCCTGCTTATTTAACTTATATGCAGAATTCATCATGCGAAAGGCTGGGCTGGATGAATCCCTAGCCGGAATTAAGATTGCCGGAAGAAATATCAACAACCTCAGATATGCAGATGACACAACCTTGAGGGCAGAAAGTGAGGAGGAATTAAAGAACCTTTTAATGAGGGTGAAAGAGGAGAGCGCAAAATATGGTCTGAAGCTCAACATCAAAAAAACCAAAGATCGTGGCCACTGGTCCCATCACCTCCTGGCAAATAGAAGGGGAAGAAATGGAGGCAGTGAGAGATTTTACTTTCTTGGGCTCCATGATCACTGCAGATGGTGACAGCAGTCACGAAATTAAAAAAAAGCCTGCTCCTTGGGAGAAAGGCAATGGCAAACCTAGACAGGATCTTAAAAAGCAGAGACATCACCTTACCAACAAAGGTCCGTATAGTTAAAGCCATGGCTTTCCCAGTAGTGATGTATGTATGGAAGTGAGAGCTGGACCATCAAGAAGGCTGATCACCGAAGAATTGATGCTTTTGAATTATGGTGCTGGAGGAGACTCTTGAGAGTCCCATGGACTGCAAGAAGATCAGACACATCCATTCTTAAGGAAATTAGCCCTGAGTGCTCACTGGAAGGACAGGTCGTGAAGCTGAGGCTCCAATACTTTGGCCACTTCATGAGAAGAGAAAACTCCCTGGAAAAGACCCTGATGTTGGGAAAGATGGCGGGCACAAGGAGAAGGGGACGACAGAGGATGAGATGGTTGGACAGTGTTCTCGAAGCTACAAACATGAGTCTGACCAAACTGCGGGAGGCAGTGGAAGACAGGAGTGCCTGGCGTGCTCTGGTCCATGGGGTCACAAAGAGTTGGACACGACTAAACGACTAAACAACAACAACAACAATAATAACAACAACACTATGTTCCACACAGAAGTGACACCATGCATAAAGTGTTGGATAATGAATAATTTTCTTTAATCTATATTGGTGGGTAAAAAATAATTTACAATTATAATCAAATCATTTACCAGCTGTGGAACTGCTTTATGCAATTCTCCCCATTGTTATTTGTTATTATTTTTGTATTAAAAGCCAATAAAAACACCCCCCCCAAAAAAAATGGTTTGCATTTTTAGAAAAAGTTAGTTTCCATTGTACAGCCACTGGGTGGCAGAGCTGCCTCACGGGTCATGGTTTCCTCAGCAAACAGAGCAGAACTTCTAAGGAAGCGAAGAGCTGCAGCCAAGAGTTGCCCAGTTAATAGAAAGTTTAGCTGCTTATGTTGAAAAGAGATTTTGCATGGTGCATCAGGGCGGCTAACACCAATAAAATCACAGTAAAAACATGATAAGAAAAAGAAAGAAAAAGAAAAAAAAACAATTTAAAATACAGGTTAAAATGCAATTTAAAATGCAGCATCATTTTAAAAGTCAAAACCATAAGGGGAGGGAAACATAAGGGTCAGATTGAGTCCAAACCAAAGGCCAGGCAGAACAGCTCTGTCTTGCAGGCCCTGCGGAAAGATGTCAAGTCCCGCAGGGCCCTAGTCTCTTGTGAGAGAGCATTCCACCAAGTTGGGGCCAGTACTGAAAAGCCCCTGGCCCTAGTTGAGACCAACCTAACCACCTTGTGAGTTGGGCCCTCCAAAATGTTGTCATTTGTGGACCTTAAGGTCCTCCGTGGGGCACACCAGGAGAGGAAGTCCCATAGGTACGTGGGTCCTAGGTCTCCACTGATTGAGGCAGTATCTTTCTGAATGCCAGTTTCTGGAAACCACCCAGGGAACAGAGTACTGTTGAACTCAGTTTCTGCTTGTGGGCTTCCCACCGGCATACCTGGCTGGTCACTGTGAGAGCAGGGGGCTGGACTAGACAGGCCAACAAATTAAGTAGGAAAATAGAGCTACGGCAAGTACTGACATTGACCAACAGTGGCTATCCAGAGTTACACACAGCTTTCTTTTCCAGTCCTCCCATGAGATGCCTGGGATTTAACCTGGAACCTTTTGCCTGCAGAGCAAATTCTTGACCTCTGAGCCCTGTTACCTCCTCCAATTCTTGCAACAAAAATGCGTATTTCTGTTAGCCTATACAGAGGGAACATTGTTCCTAAGGACAGAAATGTATTATGTGGCATGGATGTAGGCAGGGGGGCAACTGCCCCCTCCAGTCAAGTAAATAAATAAAAATGCTTAACTAAAAGTAGAAGTTGTAGAAAGATTTTGACAGGTTTTTCTGAGCACTTGGAGTCAAAAGAAAGTCATTTCAAACAACTGTTGTTGAGTCATTTCACTCCAAATCTGCTAGACAGAGTCAGAGGGTGATGAAAAATGGGTGTCCTGTTCCCCCCAACATAAATCCTGGCTACACCCATGTGTAGCACAGCCGTGGGGATTGTATAAACTCAATGCTCTAATCCAAGGTTAATAAATTAGATAATGATGTCAGAAGTGTTTGGATCCTTTTTCAGCTCGGAAATACTGTGGAACCTCGGTTTTCGAACGTAATCTGCTCTGGAAGACCGTTCGACTTTCGAAATGTTCAAAAACTGAAAACTCAATATGGAAGCTTCAATACAATAGGAAACTCAAAACGGAAGCTATGTAGCACATTCGGCTTCCAAAAATCATTCGAAAACTGGAGCAGTTACTTCTGGGTTTTTGGCATTTGAAAGTTGAAATGTTTGACTATGGAGGCATTCAGCAACCGAGGTTCCACTGTATACATATAGAGGAAGGTTGTAGCACGATGGTAGGACATCTGCTTTGAATGCAGAAGGTGCCTGGTTCCAGTGGTGTAGCATGGGTTGTCAGCACCCGGGGCAAGGCAAGTAATTTGCACCCCCTAACTGGTGGATTTGCGCCCCCTAACCCGTGGATTTCCGCCCCCTAACCCTAACCCCCAGATGTTGCGCCCGGTGCGGCCGGCCCCCCCTGCACCCCCCACGCTACGCCACTGCCTGGTTCAACTCCTGGCACTTCCATGTACAGACTAGGAAGACTGTTATCTGAAAACGCTGGAGAGTTTCTGCAAGTAAATATACGGAATACTGACATCAATGGACAATAAGCTGGGCATGTTTAGCGTGGAGAAGAGGAGGTTAAAGGGTGATATGATAGCCATGTTCAAATATATAAAAGGATGTCACATAGAGGAGGGAGAAAGGTTGTTTACTGCTGCTCCAGAGAAGCGGACACGGAGCAATGGATCCAAACTACAAGAAAGAAGATTCCACGTAAACATTAGGAATAACTTCCTGACAGTAAGAGCTGTTCGACAGTGGAATTTGCTGCCAAGGAGTGTGGTGGAGTCTCCTTCTTTGGAGGTCTTTAAGCAGAAGCTTGACAACCATATGTCAGGAGTGCTCTGATGGTGTTTCCTGCTTGGCAGGGGGTTGGACTCGATGGCCCTTGTGTTCTCTTCCAACTCTATGATTCTATGATTCTATAAGGTAGATTCTTATGCCCCTATAGGACAATGCAGATGAATGCAGCAGATGTAAAACCTAGAAGCTGAATCTAAATGATGTCTGTCTTTTCTCTCTCAAATGCAGCTCTGAATCTTCATAGATCTGTGATGAATTTATGTAGTCTTTCATGATTAAAAAAGCTAGATTATTTTTTATCCACTCCCACCCCATTGCTTCCACTTCTTAATGGTTTTCCCTAGCCAGAAAGGAACTCAGGAAACAGCCTGTCAGATACTGGATTGTGCGTTCAAAGCGTATTGTAGCCACTGGGTGGAGAACTTGCCTTACAAATTGTCAAAATAAAATAGGGAAGAAAGCCATTTGACTCAACTGTCCTGGCAAGACAGAACTTGCCATTGCAGAACATATATTAGAGTTTTCTTTTCCCATGACCAATACAGTACAGTTTTCAGTGAGTTTTCAGTGAGGTCAAAATCCGAGCAATAACCTGGTAATCAGCCAACGAGCATGATATGGCTTTCTTAACAAACATCTCGCCGTCACATTTAAGTTCATTAGAAATGGAACATATTTGTTACAGGGGTATCAGTTGGGAGAGAAGAACTCCCCAAGCCAAATTGGTGAGCACTGCCGTGGCAGAGATAACATAAGAAGATGAAGTCTATGATAAATTATTTTCATATGCTTATGTTTTCAGATTTGATGAGATATAGATAGATAAGGATAGACAAATTTGTCAGCTTTGGTTTTTCTCCATTTCTCATCTTTTTTCCCAGATTTAAGTTCAGTTCTCCCTATTTCTACATAAGATTGCATTTTTTTTAAGTCTGCGGGAAAATCAGTACATCTTTGTTTCTTAAATTATTATTGAAAACATATATATATATATATATATATATATATATGTTATCCGAATACAGTGGAGTGGAAAGTTAAAGTTCAATGCAATTTGTTACATCAACCTATCATTGTGAATGAAATGGTCAGCAAAATTCTCTGTTCTAATGAAGAAATGCTCTTTTAAAATGTGTAGGGGAGGGGGGATTATTGGGTATTTTTAAATTATGTATTTTGTGTTTTAAATTGTGATTTTATGTTTTGATAATAACCAGAAGAAGAAGAAGAAGAAGAAGAAGAAGAAGAAGAAGAAGAAGAAGAAGGAGATGTTTAACAACAACAACAAACGGATGGGATTCTTCTTCACCATTTGCTAATCTTCTCTTGCAGTGTATAGGAGAAAATCTTCTGGATTTTTTGAGTCTTTGGGAAAATCATGTGAAACCTAAGGTGTCATATTCAGAGCCCTCCCTGGCAGGCTCTTGGGAAGTAGTCTCCTACCATGCTTCTTCATCCAACCAGTTTGAGTCCTCCCTGAGGGGCTCTTGGCTCCCAGCTCTCCTCCTCAGCCAACCAGGGCCTGACAATCAGGCAGCTAATTCAGGCTGGCCCTGACTGACAGAAAATCCAGAAAGAAACAGAGGATGAGTGATTGCCTCCTCCCCTGAAACCTGTTGTTAGACAGCTACCATCAGCACTATATCTCACACGTGTGTAGTTGCAATCTTATAAGCACTTGGCTGTGTTTTGCCTCCACCTGCTACAAGGTGTTAAAAAATCATCTCTTTAACTTAAAAAAAAAATGTGCACCAAATGTCACTCTGCCTCAGGGTAATCAAAAATGATTAAAACAACAGTTCCAGATAAACAGAATGTAACTTCTGCATGTGTATGTGTATAATACATACACATCAATATACACAATATGCACTTACAGGCCCCAAATCCATTCTGTCATATAGTCTATCACTGTTATTGGCACAAATTCCATTAACTTTTCTAAACACTCCCAACTTTCTTGTAATATTGTTTCTGGGGCTGTGATTACTCATGCTCATTCTCCAGGCATCATTCTGAAGTGCAGATTCTTGGAAGGATTAATAAATCCCCCCCCCCCTTTCTGAATTTTCAGAATGTAGGAAGAACAAAGTTTCGCCAGCTGACATTTTCCAGATGGTTTTCAAGTGCTTCAAAACGCCTCGGCTTTTGTGGGCTGTGGGGGAGGGAGAGATGACCTCTGACATTCTGTGATTTCTATATTTAACTTTCACATTTCTGTAAATATGTATTTTAAGGAAAAGATCGATAAGGATTATTCATAGATGTCTGATCATTTCTACATTCTGACTGCCTGGCACAAGTCTGGCATATTGAGCTGGTGCAAATGGGCATTGCTCCATTGAAATGCACGAAGCAACGAACCCTGTTAATGTTATCCAAGGATCTGGTACAGGGCATCTGGTTGAATTAGTCTTCTGAATACAGGGACCCATGCTCATTAAACTCGATTAGGTTAGTTTCCAACACAAATGAAAATAAACTGGATTCTGACCTTAGACACTGAGAACCAATCAGTCCTTTTTTCCCCTCAGGGAAGGGTATAGCATATAGACGGCAGAAAACCTATGACCCATGTACTTCTGCCTGGCAAGCATAATGGGTTGAATTTGAAAGTTTTGGAAAAGATATCTGCGTTGCTCAGCATTGTATTTCATTTATTACCCCTCTAACCAATGTTTGCTCTAAGGAGCTGGCGGTGATGTACCTAGCCCCCTTTATAAGGCTTGATAGAGACATCTGGAGGGCTGCATAGGGTCCTCATAGCTGAGGGGCCCCATCCCTGGTGTAGAGCTTCCATGTCTTTTTCTAGAAAAAGAAACTCTCTTTCAAATGGATTCTCCAACACAGCCTGCCAAATATATCTTGTCCGTGTATGAAGACATGGGAGGAGTTGCCAGGCTCACAAAACTTTGCCTGAAGAGCAGAACTTCAGGACTGCAATGAGTCAACAATGTGATATATACTCTATTTATGGCTGCCGTCCTGAGAAGCCTTCATGCACAACGGGGCTTTCCTGTTGGCTGTTATGAGAACGGAAAGAGCACTGTGACATGAGCTCACTGGTTTTCCCTTTCAGAATAACAGTCACTAGAGATTCCAGACATGTGCAGCACATCACGTGTCATACCTATGATGCACCTTAGCATATCAGAAAGAACACCGCTAGCACCACCACTTCGCTGTTGCAGACCAGCAGTCGTCTTCATAAGCTTATATAATAATAATAATAATAATAATAATAATAATAATTTATTATTTATACCCCGCCCATCTGGCTGAGTTTCCCCAGCCACTCTGGGCTAGAGCTCCTGCAGTTTTAAATAGAAGCCATGCTAATGTAAATCACAATTTCATTTCTTGCATCGTGAATTGCAGGTAAGCTGTCAACATCCGAATCAATAAATAGCCCCCTCTTGTCAAAATGGAGATGACTCTATAATTGAAATGACAATGAAATCTAAAGGGGACTTCTCGTGGGTTGGTGACATTTGCTACTGCGTATTCTCCAAAGAGGTCACTGCTTTAGAAGAGACACTGACTTTAAAAGATTAGCCTTTAGAAGGCCTTTTAGCTTTTTAGCTTCAGTTGTCTTATGGGTTCTGATTTTCTCTGCCCCCCCCCCCCGCAGTTAAACAAATAGAAATAAATGTGGAGAAGAAATCCTCCAGGGGTTTTACCAAATCAGGTAACATTCTCCCGACACTCTTGTGTTGAATCCTTCAAATGGGCTTCAAATGTGACTGAAAGGTTTAGTGTATACACAGCCTAATTTCTTGTAAAGCCAGCCATTTGCAAACAACTAAAATGCAGGTTCATTCAAAGCAATACAATAGGCAGCAATTTTTTAAAAAAGCAGGAGCATCCACAAGCAACTAAAATGGAGCCCATCAAACAAATGGGCCCCCGAAGCCTGAATAACTAAGCTGACTTTTCAACAAGTGGTGGAAACATTTAGCATCTTGTGTTTTTCTACTTTTTACACCCTTTGCCAATTTAGAGCCACCCTCCCCATTTTTAAAAGTTTCAATGGCATATAGACTCTGCCTTTCTTTAATGCAAATTCAATTTTACCTTTTTAATTGCTTACTGTGCCTTGGGGTTTTCAATCACTTCTTCCTCCATGACACTACATGGCTTGATAACTAAGATAATGCAGGAATCAAGAAAGAATACTGCTCTTTTAGAAGAGGATTTGAGGGCATTCTTGCTGGAACAGGTTAATGGCGGCAGAGTAATGATGGGTGGGAGGTGGTTGGACCTTTTAATGTATAAAAATGAATGGAGGCAGAGGACAAGAAGTTTTGATGAAACTCTACTCTCAGTTCCCCATTCTATACCTCAGCAATGGGGAATACTTTTCAACCTGAATATTCCCTTTTAGGCAATATTCCAGGGGTTCATGCCACTGGAGGAAAAAGTGGGTGGAGCCATTCTTGCTATCCAAAAGCCAGAGATTTTGAAACATACTCACCTCTCTCTATCGTCAATCCAGGCAACCAAGAGACCTAACCACAATTTAAATCAACCCCTTGAGGCTGTAGAGCAGGTAGTGTGGCCATTTATGCATTGTCAAGAAAAGAGGAAATGAATTTGCATAAAGTGCAATTTCCACTCCAAAGCATGGAAGCTTCTAGGCCCCTGCTTTCTACATTTCTTTATCTTCAAAGTGATTTGGACCAGGGAGGAACAATTTAGTTATAAATCAACTTCTGGGGGAGAAATGAATTTTAAATTTAATCTTACTTTTAAAAGGAAAATATGGGGTGCTCAAAAATGTCCAGCAAATCCAGTTGGTTGTCCCCACTTTAATGAAGAGGCTAGAACTTTAATTTGGGAGTACAAATAAAATCCACAGTCAACAAAAGAGACCACTTTTTCCTTATGAAAAGACCAGCAATGAGCGAGGCATCCCATTAGTTTTAAAAATTCACAATAAGAAGCAGATTAAGGCTGAAATCCTAACCCCACTAACCAGAGAATAAGCCTCTTTAAATTCAATGGCATCGACTTCTGAGTAAGCATGGTTAGAATGGCAATCTTAATTCCTAGAGGGTGCCTTTGACAACAAACAGCACTTCAGAAACAAGTAAAGAGGCACCTGTATTAATGAATATGTAAATAACGTACACTGCAAAGCAATTGGTGTATCTATTTATATATATCATGCATGCATGCTAAAAATTTGGTTGTAGAGAACTAATGTGAAAAGCTTTCACAGCAGTTATCCATACCACAATGGAGGTTGAATTGGCAGGCATAAGAAAATTCGCTTGATGGCATAGAGGTTATCTTAACCTCACCCACCCAGTATCAACACCAGAGGAGAATAGGATAGCACTGTTTAGGATTGTAGCCTACATGAGATGAGCACCTAAATGAGATCAGGTCCCATTTTCTTCACTTTTACTCACTGATTCATTCCCTGTGTTAAATTAAGCAAATCAGGGCTGATGGAAATTATAAGTTTAATGTTTTGATACAGCCTCAGGACAATCAGTAGTATGGAAAAAGTTTAGCTTCATTCCAGATTCTCCTATCCAGGTATGGTTTGGTCTTTTGCAACTTTAAGTAGCTAATAAATGGTTTTCATATGGAGTCTGATTTTCCAATACATTCTGTCCAGAGTTCTGGCATATGTGATATAGAGGAATGACATCATATCCATTAAATCTCTGTGCCTTTCATTTAGAAACTTAAGGTTAACAGCTCAGACATCGTTCCAAGGATCTGGTGGTGCAAAGAGTACTCTACTGCTCTAATTCACAACGCCTTTAAAACAATGAAAGAATAACCACTAAGTAGGTCACTGAATTTGATACAAACCATCAGTGCTAACAATATCCTAATTTATAACATATATGTGTGTCTGTGTTAGAATGGAGGCCATTTCCATTTCTTTCTTTTTTGTTTCCAGGATATGCTCTTGTTCTTTATAACATAACTCTGGTAGTGTCTTTTTTTTTGGTTCTTTTTTTTTAAAAAAAATGACAAGATGACAAGACGTAAATTAAATTAGTATTAAGTCGTATATGTTAACTAACTGACTGATGACAACCACAGGGCTCTGTACCATTAATATTTCACCTTCAAGCAAGCTATAAAGTCGGAAGGTAGGAAATTAAAATAAAATCAGATACTAAGAGGAGTAACAATGGGGAAAGAATGTTTAAGTTCAAGCTCCCAGAAAACCAGTGCACATATAACTCATTATAATTCTGTGCATTCCTGTCCACGTGCTATAAGATACTCTTGGACAAAAACTTGAAAGTTAACAGTATATTCTACCAGAAAGCTTCCATATTGTTGCAGGCAAGCCTGATCTCTGAGTGGTGTGAGATTCCAGGGGGTTCAGACGATTAGCCAGGGTTTGTGTTTCCTTTTGGGAACGAGGTCCAGTGGAGACTGTGGTGTCTGAATGATGTCTTGCTTATTTGCACATATATACAACCTGAGCCTGCAGTGGAGAGGTTCACAACATTAACACCACCAAAGTGTCTTCTTTCTCCCATGGGCACAGCCTTAGATTCAAACAAAGAACAGACCCTCTCTCCAGCTTGTTGCTTTTCTTCCAGGTTACACCACACTCTCTCAACTCTAATCTCTGGCTTTATATGTTGAGGAATTGGCCATCTCTCGCTGAGCCCCTTAATCTCACTTAATGAACCATCACCCAGGCTTTCACCTCATGGGAAGCTATATTGGCTAGATTAGATTCTAATATTGCTGGATCCAGGTATTAAAGGGGTTGGGCACCCAGTTTAACCCCCTTAGCCTAGATTCTAACACTTGCTGGATCCAGGGATTAATTAGAGGGGTCTGGAAACCACAAACCCATAACAATATAAAACAATTTAGCAGGAAAGGTGCACTTTGGAAGTTATATATTCTGAATATTAAATATTATAGAATTCCAAAGGTGTGGTCAATGTTATCTAGAGTCTGGAGACTCAGCTATGTTGGCAAAGAAAAAGTGTTTTATGTGCATTGTATAAGGTAAAGGTAAAAGTAAGGGACCCCTGGACAGTTAAGTCCAGTCAAAGGCGACTATGGGGTTGCAGTGCTCATCTCGCTTCAGGCTGAAGGAGCCAGCATTTGTCCACAGACAGCTTTCTGGGTCATGTGGCCAGCATGACTAATCCGCTTCTGGTGCAATGGGACACTGTGATGGAAGCCAGAGCACACAGAAATGCCATTTACCTTCCCGCTGCAGTGGTACCTATTTATCTATTTGCACTGGTGTGCTTTTGAACTGCTGGGTTGGCAGAAGCTGGGACAGAGCAACGAGAGCTCACTGCGTTGCAAGGATTCGAACTGCTAACCTACTGATAAGCAAGCCCAAGAGGCTCAGTGGTTTTGACCACAGCGCCACCCACTCCCTATATGTGTTGTGTATGCATTATAACACTGTGACATCAGATGGCACTGTGAAATTCTGTTTTTGCCAACCCTATTTCTCATACAAAGTTTACAACGCATTGAACTGAAACACTTCATTGATGTGTCTTGATCCACCCTGGGATTTATATCCACAAATACAATTTATGTAAACAGTGTTGTTTATTGATTCAAATGCACATTCCCACCTTCTAGCACATAACAAGAGCCCTTGAAGGGGCATACATAACCCTCACTCCAGTTCATTGTGTAGGCAATCAGGGAATGAAAGATTGTAAGGGATATGGAAGGTGGGCAAAGGGCTCCTCTTCCTTATAATGGACTGGTGTGCTGAATACTCTGTGATGCCTTATGGAAACTCAGCACATCACAAACTTGGGCAAATCCCAGGGCCTGACTGCAAGTACTTCTAGATACCTTCCTATACTGGCTTAGAACGATTAACCTCTTTATTCTTATACATTACACCAACCCTGGTACAAAAGCAATAAAATGCTTTTAAATGTGTAGGGTTTTTTTTTGGGGGGGGGAATGATGTTTGCATCATTTAAAACTGAATCCATCCCCTCCCCCCAATGCTTGCCATTTTAACTCACAAGTGCAACAATTACATCATTAAAAATAGCAGCATTTGGCAAGTTTTGCCAATGGATCAAATCAAACTACAGTTTCCAAATACAGAGTCCTTTGTTCAGTGACTGACTGGGTGGTTATTCAGAAACATAATAGTGTGATTCTACGCTAGTAAACGCTAATGCATGGTATTTTACAGTTCCCATGTTGAGCTGTTGTCTAAAGTCCTTTATGTGTATATTCTCATCTATTTATATCCCAAAATGCACTCAGTTTTAAACTTTTACTATCCCAGAAAGAAAAGACATGCAGAGAGCTTGTCTTAATCTGCCCTGCATGGGCTCCCGGTTCTTTTCTCTCTTTTTTTGCCTCTTTGTACAACTGATATTTTTGCAGTGAACTAGCAATATTTTTGCATGCATGCATTTCGAAGGTATTGTACATGTAGAGACGTCACTGCGGTGCATGCTGGCTATTGGTCACACCGGATTCTGTAACATAGCAAAGAACAGAGGAGCCATTGTGAATCCCGTAGTCTCCAGCCCTTGCCCTGGTTTGACATCCAGATATTTCCAGGGTAGCATTGAGAGAAGCCACAGGGAAATGTCTCCTACAATGTCTCCCCACTGCCTCTTGGAGGAGTGTTGGTACTCAACCATCCCAATCTTTGAGCTGTTGTATCTGCAGGTAGTTACTGATGGTGGTGGAAGTCCTTGATCTTGGTGGTGGATGCTAATTCCATGCATTTTACAGGCAGCATAGATGTTCAAAGAGGATCTGGTGCAGCATGTAACAATAATGGGGGGAATAACATTTCTGTTGCCCATCCATTTGCCATCAATTACTGCACAACATCTAACTTTCTAAATCTTAGGGGACTTTTCAACTCAAGCACTTGCAGCTTTGAGGCTGAGGGGACTTTTTTTTTTTAATCTGATTATTCACAGCTTGCTAATTTGTAATTGGACTTTTGCAACTTGAAAACCTCCCGATTTCAGAAAAACTAATTTATTTTTTTCCTTGGGTTAATTGTGGTATTCACACTCAAAACAGTGCAGTGAGATGAGTTCAAGTGGGCTGTGTGCAGTGTTCTGGAACTAATAAAATATATTATTGATTGCCTAATGAAAAGCACCATGTTCACACAAATTTGCTGTGACTGGGCATGAGTACAACAGCTACTTCTGATTCTGGGTGATCACCTGCCATTTTGCTTCTATTGCTGTAGAGCAAGGGTGCTTTTAAATTAAGTTCGGGTTACCTACAGGGCACGATGTTGGGTGGCTCAATTATAGTGCCCTCATACCTGTCCGCCATGCAGGGCTACCTATTGGTTTTAATTTAGCTTAAGATCATCAAAATTAATTATGATTGGAGTGTATTCAAAGTTGGAACAGGCAGCATTAAGATCTTAAACTGTGTTTTGACTGTTGTGTGGCCTGAGGGGGCCCCTGTGACTTGCTCCTTTCCTTTTTTCCACCTCACTGTAATTTAGTTCCCCCGCACACTTTTAATATTCTGGATATCCTTTAAATCGAATTTGTCCACCTTATGCAGTCCAACTCCAAACAGTAAGTCTGCAGGTGCTAAAATAAAACCAGCCCGTTGTAGCTGAAATAGTGATTGCTGCCTTTTCATGGAACTCATCCTTGTCTTGTCCTAGTTCCTGAGAAAGATATGAGCCCTGTTCAGAAATTCAAAAGAACATATGAGGGTTCAAAGCTCAAAGGAGAGGTATTACGTTGCACCTGGCACCACCAATGCCCCTGTGTGTAGCATGAAGGGAGATTCTAACCCCATTCAGCTCCTCTGTTCCTATGTGTTAAAGGCCACATTCACAATACAGTGGTACCTTGGGTTAAGTACTTAATTCGTTCCGAAGGTCCGTTCTTAACCTGAAACTATTCTTAACCTGAAGCACCACTTTAGCTAATGGGGCCTCCTGCTGCTGCTGCACCACCGCTGCATGATTTCTGTTCTCATCCTGAAGCAAAGTTCTTAACCCGAGGTAATATTTCTGGGTTAGCGAGTCTGTAACCTGAAGCATATGTAATCTGAAGGTATCTGAAGAAGTGTGCATGCACACGAAAGCTCATACCAAGAACTAACTTAGTTGGTCTTTAAGGTGCTACTGGAAGGGAAAAAAAAATTGTTTTGACTGAAGTGTATGTAACCCAAGGCACCACTGTATATATTTAAAGCACTATGATACTACTTTAAATAGTCATGGCTTCTGCCAAGGAATTCTGGGACCTGTAGTTGGCTCTGGGTGCTAAGAGCTGTTGGGAGATCCCTATTTTCCTGGTAGAGCAACAATTCCTAGAGTGGTTTAACCATCAAGCCAGTTCCAGGGAACTCTGGTCAGCAGCTGGACAGCTCACTGAGCTATGAAACAGGTCACTTGGTCACAGTGCCAGATTAAACCCAGTGGAGGTCCCATGACAGACAGTTTGGGGGGGGGGAGGGCTTCACAAATTATCTCCTCATATGTTTTTGAACTTACGACAGGCTAACTCACAGATATGTGGAGGTTTCTCATGCCCTCTCTCTGATGGGATAACATTGAACTAAGAAAGCTTGATTGTAATTTTCAATTTTCAACACTATTTTGATCAGTTGTCACGGGTTCCCCAAAAGGTGTGGGGCCTATGTGGTAATCCGGCACTAGCTGGTCACAGTTTTCACTCACCATGGTGAGTTGTATTGTATTTCTACTTAAATTACAGCAATATTTCTACGTTTACTTTGAACCATGTGAAGTAACAGGAGCATATTTTATTCAAACCTCCCTCCTCTTTTGGTAATGCATTTCCACCTTTTTCTGATGATGTGGAGGTGGCCGCACTATCTTGGGTTCTAACCCCGAAATTCCCGAGTAGACAAAACCATGTGCCTGGCCGGGGTCTGTGTGAATCAACTCTCCATCTCCTGAGCTTGCCTAGCAAGAGGTTGCAGGTGAAGATAGTTGCTGAGAACTGCCAGAACCTCAGCAATTTGGAAGAGCTCTCCTTCATTTGGCAACTAACGGAGAGATGAGTCCTTCTGAACACCTGGCTACAAATCATATAATCAAAACTTGAGGCAAACACCCCCAACACACATACTTCTCTATTCCTCCTCTGCAAACCACTCCCCACTCCCTTTTCTCATAAAACAAAAACTTGTTCCTGCACACTTTTGAAATTAGTTTGATTGTTCTGGCATTAAAGGGGCTACTTGAAAATGATTGGTTTAGAACATTTTTAGGTTGCAATTTGGAGCAATGAGTTGGGGGAAGTCTGCAATTCAGAAGGGGCTTCCCCCCTCCTCTCCTTTTTCAAAACATCAATCCTCACCCTACACTGCTGCAATGGGGGTGTGTGGCGATACCCAGGTGCAAATGTTAAGAGGCCTACCAGACTTCTCACTGGGAATACTGAATGGGCCAGAGATGCAACTCCTATGTTGAAAATATTTGGTCTGTGGGCTTAGCCACACTTACCTTTTTCCATCTCTTTCCAGGTACAAATCCACACTTATAAGCTCTGTTTTTGAGTGTTGGATTTTTTGTTTTGTTTTTGCCCCAGAACTTTCCCCATGAAAAACACTCTAGCGCTCATTCAATTTGAATTTTCTGCAGGTTGCAGAGTGGGCTTTCATGGGGAAAGCACTGGGACGAAAAGAAGGGCACTTGGGGACAGAGCTTTAAAGCACTGACTGCGCTTGGAAAGCGAAGTGTGGCTAAGTCCTATGAGTCGGTGCTGCTTTCCCCCCACTGACAGCTAGGGGGAGCTGACCACTTTATAGAGAAATGGTGTGTTTAATTTATTAACGGATCCAATAAAAAGTGTTAATAAAACTGGGCTCAGTACTAAATGTGGTCCTAAGCTAAGATAAAATTGGAGTATTTATGTATTATTTACAACCATTAGATAAAAACGTGTGTGCTAAATGCTTTGAGACTCAGCTAATGTACTTCCATTCAGTCAAGGTATAGGAAACATAAAATAAAAGTCAAGCTGGAGAGTTTCCCTTACCTACTAAAGCAGATCATAGCCGCACACACCCCAAATTAGTGAAGCTTGACAGCACATTCCATTTTCTGAGGAGAAGTAATTGAATATATATGCAAAGATGATAGACAGGTTGCATGTAGATGATAGGGAGATGAGAGATGTAATAGATAAATGCAAAAGGAATGGAAAGGGATAGGCATCAAGGGCGACCTCATGTCACATGCCCCAAAATCACAGTGTGAGCCTCTGCGCTTTACTCAGAAGTAAGTCCATGGCAAGCCCTGTCACGGAGCAAGATGAAGCAACCTGCTTCATGCAGCACCATGGGAGGTGGTGATGAATGAAGGCAGGAATTGGTCTCTGAATGGTGCAGCGAGACTGTTCTAAATGTTGGCCCTAGTAAGAAGTGATGGGTCCCTTGGTCCTAGTTTACAGAGCGCTATACAGCTTGAGACCAGGATCCCTGAAAGATCATCTTACCTTCTGCAAGTGAGGGCCTCCTGCAAGATACCATGCTACCAGGAGATCCATTCCACACAAGCAGGATTTGTGGCTTTTATGTTGTGGCAATGTCCCTTGGGAATCATCTCCCCCCTCCTGTGATGCCTATGGAAGACCTTCCTCTTCCAATAAGTAAAGGTCTTTCCCAGTCTGTGTCTGAACTGGAATTGTTTTTTTAGATAGGTTGTTCTATCATTTATGTGTTTGCCACCCTGGGCTCCTTTGAGAGGAAGAGTGGGGTATATATTTTCAACAACAACAACAACAACAACACAATAATAATAATAATTTATACCCTGCCCATCTGGCTGGGTTTCCCCAGCCACTCTGGGTGGCTTCCAACAAAACACTAAAATACAATAACCTATTAAACATTAAAAGCTTCCCTAAACAGGGCTGCCTTCAGATGTCTTCTAAAAGTTTGGTAGTTATTTTTCTCTTTGACATCTGGTGGGAGGGCATTCCACAGGGCGGGTGCCACTACCAAAAAGGCCCTCTGTCTGGTTCCCTGTAACTTGGCTTCTGGCAGTGAGGAAACCGCAAGGCCCTCGGCGCTGGACCTCAGTGTCTGGGCAGAACGATGGAGGTGGAGACACTCCTTCAGGTATACAGGACCGAGGCCGTTTAGGGCTTTAAAGGTCAGCACCAACACTTTGAATAGTGCTCGGAAACAAATAAACCTCAGTTAGTAAACCTATTCCACCCATAATAATCAACCTAGATACAAAGGTAGATACATTTCTTTAAAAAGTAGAGAAGTTTCCTTCACCAAATGCACCTGTTTCCATATTTGAAGTTCTCAAGGCATTCCCTCCCCCCATGTTTATCTGGCTAGAGACCTTGGAGGCGTTTTCCGTCTCACGTAGCTTGAGTTACTTGCTTGAGACATCAGCATTTGTTTTGTTTGCAACCATTTTCCTGCAAGATCCTTCCTCTTCACAATTATGTGTGTTCAATAGGAGTTTTGTAACTGATGGTTGCTTCACATATTACATTTTGAATGTGCAACATTAAAGCCTTAAAATGGTGGTGGGGGTAGAGGTGTACAAACTAGAAATAATTTTCAATTGTGAGGCACATGCAGACTGCATGCAGGGAATAGTTACATATTAGAAATGTGGAGAAAATGGAGAAAGAAAAGTTCTTTCTCCCTCTCTCATAGCACTAGAACTTGTAGACATCCAACGAAGCAGAATGAAGACCTCAACCTTCTACAGTATCTATTGTGGGGACAATATATGAGTCAACATTGCTTATCTTCTGCCTATTTTCCCTCCATGGGGAGGGTAGAGAAGTGTCGGCAAACTACAGTTTGAAGGGGCCAAAGAAAAAATGGCTCCTCCAGATGATCTATATATTGAGCTTGGATCCTGATTTGCCTGCAGGAAGCCTGTGTAGAGGTTGTATAATACAGTGGTACCTCAGGTTAAGAACTTATTCGTTCTGGAGGTCCATTCTTAACCTGAAACTGTTCTTAACCTGAGGTACCACTTTAGCTAATGGGGCCTCCTGCTGCCACCGCACCACCACACAATTTATGTTCTCGTCCTGAAGCAAAGTTCTTAACCCGAGGCACTAGTTCTGGGTTAGCGGAGTCTGTAACTGGGAGAAAGTTAGCGGAGTCTATTTCTGGGAGACAGTTGAATCCTTCCCACAAAATATCGATGCTCTGGGGGCAACCAAGGAAGAATGAGTGCCAGGAAAATGGTGAAAATGAAGTGTCCCCCCCACACTTTTTACCCAGTTTGTAACATAGTTATGATGGAGATGGCAAAGAGCGAATGCATTCAGCTTTCCTGGGTTTCAACTGCTGCTAAATATGACTTTTGGCATTCATAAGCATGGATCACACAGAGCGTCCTTTTATTTCGTTTTCCCTCCTTTTTTAAATAGCACAATGGAAACTTTTTCCTTGCATTAATATTTATATATTTATAGCATAAATAAAATAGTGGCATGGTCTAGGAAGAGAGCTATAAATAAAACAGTGGCACAGAAGGAAAGTGCCAAAAGCGATAGCTCTTAATACCATTTCTTTAATTAACACAAAAACCTGTGTGGTGCCAACAGAGCTGTGAATTTAAGAGGAGCAAATTTCTGACATCCCTGCAAACAAGGCTCCATTGGATCCAGTGAATGGATTGGACAGTTGCATCAGAAGGAGAACGTTACAAAGGGCCCTGCAGGATCAGGCCAGCAGCCCATTTTGCCTTGCATCCTGTTCTCATAATGGCCACCATTTATGGGGAGCCCACAAGCCAAGGCTTGAGGGCACTAGTGTTTCCCCCAGTTTGCGATTCCCACTAACTGGTAATCAGAAACATTGTTGTTGTTTAGTCGTGTCTGACTCTTCGTGACCCCATGGACCAGAGCACGCCAGGCACTCCTGCCTTCCACTGCCTCCTGCAGTTTGGTCAAATTCATGTTAGTAGCTTCGAGAACACTGTCCAACCATCTTGTCCTCTGTCGTCCCCTTCTCCTTGTGCCCTTAATCTTTCCCAACATCAGGGTCTTTTCCAGGGAGTCTTCTCTTCTCATGAGGTGGCCAAAGTACTGGAGCCTCAGCTTCAGGATCTGTCCTTCCAGTGAGCACTCAAGGCTGATTTCCTTCAGAAAGGATAGCTTTGATCTTCTTGCAGTCCATATCCAGTTCTAACTGTAGCTTCTTGTCCCACATAGAGATTTCTCAGGAGACAGATGAGGTGATCAGGCACTCCCATTTCTTAAAGAACTTGCCATAGTTTGCTGTGATCGACACAGTCAAAGGCTTTTGCATAGTCAATGAAGCAGAAGTAGATGTTTTTCTGGAATCAGAAACATAATGGAGATAAAATGTAGCCATTGTGGCTGTTAGCCACTGACAGGGTAATTCTCCATGAATCCTCTTTTCAAGCCATCCAAGTTGCTGGCCATCACTCCATTGTGTGGTACGGATTTCTTTCATAAGCAGAAGCCTTCTCTTGCCTCCAAAGGTAACCAGAAGGCTCAGCTCAGTAGCAGAGCATTTGCTCTCCCTACCTCAATTTGAATCTCTCACATCTCCATTTAAAATAATGTGAGGTAATATGGTTGGGAAAGACCTCATTCTCAAGGGCAGATGCACACCTCACATTTAAAGCACATCCAACACACATTTAAAGTACATACCTTGCCCCAAAGCAGGGCTTTTTTCAGCTGAAACTCTCTGGAACTCAGTTCTGGCACCTCTCAAGTGGGCACCACTGCCATTATAAGAGAACAAGGTGAGTTCATGGTGAGTTCTGGCACCTCTTTTTCTAGAAAAATAGCACTGCCCAAACAAATAACAATAACTGTAGTTTAAGAGAAATGAGGACTGTAGCTTTGTGAAGGCGAAACAACAGTTGCCAGGATGGCTTGGGGGAAGTCATGTGCTTTAAATGTGTGTTGGATGTACTTTAGATGTATGGCATGGTTCTGCCCTCAGAGCCTAGAGCGCCATTGCCAATCAAGAGATAACCGGCCAATCATCTCATGTGCCATAAAGTAGCTGCCTGTGTTAATTTCTCCATTCTGAGCCAGCAAAAAATGCTAGATCGATTACACTAAGAGGGGTTTGGGGAGGGGGTGTAAATTAAAGAAGTGGGAGACAACGTTTGGGATCTGGCACTTCCAATCAATGATTTCACCATTTACTATCGTAATTTAATTCCAGGGAAAGGAGGAAAGAGAAGTGCAAGAACATCCTTTTGCAAGAAAACTAAAAAGAGAGAAACGTAGGCAATTCGTTCTATATAAAGATGACAACTGCATTTCATTCGTCATGGGTGCAAGTTCAATTGACATTAACAGCAGCCAGTAAGCCTGATTGCCCCCCTCCCCATTCTAGGCATGTTTGGAGGAATTACCTTCCCTGTGAAAAGGAAAACCAGAGGAGAATGCTGTTCTATAGCATGTTCCTTTGATGGCACCACTTCCCCCAGGGATGTTCTGTTAGACAACTTAACTATTCTCTTCACTTGTTGGCCTCTGCCTTCTATGGTTGATTGGTGTGTTGTGTGGTCCTGCCTCCTTTTACCACGCTATCATGCAGCCAGACTGATGGGTGAAACTGATAATTTCAGTTTTCCCTGTTTCTCATTTTTCAGGTCTTAAATTCTTCATATTTCCAAATCTGTTTGTATGTTTTTCTTTTAAAGTCCTCCTGAAAATTCATCAGCATTTGGCTGTGAATTTCTCTTAATTTGCACATATTTCCATGCACTTTTGCCCAATATATAATTTTTTTACAGAGCAAATTCCCCCAAAATAAATGCACCTTGGATGTTATTTTCAGTAATATAGACATTTTTCTGCATTTTTTAGCCCAGCATTTGCATTTTCAAACACATTACTTGGCTAAAGAACTACATTGCAAAATTCAGAAAAGTGTGACTGTTAAAGGATGGCGGCATTTCTGTTTCTGTATTATTTTGGAAAGTGCAAATTAGCTAGGTTTGCCTTTAAATGGGAACTGAAGCAAATCTCCACCCCATCCCATCACTACACCCTCTGCAAACAGATAAGATTTGGATTGCAGTAAGGAATAGGTAGAGGGTGAACTTTCATCTATGGCTTTCCACACTTGATGTGAGAGCGCAGGGACATGGCCACCACACTCTATACCATCTTTCCTTACAAATGTCATAATCGACATATGCACCTGGAAAACAGTAAAACAAAAATAAAGGTGAAGAGATGGAAATCTGGTGGGAATGCATTCAGGATTCCACCAGGATCCCTGATGTTTTGTATGTTTTCCAAACTGGTGATATCTTTTAAGAAATGCATGATATCCATTTCTTAGTACAGAAAGTATTGAACTGTTGTGTAGAGATCTGTCCTATTCTAATTCATTCAAGAGGGTTCTGGAATCTTCTCTGTGTGAAAGAAACAAACAGAAGGTTCATGGTGTTTGGGTTATTCCTTCAGAGAAGCTGAGTGCAGCTGGTTTAAACTGGTTCTCTTATCTCTTTCTGTCAAAGTCATGCTGACTGTAAAAGTAAGGCCAGAAGGAGCCTGGGTTTCACACTTTCTTTTTCTATCTCTTCCTTCTGGTTTGCTGTTCTGCACATAGTATGCTTAGTGTTAAGGTTTAGACTTACTATACGTTATTGTAAGTTTAAGTTAAGTCTGCTGCAACAGTGCCAATCCTGAATGTATTGGATTTGTGACCATTATGCTCATTTGCCTTCAATAGCAGTAAAGCTCTGCTGGATGAAATACAATTGCCTCTGGTCTATTTTTGGAGAATCCTGCAACATGTTTAAGTTGTTAGTCTGCTAACTATTTGCTGAGGTTCTACTCTGGATCAATACTGAGTAGAATTTTATGATAATCACTATAGAGCAGGAACAGTGAACCTGCAGCCTTCCAGATCTTATCAGGACAGATACAGCTCATAATGAAACTTGGGGAATTCCCAAATTATATGTCCCACCTCCACTGTCTCTAAGCTTTTGAATGCTGGTTACTTGGAATTACAATTAGGGAAAGTGTTGTGGTGCACGGGTCCCACCTGCAGGCTCCCCATGGGCACCAGGATGGCTACTTTAAGAACATAGCGATGGATTAGATGAGCCTTTGGCCAGATGCAGCAGGACTCTTCAAATGTTCCTAGATGTTGTTGGACTCCTATCAGTCCCAGTCGCCATGGCCAATGATCAAGGGCAAAGGGAAGTGTGGTTCTTCAACATCTGGAGGACTACATATTCCTCACTCTCGTTTCCAGCTGTGGTTTGTGAGTTTTGTCCTAATTCTCCATGGTAGCCTGTTAACATGAATGGCGATTGTAATAGGTATTGTGGGTTTTTTGCAATCATTCATGTAGAAAAAAGATTACTATCATATTTTCCCCCTAGGCCAAGAAAAAGAACTGTCATGTTAGTGTAGATATGGGGCATATTCAGAATGTTTATCTAGAAGTGAACATTCCTACAGCCAACAATCAATCCTCTGAGCTTTCCAGTCTGCTAGTTCTTCATTGCTATAAAGAGAAAAACCTTCTATTAAAGCTTTATAAGCATTCCTCTCTCTCCCTCTCTCTCTCTTTGCTTCACTCTGCTCTGTTCCCAAGTTGAACATTACTCTTGAGCTGACAAGAGATGACAGGTATCCACTTACAAGTCAATTGAATCACAAAATAGTGTACTTTAAAGCCGTAATGATTCAAAACAATGGTCAGCCTTCACCATAATTTAGTATATGGGCATCCCACGATCCTACCTGCCTTTTGGAGTTAACATGTCCTTTTGCGTCCCTTGGAGGACATGGTGATGTAATTTGATAAGCTGTGTTATTTTTCCTGAAAAGAAGAGAAGGGGGAAAAAACCCCAAGCTGCATTGGGGGAGGGGGGGCTTATATCATCTTATATTGTAGTGAAAGTTTAGGTATCTTGAGGCTGAAATAGGCTTTCCAGTTTTTACTGAGTGCAAAATTAGCACCAGTTTATTACCCTTCCATACAGGCTTCTCACCTGCAATGTCAAGAATTATGTAAACATCTGGGACATTTCTGAAAGAAAAAGTTATAATTTAGACTTCATGGGTTTGCTTCTCTTTGTTATATTATTTTAGCTGGGATTCTCTAAGCCATGTTGATAGATTTTTTTATAAGGATCCGTCTTATAGAAATGAATTAACTCAAGCCAGGCTGCAAAGACCTGCTGATAGCTGGTCTTACCATTAGTGCTGAATTTAAATTCAGCACGGACCTCAGTCCTTGATTTCAGTAGGAATAGGCTACAGTAGGGAGCTCCCATGCACGTGAACCCAGTGGCGCTTGAGATCAGCACCGGTCAGCTGTTCAGTGCTGACTGCATGTCCCATTTTCAAGGCGGGGTGGGGGTCTGCACTCGGGAGCTCCAGTCAGGAGCTTGCATTTGGTACTGTCAGGCTGCTGTCAGCAACTCCTGGATGGTTGCCAGGAATGTACAAAGACGAGGTAATGTTTCTTACCATCTTCTTTTTATTCAGTATTTACAGAGAGAGGCTATAGAACCCAGCCTCTTGGATAATGGCGTTGTCCCAAGTAAATCTCCATACACACACCCCCATCTCTCCCACTTCCTCATTTGTCACTTCTACGTGCCCTCTGTCTTTGAGCTCTTTGCTCTCCTACTTTCAAGGCTTGCTGGGTTCTGGGAGAGAGGGGTGGGTCTCACATGCTTTCTAAAGACATTGTGTCTGTCAGCTGTCGTCCCCCCCCCCGCTTCCTTATCCTCCTCTCCCATTATTTCCCAACTTCCCCCCTCATCTGCCTCTGAGCTGCTACCTCCTGCAAACCCCTGTTGTAAATCTAAACTATCTTCCACTTCCTCCTCCTGGAAGGGTCAGGCTGGGGAGGCGGTCTCCACCATTCCTCCTCTGCCCAGTCTCTGACAGGTGCCAAATTTGTGGGAATTGGGAATAAATGGTCATGTGACAGGGAGATCTTCAGCCATGCCAACTATATATGAATCACTATGAAATAATAATAATAATAATAATATTATTATTATTATTATTATTAATAATAATAATAATAATAATAATAACAATAGCAATAATAATAATAATAATACCTTTATTGTCAATGTACAATCTGTGTACATTTTCAGCAGTGGCCCCCATTTATGGAAGGTTCTCCCCAGGGAGACGCACCTGGAACTATTTTTGTCAGTCTTTAGGTGCAAGTCTAAGATTTCTTTGCTTACCCAGGTATTTGGTAAGTAAGATACCTTCTGAATGTCTCCCTGGGATAGCTCAACCAGTAGAGCATGAGCCTCTTACTCGCAGGGCCATGGGTTCGAGCCCCATGTTGGGCAAACGATTCCTGCATTGCAGGGATTTGGATTAGATGACCCTCGTGGTCCCTTCCAGCTCTACAATTCTAAGTTTTTACAGTAGTGTTCATCTTTTTGTGAGGGGCTAAGACTTGGCCTTATTAATATTTCACTAGATGAGCATTTTGCACATTTTGTTTTCATTGTTTTAAAGTTTTCTGGTTTTCAAATACTCTTCATTCGTTGTATTTTAATCTATCAAGTCACTTTGAGACTTTTTCTTTTGTATAAAGCAAATGTAAATGCAATAATAATAAGTTTAATGGAAAGTAAAGCATTAGCACTAAACAATGTCTGAACATGCACTTCCTTTTAAATAATACAGTCTAATTAATGCAGGCTGCACAGATGCAGACTCTTGCTTTATGCCCTGTGCCAGAGAAGAATTTCTGGTAGGAAATGTAGCGGACCTGAAAATACATCTGAGCATTAGGAGCTAGAGAAGTTTTTAAACTGAAACAGGTTCTTACAGACCATCTTTGCTAATTGCTGCCCAATTGTTTCTGAGTTGACATCCGTGCTTTGAATTGGCTACTTACTCAGATAGTGCCCTGACCATGTAAAAGAAGCCCATTGTGTATGTCACAACTCTTCTGGATTTGTCCATTTCAGAAGCTGCTGGTGGCTCATTTATAATGGACTGTGTTTCTCTGACATGAACTTCAGCTCTGCTAAGGCAAAGTAAATGTCATAAAATACTCTGTTCTTCAGCAGCCATTGGCAAATAACTGGCATCTGTTTTCTGTTGTCTTGCTGCAGTTGCGCTTTTTCAAAACAGAAGCTTCCATTTTCTCAATTATTTCCTTGTTGATCTAGGTCCCGTGGGGAATCAGAAAAACTTCTTCAAGGGAGGAAAAATATCAGAAACATGTTGCTGTTCAGAATATGGAGTGGGGGTGGATGGCGGGGGGGTGGAGAGATCCTAAAATTAGTTTAGTATTTGTCTGTTTATAATTATATAATTTAGATATCCTGCTTTTCTATCAAAATAGCTACCAAAAGGCTTATAAGAGAGAATGCAACACTGAACAAGACAATAAAATATGCATTCATTAGGAGCAATGCACAATAATGAAAACAACAAAAGATTAAGAGGTAGCATTACTAAAACTTAATGAATCCATTATAAATGAGGAGGTTGCTAATGAAAACGGAGGTCACCATGCAGGTGCCAATGTGCCCACCATTATTGCCTATGGTACCTGTAAAACTTCTCCGTAAACGCCCCTCGAAAATTCATGAGACACTATGTGCCCTTCCTGCTTAGATTCTGCTTGGACAATCTTGGCCTCATCTGCATTGATACATACTTAACCATGCCCACATTTCATTGGACGCCAGTGACAGATGGCCACCCAACCTGTCAGGCAAGAATCTCCAAAGGGAGGAATTAACTCTTTATTGTCAAAAGTATACTTTAGAAAAAGCCAAGTCCATCAGCTACTTCTAGTTGTGCACCCAGTGAGGCAAAGACCCCAACAGAGAGGCCCCACCCCAACCTCAGCTTATGTCCCCCCCCCACCTGAGCTGTGTGCAAGTAGGTGAAGACTCTGCCTGCATGTAACCTTCTGCTCCTCCCTCTTCAATCCTCTTCTGGTCCTGGGGACAGTGGAGTAGGAGAGGTCAGAGCAAGAGGAGGAGGTGTGGAAGCCCTTGACTCCACACCAGCCTGACCTATCTCTTCCTCCTCCTGCACCTGCTCTTCACCCTCCAATCCCACAGCTTCTCCTGCCTCTGACTCTCATCTACTGACTGGTTTCCCCAGTTCACTGATCTGTTCTTCTGAGTCAGTCTCCATCCCTCCTTTTACTCATCAGAAGCCAGCCACCACTCCTCAATGTCCAGCCAGTTCCTCTGCTTCACAACCTCTTGATGAAGTCTGTCCCACTGTCAAACAGCTGTTACCACCAGAATGTTCCTCCTGATGTTTAGTCTTTTCTTGTAACTTGAATCCATTGGCTTGGGTCCTGCCCTCCAGAGTAGGAGAAAACAATCTTGCTCCATCTTTCATGCGACAGCCTTTGAGATATTTGAAGATGGATTTTGCCTGGTTTTAGGGGTTTTAGAAGCCAACACCAACGCTCTAAATTGAGCCCAGAAACAACACTGGCAGTGGACATACAGCTCTTGCAAGTCTTTGAATTTCACTGTCTGGAACGTCTTAAGAAGTCATTTCTGTGGCTTCTAAGTATTAGTATTGCATTTTGGGAAAGGGTTGTGGTTCAGGGGTAAAGCATCTCTTTTGTACATAAATGGTCCTAGGTTCATCTCCTGGTGGGGCTTGGAGAGGCCCCAGTCCAAAGTCCTGGAAAGCCACTGTCAGTGTAGACAGTACTGAACTAGATTGCCCAGTGGCCTAACTTGGCAGCTTTCTGTGTTCCTGTGTTACAATGAAAAGCTACCCAAATGAATCAGTAGGAATGGCTCAATTTTTAATTCAACAATGGCTGTGGTTTGACCTCAGAGTGACACTTTGTGAAACAAATACTAAGCTTTGTTCATCCGCTGAGTGCAGTTTTCTTCTGTTTTTAATTACACGTTAAATGAAAGCTTAATTAATTAGGACTTGTGTTTGTTTATGAAGCAAAAAAAAAAAAAGCCCCCTTGATACTTATTAGAAATATATCAGAATCTGTTTCTAATGTAGAAGATCAGAGAGAGAAAACTGACTTCAAAAATTCTTTTGGCTGTGCACGAGGCCATTAATAGTCATTAGCACACTTTCAAATGTATTGCCAGAGCGGTAATAAAATCAACACCTCCACATTTTTTATATTGAATCGCCGCCAAAGTGCATTTGGTTTTGTCACTACATAGCAGTGCATGTGATACTTAAGATATCAACAGAAACACTGAATAAAAACATAATTTCTTTATTAAGCTGAGACATGTTGAAATTTGATAAGAAACCAACTTTATTATTCAAATGAGTGAGCAACATAACATAATTCGTAATGAGGGACAGATGTCAGCGTTTCGAAGAGAAAATTCAACTTGATATACAGTCTTGAATTTTATGCTCGGTTTCTAAAGGGAATCATAAATCCTAAAGGGAAGGTATTTTGCTGTGCAAACCACCGTCTCCATCAGTGGAAACTTTCTATGTCAGGGATGGGATACCTCTGTCCTGTGGACCAAACTTAGTCCACTTTGGCTCAGGAGGCCATCTTACCAAAACCACACCCACCTGTAGCCAGCAGATGGGCAGAACAGTGCATTGGTTGTGTGTGCCTTGTAATCTCATGGTGTGCTTTTGGTGATCCCTCACACTGCTGAGATTCAGTCAGACTTTACCAGGAAACAAGCCTTTAGTGTGGCAAGATATCAGAATTCAAGGAGGCATTGCAGCCAGGCAAAACCATGAGGCATATGAAACAGGATCCATCTGGTATGCCAGCTGAGACCCTACCTGCCTGTGCTCTGTCTCGTCAGAGTGGCACATGCTCTGGTTATCTCCCACTTAGACTACTGCAATGTGCTCTAAGTTGGGCTACCTTTGAAGGTGACTCGGAAGCTACAACTAATACAGAATGTGGCAGCTAGACTGGTGACTGGGAGTGGCTGCTGGGACCATGTAACACCGGTCCTAAAGGATCTATGCTGGCTCCCAGTACTTTTCTGAGCACAAGTCAAAGCGTTTGTGCTGACCTTTAAAGCACTAAATCGACTAGGCCCGGTATACCTGAAAGAGCATCTCCACTCGCATTATTCAGCCTGGACACTGAGGTCCAGCTCCTAGGCAGTTCCCTCACTGCAAGAAGTGAAGCTACAGGGAACCAGGCTTTCGGACATTTTGGCAGTGGCACTTTCCTTGTGGAACACCTTCCCATCAAATGTCAAGGAGATAAAGAACTACTCAACTTTAGAAGACATCTGAAGGCAGCCATGTATTGGGAAGTTTTTAATGTTTGATGTTTTATTATGTTTTTATTTGTGTTGGAAGTGTGTCTGGGGCAACCCAGCCAGATGGCCAGGGTATAAATAATAAAATTATCATTATTATTGGGGTGAGTGATGAATAAACAGGTTGCTTGAACTGTACAATTCAATTCTGGCAGTTCTCGCACTGCAAGAAGTGAAGCTACAGGGAACCAGACAGAGGGCCTTCTCAGTAATGGTGCCCACCCTGTGGAATCCCCTTCCATCAGATGTTAAGGAGATGAGTAATTATATAACATTTAGGAAACATCTGAAGGCATCCCTGTATTGGGAAACTTTTTAAAGTTGAAGGTTTTACTATGTTTTTATATGTGCTATAAGCCTCCCAGAGTTGCTGGGGCAACCCAGTCAGATGGGCAAGGTACAAATAATAAATTATTATTGTAATAATATTATTATTGAGGTGTGTGGTTTTGGATAGGTAGTCTAGCCTATGCAGAGTTCCAAGGACCAGATAGAGAGGTCCGGGGGGGCAGCTTTGACCCCAGAGCCTGAGGTTCCTCACCCCTGGGCTAAACACACAATACTTCAGACCCTTTCACAACACCTGCCCTCTTCCTACAAGGGCTCCTATTACATTCTGATTTCATTGTGGTTCTTCCTTCCTCACATACATATCACCACCACTTTGGACTCTGTTTCCTATTGGACTGCAGTGTGTGGACTGCAGAGTTTCATGGATGAAACTCCATGATGGAATTTCGTCACCAAAAGAATGTTGAAGCCACATTCACACCGTCCATTTAAAACATTGTGAGGCCACTTTGAACAGACCTGGCTTCTGCCAAAGAATATGGAGAACAGCAGTTTGCTAAGGGTGCTAAACTGGTTAGGATACCCCTACTGCTGTCCCAGAGCTGTGATTCCCAAAGTTCCTTCTGAAGTGGGATTGTTTGTCAAACCACTCCGGAAACTGTAGCTCTGGGAGGGCAGTGGAGTCTCCTAACAACTCTCAGCATCCTTAGCGATCTGCAGCTCCCAGAATTCTTTTGTGGAATCACTGTGCTTCAAGTGTCTGGCCTTGAATGTGGAACCAACTCCCATGGCCCCAACTGGTATGCTACCATGGCCCTCTTTTGCAAAGAGTTGAAGATGGTATTTGTCTTCAATGCGCTCCAGCTTTTCTTTTCTGTCATTTCACAAATAAATGTTCAAAATCCTACCCTAAAGCCAGGAGTGAGTGTGCAGTTCATTTACCAAACCTCCAGTGTTTAAACCTGACCTAAGCAGATGCCATTGCTTGTTAGTTTAATTGAAGCTACACAAACATGTTTAAGAGTTGCTGACCTTTGCTCTGCATTCCGGTTGACTTTCTGATTACGATCCCACTTTGTTCTGACTCTTATCAAGTGTTTGCTCTTTGCGAACTCTCTGATTACTTGATTTCTTCCTCTCCCCCTCCTCTGTTTCCTTGTCTCTCCATTTATTGTGTGATATAGCTTATTCTTAAGTCCCTGACATTTCAAGTGAGGGTCACTGAATTTATGCAGTGCCAGTATCTTGAGAATATATTCATATGTGTTGAGTATGCTCTTCACCATTGTTCTGCAAATTAGGTGACATGAAACCAAATAGTGATAATGTGTTGTTATGATTAAGGTTAATAAGCTACTGATTATCTCCATAGAATACAATTGCAGACACATTATTTAAATGCTTTTTTGCTCCGTTAAGCTAAATGATAAAGAAAGCTGACTTATCTGTGTTGATAAATAGCATGCAATGTGTCGCATAAATATTAAACACCACAAAAATACATAGAGGGTGTTGCTTTCCTGCCAGAGTGTGAAGCGTTTGATGACAACCTCGGGGATCCCTTACAGACCCCCTGGCTCTACCCACTAACCTCAGGCTTCATTATTAGGATAGTGCCATGGGATCAGCTTGCTGCAAGAAGTAAGCTTTGCTCAAAAGGTTCTCTAAGGATAGAGCCATGCTCAAACTATACCATCTAGCTGATTGCTCTTAGTCATAAGGTGGCCCTGTGTCCTACATTAAAAATGACATTTCTCTATGTCAGAATTCAACCCTTTATTTTGGTGTTGGGAACTTGTGGCCTTCCAGATTTTTCTGAACTTCAACTCTGAGCTTCTTTGACCACTGGCCAATGAAGATGCCCAACAGTATCTTGAGGGCCACAGGAGCCCTCAAGTTAAATTGCTGTCCAGTCCAAATCTAGTTTAAAAAGAAAGAACCATAAGATAGGACAGCAAGGGCCTTCAACAGTTGCCCATCAACTGTTAGCAGCTGGATATCTAACTGAGCAGGCATACAAGTTACAGTCTTCCTTACCAGTGGCACAGACTGTGTTTCTTCTCAAATTACAGTTTCTAAAATTACAGGTGTACATTAGGGGTTAGGGTTAGGAGAAGGAAAACTCTGATCTTAAACCTCTGCTGCCTTGTGGGACATCTATGGGAAAATAAAAGGCTAAGGAGTAAACCCTACACAAATCCAGAGTGGAGTCCCTAAGACGGTTGGATGGTGTTCTGTATACCTTCTTCCAGCAACTTCTGCAGCCAAGCTGGTGCCAAACATTTTGCTCTGGTTTCCTTTGGACCACATCAGCGAGGCTAAGAGGACGGGTTTTGTCATCTTGGCAGCCCAGGCCCTCCATACACACTGCCCAGGCTTGTGCTCCGGGGAGGTCACTCTCTACGTGGCTAGACTGGTGACTGGGAGGAACAGCTGAAACCATATAACACCGGTCCTGAGAGATCTGCATTGGCTCCCAGTACATTTCTGAGCACAATTCAAAGTGTTGGTGCTGACCTTTAAAGCCCTAAATGGCCTTGGTCCTGTATACCTGGAGGAGCGTCTCCACCCCCATCATTCACTGAGGTCCAGCGCCAAGGGCCTTCTGGCGGTTCCCTCTGTGAGAAGTGAGGTTACAGGGAACCAGGCAGAGGGCCTTCTTGGTAGTGGCGCCCATCCTGTGGAACATCCTCCCATCAGATGTCAAGGCAATAAGCAACTATCTTACTTTTAAAAGACATCTGAAGGCGGCCCTTTTTAGGGAAGTTTTTAACATTTGATGCTGTATTGTGTTTTTAATATTCAGTTGGAAGCCATCCAGAGTGGCTGGGGAAACCCAGCCAGATGGACAGGGTATAAATATTATTATTATTATTATTATTATTATTATTATTATTATTATTATTAGACCTCCCAGGGAACCAAAGGATTTGGATGTTCTTCAACTGTGGTTTGCACTTACCCTGAAAATAGGAGGGAAGAGCGAGAGAGGTCTGTAGCTTCTAAGAAGCGAGAAAATCTATAAATCTTGAAACACAGCTCCACCTGCCAATTGTATAATATGCTGAGAATAAACCTAAACCGCTTCTCTCCCCATGCAAGGTTGCAGATGTTCTCATAATCTGTGTCCCCCCTCCTTTGCTAAGTGATGCAGGCAAGTGAGACTCTCTCTGAAGAGGGTGGAAGGTCAAAGTTGGACTCCAGAGTTTTGCATCACTTAGGGGAGGAAAAACATTTAAAAGCTGGGTTGCTTGCCTGATGTTATACACCAAAACATAACGTGACCAGCTGTTCAATCCATGCATGCTTCTCACAAAATCAACGGAAGGTGTGAGCGATCAGCACCTCAGAAAACCAGTTTCACTTATGCGAGTCTTATGGATGTTAGTACCCAATTATAGGAACGCAGATTTGATCATTTCTGACCTTGGTCGCCAGGACTTTGTGAACAGGCATGCATTTATTCATTGCTTTCCAGAAAGAGAGAAAAATGTCAAGTGCTCCAGATTTGCAGCTTTCTAAGAAATGAATTGAGAGCAGGACACGGGTGCCGCTAGGATGTTTTGTCTCTCATTTTCTGTTTGTTAGGGCAAATTATCTCGGCTCCTTGCCTGGAGGTGGTGAAGCCTTTCGCTAAGGGCGATTACGGTGAGGGAGCATCACAAGGAATCAGAAGTGGCAGCTTTATCATTGAGGAAAGATGAATGTAGTGGCACTTCTAATTTATTTAGTATTCAGGATTTTGACTTTAATTAGGATTCTATTGTCACACCATTCATCAAAAGCACTTGAAAGAAATGGAAATGAACACCAAAGTTTTCTGTTGCCTCTGGCACGTTTTTTAAATACTTATTTATTGTTGTTCGGTTCCGCAAAATGGTTTTGCTTGTGAGGATTCATTTAGCTTTCATTTATTTATTTATAAAATGAACACACACAGCACAAACTCTTAGCACAAACTCGAAGTGTTGTTTTGCTCAGGTTGCTAACTGGCACCTTTCAGCATCCCTGTAAACAAGTAACATTTCTTCTTGTGGGTTTCCTTGCAAATTTGGAAATCTGTACCATGCAGATCTTTTTAAACAATGAATTGTAGAGGTTGGCCTGTGTCTTTTCACTCTCTTACTTTTACATTAGAAAAGAAGGAGAAGAGATTTTTTATTCCTTGAGGGGGGTTGTTTCAGATATTTTCTAAATACATTTTTTTGCCCAGATTTTCCTGGACCCATAAGATTGGACCCTGTTTTCTGTGTGGAATTTTTGTTTTGTTTTATATACTGCTGTTTTATTGGTTCCAGGCTGTATTTTCATTCTAATTATATTGTTTGTTTTTAATGTTGTATACCACTTACAGGTATTTAAAATCATTAAGTGGTTTTTAAATGCTTTTAAATAAGAATCCTCTCTCAATGACAAAAACAACCAAATGAGCATGACGAGTCCATCTTTTCTCATGCAAATATCGCTCGAAAGCTATGCAGTCTTTTGAGTTACACAGGACAATTTCCCAAGCACGACAGAAACTTATTCACTCCCAAATTCAAAGCTAGAGTATTTGCAACCTAAAATGTGTTGTAATGCCACAGAGAAAGTGGAATGCTAATATTATTACCATATTTACTCAAGTCTAATGTGCCATCAAATCTAATACGCATCTCAATTTTCAGAACCTTAAACAAAAAAAAGAGCATTTGCTGGTGAATGTAAATGTGCCATCAAATCTAACATGGACCTTAATTTTCGCAAGGTAAAGTGGCCAAAAAAGGTGAGTTTTAGATTTGAGCAAATACGGTAATACTAATACACATCAAATACAGGTTTTGAAATTATTTCAGTACATCTCGGTGAAGAGAAGTATAATTGGGGAAAGGCTGTAGCTCAATGGTAGAGCATCTGCAAATAGGGCTTGGAGAGGCCACAGACTGAAACCCTTGAGAGCTGTTACTGGCCAGTGTGGATAGCCCTGAGGCAGATGGACAATTACTTAGACTCAGCATAAAACAGGTTCCTAATAGGGAGAAAGGGGGTTCATTCATTTTTTAAAAACCTGCCGGGTGTGGAGCACACTTCCACCTGCAGACAAGCCACAGCTGTCTGAGCATCATGCCCGCTATCTAAACTTTGCTTTCTTAGTGGTCTGCTGTGCCCTGTCTGTGACCTTTGTCTCCTTCATCATACATTGTGCAAGGGGAAAGTGATGCAGTGGAAACAGGTGCCAAAGTAACTTTGTACCACCCCACGATCTCGGCATTGGAAGATGTGTAAAAGTCACAGTCCAAAATGTATCTGACTGGTTTTGCATAGCATATTGTGCTAATAAAAAGAGCCTCCGCAGAGCTAGCTGGCAGCTTGCTTATGCACAGCTCACCTGCATTACCAACTCCTGCCTCATGTCCTTTACTTCAAAACCTAAAGGTGTTAAAGAGCTCATGTGATGAGGAAAGAGTGGGGATGCCCTGGTCCCACCCCACCATTGTGCCCTCCTTCCGGTAGCAGAGGAAGGGGTGAGAGTTGTGGCCCACCCTGGGTGTCATCACTTGGGTGTGTGTGTGTGTGTATGTGACAAAATGAATTTTAAAAAATATTAAAAATTGGCTCACAAAACTTTTTAGGAATGATTTGGTGGCTTAGGCTCTTGCAGGTTCTGCACTGCCTAAAATGGAAGCATGGGACTTGCGTCTGCCCTCCGCCTCTTCCTCAGCTGCCCTACAGTTGAGGGGGAGGCAGCAGAGAGGCTCCAGGCAGCAGAAAGGCTTACCCCGCCCCCATGGGCAGCTCACCCCACTCCCAACTGCAGGACACCCCCCCACACCAGGCAACTGAGTGGCTAGATATGCCGCTGCCTCCTTTACATCGTCCTGCTGCCCTCCAGGCATTGCAGGGGTGAAGGTCTGCCTTGGGGAGCTTGCTTCATACATGAAGTCTCCTCACACTATTTAGAAACCTGGTCTTGTTGGATTCTACAGCATGCAGGATGTCTACCCTATCATTCCATGAGGTTCCTGGCTATAGACCATCACCTTCACATCACAGGGCAATGGTGAAGCAATGAAGAAGACTTCCTGGCTCTCCCCTCACATATTTTTAAGCATAAGGAGATTTAATGCCTGAGTAGGGTTTAAACTTGCCACTCGCTGCCCCAGGAGCAATGCCAGATCCACAAGCAATCCCATGCTCCTAGATTTAAGAGCGCAGTAAATTTTTCAAGCACCCCATTCACTCAACTGTTATTTGTCTCCTTATATTAACTGGAATGCATTCAAATTCCATAGTTTCATTCCCCAAGCATCTCATTCATTGTACAAACGATTATGTCCCAGACAGAGTCATTGGGACTCTGGCTTGGTTCTGAATCTCAGACCAACCAAGGCATAGATTGATTGCCATTTGCATTGTTGGATTCCAGATTACATTTATGCATAAGGCAATACATTACACACAGAGAAATCAACCTTTTTGCTCTGATATTACAAACACAAAAACCACCAGTGCAATTGAACATGTATGCACGATGTTGTGTATTCATGAGAACATGCTATCATAATAACCTATTACTGTGATGAATAAAAGTTTTGGACCAGCATCACACACAACCCCAGATTTTGTGAGTGCCTAAAGCCAGCCCAGACCATAAGCAAACGGCAGCTTTGAGAATATTTTGCACCCCTTGCACTTCAGAGCTGTCAGTCAGTATTTTTGATCATTAGCCATCTGTGATTATTTTAATTTTTGCCAGCAGGAGAAGGAACTCTTTTCCACCAGGGAGCTCTGTTATTACAATATAATTTATATGTAAAGAGCTCATTTCATCTGCGAAAAGAAACTTTTAAAAAGCAGTTTCTTACCACATAGAAAGATTTATGGCACTTTACCTGTCCTGCTCTTCTTTACACACGAGTAGCATTTATTTTACTTGTGTCGACGTCTCTCTGCTTATATAATATGTTTGTACCAAAAAAAATTACTATATTTCAGTTACGCTGAAGGACAAGGTCTCTTTTCACCACTGGTTGGTCACAAAGTTGTTTCCAACTGAATCAAAAAAACAATGAAAAAACAACAACACAGTATTTAAAACAGTAGAACATGTATAAAATGGTGACAACACTCTCCTGTGACCCAGAGGAGGCTTAACTGAATCAGCTGTAAGCCTGGATAAACAAAAATGTTTTAAGTTGGTGGTGGAAGTGTTAGGATATAGTTCCATTCCACCTTAAAAAGAACAGGCATGACGGTTGTGTATCACATGCCTGTTTACTTCCAGCACAGTCTGCCAGGAACTTCCGTTGTATGTTGCTTTTGCTATACTGCTGTTTTGCTTGGACACGAAGGGAAGCAGACATGTTTTTCCTTTGTCCTGCTGCTGAATAAATGCTGCAAATATGCTTACACATGTCTCTGTCCGCCTGTTCCATTGCAAAGAGTTCTTATCTCTGCTGGCTTGCGTACTTAAGCTTCTGAAGGCTTCTGAGGCTTGAGTCGAAGTTTTGATGTTGTTCTGAGAACCGGAGTTTCGCCCGGCTGGTGGCTGGTGGCTGGAGCCAGCTGGGGGCCTGCCAGTTGCCCCCGTCTCCCGGCAGCATCCCAACAGGAAGGTCATCAAAGTTGTAGCCACCCACGCAAGGAGTTTCACAGCTGCTCACAAGGCACTCTTCCTCATCCTCATGCCGTGAGCAACTCTTGTGAGGGGAACTGTGAGAAGGGGCCATTTCATCCATCTCAAAACCAATAGTGGCTTGTCTCAATGCCCTTCAGTGCCAGCTTGCTGCATCACAAACTGATGGACAGAAAACAGACTGAGCAGCTATATGCAAGACATCACAGTAAAGTACCATAGCTCAGTGGTGGAGCATCTGCATTGCATGCAAAAAGTCCCAAGTTCACTCCTTGGCACCTCCACAAAGGGCTTGGAATGTCCTCTGTCTAAAACCCTGGACAGCCCCAGTTAGTCAGTGCAGACAATGCTATACTAGATTTACCAATGGTAAATCGGGCCCTCCCTTAAAGAGGGCACATGTTGCGGTGAGACATGGCAACCAAAC
This sequence comes from Podarcis gaigeae, assembly GCF_964106915.1. Lineage (NCBI taxonomy): Eukaryota > Metazoa > Chordata > Lepidosauria > Squamata > Lacertidae > Podarcis > Podarcis gaigeae. Next base: position 31,881,473 of record NC_139688.1, read on the forward strand.
CCTGTGTTGTGGGTGGGTTTGATTGAATAGCCACAACACCCAATTGGTAGGTCCCTTGATGCTGGGTTTAATCAATGGGAGGCAAGCTAAACATATCAAGGGACCTATATATACCTATGCATGTGACCCAGAGCTTCCTCTTTTGGTGCTTACATCGGAACACCCACCCACCTCTCCCTATATTTAGGGCTGTGTTATGCTGTTGTGTGTCGTCTGTCGTTGGGACAGGGGCATGGCAGCAATTTTCCCCACTTGGCTGATTGGCTGGAGAATTGGCTGTAATCAATAAAGTTGTGACCTAAATTCTACCAAAAACCAAACCAAAATTTGAGTCTTGTCTGAATTTATTTAAGGGGGAGGTTTAAAGGTCTGAACATGCAATGCATCTTCCTGTGTTGCTATGCGACATGTGACTTAACGTTGGTCAGGAGCCAGTCATCAGCTGATGATCTGTTGCTTGAGGAGCAGCCCTACCTGTATGTGTGCTCCATCAGTTTCTGCAGCAGTTAGTAAATGTCCAACAGAAAGCACAAGAAGTTCAGGAGACAGCTGAAATAGAAAACAGAGAGGTTTGTTCCCTCCCCATGAGGGCTGCATGCATGATGGGATTGGACTGAGCCCCATGTTTCTTCAAGGTGGAAATACAAAACAGCTTGAAAGCGTGCAACTTCTTACAGAGCATTTTATAATATCTCAGGGTTCCTATTCCCCCTCCCCCCCACTATCATCATAAGCATGCACGAAACCAAAACCAACATTTACAATCTATTATATGCATTCCTGTTTTTCATTTACCTCAGCAAGCCTAACCATTCTCCGGGGTCGATTTTCCTAATAGAGTCCTCCCATACTATACTGGACAAATGTCATGTCCCCTGGCTCCATTCATCCACTAATGAAAATAGACCTATTGCCAGCTGCACCTTGCTGATTGCTTCCTACCTGCTGCTAAGGATAATTTGTGCGGTGTAAATGAAGACTTCAGCAGTTGTGGAAAGCGGGGAATGTACAAAGTGATAGTGGTGGCAGGGAGAATACTGAGTTGTATCTACATAAGACTGTCCATACTGAAATGGTTTAGGTTATTCAAAAAGGCCCAAAGTACTGCAAGGAGCTTTGTGTTCTTGTTACACCAACTAAGGGTTTTCCAGAACCGTCTTTGCCAGTAATATAGGTCTGGTCATGAAACAAAAGTCTCCACTACTCAAATCTTGGCTGATGAGATTTCTGTTATCCAGGTAAACCTGGGTAGAGACCACACCCACACTTTCTTTTTCCAGCTACAGATAATTGTACGCTTCTAATGTTTCAAATATGTCCTATGGGTAGATGCTGTTGAAACATTCCTATATTGAAAAATGCACACTGATCTGCTGCAGCAAATATATCTATATATGTGTGGTGTTTTGCCTAGGCCCACACTACCTTCAAGTCCATCAAGCCAATGTTGGGGGGGGGGGTACCCAGGAAGAGTAGAGTAGTGGAAACCCCACTCCTCAGGCAGAAATCCTTGCATATGGCTTTGACTGACGGAATGTGTTAGTTGAATCCTGGCCACTATCTTTTTCTACAAATTGTTCACACTTTGTAATGTTTTGCTGCAGCATCTCACTATTGATGCACTTTTCATCTATGCTTACAGGCTGCCTTTGAATTACTTTCATTGATGTTGCTTTCCCACTGCTATCCAGCAGCACCCTACGACTATCAGATTAGCACCATGTCACAATTATGAACCTCATACTTAGTGTCAGGGACCTGACCTCCAAAACCCTGGGTCAGTATTCTTGTTGGTTCAGACAGTGCTAAAAATCCAGAGCTGAAACATAACTCTGTAAGGTAATACAGCTGCCAACTTTCTCCTGGGGCAGGAGACCTTCCTGAGCCTTAACACTCTATTTGAGGGTATGAGCATCCTCAGTTTAAGACTGCAATCCTAAAACAGGAGAGGGGATGGAGAGAACCAGAGGCAGATGAACTGGCTCTTCCCAATATATAGCATATATTTACATAAAGTGTCAGCCCCCTGCATCTTTACTGCAAAGAACAGTGTGTGTTTTGTTTGTTGTTTAAATAATAATGAAACTGAATCTGTGAATTTTGCCTAGATCGGGAGACAAGGGGCAGCAGCTGTCAGCACGGCTGAGGATAATTTATACATCGTCTGATTTACCCTTCTGGGATTAAAAGGTTGACAAGTTGACACAGGGGTAAAGGTAAATCAGTCTGTTGGATTTCTCTTCTTCTGCTGTGTGCTCTGCCATTAAGTAGTGTGCTTATTGATTGATTTGATTTTTATTTGATTTTTATAGCGATGGGTTGAGTCACAGTGACACAGCCTTAGCTCTCCATTCAGAAGAGATGCTGCTTTGTTGATCAATGGACTAGTATCCCATACTTCATCTTCTCTGGAAGCATTTACCAAGTTTTAATGTAACTACAGTCTTTATTTACTGATATAACCCTGTTCCCTGGCTATTCAGAACAGGTATTGTTGACTTTTTGGCTCACTTAAATATTAGCTTCCCCACCCCCCAAAAATCCTACCGCTCTCTAAGTTTCCAACTTGCAAAAGTCTAAACTAGCTCTCTGAAAGGGCATGGTTATTCAAATCACGTTTCAGAAGGACAAAATAATTTGGAACATGCAAGTGTTGACCAAATATCTACTCAGAAATGTTGGCCAGATAATAGTTCGTCATATATTTGGCAGGTTTTCATATGATTTCCTCCCTTTCAAAATCCTTATTTGTTTATGCATTTATTGAAAATATTTAAATTCCACCTCTCAGTCAAAGCTGGTTCACAAGGGGGATAACAATATAAAGACGCCATAATAAAAGTGAGCAACTATAGGCAACAAAATATGGCAAAGTAAAAACCACCATAAGTGATTCAAAAACTGAGGGAAACAGAGTCAACTTGTGTAAAAAGCTGTGATAAAGTTCATCTCTTTCTGAAAGTCACTGGGGATGGAGTCTGGTGAACAAAGGGGGGGGGACATTTCTTCAGAAGGAGGGGTACTCTAAGCAGGGCCTCTGAAAGTGACTTTTAATAGGCAGGCAGGTGGTTCCAAGCCACCTAGGACTCTCAAGGTTAAAATTAGGGTTGAACCCAGCAACTTCATTAAGGCCTATCTGCACTATATATTTAAAGCAGTATTTTCATCATCATCATCATCATTTTATTTGTATGCTGCTTTTCCACAGTTAAAAACAATGCTCAAGGCGGCTTACAACATGACAAGATTTACGTAATTACAAAAGTCATAAACAATAAATAAACCACATCAAAAAATACAAAACCAAATGGAAAATAATTTCCACATAAATCTAAAACTAAGAATACGGCATTAATATCACAGTTTAAAATGACATAAGTAAAAAATAACAGCAATTATTTTTATTTTTGCTAAGGGTGTTGAAAGTTGTTAGGAGAGACCCATATTCCCCTCACAGCTAGGGAAGGATTTTTTAACCACACTGAGTACTGTAGCTCTTCAAGAGAAATACGGTCTCCTAACAACTCCCTGAACTCTTAAAACTATTATTTGGGGGCAGCCATGACTTACACACAAAGGTGTGGGTCCACAAAAGGTGTTGCACAGTGTTAAAAATTCAGAAAAAGAGGTGCTGGAACTCACCAAGAATGCCTCCCTTGTACTCTTATAGTAGCAATGGTGCCCTCCTGAAAGGTGCCGGAACTGAGTTCCTGCGAATTCTGGCTGAAGGAAAGCCCTGGTCTTGTACATGCAGCTTCTTCATGTGCAGAGCATGCACACTCAATACTTCTGCAAACAGTTAATGCTCACTAGCTTTCAGTAAACAAAATACAAGGAACTGAATAATGGTCATGTGTAACTTCTCTACTGAAACTGAAAGGACTTTGATAACAAGCTTAGGCTTGCCGCAATGACCTCTTAAGGTTTTATTTATGCTTATTATTTATTTTGCTATGTGATCAATCCTGTTTTCATGTAACACAAATAAAAGCTTTCACGTTACTTTTAACATACAATGAAGGTAATGGTCTATGGCTAACATGCTCATAAAATGCACTTGTTTGGCCACCCACTCACCACATAATATTTACCTGTTAGTATTAAACTAATGTAATACGCAGCTTGTAGGTCCTTTCCCTACTATTCTTGATGCTCTTATGAGTCAAAAGAATAAGATAATAATTGGAATCATATTTTGTACAAAAATATTCATATCTCACCTCTTTGCCTTGCATTCATTTGCATGATATTTTCAATTTGTAATTAATTTTGTAGTCTATTTTCTCCCCCAAGTACTTCTTAGTTTATTATTCTTATTATTGAATACCGCCTGTGGAACACTGCACCCTGATTAATCGTTGCATGCTTTCTTTTCTCTCTGAAGCATAAACTAGCAAGTATTGTGAATTTGGCACTGTGTAATGTAGCATTTTGCTTGCTGTGCAGCACTAACAAACAACACATCAGTAATCATGCCTAGCTCTCATTTAAATGCAACCTCACACTGCATGTTACAAATATCTGGGAGCTGTGTGATTAGTTAACATCTTGCGCATAACCCTTAAGATTCTAGCAAGTTCTCGGGAGATAATTAGCTTTCAGGGTTCCTCCACTGAAATGAACTCTGGCTCCCTGATGCTTAGCACCGAATGTTGTGACTGGGAGGAACGGCAGCATGCAAGTGCTTTAGGAAGCACACGTTTATTTGGGGGGGGGGGGTTAAGATACAAAAAGTTGCTTGGAGACCCTGCCCTGCCCATTATTGCATTCCTTGAATTCACCCTTGCAACCAAATAAATACATTTATTATTGCTTGCGGGTGGCTTTCCAAAGGGAATTGAAAAATTCACGGAGGACGAGTCTATCAAGAGCTACTGTCCACAATGGCTAAGTTCTGCGGCAATATGTCTCTGAATTCTAGCTGCTGGGAACCGCATATGGGGAAAGTGTTGGTTGGCCTGTGTAAGAACAGAATGCTGGGCCAGATGGTTTTTTGGCCTGAACCTGCAAGGCTTTTCTTATGTTCTGAATTATGTAGCATCACTCTGAATGCCAGTCCCTAGGGAAGAACAGCAGGAGAGGGCTAGTTCACTCCTGTCCTGCTTTCATGCTTCCTGTAGACATCTGTTTGACCACTATGGGAAACATGATTTTGGAGAAGATTTTGGAGAAGCCTGTTGGGCAGCAGTTCGAATCCCTGGGACGGGGTGAGCTCCCATTGCTCTATCCCAGCTCCTGCCAACCTAGACAGGCATAGGCAAACTCGGTCCTCCAGATGTTTTGGGACTACAACTCCCATCATCCCTAGCTAACAGGACCAGTGGTCAGGGATGATGGGAATTGTAGTCTCAAAACATCTGGAGGGCCAAGTTTGCCTATATCTGACTAATAGTTCAAAAGCACACCAGTGCAAGTAGATAAATAGGTACTGCTACGATGGGAAGGTAAGCAGCGTTTCCCTGCGCTCTTATTTCCGTCATGGTGTCCCATTGTGCCAGAAGCGGTTTAGTCATGCTGGCCACATGACCCGGAAAGCTGTCTGTGGACAAACTCAGCCTGAAAGCGTGATGAGTGCCACAACCCCATAGTTGCCTTTGACTGGACTTAACCATCCAGAGGTCCTTTGCCTTTTACCTTTACCTTTTACCTTTTGGGCCTCTGCTCATACAGAGGTCTGTTTAATCCTCTATCTCTTGGACGTCTGTCTGCAGGCAAAGACTTTCTTCTTTACAAAGGACCTTCTGAGATGGCTGTCTGCCTCCAGGTTTTAATTTTTTAAAATAAAAAAATGGGTGATTCAGCTGTTTCTGTTTCAATTTGTAAAGCTCAGGGAGCAGTTATGAACCTTGCAAAAATATACTTTCCAGCTCAGTAAAGAATTGAACTGTCCTATTTTGTTGAAGTTGCACTGCATTCAGGAAGTCTCAAGTTCCATTTCTCAATATTCCCATGTGACATGCTGTAGTCATTGCTTAGTGGGCATAGGCAATTCGGAGCTAGATAGACCAGTGGTTTGTGTTGGTATATGGTAGCTTCTTATATGTTCTGTTTGGCAGGGTTTGCTTATAATTTGTTCTCTGGACCAAATGCCTTCCTTTCATTTATTTTTAGCATCTAAAATTGCTCATCCTCTAAAATGGATCCTTTCTTTTGAGGAGCTAATATGTACAATACCATTTTGGCAGAGATTCCAAACCACATCTACCCCTGCCAGTGACAAAACTTTCTTGCAAAGTAGATATTCCTAAAAAGTAGTTGTGAATAACATCATCTGTGGCCAGTAGTTTATCAAAATATATGATTGGTTTTCCTAAATTAGTTTTGTGTGAGCCAAAGGATTAAGTGTGTAATACTGCACACACAACACATGATAACCAGTAATATGTAAGTACAGGTTCTTATTTCTCTGGCCACTTATACATTATCTAGTGTGTGGTTGAGAGGAGGGGAGCTGTAGCATACCCTGTGTACCAAAATAGTAACCAACTGCTTTGCCAAAATTACGTTTCTGTTGCTGCAATGGAGATGTCAGTTTTGGCCAATGGTGTGTAGGAGATGATTCATTGCAAAGTACCATTTGCTCCTAAGGATCACCTGTAGTGGAGGATACAAAAATAAAGCTTTGGCGGGAGGGAGGGATGATGAATAAGCACTCTGCGCTGAAACAAAGTTCTCCAGTTACCAAACACTTGTTTTGCTTTGTGGGGAACTCTTATACACACACACACATTCTCCCGACACATTGGGGTCTCTATAAACTGACATAATTCACACTGTTCTTCAACAGATGACTTTCAGTCTCTCGCCAATCTTCTCCTTTCAGATCTCTGTTCTGTGAGAAATGGGCCCTCTGTCATATTTTTTCTTCTTCTCAGCAATTTTGTTGCAGGCTCCCCCCACCCCTTGTATATTAATGATCTAAGAGATTTATTATTCAGGTTCTTCTCCGCTTTCTTTTCTTGTTGTTTGTTGATCTTTTGTTGTTGTTTTCAGCTTAATTTCTATAAATTACTGTACAGTTTCCCATAAGGTATAATTAAGCAGAATTGCTAAAGTTTTAATTATTGTGTATTATAGATGTTGAAAGCAACATTAGCACTTAGCTTTTTAAAATGTGATAGTATATTTATAAGCAAGCATTTATAAACACATTTACATATAGTTAAGATGAAAAAGGTATTTGAATTGTAGTCATTAGCATTTCTTCAAACATATGGCATACCAGCAGAGGCCATGGGCCATGCCTTCATTAGCTGAACACTGTTTCATCAGGATCGCGGCTTCCTGCTGAGGCATCCTGTGGAGTCCCCTTCTGTCCCTGAGGTTTCAGTGACAAGGGACAATATGTCCCCAAGGTGAAAATCTGGGAAATAAAGCAGATTAGCCCTCAGAGGCGTTCTTATGATTATTTAATCACACTTAGAAAAGAACTACACAGTGCCGCTGAAAAAAAAAGTCTGCCTAACTGAATTCTCTTTTTCTGTGTTGGTTTCTTCAAAGAGCTATCCCTGAGTGCAACAAAGACAGAGAGTGACAACCACTTTTTTATTTTTACTATTACTTCTCCTGCTAGATTTCTTATCTGCCCTTAACCATATGGTCCCTGGGTGGGTTACAACCATTAAAAAATGCAAGTTTACAGTCCGGGTCCTGAAAAATATGCCTCAGGAGTCAAAGGCCAGAGTTAAGAGGTGTGTCTTCAGCATAAGAGGAAAACTACATAGTGAGGGTGCCAGAGGCACCTCTTTGGGAATGGCACTCCATTTTTATAAAGCTGACCTGATTAAAATTTGCTAGCATGATGGCCAGAATTTGAACAAGTCCTAATAAGGCAGCACAGGTCAGTTATTGTTCATTAGTTTATAATTTTTATTTTTACTTCTCGGATGAAATGTTTCTTAAGGAAGGCATGTGTAGGATTTTCATTTTAGGGTGCTTTTTTAAAAAAGAAAAAGAAATAAAAAAATATCAAATAAATGTCATGATCATATTTTATTTGTGAATTTTTCAGGTATATAAAGAGAGCTTAACATGACAAGCAAAAGCATTTGTCTCAGGGCATTAGTCTCTTTCACACCCTGCCTGCCACATATATCATTGTAATATGATACCCTTTGGAACAAAACATAGACTTTGAAACATCAGAATAAATATACTGCAAAAACAATGCATGCATTTCATTTATCACAATGTTGTTTTGAAAGGATTTAATGTTTTAAAGATACCTTTTTCCTTCAGCAATATACTCACGGCTGTTATTAATTTGGGAATAGATGGTGGAGCAATAGATATTGGCCGGAACAGAACTTTGTGCTGTTTTGTCAGATGCTGCCCCAGATTCCTCTGTTATTTTAGTTCATAACTGGCATGAAAATGTCAGTGGTGTTAATCTTAAATCTAGCACAGACCTCAAGGTGTATTTCAGCAGTCGAGGTTTTATCTGGGCTAATCTTGAGAGTAACAACACCGTTCCATCTTTGCTGCCAAAGGACAAACATTAGTTTGATGATGTCGGGGACTGGACAGAGGAGGAATGGTGGAGAACGCCTGCCCAGCCTGACCCTTCCATAGAAGAGGAAGACAGTTCAAAATTACAACAGGGGTTTGAGGGAGGTCACAGCTCAGAGGCAGGTGAGGGGAAAAGTTGGGAGATAATGGGAGAGGAGGAGCAGGCAGAGCTGGAGCAGCAGCTGGCTGACATGTTATCACTAGGAAGCATTCCAGACCCATCATCTCCCAGAACCCAGCGAGCCTTAAAAGTAGGAAAGCAAAGAGCTCAAAGACAGGTGGCAACTGTAAGCGGCAACCATAGAGGGGGTGATGCTGATGGCAAATGAGGAAATGGGAGAGAAGCAGGGTGGAGATTTATTCGGGACAATGACATTATCCAAGAGGCTGGGTTCTATAGCCTCTCTCTGTAAATATTGAATAGAAAGTGGATGGTAAGAACTTTTCCTTGTCTTTGTATGTTCCTGGCAACCGGCTATAGGAGTTGCTTGCAGCCGTCTGACAGACACTAGTTGATAGAATGCGAAGGGATTGCAAAAATGACAAGAGGGAATACAAGAAGACGAAGCCCTTTAGAGCAACTTGATGAAGAAGTAATTAGCTCTCATGAAGCCTGAAGTCTGGTTTGAATAGGCATGAGCGAATTTGTCAATTTCAGTTTCTCATTTCTCCAACCTTAAATTTGGTTCCCCACATTTCCACATCAGTTTGCGATTTTTTTTAAAAAATCATTCTCATGAAAATTCATCAGTATTTTAGCAAAAATTCCACATTCCCAGCATGTTTGCACTCCTGTCAGAGCGACGTCTATGGCTTGGTCATGTGCACAGAATGGAAGATGGCAGGATCCCCAAGGATTTGCTCTATGAGGACTGGCTTCAGGTAGCAGGCCTGTTGGCAGACCAACTCTGCATTACAAAGGTATCTGCAAACGTGACATGAAGACTGGCAACATTAACCCCGTCATATGGGAATCCCTTGCTGATGACCGCAGTGCCTGGAGAGAACCAGTCAGGTTGTGTATCCACAGCAGTGACCAGAGGAGGAAGGAGTGCTGAAAGAAAACATTTCTCTCCACATCGGTCTCTATAGCCACACCAGGCACTGTAAACTTCTAACTATTTGGCTTCATTTCTAAAGGTTCAGTCCTCTATTGTCTCCCAAGACAGATGGATCCCAACAGTTCTTAATATATATGCATTTTGGTATGCAATTTTGTCTGATAGACACAATTTTCCAAAGCATTTTCTCCCCATACAAAGTATTTTATATGCAATTTTCGCTAATATATATGCATTTTTCTGCACATTTTACCCCAGTGCATGCATTTTTGCACAGGTAACTTGGCTAGAAAACTGAATTGCAAAATTCAGAGACATTCAAATTTTGAAGCATGGTAGTGTCCAAAACTCATTGTTTTGGAAAGTATGAATTAGGTAGGTTCACTTTTGAATGCCAACTAAAACCAAGGTCTTCCCCAGCCCTAGACTTGACTCCCATAATAGAAATAGAGCAGGCAGCTCAGTCATAGAGCATTTGCTTGACATGCTGGAAGTTCCAGGTTCCATCCCTTACATCTCCAAGCAGGGCTGTGAAAGATCTCTTTCCTGAAACCCTGAAGAATCTGCTCATCCATAGAGACAATAATAAGCTGCATGGACTAATAGACTCATTAGAAGGCAGCTCCCCATGTTCCTAGAGTAGGTTTGTCAGATCTCTAGATAATGCCTTGTTTCACTGGACCTGGGTCACCAAATCTACAGGCCTGGATGCTACAGAACACTGAGATGAAGGAATACAAGACAGCACCACACTGTTAAGTTTCATCCCTTCATCTAGTTGGCAGTATTATGCTGTTCTGTCCTTGTCCTCCTCTCCTTCCAATTGTTAGGAGGTAAAGGAAGAAGCAGATTAGTGAAGGGGCGGCAAAGGGAAGAGGGGACACAGACCTGCACGGTATTGGTAGTTGCGTGCTCATCCTCCTGCCCTATAGGGCAGTGGTGGTGTCACCAGTTACACCACGAGCAGTGCACTTTTACTTATTTTTATTGTTATTTCCATTACCCCCCTTCGTCACTACGATTCCCGGGCAGTTTATAACAAATTCACATCACTACAGGAGATCAAATAAAATATAATCATCACAGTAGAGTTTCATCAGTTTCCACTTACAGCAGCCAGTTGAATTATTTTAATGCTATTAGCCACCCAAATGTTTGCACGAATACACAGGCCTCACACAGAAGCTTATCAGAGTTGGTAACTGCCTCATTGGTAACTGCCTTGTTAGTAACTGCCTTAGTTGTTTCCTTGTATGGAAATGCCTATCACTTCACTGTTACACCTCAACCGTTTCCACCAGGAAATGAGAGGAATGAGCACCTGGCCTGCTCAAGATCCACACCACATTTTGGGCAGGTTGGCAGAAGCTGGTGGCCACAATGGTTGATTTTGGGGAGATATTGCTGCTATCTTTGTCATAAGCCCCTTTGAGGCGGAATGGTGGGAGCTACCCCCTTCCCCTGCTCCTGATCCAGACTCTGAATCATCCCAGGAGCAGGAGGACAGTATAGATTTGGAATAGTGGTTTGCAGAGAGACATAGTTCAGAAGGCAGAAGCTGGGAAATACTGGATGGGGAACAGCTAGGAGAAGAAGCACTGGGAGAGAGAGGGTTAACAGATTCACAGTCTCTGGGCAGCATTCCTCCACTCAGCCCAAGGTCAAGAAGAGCTCAGAAAGTCTCAGAGAAGAAAGCACAGAGGGTACAAGCTCAGATTACAAGATGTAGGAGCGACGTAGTTTAATAGGGACGGAAGGTTGTGTGATGCTTTATTTGGAGCGCCACCATTTCTAGGAGATATGTTCTTTGTTCTCTCGCTGTGATTATTAAAGTTTCTAACTGGTAAGATGTTCCTTTCCTTTGATCTTCTTTTCTACTGCCATAGGGGAAGGAAGCTGATTCCCCGAAGCCTGACAATGAGTAAATATGTATTGCAAGTGTTGGGAAATTAACTATACTGGATCCATATTTAGATCCTACCATTTCAGAAAACCACCTCTCTTTGAAGATGATGTCTGAAAGATCCACAGCTTCTAGGCCTGAACTTTTATTCCATGGCTTATGCTGGCACCCATGTGTCTCAAGAGACAATGGAGTACGCCTCTGGGGGTGAAGCCAAACTGCTGTGTTAGCAGCATCAATGTGACCTCCCTGGAGCACAAGCCTGAGCAGTGTGTATGCTCGGTCCTGGCATGCCCTAATGACAAGACCCTATCTCTCGGCTTCACTGTTGTGGTCCAAAGCAAAGCAGAGCAATGCGTTTGGCCCCAGCTTGGCTATAGGAAACGGAAGGTTTTCCTGAACTGAAAGAAGCATCTCAACTCAGAAGCCACCTTTAAAAATACTTTTCCGGTATCAAGTCCCAATAATGTTGATTGTGGTTCGAGGACCCGACCCCGCGAAGTGAAATGAAGACACAAGGACACGTGATATAAGGTTAAGGGGCTAGAAAAGGCCACAACTTTATTGATTACAGCAATGAAAAGGTATTGGCTTAGGCATTGGATCGAAACAAGTGGGTTTATTCACCAGTAGGTGGAGCCAGTTGATGCTGATCCAACTATAGGCTCACCTCCTGCTGTCACCGAGGGTCGTGCCATGGCCTCCCGCCAAGCAGGCATCGGACAGAATACACGACCGCCAGATTCCTTTAACGGAATACCCCTAAACATTGAAGGCATAGGCGATGGCCACACCTAGCACTTCGACACACCACAACACATTATTCCAATGCCTAACCTACCCACCAATACCACAAAAAGTTGTGACGATTGCTACGAGGTAGGCGAAAAAACCAAAAAGCCTAATGCCAAATGGAAAAACTCCTACCAGGCCCCCCGGACAACCAGGGCGACCAACCTAAGGTCCATAGCAAGGCCAATGACCTAGGCCCTAACTAAAAGGGAGTGGAGGGTGGGTGACTCGCCACGGGACGACGATGAGGAATGAGGCCAGGGAGAGGCTAGTGCTGCAGCAAAAGGCTGCTGAACACGCCCCCTCTGTGGCACCTGGTTGGATGGCCACAGGAGGGGGCGTGAGCACCAGCCAGGTGAGCTGGAGGCAGGGGGCAAATGCCCCCCTGCTGGGCGGTGCTCGGGCTCCCGCCCACAACCACTCCCCTCTCTTTCAGGGAGGAGAGTCTTTGTTTGTCTTATATTCCAGCTGTCCCTATTTTTTTGCACATCTGTGCCCCTTTTCTGCTCACACCTTGTTTAAATGTTGTTAGGTTATCAACTCCCAACAAGTCACAGGTCCCACCTGCAATACACATTTAAAGCATGTTAAGAGGCCCCTCCTCCCCTCACAAAGCTGCAGTTCCAAAAGTGGGTTTAATGATCGAGACGACCTCCACAGGGTGTCTAAAAATAAACTTTCTAAGTAGTGAAATGGTCTAATCTTGTTTCTAGTACACGGACATGAGCACAAAAGCACCATGCAGGGTGCAGTAGATGCCGTTTCACATCAAGGAACGCATAACTGGCCCTCCAGATCTATCAGGCCCTCAGGCCTCTTCCTGAGCCACACACCTCACAACCCTTGTTCTGTGCCCTCCTCTCGTGCTTTTACCTGGCCAGAACATTTCCTTGAATTGTGAGAATACCTCTTGCGTACCTTGACGGAGGATGGGGAGTGGTACATGCCTGGGCAGGCCCACTTTTGCCACTCTCACCGCTGATATGTGGCCCCTGGAAGGTTACCCATGAGGGGAAGTGGCCCTCAGGCTGGAAAAGTTTCACCGCTCCTGTTTTATATGCTGACATAATGTATTGCGTTTTCAAAATATCAGTTTCCTGTAAGCCGCCTTGTAAAGATTGGTATCCTGGAAGAGGAGATATGAATAACTGAAATGAATAAATGAATAAACTTCCCAAATATACATAACAGATTTTCTTCCATACAGAAACACCAGTTTTTGTTATTCTCACTCAAAAGCAGGAGGGGAAGCAAAGACACTGAGCCAAAAGACCCGCAGCATTGCAATATGTAGCATTTGCAATTCATCTTCAAGAATAGTGTCAATATTGACGGAGTTTTATATAGATTCCAACAAGGAACAGTAGGCTAGCGCAGGCAGATATTTACTTTTGGGAATTCCCTTTTGGGCTTCTTCTTTTTTGTTAAAAATCTTGCTTTATGCACACAGTACCACAAATCCCTAGAAATGTACCATGCTATTATTGCCAGCTGAGTTCTTCCAAGCAAAGATGACATCAGCCATCTGTCACGTTATACTAATCCTGGGGAGGAGAGCCAACTGTAGAGAGAATAAATACCTTTTTATATCTATTAGCCAAATATTTACATTAAAAATGAAATGATTAAAATCTCACCAGACAAGCTGATGATTCCCTCTCAGTAAGCTATACAACCAGAGTGTGTTTGTAAATGTAGTTTTAATCGCTTTAAACAGACTAAACTGCAAGCATATATTAAAATGGATGTCCCTCTTGATATTTTTCAAACAACAAAAATACTTTCCATTAGGAATCTAGAAAATTCAGATTTGATGTAAACACAGTTTTTGCTATTCTCACAAGTTTGCCAGCATAGGTTTTTTTTGGGGGGGGGCAGGCAATTGGGGCTAGATGTTTAGAAAACAAGAATATTTATTGGGGGTGGTGGTTCTGTGCATTAAATTTGGAACCATTCTCCATAATGATGAGGTCTAGAAACTTGTGTTTTTAAAATGAAAGAAAAACCATATGTCATTCTCTTTGAAGGCAGAGGAACACTATTTGGGCACTTGCTGATTGGAATTGAAAAGTGATGTACACAAACAGGTAAGTTCAATAAAGTACTCTTTATTAATTTGTCAGGTTCATCACTGGATTGCTCTGATCTCATAACTTGCTTTTTCTCATGGCAAAGAGTACCTGTGAATTCTGAGGTACTTGCTCCTAGGGATTTAGGAGAATTTCAATGAAAACAGAGAGGGGGACAGAAATGGCCAGTTTGCTTATTTGTCCCATGTCCTGAATGGAAACAGATCCAGTGAATACAATTGATATTCACTGTTGTTGCTGCCTCCAGTCAGCAAACAATACGTGACTGATTACATTTCCACCCCCCGCATATGACTTGCATTTCCTTTGCATTGAAATCAATGGGGTGGGATAACATGGCGATAATGTAATTTACGTAATTAATTACGTAAACTATGTAAGTTGCATAATTTCATCTCAGCGGCCAGTAAGACAGATAAAGTAGTTTTGGGTAGAAGATTAATTGCAGCTGAACTATTACAGCGCTACATGGGATGAATACAAGGTGGAACAGGAAATGATTCCTTCAGACATCACTCCTATGTATTGTATGTATGGTGATCCCTCAAGCAGTTGCTCTTCCTTGATATTTTCCTGATCATACTTTTCACGCCAGTCTGTGGAATGGTCTTGCCCACATCTCCACCTTTGCCTTGCGTCTCACCATTTCTAAGAGCAGGGCTCCATGGCACGTCTTGACAGTTGACACAATGGCTACCGTGTTGATTGAAAGATTGGGGGAAGTTTTTGGGAAAGGGTCTTGGAGTTAGGGATAGGGGAGAAATTTACTTCACATTTAGAGGTGAACCTAACCTAATTCACACAACCTGAAACAATACACCAACTGAAACACACCCATCCCTCGAAATTCACACACTTCTCCAAATTTCGCTGTGCAATTCTCTAGCCAGGTAATATGGGCAAAAAAACTGCATATAATGAAGCACATTATTTTGGGGGAAATCACATCACTTTTAAAAAGTGCAAAATTTGAGTATAAAAGTGTGCTGAAACAACTCCCCTTTAAGAATGTTTACAACTTGTGGGCTTTTTAGTTTAGAAAAAAAGCAAGGAAATGAAAACATGGTTGAGGTGCAGAAAAAATATGCATGCTGTGAAGAAAGTGGGATGGCACTGGCCTCCATCTTAGATGACTTAAAAAGAGGTCTGAGTCAATTCACGGAGGATAAGCCTATCAATGAGGTCTACTTATGGTGACTGTATGCAGAGACATCACCTTGCTAACAAAGGTCTGTATAGTTAAAGCTATGGTTTTCCCAGTAGTTATGTATGGAAGTGAGAGCTGGACCATAAAGAAGACTGATCGCTGAAGAATTGATGCTTCTGAATTATGGTGCTGGAGGAGACTCTTGAGAGTCCCATGAACTGCAAGAAGATCAAACCTCTCCATTCTGAAGGAAATCAGCCCTGAGTGCTCACTGGAAGGACAGATCCTGAAGCTGAGACTCCAATACTTTGGCCACCTCATGAGAAGAGAAGTCTCCCTGGAAAAGATCCTGATGTTGGGAAAGATGGAGGGCACAAGGAGAAGGGGATGACAGAGGACGAGATGGTTGGACAGTGTTCTCGAAGCTACCAGCATGAGTCTGACCAAACTGCGGGACGCAGTGGGAGACAGGAGTGCCTGGCGTGCTCTGGTCCATGGGGTCACAAAGAGCTGGACATGACTAAACGACTAAACAACAACAACATGCTACTTTCCTGATAAAAGGCAGTGTGCCTCAGATTGACGTGTTCTGTGGAGCAATGCTAGGTGAAAGCTGTCGCCTTCATATGTTGCTTGATGGCTTCCAGAGGCATCTGATTGGCTACTGTGGAAACAGGATGTTATACTGGATGAGTCTTTGGCCTCATCTATCAGTACTCTTCTTATGTCCTTATGGAATTCAACCAGTTATGCTAAACAGACTTACATGACTATAGAGGTCAAAGTGCTCTGTTGAATGACACTGATCTATCCATTAACAACTGAATGAGCTTCAAATAAAAACCCACATTTATTAATTTGTAATACTGGTCCATCTGAGGATTGCCTCAGACTGTGCTCTTATCAGCGAAATTTATAATCTCATTACAATCAACAGTACTACAGGTACCAATAAATCATATATATATATATTGTCCTGAAGTCTCAAATATTAAATCAATCTTGACCTCCAGCTACTATTTCATTTCTAGATCGTATTTGATTTCTAACTTTGCAGTCAATCTAATTTTGATGGCACAGCAGCATTGGGCTGGCAGAATCAAGTTCAGATACTCATACTTGAAACAAACTGCTGCTTGAAATGTATGAACAATAGTGAGCCAAAAGCAAAGGCATCTAGCAGATGCTATCTGTTTATAGGAACTCCTGAGAAACTCCAGGTTTGAATGAAAAAGCAACTTCAGTACAGCCAGCCTATTAGTTCAGAAAATACATGTTTTCATTGAAAGGCAATAGAAAGGCTCAGGGCAGCAAATGGTGCCTTCACACTGCACAGTGTTGAAGGGGACTTCCTCACATTTCATGTACCAATCCTTGCAAGCAAAGTGATTTGGGATCAGACATAACAATGGAAACTGAAGACGCCTGCAAAATATAGATCGTTCTTTAAAAGCCTCAGTTGAGGGGGGCGGGTGGAATTAGCTGAGAACAGTTTAGAATAAATATAGGCATATTTATAAAACAAAATCAAATCGATATGGCTCAGCATAATCATGTGTCAGCACAGATAAAATCACATTACCTAAGAACATGGGAACTTGAACTGATAAAAACTTAAATAACATTCCCAACATGAAGCTTAAGGCTCCAAAAGGAAGTTCCAGAGCTAATTTCTAGAAGAAAATTTTGTCTGTCTGTAACAAAAATACCAAAGTTCCAGTTTATAGACGTCATATCAAGTTAGTTGCAGGTGAGCAAAAGGAACTGTGGATTGCATCCAAGCTAACTTCATGGAATTTCATTACCATTGAAATTCATGGAATTAGGTGGTTGTAATTGAGTTTTGGGGAGAAACTGGTTTGGTTCACATTTTAAAGCATACCTACCAAATTCACACTTCCTGAAATAATACATGAACTGAAACAGACTTCTCTGGTGCAGTTCTCCAGCAACAACAAAAAGTATACAGAAATGTGTATATTAGCGAAAAGTGCATACAAAAATGCACACATTAAAGAAAATAATGTACAAAAATACATTCTGATAAGGGAAGATAGCTGGTAAAATATGCATATACTAGGCAAAATTGCATCCAAACATTCAAATATTGGCAGAAATGTGAATGAAATCACATGTGAATGTTCATGCCGACTTTTTAGTTTAGAAAATTGCAAAAGTATGCAGAAATGGGGCAAACGGATGATTGGAAAAATTAGAAACTAAGAAAAACCATAATTGAGAGATTGGTCTACCCCCTAGTCTAGATCCAGCCTATGGTGGACGGGGGGAGCTGCTGTTTATACAAACCAGGTTTTAAATAAATCTGCTTAGTGCTGGAAATCCATATTTATCCCATCATTAGGCCCCCACACAGAGCCTACCCATAGCAAATGTTGTTGGATTCCAACTCCCACCAGCCTCACCAGCATGGCTAATTGTGAGGAATGATGAGAGCGAACAACATCTGGAGGGCAATCAATTCCATATCTCTGCTTTAAATTGCTAACGCATTTGTGAAACATGAATTCCACAGTCCAGGTTCAATAGAACACACCTGAGTTCTAGAGCTGTTGTTGCTTATTAATACTAATGTAGACTGAGACTGGAATTCAGCTCAAAGCTGAGTAGGGAATCTTGTAACAGCAGGTAAACATAGTCGTAAAATGTGAGAAACATGAAGTGATATAATTTAATCAGGGTGATAACCCAAATATCAGGAGAACTGCAGTGATGTTATTGCTTAGTTGTGTAAATAGTTTAATTAAATGAGGCAAACTTGAAGTGAGATCTACAGTGTGGTTATGAGACTAACATTGTGCCTGGAAGGTGAAACTTATCTGATCCATGCTCCCATTTGAAACAGGCATCTGTTCTCTTTGGGTGCCTTCTGCAATCTTTAACAGGTTATCAGCAGAGGAACATCACTTCAGAGCTGCACTAGGCTGTTGATTATTTTTTACATTAAAAGACCATTTGAACTTTCTGCTAAGTTAATAACAGCTTGATCCGCAAAACTGCTAAATCAAAGTATCTGCATTCTGCTGGCTGGATCCCTCTGAAGTTAATAGGACATAACAGCTGGAACTTGGGATGCTGCTGTTGTGTTAGCTACAGAGGTAAAAACAGAGGTGGGAACTGCTACAGCTAAACTGATTCCATATCTTTAGCCCCCCAACATGGTGCCCTCCGAATCTTTTGGACTACAACTCCAGCCAGAGCCAGCCACAACATCCAAAGGGCACCAGGTTGGTGAAGATTGTATTAAGAAAATGGGGCGAGGCTTTAAGAATCCCTTATTGTATTCAGGGCCATCTTAAGTATATCCGGCGCTGTGGTGCAAAGATCCCTCCAGTGCCCCCTCCCTTTCCCAGAATTTAGAACTTGGGGCCCACCTCATGGACCACCTCATAGCCCCAGGAGCCACGGCCCACAGAAGACACCGCCAATGTGGTGGATGCAGCACAGCTGGCCAGACTGCCGGAACCCCATGCTCACTTGCGAGGCTCCGGGGTGCCTCCTCCTCTTCCACTACCTGACAACAGCCCGCTCTCGCTGCTGCCCAGGAGTGGGGAGGGGGCGGGGGCGGCTGGCACCGGTGACATGGAGGAGGCCCCTTGGGAACCACTCCCACCACCACCGCTCCCGCCACTTCCTCACACAATGTCGACAGAGGCTCGGCGGGCGGTAGCTGAGGGGATTCCCACGGCTGAGGGAGAGGAGGAGGAGGAGCAGGCCCATCCTCAGCCGCTTCCTCAGAGTTGAGGAGTGGCTCCTTGTCCGACGCAGCCCATGCTGCTGCCGCAGAGCGCTTGTGGGAGCAGCACAAGCAGCAGCAGTAGCGCCAATGTGCCCGCCGCAGAGGGGGGCGGGCCAAGGCAGGTAGGAAGGAAAGATGGTTGGTGGGGCACAGGTGGTGGTGTGCAGGGAAAGGGGAGGCCGCCGGCAAAGCTGTGTAGCTCCCCCGCTCACTGGGGTGCCCCTGAGAAGCCAGCGCCCTGGTGCAACGAGCCACTAAGCCCTATGGGAAAGACGGCTCTGATTGTATTTTGTTAGGACAGGCTTGTGCTAAAGACACAGCTATGTGGATGGTTCTTAGAGCAGAGGTTACTAACCTTTCGGGACCAGTAGGCACATGAGCTCGGCAATGGCAACTGGGCTTTACAAATTTGTGTTGCCCATGAGGAATTCAGTGCTTGTCCATTTGTTTCTTTGAAGTCCCACCTGAAAATGCAGCAGCCCCATCTAGTAAATAAGGCTGGCTTCATTCCTTAGCATGCTAACTGGGCACATGTATAATCTCTCCCTTGCAAATCGTTTACTTTTATGGTTTGCATTACTATTATATCTCACCTTTCCTAGAAAATCTATCGGTTGGACCCAAAGCCGTTTAGGTACCGTGCGGCACAACGATTCTATGAACACTCAGGACTTCATGAGATGTGTTCCTCTTCCCTCCCACACCCCACATTTATTTTCAATGTGTCTGAAAAAAAAAAGATTTGAAATAATAAGAATGCTTTCTAGTAAATGCCCCTTTCAGGTCAGCAAGTCAAAAGTACCGTGATGTTATTTGGCCCTTCCCCACACCATATCCTGCCTGTTCAAACAGGAGAACAAAAACCAAGGTGCAGTTTGATAGAACTGAGCTAAATGCACTCTCCTAAGATGTTGTGTGTGTGTGCTTGTGTGCGTATGGTATTTGGTATTAATTTGCTCTTCTGAACCAAACTCAGCTTTTGGGAAAGCCTCCACAACAAACACAAACGTGTTCTGTATAAGCTTACGCTTTACAGCCAATTTTTTCACTGCAACCCAAATGCCAGAAGGTGCTTTCTCTCCGTGAAAGAGACTCTGATTTAATTCTATAACATATTCCCTCTCTCACATGTCCTCCCTTCAAATGTAAACATTAGCAATCGCTATGCACTGATTTCATTTTAACCTGAACTGTATTTACTATACCTAAGGACAATTCTCATGGAGCAAAGAGCCCCAGTATTTGTATTTCAGAATAAATATTATGAATCTGTCTCTCTCAGGGGAAGAACATGTTTAGATAACCTGCCTTTCACATAGGAAAGCTGGCTGCACTTCCCAACATGGAGACAGTGCTGAGTATAAAAATCCAATGCCTCTTGGCCATAGTTAAAAGATGTCCCTATTCCTTTGCAAAGGGTAGAACGTATGGAAGCTGTAAATAAATTATGATTGCCAAAGATCAGAGGAATTTTTACACAAGACCAAAGCAACTTAAGCTTGCGCTTTGATACAAACCTGTTAATAATTCAGCACAACAGTAATCATCACATCTCTAGAATTCCTAACAATTGAATTGCCCTTCGGGGGTATTAGCGGATGATTAACAATAGCTTTAAGTTTTTACTGACGGACCTCTCTAGAGGTAACATAAGGTATAGTGTATTATTGAAGAAGGAGGTGGAACATCTATCTATGGTGAAACAGGGCCTGTAAATCTTTGGGCACAGAAGCTTGTTGCACCGTCAGACGTTATCCAAGAATAAGTGCTGATGAGAAGACATGTAGAAGGAGTTGCATTGCACTACATTATAACTCTAAATGATCAATGGGCTCTTTCGGAGCTGCCAAGCCAATATACGTTCAAGTTTCAATCTAGCAGAAGCAGAAGGAAGCTTCTGTTTAGTAGTAGTGGTAGGCTACTCTGTGTTGTCTAGAACAGGGCTGGGGAATCTATGGTCCTCCAGACATTATTGGACTCCAATTCCCATTATCCTCAGCCAGCACAACTAATGTTGATGGGAGTTGTTGTCCAACAACCCGTGGAAGGCCACGGGTTCTCCATTCTGGGTGTAGATGCACATGATATCACCACCTTGCTGAATATCATCATTTCCTCACCTGTGCTGTATGCTGAACAGAGTGGAGCTGGTAGGCACAGGTCAAGTATCCAACTTCACAGCTTCCCTAACTAAGGAGTGGGGAGATTGCCTTCCATCACTCACTAGTTGTGATGGCATTCAGCCAGGGTGGATTAGCCCAGGGTGAAAGGAGAGATGTTCCCCTTCTTTCTGCCTTTGCTTTCATAGGTAGGCTAATTGTCTGACAAGCCTAATGTTGTATTAACAACAGTGGGGTAAACCGCCACCATTGTGGGATGCCTGGAAGTTTAGCTAAATGGACTTCAGTCTGATCCAGATGTGTTTTTCTTCTTTTGCGGTGGCAGCTGGTAAGAAGAAGGGAAGAATCTACCCCCTTGCTTACAGTGTCAGGTTTACAGGAGTATTCACATATCACTATGTTAATGTATGCACTTTTCAGATGAGTTCACCTGGAGTGTTCTCACAATCATTAACATTGATTAGCATCGCTCTACCCTGTAACCATCCTGACTGTAGAACAACCAAAGGTGTTTAAAGTGTGTTAATAGGTAGCAAATGTGCCTGGCAAAGTCCTCCTGAGTTCCTGGCACATTTGCAATACAAAGATGCTTCTCCGATTCATTCACACAGTTTTCTGGAAGTCCAGAATGATCTCGCTCTCAGAATAAAACTTGCTCAAATGCGAAGAAAACCACTCAGGTCCCTCTCTTCCCTCTTCCTCCCCGTTCTGATCTCCCCACCACCACCACCACAAAAGAAGATTACTAATAAAAGACAAAAAAGCACTTCCAGATGTGATTTGCTTTCATTTTCCAGCTGTATCAGTTAACATAATACTGCACTCCTCTTTCTAGCCATGGAAATGCATCCTAAAAAAAAGGATGCTATTCATCCTGAATGAGCTAGGTTAAAAATAAATTACGGCCAAGTATTAGAAGGCTTGTTTTATCACTTTGTTTCATACAGATCTTTAACTTTCTCGCCCATCATTCTACAGTTCAGCAAAAGAGGAATTCTTTTCCCTGTCTGCTCTCAGATGCTGGAGTCTTTTATTCAATAACAGTTTGCAGAATGGTTCAGAATAGGTTAATGAAAGATCTCTAATACTCTTGCTAGACCAATCTTCTTAACAGAGAAGGGTCATAATAGTAATTACATAGGTGGTCCAGCCAGAAGGATCTTTTTATCTTAGAATTCAAGACACACTAAGTTTGACTAATCACCCACAGTGTGTTTGCAATTAAAATAGCACTATATTAACCCTGCCAATGTGAGGTATCAATATTTTATGTGTGGCTTGACAGTTCTAAGCGGAACATTTGAATGCTTGATAGAGAGAGTTCACTTTTAAAGAGAGAGTTTCTTACTCTTCCTCAGAACTGTAAACAGGAAAGATACTAAGGAGAGAACTCAAATGAGATTTTCATAAGAAATTTGATCTTCAGGATATTTTACACACTGCTGCCAAGAAAGGAGGAGAGGGAGGGACTTCCTGCAAAGTCAAAATCTGGGATGTTTATAAGACACACATTTTCTTCCACTTTTGGGTCAGAGAATAAATTCCTTAACATTGCAATCTCATGCACACTCACTTGATCATAAGTCCCACTGAATCCAATGGGCCTTTCTTTTGAGTAGACATGCACAGTATCAGATCGAACACTGAAAGTCAGAATTGCAAAACTGAGTTGATTCTGAGTTACACTTATGTCATAAAGTGGGGCGGAAGGCTAGTGAAGAGAAGAGGCCTGGATTGGACCTGTTGCCATCACATGACGGTAGCAGGGTCAACACATGTCTGTTCCCTCCCCTGAAATGCCCCACTGGGTTGCTGCTGTAGCTTTCACCTGCCATTGGGATAGTTGCATTGGGGCACTCCTCACCTCTGGAGTCCCCACCATGACTCCCACCCCCCTTCACTGGCGAAGAGTGGTCTAGCAGGACAGGACTCAATGGAGGAACACCTCACTCCATCTAAACTTATTTCATTATGATGGATCCAAAGTTTGGATTGCTGTCCCCAAGGAGGTCCCATGGTGCTCTCAGTCCTTCATGATCAATGGTCAGCGATGATGGAAGATGTAGCCAATCATCTGGCGAACCATAGATTTTCCACTTCTGCTTTAAAATACACTATTGTGTATTCTATATCTCACCCTCCTTCAAAGTACATATTGGAACAATACCTACATTAGACAGCCAAAATATCATAAAATAGCATGCAAGCTTTTGAGTTTCCCCAAACTCTTCATGAAGCTAGATAGTAAACAAAGCAATCTGGTTGGGGAGGGGAAAAGGCTGTTGGTGTCAATCAAGCCACCCATGTCTGCATATAGTAAGCTTTAGTCTGCAAGTCCCCCTTTCAAGAGTAGCACTGGAATAGCTGCCCTGTGAAGTATGTTGTGGCCACCTTTATGGGAAATGCATCTGAAAGACAAAATGTTTCGAGGAGTTAGTGGTCTGACACGGAGCCCTTCCTGCCTCTGCTCCTCCCCCCTCCCTCATTCTTGTGAAGTTTTTTGATGGTTTGAGAACAGTCTTTGATGTTCTGAGAAGGTTGGGAGGAGATGAAGCCCCACATACAGCTGCCTTAATCAGTTTGGGAGGATAGTGCTGGGTACCTTCTTTCATGTTGGGCATTGTTTTGAGAAAGTGAGGCATTGGGAGGGGGTGGCTAATGGATGAGCTGCACGTAGCCAGTCTGGCAAGCTACATGGGTTATCTATAAAATCGGACGGTTTGGGCAGAATTTCTTTGAAGCTCATGCATGGACTGATAGGCCTTAGGACCGTGCAAACTGAGGCTACTGGGGAAGTTGCTTCGCCGCTTCTTGAGGGCTTCCAAGTAGCAGATTGAAGTGCTTGCTTGGTATGTATACATTGCTTGCTGTTATAGAATAAAATCTTTAATCTTCTCACTCACTTGTGTATTTTGTATTGCTTCTGAATCTCATTTTAAAAGAACCACCTTGCCTTGGGCCAGACAACATCATAAGGTCACCCAATAAGTTCAGTGCTCTAGCCAGAACATGGACTAAATGGGGATTTTGTTTATTTATTGGCAGATATGTGCAATCTAAGTAAGCTTATCCTCTGGGTGGTTCACAAATTTAAAAATCATCATCATCAACAACAAAAATCCAATCAAAATTAAAAACAATAAACAGAAAGGGTAGTCTGTACGCAAAGAACATCATAATAAATACAGCACAAGTCAATAAAAATCCAGGTCTTTCAACTGAGGCCTCTGCTGTATGAGTGGAGCACTCTAGCTAAGTGTACTAACAAAGCTCACTGGCTTTTGAATCTCCCTTTATGAAAGTGCTTTGCATCTGAAAACAATCTTCAGCTCAGCCATTGATCAGAATCTTCAAGCACCTGGTCCACATTAGCAGTCTAAAGCATCTCCATGTCCATCCAAAAGCATCCAGGGTCTCTCAGGGTGCCCAGATTTTCACACAAGCATATATATTTTTCTCCATCCCCTTTAACATCAGGGAGTACTCTGTCCATGCATGTATTCTAATTGTATACATAAAACACTGTCTGCCACAATGTTATCTGACAAAGTGCAATTATCTGACAACGTGGCAGAACATGATTGTGGAATCTCCTTGTGCATTTCCAAGCTCCATCTGCACACCAGAGCCCCTGGATCTGGACAGGAAAGCTATATAAAAGAATATGCTTATAATAGATAATTTCCGTTGACTAGCTGTGAACTAATTCTCCAAAAGCCAATCTGTATGTAGAATACACATGTAGGATGAAGGTTTCAGGTGACTTGGGGAAACCCCAAGGTTTGGGGGAGATATTTAGGGGACAGGGGGCAAAAAAAGTTGAAAAATCTAAAAGTGGGAGAATGGAATGGATCATCCTGAATGAAGGCATGGCTGATTGGTTGGAAAATTATACAGAAATATTCCACACATATATTGAAATATTGGGTGGGAGGGAGATTGCTGTGGTCTACATAAATTCTCTCTCTCCAGGCTCTCCGTCCAGTTGGTGTGGGAGTGTGGGTTCCTGGAAACTGGGACAGATTATGGATTCTACTGGCTTATCTAGCTACCCAGCTACCTAGCTGCCCAGCAGTCTCCCTGACAGAGCTGGTCTCGGGGGCAGTATTGAGGGCTCCCAGACTGCTGGCTGCCATGATGACCATGAGAATGTCCCAACATGTCACCGGCCCAACCCATGTTGGGCCCCACTTTGGACCTTGTTTTCTTAACTGGGCAGGAAGAGGGTGCTCTGAAAGTGGGGGATATTGTCATCAGTCCTTTGTCATGGTCAGATCACTTCCTGTGGAGGTTTAGGCTTTCAGCACCTTTCCCCCCCTCCCTACAGGGGACCTATTAGACTGGTCTGCCCTCTGAGGCTGATGGAGCCAGTGAGCTAGACCAGGGTTAGCCAATGTAGAGCCCTCCAAGAACAGAAGCACAGCCATTGTTTGAAATTTGCATTTCTCCAAATGTTGCAGTGCAGTTATCCAGCTAAGTAAGGTGTACAAAAATGATCACACTCAGATATAGTGTGCATATATTGGTAGAAGTAACATTCAGAAATGCATTATATTAGGGAAAATTGTATACATTAGGAAAAATGAATGAGGGGAGCTGTAGTTCAATGACATGTGGAGGGGACTATGTTGTCTACCTCTGGACTAAAATCCAAATGAAGAGGCAAAAGGTTTTGACTCTACCTTCTTTTTGCATGGCACATGTGCTGAAAACCCACCAAGCAGGAAAGTCTAATTTCAGGATTCCCAAGAATACAGTTCCTGCATCAAAATATGTTTGTAGGTCTAGCTTAAAGTGTAATGACTCCACAATTTCCTCAGTGCTGTGCTGTGCTATGCTTGATTGCAGCTCAGTAAAATAAGGATATCTTAAGATATACTGACTCTTAAAGGCATAATTGAAAAATCATGAACCCAGTCAGTGAAACTCACATTTATAGAATTTTCCATTATCTTAGGAGCTGATGTATTTTTTTTAACTAGATTTAATGGGAGAGTTCATAATTCAATTCATTTTTTAATATGATGGTTTTGCTAGCTGCAAAATTTACAATCTATTTAGGGGACTCTTAACTAGTACATTCTATTCAGTCCTCCAACCGGCTTAGCAAATAGGCATTTTTTTCATGGAAAACAAATAGAGGGATTTGCCTGCCCAGGGTCTAAGAAGGCCTTTCCATCAACAAAGGTCCTGATTACCATATCCAGTACATGAAGAGACAGATTCCAGAGAGATCACAATTCAGTGTTGCCCCAGAAAGTCCCAGGTTCAATGCCTGCCATCTCCAGTTAAAAGCATCTGGTAGCAGGTGAGAAGGAAAAGCAGCTGACTGAAAATAGAAGAAGGAGAGAAATTCAGCGCAGTTCGCATTTTATTTTTTGAGTTCTATGGATTTTGTGATGCAGTTCTCCAGTCCCAAAATGTGCACAGCAGTGCATAGATTGAGGGCAAGTGTGGTTGCGAAAACGCATTCTGTTCTAAAATCAATATATGATAGGCGAATGGCTCAAATGAGAACGTTACTTGAAACCGTTTTCTTAAAGAGTCAAACAATATTAAGATGATTAAATTGTGGATAGAATGGCCATTTAACCAGCCCAGGGGTGGGTGGCAATTGTGATACACTGCAGTGGCTCCTCATTCCCCTGGGCAGTGTAGACCTCCTCCAATTTGACCAGATGTTTGGACATTCCCTGGCTGGCTGCTAGGGATGATGGAATAGCCTACTATCCACAAATGTAAATGCCCTGTCAGGGACAAGCTAGTGGGCAGAGTCTGGGTGGAGGACTGGAGTGGAGAAGTCTTCACTCTGGTCCACCTCCTGTCTATAAAAGCCAGCTGTGCCCGGGCATGGGACCACAGTCAGATGAAGAGCATTTGGAGCACTTGGCTGAAGAGCAGCTGGAATCATTTGATTTATTAATTACTAATTTACATCAACAAAGGAAATTAAAATGTTAACCATTTTAAAGAAGCACATGAGAGTGAGAACGTGTATGACTGGAGCAGGATTTCTGTTATATTTGCTGAACATACTTGGGCTACTGAACTCTGTTCACCACTGCCAGGCAGGGAAGATTAACATGTGCAAGCCTGGAGCTAAAAAATTCAGTGTGGGGCTGTTGATGATCTGATCACACTTGAAAGTGCCTGATGAATTAGGCATCAAGATCAGCATGATGAGCAGTGCTTATTAACATCAACTCCCCGCCAACACACACACACACACACACACACACACACACACACACACACGGTCTATGCATCCCTCAACCTACACTTTGCCCAAAGGGTACAGAGGACTTCTGGGGCCCAGCCAGGCTTCTCTGCCAAGTTGGCTGTGCTGCAGCTGAGCTGAGATCTGTTTCCTCTGTGACCTTTCGCTGAGTGGCAAGCAGGGATTAGCACAGATGAAAAGACCTAAGATCTCTTTCTCTCTCTCTCTTTTTAACATTGTGGTTTAATTTGAAGCCATATATTGCAGGAGAGCTAGAGGCAAGAGGCTCCAAAAATGAGATTTAAAGGGCCACTGGACACACACACACCCAGGCCTTGAGCTACACAATTCAAGAGAAGGATTGAAGCCACAGTATGTACCCAGTGTCCATTCCCCAACAAGTATAGGGTTGAGTGGTCCTATGTAAAGATATGTATCTGAGAAGCTAGCTGTGAGATTGCTTTGCTGTGCACCCATTTGTCTTCCTATAAGCATAAAAATGTGAAGCTGTAGCCATGCTACAGTTTGGGCCACCCCTCCCTGTGGCAATTACACCATCCGTGAACCTGTGGCCTTTCATACTTTTTTCTTTTTAATCCAACACCCATTGCCACACCAAAATGGATGGAAAACAATATTCTGTAGGAGATTGTAGTAAAAATGAAGTGTGCTCAACTTATGCAGTAGCTACCAGCCCACATTGAAAGATATGGTTCTGCAGTACTCTATTCTGGGGGGAAAACAAACCCTTAATCAGTAAGGATATCCCTGTGGGTACACACTGAAGGAAACACATTGGCCCCATAAACCAGTGAGGTAATCAGATAGGGTTTCGATGACTCCCACTGGATCTTAAAGCATTACTGCTAGTGTGAGGAAACTGTGGCCCTCCAGTGTTGTTCAACTCAAACTCCCATAAGCCCCAACTAGTATGGCCAACAGCCAGGAGGATAACTTGTTGAATATTTTCTACTGGCGTGGCTGACCCAGAGGGATGGGTTTCTCCCCCTGAGCAATTGTTTCTGGCTCCCAGTGGTCCCACTTGTTTTCATGGCAGTGGCAAAAATAAATTAAAGTAGACATCGTGCTGGGGAGGGCATATAAATTTAATCCTCACCGCTCATCCCAACTGTCTGTTTGCATTTTTTAGTGCAGAAAGTATTGCTCTAATGTGTAGAGATCTTTCCTGTTCTACTTAATTCAGGAGGGTTCTGGAAGCTTCTCTGTGTGAAAAATACTTCATGGTGTTTGGGTTATTCCTTCAGAGAAGCTGAGTACAGCTGGTTTAAACTGGTTCTGTTATCTCTTTCTGTGAAGGTCATGGTGACGATAAAAGTAAGGCCAGAAGGAGTTTCACTTTTTCTTTCTCTTTTCCTTCTGGTGTGGTGTTCTGTACATACTATGCTTAGTGTTAAGATTTAGACTTATAATAAAAGTTATTGTAAATTTAAGTCAAGTCTGCTGCAAATGGGATTAAGTTAAGTCTGCTGCAACAGTGCCAATCCTGAATGTACTGGATTTGTGACCATTATGCTCATTTGCATTCAGTGGCAGTAAAGTTCTGCTGGATGAAATACAATTGTCTCTGGTCTATTTTGGGGGAATCCTATGACTTTTTAAGTTTCTACTCTGCTAACTCTACGTTGAGGTTCTACTCTGGATCAATATTGAGTAGAATTCCATTACACTAACACCCTGATGAGGGTGCAGATCAACCCTTTCCTGCTTTTAGACTGATTGCTAAAGAGCAGGCAGTTACACCACCTTCCACTTATATGCAGAAATCAGTTGAGAAGTGGAAGCGGGGAGGCTCTGTACCCTGAGAGAGTGTGGGGTAGCCACACCCAACTGTGGGGTATAGGCCCTAGAAAGCTGAACAAGATGAATGGGGCTCCCAGGCAGAACGCAGCTACTCACCCCTGTTTAAAACATCTGCCACCCAACCCCAACTCAGGTCTTTTCTTATGTTTAGGAATTGTTTTCCTGTTCAGTTGCAGATTGTGAAGTTTTTATAATGTATTCATCATTTTCTGGTTTATTTAAAAAGAAATTGCTTGTAATATCTTGGGATACTTGTAAACCATTTAGCATCCTCTCCCCTACAAACGTTTAGACGTATGCAAATTATCTAAATAAATGTTGGGACTTGGACGCCCAACAACATCTGGGGGGAGACAGGTCCCCTGCCTTTGCCTTTCAGCCTTTTGTGCTAATGGAAAACCCCACCATTCACTTTGATGCAAACTTAAAATGCTCATTCAGTAGATACATTCCTCTGAGTATATGTTTTTTATCACTTTGACAGAATTTACATATATCTTAGACTTCAAGTTTCCAAGAACTATGAAAAATTATTGCAAAGTATTGAGTTAATCCGTTTGGTATTATGTTCCCATCCGGATTTCATTTTATTTTTTATATGTGAAGATTTATTCCAGTGCTGAGCCTTATATGGCCATGTGTGACCAAAGTGTCGTTCCCCACCATTTGACAGTGGCCTGTTGTTGTGGACAGCACTAAGAGAAGGACTCCAAAATAGAGAGATCTGCATCCAATTCAGCTTTGAGAAACGTGATCCCTGATTCATTTTATGGGGCAAATGAGCATAAAAGCCACTCCAAATAAGGTGTTGGCTTAATTAGTTTGAAAACTGGCTCTTATAATTTCTGAAATTCACATAACAACAACAGACAGGGTCTTCTTCTCTGGAATCAGCTTGAACAAGTTATGTTGCAAAATTATTAATCTGT
The DNA here is from genome assembly GCF_964106915.1 of Podarcis gaigeae. NCBI lineage: Eukaryota > Metazoa > Chordata > Lepidosauria > Squamata > Lacertidae > Podarcis > Podarcis gaigeae. The sequence continues at coordinate 31,911,818 of NC_139688.1, forward strand.
TACAGACAGCATTACAGGGAACAAGAAAGAGCTGCCACAAACTGTTGCACTGCAGATTGCTTCCGTTCCGGATTCCACCTGCTTCATTCCATCATGGTTATTTTTCTCTTTGTGTCTCATCCAAGGGAGGTGTTGAGGGGAAAGGCCACAGGAGGATGGGCCTTTTCAGTGGTGGCTCCCTGTTTGTGGAACGCTCTCACCAGGAAAATGCACCTGGTGTCATCACTGCCATTTTTAAAAGCTCCAGGCTGACATTTCTATTTACTCAGGTCTTTGTTAGTTAAGCTAGCCTTTATTTGGGTGCTCATCTTTCAGTGGGGTGGGGTAGGACTTGTCCTTATTGTGTTAATGGTATGAGCATTTTAAGGATTTTGTATTGTACAGGGAAACCAGTCTTGTGGATCCAGTGCTGTTAATGGGGGTGCCTGGAGACAGTCCTGGATAGGCGGGTGAATCAAATGTGTTTGGAGAGCTTGAAAGTAGGATCAGATCTCATTACACCCTCAGTTGCATTGTCAGGAACTCAGTGGGGTTAGGTTTGGAACTGGGCTCTGAAAACATCTAGCTAATAATTTGGTTTTCTCTTCCCTATAATGGCGGGGGGCATGAAGTGGTGACTCACCCCTCATCTGCAGCGGCGATTCCAGGGTCCCCTCTTAAAAGGGGTTATATAATGGGTGGCACACACTGAAAGGTTGTCAGTTAACTACCTTGTGTGCGGGGGTATGGGCTGGGCTGCCTGCGTACACACACATCTCGCAGTGCACCCCCATATCCCATTTACCCTGATGAGCCCCAGTTCCCCTCAGCTGGGGGGCTGGGAGGGATACACGCCCAAGGCCTAAGCCAAGGTCTTCCTACATTCGGAAGTTTAATAAAGTTGTGGCCTAATTTTAATTCCATAACACGTTGTCAGAGTCTTTATTCCTTCCTTATGATCCCTGGGGGCTGGGGCTGTCACAGCCTTGTCATGCAATTTGGTTTTCTGAGCTCTGTGCTAAGCATGACCAGGGAAATTGACCCCACCACTAGTTTGAGCCCCAGCGATTGCAATCAACAGAACTGCAAAAAAGAATCAACAGTGACATAACTTCCAACACAACACAGCCCAAATCCAGGACACCATCTTCCAGGTCTGCACCACCAAGAGTCATGTGACCCCCATAAAATTGTGCCCCCAAGTGCTTTCTTTGGGCACAGCACCCAAAAATGCTAGTTTTGAGTTGCCACACAAGATTGCTATCCCCCCAAAAGTACCATGCCTGAAAAACATGCGGCCCAATATCGTGAAATCACGGCGACCATTTGGGCCGCTGTCATCTCGCAAGAAAAAACAGATTGTCCTGTTTTTTCGAGGGCTGTTGTTGGGTATGCAGTGATTATCCTATTGTGTACTTTCTAAATTAATTTGTTTATTGTAACAAACATTAACATACTCCTGGGTTTCCCCCCTAAAAGAAAGTCTTACATGTTTTACAATAGTATCTAGACTTTCCTGTGATATATATGGACACAAAACACAATTTAATATAAACATTAGAGTTGTAATTTATGGGAAGGGAGGCTTGTTAAGTATTCTTTGACAACACAGGCAGCCTATCAGCTATGTGGTAAGACCACAGAGCTGGAAAGAAGACTCTGACTTAACACCCATACTTTATGCGATAATGCAAAATAATACCTAGATACTCTTTGCATCATGCTAAAATCTCTGTATTAAGCCCAGGCTTGCACATGAATACGTCTCGACTTTACTTTAATGAAATATGTCTCTTAGATGCAATAAAAACAACACATTTCTTCAACTTCTAATGTTATTTTACTTCTCTTTCAAGGCTGATGGATGCAAAACTTTCCCCATGCCGATATGATTTTGCTTCCGTACACTTAACACATAAGAAAGAAGCAGAAAGTGAAATTTTCGGATAGAAACGCAATATAAATTGTAGGCCCTTTCATGTGTTCCAACCTCTTATTGGGGAGAAGGAGAAGTGAACTGGGACTGTGCTGAGTGGCAATACCCCATAGGAGCATAGAAAGCTGCCTGACCCTAAGTGAGGCCAATGGTTCATCTAGCTCATTATTATCTATTACTGACTGACAGTGGCTCTCCAGGATTTCAGACAGGAGACATTCCCAGCTGTATTGGAGACCCTGTGGTTCGAACCTGCGACCTTCTGCATACAAGGTAGATACCTACCACTGAGCACATTCATCTGGCTACATCCCTGGCATTGGTGCATTCCGTTAACATTATCAGGCCTCTAGGCAGTCAAAATCGGGGGGGGGGGGCTTCACAAATTATCTCCTAATACTCCTGAATATTCTACTAGAAACTGGAGTTGGCGGAAACTCACACTAACTCACAGAAAGCTTCGTATCTGGAGTTTTCTCGTGTGTGCGCTCTAGTGGGATAACATTGAACTAAGAAAGCTTGGTTGTAATTTTCTTCCAAGATCAATATTATGTTATCTGTTGCTGCGGAGCCCCTAAAAGGTGTGGTGGCAGGCTTCAGGGAATCGGCTACCTCCCCCGTGGTAGTAGATAAGCAGAACAAAGGAAAAGGAGCCTTCTTACCAGTTAGAAACTTTTATAACCACAGCAAGAGAACGAAGAACCTCCTAAAAATGGCGGTGCTCCCCATTAAGGAATCCACATCCTGCCGTCCCTATTTAATCTATGTCACTTCTACGTCTTGTAATCTGAGCTTGTACCCTCTGAGCTTTCTGTGCTCTCCATGACTTTGGAGAAGGGAGGGGGAATGCTCTCCGGAGACTGTGAATCTGTTAACCCTCTCTCTCCCCGTGCTTCTTCTCCTAGCTGTTCCCCATCCAGTATTTCCCAGCTTCTGCCTTCTGAACTATGTCCCCCTGCAAACCAATGTTCCAAATCTATACTGCCCTCCTGCTCTTGGGAAGATTCAGGAGCAGGAGCAGGGGTAGGGGGTGGCTCCCACCATTCCTCCTCAGTGCAGCCCTCCTGGTGCCCATAGGTCAGTGCCTACTCAGGCGCTGTTATTAGGTACCTTTTTTGGGTGGTGCATTTCCTCTTTGCTGATGCTACCTAAGTTTGCATCCTCATGGCACTGGAAGAGGCCATTCTCTCCTTGACAACAGTAACTATGCTGGGTGTTTTCTCACCCTAGCATGTTGGCGTGACGATTGTGCTTCCAGTCCTAAAGTCTAGGGCAAACTATAGTCTACTGGCCTCCCGGAGGATCTCCACAAGCATGATGAGTTAACCCATACAGACCCAAATGTTGGGAGATAGAGTGAGAGAGGGCACATTAGACAAAGGCCTGGGCTCTGCACACCCTTGCCCTGAGCCACAGTCATAGCATGAGCAGCAGAAACAGTCTTATGAATAGCATTTAACTTGAATTTGTAGCAAACTGCTGCTTTTATCATAAACAATTGCCAGATGGTATAACATTATCTTTCCTCTTCCCCCTCTCCCCACTCTTCTTTCACAAAAGCAGCATTAATTGCAGAGCAGCCCAGGGCTCCACTCTGCTCATCAGTGTGATAACACTTCATGACCCTGATTAGCCGTCAGTCTACTCAATTAAAAAGATCATTTAGACATTCACCCAATCATTTGCCTATCGAGCCACCTGGGCCTCAACCAGGGGCTCCCCATTTTTTAACATTCTCTTGCCCTCTCACATTTCGCCTCATTTTTTTCTTTCCTCCTCCTCCTTTTTTTTTTTAAACATATCTCCAAAAGACGTAATTGAATTAAATAAAGCGTCTCAGGGGCAGCTGCAACATCTGCTGTTTGTGGTATGTCAAGCCTTCAGCATTAAAAACAGTTACATATGCTCCAAATTAGCAGGTCGCAGAGATGAAACAGTCGATGATAGTGTTTTTGTGCCAGCATGAGAAGCAGCTCACAGCTGTGTGCAATTTACAATTAAAGGCTTTATCAGAGCTCAATTGTACTAGTGAATCAAGTGGTGAGAGGTCAGTTAGTGAATTAGACCAATTAGAGCTTGTACAGTTAAATTATCTGTCTTATTACCTACTGATAAAGAACCATGTCAGAGGATGAGGCTGGATGTACTTTACTAAGTGATCCTAGAAATTCCCCCGCCCCATTTGCCCCCCTCCGCCACCTTCCTGATGTAATGGAACTCTATAGGTCTGCAACATCAAAGTTCTGATGACACAAAGAAATTACAGGTGACTTTTTCTTTCTTTTCTCCAAATTCGCAAACGCACGTACGAGCAGGCAAGTTTAAAGCAGCTCAAGCAAAGTCAGCTGGCTGGTGATGATGGCACAAGATTGTAAATGTTGGCAGAGCTCCAGGGGGTATTTATCTGCACTTAGGAAGTACAAACTCGGAAAGTTAACTGTGGGAAAATGTTATGCTTCTAAAGACATTTTTAATTACTAGGAATTGCCCGTTGCACGTCTCTTTCTCTGTGTGGAGAATCAAAGGGAAGAGGTGGGGATGGAAGGAGGGAGAAGAGAAATAAGGCGGAGGGAGACGAGAACTCAGCACAGACATTGCCGGGTCTTCTGTTCCCAAACCAGACAATAGCAGAATGTAACCAACATGCTTCTAGAACATGGGAACATTGGAAGCTGCCTCATGCCAAATCAGACCATTGGTCCATGTAGCTCTGTGTTGACTACTCTGACTGGCAACACCTCTCTGAGGTTTCAAGATTTTCCCAGCCTTACCTATAGACACCAGAAATTGAACCTAGGGATTTTTATGTGCAAGGCAGATGGACTCCTACTTAGCTGTGGTCTCCTTTCCCAGAGATTTCATGGAAGAGATTGGAAAGGTAAACAAATATTTAAGCAAGGAAAATATTATGCTCCATTATTTACATGATTGGGGTTTTAAGAAGTACATGAGTACTTCTACAAACTGATCAGAACAAGTAGGATCGGGCCCTTTTCAGAGAATCCTACATGCTGTTATTCCTAGTAGCTCCAGCATCGTAATATCTTTTTCCCTCCCAATGGATTAAAGGGGTAGCCGTTCTGCCACAGTGTCAAATAGTCTTGATGCAAAAAGCATACAGTGGTACCTCAGGTTACAGACGCTTCAGGTTACATACTCCGCTAACCCAGAAATAGTACCTTGGGTTAAGAACTTTGCTTCAGGCGTGGCTGCAGCGGGTGGCCCCATTAGCTAAAGTGGAGCTTCAGGTTAAGAACAGTTTCAGGTTAAGAACGGACCTCCAGAATGAATTACATTCTTAACCCAAGGTACCACTGTACAAGCTTATTATTATACAATAATAATTAGGACACATTGTAACAATCAAGGCAGACCTCCACGTGTTGCCTTTCAGCTAGAGCTGCTATTTTCTGTGCACATACATGAGCAAATGATTTGGAGTGCTCCGTTATCTTCTTTCAGAGTGGCTCAAGTTCACCTTTCCCTTACATTCCATGGTACATAACAGAACATGCGCACCTCTCAGAACCTTGTGTTTTCCATATTCCTAAATGCTTAGTTTTGGAGCATACGGAACAACTCCTCCTTGTTATTCTTCCCACATGCCTTCTCTAGAGCAACCCTAGGAGCCAGTCCTCATTGGCTGACTCACATCCGTTCACTCTGATTGGCTCTAATCAGCTAACAAGCTCCCCGTTCATTCCAATTGGGCAGCTCTGGGATGCTGAAAACACAGGCACTGCTGGGAGTCTGCTGCAGAAATAGTAATGGGATTTAACCCCCCTGCAATCCCGAACCACAACCTCTGCCTAGCTCAGTATGGTCTGAATGACGGATACCCAGTGTTGTGCCTACCAGGCAGTGCTGGATTTATGTATAAGCTAAACAAGCTATAGCTTAGGGCCTCACTCTCTTGGGGGCTCAAAAAAAAAAATTAAAGGAAAAAAACCTGGATGTACATTTCCAAAATATAAGATAAAAAACAAATAAAATAAAACCTACATACAGCAACAGTGTTTTGTGTTGTGTAGGCTCCTACGATGTAAGTATTGGGGCCCCCCAATCATTTTAAGTTATAAATAATTATTTCACTATTAATATACTTCTTCTTAATTTTATTTCACTATTAATATACTTCTTAATTATATTTCAGTTCAACAATTACTTTGGTAAAATACATATTTTGTTATGTGCAAATGGCTTTAGATGCCTATTAGGTTCATAAATTATCATACAGCATATGTTCAACAGAAAAAAAAACTGTGACAATTTGTTGTTGACAAAGGACAGCTGGGCATATAAAGGGCCCCATTACTTTCAGTCTCTTAGGGCCTTATCAAACCGAAATACGGCCCTGCTACCAGGTGTTGTTCCCATCAGCCCTAGTCAGTTTAGCCAATGGTCTGGGATGATGGGACCTGCAGTCCACAACATCTTGAGGACATGCTGTTGACTACCCTGATCTACACAGATTGAAAATGGCTTTCCAAGTTTGTAGACAGGTGTCTTTCCCAGCCTTTGGCAGAGATGCCAGGGATTGAAACATGGGATCTTTTGTATTCAGAGCAAGTGCTCCACCACTGAGCTGCAGAACCTCTTAAGATGCTGGTCATGGGATTTTATTTCACTTTGAATCAAATAAGCTGAGCACTCCAACCCAGATTGCATAACTTGGGGGTGGTCAGGGATGGAGAACAAGTCAAATAAACCTTTCTAAAATAATGAAACTGAGTAGGGTAGGAATAGGTAACTTTGCAGCCCCCCCCCCTTTGTTGGCTCCGATTAACCGTTCCCAACATGTTAAGATAATTCTACACACTCTTAAATGATAAGTTCCAGTCTAGACTTCCGGAGGCGGCGCGAACGGTAATGGCTGCCCTTTCCTAACCGGGAGAGGGAAGCTACGCTGGAAAAGGGTCGTCCGCTACGGCGAAGCGGAGACCCATTCTGGAAAACCGCAGGCAGCGGAAGCCTGCGGTCTCGGGACCCGGCGGGCGCCAGGAGCTACCCCCGAAACGCTGAGGGAACCCCGTAAGGGGCTCCGGATCGCAGAGGGGGTAGCGGCGCTGTGGGTCTATGCGCATTCAGCGGAGCGAAGCCGCGCTGCCGTTGCCGGTGAGCGCCGACCTTTCTTCCTTCAACACAAGATTCTAAAACGCAACAACCCGTGAGTAATTGAGGACTTTATTAAATTTCGGGACTAAAAATATTGAAAATAAGCTGAAAGCGGAGAGACGAGGAAAAGGAAGTCCGTCCTCCGCAGCCATTGACCTTTAAAGCAAAGAGCAGGAGGAGTGGAGGCATAGAGAGAACTTTTGACAGCTCAGATTGAGCACCCGCAGAAATTACTTTTCCCTTTAAAGATTGTAAGCAATTGATTTTTGGACTTTTATTAGGACTTATATACTCTCTTCTTTGTGGATTACAATTCTGTTTAAGAAGCCCAGGTGTCAGAACTGCCTGAGCAGTAGAACTGTCAGACTGCAAATTTGGATACATTCTATTTAAACTTTGAGACAGTCTGAGGGAGTTCAGAATGGTTACGTTCTTGCATTTTGGAACTCCAGCAAGCACAACTTGAAATATTGTGGCAAACCTAAAACCAACTCTGCTAAAACTACTTTTGTGAAGATCCCTAAGCATTGGTTCAGATTTCGTATGTGGAATGGACTCTTCTTCCTAGGACATTTTATGCTCCCCCTAGAGGATTGAGGATTTACAACAAAAACATTGTTTTACTTTCTATTTCCCGGCCCTCTGTTTGATTGCTACCACCTGGGCCGTAGCTTTCCCATGGGAACAACTCAGCTTGACCTTGACTGCTAGATAACTTTGGAATGAGTGGCGCAAAAAGAAAGGGATTAAGAACCAGACAAACAACTCTGACAACCGTAACTGCAGCCTCACAAGCACGCAGATCATCTGTGCCCACTTTGCCCTCGGAGGAAAAAGCTACCTCCCTGTCACAGGCAGGGGAGGAAGAAACTGAGGATTTACAACTAGAAGAGATGGCCTCAGGAGGATCTGGTTCTGTATTAGAGAGAATTCTTGAGAAATTGGAGTCTTTGGACAGGAAAGTTGACCAACAAACTGCGAAAATTGACCTTAATACAGAAACTTTAAACAAATTATCTGGGCAAGTTGCACAGAATGCACAAGCAATCGGACAACTGAAGGAGGCTGCAGGTGAAAATCAGAAACTGGCCGAAGAGACCAGCCAAAGAGTGGGAGAGTTGGAAAAAGAAGTAAGGCCGCTCAGTAAGCAGGTTGGGGAACACCAGATCTACCTCTCCATGTTGGAACTTCGGAACAGGGAGATTAATTTAAGGATAAGATCGATACCAGAAGTGGAAGAAGGTAATCTAGCTGAGTTTCTGACCAAAGAATTCTCCAAGTTCTGGGGTCTAGAGGAGGAAGACTTTAAAATTGTGTCAGCCTTCAGACTTGGAAGACTCACAAAGAGAGAAAAGCCCAGAGACTGTTTGATTACGTTGAGATCAAAGGAGGAAAGGGACAAGATTTTGGGCCTGCACTACGGAAGCTCCCTGAACATTTCGGACAAAAGAATTGAGATTTTTAAGGACATTCCTAAACAGCTGTTGGATCTTAGATCTGAATATTTGGACTTAGTAAAACTGCTGAGAAGCAACTCAATCATCTTTAGGTGGGACTTTCCCCAAGGATTATCTTTTACCTTTAGAGGGAAGAAGATTAAAATTAGAACTTTGGAAGATAGGGATAAGTTTTTGACTGCCTACGGAGAGGACCTTCATAAAGGACTTGAACTACCCTCAGGGCCTGAACCACCACAGGTGCCTGTACCTCAGAACCCTGAAGACTCACAGAACAAAATACCATCCCAAGGAAACTAAACAGATCTATCCAGGATGTCTCTGCAACTTTTAAGTTGGAATATAAATGGCTGCAACAGTCCGGAAAAAAGGAAGAAAATCTTTCACATATTAAAAAAGGAGCAACTAGACATTACTTGTTTACAAGAAACACATGTGACTAGGCTCCACAGAAAAATATTGGTAAATAAAAGGTTAGGCCAAGAATTTATATCTTCGGACTCAGTTAAGAAGAGAGGAGTGGTGATATATGCAAAGGAGAGCCTCTCACCAAAATTTTTATTTAAAGATGAACATGGAAGAATTTTGGCAATTGAAATACAGCACCAAGGAGAGAAAATTTTGATATTAGGAATTTACGCTCCAAATGAAGGGAAATCAGAATTTTACAAGAAGTTGCATGAGATTATGCTGGATTATCTGGACTATGATAACATCATCATGATGGGAGATATGAATGGGATCGTTTCAACGAACATGGATAGGTCACAAAGCCAAAAGGTTACTAAAGAAGGCAGACTACCAAAGACCTTTTTTGAAATGACAGACAACATGGACTGGATTGATATATGGAGGACAAAGAACCCCTTAGGGAAAGAAGGAACATTTTTCTCTGAAGCCCAACTGACTTGGACAAGAATTGACCAAATATGGATTTCTAGAGGTCTGGCTCCTAAGGTGAAGAAAGTGGAAATCTGCCCAAAGACCTGCTCCGATCATAACGCGTTGAAAATGGACATGACATTATTACCAACCGGCTCCTTTAGATGGAAGATGAATGACAACTTGTTTAGAGATCAGGAGATTATCAAGAAGGCCAAAAAAACAATAAAGGACTATTTTGAGATAAATTTGAACACTGCTGTGGAAAAAAGAACAATCTGGGACGCAAGCAAAGCTGTGATGAGAGGGTTCTTGATACAACAGAACGCCATAAAGAAAAGACTACAAAATGAGAAAAAGGACAAGATTTTGGGGAAAATTAAAGAGTTAGAGAAGAAACTAAGAGTAAACCCGAAGTCACAGCCGATTTTGAGAGAAATTAAACTTCATCAGGCACAATATTCTAAACTGATAAACCAGGAAATAGAATGGAAGATTAAATCAATGAAACAAAAAACATTTGAATCGGCTAATAAATGTGGGAAACTGCTGGCTTGGCAGTTGAAGAAGAGACAAAAGCTGAACATAGTAACAAATTTGGAAATAGAAGGAAGGAATATTCAGAACCCGGTGGAAATTAGAAAATGTTTCCAGAAATATTTTAAGAAATTATACACTCAAGGGCCACAAAAGGAGGAAGAGATTGCAAAATTTTTGGAGAAAAATGGACTTAAAAAACTATCACAAGAAAATAGATCACTCCTGAATAGTAAAATAACACGATTAGAGATAGAACAGGCCATTCAGAATATGAAGTTGGGCAAGTCTCCAGGGCCAGATGGCTTGACCTCCAAGTACTATAAGACATTAAGTGACTATTTGATTCAACCACTGATGGAGGTCAGCAATGAAATTATGGAGGGAAAGAAGGCGCCTGAATCGTGGAAGGAAGCTTTCATCACATTGATACCAAAATCAGAAACTGAAAAGACACAACTTAAGAACTACCGTCCCATTTCCCTTTTAAATGTGGATTACAAAATATTTGCTGATGTTTTGGCAGGAAGACTCAAAAGAGTTTTAAATGAGATAATTCATAAAGACCAGGCAGGCTTTCTCCCAGGAAGACATTTATTTGCTAATACAAGGAACATTATTGACATTTTGGAACTTTTGCAAACAAATATTAACACTAAAGCAGTTCTAATTTTTATAGACGCGGAGAAGGCCTTCGATAACATTTCTTGGAAATTTATGAAGGGGAATTTAAAAGAAATGGGAGTGGGGCGGGGTTTTGAAAATGGGATTGACGCGATTTATTCAGAACAAAAGGCAAAACTGATAGTCAACAATGTGGTTACAGAAGAGTTTAAGATTGAAAAAGGGACACGACAAGGCTGCCCGATTTCCCCCTTGCTGTTTATTTCTGTCCTGGAGGTGCTCTTGAACTTGATTAGAGGGGACCGGTTGGTGCAAGGGATTCAGATCGGAGCGAAACAATATAAACTTAAAGCTTTTGCAGATGACCTTGTTTTGACATTGCAAGAGCCAGAATCTAGTACAAAAAGAGTGTTACAATTGATTCAGGACTTTGGTCGGGTAGCGGGCTTTAAACTAAACAAACAGAAAACTAAGGTGTTGGGAAAAAACTTGACAGATGCAGAGTCAGAACGGTTTCAGAGAGAAACAGAACTAACTGTGGTTAAAAAAGTAAAGTACCTAGGGGTAAACATAACAGCAAAAAATCTGAGTCTATTTAAGGATAATTATGAAAAATGTTGGTCTGAAATTAAGAGAGACTTGGACAGTTGGTCAAAATTGAAGCTTTCTTTGTTAGGCCGAATTGCTGCTATTAAGATGAATGTATTGCCTAAGATGTTGTTTTTGTTTCAAACATTGCAAATTGTGGATAAGACGGAGTGCTTCAGGAAGTGGCAGAGAGATATTTCTAAATTTGTCTGGCAGGGCAAAAAGCCCAGAATTAAGTTTAAGATATTAACTGATGCGAAAGAAAGAGGGGGCTTTGCCCTGCCAGACTTAAGGTTGTACTACGAAGCCGCAGCTTTCTGCTGGCTAAAAGACTGGCTACTTCTAGAGGACACTGATGTGTTAGATTTAGAAGGTTTTAACAATGCATTTGGCTGGCATGCATACTTATGGTATGACAAAGTTAAGATCAATAAGGCCTTTAAGAACCATATTGTCAGGAAAGCAGTGTTTAATGTCTGGACAAAATACAAAGACCTATTGGAAAATAAAACTCCAAGATGGCTATCACCTCTGGAGGCTAAGGCCCGAAAAAGACCCAATATGGAGGCCAAATGGCCGAAATATTGGGAAATAATAGAGAAAGAGGGCAACAATTGGAAATTGCAGAGTTTGGAAAAAATGAAAGACAAAGTGCGAGACTGGTTACATTACGCTCAGATTCAAGAAATTTTTAAAAAGGATAAAAAGTTAGGATTCCAGGTGGAGAAATCGAAGTTGGAAACAGAATTGTTAGAACCTAAGACTAAAGTACTCTCAAGAATGTATAACTTGCTGTTGAAATGGAATACACAAGATGAAATGGTTAAGTCGGCCATGATAAAGTGGGCACAGGATATTGGGCATAATATTATGTTTGAGGATTGGGAAAGGTTGTGGACCACGGGGATGAACTTCACGGCATGTAATGCTCTGAAGGAAAATGTAATGAAAATGATATATAGGTGGTACATGACCCCAGTTAAACTAGCCAAAATATGCCATGTGCCAGACAATAAATGTTGGAAATGTAAGGAAAATGAAGGAACATTCTTTCACCTCTGGTGGACTTGTCCCAGGGTGAAGGTCTTCTGGGAAATGATATATAATGAGCTGAAAAAGGTATTTAAGTATACCTTCCTTAAGAAACCAGAGGCCTTCCTCCTGGGCATTGTCGGCCAGATGGTGCCAAAGAAGGACCGAACATTCTTTTTGTACGCAACAGCAGCAGCAAGGATACTTATCGCCAAGAAGTGGAAAACTCAAGATCTACCCACTCTGGAAGAATGGCAGATGCAGCTGATGGACTATATGCAACTGGCTGAGATGACTGGCAGAATTCGAGACCTGGGAGAAGAGAGGGTTGAAGAAGATTGGAGGAAATTTAAGACTTATTTACAAAAATATTGTGATTTGGTGGAAAGTTAAGTAGGATGTTTGATCATAAATAATTGGCCACCACAAAATCGGATCGAAATGGGATGTAAAGTGAGATTAAGAGAAATTAATTTACAGAGGATTATATTTAAATAAGTGGTTATAAAATTTGCAAATTAGATGATAAATTGCTGGGAAAAATTTATGATGATGAAAATGGCAGCGGGAGATGTGAGGAAGTCCAAAGAAGTCATGAAACTCTGTTGAGATAAAAGAAAGGTTGTTTATCTTTGTACTTTATTTTGTAAAAACCCCTAATAAAAATTTATTAAAAAAAAAAGATAAGTTCCAGTCTAAAGTCCTTAGGTGAACAATCATTTTTTAGTCTTGCCTTTGACAGAGTCCTGACAATTGATATTCACAAGTTTGCAATTATTGCCTTGCTCTGCTTCAGCACAGATTTATTTTTTTTGGCATAGCAACGCTTAATTATTTGCACAAAGCCTCCCAAACAAATGGATGACACATCAGGCTCAGTGCCACATGGCGCCATGCGCTCACTTGGTGTGGGATCTGCACCCCACTCCGCCATCCAGTCTCCAGCTAAAGTTCCAGTGCTTCGCAACCAAAACCTGAACATAAAGGCTAAAATAGAATGTGGGAAATGTAATTTTTTCTTTGGATGCAAAGCCGACTACCAAATTTCAATCAGACACTCATGTCACCCAAGTACAGATTGTGGTAACATCAGAAAAATATTGGAGCGGAGGATTCAGAAGAGGGAAAGCACATTTAGCAGGGCGTATGTCTTTGTCCCACATGTTAGATTTCTGGAAAAAGAAATAACAGTGCATTTCAAATTAATACTTCAACTCTAAATAATTTTAAGCTGATATTAGCCCAATTTATTTTGATTGCGTTCACTTTTTCAAAGTGCTTAGGATTCCACCCTTATTTTAAATTTCCTGTTTGGGATTCTATTATATTATAATACACACACACACCATATTTTTGCATGTACAACACGCCCATATGTATAAGATGCCCCCTATTTTGGGGGACTCAAAATTAAGAAAACGCTCAGAGTTGTTTTTTGTTTGGGGAGGGTTGTTGAGCTTTGGGGGGGGGGGATTGACGAAAATCACTCACCTGCATGAACATCACAATGGCTGCTTATCGTCTGTCCCCTCGCTGGCAGAAGCCGCCAATCACCTGCCCAATTTACACGGAGACAGCCAATCAACAACAGCCCTTGCCACAGCCCCCGATAACATGCCCAATAGCCAATGACAATCTCAAGCTCACGGCAGCAGCCAATCACACATCTCCCCTATGCACTATCCATGTATAAGATGGCCCTATATTTTTACCTTATTTTATAATTAAAAATAACCTTGTCTTATACACAGAAAAGTACGGTACTGTATATGGGGAAAGTGCCCTTCAAGTACTAATGGAGACCCAGCAACGAAATTGTAAGGAGGATAGAGCTCCTTACTGGGGGAGTGTACTGAACCCCTCACCCCATCAGACATTTATGTATGCAGAGAATAAGAATCATAGCTAGAAGGGACCTTGGAGATCCCAGAACTCCATTCAGAACACATAAAACCAGCAAGTCCTGTATTCTATGCAAGGATGTTGGGGTGTGCAGGAACAGCTGCCCGCTAACTCTCACCTGAAAGTACCATTTGTGAATATTGGCACATCTTTTTATTTTCATTTATTTATTGAATTTATATGCCACCCTATACCCTGAGGGTTGTCCACATTGCTATTGCAATTTGTGTGTTAGTAGCAAACCAGAAAGCGGGGGTGGGGTGAGGGTGGGAGCGGGACCTTTACAGAGTTAATGTCAATGTTTAAACATATTAAAGTGATGTTCTTGCTTCTTTGCCCCAGCTTTGCTAAGGGTGTCGTTTCTCTTTTCCTGTCTCTTTACTAATTTACATAAATGCAGTTGTTTCTTTGTGGTAGGCACATCTCCAGAGCTTCGTGCGGCTCATGAAAAATTAATCCGAGATCCATTATTATTTGTGCACTATGTTAATAATGGATTAGATGTGCAAACAGCCTGGCTGTGGATGGAATAGGTGGGCACGCTTTGGCTAGACCAGTCAAAGCTGTTGCTGTTGCTGAGACTACCCTTTTATAACATGTAAAGACTCTAATGCTTATTGGTTTGCTCTTTCACCGGGGGCAGAGGAAGAGGACTTGGTGCATAAAGCAGTTGCATCCAAGAGGTACCCATCAAATGTGTTAGCGAGGATATATTTTGAGTATTGATCAAAACACTCTCCCCTGGTGCATGGATGATTAATTCACTATTAACTCATAAGCTATGACTAAACCAAAGAATACATTTTAATAAGTGGCAGTACTTCCTCTAAAGTGCAGGCTGTAATATAATGCTCAATATCAGTCAAGCTGCCTGGAGCACTGTGTATTTATGTCTTCTATATGCACGGACAGGAAGTTCATCCTAATATTTAGGCCATTAAAAATTATTTCTTCATTTGTCACGAGTTCTTCTGCTTGGGGTGTGAGATTACTCAACGCTTTGCTTAGGGTATTGTTTAGGCTCAGAATGGCCTCAGAGCCCACCATAACCTCTAATATTCACAGAAGGGGTTCTAGTGAGTCTGGAAAGCTCAGTTGGCTAGAGCATGGTGTTGATAATGCCAAGGTTGCAGGTTCAATCCCTGTATGGAACAACTGCATATTCCTGTTCTACGATTCTGTGATTCTTCTCATCATAGGCTATCCAGACTTTTTGTTGTTGTTTAGTCATTTAGTCGTGTCCGACTCTTCGTGACCCCATGGACCATAGCACGCCAGGCACTCCTGTCTTCCACTGCCTCCCACAGTTTGGTCAAACTCATGCTGGTAGCTTCGACAACACTATCCAATCATCTCGTCCTCTGTTGTCCCCTTCTCCTTGTGCCCTCCATCTTTCCCAACATCAGGGTCTTTTCCAGGGAGTCTTCTCTTCTCATGAGGTGGCCAAAGTATTGGAGCCTCAGCTTCAGGATCTGTACTTTGAGTGAGCACTCAGGGCTGATTTCCTTCAGAATGGATAGGTTTGATCTTCTTGCAGTCCATGGGACTCTTAAGAGTCTCATCCAGCACCATAATTCAAAAGCATCAATTCTTCGGCGATCAGCCTTCTTTATGGTCTAGCTCTCACTTCCATACATTCTCACTACTGGGAAAACCATAGCTTTAACTATACGGACCTTTGTTGGCAAGGTGATGTCTCTGCTTTTTAAGATGCTGTCTAGGTATGTCATTGCTTTTCTCCCAAGAAGCAGGCGTATTTTAATTTTGTGACTGCTGTCACCATCTGCAGTGATCATGGAGCCCAAGAAAGTAAAATCTCTTACTGCCTCCATTTCTTCCCCTTCTATTTGCCAGGAGGTGATGGGACCAGTGGCCATGATCTTCGTTTTTTTGATGTTGAGCTTCAATCCATATTTTGTGCTTTCCTCTTTAACCCTCATTAAAAGGTTCTTTAATTCCTCCTCACTTTCTGCCATCAATGTTGTGTCATCTGCATATCTGAGGTTGTTGATATTTCTTCCGGCAATCTTAATTCCGGCTAGGGATTCATCCAGCCCAGCCTTTAGCAGCTATTATGTTTCTTTGCCTCCCCTTCCATTACAGAAGCCCTCGCAGTTCTGTTCCTCTATTCACAGAGACAGTTTGGTTTGATTTTGCCCTCATCTAGGACATGTCTACTTCATAAACATGCCTAGGATTTCACTGCATACTTTTTATAACCCTTATCACCTTTTAGATTAATTTCTAAATTTGTGTTTAGCCTCATCTTGTGCTTTTATGCTGAATTTTGCTTCTATTGTTTATTGCATTTAAAAAGGTGTGTTATTCCTTGCTGCACTTTGTTACAGCCCAGCCTAGAAATACTGTTACTGATTAAAATATATAAATAGAACAGCACACTATTTTTTTTCTTGCTCAAAGGACAATGAAGAAAATTTCTAAATATTAAAGAAACCTTCTTCCTGTATAGAGAACACCAGAATTCAATCCATCAAATGATCATGCTATGGCTTTAATTAAACCAACAGATTTGTCACTTGATCTCTTATTATCTTTAATTTAAAAAATGCACCTCTCTTGAACTAACGAGTCATCAAGTGGTCATAATAATTTCCCCTCTAATGCTTCTCAATGACCTCCATTTTGAAACTGAAGAGTAAATGTTATATATGTTACCTAATGGTCAGACTGATAGCAGTTTTGTGATGCAATGTCACCTGGAGAGAACAATATTCTTATTCCTAGAGTTGAAGTAGGATAACACTTGTTATCTCCCTTTCCCTGAAGTAAATGTGTTAGGTCATCCCAACCCAGGGAAGGGAACTATTATGCCTTAAATAACCTGGCTGTGCAAGCTCTGCAGAGATAAACTCTGCATCTCTCTCTTGCCATTAATGAACAACAATTGAGGTCACAACTTTACTTGACGTGTTGGTGGGAGATCTGTGATTAGATCTCCACAGGAGCAATTCAGATCAGGACTGTGGTTGCTTGAGAAGGGGGAGTTAACTCTGTGTGTGTGTGTGTGTGTGTGTGTGTGTGCGCGCGCACACACACACACACACACTATTTTCTGAGTGCTGAGGTCCTGATCCAAATCTCACCACCACCTGTAGCTGCAATTGCCGTCTAAATAACCCACTGTGAATGAAATCATGGATCTCATCTCATCTCATCTAGTTGTATCCTGAGTTGAAAGTAGGTGAACACAAGGAGTCAAAAGATCTCCACACATCCATACAGCAGTTGTGTATACAAATGAGTCTCTTCTGTTGTGCACACCTAAGCAGTGGGTAGTGTTGTTTTTTTTGTTTTTTGTTTTCACCAGCAGTGGGTAGTGTTAGGTGGTGTCTGGTGACCACTCCCATCAGCCCAGACATGGAGATCCAGCTCCAAGGGCCTTCTGGCAGGGAACCAGACAGAGAGCCTCCTCAGTTGAGGCGCCCGCCCTGTGGAACACCCTCCCATCAGATGTTAAGGAGATAAACAAATATGCAACTTTTAGAAGACATCTGAAGGAAGCACTGTGTAGTGAATTTTTTCATGTTTGATGTTTTATATTGTGTTCTTTTTTTTAAAATTCTTTTTATTAAATAGCTTTCATAACACAGACATATGCAAAATAGATAAAAGAAAAACAATTAAAGAAAAAACAACACAAAGTACAGCTGCACACTGAGCACAGTAGCCCGTGAATTAAAGAAAAAAAAAGGCACTAAAAAAAAAGAAAGAAAGAAAAACCGGGAAAATTAAAGAAAAAAGTGAAAGAAAAAACTTAGTGTATATAACAGTTAACACCCATCACCTGACCTCCTTCCCTGCTGATTTCAGGTTTCCAGTTTTAATAGTTTCCTTTTTACAGCTGGTGTTGATATTTAGTTTGTACACCGGAAGTTTTATACCAAACCTGCTATAGTTGGTAAGTTTCTAAAATTTCCTTCTATATAAGCCATAAATTTGTTCCAATCTTCATTTAACTTTGCACTTTTTTGGTTTCTAATTCTTTGCGTCATTTTTGCCAATTCGATGAAGTCGTATAGTTTTAATTGCCAATCCCTCACCGTTGGTATGGTTGTACTTTTCCAGTTTTGGGCGATTAGCATTCTGGCCGCTGCCATTGAATATTGAAATAGGGTTTTATCTTCTTTCTTTATCTCATCTCCAACAATCCCTAGTAAAAAGGCCTCTGGTTTTTTGGGGAATGTGTATCTAAATATTTTTTTTAACTCATCATATATTTGATTCCAAAAATTTTTCATTACCTCACATGCCCACCACATATGTATAAAATTACCTTCTTTTGTTTTACATCTCCAACAGGCCTTATCTCCAGTCCTATACATCCTACTTAGTTTTTCTGGTGTTAAGTACCATCGATATATCATTTTTTCTAAATTTTCTCTAATTGCAGCGCTTGCCGTGAATTTCATTCCCTCATTCCACAATTTTGCCCATTTCTCATATTCTATGTTATGTCCCAAATCTATCGCCCACTTGACCATGACTTCCTTAATTTCTTCGTCTTTTGTGTCCCACTCCAGTAATATGTTATACATTTTAGACAATAATTTAGATTTACTCTCGATTATCTCAATCTGAAATTTAGATTTCTTTTCGTTCATTCCTATTTTTTTATCTTCCGTCCATCTTGCGTTAATCTGATGATACTGTATCCAACCCGTCAGCTTCTCTTTTAACTCCTCGTATGGCCTTAATTTCCAGCTATTTTGAGATCTAACTAATAAATCTTCATATGTCAATCTTTGATCTTCTTGGTTTATTTTTTTAATTGTTAGGATATTTGTTGGGCATAACCACCAAGGTGTTTTCCCCTCTAGCAATTTTTTATTTTTTTCCCAAACTTCATACAGGGGGCCTCTGATGATGTGATTCGAAAATCCTTTATGGGGCTTCTCCTTATTTGACCAAAGGTAGGCATGCCAGCCAGACCTATTATCTGCCCCTTCGAGATCTAATAAATCGGTGTTCTCCAAGGTTATCCATTCCTTAACCCAACATAAACAAGCAGCTTCGTAATATAGTTTTAGATTAGGGACTGCGAGCCCTCCTCTCTCCTTTCGGTCCGTGAGTAATTTAAACCTGATCCTTGGCCTTCTTCCCTGCCAAATGAATCTTGAGAGAGTTTTCTGCCAGTCTTTGAATATTTTGGACCCTCTAATAACAGGAATATTTTGAAACAGAAACAGCATCTTAGGGAGTATATTCATTTTTATAGCCTCCATCCTACCCAGCCAGGAGAGGTTAACTCTGTTCCAAACATCCAGGTCTTTTTTGATTTTATTCCACGTTGCCGAGTAGTTGTCTTCAATCAGGTTTATATTTTTTGGTGTGAGCCATATTCCTAAATATTTTATTTTTTTTGCCACTTTAATTCCGTTTTGTCTCTCTAATTTTTCTTTTATATCGTTACTCAGATTCTTTATCAGCATTTTGGTTTTAAATTTATTCAGTTTGAAACCAGATAGTCTACCGTACTCCTCTAAGACTTCCAGCGCTCTACCCAGACTTCCTTGCGGCTCTTCCAAGGATAACATCAGGTCGTCCGCATAAGCTTTTAGTTTGAACTCCTTTGATCCAATTTTTATCCCTTGTATCTCAGGCATTGATCTTATTTTATTCGCCAAAACTTCTAAAACTATGATGAATAAGAGCGGGGAGAGAGGGCAACCCTGTCTTGTTCCCTTCTCGATCTTGAATGTGTTTGTAAGGTTATTATTTATCACCAGTTTAGCAGATTGGATTGAGTATATTGCCTGTATTCCTTTCATAAATTCTCCCTCTATCCCTGCCTTTTCTATGGATTTTAATAGAAACGACCAAGAGACGTTATCAAACGCCTTCTCGGCGTCTATGAAGACCAGAGCTGCAGGGATATCATTATTAATCTCCAGGTGTTCAATTATGTTTATAACATGTCTCACGTTATCTTTCAGAAATCTATTTGGGAGGAAACCCGATTGGTCCTTGTGGATTAGATTTGTTAAACATCTTTTCAATCTGTTTGCCATAATTTCAGCGTATATTTTATAATCATTGTTGAGCAAAGATATTGGCCTGTAATTCTTCATATTCAATTTATCTGTGTCTACTTTGGGGATTAATGTTATAAAGGCTTCCCTCCAGGAGTCGGGTATCCTCCCTCCTCTCAAGATATTATTCATCGTATCACAAAGCGCTGATGTCAGTTGGCTTTCCAAAACTTTGTAATATTTGGCCGAAAGGCCGTCCGGTCCTGGTGCCTTACCCAATTTCATTTTTTTTATCGCATTCTGTATCTCTTCTGTGTTTATGGGTCTGTTTAATTGGCGTCTTTCTTCCTCTGTGACAATCTTCCCTTTACATTTCTCTAAATATCTTTCTATTTGGATTGGATCCTCTTCTCCTTTCTTGTATAGCTCCTCATAGAATTTAAGAAAATTATTTTGTATTCTTTTTGGGTCTACTATCAGTTCTTCCTCAACCATTATTTTGTTTATCACATTTTGTTTTTGTCTTTTTCTCAATTGCCAGGCCAAAAATTTCCCCGTTTTATTCGCTGATTCAAAATATCTTTGCCTCATTAACTTAATTTTCCATTCAATTTCTTGGTTCATTAACATCGAGTATTGTGTTTGTAATAATTTCGTTGTTTGTAGGCTTTGTTCATCTTTCGGGTATTCTATTAATTTTTTCTCACACTCCCTTAGCTGTTTAAGTATTTCCTCCTTCTTTTGCTGTCTTATTTTCTTCTTATAATTGTTTTGCTGAATGAAAAAGCCTCTTATGACCGCTTTACTAGCATCCCATGCCACTTCTATGTTTGTTCCTGTGTTAAGGTTTAGGTCAAAATACTCTTTTAACGTGGCTTTGGTTTTTTCAATAATCTCGTCATTATCTAATAAATATTCGTTCAGCCTCCATCTGAAGCCCCCCTGCGATGTTCCTTTTATCTCCAGTGTTATTGAGTTATGATCAGAAAGGGTTCTCGGTTGGATTTCACATTTCGTGGCTCTTAAGGTGAGTTCCCTCGAGGTCCAAATTTGGTCTATTCTGCCCCAGCTTTTATGCACCTCTGAGAAGAAGGTAAACTGCTTTTCTGTTGGATGCTTGTGTCTCCATATATCTATTAGGTCCATATTTTCTTCCAGGTCCTGAAATGTTTTTGGTAACTTTCCTTGGTTTCGTTTTCTCTTTTCTGAATATCTATCAATTTCCGGTGTCGGCACTGCATTAAAGTCTCCCAGTAATATCATCTTGTCATTTCCTAATTCTAATATCACTTGTTCTAATTTCCTAAAAAATTCTGGCTTATTTGAATTTGGCGCATATATGTTTACCACATTAATCTTTTCCCCCTGGAAATTGATTTGAACCCCCAAAATCCTTCCTTCTTCATCCTTATAAATCAATTTAGGTTCCCATTTTTCATTGACATATGTTGTTACTCCTTTTTTTTTCTCTGCCATGGAGTTTATAAATTCTATTCCTAAGTTCTTATTTACTAAAATGTGCTTGTGCTTTTTGGCTACATGAGTCTCTTGTATACAGATTACGTCCAATTTTTTCTTTTTCAACATGTTTACAATTTTATTCCTTTTAGTTTTTTCGTTCAAGCCGTTCACGTTCCATGTTAAAATTTTAAGATTCATTATCACTTTTATCTAACAATAAGTCAGTAATTTACTGGTTTAAGTTTTACCAATTTAAATTCGGGTGGTTTTGTCCTCTGTTTCTTCTTCTTCCTCACCCTCCTCTTCCTCCTCTGTCTCCTCCCCCTCCCTCCCCACCCCTCCCTCCATCCCCCTGCCCCCTTCCCCCCTCCCTCCCACTCCTGCACCGGCCCTCTCTTCTCTTTCTCCACTCTTCCCTCCAACTCTCTCCTCCACCCCCCCGAGATCTTTATCATATCTACGTAAAAACTTACTGACTTCCTGATTGTCCATTATCTTGAATCTTTTCCCCTTGTAGAAAAAGGAAATCCCTTCGGGGAATTCCCATCTATGTTGTATACCATTCTTTTTTAAAATGTTAACTATCTGTTTGTAGTTCTCTCTCTTACGAAGGAGTCTGATTGGTATTTCTTTAAAAATGATAATTGGTCTTCCATCAATTACCAATTTCTTCTGGTAACTTTCCCTTAAGATTACGTTTCTCATCTCTATTGATTTGAAGATCACTAAACAATCTCCTGGAACCTTTTTCAGTCTGTTATGCTTAGGTCTTATTTTTATCCTAAAGACGTTTTCTATCGTTTGTGCCATTTCCTCTTCTTTTAATGCTAACCACCTCGCCAGTTCCTTAATCATTTTCTTTTTAATGTCCTCCTCCACCTCTTCTCCCACTCCTCTGAACTTTAAGTTTAGCTGTTTTTGTTTCATTTCCATCATTGCTAAGTTGTCCAGAACTTGATCTTGACTCTTACTCAGCTCTCCGAAATTCTCCTTTGTTTTCTCAACTTCTTTCCTCTGGTCTTTCATCTCTCTTTGTATCTTTTTGTTTGAGTCTTCTAAAGCCTTTGTTCTGGTCGTGAGTTCATTTATTCTGTTTGACATTTCCCCTACCACCCCCTCTATTTTCTTATCAAAAGATTCCTGCATCTCTCCTAGTTTTTTTCCCATGTATGTCTCATTCTGTTTAAATTCCTCTTTTATTTTCAACCATAAAGCATCTAGGTCTCTGATTTCCTCTTGTTTCGAGGATTTCCTCTCTATTGGTGTTCCTGCTGACTTCTTCCCATCCTTTCCCGCCATCTGCCCAGCCCACATCCTCCCTCCCTAAATTTTCAATTATATACAAGCTTAAGAGTCCTTTAGCTCTCCCCTAAAGGGCGCACAATCTTTGGTAATTTTAGTAATCTCAGCGGGGGGTGCTGATCTACCCCTTGGACAGGGCAGGGTAGCGTTACTAAATTCCACCGTCAGGTCGTCTTAAGAAGCCCTATCCAAATCAGCAATCAACGGCAATCCCCACGTTATAAATGGTGGCTTGGCCCAACCAAGTCTTGTTCAATCCCCTTATTTAGGTCTCAGCTACTGTTCGTCGGCGAGCATACAAAATCACAGCTTATAATCAGCTTAAAGGGTTGTCATACATAAATGTAAAAATACTGTAATTAGAGGGGGGGGAAATTAGAGGAGGAGGCCAAAGGGAAAGAGGGGAGAAAGGGAAAAGGTGGAGAGGGAAGGGGAGATGGGATGGGGGGGGGGGTAGAAAAGGGAAAGGAAAGGAAAGGGGAAAAAGCGAAGGGGAAAAATGAAAGTCCTTCTTTTTTCAATTTTAAAGCACGTCGGAGGGGGTTAGGGTTAGGGTTAGGGTTTTATATTGTGTTCTTATAACTGCTGGAAGTTTCCCAGAGTGGCTGAGGCAACCCAGTCAGATGGGTGGGGTACTACTACAACGTATTATTATTATTCACAGGGCAGTAGGCAGTGAAGCCAACAGTAGGTGGAACCAAAGTCACCTAGGGTTGCCATACGGACATAGCTAGGAATTGGTCATCCTTAACAGCTCAAAAACTGAGATTTTGCAAGCCTACCAATGGCAGTCAGAGTCTGTTTTCCTTCCACCCTTCTCCCTGTTAAGTTTTACTAAGGAGCAGGGAGCTGACAGCCAGTTCCTCCCCCTCGAAAAGCTGTAGCTGAGCTTGGTGAATATAAGGACTTGGTATAAGGTAGCTTCCCATGTTTCTTAGAATGTTTCTTCCGATGTTTCTTAGAATACCTCCAAGCAAGTGAAACAATGGATCTACTGATCTCCCTTTTAGAGGGCCCTATTAATAAAAGGTTTTGGAACAATTATCCTAATAAGAGCTAGCGATGACATTATTAAGAACCAATTACCCTATCTTGTCTTTATATCTATAAATTAAAGCCTCGGCTTGCCTTTGTCTTACACTCTACCATGGCCAATTGTTCAGCAATTGACCTCTATCCTCATCTTAACTTATTCTATGCCATGACCTTTCAAGAAGTGTGTTCTGAAGAGGATGAGTCACGGCAACATGTCTCTAATAACATGGCCGTGGGGCCAGATTTTTCTAAACAGAACAAATGTAGATACCTAAACTGTATTGTTAAGGTCCTGAGGTTTATGGCAAATCTGGACACTTTTGGTCCTTCGATGCTAAGCAGGGAGGTAAATACCATGGAATCCTTGACTTTTCTGGGTAAAATAGCAAAGGGTCATCCACTTTGGAACTTTGGAGAAGTCATTAAAATCATTGCTTTGATTAACCTGGAGTGGTTCCTGAAAAGGGAAGTAAAAAATGCTTAGATGATTAAATCGTTGCTGTAGTGTATAACCTGATTCAGTGGCTGAAACAACTGCAAGGCGCTTTCAGGATGCCTGGGGTGAAGGAATGGAAACAATGAAGTTGGTGGGGTGGGTTTTGGGGTTCTAGTGTTATGGTGTTGGCTTGGACAACAGACCAACACATTTTTGTTAAGCAGTTGATTGATTGTGTGCCAAAAAAGGGAAATATCCGGCTCATGGAAATCTCTCAACCCTTTCTTTGAGTTCCTGGCAAACAATGATCTCCCACCCTCAACAGCAACAAGACATATTTCATAGGCACATCCAGCTTTATATCAGTAAGGCTTTTGACAAATTCTCCTGCGATATTCTTGTGGAGAAGCTGGTAACATGTGGACTGGATGAGGAAACTATCAGGTGGATTTGAAGCTGGTTGACTGACTGAACCCAAAGACTGCTCACTTTTGTACATGAAAAAGGACACCTTGTCCTTTTCCTCAACCAGGAAAATGGCTAGGACCTCCCCTGTCCACAACATCTAAAGAGGGAGCTCAACCCAAAGACCATAGAGTCCAGACTCTAAAATTACCTAAATGTACCACTGAAGGGCATGCTCTTGCACAGAAAATAAAACAAATGCCCTCATTTTTCCCACTCACTCCAGAACCCTGTGTGGTTCTGCAATGCCTAACTGTGTCCATGGATTTCCAAATGCATTTGGTGGTGGTGCAATGCTGGTTTACTCCTTTTTGTGAGTGCTAATCTCCCTATTCCATCAACAGTGAAATGTTGTGCATTTTTAATCAGAAGTTAGTCCCACTGTGCTCAGTGGAGCTTGCTCCCAGCACAGTTTACATAGAATTGCTTATTTATTTCGATTACTTACATAGCACCTTTTGCACAAGTCACAAGGTGGTTAGCAGCAAAATCAAGCAAGGTGGTTGTTTTTTTTAAAAGGCAGGACAAAAATAGACTAACACAACCCATAACTTTTTTTAAAAAAAAATAATAAACTTAAAAAACATGATGCAGCAACCTATAACAATTTATGTGGCAAGATGGGACGTAGGCAAGATAAGTATAAGAGGAAGTACGGGCATTAAGATAGAGAATAGGAGAACATAACAAATACTATGTTTCTTCCCTCAGATCTAAGCTTCTGTAGCAGATTTAACACGATGTTCCATTACGTGAAAGGCTGCTTTTTAAAAAGATCTAAAAATTGTTAATTTTGACTGTCAGTTACCACCAGAGCAGTTGCTGTTTGCTGAAAACCAACAAATACATTTTTTTAAATGAAAGTGTAATATTTTAAAGCTTTTTCAGGCACCTTCCCAGCCTTTGAAGACCTGGGATGAGGGATTTAGGCAGAGTGCATTTTTTCATAACCTTAAATTTTAAATAATACTATCAGGGGTTTGTTTTGTTTTGTTTTTATATATAAAAAAATCAGTATATAATCTCAGTATAAATGGTGAGCATTTAAGGTCCCCAACCCTAATCTCCAGGTTGCCATCTAATTGGATTTTATTCTGATCCTGATCTGATTTTAGGATGTATTTTAATTGATTGCCTTATTTTATGTTAATGTGTTATACATTTGATGTTACCCGCTCTGAGCCTGGTTTTGGCCAGGGAGGGTGGGGTATAAATAAAAATTATTATTATTATTATTATTATTATTATTATTATTATTATTATTACCGAAAAGTGGCAATGCAAAGTAGACTTAATTGTTTTGTTGTGTAATTTTAATTATGAATGTTTATATTTTATTGTATTTGTAATTAGTTTGTATACTTGTAAACTGCCTATTTTGATATTAAGTAATATGTACATACATACAGTATCTGACATAACAATTTTTTTAGGTTTCAAGATTTTCATCAACCATTCTTCCGTTGAAGGTGTTTTCTCTCCTCCTTTCATTTCTGTGCATAGAGAATCCTTGCCACTGTAGTCACATACATAAATAGCATTGAGGGAAAGATTGTGGGATAAGCCACGAAGTACAAACAGTACGTGGGAATAACTTTCACGTGAAGCAATTCAAAGCATCTTACATGTGCTGGCTGTAATGTGTAAATCGGCCTTTCGGAACGAATCATTACTGTTTTACCCATAACTTATTCATCCAAGTTGTAACTGGAAATGCATTAATTGAAAATGATAAATAAGTGGAAGGGCCCTTTATTCATTTAGCAATAAAACTAAAGCCATGATTTTCTTTAATCTCTTCCACTATTTATGTGAGTTTAGTAGCATGTTGAGAGTTGGTAGGCTAACAGAGGCACATTTATCCTTTGGTATTTCAGCTGCCTGCAAGGCCAGAGTATTTCATGCCAGTATAAATGTTGTTTTTTTAAAAAAAATCATATTCCTCAACTCTTGTTTAAACGGATGGTGTGACCTGTGAATTTAATGCACTTATTCTTTTTCCTGTGCCTCCTTCCACAAAGCTCACATTTGTAGGGGCCTACAGAAGCCTATCTCCCAACTAAATCATCGGCCCCTAACCACCCCACTCCACCTTAGAAAGAAGCATTCCCATTTGTCAGAAATAATGATGAAAATCTCATTCCTCCAAGAACGTTGCTGAAACTTAAGCCCTTATTAAGGTCCTCATGGAGAGAGTGAGGCCCACTGAGGTCCACGCCATCACATCTCTCTAAACCAGCCTTTCTGCAGTCCACATGCTGGTGGAGAAGATAGGAAGCACGGAGCCTACTCCAAACATGTAGGCTCCCCAAGTGATTCACACCATCCATTTTAAGCAGTATGATACTAATTTAAACCAGTCATTCCCTCCCCCAAAGAATTCTGGGAGCTGCAGTTTAAAGGTGCTGAGAGCTATTAGAAATCCCCTATTCTCCTTCCAGAATTCCCTGTGAAGTGTGATTCATTGTTAAACAACCCTGAGTACTGTGCTGATGGAGCATTGCTATAGCACTACATTGAATTCTTCTATTTATGTGTATTTTAAAATATATATATATGCTGATTTGGGCCCCTAAGCCCAACTCAGAGTAAACCCCGTGAAATTAATGAACCTCAGTTAATCATGTCCATTAACTTCAGTGGGTATATTCTGAGTCAGACTAGCAATGAACACAACCCTTTATTTAGATGATGATGATTATCATTATTTCAGCTTGTTTTTAAACACCTGGTTTTATCAGCATTTTTATATTTTATGTAAACCAGTTAGTTTTGATGAGTATGTGGTGTATAAATTCTGTTAAATGAATTATTGTTATTGTTGTTGTTGTTGTTATTATTATTATTATTATTATTATTATTATTATTATTATTATTATTATTATTTTATTTTAAAGAGTTCCTATCAGTCACCTCCAGACTGTCAGTGTTTTGTGAGAGAGGTTCAAGCACATTCTGGAACTTTCGGCTTATATTCAGTGACGTAATAAGGCTAAGGTTCCCTTAGTGTAAGGATTTTCCTTGCACGACAGAACCTTCTCCCCGTTCTCTCCCTCCAGCAAATATCCCTAACTCTCTGGAATAAATTTGGGGATGACACATTATGCACATGGAAGACGGGGAGCAGTGAGAGTGATTTCCACTGTGCAATCAGGTATCCTTACACTGGGTTCCTCTAGCACAGGGCTGTCTAACTTCTGAGAGACTGTGATCTCCTCCCACTTTTTTAGGGAGCCAGAGTTGTTGAAGGGTTTTTTTTGGGGGGGGGGATTAGCTGACAGTCCCAAGATCAACCAGGATGGATCGACCATGGACATCCCAAGTCATTTTATTATGGCCCTTAGCTTGGAAAACACTTGCCTGCAAGCGCTCCTGTTGGAGCCTTTACCAACGATGTCATGGGCTTTGAAGACACTCAAACTCAGGACGCAAGGGAGAAACATGCTAAGAGGAAGACATGTTTGGCAAATCCACACTGTGATCAACTCCCACCCAGAAACCTATGTCCCCACTGTGGAAGGACTTATGGATCCAGAATTGGCCTCCACAGTCACTTATGGACTCACTTTTAAAACCGTGTTTATGGAAGACAATCTTACTCAGCTACGAGTGATCGCCAAAGAAAGGAAGAAAGAAAGTACTTAAAGTGGACTGCAGTGTTCTGTCACCCTGTCACAACAAATCCACTCCTTTTTTTCCCTAACAAAGAAACTTTTCCGATTAGGAAAGTGATGGAAAAAATGCAATGAAAAGTGTGGGATGAATGAATGATTAACAAGTTGACATGCAACACATGCAAGCAAATCAGAAATATTTTTCGTTTCCATTTAACTTCTCTGAAAACAAATCATAATGGATGCTCAATAAAGACTGGACATAGTCTAACCACATAAGATTCCATTGTCATCGGGACGAGCCCATGACTAAGGCAGGATATGTGAATATGTTTGAAAAGTTATTTCTTCCTGCTTCCCCCCCCTCTCTCTCCCTAAAACACACGCTTAAGAAAAAGATTTGACATCTTGCCAACAGAGGGCAACAGTCAAGCTATGACAAACCCACATCTATCATTTTTGTGACTTCCAATGACTTAGAAGGACACATAGAAAACCCTCATCTGCTTTTATGGATATGACTGTGTAATTGCAGTGTAATTATGGCAAACAACAGCTCCAGAAAATTATCTTGGAGGAAAACAGCTGGTTCTCTTTAACAAACTGAGATGAAATCTTGTCACTTAAAATAAAACAAAATTCAAAGGGGGTAAAATACTAAAATATAGATACTGGTTATAAAGAGACAAAACCAACAAAAGGACTTTTTAAAAACAAAAATGAAAGGGAAGGGTAAAAAATACAGGAAACTGGGAAATACAAAGCACTAGGTTCTTATCTCACATGGTTTTATTTTGTAAGACAAACAGGTTCCTGCAATATTAACACTTGTGGCTTAAGTTTCACTTATGGGGCATCTCATTTCAAAAAGTGAAAGGGTTGACCCAACAGCCCACACAATTTATCATCCAAACCGATGTCCCACATTCAAACTATTTACAGCAGAAGTTCTTCGTTGCAGAAATATAATGCAATTCAGATCTATGACACCAGTCTTCACCAACCCGGTGCCCTCCAGACATTTTGGACTAAGTTTATCTGAAAAAGTAGCATACAAATTAGCTTTCAAGGTAGTTAAAATAAACACATTAAAAAATAACTTAAATAAATGGTCTGAATGTTATAAAATCCTATAAAAAGCCTTGTATGGCAGTGTACATTTTTGAACAACTGCGGAGTTTGGAGATGTTATCTTTCTTTTAATCCATTTGGGGAGTTATCCTTCTCTTAATCCAAAATTTTGAGGCAATTCAAAGTTGTCAAAAACTGCTCTGGCAGTTTAAGATGCTGGAAAATGGTTTACTTCCACCCATTTTCTTCAGCGAAAAATCTGTTCCCCCCACCCTCCGCTTTTCATCATGTAAGCAAGAGGCATTGTGTAGATGCAATTCTGCCTGCTCTGTTGTGATGAGAATGTCAACATCTACAGCTTGTTGTCAGTAGCCTCACTTCATCTTCTCTCCCAGACTAATGTCTGGTTAAAGATTGTGCGAGAGAGTGTTGTGTTCTCCCCTCCGCCCAGCCTCCTATTTCATTCCTGCATGTCTGTAGTAACCTGTCAACTGTATAACTGTTCCCTTCATCCATCCATACTTCAAGGTCAAACATTTTATGAGGTGTGTTGAGCAACAAGAGACATAGAGATGTGAAATGTGCAGTCCTTCCAAGTTTCAGATGCAGATAAATATTTAGTGGACCTTCATAAAAGGTCAAACTGGTGAGCTTTCAGGATAAAATTAAGCATCATGTCCATACTGCCTCTGAGGCTTATGAAAATAAATCTGCTGGTGGAAGCTGGAAAGAGAGAGAGAGAGAGAGAGAGAGAGAGAGAGAGAGAGAGAGAGAGAGCGCTAAGTAATGTACAATATGCAAAAATCCATATATCGTGGTAAAGTGTGCAGATAGATGCATCTGATAGTGAAAATACAGTGGTACCTCGGGTTAAGAACTTAATTCGTTCTGGAGGTCCGTTCTTAACCTGAAACTGTTCTTAAGCTAAACTGTACAACTTTAGCTAATGGGGCCTCCCACTGCCACCACACCGCTGCCGTGTGATTTCTGTTCTCATTCTGAAGTAAAGTTCTTAACCCGAGGTACTATTTCTGGGTTAGCGGAGTCTGTAACCTGAAGCGTCTGTAACTCGAGGTACCACTGTAACATACAAAATGCATTATTTTTGGGGAAATTGCTTTGCAACAATATTTATATTTTAGAGGAAATTGCATATAACATTGTGTACAGCAGGTGAAATTTGCACAAATATGTTGACAAATTTTCAAGAGGACATTTAAAAAAAAAAAAAATGCAAACTGATGTAGAAATGCCAAGAACTGAAGTTATGATTGGAAAAATGAGAAACTGTGTGAAGCATAAATTGACATATTCACCCATCTGTAACAGGAAGCTCCCTAACAACCTGTTTGAAGACTGATAGATGCCTTTCCTAAATAGATATACTAATTTGAAGACATTCCTTAAGCAGAAGAGCTCCCATCAACCATATCTACCATAGTGGGAAGGGTTCTCAACAAGAACATATCCTGTGTCCATGTGTGCCTCAGTTTCCTAAAAAATAAAGCAGAAACAATCAAACAAACAACATTCCAGGCATTAGTTCACACACCACCACTGTTCACAGTTGGTTATCAGCATTACTGGTGGGAGATCTTTACCAGCAAATAGCTGTGCTTAAAATGACTGCCTTGGCCTTTAGTCTTTACAGGAAGTCTAATGAGGACCTCAGAGGTCATGGTATGACTCATTCAGTGAAGTCATTTTTCCAGTCTTCTGACAAATGCATTATGTGTAGAAGTAATTAAAGAAGCATTTTAAGAACAAGTGATTCCAATAGGACTCACAGATGGTGAAGAAATCTGCTAATACCAATTTCATCCATTTATTTTATTTTTTTAATGTACTAAAGGCATGGTGATTTAATAAAGCAAGTGGATTTGTTTTCAGGCTAAAGCTGGTTGAGGTGTATATGTTTATACATACAATGGCTCTACATACAAAGGCTTTGTCTTTGTTGCGGCCTGACCTTCAAATTAGTCCACTCAGAGAAGTTGGATCTAAGTTTATTGTGCCTTCTTGTTTGCTGAATTTCAGGACATCCATGTGCTTCTGTGCAAGTTATTCTGGACCTGCTTATCTTCTTTTACACCACTGCACCACTGGAAACCATCTAGGGGGCTGCATGCTAAAGGTGGGTGAGGCCAAGTGAAAAAGTTGGTAGAGGTGCATAACAGATACATATATAGACATATATCAGGAATGGGAAACCAGTGACCTTATAGAGGTTGTTGGACTACAACTCCCATTATCGTTGACCACTGGCAATGCTGGCTGGAGCTGATAAGAGGTGGAGTACTCCTATCGACATCTCTGGAGGGCCAAGGGGCCCAATCCCTGATATATATGGGGAACACACATTAACTATTTTGTTGGGCTAGTCAAATATTTTTTCAGTCTAATCCCTGTTCAGACTGTTAAATGGCAATGCAAGGAGAACCTTCTTGGTGGTGATGCCCCAGTTTTTGAACTCTTTCCCATTTGTGATATGGCTGTTGCCTACTTTTCAAAGTTTTAGTTGCCAGCTGAAGACATCATTAGTTGCCTGGGTTTTTAGTGGACTCTTAATACCAGCAATGATGTTTGTAGTTAGTTGGTTGTGACTTTCCTGGCTTGTTTCTAGCAAATGTATTGTGAACTTGGAACCGTTTTAGTTTAGCTCTGAAATTGCTGCCCAGTAAGTAGCAGGTAAGTAATTTAAATAAAGTAAAATAAGTACACTATAATTGACAACCACAGAAATGACACTGTGACTATAACAGAACAGTGCTTGCAAGAAAACGAACCTCCCAAATAGCTCATATGAAAAGTTGTTTGTACTGAACACATTTAATCAAGATACAAGAGTTTGCACAAAGATTTTATAAACAAAGAAAAATGAACTCGTTGGGGGGGATAATTTATTCACTATGAATTATTCACCCATCTCTAATTGCACGGATGCTGCATAAAATTAAGCATTATCCTGAGATACGAAGACCAGTTACAACCATGTGCAATCTACAAAGCTCTGCAAAAGCATCTTTGCACTGCAAAACAACCTAAGTCATTCCAATGGGCAAATGTTTTTATTCCTTCCTTGTACTATTATCAAGAGTTACTCTGGTTCATAGCTGTCAATGTTTGCCTTTTTTAAAGGGAAATTCCCGTTATTCCGAAAAGGATTCCCTGCAAGAAAAGGGGAAAGTTGACAGCTATGCTCTGGTTGGCTACAGCTTATTATTTGTGGAAGAGGAAATTCAGAGTTTGGGAAGCAGTTCCTCATGTTGTGATTCCTACTCAGCTGTGCTATGTTTGTGAATTACCAGAACCACATTGTTTGGGTCAATTGCGTAAGCCAACCTTCCTTAACTAGGTGCCCTCCAGAAGTTTTGGACTACAAGTTCCATCAACCCCAGCCAGCATGGCTAATGGTCAGGGATGACAGAAGTTGTAGGGCACCAGATTGAGGAAAGCTGCCATAGACTTTTCCCTCACAGTCAGCACCTTACCAAGATGGGCAGTGATGGGAAAGAACCACAAGAACAGCTAGCTCTATGACTTGTGAAGCATGATTGTGTGCGATTGCAACATAGGGGTGCCTGCAAGGGTGAATGTATGTGAAGGAGGCTCTTAGAGATATTAGACTGAGAGGTGAACATGAAAAAAGTGTTCACCCGAATCTAGTTGTGTTCAGCTTTCAGTGTAAATTCACTCCCAATGTATGTGTAGCAATGCTTGCTTGGTTACAGTTGTGCACAAATAAGCACTCACAATTCTTCACCCTATTTGTGGGCAGATAAAATGGGAGGACCTTTTCACATCATTTCTGCAAGTAGCAGTAGCAGGAACTGTATTGGCAGCCATCATTTGACATCTTCCATGATGCCCTGGACGTAGTATCCATTCTGGGGCACTGGGGAAGAAAATGACACCTGCCACTAAAAAAAACATGGTGGAGAAAATTCTGCCAAGTGGCCTTGTTTTTCTAGAGAGCTGGGGGGGGGGAGGATATTATCGGGGGGGGAGTGTCTTCTGTAAAATATTGGCTCAGCTCTAGTTTCATTGATTTTCTTAGACTAAGGCATCCAGGAAGCTGCCTTATCCCAAGTTCATCTAGACATGGGATAGCCAAAATGGCGCCCTTACCAGTGTTGTTGGACTACAGCTCTCATCATCCCCATCCATTGACCATGCTGACTGGGGCTGATGGGAGTTCTGGTCCACAGCATCTCATGGGCCCCATGTTGGATATCCCAGGTCTATACCATATTTGTCCATCTATGGATGAATATAGCATTGTTTAAACTTGGCCCTTGGCAAGAGTTAAAATGCAGTGCGCCCTCTATAATATTGTTCTTTGGGACATGGCTGAACTACTTTCTACAGTTTCCACATAAAGGTCTGATGCGTACAGGAACCTGCTGAAGACACTGAGCTGTACAGAGTAATGAGTTGGAACACTGCTATAGTGGAATGTGTGTTATATGATTCCAAAAGGGAGATGATATTCGATGATCTCATCCCGAAGGTTACTAAATAAATGAGTGTAAATGGCTAGTTGGTTCTCTTTATTTCAGCATGCGGTGTAGACATTTCCTTCCTATTCCTCTGTACAAGTATATTGTATCACATTAAGCTTGACAGTAAGGATTGACTTAGAGGCTTTCAGCTCTGTGTAGTAATTCTGATCCTTCCCCCCCCCCCCCCTCAACACTTAAGTGATTAATTTAATATACATGCTTGCCATCATTTTACACCTGGCATTTTTATAAATGAATACTGTACCATACTGCTTTGACTAGAACAGATTGCCAGTAGTTTTAAAATATCAATTAAAATAAATACTGGTTTTGCGTCCTTTCCTTTTTGGCCCGCATTTCTGGAAATATATCGCAAAGTTGCTGAAGGCTGGATGCAGAAGTTACTGCTGCGTTCAAGAAGGTATGAGTTTTTATAAATATATAAAATGTTTTTCACATGGCTTAAGGCAGGAACACAACAATACAAGACTGGTGCAAATGCTCCCCCGTGTAAAATAAAAGTACATCAACGGAAATGAACATGAAGTGCTGCTTCAACAGCTCACAATCAATGCTTATAAGGATGTTGGGGAGGGATAGCTTAGAATTTGTGAAGACAGCTGTGCAAAATTATTTATCAACCAGCCTGATTTATTAAATATGGCCCTCAGAAAGGCTGAGGCCTTAGTTCAGTTCTGCATATATGCTGGAATTGGCGTTATCTAGCAAGCAACTGGTTGCCACCTCTGTTACTACTTCTAAGTGCTCTATCCATGTTAGCTCCTCATCTTTCTGCTCAGGGGTCAGAGGTGGGCTCGGTCAAGGTTGGTACTTGGGTGGGTTAAGACAGGTAAGGATTGTTGTGCAAATGCTGTTATTACAAGGGAGGGGAACAGGAGACCTTTGAGATGTTGCGGGACTACAACTCCCACCATCCCTCTTCAGTGGCCATGCTGCCTGGGCTGATGAGTGTTGAAGTCCAACAACATTTGGGACACCGCAGGTTCTTTATCCCTGCATAATGTAAATAGATTATGAAATGTCAATACAGTTGAAGTAATGAAATGCTAGATTCTGAATGACACTGAAAGCTAGGGATTACATATTGTTTTATCAAGTCCTTCCTAATCATTTCAATGCACTTCCATCTTTTTGTTCTTTTATTACTCTGATCTTCCTCCAGTTTATTAATGATAGAACATTCACTTCTAAAAATTGCTTGACCTAAGTGGGGCTTAGATATTTCTTTAAATGTATTCCACCCACCCACCCACTTCCGATTTAATTAAAGGGTTGCTGCAGACTTAAGAGAAATCATTAGCTCCTGACTTTTTTTCAGCCTTCACATTTTTAATAGGAAAAGTGAATCAATTTGGGGTTTATATTAATAATATTGATTTACCTTCAGTATCCAAAAATATCAATGGGGAGAACAATGCAATGGCATTGATATGTTAAGGAGCTTAAATCTGTGCTGCAAAGATATTTTAATCTTATTTGGGATTGTTTAGACTAAAGGAGATTGATAATGAAGTGATAACAAAATGGGGCTGAGCTATGAGGCATAGAAATGACATGCAGATTTGGTTGTGTTTAGAATAAACCCGTAAGTGGGAAAATGTCTCCTTATACCAAGATGAGGAATATATTGAAATACAAAGAAATTGTTTTAGTTATAGGAAATGAACCACCGTGAGGTTGATGGAAGTCAAAAAACCCAAAAATATATATTCACCCCAGAAAGGGTCAACATCTCAGTAGAGAAATTACATTCTGGGATGTCTATTATAGTTACCTTGTATTATACTTATGTTCTTACTTTTTGTGTTTGCTCTGTTTTCTTTTTTTATTTGTTTTTTTGTATTCAGTTGAAATGTTTATATACTTTGTTTCGTTTGTATCTGCATAATAATCCAATAAAAAATAACAAAAAGAAAAGAAATGATGTGCAGTTTCTTTCTTCAAATTATGCTAATTTGTCTACTTTTTAGTAGGGATACATGAGCATCTCACAACTTCTCCCCAAGGGGTGTGTGGGTCAAGTCTTTGTGTACCTTCCAAGCAAATGGGTTTGAAGCCTTGAGTGAGTTTTGAGCAGTATCTACTGCTGACAACTCCTCCCTCTTTACAAATCCTTTTTGTGCTGGGACAAAACATTGACCGTGTGTTCAACCCACGCCCCAGCAAAGCATCATTTCCTGCTGGGTTCTAGGACTACAAATCCCAGAAATCCTGGCAGAACACTAATGTTATTTTGCATTCACGGAAAGGTCCTGTGTGGCTTCCTTCTTGGTCACCAGTTTCATACAGACAAAGCGATGCTAACTATAGAAAGCTGGCATAAATTACGCCAGCTCATATTACCCCCATTCCAGAATCTGTTTAGGAGAAATTTGGAGGAATTTTACTTACACTTCCTAAGTTTCACTGCATTGCCAGGTCACATGGCTGAGCTGAAAGGACTCTTGCAATAGGCCCAAATATCCCCTTGTCCTATCCTGCCGCACCCCTGCAATGTCCCTTTTTGGGGACTTATGCCAGGATAAACTACACTGTCTCAAATTCTGCTGGCTGAGGCCTGGCTGAGCCAGCAACAAGAGTCTTAACACAGCTCAGTCCCAGGAAAGCCCAAGACCCACCAAATCTAAAGTCTTTCTTTCTGGTGTATCCTGGGTTTGGATTGCACTTAAAATGCCATTCCCTGCAGGGCATCATTGCATGGCAAGTCCCCTCCCCCAGAGAAATGAAGACACAGGACACATTATGTAAGGTTAATGGGCATAAAAAGGCCACAACTTTATTGATTACAGAATTGGAAGGTATTGGCCTTAGGCATTGGCTCCTATCGAATACCCGGCATGGAAACCGGGAAGGGTTGTCCCTGCAGGGAATCATTGGGTGTGCAGTCAAACCTGATGATTCCATTGATGGAAAACATGCTAAGAGCTTCATTTTCTGCCTGTGGAGGGGCTCTGTGTCCAATGAGGTGGCTTTTTTTTGCAGCCAATTTCTCTTCCCCCTCATCCTCCAAAGAAAAGCGCAAAAGGAACAGGTCAGCACAGAGAGAGAAAGAGAGAGAGAGAGAGGGGGGGGGGAAAGAGTGGGACATGAATGAATTCCAGGCAGGCATGTTTGATAGGACATCAACCCACCTAGTATGGCCATGAGTCCTATTCTAGAGAAGACAATCCAGTGTGCCAGTGTGGTGTAGTGGTTAAGAGCGGTAGACTCGTAATCTGGGGAACCGGGTTTGCGTCCCCGCTCCTCCAAATGCAGCTGCTGGGTGACCTTGGGCTAGTCACACTTCTCTGAAGTCTCTCCGCCCCACTCACCTCACAGAGTGTTTGTTGTGGGGGAGGAAGGGAAAGGAGAATGTTAGCCGCTTTGAGACTCCTTAAAGGGAGTGATAAAGCGGGATATCAAATCCAAACTCTTCTTCTTCTTTGTCAGAAGAGCTCTCTGGTCCAATGATAAAGATAAAGGACATTAAGACAGGACAGCCGGGGATCAGCTGTTAGCTCCTGGACAGTAGGATTGAGTCAGGCCCAGCAGATACAATCACCCCCTCTACAGTGAGATATACTGTATTTCAGTGTGAATTGTAGTAATTATTTCACCGATGCATTTAAATTAGCATATGCAAATTTTATGCAAAACTATGCCCACTTTTTGGTCGTGCGGGTCCTCTTGGGGGCAATATATAATAGCAATATGTAAATGGTCACCCTTATAGATCGCTGTAATTCGAGCATATTCTAGCACCCGTCTAAATTATTACCCCATCCCTAGGCTAGAAAGCTTATGAGTCATCTGAAAGAACTTTGATTTGTAAGAGTCCTCACACACCATTAAAAAGCGCACATGTGTTGTGATGAGCCTCCTTTTCTCCCAAGAATAGAGCTATCACTGGACCCTGTTATCTCACCACCCCAAGGTACAATATGATAATGATACCACTTAACACCAGCACATACAGAGAGAAAACACTGGAGATGCTGCAAGCATCTCAACTATAAAGAAAATCAAATTAAAATATTAATTTACTGATTAATATAACATTAGGTGACCCATTTCTCCAGCTTGTTAAACAACAAAGCCTTGTGAAGCTAAATAACTGCCTCAGAGATAAGTGTTTTTAGAATTCCCATGGAGATGTTTAGCTCCTTTTTAAACATCATTAAAGATACACTGTGCATGTAACAGGCAGCTTTATTTTCTGCTGCGCTGACAAGTCCTGTTTGTGTTGTTTGTTGATACGTACTTTAAAAGCGGGTCACAGAGAGTTATGGAGTTTTTCAATTAGAGAGTTTTGAACAACTAGGGTGACTCTTGAAGTGCTGGTGCACGTATTAGGAGGAAGGGAGTGTGGAAAGGCAAGTTGTGTCATTGGACACATACCATGACAACACAAGACACCCTCATGAAGGTCCTCATCCAGCACAAAGAAATAAATGAAGGTAAGTCCCACTGAAACCAGAGCTTCACCACTGCCAGGGGCCACATGTCTGTGGTAGGCAGAGCCAGATGCATAAGTAAACAAAACAATGGACGTGCCTCTAGTCTTTGCCCTAGGCCGGATTCTACCAATACCAAAGCCAAAGGGTTGCACAAACACATGAACACTTTCCATTCTCCACCTTGAAGCCAAAATCCTGGGTGCCAAATTCCCAGGCATCATCTTCCCAATTTTTATCAAGAGTGCATGGTGGCCATTTTGGTTCTGTGATCCCGTGCGATTTTGCCCCATCGTTTCCTACCCCTCACACACATATAAAGCATTTTTTTTCAGACACAGTGGCAAAGGCCACATGCTTTGGGGGTGTTGTGACCCCGAAGAAAGCATTTTTTATGGTGGAGGGGGTCGCACTGCAAAATCACGCAAAATCGCAGCAGCCAAAATGGCCGCTGTTCTCTCGCGATAAAAAACAAGATGACAAAGCTCTTCCAGGACACTGGTGGGGTATGTTAAGGGCACATTCCAGACAGGCAGGATCTCTTGATTAGGATCTACAGTAGGGAGAGTAAGGGGTGTTGTCTGGGGGAGGTTGGCTGGAAGAGAATCCCCAGAGCTGGATAGGGAGAACGAGAGGGCCAAATTCAGACCCTATATCTAAGATTCCCCATCCTGCTCTAAGCAGTCACGGGCAGTCTAGCTGCAATATAAATATCATCTGATTCTTGTGATGTCATGACACTCTGAGGCACTGGGAAAAATTTAAATGATGACTAGATATATCTACCTTACGGAGCATGTAGTGCCAGGAACAATTTTGATTCAAAAGGGAAGGTCAAGGGTGAGGTGATGAGACCATGGGTGTTGCCCAAAGATTTCAAGTGTTGACTCCAGCTCTGTTCTTATCTTTTATCATTTATGCCTGATGGGAAAAATGATGCAACTCCAAACTCACATACTTTCTGATAGTGTCACATTTTTTACATGTTAAAAAACTGAGAGATTTGAAGGATGCATTTATTCTGACTCTTTCAGCCTTTATAGGTAGACTCCCATATTAAGAAGAACTGGTTCGTCTATTGGATTTAGAAAGGAAAGCTAATTTCAAAAACAAAAACCACCCAACTTCTAGTAAGTTAAAATGCAATGGGTTGGTATCCAAGGAAGACAAAAACAAAGGCACGGCTTTCAAACAGAGATCCATCTAATCCAGCCCTCAATCCACAACCACTACGTGCCAATCTCAAAGCTGAAAGGGAGAAAATTTCTAGCAGTTAACTGCAATAAGTAAAGAGTCCAGCAAACCCCAAAAGTGCTCTTTTGAAGGGATAACCAAATAAAAAAGCAGAAGCTCATGATAGACTCATTTTGAAAACAAAATAGACAGAATCATGAACAAACTTCACGGGGCTGTTTTGAGGACAAAGTGAGATATACTGCATTGAGATTCTCTAAGGGTAGACAACATAGGCCCCTCCGAAATGCTGTTTAACTCTTCCATAATCTCTCACCATTCGTCATGCTGGCTGCAGCTGAAGGGAACTAAAGTCCAACATCTGGAGGGCAGTACATTGGCTACCCCTGCCTTAGGAGAAAGAGCAGAATGAATGCATTTTCACCTTAAATATACATGCAAAACTATTTTGCTCAATGGGGCTTCAGTTCATAGAAATGTCAATAGCAATGTGTTGATATGTGCGATGCGAGGATGAATTAGGCTATTATAACACTCATCCATTGTTCTTTGTTTCAGCTTGGTTAGCTAACTAGAAGGACAAGACAAAGCATGTTCCCCCCTCCCCCCAATATTATCTATTACATTATAAAACATATAAAGGTTTCTTGGAAGCACAGGCACTTGACAATTAGAAATATACACTCTATTATGAAAGTTTAGCTTTACAATGGTCCAACTCATGCTGAACTTTAAAAAGCAGCACAAAACATGAGGAAAAGGTTCCAGAATTATCATTCTCTTCTTGGCTGGCTGCTTTGTGTACTGGAAAGCATTCGACAGCACAAAATACTCATTTGGGACTAGTATTCAATTGTGCCAACAAGCCAGCAACAGCTAACAATTCAGAATCAATAGGCAGCCATGTGCTGCTGCCAAAATGGTACATTTGCCATTGGTACATTTGGCCTCAAATGACAGTGGATGCCAGATACTAAACTGCACACAGGGGGATGTACAACCCGTTGGTTAAAATCAACAATGTAAACGATAAGAGACAGTACATTAAACATGAAAGCCCTAAATATTGCATTTTCCGAACCAATTTTGGATGGATTGTTTGATAAATGACGCATTGTACAGCCACACTCAAGATCTTTGTGGCACCATCCTTCCTGAAATTACACTGGCGTTCCTGTAAAATTGCATTTCAATACCTGCATAACTACCTGGATAAACATTGTTTTGAATGGGCATCTAAAGGATGGCAGTGAATACAGCTACACTTCACGGGTTGATTTGAAATGATCAGTTCCAACTGGAGCTAAAATGAATTTGCTCCCCAAAATTCTCAAAAATGCAGATTTTTGCTCTTTAATATTTGCCAGACAGTCATTGAATATTTGCCAAATATACACCCAGATGTTCTAATGGAAGGATTGAGAACCTGTG
This sequence comes from Podarcis gaigeae, assembly GCF_964106915.1. Taxonomy (NCBI): domain Eukaryota; kingdom Metazoa; phylum Chordata; class Lepidosauria; order Squamata; family Lacertidae; genus Podarcis; species Podarcis gaigeae. Next base: position 31,952,825 of record NC_139688.1, read on the forward strand.
GCCCTCCAGATGATGTTGGACTCCAAATCCCATGATTCTATGAGCCAGCATTGTCAATAGCTACAGATGATAGGAGTTGGAGTCCAATAGCATCTAGAGGGTCACAAGTTCTCTGGCATCGTCTAGGTGCATTCCATGGTATCAGGGTTGAAGGTGAATCATGACTAATCCCTGTGTGAGTAATATGTGAACAGGGCTCCTATGAGATTTGTACCAAATCATCCATTTGTTCTCCAGAATACATTACTGGGCAAGATGGGAGATTCCAGATGGGATAGCCTAAGACTAAGGACCTTTCATCCTCAAAGGATGAAATGAGAATCGCACCCAAAAGAGTGTTGATGTGGATTGGGATCTTTTGTTTCTTTCTAGCTGAGAAAGCAGGGCAAGCTGCAATTCTCACTGCTGCTAACTACAGATAACTGCCTATATCCCCAAAGAAAAATGCAGCCTACCTGTGAAAGCTGTCTATCAAACCTAACAAGGAGTAGTGCATAATTTATCAATGTTAATAGCCTTTGGGGCATTTCTGAAAGAATTAATCTAAACAGTCAAACAATTTATCACATCAAACTACATAAAATGCACTTTTAATTAATAAATGGAAATTCTATTGCTTTTACAGCTACAGGAGATCAATCCATTTTTTACCTTCAGACTATAGTTTGGGTTTCTTTAATGGCTTTTAATGGGTTCTGCTCCCTGATCTAAGCTTCAGCACTTGCTTCCTGGAAGACTTTCTGTACTTTGTGGCATAAGCTCACAGCCTCTTTGGAAAACTTTCACTGAGAGATTGCCACACAAACAATCATTCTCTGGTTTTACTGAAAGGCATTATTCATTACTCCTGAGTTGACCTCTTTGGCCCAACTCTATAAAGTAATAATGTTACTGTAATGTAAAGAAGTTCTCATCAATAGATGATGGTAGGAGTCCCTTTAGTTAAAGCCATTCGACTATTAAGAGTAAAGCATATACATCAGCTCTGTAGTATGATTGCCTCCTAAGTAGTACTGCCATCCATAAATTTGAATGCATTTCACACTGTATAAAATGTTTTGATGTCTTAGACACAGTAACAATTTGTGATTAAAGTTACATTTGAGGTTAACATAATACTATAATATTATATCGGATGATATCTTCTTAGTGGGCACCCTTTTTCAAAATGATTGTTTGTGATAAATCACTCATACAGTGATCTTAAAAGTAGTTGAAACAATAGTCCTCGACCCACTTTTGAAGCAGTCCATTTGGTACCAGAGAAAAAAAGCCAAGTGATCTGGTAACTACTTTCAAATTATCAATAAAAACCACTCATCAGGCCTAGCATGTCCCAGCAGAAGGCAAAAGGTGCGATCTAGGATGACTGCGTTGCTTAACTGCCTTCGAAATAGATAAAACTGAATGTTTAACCAGAGTGTCACCAATTTCTATTAATTTCTTATTTCAAAGTAAAAGGTCATTGGCATAAAATTAAGCTACTCACTCCAGTCCTAGATTTGGGATGGCGGGGGGGGGGGGGGCTGTGTACAACCCGATCTCTTTCCTCGGAAATCTCTAGATTTCCTTCATGTTCAGAAATCACATATACACCTTTAGGCACCAGGCAAAAACGTTCCTTTTTAACCAGGCCTTTGGTTGACACCCAATGTGGCTTGGGAGGGGGCACGTTATTGGGTTATTACTTTTGGTTTGATTTTATATGTTGTGGTCTTGTTGTGAACCGCCCTGAGACCTTTGGGTTTAGGGCAGTGTATAAGTTGAATAAATAATAATAATATTAATATGTTCAATTAAATGAAATACCGTATTTTTCGCCCCATAGGACACACCGGCCCATAGGACGCACCTAGTTCTTTTGGGGGGAAATAAATAAAAAAAATTATTTTCCCCCCCCAGGTGCGGGGCTGGGGCGGGGGGAGCCCAAGCTTCCCCCGACCCCAGCCCCCAGAAAAAGGCTGCTATCCACAAGCCGTGGGAGAGCTGTGTGAAGTCACGCAGCTCTCCCACGGCTAGCATAGAGCTGCGCGAAGCCCGAAGCTTGGGGCACGCTGAGCTCAGCGCGCCCCAAGCTTCTGGGTGCCAGCAAGCTCTCCGCTAGCCATGGGAGAGCTACGTCTCCCACGGCTAGCGGATAGCTTCCTGAAGCCTGGAGAGCAAGAGGGGTCGGTGCGCACCGTCCCTCCTCGCTCTCCAGGCTTCCGCGAAAGCCTGCATTCGCCCCATAGGACGCACACACATTTCCCCTTCATTTTTGGAGGGGAAAAAGTGTGCCTTTAGGGCAAAAAAACGGTACTTTTTTCCAAATTCCGACTGTGAAAAGTTAAAGTGTGACTTAAATTTGCAACCTTACAAAAATTGGCTTTTTCAATGTCGCTGTAGCTTTTTGCCATTCACGGGTGTGAGTGCCTGCGTAATTTTAAGAGAGCGGCTTATATTTGGGTATTGTCTTCTTTTTTCCCCTCCCTTGAATTTTAAAGGTGCGGCTTATATTCGGGCCAATACAGTATTGGCAGTTATCTTCCTGGAAGGTGGACACCTTTGACCTGTCATTGTGACCTCTTTGGCTTTACTTTTTATTCAACTCTCCATCCACATTCAAACCAGCAAGTTGGTATAAAGATCAGATATTCATTGGCCCAGGACCAGCATCTGTAAAATGAATGAAAATGTGCAATAATTTAAGCATGCTCAAAAGACATAACATATGCTAACATAGTAATACTTAAAAACAGGCCTGCAAAGCCATATTCATCATTCCTGCATTGCAGAAGAAGCCATACTTAGTGAGGTCGTGGCTGAGGTGAGCCTTGAACCAGCAAGTTCATGGATCAAAGTTAATTCTCTTAGCTGCTATAATATATCAGCTGTCCAGAAACGCCTACTTTTTAAATTGCCAGTGTTTTTCGTGTTCTTTCTAAGAACATGCTCATATCAGTAGATGAACTATTCTCCGTAAATCATTAGTAATTAAAAATAATTGTGGCCGGGCAACCATACAATAGACTCATAATATAAAAGCAAATGGTATGCCCTAGTGACAGGTCTCTGTAACAATCTCTTGTACCATTGGGTGATATTTACCATATGTCCCATGATTGATAGTAAGATTTAATGAGTTCTTACAAGCAATTAAATAATCAAGGGTTCCTGCTGTTATATGGCAGAGCTCGATAGAACAATGACAAATGAGAGAATATCTACAACCTAATCAAAGGGACATATTTCCTTGGGAACAAAATAATATTATCTACCAGTGCAATCAAAGGACAAAAGGACCCAGGGAGGACACAACAGAACGTGATAACTTTGGTGTTCTTTTCATTAGCTAGCTATACTGTTTCCTATTTAATGGATCCTATTAAATCGGAAAGGGAGTTAGGCAAGTTAAATTTCCTTAAATTTTCATGACCCATGGATTTATATCCAACAGATTTTTTAGATGTAGTTTATATTATATGCCTGGTCACATTAACTCTTTTTCATCTCATAATAGTTTTACCTGCTTATTCTTTTAGTGCTCTTTTAAATATATCAGGTCAGCATTGTACAGTAGCCTGTTCAGTTTTAATTTGTCATGTAAACAGGCAACCTCGAATCTGTGACTCAGTGGCAATCTCGTTAAATCTTTTTGATAAGCTCATCAGTGGTACAATTTCCACCATGTTATTCCTCTCTCTACTGATATTAAGTGATCTGCACTTGTATATGTTTATGATAAAATAATTAACCATCATGAAAAAAGGGGAAGCACCAGAGATTTCACAAAAAAGTATTTCAACAACTCTGACCTCACTTTTATTTCAAAACAACTAGAGATAAAAATACAAAGTTTGATTATGTGTTTTTTTTAAAAAAAATTGATTTGATTTTCAAAAAGGAAGAAAAGAAAGAACAAAAAGAAAAAGGAAGAAAAAAGAAAAAGTTACATCAAAATGCCATACACATTCACATATCGAGATTATTCTGCATCTCCCGATTTCCTGCCATCCCATCCAGGGGTCCTCTTAATTTTGTTTTCATCTGCATATATCAATACTTCTCCATTTCTTTCATCTTCCTAAATTATCTGTAGTTTCTATTACATTACAAATGTATTTAAAATCCTGCTAATGTTTTGACCTGTTTGCAATGATTTTGTATATACATTATAAACATTTCCCATTCTTTTTTCAATTTCTTGTCTTCTTGGTTCCTGAGCTTCCCAATTAATTTTGCCATTTCAGCATAGTCCATCAACTTGGTCTGCTGATTATGTCTTTTTAACAGCTCTGCTTTCAAGCAAATGCACTAAAACCCTAGCTGCCCAGTGGTTCTCCAGGATTTTGGATTGCCGTCTCTCCAAAGCTGCTTGGAGATGCCAGGGATTTAAACTGGGACCTTTTCTCAAGCAAAGCAGATACTCTACAAATGAGTTACAGCCCTTCTTTCATTATGATAAAAGACAGCATATAAGTGTTTTAAATAAACTATGACAACATACTTCTGCATGTATGTCCCTTAAACAAATGAAAACATACTGGGCATACATGTGGTGCTTAAATAAACACACGGTGTACCACTCAGCTACCAACAGAGTGCATGAGTTCAACGGACAAAAGCAGAGCTAACTCTATCTGATTAAACTCCTTAATTAGGACTTCAAGTGCATTATGCAGAAAGTAATATATGAGTTAATTGCAAAAGCTGTGCTGGCATTCCTTGATATCTGAGAAAAGATACATCAAAAAGCAAGAAAAGAAAAGAAAAGAAAGAAAGAAAGAAAGAAAGAAAGAAAGAAAGAAAGAAAGAAAGAAAGTGTGTGTGTTTTAAAACACGCACAGGCACACAATATGAATCAACAGCTGTTGACTACTCACTTAATATCAGGTTTGAAAATCCTGACAAAAATACATTAAAATGTTCAAGACTTTGCAAAAATTGTTTCGAGACAGATCTGTACCTGTCAGAAAATATAAGTGCTAGCTATAGAAGTACCACAGCTATCACACATAATGTCGTAAGGTGTTAGATGGTGTGCAGAATGCAGATGAAAAGATCAGAGAAATATTGCAGAGATAATAGATCAATCAAGAACTGCAAAATCCTGTAACCATCTGCTGACAGCAGGTTCCTTCTTTGAATACTTATTTTTAAGTTTATTGTAGAAATATGCCATAACTTAGCATGGATGGGGGGGGGGGAGCAGTTTAAACTGATTTAGAAAATCTTCTTCTTAAAATGATGTAGTTATACATTAGGTATGTGCTCATATTTTTTTAAAGTCTGCCTATTCAGCTATTAGTTGGAATCATTTTATGCTCTAAACTAGAGCTGGCTTGCTGATATTGCCTTGTGTGTCATACCTAGCAATGAAGGAGAAATTTGATTCACTTTTAAAGGCAAGTCTACGCAACTCATGCTTTCTGAAACAGTAAAAGAGCTGAAATGCAACCATCCTTCAAAATCCACACTTCTCTGAATTTTGCAGTGCAGTTCTCCAGACAATTAATGTGTACAAAGATCCATATACTGTGCTAAAGTGTGCATAAAAATGTGTACTGTATATTCATGAAAATGACGTGTGTGTGTGTGTGTGTGTGTGTGTGTTATTTCATAGTATGTATACACTGCTTGCTTGTAAAAAAATAAATAAATCTCAAAGCATTTTTTGAGAGCAAAAACACTGAGATGAAGAAAAACCCACAACCCCTACTTTAAAACATACAAAAGCTGAAATACAAAAACAGATTGAAATTACCTCAGCTTCCTAAGCGTCTGCGTAGCCTTATCTAAACACGAATGTTTTTAGCATGTGTTACGGGAAATGTTTTGCAAAAATGTTCGTTATAGGCAAAATCACATGCACACAAAAATGTGCATATTAGGAGAAATGCTTTAAAAATAGAAAACTCAGACCGAGGTGGAAATGCGGAGAACTGAATGTTAAGACTAGAACAATGTGAAAACAAGAGAAACCTAAATGGACAAATTTACCCACTCCTACACAAATTTGATGCAGTCAGCTTCTGTGAACTGTTCCCACTGCCCCATTTTCTAAATGACTTGGAGCCAAGTTTCCTGAAGGATCACCTCCACCTGTCCACTTTTTGACCGGACGTCCTTCTTCAGGTTTTCCTGCCTGAAGGGGTAAAGCAGGTCTCAAGGCTCTGCCAAGGCTTAGGAAAGCTATTCCTCCCCCAGTTGCAGCAGAGAAAACAAGGTACAGTCATACCTTGGGCTGCAAACTCTGCGGGTTGCGCATTTTCGGGTTGTGAACTGTGCCAAACCCAGAAGTACCGAAATGGGTTACTTCCAGTTTTCGCTGCATGCGCAGAAGCACAAAATGATGTCAAGAGCATGCTCAGAAGCACCAAATTGCATCACGCGCATGCGTGCGCAGACACGGTTCTGCGGGTTGCGAAGGTGCAACCCGAGGTATGACTGTATTTTTAATGAGTTTTATTCAATCCGAATAGTGAGAGGCAAAAGAACGCAACAAGCCTCAACAACAGTGTTGCTCCAAACTAGGCTCCTCCTCCCTCCATCCTAACAACAGCATCTTCCCTTATGGTGGCCACTTGGGGCCAAATGTCTCTGAGTCCTTTGTTCCTGTACTCTTAACAAACATTCCATTCTGGGAGAAGAGGGATCAGAAATGCTCTCCGGTGACAATGTGTCATCTAGCTGCCCATTTGCAGTCCCCCCTTCTTCTTCCAACACTGCCCAACTTCTCCGTTTGTCTATCTCTGAGCTGTGACCTTCCTCAAATTCCTCAAAGCCCTGCTGTAATTCAGCGCTGCCTTCCCCCTCTCCTGCAGTGTCAGGAGAAGGGGGGGGCGTGATCTCCACCACTCCTCCTCCATTTCCCCCTCTTGAGCCCAATCCTTGACAGCAGGTAACAACTAGACCATTACAACTAGACCAGAGGTAGCTAACTCCCTATTCAGAGAACTGAACCAGCCAGAGAACATTGTTAATAGACTGCCAATATTTGTCAAATAAATCAATAAAATCACAAGGCGTCTGTCTGGAAAGGCTCCCCAGGAAAGGGAGTTTCATGACGAGGTTGCTACCACAAAAATGGTTTTATTTCTCATCTCTTTCAGCCTAATGTGACATAAATAAGAGATTTGGAGCAAGGGTCTGTTGCTCGAACAGTAGAGTTTTGTTGTTTATGTTCAGCTTTCAAACTTCCCATAGGCATCTGGTTGGCCACTGGGAGATGCTGGACTAGATGGGCCATTGGCCTGGTCCAACAGACTCATCTTATGTTCTCTATGTACAGATGAGCTCATCCATTATTTTATACACTATTAAGCCAACACTTGTAATGCCACCAGGCTGTACCCCTATATTCCATTATTTAGGTGCCAATCCTGCATTCCTTTTCCTAGGAGTAAGCACAATGAACACAACAGGACTTACTTTTTAGAAAGCATGCATAGGATCATGCTGTTAAGTGGAGCACTTGAAGCAGCAGTGGAGATTTTACATACATTTCAAGCTTTTCCCTGATCCGTTGAATAAGAGCAAGACTCTATTCGAATATAACTTATCTTCCCCCCACCCGCCAAAAAAACCCCCATCAAAATGAATTCCATATGTGGTGGCAAAAGTCAACAGCTGATACTAAACGAGCTAATTTTTAAAGAACTAAGTGAGAAAAGTGCTACAATCTGTCAGCTTTAAATTCTTACTACTTATTCACAATCAATAAATTCACAAAAATTACACACCTCATTACGTTCCACACAGATTGCAAAGCTAGCTATAATGTAAAAACAGGCAGACAGTCTGTCTCAATATTATTACAGGAAGAGTTGGTTAAATTAATAGCTTCTCATTGATTAAAAAATCTTGCATTTTGCATGTCCTTAGGTTGGTTCCCACCATTACCTTTCAATAAGGGAAGACGTGTCTGTGGAGAAATGTGGTTGTATCGAGCTACTGAGCTGAAACACAAAGGTAGGCAAAATACGTTGTTTACATTAGCCTGCTCTGGTTTCCTGTCATAAAGTCCTGTTTACCTGAAAGGGAAGGACAGGCCCCCTCACTGTTCTGCCCACCCCACCAAAGAAATAATCAGCTTAAAGCAGTCATTAAGCATAAATAATACAAGTCAATGCAGTCATTATTATAAGCAAGGAATCATTATGTCCAGGTCAGCTTCTCTTGCATAAGGTCTCCCTGCTTTTGCAAAGAGAAGCAGCAACAGAAAAGTTTGAAAACACCCCCAGACTTAGGTTGTGTACACATTACCATTTACTCTGGCTCCAGTGTGCTCCCACAGCTGGTGTTTGAAGCTGAGTACACATGACATTAGGCACAATCCATATGTATCCTGTCGTTTCTTGAGAAATACTGCTGTCTGATAAGTTTACCCTCAAACTAGCTTCCATCTGATTTGAAAACGTAAGCTGAAGTGTGATCATTTGACATATCCCATTACGCATGCACAGATGTCAGTGCATGCACAGACGACAGCATTATTATTATTATTAACTGAATTTATATACCACCCTATACCCAGAGGTCTCAGGGTGGTTCACATAATAAAATCCAAATATAAAGCCACAAAATACATAATCAAAATAAAAACAACAACCCAACCCCCCAAGCCCCCCACATTTTAAAAGGGCATAGGATGTATATCAAATCAACCAAAGGCCATGGTTAAAAAGGAACATTTTTGCCTGGCACCTAAAGGTGTATAATGAAGGCGCCAGGTGAAATTCTCTGGGGAGAGCATTCCACAGACAGGGAGCCACTGCAGAGAAGGCCTGTTCTTGTGTTGCCATCCTCAAGACGTCTCGAGGAAGAGTCACATGAAGAAGGGCCTCAGAAGATGATCTCAGGGTCCAGGTAGGTTCATATGGAAAGAGGCGGTCCTTGAGATAAGTTGGTCCTGAGTCATTTAATAGGAGGCCAAGGATTTGCAGGCATGGAAAAACAAATCACTCAATGGATATTGAATGAAGATGTCCTTACCCTCTCTCTGATGTGTACAGCAAGGGCAAATGTCAGGGTCATTAAAAAAAAAGTGATGGTGAAGATCTCCAAACAGAGTGACTGGGTGGTAAAATGACAAATGCAATTCAGTGTAAACATGTGTAAAGTGATGCAAGGAAAACGTATGTTCGTGGGGTCTAAACTGGCAGTGATTGACCTGGAGACTTTGAAGTCATCGTAGATAGCTCAGTGAATATGTCGACCCAGCGTATTGCAGCTGTGAAAAAGGCAAAATCCATGCTAGGGATCCTCAGGAAAGGAATTGAAAATAAAATTGCCAGCATCATAATCTCCTTATAAAAATCTGTGGTGTGACCACATTTGGAATATTGTGTACTGTTCTGGTGGCCTCATCTCAAAAAGGATATCGCTGAGTTAGAAAAGGTTTGGTAAAGGCAACCAAAATGATTAAGGGGATGGAGCAGCTCCCTGATGAAGAAAGGTTGCAGCATTTAGGACTTTTTAGCTTAGAAAAAAACGTAAGAGGCAAGATGGTGGAATTTTATAAAATTATGCATGGCATCGAGAAAGTGTATAGAGAAAAGTTTTTCTCCCTCTCTCATAAGACTACAACCCCATGAAGCTTAATGTTGGAAAATTAAGGACAGATAAAAGAAAGTACTTTTCATGAAGCACATAGTTCAGGGGTCAGCAAACTTTTTCAGCAGGGGGCCGGTCCACTGTCCCTCAGACCTTGTGGGGGGGCTGGACTATATTTTGAAAAAAAATATGAATGAATTACTAAGCCCCACAAATAACCCAGAGATGCATTTTAAATAAAAGGACACATTCTACTCATGTAAAAACAAGCTGATTCCCAGACTGTCCGCGGGCCGGATTTAGAAGGCGATTGGGCCGGATCTGGCCCCCGGACCTTAGTTTGCCTACCCATGACATAGTTAGTTGGCTTTAAAAGAGGACTGGACAAATTCATGGAGGAGAAATCTATAAATAGCTACTAGCCCCGTGAGCTCTGCTCTGCCTCCACAGCTGAAGCCAACAGTGGTTCTGAAGGCCAGTTGCATACCAGACCACAGGAGGGGAAAGTGCTTGAGTGTTTCCCAGATGCATCTGGTTGGCCACTGGGACAATAGGATGCTGAACTATATAGGTCATTGGCCTGAATCAGCAGGGATCTTCTTGCGTTCAGTTTGATTTATTGTGTTTAGCAAGCAGCCATTACACACATTAAAAATAATAACAAGAATACTGCTAATAATAGTGGTTTACATCTCTACTCCCTGAGCTTTACAGGATAAATCATTTCCTGTTCTCCTTTACACGAATTTGCAAAGCCTTGGCAAAGAATTTGGATGTTCTAAAGGATATATACCTCTCTGCATCAGACAATAAAAAGTAGGTCTTTGTAAGAGACGCCCTTCCCTTCTGCAATTTTAACAATGGCTAGATGTATCTATGGTAGTATGTGTGCAGAACATGCTTCTGTCCCTCTTATTAATGACTCACAGGTCTCTGCAGTTCACTGAAAAGCTACTGCCTGCCTCTCAGTGGTCTCTCGTTAAAGACCAAAATCAAAGAGTAGGCATCTACGCTTGCAATAATAATAGTAAATCTAACCTATTAATAGTAAGAGTTTTGGGAAGTAGTTATAATTTATCTGTCATGAGGAGCAATAGAAAATGGCAGAGGTGATAAACAGCATAACCATAGCAAGGTCCTTGGGGTGGCGAGCCTATTGCCAAGAGTTGTGTGACTTTGGGAGAAAAATGACATATATTTTGCATGTGTATTTCTCTAGAGGGACTGTGCCAAATAGATACATATTTCAAATGGCTAAATGAGTGTTATGTAGCCCTATCTATGGGTGGCCTATTCTGTTGCGGTTTCTTGTACTGATAGCAACACTTCTCTTGCTAGAGCTGGCTGCATAACCTGGAGTGTGCTCAGTGGGTAGCGTGGTAGTGTGATTTCATGTGTTGTATTTTATCTTGTCAAGTCACTTTGGGAGATTCTTTATGGTGTAAAGCAAATGATGAATGTAAATAATCATAAATACCATAGGAAGAGCTGTAACTCAGTGCACTGCATTCATTAGGTCCCTTTTTCAAGACTGAATTGGGTGGGCCAATCACCTGACTAGGTATAAAGCACCTTCCTAATGTAAAATCAGGTTTTGCTCTGAGAGACTTTATCCCCCCCCCCCCCGCTCCATCATTCTGAGATATAATCATTATACAATTTCCAGAGATTTCACTTCTGTTCCTTTTTTTAAAAAAAGGATCTTTTGAATGCAGCTGTCTTGACAAAAGATGAAGAACTGTCATATTAGTTTCATATCTGTGCTGTTTAAGGATGTATTTGAAATTTAAGTAGTGTTTTATTTATCACTCTTAGGCACATTTGCTCTGATAAATTCAGCCTTTATACTGTGTCATATTCACTCCTGTCAAGGCTGGCTTTTCATATCTTAAACAGTCGAAGTTGCCTCATAAACAAGCCTCAGCCAGGGCGCAATTCTGGAAACAGTTAAGCAGGAAAGTTTCTGCAATGCCCTCTTCATCGAGGATCAAGATGTCACATTTTCCTAGAAGAGCAGAAAAGATATCGGCACAAAGCTTGCAGAGCTAGAGGTAACTACAGAATTCCTTTGTGGTAGGGAAGAAACATAAGGCCACCAATTCTTCTGGAAGAGTGAAATAATAATGGTGAGGGGAGGGCTGTGTGTGTAGAAAGAAAGACAGAGAAAAAACTAGTTCCCCACCCTGTCCACCGAACTTGTAACTCTATCAAAAAAAGAGATGAGATTCATCTGGTATGACTTGTTTTTGAGAAACCCATGCTGGGTCTTAGTAATCACCGCTTCCTTTTCTAACTTCTCATAGACTGTTGAATGATCTGTTCCTGGTACTGACGTCAAGCTGATCGGTCGGTAGTTACCTGGATCTTCTTTCCCCCACTTTTGAAGATGAGGACAAGATTTGCTCACCTCCAGTCCTTCAGGGACCTCAACTGTTCTCCAAGAATTCTTAAGGATTATACAAAGAAGCTCTGAGATTACATCTGCAAGCTCCTTCAGTAGCACCTGTTGCTCTGGTTATGGGTTTTGTTAAATAGTGGGTAGACATGGCAGACGACACAGCGATTTCTCCAAAGCAGCTCTTTATTTTGTAAGCTGGAATAGAAACTGAACAGCAAACAGCTCAGCCGGCCTGCTTTTATAGGCAGCCGGCTGTCAACATTGTAGCAACAACAACCCAGGGTTTCCCGCCTAAAATAACTGACGCGGACCTGAGTGAAAACTACCTACAGTATCCCCCTGCTGGCCCAGGGTGAGAACTTCAGTACATAACAGGTTTCATAGAGACATCTAGTTGGCCACTATGAGAAACAAGAAGTTGGACTAGTAAATATTTCATCCAATACATCAGGATCCAAGTCAGCCAATATTGTCCTTTCCAGAAGTTCCGGCACCCCTGATCATTGGTCATGATTGCTGGGGCTGATGGGAGTTGAATAACATGAAGATCAGGCTGTGGTTTAGCTTAAATAACATAAAAGCAGCACGGTCTTTTTTATTGTTCTCCGAGCCTCGTGCATGTATGAGATATATGAGTGAGTATGTACTTGCTCTTTTTCGTTGGTTTTGTCTCCTACAAAAGGCAGTTGTTAGTGCCGTTATTTTAATGTATTTCTGGTTTGTAAGCTGCTTTGGGCATGGAAGGAAGAACATCATTTATCTGAACTCCAGCTTCTTATGCCAGCAGGACCCCTTTGAAAATTTCTTGGGCTGATGGATGGTATCTACCCTCTAAGATCTGCATCTTTGTTTCTGTCGAAGATTGATTGTTAGCAGCAGAAGCCATGTTATTATTGCCTGCAAGAGTTCGAGATCCTTTTGTCTGTCTGCCTGCCTTGCCATTCTGTTGGATAGTTTGCATAGAGAGAGCATGAACTGCTGATTTAGGGATGGAACTGGCAATTAGTGAAGCTGGCTATAGCTTTGTTGTTGTTTTTTGACAAGGCTGAGGAGTTAAAGGATGACGGACACAGCAAAGTGGGAGGGAAGGCATCAGAATCTGCCTAAGCAGCACATGAGCTGTTATTCAATAAATGCCCATTTTAGTCTGGGTTCTGCAGTCAAGTGTGAAGGAAGTTCATCTGTAATTAATAACCATGAAAAGAAATACATATGGGTGAACTCCAGCTCCCAGAGGAAAAGATGGAGAGTGTTCTGAAAAATCAGGATGATGACCCTTTCAGAATGTTTGGGGGCAAACTGAAGGTGCACAGCAAGGTCAGGCTGCATCAACCAGACTTTAATCAACCAGAGAAAGCTGCATGCATGGTATATCTACATATTTGGGCTGCATTTGAACAGCAGTTTATTCCGTTTTCCTGACCTTTCAGCATTATATTTGAGCTGTCACATGACGCAGGTCTTAGGTTTTATTGTTTTCGTTTTATCTTGGTTTCATTGTATGCCTAATTTAAGTTGTTTTGAGTTCCATTTTGTTTTTGAAAAAATGCTGGTCTTCCAGATCAATCCCACAAAAAGAGTTTTATAAGCAGGGGAGGGTCCACTATGAAACTAAAGAAGTTTAAACTTCAGGACTCTTCTTCAATGGGGAGCCCGGAAGCAATTTTAGTCCACATTGCTTTTTATATATATTTAAAAAATGGGTCTAGTAGACTCAATTTGAGTCTCATGACCCAAATTGGTTAATTTTTTGTTGTCTATATTTCAACAAGCCCAACATTTGAGAGTCAATAGCACAGGTGCTGTAAAGGTTGTTGCAAACAACCTCACTGAAGAAGATAACAGTGGCTATTCTGGTTGTGAATGGGCCCCTATAACAGTTCAAGCTTCAGGGTCCCCAAAATGTAGGCCCGCCACTGGCTGTAAGAGTGAGGCCCCACATCCAGCGTCCCAGCAGACAATCAACACTGTTAACTGTCTATGACACCGGTTTGGAGTGAAAGAACCCTCTTCTCACTCCAAAGAGCACTCAGTTCTTCACCAATAGAAATATTTGTGGTAGTTTTGGGAAGCAATACATTAGCATGCTTGTAATATTACATCATGTCGAATGTGTGCAAAGTTCTTCGAAAATCTTAAGAAAATACACTTCAGAGTTTCCTTCATTTACCAACTCCTCTCACGCGCTGCTGAAAACTGTTTGCTAAATTCCCCAAACTACCTGTAATGAAAAATGCTATGAACTCCGCCATTATGTGCGTAGCAAATTAACAGAGTCCTGATTCTCTGATCAATTATACAACGACAATATGCTATTTTAAAGCTGGAAGCCCAGCAGGAGCTTTTATTTTTTATTAATTTAGTATAATTTTAAACATTACAAAAATAGCTCTCTTTACAGCTTCCCCGCTGAGTCCTAGATTGTTGCCACAGCATTCTGTAATACTTTATCAGCAGAATAGCATCGTTCCATAAACACTAAGCATTTGATTCAAGTAGAAGCCCAAAATAGAAAAGGGATGAATGATGAGAAACAAAAGAGAATCATAAGGGGAATGTATAGTTCTCAGAATATGCAAGGCGGTCCCCCACCACCACCACTCTTCCTAAGCTAGATATTTGCAATTTGGATTCAGTAAGGATTCAAAGAACATACTTAGAGCCCGTCAGTCAAAGTAAGGATAGAAGATAGATCTGACTTTTAAGATCAGTACCACAATGTGGTACTGGAAGAACTAGGAACACAGAAAGCACATACAGTATCAGGATATGCCGATGATTTCATTCAAAATCACCAGGAACATGAGGGACAAGTTGGTGAGAAGTGAGTTTAGAGAGCATAGACTACAAAATATATGTTTTGAGGCACTTCACAACCTGTAACCTTTGTTCGCCTGTGTTTTTATGCCATTCAATACAATTGCTAAATAATCAATGTGGGGAAAACATCTAGGGTTCTTTAAAAAAGAAAGAAAGGGGGACATCTTTGTAATATCAGATTTTCTTTATATAAAAAAAAGATACACCTTTAATCAGTCACTTTGTGGAACAAGATAATCCTGTAACAGGTTTAAGGTTTGAGGCATTGAAAAAGCTGTGTGCAAATGATGGTGAGTTATTGTTAAGAAACAATATGGATTGGATGTTGAGGTTAAAAACTCTGGCCCCATGTGGACTTGCTGAAAGGTTCGAATGAAAGTCTTTGATTACCTATCACATAATGACAACATTTGTGTATTCTTCTTTTAAAAATGTATAATTCTTTTTAAAAATATAATTTGTTGCCTTCAGACAATAATTTCAGTCATCAGTTAATAGAAATGGGAGATATATGTAAGTGAAATAATCTGCAGGCTGTTTTCCCATTTTAACTAGTATACATTGGCTTATATGCACTTCATATATAATCAATTGTGTTTGTTTTTAAATGCTGAGTATTCGTTTGACGTATTATCTTTGTTTTTATAACCCCTGAAGAAGACCTTTGAACATTAATTGGCTGAAACCTGCTAGGCTATTTTGAAAATAAAATTCTCCCCCCCCCCCCCAGCATCTTGCAATACAATATCCTTTGCGGGTTCATTTTGGGTGTTCTCCTGTTTTCGCATTGGCCAACACAATTTTCGCTCTGTGCCTGTACAGAGGATGGAATTTGCTTGATGGCAGAGGTTCATTTCAATGTTTGAGAGAGTCTCCTCTCCATTTCCTGCAAAAAAGGTCATTCTATTCATAACGTTGGTCCTTATTTCTCAGGAGAGAATGTAACTTACCTTGAGGGTTTGCCCCTGTCAATTCATCAAATATTTGTATTAGAAAGGCATGAGTAAGTGTATGTGTGTGTACATATATATATGGGTGCAGTGTTTAATCTGTCACTTGCCTAAATTAATAAGTTTAAAAAGTTTCAACTAACTCTAACATTTCCCCCAATTAATCAGCCTCAGATTCTTCTTGTTGCTGTTTCTCAAAATTGCTTCCAATGAATAAGCAGAAAGAAGCTCATGGAACTGATCTTTCCCCTGTGTCCCCAAAGAAGTCTCTCGCAAGGTCAGAGAGATTCTCCTGTACAGCATTGCAGTGGGCTGATGGACCATCCAAAGTCTGGCAGAGGTGCCACTTTAACCATTTTTTCGTATGCTTGGTTTTGAGAAATTTACCCCTTGAACTGTAAACCCCAATTGTGACAGTAAACCCAGCAGTTTGAGACAAAGCATTTGCTATTTACATAGAACATCCTGTTTGTTTGTTTGTTTGTTTGTTTGTTTGTTTGTTTGTGTGTAATTGCCCTGCAAGCATTTCAAAGATGGTATGAAAATGGGAAATATTCTTATAATGCCTCCCTGTAAATATTCAGAAATCAGTCCCTGGGCCAAGCAAAAGCAACATTGGTTGGACTTGCTGAGAATTACAGAAGAAAGAGGCATTTCAGAACTCCAGCTAGTAACTGCCGATTGGCTGGAAAGATTTCTATGACAACAAGTTCCACCTCAAGCTTACCCTATACCACCTGACAACTTATTTGTTGTTGTTGTGTCTGCTGTACCTCACCTTGCACTGCTTCATCTCGCTTGCGTCTGCCTCCCAAGAATGAAGTCTGACATCTTCATTCATAACTTCCTGACCAATTCAGGTCAAGTGTTATATGGATATTGACAAAACGGGAAGCATGACAGGCTCTCAGACTGTATGTACATCTGGGCATTATGTAGGGCACCAGAGAGTCAGGGAAGTTTCCTCTTTAGATGACCCATCAATTATTTGTAATTAAATCAATAGGTTTTGTTTGCTTGCTTCCTCTGGAGAACATCAGGACAGCTTCAGCTTCCACTGCAACATACGTAGCATAGAAAGGCATTGGCTGCCCAACTCTTCCTCCCCTGTTAAATCCTGTGCATTGCAGAACATGGGAAGGAGGGCTGGAGATTGGCATTACAATAATAGAGTTATATTAGCATGTGTGTCCACTGGGTGAAAAATACTAATTTATTAAGTAAGCTTCTCTTTCAGTAACAGTCAAGGGAACACGAATGTGGTAAGTCAGTCCAAGGATATTGAGGGAAATGAGGCATGAAATAAAAGCTTTCCTGCACTCTCTACTGATCCTCAGGAATGTTAGGCAATTCGATGTATTGCAAAAGAGCATCCAGGCATTAAGAAAGACACTGTGTGGGAGGGAGAAAACCCCAGGTCCTTTGTATGACACTCTGCTGTGAACAAGGCCAATGAAAAGTCCTCTTGGATGTGGTGTTCAAAATTTGCACAGCTTGGGCCTTTTGAGACCACGCATTCAGCAACAAGACTGTCCAAAAATGCAGGCTTCTGAGGTCAAGTACCTGCCATCTGATTACACAGTGTGCTGTCGGATTCTGTAGATTACAAAGTGGCTGATAATGCCATTCTTCTGGATCTGTATTAGCCCAATGGCCAAGTTCTATGCCCACTATAAGAGGCAATACATTTCAGAATACCAGTTACAGTGGTACCTCGGGTTAAGAACTTACCGTAATTCATTCCGGAGGTCCATTCTTAACCTGAAACTGTTCTTAACCTGAGGTACCACTTTAGCTAATGGGGCCTCCTACTGCCACCACGCGATTTCAGTTCTCATCCTGAAGCAAAGTTCTTAACCCGAGGTACTATTTCTGGGTTAGCAGAGGCTGTAACCTGAAGCATCTGTAACCTGAAGCATCTGTAACCTGAGGTACCACTGTACTGGGAATCCCAAGTGGGGGACACCCAGTTGTGCTCAGGTCCTACATGCAGGCTTCCCAAAGGCATCTGATTGGCCACTGTGAGAATAGGATGCCGTTTTAGATGGGATTCAGCAGGGCTCTTCTTTATGCTCCTATGTACATCTTGTTATGGATGATTTGAGGTATGCAGTGTGATGGACTATTGGGGGGGGGCAATGAAAGAGTTGGCATGTGTAAGGCTTGCCTATTTCCTAGCACTGATGGTAGGTTCATTACTAATTACTCATTTTAAAAGCTGAGGTTGAAACGTGGGCCTCAAGGCATGGATGAGTGAATATCCAAGGTCTGTTTACTCTGGTCTCTCACTTGGAAAGGAGGAATAAGGTGATGTAGGAACCCTGGGCATCTGTCAATAATAATAATAATAATAATAATAATAATAATAATAATAATAATAAATAATTTTATTTATATCCCGCCCTCCCCAGCCGAAGCCGGGCTCAGGGCGGCTAACAACACTAAAACAGTACAACATTATAAAAACATTATAAAAAGTAATTAAAATCAAAATTGATGGCAACCATAAACTAAAGTTTTGTAAAGATTGCCAAAGGAGGGAGTCAGGCTGTGCCCTGACCAAAGGCCTGGTGGAACAGCTCTGTCTTGCAGGCCCTGCAGAAAGATGTCAAGTCCTGCAGGGCCCTTGTCTCTTGTGACAGAGCGTTCCACCAGGTTGGAGCCGCAGCTGAAAAAGCCCTGGCTCTAGTTGAGGCCAGCCTAACCTCTCTGTGGCCTGGGACCTTCAAGGTGTTTTTATTTGAAGACCGTAAGTTCCTCTGTGGGGCATACCAGGAGAGGCGGTCCCGTATTGTATTGTACAAACAATATTCAACACTTTTTATAAACTCTCAGATGCTACTGAATTCCCAACACAATTCCATCAGGGGACTTTTACATAAACTGATTAAACACGCTACCGTTATATAAAAATAGAGATATGTATTGGGGTTTTACAAAACTTCACAGAGCTAAATCTCCTTTCCCACTGGGTGGAGTAGTTCTTTCTGGACTGTACCATCAGAATGCAGGACTGGATGGCTCATACATTTAACTGCAGTCTTATAAAGCTATAACTCATTTATCTGACATGCCACATGCTATTTTTTATTTTCCTCATTGAAGAGCATTCAAACATGAAACCCTCACCTGCAGTGGTGCAATCCAGCAAGAGATCGCCACATGATTCTATTGCTATTGTGGCCCAGCTGTCAGTAGATGGCATCACCTTACATAATGGAAGGGTCATAGCTCATTTGTAAAGAATCCAATTTTCTGCTGTGATCCATGGGATATTTATAGACAATTGTTATTACTAGTGCGCTTGGAATTGTGAACCCATTAGAGACACCAATATCACTGTGGATATTTGTTAAAAGTAATGCAACCCAACTTGTTGACTTGAACAGGAGTTGGATTAAGACTTGTGCACAGGAAAAATATTCTGCACACATCAAAAAGAGTTTCAAACCTGTCTCAGCAATACTTAGCAAAGCACATACAGCAGCCTATTGAATTAGTGTCTAAATGTTATTTTGTAAAGAAATTGAATAAAATTTGCTACCCTGTAATCCAGTGAGCTCTTCCTAATCAAATTTTCATATTCTGCATTTCCTGGGATTTGCAGCCAGAATTGTGGCAAGCCAGACATTCACACTTATGCATGGATAAATATTTTTTAAAAACTACAAAATATCCTCTTCGTTTTTGAATATAATATTAGCATTAAAATTCCAAACAAATTGTGCCTCTTTCCCACTATTTCTACTGTTGACTTTTATTGATAGTATATAGGGGGCTGCACCTTCTGGCTTCTCTCGACTCCTGCCCCCACAATGTCTGCCCACCAGTTCCAAGGCATTTAGTGAAGTTCACAGTTAATGACATCTCCAGATAGAATTTAATCGAGAATAATAATTCTGCAATTTTATCCTTTCCATGTTGATAAAATGAAATAAATTCTGTGGAACAGACATTGTCATGAAATCAAATATATTTTAACAATTCTTGTTTTAGCCATGGTGAGGACTCATACTGCTTATGGAAGTACTAGAAAAGTCAGGACAAAAACACAACTCCCTAGAGAGAAGGTTCACATCAGGGTTTTCACTTTGTGGCTCCAGTTCTCAAAATAAGTGATGGTGTTGCAGTTTGTATTTATCTGGCACTATGATGCCACTTTAAACAGGCATGGCTTCCTGCAAAGAATTCTGGGTGTTGTGGTTTGCTAAAGGTGGTAAGAGTATTTACAAGGCCCCTATTCCCCTCCCAGAGCTACAATTTCCAGAGTGGTTTGACAATCAATTTCCCTTCACAGAAAACTCTGAGAACTGTAGCTCTATGAAGGGAAAAGGGGCTTCCTAACGATTTCCAGGACCCTTAGAAACTACTGCTCTTTGAGGGAGGCCATGATTTTTAAAAGTGGTATGTGCCATAACACTTTTAGTGTATTGTGTGAATGTGGCCCAACTCATTATTCTTTCTTGCATGATGAATTGGGTGTTGTTTCCTTGCATAAAGCATCTTCATCAACTCTGAATGAACACATACATCACTGTAAACCTTTTCTCTGTAGGCACTGGCCAGGATAAAATGACCAGAAATTTATGGATGCCAATGAACTTCTAGTTTGCAAAACTATACACTAACTATGACTATGGTTCAAAATTGTTAGGATCGTCTATAAAAGGTTGTGCCTTTAGTTTTCTCATCTGTCAATCATGTGGGATTCCCAATGAAATTAAACTATACTGTGGAAAAGAGTACTCCAATATGGACAGTCTAAAATGGCTTGGTGAAGATTATTTGATTTGAGTCTGCAAAGAATCAGTGCCTAGTGACAAACTGGCACAAATGGTGAGTCAAGGGCAAAAAGTAAGGACAAGATAACAGATAGCACCATTCCTACAATTGAAACATCAAAATGGCTACTTCTCTTTTTAAATAGACGCTCCTAAAATTGATTCTCCTTCCATGACATGTGTTTGCACATAATAGTAGTATAGTTAGGCCCTCGGTCTGAGGGGAGCATTTCTGCAAGACATTTTTTTTTTTTTTTTGTGAATGTGCCTGGCCATTCCATGAATTATGGTTTCTCAAGGAGTAAAATGTAAAACATGCTATTAAAATGAAATACTAATTGTTACAAGAAAAGCCAGTGTCTGCAGAACATAACTCACTTCTAATAGATTTCATAATGTCTTCCCTTTTATTGGAGGGAAGGATCCCTTTAGCCAAAAATGTCCATTTTCTGAACTCCAAATTGACTTTTTCCTCTCTCTTTTGGAGCTGATTCTGCAGTGGCATCATGAATTTCACAGACAGCTTTGTTAATCAGCAGAGTCCCCAAAAGCTGTCTTGGGTAAAAAAAAGTACTGCCCTTTCTTTGGTAAAAGTTATTCCTTTTAATGGACTTCTTCTAAGTCAAGAGCTGCAAAACTATGCATACCAAGTTTGAAGTTAGAGCTATTAAAACCAATGGGACAAACTTCTAAATCAGTGCATTGGAACTTGGCTTTACAGTAGTACCTCAGGTTAAGTACTTAATTCGTTCCGGAGGTCCATTCTTAACCTGAAACTGTTCTTAACCTGAAGCACCACTTTAGCTAATGGTGCTTCCTGTTGCTGCCACGCCACCAGAGCATAATTTCTGTTCTCATCCTGAAGCAAAGTTCTTAACCTGAGGTAATATTTATGGGTTAGCAGAGTCTGTAACCTGAAGCGTATGTAACCTGAGGTTCCACTGTACTGTTTGACCTAAGCATGTGTTCTAATGGGAGAAATAGAAATCTACTTGAAAAGGAAATAAGAGGTCATGAGTGCATTGAGATGCTTGCACAACCAGACTGTTATTTATTACATATCATTTGTTGTTGAATTTGACTTAAAGTGAAATTCTTCTTTACCCAGTTATACTTTCAATAATTGTACTGTCAATAATTGCACTGATTGAGTCATCTTCCCCGAAAGCTTTAAGAGCAGGCGGACAGAACTGATACTTCATCCCACCCACAAAATAGTACAGGAAATACTCCCGAGCAAAATACAGAATGTAACGATCTGAATAGTTTGCTCAACAATTCGGTCAAACTCTTTTCAAATGTGATTAAGAGCGTCAAAAGGGCCATGATTAACTGTGCTCCTCCATCCTCTTTAATTAATCAACTAGAATTAAGGATGAAGAATGAGATGTTTGTACAGCAACATTTCTTGCAATTGGTTACAATATAATTATTGTCGAAATCAACTGTTTGGAAGCCATTCTGTTGCTGTAAATTTAACATTTGCCTTTTCTGACCTAGCCATTTAAAGCTATACACAAGACAGCTCAGCGACAAGTCTTTATTGACCCCAAGCTTGAGGTAAACTGCATCTCTGCTGGTAAGAGTTTCTATGTGTCCTGATTCTACAAAAGGTAGTCCTGTATTAGAATGGCTATCAGAGGGCAGTCCTCTGTTTGAAGGAGTCCTCTATTGAAAGGGTTGTCAGACTCAAGGCTCCATTTTTGTATGTTATCTTCACTAATATATATTTCTTTTTATGTACACTTTAATATATGGATTTTTGTAAACGCTGGCTGGCTAGAGAACTGCTTTGCAAAATTCAGGTAAGCAGAAATTTCACAGTATAGCTGTGTTTATTCATGTTTCTCTCTATCGCTTTAAATAAATTTGTATAAGATTTGTATAAGAATATCTGAGAATATTCTTCAAATGTCACAATGCATTTCTAATAGATCTCAATAGTGGCAGTCCAAAATACAGCTATTCACACATAAGTGTAATTTCGTTCAGTTGATTGATTGATTTATTCTTATGATACCATTATTATGCTACATATTGTCTCGTTTGCAGGAGATATATGGCTATGCCCATCATTATTCATACTCAGATCAGTATGTCAATTCCAAGGGGTCTACTCTTGGCTATGAATAATTTTGGATAACATCCATAATGCCTTCTAGAACATGAAGCTTTGTATTTTACTGTTATACTATCGTTTACTTCCATATCTTTAACCATTGGACTACTACAATTGGCTCTACATGGGGCTACCTTTGAAGATGACTCAGAAACTACAACTAATCCAAAATACGGCTGCGAGTCTAATGACTGGGAGCAGCTGCCAGGACCATATAACACTGGCCCTAAAGGATCTACATTGGCTCCCAGTACATTTCCAAGCACAATTCAAAGTCATCTAGTCCAACTCTGCAATGCAGGAATCCCAGTTAAAGCATCCATGACAGATGCCCATCTAACCTCTGCTTAAAAATATCCCAAGAAAGTGAGTCCACTACCTCCTGAGGAAGTCCGTCCCACTGTTGAACAGCTCTTACTTTCAGAAAGAAACTTGAATCCATTGGTTCGGGTCCTACCTTCTAGAGCAGGAGAAAACAAGCTTGTTCCATCATCCATGTGACAGCTCTTGATATATTTGAAGATGGCTATCATATCTGCTCTCAGTCTCCTCTGCCTTACAGTGCTTCATGTCATTGGTGCATCTAACTTAGTATTTTTTACACTGTACACTGTACATGCTACACGGTACATGGTACAAGGTACACGGTACACTGTACAACACAGGCAGCAACACAGCAGGGTTTCAGACGGGACATTCCCAGCCCTATCTAGAGATTCCAGGGATTGAACCTGAGGCCTTCTCCATGCAAAACACATACTCTGCCACTGACAGGCAGCTCTTCCCAAGATACTAAGAGACTAGTTTTGTGTGTAGGTTAAACAAAAGGTTCACAACAGACAATATTAGCAGGACCTCCGGGTGCAAATTCTGAAAAAAAAAAAATCTTTTTCTGAACAGCTACAATATCTGGTCTTTAGATTGCCTAGTCCTTTGGACTCTCTGTGTGTACCATTTTTTAAAAAATGGCCAGTAAAATGTCAGTCAAGGATTATGGTGCGCATTCCTTTCAAGCTGATTTTGAACCGACTGCATTTAGGCTACCACCGAATCAATTTTTCATGAATATCTACCCTCCAACATTGCACCTCCAGCCAGTTCAGATCTCCAGAGAATGGTTAAAAAAAAAAAAGATTTATCAAGTAACAAGTAACACCTCAGGAAAAAGAAACAGGGTTTTTAATTGCTTTGTGTGCTCTATAATTGAAGGCAGGCACCTTCTTGAGGCACTCACTGCCAGAGGGAGTGTGACTCCACTTGGCCTTGCCTAATTAATCCTGTGATACAAACCTTCTGGCTTCAATTTTCACATTTCTGACTCTTTTTAGAGGTGATAATAAAACTAAAAAATTATGTTAGTTACTGTATGACTATAACCCCACCAGCAGAACACAAATAAAACCGTATGGACGGAAACCTGGTCTGCACATTTTTGGTTCTTCCAGCTTTTTATTTTTATTTTTTGAAGACCCCAAAAGACACATTTTGGACTAACAAGGCCAGTTAGAAAAAGAAAAGGGGTCTCGGGAAGAAAAACACATTCTTGTGGTGGTTTGGGTATTTATTTTACTTATTTTCAAAATGTGCATGTGTGTACATACACTGTACACATGAATAACACAACAGATTTTTTTTTTAATGCAGGTAAAGGATTCAGCTTCCACCTTCAAAAGCTGCTCTGGTAAAAAAAGGAAATCAAGGTGGCAGTTATAGAGCTTTTAAGGTTTTTTTATTTAACAATATTTATACACCATTTGGTTGTTAAAGAAAAAACAACTCTAAGCAGTTTACGAAACTCTGTTGACATTTGTAATTCCTTCCCCATTCAGAACAAGATCAATATCTCAAGTTGGGAAAATTTCATGGTACATCATTTGGACTTAAGCTTTATAATGCATGGAGTCACCCGAGTAACATCCCATCTCCAGTTTTCAGTAGAAGAAGTAGTGATAGCTGCCAACTTGACTTCAAAAGACAATTAAACAATTTCATGGTGAGCATCCATAATGGCTATGTTCTGTCTCCACTCTTCAAAGCAGTATGCTGCTGAATACAATTTTCTGGGAATCTCAGATGGAGAGAGTGCTGTTGTGCTTTGGTTCTTCTTCTGGGCTTCCCACTGGTTTGCCACTCTGAGAACAGGAGGCAGGACTATACGAGTCATTGGCCTGGTCCAGCAGGCTCTTAGTCTCTTTGTATGTATTTTAAACCACTGAGCCTCTTGGGCTTGCCAATCAGAAGGTTGGCGGTTCAAATCCCCGCGACGGGGTGAACTCCCATTGCTCTGTCCCAGCTCCTGCCAACCTAGCAGTTCAAAAGCATGCCAGTACGAGTAGATAAATAGGTACCACAGTGGCGGGAAGGTAAATGGCGTTTTGGTGCACTCTGGTTTCCATCATGGTGTCCCATTGCACCAGAAGCAGTTTAGTCATCCTGACCACATGACCCAGAAAGCTGTCTGTGGACAAACACCGGCTCCCTTGGCCTGAAAGCGAGGTGAACACCACAACCCCATAGTTGCCTTTGACTGAACTTAACCATCCAGGTGTGCTTTACCTTTTATCTTTACAACTTTGTCCAGTATCTTACACACTAATATTTTTGCGGGCCGCATCCTGCCATTCCTAAACTTCAGTGCTGCGATTTAAAAATGCATCCTTGCTGAGACCAAGTTAAAGTGGGACAGATCCATTGGGGATCCAATTCAGGTTGACGCCAGTAGGCTGTACTGCAATACAGATGATAAATAACCCCAGTGCTTTGGCTCTGTGCCCATCATAATAAAATAAAGTTCCATCAAAGAAGAGCTGAGCTCCACTCAAACTTCAGTTTGTGCTTTTGAGCTTCTGGTTAGAAGACATAATATATTAATGCTCTGCAATTTTCACTGGGCTCACTTTAAAATTTATATTAAGTAGATTGTTGCATTATGGTAATGTACTAAATTACCTAAAGCAAAGTAATACAATGATTAACTGACCATAAACATTGGTTTATGGTCAGTTTATAACGGATTGCAGAGATTAACATTATGCATTTTCATAACAGAGAAAATTTGTGGGATGAAGTATCTGTGGACTGACTCGGTGCTATTAAGAATAATAAAACTGTGTTATCGCTCCTGGTGGTCTCAGGTTACAGCTTGCAAGTAAACTTTGCTTTAAATCATCTTTGAAAATGTCAGATATATTCATCATTGAAAAAATGTCCAGTACTTTCCAAGCATAGAATAATAATTTCCAGTATATGTTTTCTAATGTATAATGTATAACAAAATGATTTTTGGTCTCTTCACTAAAGTTGCCCATCCAGGATTAAGTTTACCCAACTAAAATGAAGCTATGCCAAAGAAAACCTTATATTTTCCTTTGAATGATCAAAAAACATTTTCCTGTAAGTTCAGCACTTTCTAGAAGCTCTGCTTTTCATTCTAAAATAATGGGAATTCAACAGTGACAAGTGATCATTTGGAAGGGCAAAGCACTGCCCAAAGATAGTTTTGGGGTTCTTGTATTGGGGATGTAAAGGGAACAAATGTCCAAAAATGCACTGCAAGAGACTGCAAGAGAATCTGGCCATTGCTTCTGCAACAATATTTGATTTTCTACATAATGGGGAAAAAAGAAAGAAAGGCATTCATCTTGAAGGAAACTAGTGGAAAGTAATTGTGGATGGCAGCCACGAAAGCCAATCTGCCATTCGTCCTGCACAACGTGCCCCAATAAAGTATTCACATACGTACACATAAAGGTAAAGGTATAGATACCCCTGACCATTAGGTCCAGTCGTGGATGACTCTGGGGTTGCAGTGCTCATCTCGCTCTATAGGCCGAGGGAGCTGGCGTTTGTCCACAGGCAGCTTCCGGGTCATGTGGCCAGCATGACTAAGCCACTTCTGGTGAACCAGAGCAGCACATGGAAACGCTGTTTACCTTCCCGCTGGAGCGGTACCTATTTATCTATTTGCACTTTGATGTGCTTTCAAACTGCTAGGTGGGCAGGAGCAGGGACCGAGCAACGGGAGTTCACCCCGTTGCGGGGATTTGAACCGTCAGCCTTCTGATCAGCAAACCCTAGGCTCTGTGGTTTAGACCACAGCCCCACCCGCATCCCATATAGCATACATATACTTATGTACATATGTATGCCATGCAATCCCATGCTTGCTTTCTTGGAAGTATCTCCCACTATGTCCCACAGAGCTTCCTCCCCTAACGTGTGTTTCGGATTGCAGCCCAAGATCGCAACCTAATAATTTTGACAAGGTTAATTTATTTCTTAGAGCTTTCTAGGTGCCAGCCCTGTAAGCTTATCTTAATATTGGTCTCCCCCCCCCCCAGTTCTTATTCCTCCATCATCACCACCAGCACAAATCAAAATTGTATGCAGCAGTTCTGCTCAGGTTGAAGGTCAGACTATTCTCATGGCTGTCAAGAGCATCTGGGACTTCGCGATGTCCATGTTGTTGTAACACATATTCACAAATCATGGGAATTTGTGCGAGTCTGTGGATTGGGTTAGCGTAAGCAATATAGCAGTACGCAGTGGAACTAATTTCATTAAGAGCAATAGAATTAAACAAAAGGATGACTAGGAAACAGTCATAAAGTAGAAAAAGAAGAGTTTGGATTTCATATCCCGCTTTATCACTACCCGAAGGAGTCTCAAAGCGGCTAACATTCTCCTTTCCCTTCCTACCCCACAATAAACACTGTGAGATGAGTGGGGCTGAGAGAAGTGTGACTGGCCCAAGGTCACCCAGCAGCTGCATGTGGAGGAGCGGAGACGCGAACCCGGTTCCCCAGATTATGAGTCTATCGCTCTTAACCATTACACCACACTTTCTATGTGTACGCTTTCTTCAGAGAGACCATCTCAGAAGCATTGTAGATGATAGAACAAATTGAGATAAACTTTAAGATGTGAGCTGGATTGAGTTTGTGTTGCTAACACACACCTACACACACACACACCAATGAAAACTGTAGTGTCCCAATAACAGAGGACCAGGGCATAAACAGCTTGCTATGTATGACTCATTAAAGGGGAACCAATTCACACATTTCAGGTAGAAATGAAAGTGGGTGCACTCGCCAATATTACCTGGAACAAAATTTCATACTGAGCCCATGCATGGCAAACAGTCACACCCTAAGCATAAACAATGTCCATGACATAGAGTAATTCCAAGCAAAGCATCACTGGGAACATCTCCCCACAACCAAATTTTCTGTACTCGGAAGTGTCAGTTGGTGATGACCCAGAAGGAATCGCATGGATGGATACAAAGGGATCAGCCTTTGTCACCCCATGATAGAGCCGTGTGAGATGCAGCTAGGGGAATGGAGTTAAGGGCGAGAACATGGTTTTAGTAATGGAACAGGAGTGAGGAAGCAATTGCCAAGGTTTTCTTATCCAGCTTTATTTTTATATCTTATCTCTAGACAGCGGCAGTACATATGCCCACACTGCCCAGGGCGGGCACGCTCCCGAGGGTGGCGGGGCACAGAGGGTGCCCTCCCAGGCACGGGAAAGCCACTCGGGTGCAACTCCCAAGCCTCCCCCAGCTGGAGAAGGAAGAGGGGAATGCCATTGGCAAAGTGGCGCAGCTCCCCCCTTCCCTCAACAGCTCAAGGTAGGCTTGGGTGTTGCTGGCATGTGGTGCACCAAATGTCACCCCCCTCAGCAAAGACACCCGGGGCAGTCTGCCGCCACCGCACCCCCCTTCCTCCACCCCTGTCTCTAGAAACGTAAGCCCTGTGGTAGAGCACATGCATGGCACATGCAGGGCCAACTCAAGGTTTGTAGGGCCATTGGCAATGTGCCCTCAGGTGGACTCCCTTCCCCATCAGTCATCTAGATGCACTTACCAACAATGGTCAGTTGTGGGGGCAGCAGCACTCTGAGAATCAGTGGCCCTTATAATGAGGTGGAGCTGCTCTCAAGACACCAGCATCACTGCAGCTTACCTGAATGGGGCTGAGGTGGTGAGTCCCAGGGGCCTGATATGTTGCCCCCAGCATCTCTATAGGTAAATGGTATTACTGTGCACTCTGGCTTCTGTCACGGTCCTCCATGCACCAGTAGTGGTTTAATCATGCTGGCCACATGACCTGGAACGTTTTCTGTGAACAAACGCCGACTCCCTCTGGCTGAAAAGCGAGATGAGCGCCACACCCCATAGTCACCTTTGACTGCACTTAACCATCCAGGGATCCTTTACCTTTATCTTTTTTTTTACCTAGCACCCTTGGAACTCTCCCCAGGCCTTGCCCTGTTTCACATTTATAGCATTTTCCTCTTGCTGGAATATGTCCTTGAACTTTGATCTTGCCTCTTGCTTGCCTGGATGAAAGACAGACAGCAGTGTGTGTGTGTGTAGAAACTAGACAACCATGAAAGAGGGAAATTACATTTCTTTCTCCTCCCATTATGGTCACATCCACACCATACATTTAAAACACTATTATTCCACTTAAACAGTCATGGAGGGACCTGGGAGTTGTAGTCTGTTAAGGGTGCTGGGAGCTGCAGCTCTGTGAGAGGTAAACTACCATTCCCATGATTCATCATATGCTTTGAATGTGTTTGAAATCTATTGTGTGGATGTGACCTTTAAACCAGACTTTGACCAGGCAGTCCTTCTAACAGGTGATACCTTCAAACAGTATCCCCTGACAGCCTTTCCAATAGGACTGCCTCTGCACATGAGGACACGTAGCCACTCTATAGATGAATGACAGACAATAAAAAGAGCCAGCTCTTTCCATGAGAACCCAACAGCCACAGGAAAAGCAATGAACTAGCAAATTTTGTGTATTTGTGTGTGTGTGCGCGTGCGCACGAGTGCGTACGTGCCATTTCTCAAGTCTTGGATTTCAGTAATTCAAGACGGTACTTCATCCTACAGCAAAAGGAGTTAGTTTCAAAACTCCTTCCTTGTGGACTGAAGATGGTGTCCTGGTTGCAAATGCTGCTTTGCTTTAGAAGTGTAAATAGCTCTCGCGTGGTGGGTTTAAGCTTCCAGCTAATCCATAATTGAGTTGACAGAGGCAAGAGAGAAGAAAAGAATTTTACTAGATATAGACATTCATTCTCATGGAAAGAGGTTTATTTCATGTAAATGTAAACAATTACTTTCCCTCAGACTATTTGGGGAGCACAGACAATACTTTGGGAAAACAAATAGGCATGGCAACTGAGCAGTGAGGGGAGTGCAAATCTATATGTAGATTGCGGAGATGAGTACAATAAAAATATTTATATAAATGAGCACGCGAGACATCTGCCCTAGTTTCCAGCTTCTTACCTCCCAGAGATTCTCTCATTTCCCCCCTTCTTTACATTACTTTTTCCTCTTTCATTTGATTATTTGCCATGTGTTCACAACATGGAAAGCAATAACGCTACAACTGGCTTGAAGAATATTTTTAAAAAGTACCTTACTGGATCAGAACAAAACACCCTGTTTCCAACATCACCTGTACTGCATCTCTGGAGGGTAGGACTCGAACCAATGGCTTCAAATTACGAGAAAGGAGATTCCAATTAAACATCAGAAAAACTTTCTGGAGGTAAGAGCTGTTCAACAGTGGAACGGGCTCCCTCAGGCAGTTGTGGACTCTCCTTCCTTGGAGGTTTTTAAGCAGAGAATAGATGGCCACCTGTTCTGAATGCTTTAGCTGAGATTACTGCATGGCAGGGGGTTGGACTAGATGATCCTTGGGGTCCCTTCCAACTCAACAGTTCTATGATTCTGTCTCCCCACTCCCTAAACCCACCTCTGTCCATATCCACCATATCTCCCTGCTTGGCCAAAGAGAACCAGTGTTAAGGAAACTGTCTCAAAATCCAACTAAAAAAAGTTTTGAATTTGAATTAAGAGCAGCTTGCTAGGACCAGACAGCCAGTCTAATTACCCTCTGCAATGCAAATAGACACATTTCTCAGAGAGTCACAACAGAAACATTTTCCTTAAGCAAAACAAAGCAACAACATCATCAACAAAAAATAACCAGCTTCTATAGTTTTCACATGTTTTTTGAATAATGAAAGGGCTAATGTAACATAACAAACCCTAAACTGTTTTTGCATATGGGGCAGGGGGATGTGTCAAAGTGTGCTATGCCTTCGGTTCCTTCGGTTCACAATGGTTCTAGCTACAACAAATGGTATTCTTGCTCTTTCTGTCTGTTGCTCAATCTGCTTGGAAAGTAGCCATCGCTGTACAGCCAACCATAATATTTGACACTTCCTGACATCACGAAAGCCACCATCTGTCTATCACCGAAGCCCGCTGCATCTTAAAGATTGTTTGGTCTGATCTTTAATCAAGGTTCATTGTCAAGGCAGAGAAAGAGAGCGTGTTGGATGGAACAATCTGCATATTTAAAAAATTGCATTTTGTTTAGGTTTAGAATTAAGGCAGAAGGAAATATCTAGGTCCTTTTGGAAAAGCTTGTGTTTCTCTTTCAATTAGGCCAGATTCCATACTTGCCCTTGAAAGTTTCACTAATGAAGTTAGACTCCATAAACTAATCGGAACTCGGGTCAAACTCACAACATTCCATTAACATAGATGCACTCTTCCTGATTAATCAAATATTAAAAACAGTAAGTGCTTGAAAAATAGACAATATATGAAATATAACGTGAATTGGAGGTAGGCAGGGAACAAGCTAGGAGTGAATGATCCTGTTTACCCAAAGCAAACAGCAAAAATCCACCTTCAGATCCATAAATGGTGGCTAGGCTTAGTCAACCACTGGGTGAGATCAAGCTAGGTCACATTCAGGGGACACTGACTAAAATCACTGGGATTTAGTTCTTAAACTCCATTTGTTTCAGTCTACTCTGACTAACATTCAGTATCATGCAATATTTTAAACCAAAACTTATTGTCCTCCCAGAGCTATATATTTCAGAGTAGTTTAACAATCCCTCTTCACAGGGAACACTGGAACTGTAGTCCCCCCCCCAAACCTATGATTCCCGGCACCCTTAACAAACTACAATTCCCAGGATTCATTGGAGGATATTGTGTGCTTTTAATGTGTGCTTTAAATGGACCTGCCCAGTGAGAACATGAAGAGTGAAATGGCAACTCTGCCTGAAGGCAAATAACTCATCTAACCAAATATCTAGCAAACATCTCCATCCCCTGCAAGGGGACTCATCAACCCACCATTCGCTATTTTCACAAACTGAGCTGAGGCATTTGCTTTAGCATTATGACTAATTCATTTACACATGGGCAGTGGGGGGTTTCAGAATGGTAAACCTTTTGGAAAATAAAGGCAGATTGGTTAAATAAGGATAAGTTATTCAGAACATCTGCATTGTTTTGGAAGAAGCTATTTCAATATTGATTAAGCTTTCCATTTTTTGGTGTGTTTCTGTGGGGGGAGGGGAGAGAAGCCCACCCCTAACCGATATTGGAAATTCATTGCAGCTTCTTACCGAGAGTTTTTACACCTCAGAGATGGAAATTGGATGAGGCATTATCAAGGAATTAACTTTCTTTGCTCTGGTCAGCATGTTAACGGGTGAAAAGTTCTGCATGGCTTTAAAACTTCCATATGGGTTGAAGAAGGAGGTACTTTTGCCCAGTATAAGAGGCCAACATGCCTACTTGGCTCTTTGGAATGGGTCAGACTAGCTCCACAACCAAAGCTAATTTTTCCCTTTCCCACTCTTATTTCAAATCTATTTTTGCCTTTGTATCAGAAAGGCACCTGCCCAATTTGGTTGCCAATAAATATTGCTGCAAACATTTCTGAGATCATGGTCTTTCCAACAAGTACAGGTTTGTTAATTGTCTTACTTTAAATGTTGTGACGATCCTATGCCCTTTTAAAATGTGTTTTTTTGGGGGTGGGTGGGTTATTGCATTGCTGTTTTTATTTTGATTACAGTGGAACCTTGTGTTACAGATGGGATCCATTCCGGAGGCCTGTCCGTAACATGGAACTGACGCAAGCGACGTAGAGCTTCTGTGCATGCGCAAGTGGCAAACCTCGGAAGTAACCCATTCCAGTACTTCCGGGTTGCCGCAGGACACAACACAAAAACATGTAACCAGAAGCGGACGCAACATGGGGTATGACTGTATGTATTTTGTGGTTTTGTATTTTGATTTTATTCTGTTAACCGCCCTGAGACCTCTGGGTATAGGGTGGTATATAAATTCTAATTCTAATTCTAATTCTTTGGTTCGGTTTACATTTTAATATGAACTGAGGTTATTTGTATTTCTTAAAGCAATACATGAGCCAAAATGTAAGAACATTAGATGAACCTACTGCATCAGTCGCCCCCCAGATGCATGAGAGGAGAAGGGCAGGAGGACAACAGCATTCTGCCCACCAGGAACTCCCAGTAGCCTAGCATGCAAAAGCATAATGCCCTAACACTGGAGGAGGAAGACATGGCTAGTAGCCTTACCCTCCATGAATTTGTCCAATCCTGCAAGAACATATACTACGCTTTGAATAGAACTGTGCTTTGAAATTCACACTCCTATGAATTTGCTGATGTAGTTCTCCAAACCCACAATGTGTACAATCATTGTGTATATTGGGGGAAAGTGTGCCTAAAACGCATGTGTTATTGAACATACCATACCAAGATCCATTATATTTGGGGAAATTGCTGCCAAAAAAAGATATATTAGCCAAAATTGTGTATTATTATTAGTGTTTCCATTTTATTTGTATATTAGTCAAGATTTATTGGCAAAAACAAGAACACAACCCTCTAAGTTTCTACAATTGAAAGCTTAATTGGCCAAAACCACTAAGCAGTTTACAGATGTAATGTTAGGAAAGGTTTTTAAGGGCTTTTTAAAAAAATAGATAAATAAATCACAAACTGATGCAGAACTGTGGAGAACTCACCTTAAAACTGAAAACTTTGTGGTTTTCGAGCCAGGGAAGATAAATACCATTGCAATGGTCTAAGGACCTCACTGCCCTTGCTACATACAAACACATTTCTTATAAACTTTGTGTGGATACTTTGGTCTTTCAGTTGGTTTATATTGATCAATATGTTTAAATTGAGATGGATGGATTGTTGGCTATTGCATTTTTAATGTGAGCTGATTGGGGGGGGGGGTTCTTTCACACTTTTCTCTCTTTATCTTTTCTTTTTTTGTTGAATTTCTTATTTTAAAAAATGAATGAAAAGAAGATTGGAAACATGAGAAACTGAAAACGACAGATTCATCCATCCTTAGGTCAGATTGGTATTTGATTCACCCACCGGTGAATCTGATGATTCTCTATGTGAAGTGTGAAAGGCTTGGCTACTGCTGCACCTGGACTCTAATTCACATTTGAAGATTTGGCTGCACAAAGGAGATCACACACAATGGATCCTTTCCCTCTCATTGGATCTGGATAATTGTACAATAGTGTACAAGAACGCCTGTTGATGCCATTGCCAGTACAGTCGTACCTTAGAAGTCGAACAGAATCCGTTCCGGAAGTCCATTTGACTTCCAAAAGATTCAGAAACCAAAGTGCGGCTTCTGAGTGGCTGCAGGAAGCTCCTTCTGGGTCACTTCTGGGTTTGCAATGTTCAGGAGCCAAAACATTCAAGAACTAAGCTTTTTGAAAAACCAAGGAGGTGGTTGTTGTTTTTTACCAGCTTCCTAAATACTTGCTCAGATAGGATGGTTCAATTGTTTTGTACTTGAACCTTTAGAGGGCTGTTGGTAATATTTTTCTGTACTTCTAAACTTCCAATGAGTACAAAAATTACTAAAAGCAGAAACACATTTTGTAAGGGATGAATTTTTTTTTAATTTAAAAACAATACCTTTCATTTTATCCAGACCAGCTGAAGACCAGCCAAAGCTGATGGAAGAGACCTTGCGCCACTGAGGCCTTCTATGCCTCCAAAGCCAGCCATGGATCCAGGAGGACCCCCAAACCTGGAACCCACACTTTGAGAAGGAATGTGACCACGTCTAGAGCTGGCTCGTATAAACTATATCATACGAGGAGAAGAAAAAGCAAGTCATCCCTATGCTGTTAATGCTGTGCTATCCAAAACAGGAAGAAAAATAATCATGGTTGTCAGGACTGCCCCTGACAATGGTCCATAAAATATTGTTGGAATGGAATACCAAAGATGAGGAAGTTAAATCGGTAATGATACAATGGGCCAGAGATTTTGGATATAATATTCAGTTTGAGGACTGGGAAAAACTGTGGAAAGAGAATTTAAGATTTACTGCATGCACAGTACTTAAAGAAAATGTCATGAAAATGTTTTATAGATGGTACATCACACCGGTAAAACTGTCAAAAATGTACAAGACGTGCAACAAATGTTGGAAATGTAAAGAAAAAGAAGGTACGTTTTATCATATGTGGTGGGAATGTAAAAAAGTGAAGGGTTTCTGGGAGATGATCTATAATGAAATGAAAAAGATGTTAAAATATACATTTGTAAAGAAACCAGAGACCTTTCTTTTAGGAATTACGGGGAATGAAATTAGAAGAAAAGACTGTAAACTTTTCCAATATGCAGCCACAGCAGCAAGAATTCTACTGGCCCAGAAATGGAAACAAGAGGAGATACCGACAATAGAAGACTGGAGAATGAAGCTGACTGACTATGCAGAACTGGACAGATTAACCGGAAAAATTAGATATCTTCAAGACCAAAAGTTCATCGAGGACTGGGGGAAATTTGTTGAATATCTGAAAAGAACATGTGATGTGCAAACAACACTGGTGGGATTTCAAGAAGCACTGTGAAAGCAGAGATATATTGTTAAAAAAAACAAACAGGAGTGGGAGGGAAGTTTAATGGCAATATAAACAGGTAAAAGTAAAGGTAAAGGTACCCCTGCCCGTACGGGCCAGTCTTGACAGACTCTGGGGTTGTGCGCCCATCTCACTTAAGAGGCCAGGGGCCAGCGCTGTCCGGAGACACTTCCGGGTCACGTGGCCAGCGTGACATCGCTGCTCTGGTGAGCCAGAGCCGCACACGGAAACGCCGTTTACCTTCCCGCTGGTAAGCAGTCCCTATTTATCTACTTGCACCCGGAGGTGCTTTCAAACTGCTAGGTTGGCAGGCGCTGGGACCGAGCAGCGGGAGCGCACCCCGCCGCAGGGATTCGAACCGCCGACCTTTCGATCGGCAAGTCCTAGGTGCTGAGGCTTTAACCCACAGCGCCACCTGAGAAATGCAAACAGAGAAATGCGTAAACTGAGAAGTAAATATGGATGATTGTCAGAGAATCCGAAGGAAGTCTAAAAAGTAACAAATTTGTGAAAATCTGTGAAAATTTGGCATAATTGTATTTTTTTGTATTGGAAAATAATAAAAATTATATTAAAAAAAGAAAAATAATCATGGTCCAGGTTAACAAAAAGAATTAGAATCAAACCTAGGCCTAACAAGATGACACTCAGATATACGGTGACCACAGTTGTGCTGTTATAAAAGGAGATTTGCACAAAAAAGTTTATAATTTGCATATATACATATTCATAATTAAGAAATAATTACTATAATTTAAATAGAAATACACCATAGGGAAGATGAGTTGCTGCTCAGCTGTTCTTCAGGTGATAACTGTTGCTGTGCAATTTCAAGGCCCTTCCTCTCTCTTATGGCCTTTAAACCAAACCTGGACCCCACAGCCCTTTCAGCAGAAGGGTCTTTCAAATAAGACAGTTGTCCTCTGACAGCTCTTCAGGTAGAGAACCATCTTAATCACCTTAGTTAGGAGACTGGTCTTACTTGCTTTATCCTTCCTTCCCCTACTTAGAAGTACGTTCCCTGGTTTCAGCTTTCAATTATGTTCTTCACTCTGCATGCATTCCCTACCTGTTCTATACAACACATAGGACACCTGCTTCCCTGCTCGCTGTCTGTTCTGCTGCTTCATCAACTGGTCCATCTGTAAGCCTGTCTCTGCAAGCCTGACTTGCTTGGCATCTTGGCACTGACTTGACCACCGGAGAGGATTATGCCTTTCAACGCACCA
Organism: Podarcis gaigeae; assembly: GCF_964106915.1. Classification (NCBI taxonomy): domain Eukaryota; kingdom Metazoa; phylum Chordata; class Lepidosauria; order Squamata; family Lacertidae; genus Podarcis; species Podarcis gaigeae. Next base: position 31,989,432 of record NC_139688.1, read on the forward strand.
AAGTCACTGTCTAAACTCTGATTCTTGCAGCCTTGGCCCTATCTACAGTAGGGCCATTGTTTCTTTGTTCCTTGTTTATATAGAAAGAGTATAGCAGTGCAGACCCCGTTGGCATCCTGCCTGTGAAGACATTAGGCCCTTGAGCAAAGGTGCAATGTTAAAAGAAGATGGGTTTTCCTCCATGTATTGGAAAAAACAACAACTGAAGAATACTCTTTTGTCTCTTTCTTAATCTTCAATGGTTGTAGGAAAAGGCATTGTTGAATCTGCAGAGATAAACCCACTGCCATACATACTCCCAACTGGAGTGAAGATATAGGGCATTACACGAGTTCAGCATTAAAAGTCACAGCTTTCTTAACTACAGAATAAAGATCAGCAACAAGCATTGCCAAATGTACAAAATTCAGCTGTGGGCACCCTATAAATCCATCTTTTGTGTTGGTTCCCCCCCCCCCCAAAGGTGAGCCTATTTTTATTTTACTGAATTTTAAATTTGTGACCTGGCAAGAGAACATGGTTGATTAGGTTGTATATTATTAATCAATTAATACCCTTCTAAATAAATGTCTCAAGGCAATGTACACAAAGTAACAGAAACGGCCTTTTTTTTTAAAAAAAAGGTAGAAGTTAAAATAGCACAGAAAAATAAGAGCAGATGTATATAAAACAATAAAAGGAGTCACCCATGGCAGAGACATGTTCATCCGGTGGGAAATCTTGTCAGGACAGAATTGTCTTCAGCAGTTTCCAGAAAGTGCAGACAGTGAGTGCCTGTCCTATCCCAACAGCAGCAGGGCAGCCACACTAAAAACCCTGCTCTGAGTTACTGTGAAGAGAACTTCTGATCTCTTTGGAACCTTTAGGAGAAACTCTTCTACAGACCACAGTGATCTACTGGGTACATAAAGGATTTGGTGGTCTCTCATGTAACCTGGTCCTAGCTCCCCCCCTAACCGTAACCCCAACCCCCATTGAGTGCTGCTACATGCTTGTGGTGTATTCAGAGCCATGTGGCATTGTGGAAACTATAGTGATACACAGAACTGACCAAGCTGTATACATCACTTGGTATCCCATATTATAGGCATACATCAATGCCCCTTTAGCTAAGGTGAGTTGCAAACAAAAAGCATTATCCAGCATTAATGAATCTAAGTTACTCGTGTCTGTTAATTCCAATGGGTCTACTCTGAATAAAACTAACAGTGGATACAACTTATTATAGACCCTCCAAGTGTCCCTATCTTCCAAGGATGTCCCTGATTTAGAGAAGCCATTTTGGTTTCAGATTTGATCCTGGAGTGCCCCAGAGTAGACCCATTCCTTAGGATGTCTCTGTTTTCATTGGAGAAAAGTTGGAGGTTATGGAGTTATCTTACCCCTGAACCATCTGAAGGCAATCCTGTATAGGTAAGTTTTTTAAAAAATATTTAATGTTTTTATATATGTTGGAAGCTGCCCAGAGTAGCTGGTGCAACCCAGTAAAAGGTGTGGGGTATAAATAGTAAAATTATCATTATGGAATGGGTCGTCTTTATTTTCGTCAGAGAAATGTTGTAGGGTATGTTATTATTGCAGTCGCATACATAAAACAAGACCTTCTGTACAAAGAATATACATTGTGGCAAACACATTAATATACTTGCATATATTCAAAATAAACATGAACAAAACCCATTTTTTATAGCACACTCATCTATACACTATTGTTTTGCTCTTTTGGCAGCCCTTAAAGTTGTTATCGTTTTGGAGCATATGCCTTTTTAAAAAAGAAAAAAGAAAGATTAAATATATTTGTTGTATGCAGTGGTTCAATCTCAGCCTGATTCAGAAGCTCCATTAAGCCAACAGTGCAATCAACATTTAATTCATTAGCAGAAACATACTAAGCTACGAACCCCCGTTGTTTATGAACAACAGCTTCTCCTGGCTTATAAATATAATTGATATTGGGGCTTACGAGAACAAGGTTAGGCCAGCGTGAATTCCTTCCCTGTTTCTTTTTATTTTTCTGACTGGTTTGTGGATCAGTGTTGCTGGGACCAAGCTAATCGCGTCTTCACCAGCTCCTACTACATTCATTCACTTTGTATTATGTTTCATCAAAGGTCATCACATATATATATTTTTCCCCTCCCTCCCCCAAGAACAGTAGCTTCTAATATCAAATACCTGTTCAAAGTAAAGGCGGATAATTAGTGGTTGGGGTGAGCATGGGATTTTCATCTCTAGAGAATCCACTCCTCACAGATCTCTAATTAAACCAGAAGAAGTTGCATGGCATGTGTATGCTGAGAGGCATTAAAAATCCAAGCCAGGATTGAAGTGGGCTGGTACAAAGTAGAGGAGAGGATAGTGGCAGGGGTTTGGCTGGCTGCTTTTTTCATCAATCCTGACTGAAGTACTCGTACAGCGCTCTCTCTTCTGCAAATCTCTCATTAAGCTTGGTCTCGGATGTGTGATGCAGGACTGGCTTACCTTGCAAGGTCGCATTTGCCCCTTTGACACAGGGGAAGCTTACAATTTGAACTGCACACATTTTCAACAGATAAAGGGCATTAAGAACCAGTGGCGTAGCGTGGGTTGTCAGCACCCGGGGCAAGGCAAGTAATTTGTGCCCCCTAACCCATGGATTTGCGCCCCCTAACCCTAACTCCCAGATGTTGCGCCCGGTGCGGCCGGCCCCCCTGCACCCCCACGCTACGCCACTGTTAAGAACTCTCTCCATCCAGCGTGTTGGTTTAGATCCACAGGTCATTGGTCTACTTATTTGTTTACAGAAGTGCCAATATACTGCTCTCTCATAGAATATCAGGTCAGTGTAAAGCAAAAGAAAACATTACAGTGGTACCTCAGTTTACTAACTTAATCCGTTCCTGAAGTCCGTTCTTAAACCAAATCCATTCTTAAACCGAGGCGCGCTTTCCCTAATGAGGCCTCCCGCCACCGGTGCCCTTCCACCATTGCAGCTTCCATTCAACAACCAAGTTAAAGTTCGCAAACTAGAACACTACTTCCGGTTTTGCGCAGTTCGTAAACCGCATTGTTCGTTAACAGGACTGTTCGTAAACCGAAGTACCACTGTATTTGCAAACGCACTAGAAAGAGTATGGACCAATACTTCAAAATGAATGGCTGCTCCAGAAATTTTTTTAACAACTCCATGCGCCTTCAAGGGATGCCCACCGAATCTCTGCTAGAAGAGCATTCTACAGCCTGGGACCAGCATGAGGCTATAAACAGATCCACACCACACATTTAAAGCACATGACTTCCTGCAAATAATCCTGGGAACTGTAGTTTACGGCTGCGAGACTTTTGTATGCACAAAGATGGCAGGACCCATTATGACCAACAATGGAACAATGGCTGTTAAAACTAACAGGCATAGCTAAGATGGCGAAATTGACATGTTTAGTCAGAGAAAAGTCATTGTTAACACGTGCTAAAGATTGGAAACCTCTCGTAGATATTTTGCTTGAAAAGGAAAAAGAAATAATGACAATTGGATTTGAGGATTGAAGATAGTCATTGAATAGAAAGTGGCTTTGTTGGGTGTTATTTTGGAGTGGATGTACTGAATATTGTTTTTATGTAGTGGGCAGGCGAAGAATTGGAAGTCCCTTACCTTCTTCTTTCTTTTTTCTTTTTTCTTTTAAACTGTTTCCTATTTCTATTACTTTATTTCTCTTTCTTATTCCTTTCTCTCCCACCCATGTTTTTATTGTCTTGAGATCAAAGCCTTAGTTTCGACAAAAAAGAAGGGAAATGTATTTTATATTAAGTTTTGTATTTTTCTCTATAAACACTAAAAAAAAGGAAATGTAGTTCTCTCTCACAGAGTTACAGTTTCCAATATGCTTAACAAACTACAATTCCCACAGTTCTTTGGGGGAAGTGATTTAAATATGTGCTGTGGATGTTTTCACTGTATGGTGCAGATCTGCCCTAAATCTCCACCAAATTCTGTTTCGGGCGAGTTAGGCCTCTATAAATTGGCAGGGGGCAACTGACAGCATTCCACTAGATGATCTCAGTGGTGGGACTGTAATATAAGGGCTGCAGCAATCCTTAAGGTATCTAGTTTACAGGTGTGTCCATGGCTCACTAGGGGTGAGGGAGAAATTGTTTGCATCTGAATATGACCCTACCTAATCCACGCACCCTCAAACAATACACAAACCAAAAAAAGAGCTACCTTTCCAAATTCACACTTCTCTGAATTTGGAGGTGCAGTTCTCCAAGCAGAAGTAAATGCCAAAATATTAAGGGAATGTGTGCATAAAAATGCATGTCTTGGGGCAAACTGCGTACAAAAATGTGACTTTAAGGAGAAAGGCATATTAAGATGGTGACGAAGTGATGTGATGAAGTGAACTGAAGGTTGGAAAAACAAGAAACAGGGAGGAAACAAAAATGACAGATGCAGTCATCTCCACTGCTCACCACTTTCCAACTCAATGCAAGCTATCAAATAATAGTAATAATTCCTTGAAGAACTGGAAAAAGTCCCCTAAAAGTGTGCCTGTACCTTGCCCTCCACTAAGCGCAGAATGCCCCAGAACCTGAAAATAAGCAAAGGCCCAGGTCTACCAAATCAGTTGCGAGATTTTTCCAAGGGCTTTCTTGTTGGGTTGGGGGAGCATAAGAAGAGGAGAGAGACAGCTTTTCTAGGCATCTACAGCATGATACACAACACCTCTCTGCTGCACATGCTGCTGGTGATGTGCTGAGTTATACAATATCAGTTTGAGATGTGTGGAGTTTGTTTTGTGAATTGTAACATTTTCGCTGTTACTACACTGGAAGGTGCCAAGCTGAGGCTGCCAGTTCTGGCAGTGTTCATCTATCCCAGAGAGCGAAATAGACAAGACAGCCCAGAGGGAAGTGCTTGAAGCTTATTTTGAATCTTCCCTTGTCAATCTGGGGGCATATGTTATGCTTGCATATACAGTACGGAGCAACGTCTGTCAGGAGCTGTCCTCCTTCTCCGCAAATCAAAATGTGGGTGAATTTTACAATTGGTTTTGCATGCTAAGAGGAGGGCATCGACCCAATTTAGAAGGTGCCATTTTCCTAAGTGTAGCACTCCTGGACAACAAAATTTATCTGTGACACCCAGGGCCGGATTTAGGTTTGATAAAGCCCTAAGCTACTGAAGGTAATGGGGCCCTTTATATGTCTAGCTGTCATTTGTCAACAACAAATTGTCGCTGTTCTTTGTGTTGAATATATGCTATATAGTAATTTATGGACCTAACAGGTATCTAAGGCCATTTCCAATTTTCTTCTTTATTTTTTTGGAGGGTCCTGCAAGAGAGTGGGGTCCTAAGCTATAGCTTGTTTAGCTTATATGTAAATCCGGCACTGGTGACACCTTTGATGGGCACCAGGTTATGGGATTCCCTCCCTTCCAAGATGCATCAAAGCCCCTTGCTTTCTGCTTTTCAACAGCAGATTAAGAAATTCCTCTTTGGCCTGGCTTTCAGGGATCAATGAGCAACATATTAGATCAACTGTCCCCTCCCTCTGCAGCACTGTATGCCGATTGGAACGGTTTAAGTATGGTTTTCATGAATGTTTGAACTTATGTTTTATTTAATCGTTCTTTTTCAATCATTGCACGCTGCTCCCTATATGGCTGAGAGCTAGTTTCCTAGGGCTGCCTCTTGCATGAGGGAAGATAGAGAGAGCAAGGAAGAGGAAGAATGGAGCTTGGGAGTTTGGCAGGAAACACCACAAAATGTATTTTCCCGGATTATCTGTTAGTCTTTAACATGCCCTCTTCTGGCTGGAGGCATGCAAGGTTGCTTGTACCCAACAGATACAAAACAAAAGAAGATGAAGCCAAATAGCTCCCATGAGCCTGAGCCTCTTGTTTGCTTTCATGGGAGCTATAAGGACCAATGAAAACAGAGCAGAGAATTTTCCCAGGAAAGCTTGTGCTAGCAGAGAAGGACTGAAAATTGCACCAAGTTTTTTGAAATTATCCAAAAGCAGAATCCTAAGGAGAGGCATATAGGATCCAAAATTGTCGTCCTCTCTCTCTCTCTCTCTCTCTCTCTCTCTCTCTCTCTCTCTCTCTGACCTAATTTCCTCATTTTGTTTTTGGCAGTTCTTAATTTCTAGCTTTCTATATTATAATGCCTGAAAACAAGTGCTGGAAAGCTAAAGTGCAGGGAGGAGATCAATGAAGCCTTTTTAGACGGTTGCTAAAAATGTGATAAATCTTTCCTCCAGTTTGTTCTATAATAGGCACAATATTTAGCAAAGCAGTTAAAGCAATTTCAGGTTCCTGTAAATCTGACTTGAGCTGCGTTAGCATTAGCGTGGGATGGAACACTAAACCATTATGGGTTATCTGTCTTAGAAACTTTGATCCCTGTTATTTGAATTATTCTTCTCAGTCAGTCAGTATATTCCACAGCCTACAGATCTGTGGGATTAAATTGTACACAGAAGCATCCCAGTCCAGCTCCATGAGCCTTTCAAAAAGTATTTATGCGCGTCAAGTTGCAACAGAATGTGGCTCAAGATGCATGGTTGTATGCATGTTCCATTAGACACAACACAATAGGGACCAACGGTGTCAGCACTTGAATGCACATCTGAATGCGTATCAGGATTCTACCTATGCGTCCTAGTGCAGTGAGTGAAGTCCAGCATACAAAACTCCTTAGCTGCATTGGGCATCCATATTCAATGAAATACTGCATGCAGAAGTGAATCCACTAATTGACCATTTGATGTTAGTGGTGGCAATGTTACTTGGGAATTCTAAGAAAGCCCCAAAATCAGGACAGTTTCATAATTAGTGATTAAAATCAGGACAGTTTTGAAAGCTTCAGCTCTCCATTTCAGACCCTCCAAATGTCCCTATTTTCCAGGGACCGTCCTGGATTTACAGAAGCCATCCCAGTTTCTGATTTGATCCCAGAATGTCCCACTTTTCCTTAGGACATCCCTATTTTCATCCGAGAGATGTTGCAGGATATGGAGTTATCCAACAACTGAGCCAGTTGAAGGCAGCCCTGTATAGGGAAGTTTTTAAATGTTTTATTATGTTTTTATATATGTTGGAAGCCACCCGAAGTGGCTGGGGCAACCCAGTCAGATGGGCAGGGTATAAATAGTAAAATTATCATTATTTTCTTTGGGAAAATGCAGAAGGGTGTGCCATCTTGATTCAAAATAGCATCCAGTTGTTTTTAAACATAGACAAAAAACCACTCCCTAATCTCAATTATGATATCTTAAGAGGCGTTTCTATGCCTAGAAATCAACTCCTCAAAGTAAATAATATAACAACAACAACGACAACAACAGCGACAGTAACATTTCTTGCCCACCCTTCAACATGAGGTTCCAGAGTGGGTTCAAAATACAAAGAGTGGGTTTAAAAAAACCAATATTAAAACCAGTTGAAACAAATGGAGATGAGACACTATCTTCAGAAGTCCCTGTACTGAACTGAGCTTATCCCTTTTATCATGATAACACTGTGGGCTGCCCTCAGGGCCCTGCCTATGAGGTTGGATAGACTAATAAATAAATCCTTCTAGCAATAAACTGCTCATGAGGAAGAACTAGTACAGCTTAATTACTAAGAAAGGGTATGTATGAAGACTACAGTGCGTAAGGAAAGCACTAAATGCAGAGGGGAAGACAGAGTAGTTGCTGCGATTTTAAATGGGATGTTTCAATGCAGCCAACCAGGGGCTTATTAATCTCTCCGTTTGTTATATCTTCTGCTGTATCTGTGTCTTCTTAGTAGAGCTCGTCAGCTATTTCTGCCTTGGCAGCTCCTATGAACAACTGTCGTTAAGTGCCATTTATTTTAAACATCCTTTGTGCTGTGCTTTACACGGTCTGCGTAGCATCAGCCCCCAATAACCCCATATTCACAAACACAATTTTACCCATGCAGTTCATATTCATCAGTATTATTGACGCGTTTTAAATAAAGTTTTTATTTCATTAAAAAACCTCAACCCACAGTAAAACACATCAGGGTTGTTGTTGTTTTGGGGGTGGGTGGGTGGTGGTGGGGTTTGCAGAGGAGAAAGCCACCCTCTCCGCTGCTGGAAGACAAGAGTCATCTGCCTCCTTGTCACTGTGTGAATATGAATATTCCAATGAAACTGGTAGAGCTGTTGCTTTCTGTTGATCTCTGTTACTCAGTGTTTTCTAAGCCTGGGAACAGATGGTGCACCACCTGACTTTGAACAGTCTAATGTAAGATTCATTGTGCTTCACAGGAAATCAAAGATCAAGCAACATTGCAGAAGGTGAAGCAGCACCTCGGTAACCAGCAACACAGTATGATACAGTCATCGTGGCGAAGAGAGAAAGTAAGAGGAAAAGAAATCGAAAAGGAGAGAGGGAAGGAATTGGGGGGGGGGTAGTTTGACTTTGATTTTCCAATGTTAGAAGTTCAGGCCTGAGAACCGAAAGCCTGAAAAGAAGTGCTTATGAGATTCTTTGGATGCGCACAGGTATCCATTAAAAACAAGTTCAAAGGGCTGCGAATGCACTTTGAGTTCTCGTCTCTTTTTTCCAAACATGTGCAGCTGTCGCTTATAAGCAAATTGAACACTGGCATATTGTATTTTTAATGCTTCCCTGCATTTTTATGATGGCAGTTGTCTTTTGCAAACTGCCCTGGGATCTCTTGTTGAGGAAGTGTGATTGAAGAGATGGCTAAGTATATACGCTCTTCCTCCATTCACTGGCTGAGCTGTTTTTGACACCGCCTTTTCCTCTTCCTGTTGGAGAACCAAATGCAACACAGGTGGGAAAACGAAGGAGATGGACAGTTTGCTTCAGTTTCGGGCACTCGGCTGCAGGGGACTTTTCTTTCCTGGAGACAGCTGCAGGAGGGAAAGGGGGTGGCAAGAAAGAAGAGAAAATGAATGCCCTGCAGCTATGAGTTTTCTTCTGCGGCTCATTCTCCCTGCAGTGCTTTTTCTTGACATAGGAGTAGTGGTTCCTCTAGCCAAGACAATCTAATCCAGGGAAGTGGAACCTACAGTGCTCCAGTTGTATTGTCCTACAACTTTCATCATCCCTGGCCACTGGCCGTGGTGTTTGGGGCTGATGGTCCATGGAGTCCAACAAAATCTGGAAGGACACACCACTACCCCTGGTTTAGCTTAACTAAGCGATGCTAGGCATTCGGCTTTGGGCCTTCAATGAAAGCCTTCTGTTACACCGGTGGTTTATGATGCCCCTTTTCATGGTATTGAATTTCAGTAATAAAGACAGCATGCAATAAATGATTCCATGCTCAATTGAGTTTTTGAATGAACAAGTCATGTAGCTTAGCAGAGGGAAGGCTTTAGCCAGTTTGACAGAAGATCAGGCAAGAGAAATACAATAGTTCCAGTCCCCCCACCCACCCCATGAATGAAATTGCATACAATCTTTGAATTGGCTGGAGAAGAAGTTAAGTTAGACATGCTGAATGGAAGCGAATGTTTAGAATTTTTTTTCCTGGACAAGAGGGATTGTGAAACCCAGCCTAATAACAATCTTCAGGGCAGGTCTGTGACCAATATGGTGCTGTCAGGAACCAGATTGAAGGGTATTGCTCTGAGGAAGAATGGTGGGAGCCCCACTCTCCCTCTGCTCAAGGGCCTAATCCTGAAGCTCCTCTGGAGCAGGAGGGTAGTATCGACCTAGAGCAATGGTTCATGGAAGGACACAGTTTGGGAACTGACAGCTGGGCTGAGCTGGGAGAAGAGCAATCAAGGGGAGAGGAACAGGAAGAGAGAGAGAGAGCTGGTTGAATCTCCCTCACTAGAAAGTGTGCAGCCCTAGAGCCCTAGAGCCAGGCGTCTGGATAGGGTAGCCTCTCAGAAGGCTCAGTGGTGGAGGGACCACATGGTGAGGAGATGGGAAGATGGAAGTAACTAGAGGGAAGTGATAGCAACTCAATTGGAAGTACCTGCACGATGAGAATGGATGCTTAATATTTGTGCTGTGTTTAATAAACCTCTCTGTTGCTGCAAAAGTCTGCTTTTGCTTCGTGTTGTTATCTAAAGAGAGGGGGAAGGCAAGCCTTGCCTGGCAGCCTGACAAGTGCAGAAAAAGGCCTGCAAATTTTGAGTTGTGAGTTTAACTGGACTGTAAACAGACAAATGGCTTCTTGACTCACCAAGTATCTAATGCAGGATCAGTGGTTTTGTTGCCTGAGTACTTGCTTCCAATATGCTCTACCTCTACATTTGTAAATAAACAAATACACTATAAGCCACCACTCAGTGCTCTGTCATCCAAAGGGACCCAAATCCTATAGTGCTGCCACTGGACCGCTGGGAATTGAGGAACACTTTACTGCACAATAGGCACATTCACAAATGCAGGAGTTTAATTTTTAAAATCACAAATAAGTGAATGCATTTTCAACACACCTTATTATAGCCCGGTTGTGTGCGATTTCAGAGCTGTGAAAGTGGCTAATGAATAATGACGCACTGTCTTCACTTTTTTCCGACAGAAAACCTAAAGATATTAAAGGCATATAAGTGGATCAAGGGTGGGTTCACAGTTCGTAAATCATCTTCCTGGAAACAACAATGTTCACAAAACTGTTCCATCACTTCAGCTTGCTCAATCACTAACCTCAACACTCAGATGCAAATTCATTTATGTCTCCCCTTTTTCTGATCAAGAATGCATTTATTACCACTGTAAAGCAATTTGCACATATCAGCTTAGAGGTTAAACACTGAGCAGACCAGACTTGCCAAAAGGCAGTTGGGTAATTGTCATAGTCAGCTGTTTGGTATCTTTTCCACACTATAGCGTAGTCTGCAAAGAACAAGCCTTAACATTTCACTTTGCTTTAAATAAAAACTATCCCATTTGTATAATAGACCCCTCGTGTTCTTGTCACATCTCTGGTACATACTATTTCTTTCTGAATAAAAGTTTAGGAAGTTACTTTGCAAGATTCATGACCATTCTGATTCTGGCAACCAGAACCCCAGCCCTGGTGCAAAGTACCTGGATAATCAAAATGGTGCTGAAACAAAAAGATAATTGTGCTCTTGAAAATTTGTTTAAGAATTTAATAATTAAGCCAGGTGTGGGAACCCTTGCCCTCCAGATGTTGCTGAACTACAATTCCCATCACCTCTAGCAAGTTTGGTCAGGGATGATGGGAGTTGGGGCAGGCCAAAGGTTCCATACACCTGAATTAGGGGAACCACTGAGATTCCTGGTAGGTGGACGGTCCATTTTGTGCAGTAACGGACTATTCTCTAGTCTCTGTGGTTTCGGCTGAATGTCCTGATGGACCCAACAGGATCTGCCATGTATAATCCTTCCACATATTTTCCCTCAAGATGTCTCCTCTAACTTTTCTTCCTCTAGTAACTCTTGTGAGACTGGCTTTATGGATGGCACATATTTCAAAATAGTTCTTGAAATCGTCTACATATGAAATGTATGGCATTGTAGGGTACTTTGAAATGCTAGATCCATGCTCTTGTTTGTTTGTTAAAGACAAGGCAAAGACATCATAAGGCCCTAATTGCCTTGCTGGACCAAAGCCCAAGCTCCATCCAGTTTAGACATCCTTCTCTAAATTTTGCAACAGTGGCCAGTCAGAAGTTTCTTTGAAGCCCATGCAGGACATAATAGAGAGGGCCATCTTCTGTTATTATGTGTGTCTCCTCAGCATTGTTCAGTGACAGACATTGTTCTTCTGAAAAGCAGGGCAGCTAACTCATCTCATCTTATCATATTGGTAGAGCAGTAACTACAGCATTAGTAATGACTTCTAGTTGTAATAATTATGCTCAGAGTGTACGCATTACTCAATAATATAACTTCTTCCTTTCTTCCTAGACTTAAACTAATTTAAACCTATTCTGCATTTTAATGGTTCTGAATTGTTAAAATAGTCTTCTGATAGTGCTACACCAAAACTATCACCAATGTGAATTTAGGTCCCTAAAGGGGATTTCTACCTTGCTGTAAATGACTGTTTTATTAGGCCAATGATGTCTAATACAGAAAGGTTGACACATTGTCCCATGTATATTATTTTTACACATAATTCTCATTACGCCTCTTTAGTCATACTCTCAACAGCTTTCTTTAGCACCATTACCCTAATCCCCCACTGACTAAGTAAACATGCAATAGATTAGACAGTTGTAACGATTACTGACTGCAGGTCTCCTGCTGCTAAGATCCAATGACAAGCTCATCCTGAGCTCATGTTTCTGATGTTTGGCTGCTTTCTTTCATTATTCCCCAATAAACAGAGCTGGCAAGTCCCCATTCAATTCTGACAACCTAACTAGCAAAGTCAAGATTTAAACTGTGATCCCAACTAAACCGCGATCCCAGCAGCTCAAGAGCTTTCTGAGATGCCTTGTTGGTTGGCATTTCCATTTCCAAGTCATCCCTGCAAAATGACGGGGTAAAACCTCCCCCCACCCCAAAAAGTTGTCATCCTAGATCTACTTTGGCTACGGAATCTGTCATTTGTAGTGCAAGCCATCTGACTGAAGGCATGAAGCACTCAACGGGAGTGCCATATCTCAGAATCCACGGAAGCAGGCATTTCTTTTTGAATTATTTTAATTTTGAACAGCATAAATTAAAGGAGACATATATGTTTAAAGGGGGGGGGGGATTGAATACATCGAGGTGGCATTTATCTGCACATTTACCCAAGATAAAAAGTTCAATTTAACTCAAGAGAACTTACCTGCCCATTGATCTAATCCTTGCATCGGTTTTCTTCCCTCTTTCTCATCTGCTCACTAAAGTATTAGGGGTGTTAATGGGCCTCTGTATCACATCAGAGCAGGGGCAGGGAACCTTTTTGAGCCCAAGGAGCATCCTTCTTTGTAGGCAACCATCCAGGGAATGCATGTTAGTGGGATGGCTAAAGGCCAAAGTGAACAGAGCAGTGAAGGTGGTCATTCCAGCCATGAAAAAGTGAGGGGTTTTGTCATGCACATACACATACATGCCTCTCTCCATCCAGGCAAACATTATTGGGATGACAGGTTCCAGCTAGGCAAAAGCACTCAAGGAGGTGATAGGGCTGTGGCTGTGATGGGTGTAACCCAGGGAAGGTCCCAAGGGCCGGGCAGTCAGAACAGCTGAACCAGGAGTGGCTCTGCAAGCTCTGGATTGGTGTACAATGGCAGTGCTAGATGGGATGAGGGTCAATAAGCTGTGTTCAAATTGTGGGAAGATGGAGGCTCTTCCACGTCTAGCAGATAGGCATGTTACACATTCTAGATGGGGATCACATTCCCTCTGAAGGAACAGGCATGCAGCTTGAAGGTATTCTTCCCTACATCTGGAGGTCCAAGTGTCCTCTGTGACTCGGAATGCCTTTTTTTCTTAGCATCCTCATTTGGTTCACCAGCTATAGCCATTCCCAGACAGGGATAGCCTGATCACTGTGGCAATGCTGAGGTTGGATTACTTAAATGCATTGCTCTTGGTCCAGAAGTTCTATATGGTGCAGTCTGTAGTCGCCAGACTGCTGATGAGGGTAGGTGTTCAGCAACATGTGGCATCATTGTTAAAACATCTACACTGGCTGGCCAACTATTACCAAAGCAAGTTTAAAGTCCTTGTATCAATTTACAAACTTTACTGAACTTGGGCCATTGCTCAAAAGTTAAGTTGACTGCCATCTTCCAGGTTTTCTAGCCAAGCAGTCAGTAACAAGTATTTATATACAGTGGTACCTCGGGTTAAGTACTTAATTCGTTCCGGAGGTCCGTACTTAACCTGAAACTGTTCTTAACCTGAAACACCACTTTAGCTAATGGGGCCTCCTGCTGCCGCCGGAGCACGATTTCTGTTCTCATCCTGAAGCAAAGTTCTTAACCTGAAGCACTATTTCTGGGTTAGCGGAGTCTGTAACCTGAAGCGTATGTAACCTGAGGTACCACAGTATAGGAGTGGAGAGCATGCCTCAGCCTGAGGTTTCCCACCTCTGCTTTAGAAGCTGACTTATCTGGTCATTTTCATTCACTTTGCTTGTGCAATACTTGAATGACCTCTCCATGTGTGCTTTGGATCTTGAGGGATGGTGCACCATATATTTCCAAGAGATTCAAAGATCCTGTATATTCCACTAACGTGCATTCTATTCACAATGCCTGCTGCCATCTTAGCATCAGGAGGTGTGGAAGGGAAGGTTACTTTATTCTAATCATGATATCTTATCATTAACACAATGGTCATATATTTCCTTCCAAATGAAATTGGATCTCAGTTCGAAAATCATTACTTATCTGTACTTTCTTCGCATATCCACCTCTGCTGTTGTTTCATGCGACATGCCAGATAGCTGACATGATTGCTGTTATTTGGGAATTTCAGCACTGTGCAAGCACTGGCATGCTGCTGTTCTTTCATGACAATTGGCAGGATGAGATACTACATCGCAAATCAGAGTGAATAAATAAGTTTTTACAAGTGATGCTCTGGACTGATCTTCAAGCAGAAACACAGAGTCCTTCTGTATCCTCGTGTCTAAATACCATTCATTGCAGCTAGCCTGTAGCAGATGCTCCACATGAAAGATGAAAAATTAAGGCATTTCATGCATTTACTAGAAAGGAACAAGTTCCTTGCAATCGTATGGCATTCCTGTCCCTACTATGTCTTCCTACGGCTGCCAGTGTGGGATTAGAATCACTAACCTGGCTAAACCAATACATTGCCAATATTGTTCTGCTATCCTAGAAAGAGTAAATATTGGCCCTGTCCATCAGGAAAGCCAAAGCAACTTTCTTGGCTTGATCTAATACAACTTTTTTTTTCTTTTTTTGTTTATAATTTTTGTTCAAAATCAAGACAACCCCAAGCATCAATGCTCTTCAATATCTAATTTCACAGTTTTCTTAACACATATATCGCGTTATTTATTATAGTCAATGTCATCCAAACACCTTTGCCTATATGCCTGCAATATTTTAAATGGCATAACTGGCAAGCCATCAATCATAAATCAAGAAGCATCTTTTAACTTCAAGTAAGATCGCTTTTGGAAAGAAAGCAAGTATCGGATGGCCTAATTGGATACATTACTCACATCTGTAAGTGACAAATGCCTGTTTGAGGAAGTAAAAAATTCCTCTTCTCGGGAAGGTGCAGGAAGAGGGGTGGTGGTTCCCCCCATTCCTCCTCAGTCCAGCCCCAAACAAGAATGGGGTAAGAAGGAATCAAAGATGGAACAACTCGTGGGTCCTTATGTCCTGTGCCTTGGTGCGCGATGAGTGCATTTGACATACAATCAACTGGTTATCTGAAACTTCTAGCATGTGCCGCCTCTCAGGGATACAGCCTTTTGGTCATGAAAGCAGCTGTTCTTCAAGGAGGAAAAAAAGCATCTTGCATGTGAAAAGTTTATCACAGCACTAATTGATATGTTCATGGGAACCCATCCTCCTTTGATCTACATTGTCTGGGGAACAAACAAATAATTAGAAGAGAGTGCTATTAACAGGTTTAGCACTGGGATACATAGGATACAAACTGTTAATTTGTATAAAAAATATGATCCTGCTAAATGAGATTCAGATAATTGGAGTCCTACTGTACATCACATTTTTGTAATTAGATCTGCTCTGAACTTATTTCAGTCCAAATCAATTTAATGCCATTATTAGGTTATTAGTACAGGGAATAAGCATGTGGCATTGCCTGCGTGTCCTTACATCTCATCAGCAACATTAGTATTACATTAATTAAACTGGTAAAAAAGAGGAATGGGGGGGGGAGGAGAGAGGGGTAAAAAGAAGGCACAACCTTAAGCAGGCTGCATTCAGCAAAGATGTAAACTGTGTGGACAGTGCCATTTTAATCTAAAAGGAAATAGTTGATGTTCACATCTTCCACACAGCGAATTGCACTAACTACATTAACCAGGTGATGTTCATTTCACTTTACAGGTAATTTATTGTGCCAGCAACACTGACTCCGAGGTGGTTCACACAAATAATTTACCTTAAGCAAACACCATTTGTCGCTAATGACAGGGCAAAGCAAACTTTGGGAGCATTTATGAACAGTAATGTCTCTCTCTTGCCCTACGCATTTGCAAGCCGATCTCTGTTATTTGCAGATGAATTAACGATGGCTTGCAAAAATCATTAAAGCCATCTGCTTGGATGAAGAAAGGGAGGGAGGGGGGAACCCACTGCGATCATTTGATTGTACTGTAGACCACACTACAATGTATTCGTTTTAGCATCATTTCCCCTAAATTTGACATGACGTCTAAAAAATGAGCAGCATTATCAGAGGTTGTTATGCCTACTTGGAAAGCTTTTTTTTTTTTGAGAGAGAGAGAGAGAGAGAGAGAGAGAGAGAGAGCTCATACAGGTAGCCTGAGGTATTTGTTTTGCTGGTCTCTGTCAGAGGAATAAACCTATTACAGTTTCAACAATTAAAATCAGTAGTTACATCAGACAAAAAGAAGAAGTCTTAAACTTTACCATGAAGCCTTAATCATCCCTGAAATTATATGATCTAATCAGCATAAAAGTGTATCATCAGTGTTTCCCCAAATTAGTTCCTTTGCTCTACTAGAATACGTTTTAAAGAGTCTTGCATCCAGCTGCTATGTGACAAATTTAAACTTAGGGCTATGTAATTGTATCCCTAATGAAAACTGAAGTTATAAAAGCAGTCGCTGTTTAGTCACTATAAGATTTCTGTATCTCATTGGCTGGCACCATGACCTCAGGATCCCTTGTAGGTGAGGGACCTCAAGCACAGCCACAGATTTTCCCAACTAACTGAAGTCTCATTGATTTCAATGGGTCTACTCCTGTCATGATTATGTCTAGATCTTATGCTTTATCTGAGAACAGCAAACCACCAAGGATGGGGTTGTGCAACAAAAATACATAGCTTGGCAGCACCGACTGTAAGAGGCATTATGCTGCATTAGTGGTAAAGTTGGCTAGAAACAAATAGGAGCGGTAGGAAACAATTAAAGTTGGTCGGCATACAGGAAGCTGCCATATGCTGAGTTAAACCACAGGCCCACCTGGCTTAGTCTCCCCTTACCCTACCTGGAAATATTGAACCTGCATGCAGCTCAGATGCTCTACCCTTTCCCTGGATGTCCTATGCCCCTTGTTTGAGACGTCTTAAACAAGAGGTTCGATTAGATGTAGCACGGAGGGTATGTGGAAGGAGAAGCGAGATCACGCCTTGCCTCCTGCACGTGGCATTTGTGAGGTCTGAAAGAGTAATAATGTGTGAAGAAAATGTCCCGGACTCACCAAATAAACATGCGGTGACATTAGGCACACAATTTGTGTGAGCACAAGTGTTTTCATGCTGAACACATATAGGGCCCAGTGACCACAAGTGGGACTGATGCGATCTTGCTACACATATTCAGAGTGGTGTCTCAGCAGTGGTTTCTATCCCGATGCCTTTAAAGCAGGTTTGGGGCCCTCCAATTGCTGGGGCTGTTGGGAGTTGTAGTTTGGCAACATCTGGAGGGCCAATGGTTCCCCAGACTGGCTTAAAAGGAACAGGCAATAGGAAGGAAGGGAAGCGAGGAAGACAAAACAGTGTTGCTATAGAACACCATATTTTAGATGGCTTATATTTTCGTAAGTTCACAGTGCGCTCAGGTGTTGCCTAAAGGTGAAAAATAAATAGGTAAATGATCATAGGGGAAGTGTATCAACACACCAGTGCAAATGCATTCCTAAGTAGGAACATAATTTTTACTAAATATGGTTTTTTAAGAGAATTGTTGTAATATACCATTCCAGTGGAACTTTGCACCCAAAGGTACCGGTATGTTATCTTTTCCTCTTTCTGCTTCTCAAACCATTTTCTGTACTTGTAGTAAAGCTCACATCCCTACTTTCTACCTTGCTCCATTTTTGTTGCTGTTTCCCATCACTGAAACACCTTTCTTCCATCTCCTAACTCTCTTCCTGTTTTTAAATCCAGGTGTTTCTTTAAGATGCTTCTATTCTCCTGGCTCTTTATGACTGAATCTTCTCCACATTTACTTTGATCTTCAGTGCCTCTAGTCTTTAAAAACATAGGAAGCTGCTGTATACTGGACCATTGGTCCATCTATTATTGCCTACCCTGTCTGGTAGCTACAGCCAAGAAACATTCCCAGCCCTACCTGGGATCCTTCTACATGTATTGCGTTCTCACAGGCAAGTCCATTGTTATTTTTAATTTTTTATATACTGTGCTAGCAGCTGTATTGCTCCTGTGGGAGTTTTAAGGTTCTTCAAGACGTTTTCAGAGGAAAATATTATCGTACACCATGATGGAAGAAAAAGGGGGTATAGAAAGAAGAATTAAAATAAATACATATGGTACCATAAAAAAATAGCAGCGTTGGGAATGGTAAAGGAAGGATTGGTACAGAATGCTAATGACTAAGCAACAGTATAGTTGAAAAGAGGAAATGTGGATATATGGAGGCAGCACAGCTGGCAGCCATTTATAGATTATTTATTGAAATGAACATAATATCACATAAGGAGTAAGGTCTCAATATTGTCAATAACAGAAGGCATTACAAGGAATAGCAGCATTGTGAGTTTTAACTTACGAATGCGGGTTTCGGTAGTATTTAGCATTATTCTGAATGAAGTGTAATTTGGTGGAAGGGGAAGTCTTGGCCTGACTGCTGAAGCCATAGAAAATAGGATCCTGCAACCAGAAGAGTGAAGGTTTCTGGGGTAGAAATGGAGCCCCTGGTCTTGTTCACACTAATCTTCTCCAAAATGGGTGACCTCTAATTGGCACCATTCTGCCTTCTGAAAGAGGTACAGGGAAATCTGCTGACAGAGCCACACCCCCGCAAGCATTTTTCCCAGGGTTTTATAACCACAGCTACAGAGCTCTACAGCTAAGTGTACCTAAGGATGGGAGAGGGAACACCAGAGACATCTTCAAGCCTGTGATCATACCCACACTCTGTATTTAAATCACAGTTAATGCAAAAGGCTTCATGGAAATTGCATTTTGTTAAAGGTGCTGGGAACTGTAGCTCTTGGAGGGGGAAACTGTTGTTTCCAGGATCCCCTGTATGCTGTGATCTTAGCCAACCCCATAAATCCTCTCACACAAAAATCCACAAAAAATCCTGCTAAAAATGGGCAGACAGACAGACTCAAAATGGGCAGTAATGGGGGTGGTGGTGGGGAGAGATCTACAATTCCCAAAATGGTTTAATAATCAATCCCCTTTCCCAGGGAACTCTGGGGATTGCACATCTGAGAGGCGTACAAGGTACTCCCATTACCTCTCAACACCTTGAACAAAGTGCAGTTCTCAATATTTCTTGGGGAAAGCCATGGCTGTATTAAGTGGTATCATAGTGCTTTAAATGCCTAGTGCAGATGGGGCCTAAGCAAGAAAGCATCTATGCACATGCAAGGGGAATGCACGAGTGTGAGACATATTTTTTGTGTAAATTCTAATCACACACATTCCTTGATGGTTAAAAGACAACACCACCTGCCTCTAAGTGTTATTTAACCTGATTTGTATTCAGCTCAGCAACCAAATTTAGGGGTCAGGAAGTGTTATTTGGCCCCTGTCATGTTTGCTTTATGGTCCTTCTTCTCCCTTGGGATATTTACTTCTTAATCCTCCTGTGACAACAAGCCAAAGTCTATAGCAAGCCACAACCACCCAGAAGTCCTCTGCTTCTGGAGAAGATTTGGCGCACTCTTCTTGCATTATGTTTGAGCATGGATATCAGTGCATCGTGACTCTTTCCCGTGCCATTTGGGAAAGGCCAAGTTGGAAGAGCTTGTGCTATTGCTCCTCCTTCCCATCCATTTCATGTACGACAAGACCCTCGGCAATCTCCCAGTGTGCTAAGCCAGGCCTCCTTTATGTCATTTACGAATGAATCAGTCCCAAGCTGCTGGGACATCCTTGCTCTCACTCATTCCAAAGTGTACCTGCTCCTTATTCATGGACCGATTTGTAAGGAGCCAGAACAGATGGCTGGCAGTTCTTTCCAACTCTATTATTTTGTGTTCTCTTTCTCAATTGCTCAGATTTTCTGTTTTACTTTGTCCTTGATTCTCTCTCTCTCTCCCCCCCCCCCCTCAGTGTGTGTATAAGTGGGAGACGTGTGGAAGGATGTTGTGCATTTTTAATCTAAGATTTTTTTTATTTTCCCTTAAAATATTTATTTCATCTGTGCTGCAATTAAAATAATTGTTGTCTTCCGCTCCATCCCGATTCCTGACTCCTTCCGAGGTGCCCTTTTACTACCATGCAATCAAGTGTCACATTTCAAGATCCTGTTTGGACAGGCTGAGTTTTACATTCCAGAAGAGCAATTGGGCTTTCTTTTCTGTCTCCCGCTCAGGAATGCCAGTCATTGTTTCCAGAGGAAGAATTTGCTATTATTGTGAATGGAGAAGGACTGCGGTGCCTGTACCTTCATGGAATCGCAGTGTCACAAATGCATGTGGTGGTGGGGTGACAAAAATGAAACCCCATCACAAGGCAATGGTAACATGGCAAATAAAATGGCATTAAAAGTGGTAAGGAAAGAATGCAAAAGGCCTGAGAGGATCAAAGCAAGCCTTCCTTCATGAGTGTTGCATAAGCATAGATAATTGTAACTAGACTATCTCCTTCTATGAGAGGTTGGTGTCCCAACCTGACCTGGCAAAAGGCACTCCATGCAACTTAGTTCATATGGAACTCAAATTCTAAAGCTAGCTCTAATAGCTCCCACCCCACAGGCTGCAGACTCAATCTCCTTGAACTGAAACACCGTCTGCCCACGAAACCCCTGTCTTGTCTTGTCAAGGCTGAGTTTGTTTTTTGGCCCTCATCCAGCCCATTCCAAGCACCCATTCAGCCTTCCTACTTCCTCACCTGATAAAAGAGAATTAGAATTAGCGTGGGTGGCGCTGTGGGTTAAACCACAGAGCCTAGGGCTTGCCGATCGGAAGGTCAGCGGTTTGAATCCCTGCAACGGGGTGAGCTCCCGTTGCTCGGTCTCTGCTCCTGCCAACGTTCAAAAGCACGTCAAAGAGCAAGTAGATAAATAGGTACTGCTCTGGCGGGAAGGTAAACGGCGTTTCCGTGTGCTGCTCTGGTTCGCCAGAAGCGGCTTAGTCATGCTGGCCACATGACCCGGAAGCAGTACGTCGGCTCCCTCGGCCAATAAAGCGAGATGAGCGCCGCAACCCCAGAGTCAGCCACGACTGGACCTAATGGTCAGGGGTCCCTTTACCGTTACTTTATAGCGATGACACCTTACCCTCACCCCCAAAATCCCAAGATGACCTCCCATAGAAGTTTATGTAGATGTTGAAAACCATGGGAGATAAGTGAGGTCCTGCAGGATCCAAAGCACAAAATGTAATGGAACTGAAATAATTGGATGGAAGGCTAAATATCATAGATCAGATCTTGTTTCTTGCAGTTAGCCGTATACATCAATGTGGGATTATCTTCTATCAGATCTTGCTCAAAAGCCTTTTCCTATTCCAGGTAATGAACACTGACCACCTGAGGGTTGATCTTCAGTTATCAGGAGCTCTTAGAATGATACTATAAAATTATACCCCTATTTGACTCTGACAGGCAACAGTTTCAGATGATAAACCAGTGCTATCCAACTTCCTTCTTCCCCTCTGGGCTTGACTCTAGAGTCATTAGCTTTCCATGCCACAGGGAAGCAAACTATCTTTCAGTGGCTAAGTCCTCTGAGTTATTTATACATTCAACTTGTAGCCTGACCTCTCCCGATTTTTTTTTCCTAATCTTCCCCGCATTACAACCCAGCCCTCATTTCTCTCAGTCTGCCCACTACAAGCCTTGACCTCTCCTTATTCACCATATAGCTGTTTACCCACCGCATGATTTCTCTATTCTTCCTTTTTCATTGTAGTATTTTTTCCTAATTACCACATTGCTTTAATTATTTGAACATCTTCCCCCCAAAAGTATGCATAGGTGTTTAAAGAAACCAAGCACTTTTCTAAACTGATTGTCCCATGGTACTACAAAGTAGTACTTCTTAGTGAACAAAGGATGTTGATGTGACAAAATGAGAACTTATGGGGTTGCCGATATGTCATCCGTGGGCCCAAAGTTGTACTCCAGATAAGAGTGCCATTGTCCAACTGACTTCAGAGTATACTGCTCTTAAATTGCCTCCTTTGAACATGCTTTATGCAATTTGATATTATACGTTTTACATAATATGTTTTTAAATATTTAACCTGCTTTCTTTTTAAGACAGGCCGTACCTCTGTAAAATGCTTTTCTTCTAGGTCTAAAGGTTTTACTGGAGAACTCTATTTTAGGGTTGTTTTTTGTCTCTGGATTTTCACTTTTTGAAATATGGCAACCCTACACTATATCACCCATCTAAACATTATTTCACCCATCTAAAGGAAAGGCGCTGTTCAGATCATTCAAGAACCATGATTAGACCATTTCTGATGGTCATCAAATTCACTCTTTCTTATTTTCTTGCCATGGTCCAACTCTAGTTGTGCTTGAAATGGTATTTATGCATGGCTAGTTGTGCCAGGGTGTGCTATGGGGTGCATTTTTGACATTTAAGTGCACATGATCAATTGGCTCCCATTGTTCCTGAGTCAGTAAGTGGTGTTGCTGTTCCAGATGCTGCTCCAGAAAATGGTTTAGTTGTCTTGAATCGATGAAAGAGTGAATGAACATACATAAACACCACGAGAAATCCAAACCACCACCTTTCAGAAATCAGCTGCCAGATTTATTAATCTACCTGGAAAATGTGGAATAAAAACAGAACTTAAAATAAACTCTTTTAAAAGGTACAGTTTCAAAAGGGTTAATCAATTCCATATAACATCTTTTTGTACCATTTTCCCCACCCATCCACCCCACAAATTCATTCAATGGTGGGTGAAGTGCCTATTTTCTTCAGTGAATCACTACCTTATACAGTATATATAATTTTGTAAAAAATAGTATTAGACATTTGAATTAATGTTAGGCTTCTTTTTCTTTTAAACCACCCGCCCCATTCACCAAATATACATCTCTTCCTGACAATAAATGCTGCATGCCAATATTGATGGAATCGAAAGCATTCAAATAACTTTTCATTCAAAGGGGTTCTATTTCATTGAAAATAACGACTACCTTAAGAGTTCCCTACCCCACACTATACTTCTTCAGTCTCCGTGAGCCCCAGCCAGTATGCCCAATTATCAGGAGTGCTAGGAGTTGTAATCCAACCTATTCATGTATAAAGGTTCCCCACCTTAAAAATTGGCCCCTCCTGTATTATAGCTAGGTTTGGCCTATAGACAAGCTGACTCTTGGCCAAAGTGGCTGGAGCTGATGGGAGTTGGAATCCAACATCATCTGAAGAGCTACAGAGCTCCATACCCCTGGTTTAAAGGTTCTAGTCTGCACCAATGGGTGCTTTTTGTCTGTTCTCTTATTTGTCAATTGGAGCATTAGGGCTATTGATTATTAGTGGGAATAAGGTAAAAGGCTTCCTATTGAGGTTTCTCTAGGGGGTTGAATGCCCTGGATTTGTACACATGCACCTATTAAGATATCTTATGCTTCTAGGTGTATTAAGACGCATATCCAGTGTGCTTTTCCGTAACTGTGGTTTATAGTGGCTAACACTTGTTACTTTGAAATGAATTGCATAATAAATCATGTATAACTGCACTGGTTTCCTGACCGACACACAGTGCAAAGTAAATCTCTACCTCAAGGCTTCTTTGATATCATGTCATTTACAATGAAACATTATTTCTGAGGCTAACGATTATGGAGTCCCATTCTCAATTTCCTTTTGCTCCAAAGTTGTTAGCATCTGGGAAAGATGGGCATGTGGGGGGGGGGGGGGAGATACTTGGAAGATACTGCTTAAATACTCACTGGACAGCTCAAATCTCATTTCTATCCTTTTCAAACTAGGAAACTCAACGTTTCAGAAAAGGTGTTCATAAATATTTAAAACTTTCTCTCTCTCTCTTTTTATATGTAGAATAAGGTGTTTCTTGCTTTCACTATTACCCTTCTCAAAATTAAAAAATTAAAAACATTGTAAAAAAAAATCAGAAAAACCTTTAAATCGTCTCCCAAACGTATCTGATCACATTTACATTTAGTGTCCAAAAAACAAAAGTTTGATTGATAGCATCAGTGCCAGCACTACAACATCATACAGCAAAGTCATTGTATTCTTTGACGCTTTGTATAAGTCTCGGCTCCACTGAAAGGTATAAAATGTTCTGCAGAGCTCCTCTTAGCAAGCTGAAGCTTACTATTCATTTCTCAATGCGTGTAAAAGCTGCTTATAGAACAGCTGTGGCATAAGCTATTTTTTTCCTAAGCAATAAATGGTTCAAGTCATCTATTTTGTCCTGAAATGCTACCTGTAGTTACAGCATTGCTTATAAATGGGCATAGTAAATTCAGCAAAGAGAATATTACAGAAAAAAAGACAGCAGCAGAAGCATTAGCATTATCTAGTATGTATATAGGTTATCAACGCAACACAGCAGTAAAAGTTTTAAATGCATATTAATGGGTACCATGTCTAAAAAAAAAAAACATTACTAGAGTACCTATTTTCGTGTATTGGATATTTTGCTCAAGGAGTGCTTGCTGTGGTCTAAACAGCATGAGATATGTGACCTAGTACAGTTAATTCCTATCGATTAAATAACTTATTTATGAATAAAAGTAAATGGAAGGACACAATGCGACTTCTTCCTCTGTGATCACAATTCTGTTTTCAGTCTTGAAATAATATCCAGAATGGTTCAGCACATGGCATTACTGTACTCAGGTGGCTCTGGAAAAGGCTAAAAGGCTTTACATTCGCTGTACTTGCATAGCAAGATGGCACCAGATACAAGGAGCGAAACCACAATCCGTTTCAAGCCAGGAATAGTGCTCTCCATTCCACCCTGAATGCCTTCCTTAATGAGCCATTAACGAGCACAAGGCAACAGAAACGATATGTAGAAACATTTTAAAAAAAACAGAGGGGGAAAACAACCCCCCCTCCCAAATATGCCTTTTGAAAAACAAAACCAGAAAGGTGCACTAGCACTTCTAGCTCCTATCTAATTCTGCAGCTTCCAAAACTGGTCCACAGGTCAGCAGCAGAGCCCACACTTTGCATGCACTATGCTCCAGGTCCGATCCCTAAGCACTTTCTTGTAGGACTGGGAAGGACTCCGGCCTGAAACCTTGGAGATCTGCTCAAGTCAGTGCACATGCAGTACTGAACTAAGCTGGAGCAAATGGTCTGGTTCGGGTTTTTTTTTTAAAAAAAAAATCCAGGTGTAGAAAATAGACTAGGGTGTGGCCGGTCAGGGCCATGCCTGTGGCTAATAGAATTTCCCAAGTCGTGTACAAAACGGTTATTGATCACATCTAGAATTAACTGTACTATGGATACCCAGAGAACTTGTACAATATCTTGAAGCCAATATGAAACAGAAAACAGACATGATACAGCTTCGTTGTACTTAAAACCTGTATGTTCTATTCCCAACCTTAAGGTGGGGGGGGGACACAAACCCACCCTTTTCTTCTTGTTCCACAGAATAAAATCAATAGACCCCAATCTCCCCCTTTCAAATAAAGTGCACTGTCCATGGGAGACCATAGGAGTGATGCAACAGGAAAAGCCCCTTTATAGTACTATTTTATTCTTTTTAATTCTTTTTTTTGTGTTTGTTTGTGTTTTATTTTATTTTTTTACAAAACCAACTTAAGGGGATTCGGGTTTCCTCCTGGTCTCATGAAAGAGGAGAAGCTTGGGGTGGGGTGGGATTCTTCAGTGTCACTGCAGTTAATATACATAGCCTTCGTTGTAAGGGTGGGTGTTGCAGCAGCCTCCTTCCTGCATGTAGACCATGCTCTCGTCAAAGTGGGACAGCGGCACGGTGTCCTCTTCGTTAATATGGCGCTCCATGTCGGTCTTCAGCAACGGGCGCTGGTTGTCCGGGAAGGCCATAGAGAAGAGGGCTTCGGGGTCGCACACAAATTTGTAGACGTATCTTTCTCCAGCAACCTTAGGGGCAAGGTCAGAGAAGGGGGTGGGGAAAAGGGTGTGAGAGGAAGACGTGGAATCTCCTTCCAGCAGCAAGATCATGCACTGTTTCATCCTCATGTGCAAGAGAAGCAGAAGACCCCGGTTAAGAGGAATGAGAGATCGACCAATTGCACTGTTGAAATGCAACACTTTGCAATGATCACTTTATCGCCTTTCTCAATCCAAGCATGGGCAGCCTTCTGGTGGTCAAGGCCAGAGGCAAGAGTGAATGAGGCAGCAGGTGTGATTCTTACTTTTGTATGGAAAAGTCACAGGCCCCTTTTACACTCATGCACCTCTCTCTATCGTCCATTCAGGCAAGCAAGAAACATTACTGAAGTTGAAGGACACATTCCAGTCCTTATTCGGGCAGCAATGGCATGATCAAACTGGAATAAGTAACCACAGGTCTAGGCCTCTCTTGGGACTCTTCCCAGACCACACCCTTCAACAGCCCTGATCCCTCCCTGAGTGCTCTTGCATCTCCAGAAAGATTCCTGCCTGAAACCCTGAAGAGCTGCTGTCCGTAGACAGAACCGTGCTGGATGGCCCAATTGTCTGATCTGGTATAAAGATGGCAGAGATCAAATTCAGGGCTGAAACACAGCCAGGAATCTTTCTGGAGATGCCTCGGATATTTTATACGCAGTGCCGCTTGAACAATCCAAACCACAGCCTTGTGGGAGGGGAAGGTGTCCTCTGCCCAAGGGCTTGTGCAGCAGCTAACTTTCTGTCTTGCATACAAGTACCGTTCATGAGGGTGTGTGGATTGATCGGAAAGGAGGTGTGGATGCACTCTGCTCCAGGCAAACTGCCCTCAATCTGCTTTTCCATCAGGTATACAGAAATGAAGAGTTGCCAGGGGCAGCACCTCAGAGTCACAGAGTCCCCTGCTTCTCTGCCAAGCACCAGGTCTCCAGGGGCAGAGGAAGCAGCTCGGGTGCCTGGGCCTCATAGGGGCGGGTGCACTGTGGGGCCTTCAGAGTCTGCCTGCCTCCTCCCACTCAGCCGCGCTACAGCTGGGGGGGGGAGAGGCAGCGGGCAGACTGTTTGGGCAGGAGAGACACATGGCTCGGGTGTGCTGCAGGCCCCGTGGTGAGTGCTGCCCAGCATTTTGTCACCCCCTCAGTGGTGACACCCAGGGTGTCCCGCACCCCCCGCTGCAGGTCTTTTAGTGCAGGCCCAGGTAATTGAGCTTGAGCTTTCATAGCCGCCACCTGCCACAAACCACCACTGTCAGCAACAGCTGCAGAAATGCAATGTTTTCTCCTGCTAATTATGCTGTTTTAAATGTGCATTCTATAACTGACCTCCTTTAGTAATGTTTTATTTTGACATGTAGGCAAAGTCTTGTTCTCTATACTGATTATTGTTAAACGGGTTTTGAGCTGGGACTGGTTTTAAGAAAAGCAGTTCAAATGTTTTTAAATTAAGAAATGCAAATAAATGTGTTGAACAAAGTTGGCTTTTTCTTGTCCTGCTTCTTGTTTCCCTAAGCCTAGCCTACCCCACAAGGTTGTTATGAGGATAAAACAGGATCTTTGGTGGGTAAGGGGCAACATGTAACCCTGAGCTCCTTGAAGGAAGAATAGGATGAAAATATTAATAATAAAGGAATGCTATAAATAAATAATGTGGGTAATCTGTCAGGGTGTTTAAGAAGATACAAACGGGTAGATTTCAAATCCAATACAGAATGTGCGATTTTTGAATTTTCACCAGTGTGGTGGTGAAATTCTACATGTGGGCCCATAGATTCTGCATTAAGAGAAAGAAAAACCTCCATTTCATAGCAGATAAAAATCTTAAAAGGTTTGCAGCACTTCCCTAATATTGGTAACAATTTCAGAACAAGGCAATTTACAACAGCTTTGCCCTTATAAACCCAGTTTATAGATGCAACATTCCAGTGAAATATTTAACACCACATTAACGGCTCACCTTTTGCATGATTCCCTTCTCATAATAATAACGAAGAGAACGGCTAAGTTTATCGTAGTTCATGGCTGGCCTGTTTTTCTGAATCCCCCAGCGACGTGCCACCTGTCACAGAAAGAGATTAGCACCGATTTGTTAAAATGTATTTAACAAGCAGGCCTTACCTGCAGCTGCATTCTACAAAAGAAAAGGCAACCTAGAGGTCAAAACTACAAACCAAAGGTTTTGTAATACAGAAGTCTCAGGGTTCAAGTATGCAATTTATTCCAGAACACAAGTGGAACTGGCAACAAGGTTCCAGCTCTGCCTTATTCCAGGATACTCCATTCCATTTCCCTGCTTTCCAGTAGTCAGTCCAGATGCCATACCCAAGGAGCATACTCAGCCCTCACAGAGGCCTTTTTTCCTTTAGTTATATACTACACACACACACACACACACACACACACCACACTCTTTTGGCAAACCTTGATACTTTGCCCCTTCTGTGTGAATGGGGACATTTTCATTCCATAAAGACAGTTTGCTGTTTCTATATATAATATGAATCTCTCTAACTTTAGTGTCTAACCAGTCTAACCAGTGTTGGAGGCAGTTTACTTCTGTATAGCAGCTGCTGAGATTCACAAGTGGAGAGCCAGATGGGTGGGGTGCAAATAATAAATTTGATTATTTAACGCTAGACTAGAGGGGTCTTTGGCCAGATCCAGCAATGTAGCTGAGCCTACAAATACGCACAATGACATATTTGATATTCACATGATCGGTCTGGTACGCCTTTCTGGCGAAGGGGAAGGAAAATGCATCTCAAGATAGATGGCATATTCCAATTCACTAAGCTGGGGGGGGCCAGGCATGCATGCTCCCAAGGACAAGGCCCCACCAGATTGCGAGGCTCTACTCTAATGACAGGGAAACATTTCTCAACAAATCAGATTGTAAGAATGTAGGAATATATGAAGAGCCCTGTTGAATCAAACTGAAGGCCCATCTAGTCCAGTGTCCTGTTTCCAGTGGCCAACCAGATAAGGCTTATGGGGAGCTTGCAAGAAAGCAGGAGGACTAAAGCCATCTCCCACTCGTGACCCTCAGGAAATGGTCTTCAGGTGCATGCTGCTTTTGAAACCAGGAGAAATTTAAAGTTATCCAAGTTGGTGGCCATTGTGATGTCTTATGGCAGTGAGTTCCAGAGTTGGCCTTGAATCTCACGGAGACAAATTTTCTCCCCACTGTGCATCATAATTTATGCCTGTCACCTTTTTTCTAAACTAAAAAGCCCCATCACCATCAATTTATTATTTGCCCTTCACCAGCAGGTACAACAATGCGGTACAACAATGTAAAATTCAGAATTAAAACAGTTAAAATGTTACATTCAAAAGAACAGGTTGGGTCCTGAAAACACATATCTCAGGTGTCAAGGGCCCAGGTAAAGAGGTGCTGTAACCTTTCCTTATAGGGGAATTGCTCCACCCCCTTCATCATTTTGGCTGCCCTTTTTCCAGCTCTCCCTTCCAGTGTTTGAGTGTCCCATGGGAACCTATCTTCAAAGTCCACTGCGGCATAAACGTACTAGCTTCTATTTTGAGAAGGAAAAGTATACTTCAACAGAACAAGGCATCAATGCTCTTCAGCCAAAACCTTCACACGCATTCCAAGAGAGATGATGCTCACCTCTTCCGGTTCGATCAGCTTGAATTCCATCCCTCGGCCAGTCCAAGCAATGAAGTGTGAGTTTGACGGATCATCAAGGAGGGCAACCAAAAACTGCCACAGCTGAAGGGAGCCCCGTCGCTGGTATGTGGGCCCCTCACGGTACATTCCTGGCTCCTGCTTGATATCACCTACACAAAACGAAACAGAGCTTAATGAGACTCAATTTGTCACATCAAGTATCAACACAAGCCAACACCTGCAGCAAAGGAATCCATGTTCCTCTAGCCTACAGTACTGAGTATCCTTTTGGCAATGGTCCAGCACACAAGATATGGGTACAGGGTACACAAAGCAATTAATAAATCACTATCAACTTAGCCAAATACGAGTCTTCCAAAAGCGGCAAAATTAATTGCTGTCTCACTTGTTTGTCCCATTCCCAATCCATGCAAAACCAACTTGCAAACATCACGCAAGACTTAGCTTTGAAAGACCGTGACCCGCTTTTATAACCACTTAAGTATTTGAGGGACTCCATTTGTATACAGTACTTTGTACAATCCCTCATTTGGAAACGCAATGTATGATTTATATATCTGCAAAACCCTATGACTGAAGTGCCTTTAGCATGCAAATTCTTCTAAGAAAAATTTGACAGAGTATTTGACTAGGACTTAAACAGCGTGAGCTTTATGTACGTATGGGTATGGGTATGCAAATCCTGCGGATAGACAAGTTCCTCTTTGGCATATTGGACTTGCATGCAAAATGGGTTCATATTTAGCATGGTTTAGCTGTGCATTAGCAATTCTTTTGAAAAACACTATATCAATTGCTAAGGCAAAACAAGAGCAATCTGAAAATTTATCATAAGTTGTCCCCAGCAGGGAAAAAAGCCAACAAAACTCAAATGCTCAACAGAAGACAGTTTTTAATATAATCTCACTGAGAAGCTCACAGAATTGTCAGCTGAAAAGCTCAGAAGTAAGATTACAATCCCCCCCCCCCACTAACGATGACTGCAATGCCTGATCTTTGAGCAAAAATGCATTATTTCCCACTTTGATGCAAAGTACAGAATCTATATAAAAAGCATCCTGAAGCCCTGTGCTATGGTACATAACAACTTTACAGTAATCCTGTTCATACAGTATAGGCAAAAGAAGGCTATTCACAACAATACGCTTACAAACATGCTAGCACCCCTATTGTTTTGAACCAAATAGAAATATTGCTATTTAAGTGCCCTTCTTTCAATTAGATCCTTATTGCTGTTTACATCTGAGGAATCTGTAAACAGATTAAAGAATGACTGAAAATCTGATTCTTAAGTAGAGGAGTAGAATTCAATGTTCCAAATGTTATTGAGCCAATCCTTTGCTACTGTCTGCTGTTCTTTGACCCACCCTTTGGATAGCACAAAGGGTTGATACTTCATGACTTCATGACTTTATGTCTTCACGTCTAAGCATTCCACAAAGTGTTGTGATATGTCTTGAGAGGGACACAGACATATAGCTCCTGCACATGCAGAATAGAGTACAGGAGGAGCGAATGAGTATTTCTGAAAGCTAAATTAATTCTTCTGTCTTGCCAACTTACATTATTTTAAAGCAGCTTGCAGCCCAGATAGGCCTCTGTTGCTGTTTTGACCAAGCCATGTCCACCTGCCCTACACCTTTATGGGGCAGGTAAATATATGTTTGGGCCAAAAGGGGGCTTGCAGGCACCAATCAGCATATCTGTGGCTCATGAACCTGTGAACAGCACTATGCAAAAATGGGTCACCCAAGACTATTGTGATTGGCTGATGGGCAGCCCAGCTCAACTGTTAAACTCTTCCCTCAGTTTACGGTGCGGGGAGAGAAAAGAAGGACCCAGAGTGCTAGTTGGATCCAGTTTCACACCCTTACTTTACATTATATTTGGTGATATTTAACCATATATGCAAGAGCCAGACATGTCCTCATTGCTAAATGGGAAATTTGCAGTAGAAGCCAAAAGAAAACAAAAAACTAGGACTCCAGGGTCTGGCACTCCAGGAAAAAAAAAAAAGGCAATATGAGCTGCTAAAAAAAACACCATAGTTAACATATGTTGAATTCCCAGAGTACCAGGCTGACTTTCAGGAAAGTCATCTGCATATAGATGTGTCAGCCTTATGTTAGCAAAATCAGTTCTAAAATGGATAGGAAAACTAATTTTTAAATTGTGCAGAGAAGTGCCACCTCCACTGGGTGAAGAGAATCCAGAATATGATTCAGAAGCAGGTATGCCCCATCCCAACTAACATTTCATGTCGGAACCCTTCCAAGCTGTTAGTAAAATCAATTCATTAACATTAGTGAATCAAAGACTAACAGGTCCCTGTTCCCCCCACCCCTATGTTTTTAGCTGTTCTTATTTCATCTGCAAGCCACTTTGAGCTGTTGTCAAGAAAAAGACAGAGCCATAATAAATTTAGATAGATTAGATAGATATAGATAGATAGATGATAGATAGATAGATGATAGATAGATAGATAGATAGATAGATAGATAGATAGATAGATAGATAGATAGATATAGATGATAGATAGATGGATGGATAGATAGATAAATATAGAGATATATAGATATTCTATATTTTCTTGTTTGAACTGTGAGCATTCAAGGGGAAAAAACCTGAGCAGGTTCTTAGGAGGGAATATGGTCTTTTAGATACAGCAGTTCAGTATCAAAAAAAGGGTAGTACATGTTGAACTCTGGCATTCAAATCCTGCCACTAATATGTAACATAACTGTATGAAAATAAAATAAGTAAATTTTCCAGCTCTGGGCACCATGAAGATGTGGAATAATCTCCAGCCCACAGAGGAAGGCTCAATTTGCCCCCCTAGCACAAAAGAGCTTATGTCACGCTTATTATAACAATAATTCTAATAGCAGAAAAAGAAGACAACCCCCACAGTGCACTCCATACCTGCACCATATAAATTAAACAAACAAACAAACCAGGCCATTGGCCAATTAAACAATCTATGGTCTTTTAATTTTGTTTTCTGGGGAAAGGGTTTATTGGGTTTTTGTTTGTCTGTGTCATTACGTTATGTGTTTTGTGTTTTCATTTTGTATTTTCATGCTGCAAACTGCCCTGTGATCTTCAGGTGAAGGGTGGTATATAAATAAAATAAATAAAAAAGAAACAAAACAAATACCATAAGCCCAGGCCCATATGTGAAAGACAGGTGGTGCATACCAGTGAAATAAATAACACATGAATTCAGCCATTGGTCTTGCCTCCTCCTGCTGCTAACCACCTCTTCCACCTGTTCTAGTAGGGAAAAATTAACTGAGCACCCTGCAACTGGATGGCTAGGATGAAGGAATATTGCATCACTTCCTCCCTTCCCTTCAGAGCTTGGTGGAAATTTACTCCCCAGCAGAATGGGCGGAAGGGTGAAAGGCGACCCCTGCGCAAAGTAAAGGAAGGAAGGGAGGGGGGAGGGAGGGAGGGAGGGAGGGAGGGAGGAGACGGAGGGAGTGGAATGACCTTTTCGCATCTCAGGCACCTGGCTGCAGAGTGCTTTTTTCACTGTCCTCAGCTGAAGATAGTAGCAGTGGACTGGCAGGTGGGAGCAAGCCTGACAGCTGAGCTCAGCTCCAAAATGGCATCCACACACGTCTTTCCAGCTGCAAGCCCCATTTTCATTTTATGCCTGTCTTCACTCTTTGGCAGCAATAACTAACATTGCCTAAATTATTTTTAGCTCTGTACCAGTATGGATATGACACCATACCTGCAACTAAATCAATTAGCTGTTTGTTTTGCAAACCAAACTCCCCCAAAAGCTGGAGAGTGGCACAATTACTGTGAGAAGGAACACCGGTCCAAATTCCTTTGGCTACAAAAGCAACATTAACCTCATTAGCGCTTCTCCCCACAGAATACACGCTGGATTTATAGCTAATAATGAGGAGGCTATGTTTTGTTTCATAAGCCATTTGATACTAGTTAGCCATCCCCAAGAACGTTTTCAGAAAAAATAAACGGATATTATACATTCTGCTCTTTAGGCATCAGCTTCATTAAGCAAACTAATGCAACGTTCAACAAAGCACAGCTTTCTCTTTAAACACACAGAAACCCCTGAATAGCTCGGTGGCACTTGTGTTCCATAATTCATCTCTTCATGGATAAAAAAAGACAAGAGTTTGCATTAGTCATCAGTAAATCCAGAGTAGCTGCTTTCTGTTCTGCTTCGTTAATTAAAGGATCAGCTTTCAATAAATCTCTAATAACAAGCTGTATGTGATCATCAGTGCAATGGAAATCCTCCTATTACTTCTCAGAACAGCCAGAACGACAGTGCTTTATCTTGTCTCTGCGTACAGAATCTCTTGCTAGCAAAAATAGAATGACATCTTATTGAAAAGCAGTCTTTGGTTTCTGGAGGGAAAGGTCAGTCTTTGGTTGGACATGCGACAAATGGTCTATTAAATGGCCTGGAGTCAGAATGCTGCTAACCTTTCATTTCATTTTTACTATCTATCGAGGAAA
This sequence comes from Podarcis gaigeae, assembly GCF_964106915.1. NCBI lineage: Eukaryota > Metazoa > Chordata > Lepidosauria > Squamata > Lacertidae > Podarcis > Podarcis gaigeae. The sequence goes on from NC_139688.1 coordinate 32,023,648, forward strand.
AAGAAACGACTCGTTTACGGTTCCAGCTCTCCGCGCGAAGAGACACAAACACACAGGCATCTAACATACCGTCAAATTTCTCTGGAACAACACAGGTGTCATCGTAAAACTGTCTCGGCCCCTTTTCATACATACAACCTGGAATTTTTTAGGAGAAAGAGAAACGTATTTACCAAGCAGAATGGGGGGGGGGAAGGGTCACCAATTTAAAGCAGGCATCCCCATTAAAACTAAGCAGTAAAGGTACGTGTGTATGTTGTGTTAGTCCTTTTGTTGTTGTTGTTCCAAACAAGAGAATGCATTAGTAATGGAAAGTCCTGTGCAAAATACCAGCCTCCACCATTAGAGAATCCCCACTGCTGCATATTCTTAAAGCAGTGGTTCTGCCCAGTCAAAAAAAGGCAGAAATGGGAAGCTTCATGCATCAACTGAATTTTCCAAGCAATCGGCCACAAGCCTAGCTGCTCATCACACCACCCTCTGATTGTGTTGCTGTTGCATACCAGGAGGAACGTAGCAGAGGCAAGGCGGCAGCTATCCAAATGTGCTGGCAGGAGCACCAGACCCCGCTGACCCATCCTGGTATGCAGCAAAATCATAGTTGCAGGAGGTTCAGGTGAGCAGCACGACCCCATCACTCTGTCCGGTACTATGGCCTTGCCATGAGAAGTTACCAGAAGAGGCTCAGATGCATACATGAGAGTGTGTGTGGGAGGAGACACACAGTATAGCTGCTCATGGTCTTGAAAACCAGAAAAACCCACGGTGACATGTTTGCTTTGCCAAGAAGGTTGATCCTTGAGGAAATCACCATGGGTGAGAATTTGCATGTACTCTACACTGTGTACAGTGCTTCTCCACACAGAGAGAAGTGGTCAAGGAAAGCCTAGTCTTTATGTGTTCTCACTTCAAAATAAAAATCAGTACCCCTTGCTGATGGGTTTATAGCTTCAAAGAGGCACTAGTTTTTTGCTGTCTCAAGGCTATATCTTAAGGGATGGGCTTAAATTGCCAGTTCAGATGTGTGCCTTCAGGTAATCACAACATGGCTGTACATGAAGGAAAGTGTGCTGCAATTTAAACATATTTTTCCTATGTTAGAAAAGACATGCAAGCTCCAGAATTTCTCCTAGAGCTTTCTGGTGCCTGTTCTGCAAAAGGAAAAAATAAATAAATGCATGATTATAACCATCCTTATTTATAACCTTTATGAGAATAGGGTTTCAAAGGCAGCACCATGTTCCGCTTTTTTATTATGTGGATACCTAAATTTTGCTTATGGACAAAACAGAACTACACACACACACATACACACTTACATACCTTCTGTTCTGTTTTGGTGAGCCAGGAAGCCTTCTTGCCTCATGTAAATGGAATGGCAGCTAGGCACTTCTGGAAAGAGAAGGTAATGTGTGAGATTTCAACATACAGTTTGAGAGCAACATTCCGTAAGCAGCAATGCATAACCTTAATTGTTACTGAGAATAACAATATATAATAATAACAGCTGTTGTGGTAAGAGATCTGGAGCAAATGCAAGGCGCCCATTGGATTTGCACTAAGAATGAAGCTCCCACTAGTAGAATATTGTTTGGAATGACACAAGTCAACAAATAAGGGAAGCTGTAGAGAGAAAAAGAGCACACATGAAGCTACAGGGAATGGCAACCTGTCAACATTTAGGAGTTTAGAATAGCATGTGGAAGGCAAAATAAAGGAAAGGAAAGGAAAACTATAATGTGATTTATATAAATCATACCCAACATAGATCATTAAACAAAGTAAAGTGGTACCTCAGGTTACATACGCTTCAGGTTACATATGCTTCAGGTTACAGACTCCACTAACCCAGAAATAGTACCTCGGGTTAAGAACTTTGCTTCAGGATGAGAACAGAAATCGTGTGGTGGCAGCACAGTAGCAGAGGGAAGCCACATTAGCTAAAGTGGTGCTTCAGCTTAAGAACAGTTTCAGGTTAAGAACAGACCTTCGGAACGAATTAAGTACTTAACCCAAGGTACCACTGTATTTAAATCATCACTGGAGCTTTTGGTGAAGCTCATTACAATTAGCAGGGGGAAAAGAAAAACTAATAAAGTCCAAATAAAAAATGTAGTTGTATGTGAAATTTGGTATAATATGGCATAATAATTCAGAATCCTCCTTATTGAACAACTGACATAGCATGCTTTTGAAGGACTGTGGCTAGATGGAACAGAAACGTACAGCAAAATGATGAGTTTTGAAAGATTAGATATTTCCACAAAGAACAGTGATCAAATTCATTAGCAAACTGATCATCACAATCAGCCTCAGAGTCAAGTTTCAATAAAACTTCTGACATGCCTAGTGAAAAAGGCTACAGGTGACACATGGTCAGTTTCCATGCTAACCAAGTTAAACCTGTATACCCAGAACATATAAACATATGATATTCTAATGATTCAGCATATACAAAAGGGAAGTGATCAGCAATACCACTGGGAGTGGGTTCTACCAAAATCAATACAGCTGCCGTACCCAGGCTGCAATTTACTAATGCAGCTCCACCTTGGTGATAGCCTTGTTCTGCCATGTGCTGGCTAAACAGAAGAAGGGGAAGGCATTCACCCACAGAACATTCCCCTGTAAAAACAGATCAATTCATCCACATTAAGGTGCCATGTAACTGCTGCAACCCAGGATTCCAGTAGACAAGAGTCTGGCACCTTAATTTCCTGTGCCACAACAGCCCAGTCTGGCAGACTTAGCTCTGAACCTCCAGGATGCTACCATATTTGCCGAGGCTCTGATCCTGTCAGCTATTGCAGTATTGTTTCAGCTCTCTGCAGAGACTATCCAGATGGCCTGATAAAGCACTAGCCTCAATACTGGGCTGTGCAATAGGAGCAGCTCAACTATTAGAGAGGACCTTGCCAACTTCACTTTTGGAGTCCAGTCCCTGCCTGTTACAACCCACTGAATCTGGCTTTTTTCCTTATCTTGGACTACAGCGGTACCTTGGTTCCCAAACACCGAAAACCCGGAAGTGTTCCGGTTTTTGAATGTTTTTCGGAAGCCGAACGACTATTGTTTCCAGGGCGCCTGCACCAATCAGAAGCTGCACCTTGGTTTTCAAACATTTCATAAGTCAAACGGACTTCCAGAACGGATTAAGTTTGATGCTTTTGTTTTTGCTATTCATTTTGTGTTTTTGAGGCTTTTTTGGTTAATTTGTTTTTGTAACTGTGTGGAACCCAGTTCAGGTACTGATTGATTGATTGATTGATTGATTGACTGTGGAAATGGATAAAAGCCCCCCATCCAAACTATGACTATCATCAGGAAAAAAAATTAATTTAAATTGTTATCATCTACAATACTGTCTAATTTCTTTTTCAGTACAGTACATTGATTATTGCTTTCATTTTATGGATCAATGGTCTTGTTAGATAGTAAAATTCATATTAAATTGCTGTTTTAGGGGTTGTTTTTAAAAGTCTGGAACGGATTGATCTGTTTTGTATTACTTTCTATGTGAAAGCGTGCCTTGGTTTTGGAACACTTTGGTTTTGGAACCGACTTCTGGGACGGATTAAGTTTGAGAGCCAAAGTACCACTGTAAATTATTTGCCACCTGGCCACTCAAACCATGCCAGTTCCTCTTCAACCATTAACCCTACTTTGCAGATCCTAAAACCTGAACACTTGGAGGCTCATGTCTTGTTGGGTACTGACCATGGGAGCCAACTCCTAGGGGCCGAGGTCCCTTCAGCCCTCTTAATAAAATATTTGAGCCCCCCCCCCCCCAAGTTGCCATTCAAATGGGATGTGTGCGTTGTGTCCTGTGATCGATTATGCGGGTGGGGCAAGAGGGAAGCAAGTCAGAGATTGACTTAGCATAACATGGGGACCAGCACTCGTGGTCTGTTTCCTCTAAAGAAACCACACATGGTAAGCCAAGAACAAACATTGGCTTCTGCTCACGGTTTGTTTCGAGAGAAACAAACCACGAGTGCTGGTTCAGATTTAACATTAAGCCAGCTTCTGGTTTGTTTTCCTCCTGGTATGGCACATATACGAGCAGCGGAGGAGTGAAGTGGGAACTTCTGAGTAGTTTGCAATGGCTTCTTCAAATTAAACCATGACTTAAAATAAACAACATTTTAACATTACATACAAATGGGGACACGGTGTACTGTGTGTGTACTGAACTTACATTGTTGGTTGTTGTTTTTTTAAAAAGGAATTTGACTCTTCAGTTGAAATATTAAATGAACTGTTTAAAACTGTATTATCTCTGTTAAATCTCACACTCTTGCTACAATGTAAGTATCTACACATACATGAAAACCTTTTGTTCTCTTACACTGCAATTCTCTGCACTCGTAGGCCAGCAGTAAACCTGGGAAATGAGACTTAACTCCGAGTACACCTGCACTGCTAATAAACGTATTTATGTTCAAAACATCCATCACACATATAGCACAAGCCTATGCAAGTTTACTTGGAATAAAGTCCTGTGGACTTCAACGAGGCTTATTCCCATGTAGCCAGCATTTGAACCTTAACTATTTGAAAACTAAAATATTGTTCAGTACACCATTGCATTATGTTCTTCAATCAGCCACTGGAGAAGCACTCACATAAAACCTGCAACAGGACCAAACATAATTTGTCCAGTGTTGTGTGCAAGTCTTTTCCAAAATGCAATCCTGAATTTCACTGTTCACTGACTAGGGATGAGTATCAAGGACTTGGAAGGAGAAGAAAATGAGATTTTACACTGAATTCACTAAGCAAGTGCTCTTATTACAACGGAAGTTCATCTACCCATGATCTCATTCCACAAATTTTCATTACTCTTTTTCACGATGAAGTGTGTCTATCGCTTGGGACCTCCAGTGATTCAGAATCCCTATCTAAAAAGCAGTCACAAAACTCAAGACAGAACCAGATGCAATGATTGACAGGAGGCTACCACCAAAAATGAGGGCCTTGGGCTAAATTCTTCCTGTAAAAGTTTAGGCTGACTTACTTGTATTGCAACCTCATGTTTTGCATTTGCCCCACATCAACACCAAGGTTACTGCTTGCAGAGAAATCACACTGGTAAGTCCACCTGAACATTAGCTGAAGTGTGCGGTGAACTTGCTAAGTATCACCTCTACTTCTCTCAGAGATATGCAACTTTGGTGGAAAAAAGGCAAAACCACCTGTACAAAATGAGCTGCATAATAAGCTAGGTACATTTGCTAGGTGTGTGTTTGCAGGATAAGAGAGTCAAAGTTTTATCTAACAGATCTTGATTTATGATTGTGGCATGTAGCCCCAGTTTCCTGGTAGAGATGCAACAGGAAATGTTGACATTAGAAAAGGAGGAACAAAGGCACAAAAAAATGCTCAGAGTCTTGGGTCTGACAAGCCATGGCTTATTCAACCAAAATCATTCTGCCTGAATTCCACCAGGTGACTCTGGAATTCCCTATAGTGGGGAAGCATTAAACTCAGGGAGAGGGGAGCCAGGGCTGCTGCAACAAACGACTGTGCAAGTCTTGGGGAGGCAGAGATGCGAGGGGGCCTCAGAGGAGGGAGGGAAGGAAGGGACAGAGGCCAGTGTTGCCTGCAGCACCTCTGACCTTCATTCAAGGCACCCTAGGGTGCCATGGCACACTGGTTGAAAACCACTGCATTAGACTGTATGTTGTGTATGTCTGGTTAGGACAGGGTTTGGGAACCTGCAGCCTCAAAATGTAGCTGGACTCCAACTCCCATCAGGCCCTGCCTGCATAGTCAATGGTCAGGGATTATGGGAGCTGTGGTCCAGCAATACATGAAGAGTCAAAGGATCCCTAGGTCTGGGATAAAACTAACACTTGTGAAGAGGCAACTTGTATTTAACAACGTTAACTACAGCATAAGCATATGATTAAACAATCCACAGGGCGGGGGCGGGGAGGGATATGTCTGAGAAGACTTTGTTCCTTGCAAAGTACCTAAAGTCTTATTATTCTAAAGTGCTATTGGTTAATTTATGACTATCAGAATGGGTCAAACTCTAATCAAATTGTAGAAACATTTCCAAAGTGATTATTCAATCAAATGACTAACATGGTTAATTAGGAGCCATAAACATTGCTCTGAAGTTCATCAAAGTAATGACTTGCCCAGAAAAATTACTGCCAATTAAATTGCCTTCTGCTTTCATTTCTACTTTATCTAATAAAAAGGCCAACCAATGAAATTTAACATTGCAGTTTTAAATTGTGCTAAATGCTTGACTAAGACCCAGGAATAGGTTTAACTACCTAACTGGGGTTACATTAGAGAGCAGCAAATGAAGAACAGAAACTGTATGTTTACTTCTTGTTTCCAAGATGTCCTTTAAAAGAGAAAAAGGAGGAAAGGAAAGATGCCATGCAGCAAAGTTTAGGAACTGGCTTCACGATGGAATCAATCTGTTGGGCAGAACAGAGCCATTAACTTTTTAGATATTTTTTTTTAATTACACATGCCCCCCCCCCGAGCATAATTCAGCAGTTCACCTTCTATATTTTGCTATAATTTGTCGTGCACAAGACCTACTACCCTATGTCAGATTAAAATCCACTATGGAAGAAGAGTTTGAAGAAGAAGAGTTTGGATTTGATATCCCGCTTTATCACTACCCGAAGAAGTCTCAAAGCGGCCAACATTCTCCTTTCCCTTCCTCCCCCACAACAAACACTCTGTGAGGTGAGTGGGGCTGAGAGACTTCAGAGAAGTGTGACTAGGCCAAGGTCACCCAACAGCTGCATGTGGAGGAGTGGAGACGCGAACCCAGTTCACCAGATTACGAGTCTATCGCTCTTAACCACTACACCACACTGGCTGCCAATCCACTTTCTTTGTGCGCAGAGGTCCTGGATTCAGTCCCCATCATCTCCGGCTAGTGCAAGGAAATGCTCCTGTTCAAAACCTTGCAGAGCTATGGCCGGTCAGTGTTGGTAATGCTGACCTAGGTAGACAGTACATGGTAAATGTCAGCGCCTTATAGCCCTACATATGAGTTTAAGCAGTGAGCAGGAATCAGAGCAACAAATGGTGGGGTGGGGAGGAATCTGCAGCAGTAGTATTCAGACTGCAAAACAAGTTGCCATTTTGAGCCATATGCGTGGTCTATGAACAGAACAGTACTTTTCCATTATAATTTTTTAACCTAAGACTTCCCAAAGGACACATTTTATTCAATAAGCCTAAATCCTGAGACCGGTTTCTATGCCAGAAGTTGCCACTCCTATCCCATTGCCACGTGGGTAACAGAGAACATTGGCATCGACGAGGGGATGTGGTCAATCAAAACCTCTGTTCCTTCATGGCCCTGGCAGTTTTAACACCCCTTGCCCGAGACAAGAGAAGGTGAAGTATTAGTCATCTGGTAACCTGAGACGTCTAAAGAGGAAAGTGTTGTGTTAAAGGAAGTTTATTGCCTAGAAAATAAAGAGGAAAGAAGTCAGCCAACTTAAGAGAATCAGCTGGTCCATTAGAAGGAAATACAAATGTGTCCGTCCGATATCATTCACAGGGGAAATCCCTTGCACCAGTGACTGTTTTGAAACCAATTGTTCAACTTTGGCCCTGAAGCACTGGGCGGAAAGATGTGAGCTCAGAGACACTGTGCCTAAGCTCACACTGTCTCTAAACCCGTTTCCCTGCCTACCCCTGATATCTCCCTATAGCTTGTATGTAAGCCATATTTTATGGCCACTTTTGCCTCTGAAACAACTGTTTCATCTGCCTTGTTTGTGGCAGGCCCCAGGTTCAATCCGTGGCACCTCCTGGTAGGCCTTCGAATGTTCAGTCTGAAACCACAGAGAATGGACAAATATTCTGAATCTGTGCAAGGCAGTTTCCTGCGTTCTTTTGTAATTTTGAGCTCTGAGACCAGCATGGCAAAATGTGTTCTGTCAGAGCGAAACTGGGCCAGTTGACTGTGGTTTGGCCAGCACAATTAAATCCTCCCATCCCTGGCCAGGGCTTAATTATTTATTCATATCATTTATATTCCACCTTTTCAGCGGCATACACTGAAGGGTACTGTGTGGGATTCCCCCCTAAATGAAAGATACTCTGGCCCTCTCCTCCTCGTTTGGGTATTGGGAGCATTTTTGCACACTGGGTGCCTCAGCTATTTTTGCAGTCATAAGCTGAAATGAACAGGGGAAGAGAGCAGGAGACTTATCAGGCAGCAGAACTCTAGACAACATCCATTCCCTACGATGTTTTCAGTTTAGCAATTGTGCTCCGTTGCTTTACTTGAGCCACAAATTGTTAAGTTAGATGCATAAATCGACACGGCGGCGTCAAATATACAGCTCGTGTTAAGCAGAGCTGAACCATAGCAGCCCTTCCAGACCATAAACTTGCAGGAGTGTAAGAAGCGATCTTGCGTAAAGGGAGAGCATAATATAAATGGAGACGCGACAAATCACTCACAACTGTATTCCTCACAAAGTTGGAGGAAGTAAACTGAAGCAGCAGCAAGATGTAACAAGTAAACAGGGCGATGGAACCAACTCGCATTGTCAGAGAGAGAGAGAGAGAGAGAGAGAGAGAGAGAGAGAGAGAGAGAATATACAGACGCTTCAGGTTACAGATGCTTCAGGTTACAGACTCCGCTAACCCAGAAATAGTACCTCGGGTTAAGAACTTTGCCTCAGGATGAGAACAAAAATTGTGTGGCGGCAGCGGGAGGCCCCATTAGCTAAAGTGGTACGTCAGGTTAAGAACAGTTTCAGGTTAAGAACGAATTAAGTTCTTAACCCGAGGTACCACTGTAGAGGATTAGAACTCAGATGCTTTAAAAGAGGATAAAGTAGTGAACACAATATACCATTTAAAGCACTGTTCCCCCTTCTCAAAGAACTCTGGCCACTGTGGTTTGTAAAGGTAAAGGGGCCATGGATGGTTAATCCAAAGGCGACTATGGGGTTGTGGTGCTCATCTCACTTTCAGGCCGAGGGAGCCAGTGTTTGTCCACAGACAGCTTTCCAGGTCATGTGGCCAGCATGACTAAACCTCTTCTGGCACAAAGGAACACAGTAACAGAAACCAGATTGCACGGAAATGCCATTTACGTACCTTCCTGCCACAGTGGTACCTATTTATCTACTTGCACTGGTGTGCTTTCAAAGTGCTAGATTGGCAGGAGCTGGGCCAGAGCAATGGGCGCTCACCCCGTTACGGGGATTCGAACCACCAACCTTCTGATCAGCAAGCCCAAGAGGCTCAGTGGTTTAGACCACAGGGTCACCCACACTGGGAATTTTAATTCAGTTGCTGGGAATTTTCATTCTGTTGGGGGCAAACTACAGTACCCAGAATCCTTTGAGGGGGAAATATGTGCTTCGAATGTGCACAGCATTAGACAAATGCATGGAGAATAATTGCACCAATGGCTTCTAGCCACAGATGGGAGGCAGAATGCTTTTGAACGCCAGCTGCTAGGAATCACAACTTGAAGGGTAGGGAGAGCCCTATTGTACCCTGGTCCTGCTTGTAGGCTTTCCACAGGAATCTGGTTGGCAACCATGAGAAGAGGAGCTGGAACTGGGCTCATCTTATGTTCATAATTCAAGAATCACATCTGAATCGGAGCAGGGGGGTCCGTTTAAGATCACAACCCACAACCCTTTTTCCCTACAGGGGCCAGATAACTATTTTAGGGAGGTAAACAAGGATGGTGTGATGGCAGCAATATGTATTTACTGTTAATCCCAAGCATAAGGCAAGATGGATGTGGAAATTTTGCGCCAATTTTTCTCCCTGTCTCAAGAAATTTGCCTAAAAACACAGACTTATTCTATTTTCAGCCTGCATAATTATGATAAAGACCTTCAATTTTACATTACCTGACTGGTACAGTACAATGCAATTTAAAACCAGCGACCATATCTTGGCATCAGCAATAGCCTTTGAATATTGAAAACAGGAGGAAAATCCATAGGATGTATTTATTAGGGATACAGCTTATTGACTCCAAGTTGTTAAATCTATTAACTGGAAAGCTAGTTTGGCAATTGTTCCACAGATACCGTTGCCTTTTGCACTGATGGCTCCCCTTGCAAATCCCGCCAGCTTGTTCTATTATAATCGCAACATAATTGATGGTTTCTGCTACACAACACATTTTCGTCTAATAGGGACACAGATGTGATAAATAGCAATGAGATATAGTTTAGTTTCAGAAGGATGACACTAGTGCACTAGGGGGGAAACCCTAGCTTTCAGATGGGGAAAATATTCCTTCTTCTCCAGGACCACCTGTTTTGCATGTAGGTTGAAGACCAGGTAGAACTAGGGCCATCTTAACCGTTGACGCTAGGGGTGCATGGAGGAAACATCTCTGGACGATGACAAAACCCGACAAATAGGAGCGTGCAGATCCCCTCCAGAGATCTTTCCTCTGCTCCTGCTTGAATCCCCCATCGTTCTGTGCTGGCACCCCATGGTGAGTGGCGCTGGGAGTGTGCTCTAACAGTGGAAAAGCCAGTAAAGGAACCCTCAGCTTGGCGCATGCAACAGGATGCGCCACGCAGAACCCACAACATTACATGGCACTCTGGGTACTGTGTGCAGCCAAAACAGTTAGCCGCCATGCAGCGGGGGGGGGGGGAGCAGCGGGTGTACAGTGCTGCGACTATGCCGCCCAACATCCCCCCCTCGTGAACCCCGCAACCACCTTTGTATGCCCCTGTGTAAACAACTATTTCCTTAAAAAAGGTCAACAACTTTGGTGGTTCTCTCGGCCAGTGGATCTTTGCATCCCAGCGCCGCATATGCTTAAGACGGCCCTGGGTAGAACCCCCCACCAAGAAAGTCTGAAAAAGATGTCTGCTCAAAATCCTGGAGAGACAGTGCCTGGGAATGCAAGTAATAATGAGCTCCATGGTCCAAAGATCAGGGTGGATAAAAAAAACGATAAAAAAAACGGGGGGGGGGGGGAGATAACAATTTTTTAAAAAAACTAAATCAGATTTTTGAAATAAAATGCTTTTGGGGGGAAAATCTTTCTAAAGATAGTTTTCTATTTAAGTTACATTATAGTCCAAAAGCTATTAATCAGGAAATAAGGATTTGTTTTAAGTTTTTCATGTGTGCTAAAACTCAGTCTATGGTGTTTTGTTTTGTTTTTTAAAAAATGTTTAACCACATCAGTTAACAAACATGGATACATATGCTATAATGTTATTGTTTTAGTTAAATAAATTGTTTAAATTGTTATTAAGGAAATGATTATTTTTCTCCCTCCAATAAAGTACAGCAGAAAAGTTGCCTGAAAATAAACTGTTAACATATTAAATCTCACAATAATTTCATAATTATCTGTCTATGTATTTCTAATAGTATAACCAAATCAGTAATTTTTAAGATAACTGCAAAAACAACTCTGAAAATTTATTATTCCAAAAATGAAACCTTCCTCTGGTTGTCAATATTAAGATGATACAAGCAAGAATGAGTCTTTCTGTTAAAAAAAAAAATGATATAAATCAAGTCTTACTGACTAGTGATTTAAATTGTGATTTAAATCAATCTGATTTAAATCAAATCCACCCTGCCAAAGATATAAGGCATTTCCCTATGTTCTCACGCGAAACATTTCCAGGATTTAAGAATCAACGACAATGGATGACATAACTGAGCTATGACTCTTGAAAGGAAGCGGAAAGTAAAACAAGACAATCTTAATTTTCATTTGGGATTCAAATGAAGACAATGGACACCTTTCTTTTATAGGCTGCTAAATTAAAGCATTGTCCATGAAATCTAAGAAACCCACAAACACTGGAGTTTTTAAACGGACAGTGTCACTTGTTAGTTTTAGACCCGTTCGCAATTAGGATTTTAAAACTGTATATCGTCAAGAGAGGGGGCGGGGAAGGAGTCAGCAAGCTTTATTTGCCTCTTCTCCCAACTGCATTGCAGAGAGCAGGCAAGTTGAACCCTTCTTGCAGGGTGGCGATCTCTCAATTGAACAGCCAGACAAATAAACCACTTTCCAAAATATATAGTAGAGAGATTGATTGATTGATTTGATTGTGTGTGTGTGAGAGAGAGAGAGAGAGCGAGAGAGAGAGGGAGAGAGCGCTCGGATCCACTATGAAGTATCAATACATCCACATACAGTGGTACCTCGGGTTACATACGCTTAAGGTTACATACGCTTCAGGTTACAGACTCCACTAACCCAGAAATAGGTTAAGAACTTTGCTTCAGGATGAGAACAGAAATCATGCGCCAGCGGCCCAGCAGCAGCGGGAGGCCCCGTTAGCTAAAGTGGTGCTTCAGGTTAAGAACAGTTTCAGGTTAAGAACGGACCTCCGGAACGAATTAAGTACTTAACCCACTGTAGTTCTTTTAAGGTTCAAAGCACTCCATATAGTAACCTTCACTCAGTGATCTTTGTTAATTAAGCCAGTATTATTATTCCCATATTGCATACTGGGATGTGTGCAGTGCTGGATTAAACCCTGTGGAGGCCCCTAGGCAGTTGAAATCTCGGGAGGTCCATCGCAAAATATCTCCTGATACCAGTGCTTTTTTCGGGCACATATCCCTAAAAAATTGTGAATATTATTTTGATCCTCTAAAAGGTGTGGGGCTCATAGGTCGGTGCCTACTCTGCCTATTTCGTAATCCAGCACTGGATGTGTGTGAATGAGAAAGAGAACTGTTTACTAATACCTAGTGAATTTGAATTGAGGACTTCCTACCTCGCTTAGCTGAGCAGAGTCCATGCAGATAAGGGTACCAACATACTCTACCAAGAATTGCTGGATAAAGATAATATTTAGTTTAAAGTATTCTATTTATGCAGACAAGTACTGTCAGCAACATTCCCAATACTTGGGGTAAGGACATCAGGGTTATCCTAAAGGTGGATGCAAAAAAGATGTCTCTGAAAAATCAAGTTAAAAATTAAAATTAATTCGGAGTAACAGAAACATCGCATTACAACAAGATGCCAATAAATTCAAAAGCCAGGCTTCACAGAGAGGGAACGTAATCCCTACCTCTCATCTGGCAAACAACCTACAAGTTGTAATCTAATTTGGCTAAAGCAATTCCAAAAGAAACCAAAACACATGCAAAATAAAATCCACAGTTTTCCTCCCTGAAATACACCAGATTGCTTTCTATAGCGAACTGCTGATTTACTCTGGCATCATCACGACATCCGGTTTTCAGAAAACACATTAGGCAACAGCAGCCTCCTTCAACAAAAGGCTACTTGTTATTGACAGCAGAACCAAAACATTAAAAGGGCGTCATATTTTTTTAAAAAATGTACAATCCTGTCCCAGCTGGTGGCTCTCCATTTTTACGCTCTATATTTATTTCAGTCGTACGGGGTCACTCTCAAACTATGTGTACGTTAAGTTGCTATTTACAAGAAGAAAAAAAACACAGAGAAAACACACAGAGAAAAAGACCCCTCTCTCTTTTGTGAGCCTTGGCTGCAAAAAACACACATCTGCATGGCTCCTCCTCCATCCCATTCTCAGTCTATAAAATTTAAGTTCTACAAACACTGCCTGGCTGAAGTGACATATTTGAATGGAATTCAGACCAACCAGTTCCTGTTTATGTTTCTGATTGGATTATGTAGCCTTCTCATTCACCATACATTAGGAACGCACCAAGGCCATAAATGGTGTCAAGTTACAAGCAGAGGAGGCCAGCAAGCATTAATCATTACTTTAAGTCAACGGGCAAGGGAAGCAGCTGATGGAACACTACACCCTTCAGCTCTCTATAAATGGACATTCCAATGTGTGCACTCCTCCCGCCGCCTCCCTCCCCCTTTCCCCTCTTCAGCATCCATTTTATGAATGAAACTCCAGGCTGCACAGAGTCCATTCATATAAAAGCTTTGCTTACTAGGCTTGGCCTCTAGGGATCAGTCAGTCTTGGAAAGGCCGATGTGATTGGTTTAAGAAAAGCTTCAGCCTTCCATTACTGATTTAAAATGCAGCCCGTGTCCATTTGACCTGCGTTAATGCATAGAGAGTAAATCCAGACTGTATTCTCAATTCTCAAATCAAATCATTAGCCAGTGCCACTTACTGTAACCGTAGATTCAGAGGATATTTTATCCGTTTCTTTGAAAAAGGAGGGAGGAGCGAGACAAAACTTTATAGATATTGCCTGTTCAAACTGATGCAGCACTCACTGCAAGAGAGCTATGGATTTTATAGGGTTATACCTCTAAATAAGAAAATAATCTTGGCAATTAACTTTTTAAACATTGTGTACACATGGAAAACGGACATGGGGGAAGTGAAGGAAGAATACCAGCTAAGGCAGGCACTTTTGAATGTGAACAAACAGTTTCAAGCTGCACAATGTTCTCCCCATAATATACACCATTTCCATGTTTGTTGTGACATGATGAAAACTGTCTGTTTATGCCATTTTCTTCTGACAGCGGTCAGAGTGAACCTCTATCAAAATGCTTGGTGTGAGAGGAGTGCCAATGGCCAACAGGCAAGATCACCCAGTCGACAAATAATTGAAATTGCTGGATTCCATAGTCACATGATTTCGTTAGTGATGTACTGAGACTACATGATACTGGCCTTCAAAGCATGTGGCAAGCCTTTCTAGATGGGTGCAAGCAGTTCCTATGCGAGCCACAAGTTCCTGGGTATGAGCCCCTCTTCCAACTCCATTTTGTGCTGATTTGCAAAAGTGCCAGCATTTAACTATAAAGCCCTAAATGACTTGGGACCCTAATACCTGATGGATCATCTCTCCCCATACTGTCCATTTCAATGAAATTCAGATGAAAAGCTTCTCCACATTCCACTGTCAAGCAAAGTGTGTTATGCAGAATACCCTCCCCTTAGTGTTGATGGTGACATCACATCATTCTGGCACCAAGTTAAGATCCATCTGTTTTCACAGGCACTTTTAGTAGTTTAGCTGATTGGAATTGGATTAATCCTGCTCTGTGGTTTTAGCTTCCCCATTGGCTGGGAGGTATTTTATGGTTTTATCATTGGGTATGAATGTGATATTAGGAACTGTGCACATATAATTTATTTATGTACTACTAATATTAGGCAGATGCTGTTGTAATGTTTTTGATGCCTGCTAAAAACTTTGCTTAAGACAGCCTACCCACACAGTTTTACTATGTACATTTGGTTTTGTAAACTGTTTTTATTTATATTTTGATAATTCTATTGTGTCTTTTGTTTTTAAAGTTTGCTTTTTTCTATCTTTAGTTAACAGTTTACACTATTTAAACTGCTTTGATTTTTTTCTGATTAAGCAGTACATAAAGCTTGCTATAAATAAATAAATAAATAAATAAATAAATAAATAAAGTAAGTAAGTAAGTTTTTGTGTCTTGCATTCTCTCCTAGTATCTGTGCAGATGAACGGCGGGGTTGCAAATATGTTAACAACACAACAGCTGTGTGGGCTGAAAGCCAACAGGATGTCTGTCCCTGTCTCCATTACAAACACCTGTGGGCCTCTCTCTCTCTCTCCCTCCCTCCATTCTTCTTCTTTCTTTACCAATGAGAAATAAGAAAGTAGTAACAGTCAGCTAATCTATCTATCATTTCTTTCATTCATTCATATTATGAGGCAACAGCCTAACATATAAATTCTTAAAATGGAACACAACTCATCCCCATTCGAGGACCTAATTGAGCAGTCCTTGTGTGGTTGTGTTATTGCAGCAAAAGAATTAGCAATGAGAGGAGATTAAGTCTTTTCAGTGCAAGGCAAGCCAGAGTTCAGTGCCTTTATCTGTTTGTACAGCACAGGATTGTGGTTCAAGAGATGTTTCCCTGCCAGATCAGGCTGTCCTGGCGACTCATAAGGGCAAAATTAACAAGTCTGTGTTGCAACCACCACAAGGGTTTACTGTCGGGGTTTTTTAAAGGAACAATTGTTGATCAGAAAAATAAACTTTCTGAACAGCTTGATTCAACACATTCAGCTTTATAGAGGCTGTGGAACAATTAACAAGTGTAGAGGCTGTGGAACAATTAACAAGTGTAGCAGCCTACTGCAATATAGCTCTGCTATTTGAAGGGGCTCAAAAACAAAAACTATCAGGGCCATCAATATAAACTTGCTTCCAAGGATGTATCAAGGACAATTGCTGCCATTACTATATACGCATGGCAAGCGGTTACCATTTTTTGTCTGGCAGAAACAACCATACACAACAATCTTGAATGTTGTGAAGCAACATGCACTGAATATCTGTCCCTACAACTCTTTGCATTGGATAAAACAGAACAATAAATTGTATAAACTAACAGAAGAGTTGTTTCCACATTATAAGGCATTTAGGAATTCATTGAAAACTACTTCTTTTGTATTGATTGGAACTTCAAAACTAGTGTGAACTTAAAAACAAAACAAAACCTTAGAAAACTCCAGACAAGAAATACTAATGAAAAAATATATATAAGCAGTAGTAGAGCAGAGGATAGTTTACATGAATTTGTACAGCACTTGTCCCTAATGTTAACCTACTAAGCAAATGGAAAATAATTGTGTTATATTAAGGTATATCTCATCATTAACAGTGCTAACATATGTATTTTACTCAGAAGTCTCTACAGTGGTACCTCGGGTAAAGTACTTAATTCGTTCTGGAGGTCTGTTCTTAACCTGAAACTGTTCTAAACCTGAAGCACCACTTTAGCTAATGGGGCCTCCTGCTGCTGCCGTGCCGCCGGAGCATGATTTCTGTTCTCATCCTGAAGCAAAGTTCTTAACCCGAGGTACTATTTCTGGGTTAGTGGAGTCTGTAACCTGAAGCGTATGTAACAAACCAGGGCACAACCAGCCAAATTACCATAAAAGTTTTTCAAAGCTTTGTTTTTAAGTCTTTTTACCAGTCTGTTTAAGTGAGGCAAATTCAGATTTGAATGGGGGTGGGGTAGGCCACATTCAACCTTTTGCTGTATGGAAGCAGTGGATTAAACCAGACACAGAATTCCCGGGGCATCAAACGTGGTCATAAAGGGTGGAGAGAAAGTGCTCCCCACAGTACTCTACCCAACAGCCCTTCTGCTGTTTAAGCAGCGTTGAGTTTCACTCTGGTGAAGTTATGCACAATGCCAGTACAGACTTTGTGTATCCCAGGCAGGGGCTGTAGCTCATTAGTAGAGGATATGCTTTGCACAGAGAAATTTAATCCCAGACACCTCCAGGTTTCGGGGTTTTTTGTATAGTACCAAGTAGCAGAGGTTAGCGTGTGATGGACCTATTCTTCAGACTCTGGATAACCTCTACTGGTCAGAGTAGATAATACTGGATGAGATGGACAAGCCACCCAGCCTCCCAACCTTCCAACAGAGTTTATTTGTCAACCTTCTTAATTGCAGTGGTTCAGGTCCACCTGGCCCTCAGAACTTGCCTGACCCCCTCAGCAAGCAACAACCCTCAATGAACCTGCTCCATATACTCCTCTTGCTTGCATACTTACTTTTGACAATGGCCTTCCCCATCACTGGCCCGTGCCCCACACCCTGGAGGCTATCCACAAAAGAATGTGGCCCTCAGGATGGAAAACACGCACACACCCAATCCCTGCTCTACAACAGATATCTTTCATGTTGCCTACTAAATGTTCTTTCCCCCCTTAAGTTGCCTTTGATGTTCTGCAGCAAAAGCATGGGATTATCCCTGAGCTATGGTCCTTGCACAGAGATAGTGTATTGATTTGTGTGTTTGTTTGTTTTTAAATGCTTCATTGAGATTAAAAAGAAGTAACAAACATAAGGGCTAATCAAAAAAAGGAAAAGGAAATGATACAATTTGTTACATCATATCACTGTACATTCTTCTTCAGTTTCTAACAACTTCCCATTGCCTCATTGTGTATTTATCACTTAATCTATCTAGCACACTGTTAACTTTCATTTTCTTTTTGTTAATTTTCATCAATGTTACTGTGCCTCATGGTTGTTCATCCTACCACAGAAGTCATTCAAATCCTGCCACTGACGTCATATTATTGCAGTATTCAATAAGATATTTTTATCTTTCCTAATAAATGCTTGGTCGGTATTACTTCTCAGTTTGTCATTTTTGCCAACTCAGAGAACTCTAACAACTTAGTTTGCCACTCCAGCTTTGCTGGGATTTTCTCTCCTCTCCAATTTGTGGCAATTAATATTCTTGAGGCAAGATAGTGTATTGCTTTGATTATGTCACTCTGCCTGCCCTGCCCTCGCTGCCAGTGGCACTCTTCTTGCCCCATTTTAAAAAATATTTTCGTTCTGACTCCTATATGTAGTAAACAGCATAAACACCAGATTTTTACACACCTTTGCAATGACCATTTTTTTAAAAAAAAAATTTGTATGTTATGGTAATCTTGCGTTGTATGGTGACACCATGGAGTTTGAATCATTTATCTTTGAAAGAGTTTTGCTGTTCTGGTTATCCTTTCTTCAACTCCCATGCCAATTCTCTACTGAGCACTAAGTTTACAAGTGACAGACTGCTGTCATGCTTGTGCCTTGTTTTCTCTGAATATTTCAAGCAGAAGAAAATAAACAGCATTCCCAAAGTGTGAAGAGGGAATATTTTGACAGAGAAATTTCTGTTCCAGACATAGAGCAAGTTTCGACAAGGCACTGCCATTTTAGCCTGCCTTTTCTTTGTGACACTCAACAGTTTAGCAACAGGCTGCATAAGCTTAGGCTTGGTCAGCTGACCTGTTGAATATTGTCAAAGGACAGTAAAGTATTTCGAAAGAATCAATGTTATGAGGCAACAAAGTTAATAAATTTTAAATGTGACTGCAGGGGAGGTATACTTTGTGTCACAACTTCTAATTAAGAACCAGGTGAAGTAATGGATTCAGAAATGTTCAAGGCTGTGAAAATTATTCACTATTACAAGCTGAACCCATTAAATATGGGACACCCTCTACTACTCTCTCAGTCCTCCCCACACTCTCAAATAAAGTAAAAGTGAAAGACTTATTTATTTCACTATGGTCTAGCCTCAACAAGCTAACCCACATTCAACCTCCCAACACAACACTGGGATATTTGATTACATCTGATGCTACAGATATGATGTCAATGGAGGAAATGCACCAAGTGCATACAGAGCATAATGTGGGGTATAAAATAAACACAAGCACACAGACACACCCTGTCCATCCAGCTGGGTTTCCCCAGCCACTCTGGGTGGCTCCCAACAGATTAAAAACAGAATAAAACATCATACATTAAAAAACCTCCCTAAGCAGGGCTGCCTTCAGATGTCTTCTAAAAATTAGATAGTTGTTTATTTCCTTGACATCTGATGGGAGGGCATTCCACAGGGCGGGCGCCACCATCGAGAAGGCCTTCTGCCTGGTTTGCAGTGAGGGAACTGCCAGAAGGCCATCGAAGCTGGACCTCAGTGTCCGGGAAGAACAATGGGGGTGAAGACGCTCCATCAGGTATACTAGGCTGAGGCCATTTAGGGCTTTAAAGGTCAGCAGCAACACTTTGAATTGTGCTCGGAAATGTACTGGGAGCCAATGTGGATCTTTTAGGACTGGTACATGCATGTGTGTACAGTAGAGCTGGGCGATATATCGCCCCAAACCAGTTTGAAGTCCATATTGTGATATCGGTTCCAGTTTTTGACCTGGCAATATATTGTAAATCATTTTGTGTGTGTGTGTGTGTGTGTGCGTGCGCACGCGCTATGCAAAAATCACAATGTGGGAAAACCCGTGAAGGCAGCCAATGTCTCTACATAGTTCCATCCTTATTTCAGACATCGTGATATATCAATATGTCGTGATGTTTAGCTGGTGATATATCGCGATGTTGAAAACCAGATATTGTTTGCAGCACCATCCACTTGACATATTTAACCAGGACTGGGGGGGGGGGGGGACATACGCAAGTGTCTTGCAACTTTTGCTATCACTGCTGGTTTGTAATATGCAAAACCACTTTAAAGCAGAAGATACTTAATAGTCCATTTTGTCAATAAGAAAAATGATAATTTGGCAGGAAGTGGGCTGAATGAAAATGAGCTGTACGTACAGCTGTGTGGTATTACCACACCAGATGGTACGCTATGCAGTTTATAGGATTGCACCCATATTCTGAAGATGATGGGAAGCAAGTATAAACCCTGCAGAGCCCTACAGATAAGTGAGGGGTTGGATAAGCCGTTGCTCAACACCAAACTTTGGGATGCCTCCCCTCAGAAAAATGAACAGATCAGCTTGAGGTAAGTCCCAGGGAAATCTGCACTTCCAGTATTATCAAGCCTAATCATAACAATAGGGTACAATTTATCCTAATGTTGTCTAAGCACAGATAATCTAAGCCACAAGAGCAGTCCTGGTGCTATATTCAGGCTAAAAGAGCTTTTTTTAAAAAAAAAACATGGCAGGTATCCAGGCACACTTGAAACAGTTCCCCAAAATGGAAAATTGGGGTAGGGTGATAGCTGACTGGGGATATGTTCTGTACTCATGGTTGTTAAAAACAACACATCACAATAGAAGCAAATTCCCATTTTAAATCGACCAACTTCATTTGGCTATTCGAGTATACAAGCTATTGAATTACCTAGAATACTTTACTGTGCAGAATTCTGTGTAACTGAAAAGCTTGCGTATTCTTTCTCTAATAGAAATTAGTGAAATCAAAGGCACTGCCTTATTTTATGTTACTCGATTTTCCCCTCAGCATGGCTCCTAGGATGGGTGGAAAAATAAAACAGCTTCTATTCTGTTGACATTTCTCTTTTTTTCCATGTTCCATTATCTCAACATTCTGCAATAGAAATTGCATACCTGCAATTACAATTACAACTAATTGATCTGCCATTTCCGATGTCATAATTAATGTCATGTTTTAATAGAGTTATAATCATTCCATAATAATGGTTTTCATTCACCAGATTTCCAAAACGGGTAAGAATACAGTGCTCAAAGCAATCAGCAGTTATGAGGCTCTTTCAAAATATCCCAGAAGGAACATCTTAGTATAATAATCTTGCAAAACAGATTTTTGAATTTTTATCTGGACAGCAAAGTAATATTATGCAAGCTCTTTGTCAGAGCGACTTATACCCAAACATCCATAAGCATAATAAAATCAATGATTCAATGGCAAATGCATTATGTCTCCAAAAGGGTTATTTAATGTACCCTTAGAGCAAGGAAAGGGAAAATGATGGTTTCTGGAGAACAGATGGCAACACGACAAAATATCATCAGACCCTAGTTGTTGACTGCAATTTATGTTGTGTACAGATGTGTCAACTTAAATGTGGGGTTTTTGGAGTCAATAAGAAGTACTCTGAGGCCACAAATCAATTTTTAATGGCCACTAGTTGCACTGTTGGTTCATTTTTAGAACTAATTCTTCTCCTGCAAGAGCAAAGAGACCAACTTCTGAAGTTTATAGCGATGGGCAGAAAGGAAGGGGAATCAGAAACAAACATATTGGAATAAGGGGGGGGGGAGTGCGCCCCATACTGAGTACTAAAAATAAAAGTGCATCAAGGAGCCAGAATAATGCTCCACCAGAGCCAGCCATCACATTCCCCATTGTGTGTCCAAACTATCCATTACCTAGAATGGGAGGACAGCACAGTCAATGTTTCAGGCAACCGAAGAATATACTCAAATTCAACACTCTATGCAAATTCTAAGTCACACCATAGGTGGGTGAGAAATAGTAACCTGCGTGTTCCGTTTTTCTCCTCCCTTATATTTTCATATCGTGTTTATATTATAAGCCTGAGAATAGGGATAGTCTTTATCACTGACATTTCTAAGCCACTCCAAGAGCTTTTTTTCTGGCTGAAGAATGGGAAAACAGTACTTTAAATAAACAAATGAGAGTGATGGAGGACTAGATTAATGGCTAGTACAATGTGGTACAAGGAGAGGAGGTTTTATTGGGCCCGGTTGTGAACTGTAAGTGCGCAAGTGGATGGAGGGATTGCCCAATGCATTTTTGTCAAATTGCAATGATGACGACTTTGGGAAGAATGTTGTGTGGAAGGCATCTAATAGACACAAGCACATAGAGTGTGTGTGGTGGACCACTTAGAGCAGGCATGGCCAAACTTGGCCCTCCAGCTGTTTTGGGGCTACAACTCCCATCATCCCTAGTTCACAGGACCAGCGGTCAGAGATGATGGGAATTGTAGTCCCCAAACAGCTGGAGGGCCAAGTTTGGCCATGCCTGACTTAGAGTGTCGGACTAGCACTGGGAAGACCCACTTCCAAATCCCCACTCAGCTATGAAGTTCACTGGGTAACCATGGGCCCATCGTACTCTCTCAGCCTAACCTACGTCATAGGGCTGATGTAAGGAGAAAACAGGGGACAGAGAACCTTGTACACCACCCTGACTTTCTTGAAGGAAGGGTGAGATAAACATACATATTCCCATCTTCATAAAGTGATAATCAAGGACTTTAATTTTCGAATATAAAGGAGATGGCAAGGGAAAGAACCACTTAAGACATTAAACCCCTGTTCAGCTAGGCTATTTCTGACTATCAGGGATATTTCAGGCTCCTCCAACCAACCTGTATATTGAGCACTCACCGTCAAATAGCACAGAGGTTATAACTGGTCATTCGTTCCAGTTTGCTTGTGGGGAAGTTATATGACAACGATCATTCATCATGAAATCATATGCTCATATGCTTGTGTGGTAGCTATGCATCGTTCATCCCACATGTTTCTCTGTTACTTTCCTAACTGCAAAGAGTTCAGGCGGGATGGTGGATTTGTTGTACCACAGTAACAGAGTGCTTTGCTTTGCTTTGCTTTGCTTTACTTTACTTTACTTTGGCAAATCTAACATTACCAGAACCCCTCTTGCAAAATACTGACAGTATTGAGGTGGCCTCCCTATTTGTCCAAAACTGTATGGGGGGCACGGAGTTTTCCCTACCAGCAATGGAAAACTGAAGTTTGCAGACTATTGCACCAGATGATAATCTTTGTGAAAGGCAAGGGGGTTAAGGGGAGAAATCATTTGATGGATAAATGAGAAAGAATGAGTAGGAGCTCCCGTGGAAACAAAGGGTGGGGGAAATTGCACAAAGTACTTGCCTAAACATAAAAAGCACATTGACAATAGAGCCTTGTTGCCCTTGAAATTTAGTAGGCTGAACAAGTGCACTTGTAAAGATCATAACATGGTGACTAGGACTGTAGGCCCTTTTATTTCAGTGTCAGGAGCGACATCTGTTATGCTATGCTAAAAGGAAGCAGTTCCAAGGTTTTGAGCAACTCTTAAATCGTGGACAAATCTTTCCACATTTAATCCTACTGTAAGGTGTGTGGGGGTGGTGGTGGAATCAATTCTAAGAGGAAAGTGCTCAAGCTTTATTGATTGGAACCTTAACTAGCCCCTCCTGAGCAACTTAATAGGTGGCCGATAGCATCGGCCTTTTGCTAAGCAAAGGACAAGGGTTCTCTGAACAGCAGGCTCTGATGCTGTTGACCTGGCTTCCCAGACATGGAAAATTATCTTATAACCATACAAGGCAATAACACACCATGGGAACTTTAACCTGAAATAGGCTGCCTACTCCTTGCACCAAAAAAGCGAGCACATTCGTGATGTATTGTACTCATAATGTATTGTACTCATAATTACTAATTACTTAAAAAAGAAAAGAACAGTATCAACTGAAAGCCAGGATACAATCCAAACGCAATTCATCTAAATTGAATATTCAGTATGAAAATCTCTAGAGAATTCTTAAGATCAATAGAAGTGGTGTTTATGGAGAGATTCAATGATATAGATATGGCCAGAGGAGGGGGTGGGGAGCATGTGGTTCTCCAGATGTTGCTGGAGGACGGCACCTTTTCATCACCGGTGACTACTGACCATGCTGGTTGGAGATGGAGGGCCATAGACACCCAATTCCTGTTTCGATTGGCCTGTTGAAATCCCAATGCACTCAAGATGAAGAATCAAGTCTCTAATATGGCTATGTGAATGTAAAGGTTTAAATTCTGTTCCTAAAATATTGAGAAATATTGAGAAACTCAGCCATCACTAAAATATG
The DNA here is from genome assembly GCF_964106915.1 of Podarcis gaigeae. NCBI lineage: Eukaryota > Metazoa > Chordata > Lepidosauria > Squamata > Lacertidae > Podarcis > Podarcis gaigeae. Next base: position 32,047,711 of record NC_139688.1, read on the forward strand.
AGAAACTCAGCCATCACTACATAGACAGATGTATAACTGTATTACGAGCTACAGCATCACGTTCAACAACCAGTTCTCTTCCTCAACAGCTGAAATGATTTCTTTCCATTGCAATTTAACAGGAAAGTATTCAAGAGAGAGAGAAAGTATGGCAAGGCAATTTGAACGCAGCTTTATCTGTTCTGATGAGATAGGGCTGCTAGTCTGGTGTCTAGTACAATAAAGCCTTTTCTACCCCAACAATCTCAACATGGAAACTCAAAGGAGTACAGTATTCTTATTTATCAGGAATGTTATCCTCTCCTACGAGACTTACCGAGGAGGCAGATCGTTGAATAAAGAAAAGCCTACCAAACAAAAGAGGAAAGAAAATAACCTTCTACCTACCTGAATCATACGCAAAATCTCTAGGTTCTTGTTTAATCATCAGAGGAGGGGGGAAGTTTTGATTGACTGAATTGCCAACCATGGCATTGTGTTCATACACTGGATCATGGTACTCCTGCTTAAACCCTTGAGGTGGGAAAGGGATGTTTGGCTCAGACATCTGCCGTTGGTACATCGGGCGTCCTTCCCTTGGCATGGTAGGCAAAGGAGGGAATGAATTGCAAGGTTCTGAGAGCTGACGGCGAAATCTAGGATACAAACACAGAGAGAGTTCAGTTCCGAGATACAGAGCAGTGTTACTACTATTAATCCAGGAATGGGGGAAAGGTGGGAGGGGGAGTCAGCATGAAAAATTCGAGAAATGGGAAAAACTCTCACAACAGGTGAGAAACAATTTGTGGTGGTACGCTTTCTGGGACGGAAATCCTTCTACAAGGTAAACATAAAGGTAAATCTGCAAGAATTAGATAAGGAGAGTTGCCCCCGAGAAGGATTTCATAATAAAATTATTTTCCTAGCACCACCACTCATAAGTGATAGAAATTAGGTGGGTTTTTTTAAAAAAACAACTATTAGAAAACACAATATTGAATATTTTTGGTCACTTGAGATATGGGGCGGGGGGGGAATAAAACACACATATCATTCAAGTTTTTACTTTCTCCAATTCAACTTCCAAATGCTCAGAAGATCATGGTTTAAACACTAGCTTCTGCGAAAGTGATATTCCCATCTCTAACATTGTAATGTACTTTGTATGATACAATAATCTTTATTGTCATTGTCCCATACAGAACAATGAAATTGAAAAAATCTACATCAGACATTCAAAAACCAACAAACCTGCTATCCCAGCCTGTTTAGCCCCTAAAAACTCTGATACCCCGTAATTAAATACAATATACTCCCATAGAGACTACCTTACACTGCGTTTAAAACCAAAATTGCATTTGGATAGAAACTGTTTCTCAAGCGGCTAGTCCTAGTCTTTATAACCCTGTACCTTCTTCCAGAAGGCAGAAGCTGAAAGAGATCATTTTCGGGGTGCGCACTATCCTGCACTATCTCTGCAGCTTTCTTATGGCACCTGGAAGCATAGATTTGATCCAAGATGGGAAGAGTGCACCCAATTATTCTCTCTGCAGTCTTTACAACCCTGGACAGCATTTTTCCCTGACCATGCAGCTCCCAAACCCCACACAGAGACCATAAGTTAATATACTCTCAACAGTACAATGGTAAAATGCCATCAACAGGTCCTTTGAGAGATTATTTTTCCAGAGGATTCTCAGAAAATATAACCTCTGCTGTGCTCTCTTCATCAGGTTTTTGCTGTTTTCTCCCCAGGTTAGGTCATCTCTCAACTCCATTCCCAGAAATCAAAACACTGAGACCTGTTCCACACACTTCCCCTCAATAATAAGTGGCTGAATTTTCAATTTACATTTCCTAAAGTCCACAATAATCTCTTTTGTTTTCTTTGAGTTAAAGAGTAAGTTGTTTTTCCTGCACCACTCCCCCAACTGCTCAACTTCCTTCCTATAGGCCGCCACCCCCTCTCCAGCCGTGATTAAACCAACCACCGTTGTATCATCTGCAAACTTAATGATCTTATTACTGAGGTATTTGGGGGCACAGCTGGTTCAGAAAACATGCTCAATAATAGTGGGAATAAGAAGAAGTCTTCAAGGCTCACACATCCCTCCCACCACAACCAACTCCAGCGTGGCCATAAGGAGATTGGCAGTTTTTGCTTGATTTTTGTCAACTAATTCTATTGTAATGTCAAAACCCCTAAGTATGGTTAATATTAACTATGGTTTATTGAAGCAAACTACTGTTTGTGCAAACCACAGTTTACATGGATAAGTTTTGGTAAACTATGGAATCAGGAATTGAGGGAGAGAATTGAAGCATATAAGTAAAAGCAAAAGTGGTAAGACCTAGAAGACAAAGGTGATCATTCACTAGACCAGTGGTTTTCAACCAGTGTGCCGTGGCACCCTGGGGCACCTTGAATGATGGCCAGGGGTGCTGCAGGAAACACTGGCCTCTGTTCCTCTTTCCTTCCCTCCTCTGAGGCCCTCTCGCATCTCTGACTCCCAAAGGCTTGCACAGCTGTTTGTTGCAGAAGCCCTGGCTACAAGCTCCCCAGGTGAATTGTTCCTCTGGGGCTGGCCAGAGGGTGTTTTCTAGGCACCTGTGGGGCAGTGTGAGGAGGCACCTCTCTGTGGGGCAGGTCAGATAGCTCAGAGATCAGGGGCGGTAGCTGCAGCTGTCCAGAAGACTCCCAAGGAGAGAGGAAAAGAGAGGAGGCTGAGGGAACCCTCCACAAGGGAGGGCTAAGGGGCTGCCAGCTCTGCAGGCAAGAGGTGGCGTAACTGGGCTTCTGAGCCCCACAGGGGTGCAGAAGAAAGAATGCAGTTGGTCAAGGGAGCTGTGGATCCAAAAAGGTTGAAAACCTCTGTACTAGACACTCCATGGAACCCACTGAATGTTTTCTTGTTTCAGCAAGCCTGAAACACAGTCCCAATGGGAAAGCCATAGTTTGACCATTACATGTAAACCACAAATTAGCATGTGTTCCATGTCAGCTCTCATATTATTTTAACTCCAGAGATTCAAATCTATTAATTAAAGTTATTTTAAAAAGTGAAACTGGAAATATTAATTTATTTGGGCAATTGTATTGACTCAGACAAGCAGAATTAAATGAAGTTGGAGCAGTTACAGTAGGCAGAGCATCCCCAATACTGAAGAGTATTATTATTTATATTATATAGTGCATCTTGTCCTTGTGCCATGTTCAAGCTAGATCAGCGTTGCCTACAGCAACAACAGGATCGGGCTAAAAGTATGATCAGAAATAAAACCTGCGCTTGGATTAATTTAAATTTACAGATTCATTCAAAGTAATGCTGAACTCATTCATTCCAAAGAAAGATAAAAGAGACATGGTGTGGAAGCAAGTCTATTTCACACCGCTAAAAATATTCTGTGCCATGGTGAAAGGAGTGGTGCCTTTGCAGTCTGCCCACGTATTCAGAAAATAAAGTATTAACCTTAAAGCACAAGAAAATAGCTACGTTGACTGGCACTATGCTCATGTTCTGCCCCCCCTTTCCCCTTTAGTAAAGAAAAGAAGCAGAAATCATCATTAAAAACTGCCAAGGAGTGAACTTAAAATAAGAAACAGTCTCACTTATGAAGCCTCAAAGGATGTTAATAATACTTGCACTGGAAGTTTTGTATGGAATCAAGCCATGTGTTTATACAAGTGGCTTTGATTCCTGTTGGTGCTTGTTAGGACCATTTATATTCCACATACTTGTTCCTTTTTATGAACTGTGTTATTGAAGCAGCAGGTATGCTAAGCCAGAGGTTCACTCAATTCCGCAAACTTCTTGGGAGTTTTCTTTCTTCCATACAGCACTGTTTCCCACCCACCCCAAACCTTGCTGTGCCCTGCCACCATACAATTACAGGAGAGCCAGGATGCCAAGAGAGATCATCATCATCATGGGTAAAAAAGGAATTTGCCAAGAAGGCTGCTGCAATAACACCATCTATAGAGCAGCATGGCTATGTAATCTTCTGAACAGGTACTTGGAAGTAAGACCCCACTGAGCTCAATGCGTCTACTTCCAAGCAAGCGTACATGAGATTGGGCCATGCTCTTGAAACGTGTGATTTAACAGAGGCCATTTATAAGGCAAGAAGCTCATTCAATTATCAAGTATTACATAAGCAGGGCACAGGCACCAATATTGAACCCATGGGTGACTCCTATAGCCTAAAGCTACAGTTATATGGTGTTGGAATGATCATGCTAGGATACATAAGTCAAAACGACGCAGGGAACCACCATCAAATTGCATGGGCCATCATGGCAAAATTGTGCCACAATGGGGAAAATCCATTAAATATGATGCCATTTGTGGGTCTTTACATTACTTCACAGGGGCTAGGGAAGTAAAGACACATGACATCAGAGCTGGCTCCTCGAGTATGTTCTGAGCAGGTTAGAACATAACCAAATAAGTAAATGTTTGATCAGACTTGCATAAACAATTACAATCACAATTCAAACATAGGCACAGCAAAATCTAAGCAAAATAGATTTAGCTCAGTCAATGAATGCTTTGCCTTAGGAGCTTCAAACACAAAGACTAAGCAGGGTGATTTAGGGACGTAGAGATGAAGCTTCAATTCAGTTTTTTAGCTTTTGTGGTTTTGCTCAGCCTAGAGTTATTTGAACGTAGTTTGTTTTGGCAGCTTAACTTCCTTTTCCTAAGCTGTTGCATTTCAAAAAGCTCAAAGGGGGAAAAACCCACACCCTTTCAATGGATACTATGCAAATTGTTACAACAAGCAGTAATGCCTGTAGACCTGGGCTATAAAGAACTTAATTCAGAATAGTAACCTGCTGTATTGAAAAGCCACATTCTCCTGAACTGAATGACATACACCAGTGTTTCCCAAACTTGGGTTTCCAGGTGTTTTGGGACTATAATTCCCATCATCCCTGACCACTGGTCCTGCTAGTTAAGGATGATGGGAGTTGGTGCCCAACAACAGCTGGAGACCCAAGTTTGCAAAACCCTGATACACAGCGTTACCCATCAATCTGGCTCCTCAAAAACAAATGCATAGATGTACATATACTCTATGTTTTCTGTCCTACTCCCATACAGTGGGTATGATCTATAGAAATATTATGCTACATTTGATCATATTTGCGACAGTGGAACTTCAGAGTTAGTACCAACATGGGCCTAGAGCTGTGAGTTTACAACATCTGCTACTTCTGAATAACGCCTACCTTTCACATTCCTTAAAGGTGTTCCTGTTTGCCTTTTGCTCACTGACACCCAGAGACACAAGCAGGCACTAGAGCAAGAATGGAGCCCTCCTGTTGTTGTTAACTACAACAGCCATCATCCATTACCATTGACCATGCTGACTGAGGCTGATGAGACTTGTAGTTCCAAAGAATATGGTGAACCAGAAGTTCCCTGTTCCTCTATAAAAGCTTCAAGTATAGAAGACAGCATAATTGTTGAAAGGCAGTCTTCAACCAGGCCTTTGGCCAATTAATATTCTATGGCCTTTGGGGGTGGTGGTTGTTGTTTTGTTTTGACTATTTGTTTTGTGTTTTTATCCCATATTTCTATCTTGTGAACCTCCCTGAGATCTTTGGATGAAGGGTAGTATATAAATTTAATAAATATTAATAAACAACAATAATAATCAATGGAATATACAGCTACAGCCTTACCCTTTACTATCCCTTATATGATATTACTTTCACATACATAATCTTCCTGGCAATTGGGTGAAATGTAGCAAGACTGCCTAAGGACACTTAGCTTCATCATTTTCTTTCCAAAACTAAAAACATGGCGAATGGCGATGGCCAAATTTGCGAAGAACACTGATACAAAAAAAACAATATGCTCACTGAAAACAGCACCTGTTGTGGAAGCAGTAAGGAAAAGCAATCTCTTACCTGTGGTCCATGGGGAAGCTGTTGTCTGGGATGGGCTGAGATGGAGGCAGGTGAGCAGAAAAAACCCGGTCAGGTTTAGGATTCTGAGCTGAGTTTGGGGATGCATGGTGCAGTGGCGAGACTGGAGTGCTGGATGGAGTTGGCGGATTGGAGGGCCTCATTCCCACTTGTGGCTTCTGATCATAGGCACTGCCAGTTAAATAAAGGGTTGCAAATAATTGACACATTAGCCCCATATACACAGTGCCATACAGCCAGTACAGTCACAAACTCAGTGGCAGAACACATGGATTTGTTTGGAGAGACACAAGTCACAAGTCCAGGTTCAAACAATGCATTTTAAGGCTTATGGTTTGTTGCTACCAGCACTACAAGGAGCAAAGTGAAGAATTTTAAGCCGCCTGCACCCTCAGACTCTTATTTGTGTTTAACTATGGTTTAATGTGACACGCAAGCTAGGTTCTTTTTTAATTTATAAACATGAGAAATCCAAATGCCATCCCGAAGACAAGCTTTTGAAAAAGCCTAAATACTGTCAAAAGGAAACTGTCCTACCAACTGGTAGGAATAGTATACACAATGTAGACACTGGTGACATTTCAAAATACTAGAGCCTAACTACAACCTCTAACTACAAAAAGGTCTTCAACAAGGAACTAGCTTAAGTCGGACAGCATATTTGTATGCCAAATATATGTTTTGTTAACTGAGGTTTTATCTACAACATTTTGGGGGGAAATATAATGGGCAAGAATTGCATCTGTGTTCTTACTGCTGGTTATAAGAGGACTGTCGTCCTTTGGTGGTGGCAAAAGTTTGTTGACCATGTTGTAGAAAGTTCCTATGGAGAAATAAGTCTGTCTATGCAGTCAACTTATAATCCTTCTTCTGAGATTTTGGAGAAGCAATGCATGGAGAAACTTTGTGCCAGCAAACTAAAGCTTCCAAAAGTGAAAGCTATTAAAGAGCATAATGCTATCACACCAATTAAAAATTATTCTACAAGCCATTAAAAAAGTCTTGCTCTCCACCCTTCGTTCCCCAAAGGGAAGAAACCTGTTTCTGAAGAGATAATAGTATCTGTAAAGCCGAATGAAATGTGATTTTTAGTAATCATCCATGAATGAACACACATATCATCTGCAAAAGTTAACAGAACACCTAATGCATTTTGCCCAGGCTTGTTGTCTATGCAGGAAGGACTCTTTCAACCTAATGCATGTAATGCATTTTTAAAAAGTACTTACACACACACCCTTACCTACCAACCTTGGGGCAACCAATAATCTCCCTTTTAGAATTCAAATTGTAAGGGAAGGCAAATGCTTAGTGGCTATATGTAACAATATTATTACTTTAAAACAAGTTTAGAATCATGGGGTGCCTCCCCTCCAATTATCCATAAACTCCAACTCCCTAGCTTTTTTTTTTTTTTAAAAAAAAAGTTTTTAGTATTTGTAGAATTTGAGCTATGAGGCAAAGTGTACGGGCATTCTTCTTCTCTTTCTGTGTGAGCAAAACTAGCTTGCTTCCCACCCCGCTTTTCAATGTTTTGATTCCGCCAACCACACCGGAAAAATTCCAGTGGACACCCACATTTAGAATGTGTCGGGTAAGGATGTAAATATATCCATCGCTCTTCAGTAAATTTCTTCTCATCAGTCTAAAGCAGGCATCCCCAAACTCGGCCCTTCAGATGTTTAGGGACTACAGTTCCCATCATCCCTGACCGCTGGTCCTGTTAGCTAAGGATCATGGGAATTGTAGTCCCAAAACATCTGGAGGGCCAAGTTTAGGGGTGCCTGGTCTAAAGCTTTGTAACATTGGTTTGTTTGTTTTTATAATTTTCATTTTCTAATACACAAAAAGCGAAAAACAGCAAAAATAAGGAAGAGAATGGTTGTATTTTTAGGTGGTTTTATTTATTTATTTTTCGATGTGGGAAAAATCCTGAGGCAGTAGAGTGGACTGTACCACTTTAAAATGAAAGTAAGAAACAGCAACACTCCCCCCCCAAAAAAATATTTCAGAGAGAATGGTTCTAACCTAGCCCATTCTCTTGCTGTGTAGTTTTCTGAAGAGTAGATTGTTAAAATATTTGTTTACCTCCCCTTTCAATCTAGAGTAGTATAGTCCATTCTAACGCCTCAGGATTTTTCAACTTTATTCTGTTGTGTATTTAGACCAGGCTGCAGCTGCAGGGGAAGGGGAACTTTTACAGCTCAATTACCATCATAGCTTTAATACTACAGCTTGTCACTGAAAATGCTACCACAAAATACAGTGAGGGGGAGGGGAGGGAGTTGGGAATGAACCCCAGATGCTTGAAGACTGTTTTATTTTAGGCTTAATGTATTTTGGAATACCCTTTCTTATTTACTATACAATTTGATGCACTGGACGAGAATTGTTACTGCCAACAAAAAGTTCCTAAAAGGAGGATTATTCTAAAACGTCACAGGTCTGAAAAAATATCTTTCTCCAGGCAGACACAGTTCTGTCCCCCTCCCCCCACTCCTATCAGTGGTTTTGTGCTAGTTTTACTACAAAAATACACCTGCTACTTTACCTGACACTGTACAGGCACTTTTCCCCATAACTGAATTTGAATGGTTGCTCTTGACTACAAGCCGAACTGAGTTCAGAACACGGACTGTGCGGTTCTTTCTTGATTTTCACTGGGAGACCATGGAAAGCCACTGGAAAGAAAGAAGACAGAGAACAGAAACTAAGCCATTTCAAGCAATAACAATCAGATGAGAGAATCAAGAGGGTTCAGCTCCATTTCAAACCTGGCACGGGGCGGAATGAAATTGCTCCCTTATTCTGCTCTCGCCTCCTGTCTAAAATCAAGTTTCTACTGATGTGCGTGTGTCATCAGGACAACAGGTACCTGCTTTTCGAAGAAGATTCTGGATTAGGGGTAACAAACGTGATGCTTTCTAGATGTGGTTGGACTACAACTCCCATCAGCCCCCACCAATCAGGGATGATGAGAGCTGCACATCTGAAGTGCACCATATTGACTATACTTTCTCCCACCCATCAGAACTTCAAAACTGTGTGGCTCAGCCTATGATACTGTAGCCTCAGTCAGCACCATCCTGATTTGTTCAGCACTGCACAGTGCATCATGTGCTGCCTGAATTTCAGCATGAACCTGGCTGTGTGGCTTGGTTCACAAACACACATATTTCAGCCTGCACAGTCTCACATTAAAAACGGGCATCAAAAAGCATGTTGTTGTCGTCTGCAGATCCTTAAATATGTAAAGCTTGGATTTCAGAATTTAAAGACGTAAAACACATTTCTAGCCCTCATGGAAATGTGATAAAAAAAATGCTTAAGGATTAGGATTGTAGCAAAACGAAAGACACGTTAAAATGTATTCCCCCCCCCACAACCTGTAATTCTCACAATGCTCCAAGCAACCTATTAAGTTTCCCACTATAGGGTGCCAATTTTTTGTTCCACGTTCGATGATAACTGACACAATCTAGCACCCCAACCATGTATACAAGTGCTTCCTGTTCTCCTCTACAAAGGCTATACTGTATACGCAAGTGGTGAATGCCTATTAGAAGCATAGAACATTCAAAGGAAAGAACAGGTGCATCAACACCACATGTCCATCTACTCCAGTTTGGCACCTTCCAGGATTCATGCAAATGATATGCAAATCCAGTGCTTATATTAACTCAACATATCTAAAGTAAGCAAATGAGCTGCAGCCCAGTAGCTCATTGTATTTCCAATTTTGCCTTCAATGTGGGACAAGGAAGCCACCCCCCTACCCTTGGTTTAGTGCAGCTAACAAAATGAATGATTAATTAAATCACTGGAGTAAAAATGCAGAGAGAGAGAGAGAGAGGGAGGGAGGGAGGGAGGGAGAGAGAATTATCAGGAACATCTTTGGGTGTCAATAGACACCAAGGATCCTTTGTGTTATTAGTGCTTTTACCCTTTAAAACTGAAGCATGGCCAAGATTCCAGCTCATTAGCAAGCAAACAAACAATGACCCATTTGCATTTGTTTTTAGCTACTATAATTTATATCAGAGGTATTGTACTTACTACAAGAAAGGGCTTCAAAATATCATTGGGCTGGGGAGCCGGAGTACAGAGGAGAAGAGTTCAACTTTTGGTTGCAGAATGCAATCCTGATCCAGTGAATTTCAGAGCCTAACAGCAGAAGGCCTTCACCAGCAGTGTTCTAAACTCCCATTGTTCTAGGTGCATTTTACGACAGGGAATTTCATTAGCGCGAGCCCTTTCTGAGCTCTGGGCACAGTCCTGTGCCTGAGACTTCAGATTAAAACTGCAGCGTGGAAGGAAGAGAGGACCTTTTTCTGCCACCCCACTTCCAGCTGCTCTCTGAAAACTGGAGAAGAGACCCACTTAAGAATAGTAGAGGGGTGGGCATGGGAACGACTATACCATGTAAAAAATGAACATACTATTTTAGCTACAGTTTACTCATTTTCAGCTTCATTCTCAGTTTCTAACACTGTTTACCAGTTATCAAAATCACATGCAGTGGCATCATACTGCAGAACAAACAATATAGGGTTGTTACAAACCATGCGCTCTTCAGCATTCTTTGCGCTTGTTCACATGTTCAAGAACATGTGCAGCTGGATCCAGATCAACTCGCTGCATGTTTACGGAAATGTAAGTCCTACAATGCTCAACAAATAAATGTGTATACTAGGACTGCAGCCTAAGTATTGAGTCACATTGAAATAAAGTAGGACAAAAATATGACTCACTGTTCACATTTATGCCAATGAGACCTACCTGTGTACACACTCCTGCTTACTCTGCATCCCGTGCTTTCCCACCACTGGTTTGGGAAGCAGTGTTCACATGACAGCCACAATCCATATCCATCCTACCATTCTTTTTATGTGTTTTCCCAATCCAGCTTCAATCCGAATTGAGAAAAAGAAGGACCTGTGTAATGTGTAGTGTGTATACAGCCAAAATTAGGCTGGATGCAATCCATTATGTGGCCAAATCTACCACAGAATATTTTCTGCAGTTGTTTTTTTTTTAATCCCTGGGTCAGGGTGTGTCCCTTCAATCTGCTACATAAACTAGGAAACAAAGGTCGTATAAATAAAAATATTATAAATAAAAACACACTAAAAATTTGTTCCTTCTGACTTATATTTACAGCTGCTTTAAAAAACATCATTTAAATAATTCTAAGCTGCACAAATGGCCCACGAAATGGTAAAGAGCAGCCTTCCCTAACTCTGTGTTGTTGGACTACAGCACCAGTCTTCTGTCATCATTGGCCCTGCTCCACAGGACTGATGGGAGTTGTAGTTCAAAACATGTGGAAGACAAAATGTTGGGGACAGCTGCTCTAGACTTGGAGCAAAAATACCTGTGCAAAACACATTATGGCCTGAGAGACTTGGGCTGTGGACCATAATGGCAAAAGGGACAGAAATCGACGTACAACACTACAGCTCTTAACACCAGAGTTCCCTCTCCCACTTCCTTTCTCCACATTGTAATTACTCACTCTTTGCCAAGTCAGCATGGCCAACGACATGGATGTTGGGAACAGCAATCCCACAACATCTGGAGGGCTCCATGTTGGCTATCCCTGAAAGTCTCTGGTTCTTCCCTTCTCTCTCTGTCCTTCCCTCAATTAAACTCTGTGTGCATCTCTCACTGCATGTGTCAGTGTGCTCTATGTACTGAGAACTCTGGCTTTGCCTACCCCAGCACCACCTGCTTTAAGCTTCCCTGCCCTCTCTTCCCTGTCCTTTGCCCTGTTTGCCCAAGTGGGCAGAAGCTGCCCACTGCCAGGGGGCCAAAAGACATTCCCTCTTACAGGTTCACTTTTTAAACCTGTAGAAGAAGAATGGGAAAGTAGACTACCACTTCAGTTTTGATATTTTACCTAAGATTGATATAGTGGTTAAACTTTTAAAATACTTATCTCAACCCTCTGCTGCCACCCTAACTGCACGTACAGCCCAGTAGTTTCTCTTAGCATGACATGTGAAAGAGGCCACCAGCACCCATGTTTATAAGGCACCAACTTGGTTTCGGCGCCAACAATCGTTATATCGGCTCTAGAAAATAAGATGCAAAATAGGTGAAAAGGCATCTCTTTCACTAGACCAACCTCTACCAGCAACTTTCAAACTACCCAGAAGTTTTCAATAGCTTTATTCTAGAAAATGAACCCAGTAGACAAGAAAACACATGTTTTCAAGCTCTTCTTAGGTTTTAATATTCACCATCGTGGTCCAAATCTGCTGTCTAATGAAGAGTCAGTATAGTGTAGCTGGAGGGGAGTGGAGAGATGAACCTGTGGCCCTCAAGTTGCTTTGGACTCCAGATCCCACCAATTCCAGTCACCATGGCAAATGGTCAGGGATAACGAGAGCTGTATTCCAGCAACATCTTAACGGGTCACAGGTTTCTTCATCCCTTGGCTAGAATTGGGAGACCAAGATTGCCAAGATGCTCAGTGGGTGACCATTTCTCAGCTTAACCGCTCCCCTCAAGCCTATATCACAGTGTTGTTGTGAAGATAAAATGGCCTCGGAGAGAACAGAGTATATCATACTGAGTTTCTTGAAGGAAAGGTGGGATATCAATATAATAAACAATAATAAGCCCAGGAGTGATGGCACGACTGTTCCTCAACGCCTTATGATGTATTTGGATGTACTGATATCAAGCAGTTATCCTTGCGCTTCCAAGATATGAGTGCTATGGTCATCAAGCATCTTATCAGGATCTAAAGGCCTACATTCCATTCTTCATGTTTTTAAAGGAGTAGTAAGAGAACCAGAGCCTTTACACAAATAATTTTCAGAACATTCCTTTCCCTTTTTGAATCATAAGAACATAAGACAAGCCTGCTGGATCAGGCCAATGGCCCATCAAAGTCTAGCATCCTGTTCTCACAGTCGCCCGCCAGATGCTTGTCAGGAGCACCACCTGAGACCAAGAGCCCTCTCCCCCCCTGTGGCTTCCAGAAACTGGTATATCCTGTACCCCAACACAAAACCACTTTACTTTCTGAACTTTCTGCTTTTTTGTTTCCTTCCCCGCAGCCAATTTTACTGTATGTAAAAATAGCTTCCCGTTTTTATTTCAAAATGGGGGAAAGCACAGAAACTCCCACATCACACTCCGATGTGGAGAAATGCTGGAGTGTTTTCACCCACAGCATGGAGAACCTGAGCGGCTGCTAACAGGCAGTTTTCCAGCTCACTGGCACTGAGACAAGCAAAAGCAGCACATTCATTTTGTGCAATTTGCTTTACCTTCCCACATGGAGTTGGTAGATGTAAAAGGCTGTTAAGTACTAAATTATTCCTTATCAAATCACCATCATCTGGAGTCATGATCAACACTAATTAAATTACTTTCACTGAACACGGCTCCTGCCTTCTGCTTCGGCTGCAAGGTACATTTTATTTTGCTTTACAGAAAAGGGACTAGCTAGGTCCACAGTGCAAAGCTAGGAGGCTGCTGTGCTGGAGTTTTAATTTAAGATTACCCCCGCTATTTTGGGTTCTCTAAACTGCAGCATCTCGGATTAGGGAAGTTAACTCTTTCATTTCACCCCCCTCCCCTCTTTAGGGGACAGGACCCTCAAAAACTCCCAAGAGGCAATTCACCAAGCATTGCTTCTGTACAATCTTCATTGTGAGAGGGCAGTGAGGTCAAAGCAGTAGTGTTTTGCAGATGGTCTTCCAAAGATTTTGATCTTCACTGCTGCCAAAGTGGATAACATGGTTTTAAAATTTGAATAAATCCTTGGGTGTTCCGCAGGTATGTTTACTATGCAAAACTTTTATGCGCTGTCATTTAAAAACAGCCCAGCTTGCTGAAGCAAGAGGCAGACTTTTGTGTTTGTTTCAAATGGTAGCTGTTTGACCATATTTAAAATTTCAATGAATTATACTAGCACACTAACCAGGTGCTAGGAACCGGACTGTTAGTGCCAAACTTCCATTGTCACCTGCTTTCACTGTTGATGTCATATTACAATTACATGCTATATTGGAATCTTCAAAACTGTATTTAAATGCGGGGAAGGACTTTGGATAAATTAGTTACCTTCTATCAGCATCTATAAGAAAAGAGTAACACAACTATAAATAAGCTAAGCAATTCAGCTGCCTGGTTCTCAGTTCCTTTGATACAGGGGAAAAGGAACTTTCCCTCCCCCAAATTGCTTCTGGAGAGCATTTCTAGATTTCAAACATACTGTACCAATATCTTCTATGAAAGATTATAACACTACAAGTTATACAGATTGTTGTTGCTGATTTGGAGAAATAATTCTGTCATTCAGTTCTCTACAACTAAGTATTTCAGCGTTAAGACCACATATCATCTAGTATAAAACTAAGCCGTAGGAGGAAAGTAGTAAAAATGAGATTGAGCACTGTGAGCTGGATTACACAAAGTATTACTTCTTGGAAGATCAGAATGAACTGTTGCATTTAGAAGTGGATTATTGCACCAATGGGGAGCGCAATTTGCTGATCACCAAATCCTTTGACATGACCCTCAGGACATCTTCTTAAATCCTATAGTCCAGGAAGTTTTAGTGAAATGCCCCTTCCACAAATCACACATTAACAAACATGAACACTTACACTGGGCAGAAGCTTGTATTTACATGCAAGTCTCTGTACAGATTTCATGAAACCTAGATTTTCCCTTCATTTTTATTTCCTTTTCTAACCTCCTGAATCTTGATGTTCACCTAGGATGCTTGTATGAAGTAGGGTGACAAGAAATGAATCACCCAGAGAAAGAACAAGTCCAAGGAAAATTCCTGCAAACCACTTTTCAAATCTCTGAGAACACTGTTTTTTAAAAAAGGCAACACATACATACAGACAAGGCCTCATCATCTCAAGGAGTCAAGTGCACAAGAGTCATATGAATGCTGGTACTAGATGTGAATTACAATGACTTTCAAACAGAACAACTCATGAATGATGGGAGAAGCTTGAAGAAAGGCAAATTGTGCTGGATACTTCTCAGTAAAAGGATGGAAAATACATTAAATTTAAAAGTCTTTTCAGCTAAAATGCCTGGCCTGATCAGAATGAGAAAGAGATTAAGCCTGGAGTAAGACTTCCATGTTTGCGTACACACACACATATACACACACACGACCCTTACTATTCAATCTTTGACAAGCTCCCACCCTAGACGCTGAAATTTTGCATTGTGTAGAATCCAGAGCAAAAGGTATCTGTATATTTAAAAAAACAATCAAAGTACAGACACATTCAATGCAGAGACAGGTGCAAACCACTGCCAGTTACAAATCATTGGCTTCTGCAAACCTTCATGCAACTTATCTATGCCAGATCCCAAAAATGCACACCAGAGAAACTTTGCACTCGACCACAAAAGGAAGCAAAAGAAGACACAAGACTTGCCACAGAAACATATACCAGAAATGGGTGTGTGGGTTGGTTCTAACACAAAGCAAAAGCTGCGTCTTCAAGAAAGCTTTACTCACTTTCGGCCCAATCAAGGAATTTTTAGAAGTGCTCTGGAATGAAGAGTCTCATAACGAAGCAATGTGCACAGGGCACATGCTTTTTCATGAGAGCGAGCAGAAAAGATGGGCCAGCCATACTCCTCTATCTCGGCTGATCTCACTCTGTCTCCAGGTGATGAACTGATTGAGATGACCTCAATTAATATGCAGTTAAATTCCAGAGGCAAAAGGGTACTCATAAAACCCACAGTGTCAAAGACTCGTTAAACCCATCTACCTGCCCATGCATAAGACTTAGAGCAGAAGGCACTTCAGATACATCATCACTGCCTCTCAAAGATTCTTTTCCAGTACATTTCCCTCTGCCAAGCCCTCCCTCCCCCCTCTTTCTCCAGCACGCAAAAATCCATTACTAAAGGGTCTAATCTCAGCTATCAGTGCAGAGTGCCTTTTAGGGAGCCATTAAACCATTTCTCTTGTTTACAGTGCCTGAAGAAAGATGTGAATTATGTCTGTGACAAAGTGGGTGATAACGTTTCTAAACTGCAATCAAAATGCAAACTGAAATACATTTAAAGGACAGGGGCCCTGATTTTGTTTTTGCAGTTTTCTTTACCTGCTCCAAGTTGGGCAAACAGATCCTGCACACACACAAACACACAGAAGGTCTTACAGGGAATGGTGGGACTCCTGTGGGTGGGGTTTTACACAAGGCAAGATATGCTTATCATCTCAAGTATCTTTAGTTAATACAAAAAGGTTAGCACTCAGAAATGTAACCCCCTCCCTTGCAAAAATATTAAAAAATGTTAAAAGATTGCCTCCATAGACTCTGCTACCGATAAGTGTTCTTGACAAACTGAACCGATCAATACTATTTTTTTCCAAGAGGAATCAAGAATTTCTGATGCAAACAGATGCTTAAAATACAATAGCAATAATACTTCCCTACCCACGATGTTTAAATCCATTTATGCATCCTGCAAACTGGAGTCCTAGTTGTATAGACTTGCCAAAGAGATGGATGCAAAACTGAAGACTTTCAAGATGCATTCTAGTCTGACATATTTATGTGAAAATGCTGAAAATGCAGCATTAAAAACATAGCTGCATTTATCTGCTGCTCTTCAAATGGCTTTGCAGCCTAACCATTGAGGTCTACATGGAAACTCCCAGACCTTTTGGAGTCTGAATCACTCTTCCTACCCTCCCTTGTTTGACTGGTGTCTTTGAAAAAGCAACTCTTATTGCCAAGTATGATTCTGTTTTATCTTTCAAAGCCTCAGTGCAGTCCCACAATTGGGAGATTTTTCATGTTCGACCTGGAGAAGAGGGCCAAGCAATTGTGGGAAACCTCAGGCCTGAAGGCCAAATGCAGCCCTCAAAGCTTCTGTATCTGGCCCTCAGAACCCTCCCCAGGCCACCCCCCTCACTTTCAGGCTGCCTGGAATGTATCTCTGGACTCTGATAATGCCTCTTTCTTCTTCAAACGGAAGCTAGAGGGGTGTGTGAAGAAACCAGCCAACATAGGTTACTACATCCACTTTTGCCTGTGACCTCACCCATCATTGGGGTTGGGCTCTCAACTTGCCCAGAAGGGAACTGTAGAGGCTCATTCACACCAATGCTCCTGAAGACTGCCCTGCTCACAATGGCTTATTTTCTGCCATCAATATCAATGGGTCCGTGCACTTCACAAAGTTGAGTAGGGATGGACAACCAAGCAGTCATTCTGCACAGTTTTTGAGCCCCCCTCTTCAAAGTACTGTTGCAGGCAGCTTGGGCTTGTGTTGAGTGAACAACCACGTTCAAAGTGAAAGGACAAATCTGTTGACTTTGCAGTTAAGTTGCAGATATAATCCATCTAGTTATTGCCTGGGGAATAAGAAGTCCCATGTGTACAGGAAACACAGGACAGAGGGGAAGAGAGACATTCTAAACTGGGTTGTGGAAAAAAGTCATCTGCATCCGTTTTTGGAAACCAAGTGTTGCCGTGTTAAGCTCCTGCTTACCTATTCTCCTAGAGTAACTAAAATGCTACAAGAGCACAATGCTGAAGAAAAGACAATCTAATGAACATTTAGCAAGTGGTTCAGAGGACTTCACTTAAATTAAATTAAATTGTGGTGCTGCAGTGTGGACTAGAACAATCTTGTGAAATATGCCTTTCAGAAACTTCTCTTTGGATGAGAGAAGATACTGTCCTTTAAACTGGGATATATTAGCTGAGACAGCATCCAAGTAAACTTTAAATGAGTTTCTACATCACTCCTGTTCTAGAGTTGTTGTTGTTTTTTTTAATGTACCACAAGACACAGGGGAAAGGATCAGAGGGCTTTGGGGGAAAGAACATGAGCAATCCATTTACACCCATCCTGCGCATGGCACTTTTATAGACATGGAAAGAACATACTCAATCCCACCCCCACCCCACCCCCAAAAAACCTGGATCTTCAGTGCTCTTAAATGGAGACTGCAAAGATCCCCAAAAGATGGGTGCACTCTGTTTATGTCGTAAAATATTTGGAATGAAGGGCATGAACTATTGCAAGTGACAGCAGGAGAGGATTCCACAATTGTTTTCTCTAAGCTGGAAATATAAGGATGCTCATTGACCATAGGGCATGTTATCAAAGGTTCTGGAAGAAAAGAATTACAGACATTAAGCTTCCAGAGAATCAGGACTGAGTCCCACAATGTTGACAAATTAAAAGCTATAGTCCCTGCTAACAGGATTTGTTCACTTATATATGTGCACCTGTTTTATAGAAGGCATAATCTAGTGGCATCACTAAATAAACATCAAACTCCAGATCTAATTATTATGAATTTTTATTAGCCCTGTCATCTTTCACTATGTGTACCATGGAAATGTCTCCAGTTCAGACTTCACTGGAAGCTTATGGGTTTAATATCTATGAGGAACAGAAGTGGAATTCTTGCCTGATCTTGGAACCATAGAGTCCCCATGAGTCCCACCATAGAAGTGTGCTGGAAACAGAGATGAAGAATGATATTAGATATATTTTCCAGGAGCACTTTAGTTTAGAATTGTACAAATGTCATGAGACTCGAATCCAGTTAGTCCCTTTCTTTTCCTCAGCCTGGTGCCCTACAACAGACTGCAACTCCCATCAGCCCAAGACAGGTTAGGATAACTTTTCCAAGTATAGGTAAGATTTATATTAAAAAACCACTTTCTGAATCCATCGGCCTCTTTGTTTGGACACAATATTGTTTTGGTGCACTGTCTCCTTTTGTTTCAAGGAATCCAGCATTTTTGGCAGGGATACAACCTTAGCTTCTTCAGATAATTTATGCGAAACTTCAATTAATCCAATGTTAAGCCTTTTAGAAACTGATGGGGTAGACTGTGTACTAGAACCTTCCTGTTGAGCCCTCTCTCCTACAGCCATGGTAGCAAAAGAGAGAGAAAAGGAACTGAGGGTGTGAGGTCCTGGCTCTGCTCCATTATCAATGAACTTGGCACCCAAAATACACTACTAAAGGGAAGGGGAACAATGACCTCATGCTCCAAAAATAATCCTCTAGCCTTTCACCTATGCAGGTACAAATCCCGATTACAGGACGACTAAGACCACAAAGACTTAACAGGTTTCAAAACACGGTTTTCAAGTATTATTTTAGGACAAAAAAACTACTTAGACCCTATGAGCTTCTTTCCTTGAGTACCTACCTCTCAGAAACTCCCCAATATTCAGCCTTTTTGCCACTAACATGCAAGAATCCACATCACAGAAGCAACAGACATTGAGCTGTAGCTTTGGCCAAGTCAAAGGGAAAGGGCACAGGCCCCTTGACATATCCTGGAGGCTTTGAGAAAACTGCAGCATGATTGGAGTGAAGGGCAGTATGGAGATCACCCTGTCCCATCAGCCAAAACCTAGTTTCCAGGAACCAGAAATGTGCACATGATCTTGGACCAACCTCCTCAAAAAGCCTCCAGGGCACACTTTGCGGACTCCAGGGCCCCTGGCTAACCTTGTAATCCTTCAACCCCCGGTTACATCCCCAACACACTTCTCAAAATGCCCTTCTCCTCTTCACCAGAAGCCTTTCTCTTTCTGGACCCTCTGAGCACGACTTGGTCCAGCTGTGGGATAGCCTGGCTCTAGCCTGGGCCACTAAGTGTGAATTGCTGTGGTGCATCAATCTATGCATATGGTGTTGCTGGTCCAAAAAATCCAGCCCTCAAGAGCTGCATCTGTGGAGAAATTAAACAGCATCCATACAGCTGGCCTTTCCTCTGTTGGTGAAATTACAATTACACAAACGCATCCATTGGAAATATCAAATGCAAAATGGAAGAAAGCAAATTGCATGCAACACTTTTGTGATAGCCAGTTATATGTGTTAGAAGGTAAGTAAACTACAGTAAAGCATTGACATTTGTGAATGTATTATTCCTGGACATTATTTTAGTAGATATGAACGGTTGCCATTCTTTTGAAGTGCCCCAACCTCCCTCCCTCAACTTGCCCATGCTTTTGCACTAGCTGACAATTTGGACAACATTGTGGGCTTATCCTTTATGCTCCTACAAACCACCATTTATGAAGGATTTATACCTGTGCATAGGAGCCATTACTCTTGAGTAATACATATGGCACTTTGCTTAATGCCTTAATTATATCATAAGCCCTTCCCACATTACAATTTGCATCATGGAATTTACAGAATCATTTATGTGAACAAAAACATTAATACTGAAAGCAGCCTTTTCTCAGAAAGCAAAGTTGCAAAACTTGACAATACTTTGCCAAGGATATTAGATGCAATCCAATCCTATCTGGTTCTGCTTTGGCTTCAGATCAGATCCTTCCAACCCACACTAGATTAGTGGATGGAAACAGCATGGCATCTCTTTTTTGGAAACTAATTCAGTATGATGAGCCCAAGCACTGGATGACTGAGCCAACTGGCAATAATGGACCATGTGGGCGAGATGAAGCCATGTGGGACATTTATCTAACCCAAAAGAAAAAAAAGAAAGTACAGCTATAAAGAAAAAGTTACTACCTTTCCTAGAAAGTAAGGACTCAGAAAATTAGACAAGTAAATTTAAGAATATCATCTGTCCAAATCCATTACCCAGCCAACAATTCTCCCCCTCCACCTCCAATATAAAACCAGCACATATTAAGATCACAAAAGAAATCTATCTTATGGATGCTACACCATTCATTAGCAAGACAGTTCATTTCACTATATTTCACCACTTTGAAACAAGCATAATGCTAGCCCCAAAGGGCTATCACACAGATGAGGAAGCAAGGATAGACAAGAGGCTACACAAATCAAGCCAAAGTTATGAATAAGTTGTGCTGCTGACCTTGCTTTAGCTCAAGTCCTTTGAAAAGGGGAAGTTGGTAACATATGACAACTGAATGTCAACCCTCCTGACACAGGTATATTTCCAAGGAAAGATGCGACTGCACTGGGACATGAGTTTGCAATGCCTGTGAGCCTTTGTGCTTGCGTCAAGCAAGGGTCAGCATTATCACACACCTGCCAAGGCCCACAATCAACCTCCAGAGTCCCATGGCCATGCCGTTCTTCCTATTTGTTGTCATTGTCACTGTGAATGCTCAAAGAGTGAAGAACAAGGAGAAGAGTAGCCGCTTCCACTCACATTGCTCACTTCCTGTAGGACTGGAGTGGGAACCTCAGGTCCAGAGGCCAAATGTGGACCTCCACACCTGTATCTGACTCTTGAGACTCTCCTCAGACCCCATCACCTCTCCAGCCACACCCTTTCTTGCTAGGCCACACCCCTCACTAGCCCTGCTTCATGCCCTCCTGGAGAGTTTGGCCACCTGGAATATGTTCTTTGGTCATACCACTTGCGTGCCTGGAGTATTTGTGAGAGTGTAGAAAAAAGCATTCTCATATACCAAAGGTAGGATAAACATCTGTTGCTCGGCCTTCTTTTGACCTGACCCTGGTTTCGCACACCCTTGGAAGGCTGCCCAGAAAGGAATATGGCCCTCAAACTGAAAAGGGTTTCCTAACCTCTTTTCGTTTGACTAAACATGGAAAAACCTGATGCTACCCAATGGCATGCCTTGGTTTCAATCAGGAATTTTGACTCCCAAGTTCCAATATTCTGTTATTCTGTGAACCACCCAGAAATATTATGATGGAGGGCAGTATATAAATGTAAACAACAACAACAACAACAGTTTTGCAGCAACATTTTTAAAGCAAAGGGGGGTGGGAATCACGGCCTATTTAAATGTAACATCAGGAAACGTATCCATGAGTTAATGACACTGATACTGTATTTCGCCTCCACAACTCTGGTGCTTTGAAATTCAAAGGAACAACCAGCCGCATCTCCTTGGAGGATTTGTCAACAGCTAAATTTCAGCTGGAGAGAGAAAGCCAGGGAGGCTAACAAAACCTAGAGGACAAGAGCAAAATGTTTAAAACAAAGTTTAGCAAAGGTGCCAGGTTAAATCTGTTGTAGGTGAGGCAATATTTTATCTCATTCATAAGGCTGCACCACTAATAGGAACTGCCAACCATTCCACCTCAGAAGCAAATATGCCTTTGGTTCTTTTGCTACAAGCACCCAACAAGCTTTGCAGATAGTCAGGAAAATGACCAGTAAGACACTCCTTGCCCACTGGTGGGAATCCCAGTTGGGAATCTGCTGGTCTTGCAAACTGCTGATCCCCAGTGCCTCCCCTCTAGTTAGAAAAAAAAAAACCTATGGTAAGGAAAATATTTCCAAGCCATCTTTGGATAATAAGCCATGCATGACACATATTGCACTTGCCCGAAACCTAAAAAGGAAGCACTTATTTAGAACTACTCAGAGTCATTGTGACATTAGGGAAGGATGAGGTGGTCTGCAAATTAACTGGACTTACATTTGCAGAGTGCTGATGATTCCAGTGATGACATGATTAAAGCCTAACCAAGCATTATTAGTTCTTTATTTTTTGTTGAAGAAGGGGGGGGGGAAGACACCCCACTGATTAACAATTGCAAATATGCTCTAAATATCAAATGAGGGATATTCCCGCCCCCTCCTGTGCACATTACACACCAAAGAAAGAAAAAAAGAAAGAGGGAGAGAGAGAAAAGGAAAGTCAGTTTGCTGCAGTCAAAGAGAAGCTTCCACTAAATGCCAAGGATATAACCTGCTTCCAAAACAGCAGAGACAAAGCAATTACGGAAGAAAACTTTTCAATACACTGCCAGTAAACACCTTGTTAGGCCAAATGACTGATAGTGTCCTAAATTGTTTCAGCTGTTAATAGACTGGAAATCCACATGACTTGAGAAGATTCTGTCAACAGTAGGAGGAGGGTGGGGGAAAAAGAAATTATAAAAAGCAGGGGTGGGGAGAGGACATACATACCAAATTATAGCACACATTTTGCAAGTTCATTCATGAACACCCAATCCTCTACTGCTGGTGAAAGCTTCTGAATCCTCTTTCTCTCAGTGCCTTGGAATATTTTACACCAGCTCAGCTGCTACAATACAAACAGTCTCACTAGGTTCCAAAAGGAAACTTGGTACAGAAATGCAATCTCAAAACAGTTATTTTAAGCCTACTCTGAGCCTTCCCCTGTATTGGTTGTAGTATGGTAATGCTTTAATTTCACTCTAGACATTTGCCTGTTTGCCTTTGGAAATGGCCCTAATTATATGTCTCCTCATCAAATGCAAATAGAGTAAGACAAAAGAAGCATCCCAAAGCAATAACTGATGTGGTGATAAAACACCAAAGAGACAAAAACAACCCCCCACCCCCCAAAAAAAAATCAGAAGAAGATACTTGCATAATAATGGTGGGCGAAAAGGGATGAATAGAAAACTGTCAGAATCCCATCCACCTCCTTCCCTGCCATGGAATATTCCTCCCAAAAGGAAATTCCTCATGTCTCTTATGGAAATGTTCCATCTTAAAGAAAACAAAGGGGTGTTTGAAAACCTGTTGAATGCAGTAATTTAGAAGGCTGCATCCATTTGTACTCAGGGCAGTAGCTCTCTTAAATATATAGGTGTATATTTCACATTCCTTTCCATTTGCAGTTTGTGCTGCCGCTCTTTTTCCATCCATAACCCCAGCAAGATTAAGTATGAACTTGAAGCTCCTTAGAATAGGGACCGTTCTTTTGGTTGCATTACTCTGTTTCTAAAAATCACTACAAAAACAGCCACAATACCTACTGCACACGACTGTTTCTTAGCTATTGCACTTTATTGTGAGGGAGTCAGGAACGAGTAAACCAAGTGGTCTGCATTCTGGCCACAAACCTTCAGTCTGCTCCTGCCTAATTTTGGAGCCTCATTCAGATGTGAATGCTAGCAGAAAGTCACAAGTGTATCCTGGAGTTGTCCCCTTGAAAAGCGGAGATGAACAAGTCAGTATTGGGCAGCTTTCTGTGCTCCTCCAGCTGTTGCTGGACTCCACCCCCCACCAGTCAAAGCCAGCATGGTCAATGGTCAGGTATGAGGTGTGCTGTAGGTCTGGCAACATCTGGAAGGTTACAAATTAGTCAACCATTTTGGGGAGTATGCATATCTGACTAGGGGGAGGGAGAGACAAAAGGATAGGCTAAGTGATGCAGATCCATTTTATACCAAAGGAAGACAAGAAGACAAGGATGGGGAATCGTGGCCTTCCAACTTCCAACCAGCCCTAGACAGCATGGTCAATGGTCAGGGATGATGCCATTATATGTCTATCCCCACCATAATAGAGCAATTGGAAGTATTCCAACAGAAGAGAAAACATGTAAGATTACTCTGCTCTCTTTATTTACACATTATTCCTTAAGAGTGGTTGGATCCAATCAAACGTGTTGTTGTTGTTGTTGTTGTTGTTGTTGTTGTTGTTTTCACCCATCAGCCATAACAATTTAATACAGAAGTAGAGGTGTATTATGGATCACCAAACCAAGTTTGTAAAAGTTTTTAAAGCAATGGAGATGCAGTGCACACAAATCATGAAGTACAGTTTTATGTGGAACGGTAAAAAGTCACAGATTAGGTTTTCAACTCTCTTAACCTTGCTCAATCATACACTGTCCTTCCAAGAATGAGAATTCCTGAAACATTTCATACCTCATTTAATTGGTATGCGGTTTCTTTTTTAAAAAAAATAATTGCCAAAAAACACTGGAGCCTGTTGACTGCCATTCAGGTTCTGCTTTGCCTCTTATATAAGCAAGTGCTCTCTCTCTCTCTCTCTCTCTCTCTCTCTCTCTCTCTCTCTCTCCCCCTTCAAGTGCCTGCTCTCCCCAAACACCCACCAGAAATAAAAGAACAATAAGATGCTCAACAATACTGATTTACTAATAGGCATACTGCGACAAAATAGCGACAGAGTTCAGAGAAACCACAGGGACAAGGCATTTGCCATTTCATAGAATCGGGAAAACTCCCAAGGGTAATCTAATCCAACCCTCTAAAATACAGGAATATTTTGCCCAATGTGGTGATCGAACCCACAACCCTGAGATTAAGAGCATCATACTCTACTGACTGAGCTATCGTACAGGTCCAGCTATCATATGGGAACAGCCCACAGCAAAATGGGAAAGTATGGGCTTCCTCTGCAATATATTCTAGGTGCAATATCTAACATATTCAAGTAATGAGGAGCATTCTCAATTTGGATTAGAGTAAGTTGACCTATTTTCCTCACCTCAAAAAGAAATAAATCAAGAAATTGTTTAGTTTGTTTATGTCCAAATAATGAATTTATTCAGACCCCATCATGTCCCCAGTTGGGGACACAATGAGATCCAATCATGCTCCCATCCTTGCAAATCTCTCTCCTTCGCCTTCCTGTATCTTCATCCATCCCCTCTGAATACCTGCAATTGCAAAGAATTCTGCCCCCCGCCCCTTGCAGGTGCAGGAACACCATGAAAGTAACCCTGGGAAATGGAGTTTTCCAAAGTTTGGAGAACTACACCTGCCAGGTATATTCATACACACTGTGATGTGTTACCTCAGTGCCAGGAACCACAGGGGAGAAATGCCATTCCCACATTTTTGTCCTCCGTCTCTACTGCTGCCCGGGAAGTGGGGGAGAGGGAGTTTTATTCTTCTTATGAGGTTAAAATCCAAGCCAGAGAAGAATTATGGTGATGTAATGATTACCTCATATTTAAAGCGAACATTACAATCCTACATTTCATATTTCCAAGCCAAGAAATATGCAAGTATTGTCTACACCACTACTTGAAAGGATTTTCAATAGACTTGATTGACCTCTGCCACCATTGCCAGTCACCATAAGCAAAAGTGGATTAGGTAAACCAAGAATAAGGCAACCAATGATATCCTTGAAATATCCTTTGCAGCATCACTATGGTGAATTTCACATCCACCATAAATTTTCATATGAATCTAACAAAACATCACTGTCCTGCAATTCAGGCACTCTTGTCAGGTGGATCAAGTTCAGTTACGGCAAAATCTCATTTGTTAACATGGACTCTGTATATAAGAGGTTGCTCAAATCTTGAGAAGCTACAAGATCCTCCAGTACATCAATACTTGGAATATTCAGAATGTTCTAAGTACAAACACCCTGGGATAGCACTGCCATTTGGAACACAGTCTTTTGAATTTCGCAATGACAGTGTCATGAAATGTAAGCCAAGTTGTTATCAAACCTTGCACGTGTTCCTTATCTTAAGCCAACAAGTTCGCAGGCTGCTTAAATAGAAGCACGTTGCTAAAAAAAGAAAAGGAACTGAGATACTGTCCTTACACGTCTGATGATGGATGTACCAACCAAACAGAATTTTAAGTCCAAAATGAAGCAATTCACATCAAATAGGTGAATAGCATATAGATCCATCATTATCTTACCTCTGTGCAGAAACCCACCCCTTCACATGCAAAGCCAGCATTAAGCAATGAGCATCACCCACTTTGGACAATTAAGGAGCACTGGGCACACTTTCCCCCCCTTTTATAGTGCCTGGTTTTTCCGGTAGCGAAGGAAGTTGTAGGTGGAAAATAGATGTAAGCGCAATACAAGGCTGATGTTGCTAAAAGTTCCAACGCCTCACAGATATAAAGCTTAAGATAGCAACTCTGCCAAGCAAGCAAAAGATGTAGGGTTACAGAAGTAACACTAGAAAACAGGAAGCCGGAAGGAGATGCGTGATAAAGGGTTTCAGGCTTGAAAATGTAGGACTTTTCTATTTGTGTTGCCTGTCCCTGGTTCTGACACCTGAAAAGAGCTTTAAAATTAAATTAGAATCTGAACATCTCCAGTCCCACAATCCCCACAAAAGAAGGTTGGAGAGTCTCAGACACTCATGCTTCTTCTTTCCCTTACCCTCTTCAGATATCCTAACTTCAAACGCTTACAAATCTAGTCTCCTAACTTCAGAGCTGCTCCTTGGTTTGCCAGTAATTAAAAAATTAAAGGGAAAAGACAATCTGAGGTTGAAAGGAACGCTTCCACAACACTGCTAAAAAGTGCCAACACAACCCAAAAGTCCACGTGTAAACATTCCAAAGTGTATATTCAGAGCAGATCACTAGGCTTCTTCCGCTGAGCAGGTTTTCCATTCAACCCATCTAACATTTGTTATTCTCAAAATCATTCACGGCATGATTTGCCAAGCAAGTTGTTTAATTATCTGTAGGCCACACAGTTGCGACCAGGAATGATGCTGTCCATATCTGCAACCACCACACATTTCTCAGGTCAGCATTCCAACTACAAATGTCTGTTCCTGTTCTCTGCCCTCCATCAGATCAATCTGGAGCACATGGTGGAACAAACCTTTCCAATTTGACTGCGCCAAGTGAGATGGGACTGAGGAATAACTTGCAGAATTAAGCTACCAAGTTGCTGACAGAATTGAAAGAGCACCAACATTCCATGAAAAGCACACTCCCTTCCTAAAGCCCTCAATGAATGGGATGAGATGAGTCTATAGGAATTCTGCTATTATTAAGTCACAAGGAGGATATCCGTTATGGTGCTGAGAACAGATGAGCATATATCTGCCTATAATAGCTTTGAGTGCTGGTGACAACCATGCCTGCCAATTACTCCTGCTTTTCAAGATGTGTATTTAAGCCTGTTTGTTTCTGAATACTTTAAGAACATAAGACTTTGCTGAATCAGACTGATTGCCCGTCCAGTCCAGCATCCTGTTTGCACAGTGGCCAACCAGATGTATGTGGGAAGCCTATGAGCACAACAGCACTCTGCCTACCTATGAGTCCCAGCAAATGGTATTCAGAAACATACAGCCTCTGGCAGTAGAGACAGAATACTGACATCATGACTAGTAACCATAGACAGCCTTGTCCTCCACTAATTTGTCCCTTTGAAAGCCATCCAAGTTGGTGACCATCATTGCTTCCGGTGGGAGCAAGTGCCATTGTTTAACTGTGTGTACTGTGTGTAGAAATACCTTTGATCTGTCCTAAATGTTCCAACATTCAGCTTCATTGATGTCCGCAAGTTCTAATGTTATGGAAGAGGGAGAAAAACTTTTATCTATCCGCTTTCTCCATGCTATACATAATTCCTATAAACTTCTATCATGCCACATCTTGCTCACGTTTTTTTCAAAACCAAGAAGCCCCATTCTCCATATGGAGAACTGTATAGAATTCTATCCATTTATTAGTACTCTCCACTTCCAGCCACTTAATCAATTCCTGACTCGCAAGACAATGTCTCCTCTTATTACATGACTGCTCAACTTACCCAAAAGTCTTTGGTGAGAAGCCTTGTCAAAAGCTTCTTGAATGTCAAATGCTACGTCAACCAGATCGTGCCTATCTATATGCTTGTTGCTACTCTCAAAGATGTCTTAGCAGGTTCATGAAACAAAACTTGCCCTTGCAGAAACCATGCTGGCTCTGCTTCAGCAAGACCTATTCTTCTATATGCTTGGTTATTTTATCTTTGACAATATTTTCCAACAGTTTTCCAGGACAGAAGTTATGCTTACTAGCCAGTAGTTACCTAGATCCGCCTCCCCAAGCCTTTTTTTAAAAATCGCATTATCTGAGGACAGAAAAGTAGCCCAGGAATAGAGTCTAATTGGAGGGCCACGTGACATTTTCATTAAAAGATCACCAATTCCACCAATAGAAAGATTCGTAGTCTTACCACAACTAACTGGCTGTGTCTAGTGCTATTTTTCTCAAAAAAGAGGTGCTGGAGCTCACCATGAACGCCTCCCTTGTTCTCTTAAGAGTGGCACTAGCGCCCACCTGAGAGGTGCCAGACCTGAGCTCTGGCTGAAAAAAAGCCCTGGCTGTGTCTGATAAATGCCGGAGACTATTCCAGTGACCAGAAAGAATATTTGCTCAACGCTTTCCTAACTCAGAAGCCTCAAGGCTGGTGTCATCTTTAGGAAGGCCCAGGGCAAAATGCTCTCTGGGAACCATATGCACCATCCTCATAGGGGACCCCTCAGTAGTCCTACAAGGCAGAAGTGAGTGGCGGGAGTCCCTTTCTTACATTTTTACCACAGCATTGGGCACACAGCAAAGCAAAGTACTGGCCAAAACCCCAGGGAAATACAGCATCCATCCCCTATGGACCTTCTTGGGGCCTGGCCTTTACCTTACAGTGCCAGGAGTGAGGGCAAATATCATGTCATAGTGTGAATGAACAGGCATAGTTTTCCCATTGAGGATGGACATTATTAGATCTGTAGGGGGTCATTATTAGTTCCTTCAACTTTTTTCCAGTTAGCCACTGTTTATCTGTCCAGTTGCATACCAAATCCTTTGTATAATATATATCAAGTGAAGGGAAAATACTCTGTGTGTGTGTGTGCACGCGCATGTGTGTACAATCTTCAGTTCTCTCAGGCAAACTTCTACCTGCCAAATGTAAAATAACATTTCAGTCTTCACCTTTAGGCAGACTTGCAATCAAACTGTAGATTATTTTATTTAAAAGCAGCCCTGATTCCCGAAGTCAAACCTCAATTAATTACACTGCTCTTCCAAATGTAAGTAGTAACCATGTCTAATCTAATGAACAGCATATGCTTATTTCATGTTATGACAGAGCCATTACTTATGTCGATAAACTGCGTACACTTCCCTCAGCTGTAATAGGGGACAGGAAAATGCTCCAATTAAAGGATGCTGAAGACTATGAAGATTATTAAAAAGGAAAAGCAATCTGCTGTTCACATAAGGGCATACAACGGAGCTATTAAAAGGCCAAGATTGCATGATCCATCTCTTTCCCAAGGTATCCAATTAGATAGATCTAAGGACTGCCATTCACCCCTATGTATCACTTCTCATGATCTGACACAGGTTGACTATGGGGCAGGTATCAAGTTTGTGAAGAGGCAAGACAGAAGATTAAAAAGCTGGTTTTTATTGAGATGGACATCTATTGTGTACACTCTCTATTACACACACACTTCAGGGTCTAAATGTAAAACTTTGGAGGAGACACAAATGTCTTGTAGTCACGGAGCAATGACTTCTTCTCTTGTTTTATTACAGGCAAAGAGGAGCACGCTGCCTGATCCTTCTTAAAAGTCTACCACATCAGATTATTCATTAAGCCCCTTTCAAAAACATAAACTTGCTATTTTATTATTATTAATAATAACAACAATAATAATTTTATTATTTACACCCCACCTACCTGGCTGGGTTTTCCCAGCCACCCTGGGCAGCTCCCAACAGAACACTAAAAACAGAATAAAACTTCAAACATTAAAAACTTCCTTAAACAGGGCTGCCTTCAGATGTCTTCTAAAAATCGGATAGTTGTTTATTTCTTTGACATCAGGTGGGAGGGCATTTTACAAGTTGGGCACCACTACCGAGAAGGCCCTCTGCCTGGTTCCCTGTAACCTCACTTCTTGCAGTGAGGGAACCACCAGAAGGCCTTCAGAGCTGGACCTTAGTGTCTGGGCTGAACGATGGGGGTGGAGATACTCCTTCAGGTATACTGGGCAGCTAAGGCCATCTAGGGCTTTAAAGGTCAGCACCAACTTTGAATTGTGCTCAGGAACATACTGGGAGTCAATGTAGGTCTTTCAGGACCAGTGTTATATGGTCCCGGTGGCCACTCCCAGTCACCAGTCTGGCTGAAGCACTCTGGATCAGTTGTAGTTTCCAGGTCACCTTCAAAGGTAGCCCCACGTAGAGTGTATTGCAGTAATCCAAGTGGGAGATAACCAGCAGTCTCAAATGCTTAATGCAGGGACAGGTTCTTCTTGGTTACTTCCACCCATTCACGTGCAGCTTTTCTTACATTGCACTGTTTGGTGTCATCTATTGGGTGGTGCCCTCTATGGAAGAACAAAATCCTGGTGTACATGATTGTTCTCCCAGTTGAGAGAAGGTCTCTCTTCTGATCAAGTGGGCTTTGGAGGTTACTGAACAAATGCCTACAGAACCTGCTTTATCGGAAGTGAAAGTTGAATGAGCTTACAAGCAGGAAACTTCCACCCCTTAAAACTGCATCAAACTCTCTGAAAAAAGCTATTGTGTCTTTCCAGCCTAAGAACACCAACACGATATGTAAAGATGGCATTGAGCAAGACCGAACGCTGGACAGGGCGACAAAAATCAAATGCATGGGATCAGAAAGAGAGAAAGAGCTTGAATTACCTTTCATATCCACGGCCCCCATAACCACTTCAAATCCTGAAGAATAAAAACCCCTGATTTGCAGTTGTAAGCGTCTGAACTGAACCATCACATACAGTATGCAAAATCATATGTACCGCTGTTTATCAAGCAAAAAGCTTATTTACATGAAATCAAAGCTGAGTGCCATTCACACTTTTAAATGGACACCAGCTTTACTGCATATAAACCTGCATTTTCAGTGGTAAGTAAATGTCAAGGCAAGATGTGCGTTTGCAAGCACAAACACAGGTGAGCAATTTTTTCTTGAATCAATAGCTAAGCACATAGCACTTGTTTAGAGAAATGGCAGGAACAAAAGACAGACAGAAACATGCCACAAAGTTACCAGTGTATTTTTTTCAGATAAGCTGCCCTGATTACAGCCCTTGGAAGGAAACATTTGAAAATATAAATAAATGTCACAATTTGAAAAAGAAAGAAAAGAAAATATATGGAGTGGTGAGGTATCTGAGGCCATGTGGAAGGAATCTGAGATTAATCTAAGATTAGGAAATTTAACCTTCTTAATGCAAACCAAGATGTAAACCCCTAATAAAAGAGTGAACAACAGAGCTTAGTGAAATAAAACTTTGGCCTGACAAGTGAAAAAAAAATCCTCAACAATGATAACATACTTACACTTTAAAAAATCAAGTAGGTTAAAGAAAAGACAGGTCATTAAATCTCACGCATGTGCCTCAAATGTCAAAAAGTAAGTCAAAGGAATAGGGCCCAAGACCTGCCAACTTCCATGTATGGCAAGAGGGCAATTTCAGTGAGCAAAGCGTGTTCACCTCATAGCAGCAAGGTCATTTTAAAAAAAAAAAGTTTCCAAAAGGATTAAACATCAATACTGTCTATATACATTGGCAGCGAGCAGCCATTTATTTTATAGTAATATTGTGCCAGTTGTGTATCAGATCGATACTGAGGCTAAATATATCAAGGTCTTTGTACCCTTCAGAGTTAGGAGTTACATATTAATAAAAAATCTCCACAGTCTGCAGAAAAACAAGAACTACTTATTAAAACCAAAATAAAGCTTTCAAGTTGCTACTACAACCACAGATTAAAGGCATTATTGACTAGGAGGAGCCCAGTGGCAAGCCTTCTCTCTCTTGCTATATTCATGAAGAATAGCCTTCCTCAAATTTAAGTAAGTCTTCAATCCTTATATATAAAGAGCGGGGGCAGGGAGGAATACTGCTAAATACAGACTAATGCTTGGGGCTAACCACAAAATGAAACCATAGAGGTCAGGTGCAAAGGAAAGCAGTCAACTATATTATTAAAATTATTTCACTCAGCTGAAGTGAGAGGAGTAGTAGTCAAGGAAGACTACTTTACTCTCATCTGTAAAAGCCCATTCCTGACTTCCAATTTCAGGAAACTTCCCTTGCCCTGCAAATACGGATAGAAAAAGGCATCAATTTCCATTCTGCCCAGAATTATACATTTCTCCCCATTTTTGCAGCTTTCCCAACTGCCAGAACTTCTTCAATCTGAAAAGGCCCCATGAGAGAAGTTTGTTCTTTAAACTACAAACAGCTGTCAGATGCATAGTAGGCAGCCTCCCCAACTTCCCCTACTTATAGGAAAGCCCATTTGAAGACATAGATTGCAGGC
The DNA here is from genome assembly GCF_964106915.1 of Podarcis gaigeae. Lineage (NCBI taxonomy): Eukaryota > Metazoa > Chordata > Lepidosauria > Squamata > Lacertidae > Podarcis > Podarcis gaigeae. The sequence continues at coordinate 32,080,383 of NC_139688.1, forward strand.
ACCCAAGGTGGCTGCAGTTGCAGAAAACCAGAGAGATGGTATGGAAAGAAAGGACACTCACAATCACCCCTGGGCCCCCTTGAAATACGGGGCAGAATTTTTTAAGTGCTTTGTTTTTTCCTGCGGAAAATCTTCTACTTCCTAAGTTCGTTAGTAAAAATGAATGGATGCCAATTGCAAATAAATATCCGGCATTTTTTCTAGCATTGTTTACTAAATACAAGTGAAATAAACATGCCAAAATAGAGCACTCTCTTGGGCATTGGTGAATTTTCTGATGCATGTTGCCCGACGCAGACTATACTCAAATGCAAATTATTTACATAGGGAATTTTTCCAATTAAATATATCCCAGAAAACCTACATCACTGCTGGAAAGGTTAAGCACAGCAACACCTCACCTGTGAAAATTTCTCCAGTATCTTCTCCTGTCTTTTATAGTTCTTGAATATATGGTTGGGGGGCAGAATTGGCACAGCACTAGTAAACATTTCTGACTTGGATAGATTCTGGATAAAGATGCATAATATTTTTGTTGTTTTTTTAACATTGTGGAGTGATTCAGTTTTTTCAAAAGAGGATCAGGCATCAGGTGATGTGAAAAACCATTGCCTGAGACCATGAAGAGCCACTGTGATCCAGAACATGCATTACTGAACTACCTGCTCCTAAAACATCCCTTTCAAATCCCCACTCAGCTATGAAACTCACTGGGGAACCTTGGGCAGCAACCATCTCTCAGCCTAACCTACCTCACAGGCTTGTCGTCATGGGCATAAAATGGGGAGTGAGAGAACCATATATGCCACCTTGAGCTCCATGGATAAAAAGTGGGCTTTAATTGCAAAATCATCATCATCAATTGTTAGTCTTTACACAAAAGCAGGCTCAAAAGAAAGAGGAAGTACTACTGCTTCAGCATAGCATGCAGGAGGCTGTTACAGATCTTAAAATCTCAAGAACAGAATAGAGTAGCAACGCGGGGAACCTAGGCCAGTGCTACTATGGTCCTCTGCAGATGGCAGCAATGAGATCACAGCAGTATAACAGCAGTCATGCATAAATGCCACCTGCAACTCCCTAAGATGGCTCCAGCTCAGAGTGACAACATAGTCGACGGCCTGAGGTGACTGCAAAGTCAACGCAGCAACAGCCCCAGTGAAAACACCTGCCTAGAAGTGCCCTTAGAAATTGTCAGCAGCATGCTGGACTAGGTTAAGTCCTTTGCTTGGACTTAGTAGGGCTCTTTTAGCATTCCTAGGATGTTGTAGTGGTTATCTGTACACACGTCCAAAGCACACAAAGCAATAACAGACAATGAACTGCAAGGCTCTAGAATCAGCAGGCAGGGAACCCAGCATAAATGAAAGATTCCCAAGTAAGAATCCCGAGGGGTATGAGTATGGGAGATTTTACACTACTAGAGGAGCTTGACATATTGCAAAATTAAAGTGTGCATTATTTCAGTGCAATAGGCAGACAGATTTTGCTGAAATCTTTGGGCTGATGACTGATTTGAAGAGACAAACGGACAGAGAAACTCTCTTTAGGCATTCTTCATGGGGAGGGGATTTGCAACAAAAAAAGCTAGATTTGTCCCACATTGCTTCTCCAGTCATTTCCCTCCAACTTGGGGAAGGCAATGATCAAACCAGCAAAATGAGACAGAGCTAGCATCCTTGTTCCCCACAGCGCCCCCCCCTCAAGAGAAATGCCTGATTTCAATTAATTGATTGTGATTTTATGTAAATTGCGTTACTTTTATTGCTGTTAGCTGCTCTGAGCCTGGCTTCAGCTGGGGAGTGTGGGATATAAATGTATTTATTTATTATTTACGGTAGCTTTAGATTAGGGGTGGGAATCTCTGGCCTTCCAGATGACTCTGAGCTACAGCCCCCATCATCCCTGAGGACTGGCCATGCTGCCTAGGACTGAAGTCCAAGAACAGGCTTCCTCAACCTCGGCCCTCCAGATGTTTTTGGCCTACAACTCCCATGATCCTTAGCTAACAGGACTGGTGGTCAGGGATGATGGGAATTGTAGACTCAAACCATGTGGAGGGCCGAGGTTGAGGAAACCTGTCCAAGAACATCTCGAGGGTCACAGGGAGGGTTCTATCATTGCTTTAATCAGATGCTCCCTGCAACTACGGCTTAAAAATATATTCAAGACTTTTTTCTTTTCTTTTTTTAAAAGCCAGAAGCTACTTTTGCCATATCTACCATCATATTTTCACTTCTAACAACACCAATGCTGTATTTGCTAAGAAACATTCCCAAGAAAGCAAAAACCTTGAGATGAGATGGGAATTTTTTTTCTAACTTCAAAGGGAACTATTCTGCAAGGCTGTTGATAAGAGTATCTTTGCATCATTTTTTTTTAAAAAAAAATGCCCTCAGCAGGATTTGCAAAGAAGAAAATACCTGTGCTTCTTCTACTCAATCTATTTCCCTGCTTTCTTTTTAAATATCACCTAATTTGAGTCAAATTCAACAAAAAAGAGAATTACTCCATCATAGTAACATTAAGTGATGCCCTGCATGTAAGAAACTAACGTAGCAGATTGAATGCCTGAAAACAAAGTTTTCACATCACTCAACATTATCTCAAATTATAATACTTTAAAAGAGGCAATTCAGCACTGGAGTGTTGATTAAGAAAGATATTTCAGTGGAACACACTAGTGCATGAGTGAATGAGCCCTCAGGCACTATTCCAGATTCTGTTCTTCCAAGCAAACTGGCACACCCAAGAACTAACACAGCCACCTGCCTGGTGATTGCATGAGCCACAAAGGAGCCTCAAGGAACTTTCAACCTGTTGCTGCAGCCAATTCTACATATGTACCAACTATCCCTGTTTTGCTCCCTACAACAATGCAGAAATTTACTATATGGCCCTGACCGAAGGAGATGGAAATATCTGGAGTTAAGGCACATATACAGAAAAGAAAATATATTCCCAAGTACGCTTGAACACACCCTATTCATGGTCTTCAAAGCAGTACCCAACATACCCTGTTGCAAAGAGATTTGTGGCACCTTAAATGCTAACGGATTTATTGTGGTATAAACTTTCATGGACTAAAGACTACATGTTAACGGATGAAGGGGACTCCAGTCCACTAAAGCTTGTGCCATAATAAATTTGTTGACCTGTATGGCAGTGCAGGACACATTAATGGATCTCTCCTTCCTTGCAATTTGCTCAAGCCTGTGTCACTTTGCACTACAGTGGTACCTCAAGTTACAAATGCCTCAGGCAACAAACGCTTCAGGTTACAAACTCCGCTAACCTGGAAGAGTTACCTCAAGTTGAGAACTTTGCCCCAGGATGAGAATGGAAATCGTGTGCTGGCAGTGCAGTGGCAGCAAGAGGTCCCATTAGCGAAAACACACCTCTAGTTAAGAACAGTTTCAGGTTAAGAACGGACCTCTGGAACGAATTAAGTTCATAACTAGAGGTACCACTGTATAAGGATTTGTATCCACTTTGAATCTGCTACTGGCTTGGCATTGATTCCCCCCACCCACCTTCCCACTCCCATCAGTTTTGAAATTTATGAGAATCACCTATGTATAAGCACATTGCCCCCATTCTCTGACCCCCTCTGCCCCAAATAGTTGTTTTCTGCTCTAGATAGATTTGCAGTTTCTCTGTGGTCTTCACAATTCTCACAGAGCATAACCTTTGTTACTTCTGCAAAGTTCTCTGTTGCAAAAATCAAAACCGTATGCCTGCATTTATAGCGCTATACATAGCAAATCTATACAATGTACCTCTAAGAGATTCCGAGTTCACCTCTTTAAATCACCCAACAGCTTTGCTTACTCCAATATTTTACGCAGCTCATGGATGTAACTTACATAGCTAAATCTGTGTTGGAAACTCTGCAACCTTTACCGGATTAACTCCCCAGGAAGCTTCCTGACCTTTCCTTTAGAAAGGGAAAACAAGGAAAAAACAAAACAAACAAATGCTCTTTTGATAGGATTGTGTAAATTGTAGCTGAGGTGGTTCCAGTTAACAAAGAACATTAAGAAAACACCTATGCCCCAATCCAGGCATCCCCAAACTCGGCCCTCCAGATTTTTTGGGACTACAGTTCCCATCATCCCTGACCACTGGTCCTGTTAGCTAGGGATGATGGGAGTTGTAGTCCCAAGACATCTGAAGGGCTGAGTTTGGGAGTGCCTGCCCCAATCCAAAAGTTGTGTGTGCTCAGGACAGCCAAAGTCATGCATATGAACTCCTTTCAAGCCATTTAAAATGCAACCTAAACAGGGGAAGTGAGAGCTGGGTTCAAGTTCTCTGCCTGCCCCAGATTCCTCACCAAACCAATGGCAGATTGAAAGACACAGCTCTCTCTAACAACGGGATCAGATATGAGAACTATGCATGCAGCATCCATTTCTACAATTATTATTATTATTATTATTATTAGGCTAGGCACAGGTCTGCTTATCCCTGCAGAAAGCCTCTAACTGGATTAGGGCATTTCTGTCCGAGGGGGAAGAGCTTACTCAAGAAACCCTGACAATATTTGACAGGGTTTCTCATTCACAGTTCATAGCCCTTCTCTACGAATCATTGATTTATTTTGTACAATAGTCAGTGAAACAATCAGCAGAACTTTGCACTCCCAGAGAAAGAATTTGGGTAATACCTAGAAATGGCCCTTGACCTCAGTATAGACACCCAACTTAGTGGGGTGGGTCACAAGTCACACACCCCTGCTATTTTATTTTTAAAGATATCATAAGATTAGTTTTCTAGCCCACATCTTCCTCCAAAGGAGCCCAAAGGGTAACAGATTCAAAATATATGAACTGAGTTCTCTAGTATCGGGTTTTTTGCACATAGAACTGTAGAGTTGGCAGGAACCCTGAGGGTCATCTGGGCCTTTAAAGGGGCTCTTGTATTATAATATAGGAAGCAGTATTATAATATATGGAAGTGGCATTGAAAGCATATGGGTCATTTAAAGCTCTATGATACTACTTCAAGCAGCCATGGCTTCCCTGAAAGAATCTGGGGAACGGTAGTTTGTTAAGGGCGCTGAAAGTAATTAGGAGACTCCTATTCCCCTCACAGAGCTACTATTCCCTAGAAGGAGGGATTAACTGTTATACTACTGTGGGAATTGCAGCTCTGTGAGAAGAACAGTTTCCAGGATTCCTGAGGGGAAGCCAGGACTGTTAAAGTGGCATCACACTGTTCCAAATGTATTGTGCAGACGGAAGTCCTTGGTTTGAAAACTTAAGTTTAACATACTGTCTTTGAACTCTGTTTTGTCCAAACTCCATTTCAAGGCAACACAGCTGGTTTCATATCATGCGGGGGGGGGGGGGGGGAGAGATACCATTTGACAAGGGGCTCACAGGCTATTATTTCACAGTTTTACTCATATCACTAAACATAGCACAACAGGTTTCTTTCACTTGTATCTGTTTAATGTCATCTTCTACAACACCTTAATGTTAAAATTAACAGGTACTTGATTTCAAAGGTTACATTCCCCCCCCCCATCAATAACTTACTTAAGCAAGCGAAAAATTAGTTATACAGTCTGCTGGAAGACGGAAGGGTTGCCAAGGAAGTCAAATTTGAGAAAACAATTCCAAGCTGACTGGAATTGTCATATTTACCTCAAGGGGAACGATGGATTGAATCCAGTCATACTTTAAAGCTGTTTAAATGTGTAGAGGGGAAGGATCTGTGTTAAGGGCCACTCTTGAAGCTCTGTCGCTTTGTTTCAAGGAAAATGGGTATTTCTCTCTCTCTCTTTTTAGAACACCAGTTTTTGAGGTGGAAGACACACACACAAGATCATGGCAAAATACCACATTACCATATTCTGAAAGGAACATTTGATGTTATTTTCAGTATCTATGATTTGCGAATGACAGGGCGGCGGGGAGTTCTTTCACAAAACCTCTTTATCACATAAAATGAGAGAGGAAAATCACCAGTGGTGACTCTTTGGCCACAGAATCAGTCATAGGGAAAAGAGGTTTACTCTTTAAATAAAGCTGTTGGTAGAACTGCCAGTGGTTCCAGAAGAGCAGCCTATTGCTGTCTACTCAGAAGCAAGCTCACTGTACTCCCAGGTTGAATGTGCAAAGCAGCTTGAGGGTCACATTCTATCATAGGCAGCCATCCAACGGCAGGTGTGGCCAAGTGTCGCCAGAGACAGACCACTCTCCATCCAGACAAGCAAGAGGTTCAAGGACACATTCCAGTTAGGTAATATCACTGGAGACTTAGAGCAGGGTCAGTGAAGAGTTGTGGCCTAGGCAGAGGCCCGAGGGCCAAACAGAGAGGCATGAAGGGCCACATCCAGCCCCTCTACTTGAGGTTCCTCATCCCTGGGATATTGGATTGCAGCTTAAGAAAACAACAACAGACCTACTAAAAACGGTTCACAAGAACTTTGGGGGGCAGGCGTGAACTTTCAAGGGACCCCCTTTCACTTCAGTTGTGTGCATGCATGTGAATCTCTTTCCAGCAATACAATGCAGGAAGCGCTGAACTGCCCACCCGACACCTGATATAAACTCTTCGATGCCTTATTAGCCTCAGCGCCACATTTCCCCCTTCTGATAAGCCTACTCCCAAGGTCAACTTCCATCTTAGCTGGGAGAAACAAGGCAACTTCGCATCTCATTTCAACAGAAGTGAACTGCATTTTGTAAGGATGGTAAAACTGTGGAAGGAATTTCAAAAGGCAAAATGCTGCACACTTTGGCAACCTATGTGCCAGGTGTACCTGTGGGAGTTGGGAGTCCAACAGTTTTGGTAGAGCAATTTGTGGCCTTCTGTGTCTCATTGGACTCCAACTCCCATCAGCCCTAGCTCATATAGCCATTGCTTATGGAGGATGGGTTCCGTAGTCCCGCAACATCTGGAGGCCCAGAGCTTGCTCATCCCTATATTAGAAGAATGCACTCTTTGCAATCACCCACCAGCCCCTTCACAAAAGGAAAAATGATATCACCGCCTTCAGCCAAACCCGCCACCAAAACCACCCCGGCTGCAATTCGGCAATTTCTTTCCTCACATGTTTCTATGGTGATGCCACGGCCTGATAACCACACTTATCGTGTGAGTACCGGCTAACCAAAACAAGAAAGGTAAGACATTTTCTTAAGTGAAGCAAAAGTGGTGAGTCATACAATACTTACAACTCTCAGCCTGGTAGTCTGGCACAAACTGCTCATCATTGTCAGGTACCTGAGCTGAAGATAGGGTGGGGGGAAAACAGAAAGAAAGGAATTAACATCCACAAGCCAGCAAAACATCGACGTGATCCTAACTCTTAGCACTAGCCAGTGCCCAAATCGAGAAGATGATTTAGCATGAACACAGCGTTGACGTATGTACGAGAAACAACCCAAAATGAACTCCGAGTGTGAGAATTCTGCATTTGTTGTTACCGCTGAACATTTACACCCATTTTAGAAAATGGCAGTATGTACATCGGTAAATCAGGCGATGCGTTAGTTGCCAAGTACCCCTGACAGTAAAACTAGTGGTAGGCAGTAGTTGCCCATCTTAGATTTATGCTTGCATCTGACCAACACTGAGGAGGTAGAACTGCATCTCTGTAGTAATAAATCAAGCTGGTACCACTAGAGAAAGTAGCAAAGGGGGGTCAAATATAATATATGCAGAAGTCCATGGAAGCACTTTAGGCTGTTGCCTTTGATCAACTGTAGCAGTTTATGGAAAAGAGAAAAGCTACAGGGGGAGCGGGAATAGAATAGTTGCTAATAAGAGATGAAAAAAGATGCATTTCCTAGTGAATTATATGATCCATCTAAAACATTGTTAATTGTACCAAGAACTCCAAGCTGATCATTCACATACACACACACACACACACACACACACACACACACACACACAAATTCAAGCACAAATGGGAACTTGGCTCAATGCTTCTAAAAGGTAAAGGTAAAGGTACCCCTGCCCGTACGGGCCAGTCTTGACAGACTCTGGGGTTGTGCGCCCATCTCACTTAAGAGGCCAGGGGCCAGCGCTGTCCGGAGACACTTCCGGGTCACGTGGCCAGCGTGACAAAGCTGCATCTGGCGAGCCAGAGCCGCACACGGAAACGCCGTTTACCTTCCCGCTGGTAAGCGGTCCCTATTTATCTACTTGCACCCGGAGGTGCTCTCAAACTGCTAGGTTGGCAGGCGCTGGGACCGAGCAGCGGGAGCGCACCCCGCCGCAGGGATTCGAACCGCCAACCTTTCGATCGGCAAGTCCTAGGCGCTGAGGCTTTAACCCACAGCGCCACCTGCGTCCCTCAATGCTTCTAAAGACAGGAACATATTTTACACATTCACAATTTAGATTAGAGATTAAGAGCATCTCTGCAAAGAATCCTAAAATCAGATGCTAAGATTAGCAGGGATCCACTACGCATCTACTGGTGTGCTTAAAGAACACATGGCGCTAAATAAATGTATATTATATAGCAAAGTTTCACGTCTCCATAGTCTAAGTGAGCCGCATATAACTCAAGGCTTCTCTTTATGCATAGATACTCAGAAATGAAGCCCATTGAGCTCAATCCAACTTGCTTCCTGGCAAAATTAGATTTACAGCTCTGCCCCCTAATCCTATGAATCTTAATTCAGAAATAAGTATTTTTTTATTTTCTATCTTCACCAAGAGGCTTATTGCCCAACTAGAAATTCATGCTGATCAATACAGGGTAGTTTGCTTTGTGATCAGATCCATCGTTGGGGTCACTTAATGAAATGCATATGGGTAAATTAATCAGCAATGAGCAGTACAAGTCGTGCCCTTATTGATATTAACATCAAGATTAGTTGGGAGCTTGCTTTTAAGACACCACCAGACACTGTCATTTTCACATCAAGCAACAGAAGTTGACACTGTTTCTCTCTCGCACGCTTTCCAATATCTATACACATGGATAGCTCAGTTGGTTAGAGTGTGGTGCTGATAACACCAGCAAGGTTTCAGGTCCAATCCCACTGTGGGACAGCTGCCTATTCCTGCAGGGCAGGGTTTGGACTAGATGAACCTCAGGGTCCCTTCCAACCCTTCTATGACGCACACACAAATTTTATAAGCAGTATGTCATTATGCAAAAGAGTGAGCAGAACAAAAACTTACTACTGGACCCTTCTAGCCCTAATAAATGAAGATAGTGTTACTTGCACTTTCAAACAGGCTTCCTATCTTAGCACACACAAGAGAGATGCATTTGTACCGCGCCTATTAAGGTTAACGTGAAATCATGTTGATGAGTTAAGAAGAAGAATGAATAGAGCACTACAAGATGAGTTCATACAGGCAACAATAAAAAAATGTTTATTAAGGCTGTGATCCAAATAGCTCCTTAGACTCAAGCATGTGGGTTGCACCAGCCCAGTTTTTCTTTGAATAACTGGGCCCCACATCCTAAGATGAGCTCCTTTTGAATCGCCCCTGGGGTTCCAGTGACAGATTGCCGAACAGCACAATGACTTCTCTGAGAGCAAGCCTTGTGTAAGGATTCCTTTGGCTCTTGGAATTAAGTTTTTTCCCTTTGTCTCAATCTAGGCCTGGTTTTTGAGATCACACCTGTCCCAACACCGCTTGATCATCTTTTGATTAACCGGACATCATTAGACTCAAGGCATATCTGAGGCAAAGCCATCATTATCTATACAACTTAATTTATATAACCAAGTTAGCATCTCCTGTTTACATGCTACGGAGAAAAGGTGTCAGAATAACCACCACGCTTTTAAATGCTTCTGAGGAAGTCATGAGACCATAGAAAAAACAGCTGACAAACTGCAGTGTGGAATCGTTTCCATTGCTCTCCTTCATTCCCACATAAGACCAACTACTATGAAGATGCCACAAGGACTGGATTTTAAAAACAATTTGAATTCCATATGACAACTTAACCTTCCTTTTCATTTCACATCAAAAGAAACCACAATGGCTTAGAACAGAAGGTGTCCTATTTTTCTTTATTTTTTAATGAAAGCATTTTAGTGTTACAGCAACCCTGTGAGGTAGGCTTTGGCTGATTTGGGAAAGATTTGAAGCCAGATTTCCCACATCAAAGCTAAACACATAGCGACTGTACTATGCTGGTTCTCAAGGCCAAGAGAAAAAGCACAAGTTGTTTTATTCAGAGCAACAGAATATGCATTGCATATTGTGGAGGGGAAACTGACTTATAAATGAAAGTTCCCAAACTAACATGACACCCTTCCGGTTAAAAACTATTAAAATGCATCAAATCATTTATTTAATAGCTTATAAAAAGGATAAAACAAACTTTTGGAGCATCATCATGCATTTCAGAATCTGGTACAACGAAACAGAACCTATAGCTTCAGTCTCTCTGTACTGGAAGTAGGAAATATATTTAAGGCCCAGGGATGAAAAGGCCAACATTAGTTTTCAAACAGTTCTTTTAAAAACAACCCCCCCCCCAAATCTATGTAAATCAGCACACACCCTTCTGTTATAGAATCCAGACACATGTAGCAAAAACTACATATGATAGCTGCAGAATGTGGTCTTTACATCCATTTGTATAGAAATTATACTTTGCAACACACCAGTTGAATATGTTTTCGTAGTGTTACAAACAAACCAGAACCAAGCTTCAGCTTCCCCTTTCAAAGGAATGAAAATCTGCAGCACAAATCCTCCATTAACATTCATTTTTATCACTGGTTTTACATCTGCCCTGACTTTTGATGTGTCAGCTTCACAATAAAGGGGCACCCACAGTTGCCTATCACAGAAAATATACAAGGGAGGGAGGGAAACAAGCACACAACAAGACTCTGGTGGGAAAGAAGAACCTATTTTTATTTTAAGAAAGAACTTTACAAAACAATTTACAAAACTCTGTGGAAAGGTCTGAAATGTAGCAGCTTTACCTCTCATGGGGAATAAATTAAATCGTGACTGAGCCCCTGCTCTGACATTCTTTGCTCTTCCCTGGGTGCAATCGCTTCCCCTTGGAGATGTTCTCAATCCCATATTGATGAATACGAGCAAATATTCACTCCTCTTCTTAACAACAGAAATGAAAATGTCGATGAAATGCAGAGAAGGAATCAGAATAAGTACTAAAAGCTCATGTCCTGCAACACCACAAAACCTCCCTTTAAAATGGGGGCTGGTGACGTACATTAGTGATTTACAGCACAATCCTACATATGTTGCCTCAGAAGTTAGACCCACTGGGTTCAATGGGACACTCCCAGGTAAGTGTGTATTAAGGCCCTTACTTGTCAAAAATGCCGTCACAATATTCCCCCCTCAAATATATATATATATATATATATATATATATATATATGCTTTCGTAGATTTTCACGGGTACAGGAATGCAGGTTTTGGTGTCCTCGGGTGTCTTCCCGTGTAAAAGTTGGGGTGTCTAGGCGACGTTTCGACGAGGTCTCACTCGTCATCTTCAGGCTGGTGCTTTCGGAAGCCGAAAGCACCAGCCTGAAGATGACGAGTGAGACCTCGTCGAAACGTCGCCTAGACACCCCAACTTTTACACGGGAAGACACCCGAGGACACCAAAACCTGCATTCCTGTACCCGTGAAAATCTACGAAAGCAAATATATATATATATATATATATATATACACACACACACACACCTCAGCCTTGAAGGACTTACAAGTCAGACCAGCAAGCAGGCGGTTAACTTGGGCTAAAAACATGGATGCCTGAAAAGAAAAATATGACTTTGGAGTGCTGTAACTGCAGGCACATTTATATATCATTCATTTCCTCTTTTCTTGTCAATGCCGACGCTGCAATTCTGTGAGGCTGTCATAAAAGCTACAGTGGTTTTGAATACAGTGACAGTGTGTGTGGGAGGGATGGCGGCTACAGAAGGGGGGGAGGAAGAGGGCATGTCAACATAAGTGTTTGCCGAACGCAGATAAGGAGACAGAAAAACGTTTAGATGCATGTAATGGTTACACCTTTAAAAAAAACCACAAAAAAACAAAAAAACACAATGGAGACTATCTCCCCGCTCTATTTAATGAAGCAAGACTGAGGGGAAAATAAACACCAGAAGCGTTTTGAGACACTCAAACATGTGGCAATATTGGGAACAGCTCTGTCAGGTTCGTTCTGCATTAAGGTAATAGACAAGTTGCCACCGACTTGAGAGACCAACATCTGTTCTTTGGTTAAGACTGATCGTTGCCAAATGCTTCTCCTCCCCACACAAATTCTCACCGTTTCCCACGGGTAGAAGCCAAGGCAACACCGCATTAATTAAGATCTTTCAGGGGAGCTTTCTTGGTTTGGATGGGGTCTCCCCCCAACTTCCCTAGAAATCGCTTGCTTAGTTAAAAATCACGAGCTCCTTTCAGCCCAATGTCCTACATAGGATGTTTTGCATTATGATGAGTCCGACCTGAGCTTAATGGGACGGGCACAGGTGTGCACAGGACCGTGCAGCTTGATCTCTTGGCATTTTAAAGCCCAGTAGTTGTCGCCCAACCCGTGGAACACCCTCCCATCAGAGGTCAAGGAAATAAACAACTATCTGACTTTTAGAAGACATCTGAAGGCAGCCCTGTCTAGGGAAGTTTTTAATGTTTGGCGTCTTATTGTGTTTTAATTTGTTGGAAGCTGCCCAGAGCGGCTGGAGCAACCCACTCAGATGGGCGACATATAAATAACAAATTGTTGTTGCTATTATTATTATTATTACAAGTACTGAAATGAACCTCAGACCCCCTTTTTAATAAGGAGAAGAAGAAATCTGAACATCGTTAGCTGGAGCAGGGTGAGGAGAGGAGAGACAGCAGCATTTTAGCGCATGAAGCAAGCCAGAAGCCGGCTGGAAAAGAAAAGCCAAAAGCCGAGGATCACTTTACTTTCTTCTCTTGGAAAGTATACAGAAAAAAAAAGTAAGTAAGAGCACTGAAGGGAAGGAGGGGGAGAAGAGGATGGAAAACTAGGCACCAGCCCATACAAAAAAGAAGAAGCTGCTATTTAATTAAAACCAGCTCTACCCACTGTAACAATGACCTGGAGCCAAACAAGGCAGAAGACGTAGGAGTCATTCTTTCTGCCAGTGAATGAGACAGCTGATCTCCTAAGCAATTCTTCAAGACAAGCAGTCAAAACTGGAGCGCTGCCTCCATTCACAAAAAAACAGAATCCAGCAAGAAACATCTGGCTTCAACACAATCTTTTCTTGTCACACCCCGGTAGGGGGAAAAAAAAGAAGTAAAAGAGAGAGAGAAAACAGAGTAAACTTGAACTTTTTACATAAACACATCCATTTCCCTGCTTCATCTCACATACGGCACAGGCTCTACAAGGACATGCAAACTTAATATAAATGGGAAGTCAAGGAAAAGACTAAAAAGGTGCTGTCAGAAGGAAGAGGGTTATAGGACATAGGAGGAGAGGGGTTGGAAAAGAGAGGAGAAGATAAAGTGGATTAGAGGGGTGGATTAGAGGAGAGACTCCTATTTCTATCCTTTTGCTTGTCTAAAGAACTTTCTTCAGAGTATGGTAGCACTTCCACTCGTGATATCAGTAATTTCGGGTTATGAAGGGATTAGGTATTTCCTTAAAGAAGTCTCCCACCTGCCCTGCAAAGACACCTTGGGAGAGGAAATAGAACACAAACCAGGAATAAATATTAGTTTGATTATTTTGGAAGCAAGTTATTGAGTGGCTAAAATTTAGCAAATCAGTTGGACCTTGCTCTCTTCTATGCGACCAGTGAATATTCAAAAATGAACTCTACAAGAGTACATAAGACAGCCTGAAGAAAGGCCAGGGCATTTTTGCATCTTCTGGATGTACTAAAATTGTTTTGTGCAAACAACTTTTAAGAACCCACACCTTTGCATGAAATATGAACAGTGTATAAAATTTGAGGCGATTTTAAAAGTGCGGCTCAGACTTAACATAAAGTTATAAGCATTTTTAAAACAGCCCCCGAAGGTTGTGAAGCTGGTGAACTGCAAGCTAGTAATCCTCAATGGCACACTGATCCTCATAAAGCTCAGAATTGCCCATTTGGAACATCATTTTTGACATTTTAAAACTTATTCCCCCCCCCCCCGCCTGACTTCAGGAAGGCTGCTGTTTCTGAAGTCCACCTCTGTCCCCAAAAAAAGAATAATCATGTGTGCTAGATTTCAATATCATTTTTCAAATACTTCTACACTTTTACTGTACTGGGTTCATTCCAAAATCCCACTGATTGATTTCTCGACATTATTTCCTTCATGGGATTATGTGGTCTTAAAAAGAAAGAGAAGACTTTTTTTTTATCAAGCACTGGACCAACAACTGCAGAGGAAGATCCTTAGATTTAAGGCTGCAATCCTATATCCAATTAACATGGAGCAAGTCCCATTGAAGTCAGCAAGACTCTCTTTTGAGTAAACAAGTATAGGATTGCAGTTACAAAGTTATTTCAACTCTCTTGACTGGGACAGGTGGGGTGAAGATGGAAGTTGGTCTGATTTACACCACCTAGAAAAAAACCACGATGTTTCACATTTTGCATTGCTATTGAAATGAGAATTTGAGTGTTATGGGAGGGGGCACCGACTTCTACTGGGAACATTTAGTTTCATTTTAAAAAGAGAGAGGCAAGAGTCAAAGCTGACAATGGTGCTCATAATATACAGGTGTTGACAGTAGAAAGTGACCCAATGCATAGCCTTTCTTAAAAGATTTACTCACCAAAGCTGACCAATATTCAGTAGGACCATTATATTTTAAAGAAATCAAGACCTTATTACCTGGGCGCCACCTTGCAGAGAGAAGCAATTCCTTCACCTACCCTTCTGATTAACAGATTAGCCTACATAAAAATTCCAGATGACACTTTGCCAAATCAATACTAATGTTAACAGAAAGAGGAGCTTAATAGTCCCTCCTACAATATTTACATTATGGTTATTCCATTCATCTTTTTTTTTAATGTTTTCAAGAAGGATTTAAAAGCATACTTCCCTTTTAGCTCATTTTTCTTTCAACCACAAAAGTGTTTCCAACATAACACAGCAGGCTTTCAGCACCAGTTACTTCCCCCCTTTTTCTTTTTCTTCTTCTTTGTTGTTGTTGTTACAGAACAAACAGCTGGAGCTTCCCATAATGAAAAAAATACATTACATTCATATTTGAGCTGATTATTTCAAGTCAATAGCTAACTTCGATTTGTCAAGGCAAACTTATGCAATAATGACAGATACAGTACAGGGCTTCTACAGTATGCTGGGTCAAGAATGGGACCGCCATGACTTCACCCTGGGCAGCGACGGTATGGAGAGTGCAGGGGAAGAAATCACACACAGGGGTACTGAAATCCTTTTATCACCTGTCAGCAGGTTCCCCCAATTTAAGGGAACTTTTACACGCGTGCATAAAAAGAGCCCAAGTAGTATTTCACTATAAGGAGACGATATTAATGTTTGACTAAGCGAGGAAATTATTAACAGGCGTTCCTTATTATTTCTTAGTACCCTGATATCGATTGCTGATTCCAATGACTCAGCACCACTACAAAAAAGGAACAGGAGTTTTGTTTCACCCCCCCCCCCACTGAGGGGCCAGTGATTTAATTCTGTTCTTCCCATGTGAAGAAGGAACAAATTCTGTCAAACACTCTGCAGCGTCCTTGCACTACAGGATGCCACAAATTTTTGAATGTGACATTCTGGGTTTGGCACAGTGTACACATCACACAACAGCGACAAAATAAGATGGCCTGCTTCCATTCACCACTTTGAATTATATTCTTCCTCCAATACATATGTAAATCCCATTGTTACCAATGGCACTTTTTTGTGCCTACACTGAAAAGAGAATAGACTGTTTATGATTACTCATTTTAAGCAACATTCTCTGCAGAAGAATAGGGATGCTGATAAATATGCAGCTGAAGCGTCTCAACTATTAAGGGCAATTCTTTCTCATCCCCACCCCCTCAATCCTTCATATCCACAGAGTTAAGTATGTTGCAGTGCAATAGAGAGGAGGGTTTTTTCCCCCTGACCTGGTTACTACCCAGTGGGAGTTCCGAACTCATAGGAGAATCTTGTCAATTGCTATTGCTCCAAGTTTTTTAAAAGAAAAAAAGGGGGGGGGGAGAGAGAATCAAAATGTCACGGTCACTTTCCTGGCCACAGAGCTTCATGAAAATAATTATGTGAACATGTAGCAAGGTGGCCAGTTTGGCAGGGCTGCAACTTTATAAAGAACCAGGAGGACATCAATTGACAAAATCGAGGGAAAGGTAAAAAGGAGATTAGTTTAAAGAGCTGTTTAGAGATTAAAAAGTCAAATTGCAGTTGGCACTGCATCCCCGATGGATTGAACCTTTGCACCACATCCCATCCTTAAAACCCCTTCAACATGCAAAAAGCAATTTAAGAAATTGTGATGGTGTAGTTTGTTTGTTTTGGGTTTGTTTTTTTTAAAAAAAGGAAGTCCTCTTCTTCCAATGCACAAACACACAAACTTTAAACTGCAGTTATTTCTAAGTAATCTGGAAGTAACTAGATCAGTGCCACCTTTAAAAGTTTATTTAGTGGTTGAATCAGTTCACAATATATACATATTTCTGTGCAGTCCTTCTTTTCAAGTAGCATATTTCAGTAACACTATCTTATTTTACTTAGCTTCACTAAAAGTGCAAGCCTACATATGTCTACTCAAGAAATAAGTGTCACCGAGTTTCCTGGCTTACTCCCAGGAAAGCGGATATGGGATACATGTCTACCAAGAAGATAGTCTCATTGTCTTCCATTGGGCTGGATCCAAGTGCACAGGATTGCAGTTTAAATTCTCAGTTCACCAGCATGGATGTGTACACATACAAATTGATGACTGGTTTCAAATCCTTTCTTCCTGAACATAATAGGCAACAGAAACTTTCTTATGGAAGGTATGAAAATACTCGATCACTTTTCAAAAACAGTGATTCAACAGCAAGAATACTGACTCCAATAATAATTTCTCGCATGACTGCCAATACCTAGGTACTATCAACTTAGCCCAAATCCAACATAGATTCAAACAAACTGTAATTAAAAAAAAAAAACTTGCACCACTCTGTTGGGAATTAAGAGCCTCATTCCAGCTTTTGCAGTTTTGATAATGTTCTGGTTTATTAAGCTGAGTAAGAAGTTGTTCAGAGATGTTCAGTAAAGTTACCTTAACATAATGAGTCACTGTTGCATTTTAAGGGGGATTTCAGTGAGCAGGTCCTATTTCAAGTGCTCTTCCAATTTAAAGTTTAACCATCTCTTATGTATACAAGGCACCTGGTTTCTCCATAACTAATGCTGGATATAAAAAGCATGACTAAGAATAAAAGATTAGAAAAAAGGATGGAAAAGCTTACGCTATATATGTGCTAACAACTTGGCAAAACTATATGGAGAAATATCAAAAAGCTAGTCAGTCTATATACCATTACAGCATTTCCTCCTTTCTATCTTAAGCAATCACATTCAACCCTCCCTTCTGGTTCTCCCCTCCGAAAGAAACAGAATGTCTATTCAAACAAACAATAATGCACATTCAGCAAGAGATTTAAAAAATATAAAAATAAAACCCTGAATTCTCAATGTGTACAAGCAAGTCAGAATATATGTACAGTACTAGTTACATCCGAATGAGATGGGATGTTTCTAGTTAAAGGTAATATATATTAAAAAGAATGTAAGATAATCTATATTGAGTCATCTTCATGGTGCAAATAAACAGGATTTAAAATAGCCGAATGCGTCACAGAAAACAGCATCAAAATATAACTCAGCTAGAAACAACTTCCCTTGCCTTTGCAAAACTTCTAACATCTCATTCTGTTCAAGTCAAAAATTCACAGCTATTCAACTTCAGTATTACAACTTATTTTCTTTAAAACTGTCAGCAGTGCTGCAGCAAAGGCATCAGATTTCAAATGATCACAAATAAAAGAAACAAGGGGGGGGAGGAAAGACAGTTTCTCTTTTTAAAAGAAAAAAAAAGGATTGCAAAATAACAAAAAACATATAAACCGCATTGCCCCTTCAGCATTTCGATACACACCTAATGTTCTGTGTTGTGAGCAAGGTGGGAAGAAGACACTTGCACCTAAATCTTGAAGCATCCCGTCCTGATGAACCCAGAGAAACTATATTCTGCCATCAGAAAAGTACTTCCACCAGAAGACCAAACAATTGTATGCACTGCTCTAAAGGAAAGAGCAAGCCCAGATCTGGCTGTATGCAGTCTCTTGAGGTACAATAATATAAACCTGATCAATTGCAATTAAAATCTGAACAGAGGCTTGGAACTTGAAGTCTTGGAGCATTAGTTCTTGCCAAAAGCAGATGTGATTGTGAGCTGGAAGCAATTTCTCCTGGTAATTTGTGATGACATTGGGTAGAGCAGCCCCAGAGTCCCTAAAGACAAACTCATCAGAGGCTCTAATGTATGCATGACACATGAGGTGGCTTTTTTAGAGCTCAATTAATTGGGCTGAGCATTAAGACAGCAAGTTCAGGACTTTTTCCTCCCTCCCCTCCCGCTCCACCAACCCACCCTCCCCTTTTTTCATCCAGAGTTGTTTTTTCCCTTTTTCCTTTTTTTTTGCAAAAGGACTTTCTCCCCTTACCTTCTGCAAGCCATGTCTCCTGTAATTGGCTCAGATCTTGAAACAGTTCTAGGAAAAGAGGAAGAGATGGATAAAGGACCTTTCAATTTATACATAAAGTGCTTGCATGTACTTCACTCCCCAACCCCAACCCCTGTTAAAGACAAATACTTGTTAATTCTATTCTATCTCATTTTGGCTAGATTCAAACTGGAAATACCCCCATCGTGCTGCATTATTATGATTCCAATTAGACAAAAAAAATATGTAACCGAGCGCTTTTATTTCGCTATCAACCCAGGCAATAATAATCAGTACCCTTTTCAGCTAACTTGCACACATGGCACAGCATGTCTGTTTCCCCGGCACACTTATTTCTGAGTGAGTCCTGCTGAAGTCAGTGGGGCTTATTTCTGAGTGGACGCACATAGGATTGCACTGTTAGTCACTCAAAAGACAAATGCCCAGCATGACTGTTTGCATGTTTGTACAGAAGTAAGTCCCACTGATTTCACTGGGACTTACTCCTAGGTAACCAAGCACAGTATCCTAGCCTCGTTTTCATTTAAAATACTCTTGTTTCTCCTTAAAACAATTGAAGACCTGTTCCATAAAGCTTTGCACGAACAGCTGCGGTGATTTGCACCCGGGTTGGATATGAAGCACTATTTCCCCCCTTTTTTTATGTCAGAGTAAAGCAAGGGCTCCAGGTTTCTTATTATACTACACACTCAAATCCAAACCTGAGCAGAATTTGAACCCAATATCTGCATTTTCCAGACTCAAGTCATTCTGGTTTACATTTAGTTACTTGCAGGACTGCAGCAGTCCTCAGTTTGGAAAACTGATTCAGAATGATCAAAAGGTTCTTATTTGAGAGAGAGTTTTAACAGAATATTTGCAAATACTTAACCACTGCCCAGTTCCTACAGATCAGTCTTTGCAGGTGGATGTTGAATGCTTGTGAAGTTTGTTGGCTAAAACCAAGCTTGGGGGAGAAAGTTGCAAGTGTCCAGACGGTGTGGACATTGTGAAGGTTTTTAAATGAAATTCTTAGGGCACCCAACTTCACAAAAGGCTGCAGCGCCTCACTTGCAGTGTGAGAAAAAGTTGTGTGGGTCTCCATATACCCACCTCACCCAAGGGATTGTCATCACACAGAACAATCTGTACAAGAAATGCCACGGCAGAACAGCTGATCACTACATGCACAGGAATCTCCTTCCTGGCTGAAACAACCTGAAATAGGATTGCAGTGACACTGCTATGAACTTCTAAGAAGTTAGCTTTGGGGGACTTGCTGATATGAGCTGTTTTTTGAGGTTAAGGTATAAGCTACCCATTTCCCTCTTTGTGTTTCATGGTATTGTCAATGCTACTGGCCAAATTAAGAGAGCAGGATGCTAAGGGTAGCTCATGCCACGGAGGGTGGGGTATAAGTAAAATGTATTATTATTATTTATTATTTTAATAGTGCCACAGATCCTTTTGCCCTGTTATCACCTATGTGGACAACACCCTGGTTGGGCAGGTGATCTAAATCAAGAGTTCGAAATCTCTCCGAAGAGCAATAGGGTCAAACTTTCTTGCAATGGGGAGCCAGCGAGGTCTCCAAGCAAAGGAGCTGCACACACGCTTCTAGGGTCCATCATGTCACTCCCCGCCTAATTCTCACCTCAGGTGTATGACATTATTTATGTCCCTTCTGTGCAGCAATACCTAACACAGAGAAGGGTGACTCATGGAGAGATACAGCAGCTTAGCGGTGAATTGCTTTTGTCATCTTGTGTCACATCATTAAATGTGGTTTTCTTGTCTCATTTCTATAAATAGAGGTAGACAAGAATCCCAGCTTGGGGAGGTGGGGGAGAATAAAAACAACAAAATATTTAGGAAAAAACACCATAGGGCAACATGTCATCAAGAGTGGCATGGGGGGGGGGGGAGCCAATACAATTTATTCACCCTCCCTCCCCTAGCACAAATCCTCACCTTCTGAGTCATGAGCCAGATCTCTGTTAATGAATTTTCTTTTCCTGACATTTGTTGGTCGCTCATTACAGTTTCTCCCACAGGGATTCTACAAATAGAAAAGATTGGTTACTTTGAAAGAATAAAGAAAAGAAAGGGGGGGAGAGAAGGAGAGGCAACACAACAACTCACACCGGCAGGATATTTAAAAAAATATTAAGAGCTGAAAGAGATATGTGGTAAAACTGTTTAAAAATGGCTCAAAAGCTAAATTGCAAACTAGAATTTTGTGATCGGATCACCATCGTTCTTCTTCTTCAGGGGAATATTTTACGTCTCAACCCACTTACTCAAAACACACATCTCTACAGAGAAGCACTGCATTAAGTATATGACATATTTTTAGAAATTTACAACACTAACACCTACTTAAAAGTTTTTTTTTTAATGTCAACCATTCACTAAAGCTAGTTGGGAGACGAGGGAGCTGATAACAAGAGGCTGCTTTGTTTTCAAGGCTTATTTGTCATCAAAGTCCCTTTTAAAAAAAAAATAGACAGGGTTTTTTTTAAAATGTAAGTTTGTTCCATCTGGCAGAAACTTTGAAAGGAGGATCAGACCTTGCTGCTTTTATCTTCTTCCACTAATACTGGGGGGCAGGCGGGGGGGGTTGTTTTTATCCAGTCTGAGGTGGTCTTTCGAAGAAAAAAAACCAGAATATATCGAAATAAAAGTCTACCTCACAGAAACGGCACAGGAATCCTCCTCTCACTGCAAATATATATATATATATATCCTCTGAAAAGCTTTTCCTCCCCCCTCCCCTTTATTTCCCCCTGACCCCCAAGAAATCCAAGTTTAAACAACTTTGGAACTGATCACTCACATTGGTGACCATGTAAGGCACTTGCTGGTCATAAAATCCATCCATTCTGCAGACTTTTGCCAAGTATTTTTTGTTGCTGTTGTTATTGTGATTATTTTCTGGACATTGGACTTAAAAGAGGCTTTCTCCAGATGTAGTCTTCCAACAGCCTAAAAACAAGAACACAAAATGGCTTTTAGATTTATTTTTTTCAAAAAAACAACACACGCACACACTTATGAATGAACCGCTTGAATTTGCATAGCTAATGATCCTCCCAGAGTCCCATTCATAAAAAAACACACACACATCCCTCCCTCCCTCCCTCTCTCGCTCTCTGCGCTGCTTTCTGCTGGGTTACAAGCAAGAGCCGGAAAAAGGCAGCCAGAAAGAAGGAAAGGACTTTTTAATACAAGAAATCAAATGGAGAAGGAAAGCTGTTTATTGGCATGCCCGTTTCGTCCCTTGGAGCGCGCTGGGGGGGAAATTAGCCCCGTTCATTCGTAAACGTGTGCAGAACTAGCAATGGCGCACGACAAAACTCGCGTTGCACCTAACGGGAGAGAGAGAGAGAGAGAGAGAGAGAGAGAGAGAGAGAGAGAGAGAGAGAGAGAAGGCTGAGCTACCTTTCTTTTTTTTCTTCTTTTTTTGCAAACCACAACCACGTAATCAGCCGAAGCTACGAACAACAAAGTTGCTGCAAAGACCCACCTGAAGGTACCGCCGGACGATCGGCTGCGCGCACACGCGCACACGCACGCCCCCAAAGAAGTCCCTCCAAATTTAATTAAAAAAAACATTAATTATTTCCCAGCACTTCCCCCTTGGAAGCGAAAAGCGCCACTGACAGGGTTTCTTATTCGGTGGTTTTTCCTCTATTTCTCCTCCAGGGGCCTCCAATCCAAACTGATGGATCTCCGCATCCCATTGGCTCTCCGCGTCTTTCACAGGATCAGATTTCTGCCTGTCACTCAGACTGCCTCTCACCCCCTCAGGGAAAAAGGGAAAAGCCGGATCCTCCCGGATTTCGGCAGGGGATTCGACGGGTCGTTTACTTCGTCATTTGATCTTGTGTGTATGTATAAAAAAGATAGGTCCTCCAAAATAAACTCTCCTTTATGCAAAGGATCTGTGCGACTCTTGGATTCACAGCACCTCTTCTAGACAGACCTGGGGCTCCCAGATCCGGTAATTTTGCGCCCCCGACCCCAGCACGAAACGATTCTGTTAAGCAACTTGGAGGGACGCCCCCCCCCCACCAACTCACAGTGCCAGCAATTGCACGCACTAAATGTAACAAGTGCGATTTGTTTTGTGTGTTTATCATCAATTGTGTGTCCAGATACAACCCCAGCCGGTGGCCGGATTCTGGCCCAAAGCTCTCCATCAGGTCCGCAGCCTAATATGAAGAACTTGCCTGTGGGGGAGACAAGTCGAATGCCAGCTGATTTCCTACTTTAGAGCAGACTGCAAAGGCCGTTGCACACAAGCAATGTGAAATTAACATTGTAGTTGGGTTTAGGATTGTTTCACCAGCGTGTCGTAGGAACATAGGAAGCTGCCTCATATTCCAAGACAGACCACTGGCCCATCTAGCTTAGTATTACCAACACTGACTGGCAACAGCTCTCTGGCAGTGGACATTCCCAGCCCTCTTTGGTGTTGCAAGGTTTTGGACTCGGGCCCTTCCGCATGATGCTTCCCCGTCTACTTTCTGGAACTATCAATAATAGGCAGGCAACTTTGTTGCATTGTTTTCAAAGTTTGCTAAAAATATATATACATTGTTGTTGAGGCAAGCCTACCCAAACATGTAATTCTATTATATTTGTTCTTCAATTTACTCATCTTATCTCTATTCTGATACCTATTAGGCCTACTTGTTTCCAAAGTTTGCTTTCATTTGTTATTTTTCACCAGTATTTTACGTTCTTCTTATGCGAACTGCTTAGAGGTTTTTTGTTGATCGAGAAATGTATCCATTTCATTTTTTAAAAAACATCACCGATAACTTTTATGCAATTTTTTCACCACCACGTGTAAACGTTTTTGGTGACGTCAAAATGTGTATCGGTAGATCTTTGGGACAGGCCCTTTTTAATGGCAATGGGGAGCACTGGCCACAGAGAGAGAAAGCCTCTTGGCCTCAGCTGCTGGCCACACCAGAATCACAGAACTGCAAAGTTGGAAGGGACCATGAGGGTCATCTAGTCCAACCCCCTGAAATGCAGGAATCTTTCACCCAACATGGGTCCCGAACCCACAACCCTGAGATTAAGCGTCTCATGCTCTACCATCTAAGGGTGTGATCTGCTTTGCAAGAAGAAAGCAGCTGACTGGCTGCAGAACATTCCATCTGCTTTCCTGCACACTTGGAAAGGAATGTGGGAGGGCCTTCCTTTTCCCTCTTTTTGATTCTAGAGGCTGCCCTGGTGCTTTGTCCCCGCCCTCTCCTTTTGATTGGCCCAGCTGGAGAGGAAGAGGCAGGGCGATGCTTACTGTCAGCAGCTGTGCAGCAAAAGAGGCAGCAGTGCTGTGGGGCACAGACTCAGTTGCCCCGAAGATATAAAGGAGAAAGATTACTGACTGGTGGGTATGCATGCAAGTGAGTGAACCATCTTTCTTTCTGTCCACAGCTTCTTTCCCTATTTTATTTTAGTCCCGCCTTTTGTTTGTGTGTGTGTCCATGTTTTCGGCATTAGCGCTTTCAGATGCCCAGATTTTCTGCAACTCATTGTAGGTTTCTGAATGTCATGGAGTGTTACTCCAAGGAACAAAGCATACAGGCACACACACACACACACACACACACAGAGAGAGAGAGAGAGAGAGAGAGAGAGAGAATGAGAATGTCCAGGTGTATTATAGCAGTATGCACACAAATTATGTATGCGTAGTTGCAAAGCGAAATTTTCTGGATACACCCCTGAATACAGCACAAGTGAAACCCTTGTAATTTTTGCCTTTGCGTTTTCGAGATCAGGAATCCTAACGTACTGCTGCTTATATCAAATATAGATCTTAAAATAAATGATTATATGAATTCATTGGGGGGGGGGGGGGCTTCCAGGTAAGAGAAAAATGACATTGACATGCAGTGCAATTACGGTAGTACATATTGCTACAATACTTTGAGACGTTTCGCAGGAACCAATTCATAAAAATGAATGAAATATAAAAAGAGAACTGGAATGCTCAAAAGAACGTTCTGGGCCCTGGCCTCGTAAGTGTCTTTAAAAGGGGGCTACTCTGGGTGATTTGGAGAAGATCAGCAAAAGTTTCTGACTTAGTTGTTTCACAATAGCAGCAACTAAAAAGAGTGTTCTCCCTACAAATTATACTGCTTAAAAATGACTGCTTTGGGAGAAACAAGGAGTACTTTTTTATGTGAAAGGCTTGGTTTTGGTACTGATTGAAAATCCCTAGACTTGAGCATGTGTACCTTAATGTAATTCCACCAGTTTAAGCCACTGTTTTGTGGGTTGGCTAAGATTGATTAATCTCGGGGGTTGGGGAGGGGACCAAGTAGATCCCAAATGCCTGAAATCTGCACATTGAGAGAACATCCAGCCTGTGAGAAAGGATTTGCATGGTGACAATAGTATGCCAGGGGTCCACTAGGACACATAAACAAAAGGGATGTTAAGGTGGAAACATCATGGTGTGTTTCACATCTCCCCTCTCCACCAGCCCAAGCGCTGGGTGCACCCAGTGAAGCAAGGTGGAAAGTTTTCCAGTGTTTTATATTCTTCCCACGGGAAACTCAATGTTTCGTAAGTTCATTAGTAACAACGAAGGGATGTCAACTCTGCAAATATAGCATTAGGCAAGCTTGACAGTTTTGACTTTTGCTTTGTTTTGTTGGCTGAATACAAGTAAGGCAAACATGCTAAATTAGATCACCCTCTAGGGCATCGGGAAATTTCCCGATGCAAAGTGCCCTAAGGAAATCAGCTTAATTTGCATAAAGGGAATTTTCTGGATTTATTTTTTTCAAATTCACATTCCCCTCCTCCCCTCCCCGCACCCCCCCCCACATCCTAGGGTGCATCCCCTCCCCCACTGAGTGTATATTCAGGTGATCGGCTTCCCCTGCTGGTCCTTCATGAGTTGAACTGTGGTGGCCTTATCTTCCTACTTTACAGTCCTCTGCTTGAAGGGAGGCCGGATTTAAGTCCTGCTTAAAGTCATAAGAAGGGAGAGCAGGAAGGGGCTTGGAGCAGAATTTGCAGGTACACAGTTCACTAGGTCACAGACTTCTCCACTATGGAGAGGTCACCTGTATTTCCATTTAAATTAGAGTTACTTATATCAAATTATATAGTATACTGTATTTTATATGATGTTCTGTATTTTAACAATGTATCTATGCAATTCTGCACAGTATGCATAAAATACTCTTATTTCCTTTTTGGTTGAAACGACCAGGAAAGTTGCAACAACAAATAAACTTTGACAATGATATCAAATTTTATAATATATACAGTGGTACATCAGGTTACAAACACCTCGAGTTACAAGCACTTCGGGTTACAGACTCGCTAACCCGGAAGTAGTACCTCGAGTTAAGAACTTTACCTCAGGATGAGTACAGAAATCGCATGGCAGCGGGAGGCCCCATTAGCTAAAGTGGTACCTCAGAATTCAGGTTAAGAATGGACCTCTGGAATGAATTAAGTTCATAACCAGAGGTACCACTGTACGTACACACACACACACACACACATGACCCACCATGGATCTAGTCTATTGTTTGAGCCCCCCCCCCCATGGAACTGCCTCTGGTAGCTCTTCCCAGTGAGCAGGTTGATAGTCATCTGCCTGCAGCAGGCGTGAAGCTAGGCTTTATTTCACCCTGGTCAAAGACCCAGCTTGGCGCACGCACACACACACACACATACATACACACGTGCATTTGTGTACACACACAGAGCCTCAGTGGAGCCCCTGGAGACTTCACCCGGGCCAAAAAACAAACAAACTGGCTAGCCCCCCTGTAGTTATGGTTCTGGCCTGCAGTCACTGCCTGGTTCTGCTGCTTGCTCACCTGCTGCTTTGCATTTGCAGAAAAGAAGGGGAAACGTTTCACCAGTAGCACTAGTTGCTGGGTTCCTCCCCCCACTTTCAAGGGCATAAGGGTGGGACCTAGCTGGGCAGCAGGCACACCGCAGCTCTTCTCTGAGCATGCTCCTGCCAGCAGCTGTCAAGATGGTCAGAAGCACTGACGGGTGCAGTCAAAACTCTTGCAAATCCAGTCCTTGCTCATTTCTGTGAAGGAACTTCATCCTGGCACCCGGGTCGCAGCTGATTCCCAGTGGGAGTTTGTGTTCAGGTTAATGCACTCCCCCCTCCTCCTCCTCCATTCTACATACATATAAAAGATATCGTTTGAGAAAGACTTCAAACAAAAGTCCTAAATAATGGGCCATATTGCTGCCATAGTTTTTTCGCTGCACTGCTGTTGTTACTGTTATCGGTTACTGTTACCGGCTGCACTGCTGTTGTTACTGTTATCGGTTATGATATTGTGAGTTCCCTTGGTTAGGCTGTGCCCAATAAACGCTTTTATAAATAATGAGTCAAAGGGAAAATATATTAACGTAAAGCCCCTACTGTTGATAGTAGGTTTTAGGGGTTAGTACTAATTGGCTGGTGTTTGCCGCCCCCGCCCCCATTATTTATTTATAGAAATTATATTCTACCTCTCCTCATTTCTGCAGTTTCTGGACAGACCTCAAGGGCCGCCCCACAAAGAACAAATTAAAGTAATCCATCTGGGAGGTCAGTAGTGCTGAATGACTGTGGTCAAGCTACTGGCAATTGGCTGAGTTTTTATTTCCTAGATTAGGGAGGTCTACAAAGGCAGCTGGTCTCAAAACGCCATACAAAAAACTACAAGACTAATTTAGGAAGTGTGCACGTGTCTGTTAGTTATAAAGGTAATCTGCAAATGGCAGTCACTCTGAATGGAAATTTACAATTTGGCCCAATTTCAGAACGGGAACGCAAGCGAGAAAGCAAGGGCTTGACGTTTGTTTGCATGTGTTTCGAAATCGCATCTTGATTGAGAAAGAGAATTAAAGGAAAGAAATAAACATTCCCAATAAGAGCAATGGTCTCAAGGTGAAGTTACAGCTTCACAGACACCTTGGTTTGGGGGCTGTTGCCGTGTTTGCACATTGCAATGTTCTAAAACCTGTAGAGAATATTTGCAGTTAGTATGCATAGATTGCCACTGAATCCCAGTTGCTGGGAAGGACCAGTGGGAGAGAGCTAATGCTCTCATGCTCTGCTTGTAACCTTCCCACAAGCATCTCAGAGGAAGGAAGATGCAGGACTAGATGGTCCTTTGCTCTCATCCGGCAGGATGCTTCTGATGCCCAGATTTCAGATTCAGGTGCTGCAGCTCCAGTATTTGCAGTGCTCCCTTAACTGGTTCAGCTCCCCTGTGCATTCCAGTGGGATAACCAACCCATGTAATAATTATTTTGCACATACTGATGGTTCTTTTCTGAATTCTTCTTTCCCCGCAACTGCTACCACCACTAGAGCCCCTACCCCAAGGTCCTGGGTCAGGAGGGAAGGAAGAAAAACACACACTTCAGAAACTGCGACACTCCAGAAAAATTACAGGAATAAAGTTTCAATGCAGGCCCTAGCATAGGAAAGGCCAGCATTGGCATTCTCTGGACATTGTTGGACTACAACTATTATTTGTTGTTGTTATTTATTAATAGAATATTATTTATTAAATTAATATTATGTATTAAATTAATACATTGATTAATATATTGATTAATTCCACTGGGTTGCTCAGACACGTGACTAAGCTGAAAGGCAGTTTGAATACTTGCCAATCTGATTCCTCCAGAACTAGAATTTAGAATAGGGTTCATTTATGCCGGCTTCCTGTAGTTCGGATTGCTCCATTAGACAGATTTAATTAGAGCAATTCTATACCACACCTTTGTACACTGTTATCAGGGGGGGAAATCAGCTTATTCCCTTAAAACTTGTCTTACAATGTTAGTCTTCGTAGTCAGTCTTCGTTGGCTGGGGCTGATGGGAATTGTAGTCCAAAACACACACTCTGAGAAGCCACTAGATCCCCTCTTGTCTTTTTCTGCAGCAGAGCAATGTGATTACTCATCTGGAATCTGAATATGGACATCCCTTCCAACATTTGAAACTATAATGGTGGCTACCAGTTGCATCCGCTTTTCTCACAACTTCTGGGGGAAGGTGTGGGGGGCGGGGGGGAAATGCCTCCTGCTTTTCAGCAAATCACATTTCCCCCTCTTGTTCTTTAATTAGAATTGTGCCAGGACACACACCGAGCATTAGAACATGGTGTACAAACAAGCAGAGAACACCGTCTACATTTCAAAGAGTGAGGTAGACGCGTGGCAGGCGGTACATACAAGATTTCTGCCGCTGCCAAGCCTCTTCTCCTTCGTCATTCTAAATCAGTAAAGCACCTGTTATCCGCCATTTCAAATATATATATTTAAAAAGTTGGGTTTCAGAAAGAAAAGGCATGTGGTTTTCTCGCCCTTGCTCCCCCAAACCCACACCTTCGCCTTCTTTTTCTTAGTATTTCCAAACATAAAGCTTTGATTTCCCCTAATAAACTAGCTGGATTCGTTGCATGGAAGAGTAAATTAATCTGCAATCTCCTTGCACTGGCTTGATCAGATCAGATGTGGCCCAAGCTGGAACGATAGCTCCTTCATTAGCCAAAGTTTTTTTTTTCCTTCCAATTTTGGTTCACTTGTCACGTCACATCGGTAGCTTTCTCGATATCTGCGCACCAAGAACTTGAGTAAAATAACAGAGTACAGTAACTTGGCGTTTGCAAGCACGAGTTTCCTCATCTTCTCGACTCTTGCAGAGACCAAAAATCAATACTGTCTCTTTGCTGGAGATTGAAAGTCACTGCTGATTCAATGGAAATGAGCACTCAAGAGCAATTATATTGTTTCACAGTGCTTACCACAATATCCTAGGCTTCTGTATTAGAAGCACTTACCATCCCTACTTCCAAAGTCATGCAAGAGTGCCTTGCTACTACAAACAATGGTTCCTGTGCAGAAGAAAAGAGGGCAGGCGGAAGTACCAGGGGGTGGTTTCGGACAGCCTTCTTCCTGAATCTGGGGCCCTACAGATGTTTCAGACTACAGTTCCCATCAGCCCCAGACAGCCTACAGGTGTGCACACTGTAGGCATGGATGCCAGGAGAAGGAGCTGCTCAGCAGACATGGTGTTTGGCAGTGCTGGTTTTCTAAAAAAAAGGTGCCGGAACTCACCACAAACACCTCCCTTGTTCTCTTAGAATGGCAATGGTGCCCACCTGAGAGATGCCGGAACTGAGTTTCTGTGAGTTCCAGTTGAAAAAAAAAGACCACAAGCCAATTGGGTGTGGCTCCACTGCCCCCTTGCATACCATTTTCACGCAGGACAGTAATGCCTGGATGTGCATATCAGATCCAAAAATTTAAAAATGAAGCTCCTTTCATGCTGCCCTTAACCACGTCTGACACATGGCATTACACATGATCCACTATGCCATGAGGTGAGGGAGCAAGCCACTCACCACATCCCTGTCCCCCCTCGTGCATGTTGATTTTACCCACAAGACCTGGAAACGGCTTTTTATACAACCCGCCTTGGGGATCCTTCGGAATAAGGAAGCAGGATAACAACCAAATAGAAGGCATAGAAACATCATAAATACATTGGCCATATAGCTGGCATGATGCACTGGTTAGAAACAAATGTATCTGCTGCTTCTGTTAGCAAGTAATGCACCAACACTTGCTTTTCACCTCTTCCTGTGAACTGCTTTTTAAAAGTACTATTCTTTTGACAATCAGTCTCAGAACTTCAAGAATTGATCCAAAGAGTCAAAGGGAAAGTCAATTCATGATGTAGCCCCTTTATGGGCTGCAACTGTGCCTTACTTCTGGAAGTCCTGTAAGGGTGAGAAGGAGTTCAGCTTCCGCAGCTATTTAAGCCTGCACTTGTCTGTACAAACTGCCAAAAAGGAAACCAATAAAACCTCAAGAATGGCGGGGATGATAACAAGCTTAGCCCTATAACAGTTGACTTCCCTCCCCGCCTCTCAACTGGTTTTGATTTCCCTATCTCTCTTCAGTCAAGATTCCTAACCGCTATTTTTATATTTGGACAGCGCCATCTTAATAGCTGGGGTGCTTTATAAATAATGAAATAATCATAAAATAAGTCTCCATCATTATGCTGAAGCATTTGATTTAAAAGTACAAAGCTGCAGAAGAAAGTATCAGATAAAGCTCATAAAAGAACCCCATTGAGATTCTGGGGTTTTATATACCCAAAATAAATTCCCTTTGTCTTTCAGAGAGTCCATAATTCATCCATCCCATTTCATAGTAAACCATCTACTCCAGCGGACCCGTCATAGTCATGTTCTTGGACTCTAACTCCCATCCATCCCATCCAACATGACCAATGGTCAGTAGTGATGGGAGTTGTGGTCCAGCAACATCCAGGGGTGACCACACTGGCTAGCGTTTGATTTGTTTGAACTGAGTTATGCTTTATTATGTCAAACTAAATATGACATAATAGGCATCACTGAAACCTGGTGGGATAAGTCCCACAATTGGAATGTAATAATGGAGGGATACAATCTATTTCAGAGAAACAGACCAGACAAGAAAGGAGGAGGAGTGGCGTTATATGTCAGGGATGTGTATACCTGTGAAGAGATCCAAGATTTAGAACCTCAAAGCCAAAGTGAGAGCATTTGGGTCAAAATTAAGGGAGAGAAGAATAACAGTGACCTCATTGTGGGAGTTTACTATAGATCCCCAAGCCAAACGGAGGACATAGATGATGCCTTCCTGGAACAGATGGCCAAGCATGCAAAAGGAAGGGAGATAGTAGTAATGGGGGAATTCAATTACCTGGATATTTGTTGGATGTCAAACTCAGCCAAGAGCATAAGGTCAAACAGATTCCTCACTGGCCTTGCAGACAACTTCATTGTCCAGAAAGTGTCCAGAAAGTGGGAGAAGCAACAAAAGGAACAGCCATTTTAGATCTGGTCCTAACCAATGTTGATGACCTGGTTAGTGGGGTAGAAGTGGAAGGATCATTAGGCACGAGTGATCATGCTCTTCTGAAGTTTACTATACAGTGGAAAGGAGCAGCCAAGCATACTAGGACTCAATTTTTTGACTTTAAGAAAGCCGACTTCATGAAACTTAAGGAAGTGCTGGGTGAGATCCCATGGACAGTAATACTAAAAGGAAAGGGAGTTCATGATGGCTGGGAGTTTGTTAAGAGGGTGATAGTAAAAGCACAACTTCAGGCAATACCAGTGAGACGGAAACATGGAAGGTGCCTAAAGAAGCCAGGGTGCCTATCTAAAGAACTTTTAACTGAGTTAAGATTAAAAAAGGATGTGTACAAAAAATGGAAAAGGGAGGAAACCACCAAAGAGGAATTCAAACAAATAGCCAGCACGTGTAGACACAAAGTCAGAAAAGCTAAAGCACAGAATGAACTCAGGCTTGCTAGAGAGGTTAAAAGCAACAAAAAAGGCTTTTATGGGTTTGTTCGTAGCAAAAGGAAGAACAAAGAAACAGTGGGGTCACTCAGAGGAGAAGATGGTGAAATGCAAACAGGGGACACAGAAAGGGCTGAACTCCTCAATGCCTTCTTTGCCTCAGTCTTCTCCGATAAAGAAAACAATGCCCGACCTGAAGAATTTGGAGCAAATGATTCAGCAGAGGAAACACAGCCCAGAATAACTAAGGAGATAGTACAAGAATACTTGGCTAGTTTAGATGTATTCAAGTCTCCAGGGCCAGATGAACTGCATCCAAGAGTATTAAAAGAACTGGCAGATGTGATCTCAGAACCACTGGCAGTCATCTTTGAGAATTCCTGGAGAACAGGCGAAGTACCGGCAGACTGGAGGAGGGCAAATGTTGTCCCTATTTTCAAAAAGGGGAAAAGAGAGGACCCAAATAATTACCGCCCAGTCAGTCTGACATCAATACCAGGGAAGATTCTGGAGCAGATCATTAAGCAAACAGTCTGTGAGCACCTAGAAAGGAATGCTGTGATCACCAATAGTCAGCATGGATTTCTGAAAAAGAAGTCATGTCAGACTAACCTGATCTCGTTTTTTGACAGAATTACAAGCCTGGTAGATGAAGGGAACGCAGTGGATGTAGCCTACCTTGATTTCAGCAAGGCATTTGACAAGGTGCTCCATGATATTCTTGTAAAGAAGCTGGTAAAATGCGGTCTTGACTATGCTACCACTCAGTGGATTTGTAACTGGCTGACTGACCGAACCCAAAGGGTGCACATCAATGGTTCCTCTTCATCCTGGAGAAGAGTGACTAGTAGGGTGCCACAGGGTTCTGTCTTGGGCCCGGTCTTATTCAACATCTTTATCAATGACTTGGATGATGGACTCAAGGGCATCCTGATCAAATTTGCAGATGACACCAAACTGGGAGGGGTGGCTAACACCCCAGAGGACAGGATCACACTTCAAAACGACCTTGACAGATTAGAGAACTGGGCCAAAACAAACAAGATGAATTTTAACAGGGAGAAATGTAAAGTATTGCACTTGGGCAAAAAAAAATGAGAGGCGCAAATACAAGATGGGTGACACCTGGCTTGAGAGCAGTACATGTGAAAAGGATCTAGGAGTCTTGGTTGACCACAAACTTGACATGAGCCAACAATTTGATGCGGCAGCTAAAAAAGCCAATGCAATTCTGGGCTGCATCAATAGGAGTATAGCATCTAGATCAAGGGAAGTAATAGTGCCACTGTATTCTGCTCTGGTCAGACCTCACCTGGAGTACTGTGTCCAGTTCTGGGCACCACAGTTCAAGAAGGACACTGACAAACTGGAACGTGTCCAGAGGAGGGCAACCAAAATGGTCAAAGGCCTGGAAACGATGCCTTATGAGGAACGGCTAAGGGAGCTGGGCATGTTTAGCCTGGAGAAGAGGAAGTTAAGGGGTGATATGATAGCCATGTTCAAATATATAAAAGGATGTCACATAGAGGAGGGAGAAAGGTTGTTTTCTGCTGCTCCAGAGAAGCGGACACAGAGCAATGGATCCAAACTACAAGAAAGAAGATTCCACCTAAACATTAGGAAGAACTTCCTGACAGTAAGAGCTGTTCGACAGTGGAATTTGCTGCCAAGGAGTATGGTGGAGTCTCCTTCTTTGGAGGTCTTTAAGCAGAGGCTTGACAACCATATGTCAGGAGTGCTCTGATGGTGTTTCCTGCTTGGCAGGGGGTTGGACTCGATGGCCCCTGTGGTCTCTTCCAACTCTATGATTCTATGATTCTTATCCAATGTTTGCTGGAACCTGCTCTCTGAACCCTTTTGGAACCATTTTGGTGAAAAGCCACCTATAGCCTAGAATTAAAAACAGCTTCTAGACTCAGTTCCCAAAGTGGCCTTCCCCTTGGGAAGAGAGGGAGAGAGGTCTCCAGCGAAGAAGCACATACATTGAGTGAACTGCATCCCAGTTGGGTTTCACGTGGCTTATCCAGTGATTTCAATGTCTGTGGCCCTTCAGGCATTGATTCACAACAGCTCTCATTATCTATGGCCCTCTGCTGCACCGGCTAGAGATGATGGCAGCTGGAGTCAGACAATACCCAGAGCGCCACAAGTTCCTCATTCTCAAGTTAGAGAATATCAAGTCTCAGGTCTTGTGAAAGCCCTCTGACTGATACCTCTGTGCTGTAGGCATTGTTGAACAACAACTCTCATCA
Source organism: Podarcis gaigeae (assembly GCF_964106915.1). Taxonomy (NCBI): domain Eukaryota; kingdom Metazoa; phylum Chordata; class Lepidosauria; order Squamata; family Lacertidae; genus Podarcis; species Podarcis gaigeae. The sequence goes on from NC_139688.1 coordinate 32,114,658, forward strand.
TTCCTGGTCATTGGCCATGCTGTTGGGGGCTGATGGGAGTTGTAATTCCACAACATCTGGAAGACCACGTGTTAGCCACCCCTGATATATGCCTTTCTGTCTGGTAATCATTTTTTTTAATAGGAGAGCAACCAAAAATCAACAGCAGAACCCACGTGTCCATATGCCAAGTGTCCGTTTGCCCTGTGACTATATCAGCTCAAGTCACTTGTGGAACGATAACATCCCGAGGTATTGCAACAGAATCAGAAGCTTCCCTTATTCAGCTGCTTACATTTGTTCTTGTTTACACTGTGTCTCGTTTTTGATAGGAAGTTTACTTTCTAGCGTTTCTGTTTGGAAATCCAGCAGTGGTGAAGAAAGACACACTGCCCTTTGATTCGTGCCAGCAAGTGCAATGCAGTGGCTAATAAAATAGCTTTCAAGCACTTCTTTTCCAAGCTACAAATACGGTCTTTAATTGCATCTGTGGCAAAGATCCTAGTCATGCCTCAGGCCTATTCATACGGCATGATGTGTATTCCATATACAATGATACAAACAAGATATGTGACATGCCTTCTATAAGGTGAGCAATTCCGTGTTCTAAGTACAACTCAGTGTGCCCATTTAATGCAGAATTCAAGAGGTCATCTATAAGATAGTCATAGCAGGCCTTTGAGTTCCTCATTAAATCAGGTGCTTTCCCTACAGCTTAATCATTTTGAAACCAAAGATAATAATTATGCCATTTCTGTAAGTTTGGCAGCTTCTTTGGTTTGTCAGGTCTGATTAGCTCTTCAACATCACTTGGGCTGTCCCAAAAGATTTCTGGCTCAAACGATCCCATTGGCAACAGTTTTGCTTCGTACTCCTGGCACAGAGGATGGAAACAGAGTTCTGAACTGTATCTGTACAGTTAATTAGGATGGGACACCTTGACTGCAGTCCAGTGGCTTCCTGGTTACATGGTTCCGCATCAACTAGCTCTTGCATTTGCATCAGTGGGCTTTGAACAGAAAAAGGCAATTCTGCACATATCAAGTATTTTCTCCTTGTGGAAGACAACAGGGAGCACCAACTTGCCTGCAGCTCAAGATGACATCCCTTGCTTTGAATTCTGTGTGCAAAGGCCTTGCACTAGTTTCCTAATCAGGCTATTTGAAGGATGTCAAAACTAAGAAGAAGAAGAAGAAGAAAGCAGAAACAAAGTCATGTTCCATAGATGTGTTTTCCACAAGTAGCCAAATTCATAAGCTGAAATTTATTGAATGAATTGGTAATTGGAGACCAGTTTACATAACCATCTTATGACCCTGAATCTCACCTTTGTACCATGCCATTGGTGAGCCAATCATGCTCAGAATTACATTTTAGCTGCCTACCTGTTAGGATTGGTGTGTGTAGGTGTAGAGCTGTAGAAGCTACTGTAAGTGTTTGACAATCAAGAATGAACTCTCTGCCATGTGCATTCCTTGGGCTGGACAACAATCTAGGTTTCCTAATGTTTAACCCATTATGTTTTATTTATTCAGCACTTAATTTTTGTGTGAGAAGTCCTAGCCAGGGATTCATATTCGAAAGAAACAAGACATTTGAAATGGAAACAATAGATCTCTTTATTGTAATCAAATGACTGTCCCTTGCCATTTCTGAGTTATAATACTCACATACTCAGAGAACGCCGGTGTGGCTGTAGTCATTAGAATGCTGGACCAGCACCTGGGAGACATGGGTTCAGATCCCCATTCAGCCATGAAGCTCACTGGGTGACCTTGGGCCAGTCTCACTGCCTCTTAACCTAACCTACCTCACAGGGTTGTTGGGAGGATGAAATGAAATGGGAAGTGGGAGAACCATGCATGACTCCTTGGGAGAAAGAAGGGATACAAATGTAATAAATAAATAAGAAATTAAACCATGTTGGTCCCAATGAAGTCACTAATAATGTAGATTTAAGAATGCTTGAATATGCTGAGCAAGAGTTTCAGATGTTAACATTCAATGCTATTCCCAGCTGTATATGTTCAGCCTCAATTCACTTGCTGCAGTATGAAGCTAATGATAATGTCCTGCCTTAGAAGGCTGGTGAAGGTTTGCCGGGACAATGAATGTAAGACACTGTGAACCCTAGAAATCCCCTTGTGTTATTATCATTAGACTTTAATCCCTTAAAAAGTCTTTTTGGTAGAAAACCCCCTAATGTCAGCTACCTGCAGGTCAGTGATATCTCAACAAGAGCCACACAGCTTCTTTTAAACAACTTCCTTAATCTTGAGCATGGTAGAAAATTACCATGTGATTTTAATTACCCAAATAGATGTAATTTCCAGAAGGACAATATCAATTGTATTGAAAAGCTAGATATAGTCCACTAAGATATCTTGCCTCATTGACAAGACAATGCATAGCTTCTGGAGCCAGCCTGTAGTGCTGACTTAAGTTCCATTAATATTATAAAGGGATTGTCCTCCCTTTAATTGCCAAGCTATTATCATGCCAACACAAGGTCTTGGGGGAATTCTACTCCTTACAACTGTATTTTTTTGCATCTGGCATCATCCAACAAAAGAAAACTGAACTGTAATCAAAAGAAACAGAAAGCCTGTTAATTCTGAAGCAGAAAATAGAGATTAGAAAGCATTTATCAATACAAAGAACACATCTTGTTCACACACAACAGAGTAAAGCTTCCTCAAGAAATCCCCAGTGATATCAGTCAGGAACTTTAGACAGGACTTAGAGAGTCTTGTAGAGAGCCAGTCTGGTCTAATGGTTAGAGCACTGGACTGGGACTTGGGAGTGGGTTCAAATCCCCAATCCCCACTCAGCCACCATGAAACTCTCTGGATGACCTTGGCTCAGTCACTATATATATAAAATGGGGATAGGGAGAATTGTGTTTGCCACCTTGAGCTCCAGTGGGATATAAGTGTTCTAATAATACATTTGGTCTGCCATAGAATTTCCACCCTCCCCTTTTAAACACCCCTGAAATTTCTCCTTTCAAACTGAAACTGCTTAAACCAAGAGATAACGTACGGATTGCCAGCCAAAATGGATTTTTCCCTTATGGTGTAATTTGGATTGTTTAATTGCGGAACAGCCAAATGTGAATTTTGTGACTAGCAGCAGTTACAAATAAAAAAAAAGTATCAGCTGCATATTTTATCCTTTATCTCTCTCCCCCCCCCCCCCCCGCAATCTTCCTTTCTCTCTGCTCCCTCTCCATTTTTCATTTTTACATTCATTTAATGCCGTGTATCCTACTGTGGCTTCGTGCCTCTGGATTTGACCCTGTAGCCCCTTGTGTACAGAAGTAGCTGTGCTCAAATGAGTAGCACATTTCGGTTCACTAGGATGACGCTTGAGAGCCAAGTTGCTTGTCTGCCTAAGTGTTTCCAGGACTCAGTCACCAGTAATTAAAAACAAAAATCTTGAGAGACAGCCAAGGCATTGCATAACTACGACACATGCACTTTTTATTACCCTTCCATAGATTCTTCCCTTGCCAAAGGCATAAAGGAACAATGACATTGGCTCAAGGCCATCTCTAGAAGTATCCCATACATGTCAATGAATGTATCTCACACTTGCATAAAGTGACTTCTCAACTTCCATTCAGCCCTGCCAATTGCAGCATTTCATACCCTTCCATTGATAGTATAATGGATTAGTGTCTCCTGTACTTCCTCTGACTTCTGAGCCATTATGATGTCAATGGAAAAAGTCTTATACAAATTCTCCCACTCAAAGACGACATTTTAACACCCATATTTTAGATTTATATATGCAGTGATGCTAATGCTCTCATCACCCCGATATATTATATTATATTACACACACACATATACACACACACATTCCTTTAGCTATTGACAGTTTGCAACTTATTTTAAGCTGAAACGCAAAACCGTTTTGGGTTACTCAGGAAGCCAGTAAGTAAGTGCACATTCCAGAAGAGCATTCAGTTCCTGGAAAGAACACTCATTCAATTCAATGGGACTTGCATTAGGGACATTGCTGGTGGAACGTGCCCTTTAATAACACGAGTATAATATGATCATTATGTATGGGATTCTGCTCATTGCTCTGGGTCAACCTAGTCAGATGGGCAGGGTGCAAATAAAATTATTATTATTACTATTACTATTATTATTATGTCAACAGTTCAGAGGGCTGCTGGTGATCAATAACCCAAATATTGCCACCTCTGAATCCATTGTCAGGCCAATCCGGTAACAAGACTCTGACACTGGCTTATCAGTCTAGCTGCATTTAGGGTGTGATCCTGTGCCCATGCAGCTGGGAACATACCCCTGAGAAGTGAGTGAGACTAACTACTCAGTAAATATGTGTCTAATTCCACTGAGCACTATTAAGCTCCATTTACGATGATGAATACCATGTAAGCTCCTGATTATTAACTTTTAAATCAATTGGATGTGATCTGAAAAGTAGACGAATCATGTTCTGGATGAATCCTACTACACAACAGGATAACACACTTTTATAGTACTGGATTGTCCCTTAAAACAGTGTGCACTTGTTTTTGAATTACATGCTTAATGGAGTTCACAATAAAAATTTAGGTAGGATGTCATTATAGAGTTGGGTTGATTGTTAGCTTGCCTGAGTCTTCTTTAAAATAAAACAGGAGGGGCTGAATATAGGCCAATGTACAAAGCCAAGCCTGGGTTTGTTTCTATTAGATGGTTCCGTAGAAGCACTGCAAGTAAGACCAGAAATGAACATCACATGATCAAGGTGCATTGCAGGGGTTGGACTAGATCACAGCTTTGTGTGTTTGTGTGTGTGACACATTAGTGTGTAGGTATGTGGGTTAAACCACAGAGCCTAGGACTTGCCGATCAGAAGGTTGGCGGTTCGAATCCCTGCGACGGGGTGAGCTCCCGTTGCTCGGTCTCTGCTCCTGCCAGCTGGCTCCTGCCAGTTCGAAAGCATGTCAAAGTGCAAGTAGATAAATAGGCACCATTCTGGCGGGAAGGTAAACGGCGTTTCTGTGTGCTGCTCTGGTTCGTCAGAAGCGGCTTAGTCATGCTGGCCTCATGACCCGGAAGCTGTATGCCGGCTCCCTTGGCCTACAGAGCGAGATGAGTGCCGCAGCCCCAGAGTCGGCCACGACTAGACCTAATGGTCAGGGGGCCCTTTACCTTTATGTCAAACAAACATTCCCCGTACTCCTCCCCAGGGGCTGGAAAAGGGTTAGTTTAACCTCTGGTTGGCTAGTCAAACTGAATTACTATCATGAAATGATGCTTGTCCAAAAAATGTGTCACCAACTTGAAAAGTTTGGAAAGCTCTGGACTAGATGATCCTCAGAGTCCCTTTGAACTCTACAACTTTGTGATTTTAAGGTGCAAAGACTTCAGTATGGTGAGCAATAGTTCAGATGACATTTGCTGTGGACACTTCCAGGCTTGCTACCTTGGGGTGGAATCCTGACAAATTCAGGACATGCAATTATGGTGGATTATATGTTGCATTTTTACATATAATGAAGCAGAAGTGTTCATTGGATTTAAGTGGGGCAACCCAGTCAGATGGGCGGGATATAAGTAATTAACAACTACTACTAATTAATAATAATTTCTTTATGGGGGGGGAAGTGTTATCTGCCTTGAATATCTATTTTTTAGATAAATAAAATAGTTACTGCTTCTTGATAGCAAATGACTGATGAAAACAAAACCCTGTCATTTCTCTCTCGCTCTTTCTTTCTCTGCGTAGAATCAAAACATATAAAATATTTCCTGGGATGGGGATGCATATTCTCAATCAATAACTAAAACCTCATGTTACACAAAGGAGAGCAAGCCATTTTCTTTTATAATAGATTTCAGAAAGTGACCACACTTTGCATTTCCTGCCTTTATGGCGGTTTTGGGTTTTGAAAGTCCCATCAATACAAAGCAAAGAACAAGTGTAGCACGAACGAACGAGCCTGTACAGGAGAAAGGAAAGACACGAAAACTCACAGCAAGGGAAGAAGCAGACAGATCTATGCCTCAGGTCAGGTTTCAGTCTGACCTCTGTCTCCATGTATGTGGTCATGTTACCCCAAAGTGCTTCAGGCAAGTGGCAATCGAGACGTCGGCAAGGTGGGCCTGTTGGCATCTAAGCCACACGTAAAGCTGAGTGGTAAGCAACAATCTCACCCTGTTCTTAAAAAAAAATTAATTATCTCAAATGATACAAGTTGAAAGGTTTGATTTGAAGCATGGGCGTAGTCAACAGGGGGGACAGGGAGTGGCAGCTGTCCCCCCCCAATCAATACAAATCAATAAAAAGACATAGCAAACTGAGGTTCTGCCCCCCCAAACAAAAGGCCTGTCCCCCCTAACAAGAATCTTGGCTACGCCCATGATTTGAAGTCAACAGGTAATAAAGCCAAAGTTTCCATAAAGCAACAGGGGAAGGGACATAGAGCGTCTGCCTGTCATGAACTGGCAGGACAATGGGGAGGAGAAAATCCCAGTGAGGGGTGTAGCCATGACTGGTACACACCAGGGCAAGCAGGGGGTGGAGAAGGAAAGGTTGGGGGTGTAGAAAGTACTCACAGGGCGACAGAGAAGGGCAAGGGGATGGGGGTCTGTTCACAGGAACCCAAGGAGCAGGACTCAGAGCCAGAGGGTCCCCTGTCTCCATGAACGTGGCAGGCTCTGCGGTGTAGGAAGCAGCAGGAAGTGCACTCTAGGAGGCTGAGTCAGGCTCAGCTCCCTAGCTGGCCAGGTGGGGCTCGCTAGAGGAGGTGTGTGATTCCTCCTCTGGAGGAGGCTTGGAACAGGTGAGGGTCACTTGCCTCATCAAGCCCAGATGCTGCAATCAGCAGGCAAAGTACAGAAGGGAAGCAGAGCTGAGGTGCTGGGTTTGCTCAGTTTGTGGCTTAGACTGTGCTTTTCAGGACTGAACTCCAGGTTCCCTGACCCTGGACCGGATTCAGAGGCAGGAACCTGGCCTGACTGTTGGACTTGCTGTTTTGAACCTGGACTGTGTTTCCTGACATATTGGACTGCCGGGATGTTTGCCCTTGGGACTGTATACACCAGTGGGACTGGTCACCAGGTGTGCCAGGGTTCAGGACAGTGCCTTGCATGCAGAAGGCTGTCAGTTCCATCTCCAGCATCTCCAGGTAAGTGTGGGAGAGAACTCTGCCTGAAATTCTACAGAGCTGCTGCCAGTCAGTGACAATCATGCTGAGCTAGATGGACCAATGGTCAGAGTCAGTAGAGGGTAGATTCCTATATTCCTTTCCAGGAGCCCAATTGGTATCTCCCCAAAAGTGTCAAACACTCTAGCCATATGGCACGCCTCACAAAGTGTGTTTGCCATTCCCAGAAGGCTGCAGCTGGAGGGGTTGGTTCACTCCAATTCCTGAACAACCCACCTGGCTCTTCTGCTAATCTACAGTTGACTTTAGTTGAGATTGCTGCATTGCAGTGTTTCTCAACCTTTTTCCAACCGTGGCCCCCTTCTAACCTTGTTTCCTTCCTACGGGCCCCCTGTCCTACCGGTAGAAAGGTAGCTATTTTGTTTGTAAATAGAACATGTTTTGTTTCTATTTTTTTAATAAATATATAAATTATATAATTTTACCTGTGGCCCCCCCTGGAATATCCTGGGGGTATTATCCTGAGTCATATCCTGGGGCCATATGCCCTCTGGTTGAGAAACTAGATTAGGTAATCCTTGCAGTCCCTTCCGACTCTTCAGTTCTATGATTCTATTCTCCATACCACCAGCATGGCTGTTAGCTCACAGAATTATGAAATTGAAAAGGATATCAAAGGTAAACTACTCCAACCCCCTGTTGATGTAAGAAATCCATTGCTACAGCATCCCTGCTGTGCTTCCATGGGGTATATAAAAAGACCCATTGTTTATGGTCCCATCTACGCTATACATTTAAAGCAGTTTCATACCACTTTGAATAGCTTTCCGCAAAGCATTCTGGGAGCTGTAGTTTGTTAAGGGTGCCAAGAGTTGTTCGGAAGCCCCCAATACCCCTTGCAGAGCTCCGCTACCCAGAATTCCCTGGGAAGAGGGGTGGATTCACTCTGTGAATTATAGCTCTGTGAGGGACACCCAGCAACAAAAGTCATTGATTGTAATTAGGTCCCATTGATTTCAAAGGGAAAGAAGTACTGCAAACGTAGACTGGCTCCAACTCATGTGCTTTAATATTTGAATGATATTTTCAAAAATATAATGAAAGCAAACAAAATCTCTTTCATTAGGAGAGGTTACAAGACTTCTTTCCACATGGATCACACTATTCCTCTATCACTAGCCTACTAAGCCAAAGGCATCTGACCTTTCCAGTGAAAAGGGTTCCCTAAATTGTTTCCTGTTTTGCAAAGTCTGGGCAGGCATTCTTCAGCCAGCAAGCGGTGTGGGGGTGAATGTTGCCAAAGCCGAGGCCTCAGGAGCCGTTTGTACTGGGGAGAAAACAAGGTTTTCTGCTAAGAAAGGGTTGAAAGATCAGGAAATATGGGCAAACTAACAGCTCAAATGAGAATTCTGCTCTAGTACCAAGAGATAAAACACCACTTAGGTATTTGTACTCCATATCAGAGCTGAAAATGGTACCCTGAAGAATGGTTAAATGAATCCTTGCAAAAGCCCCAAACAAAAAACAAACCCTAGTTTCACAATTTAAAAGAGTAATGTTTAGGAAAGAATTGTTTATGCCTTTGGATGGATTTTTCGTCTTCTCTCTGTCCCACCCCTCATAATTTACCCCTTCCTTCTATGTCATCTATGCCCCCTACCCTGGTTTTTTTTCTTTTCCTCACTAGCTGGTAATAACCAACACAGGGATCTAAGTCATAGACAGTTGTGGTCAGTGGCTGTAGGACAGTGGTAGAGCATCTGTTTTGCAGGGAGAAGGTCTCAGGTTCAGGTTCAATCCTCACCATTTCCAGGTCAGGATGGAAAGGACTCCTGTAAAATTCTGGAGAGCTGCTACCAGTCAATGTAGACAATACTGAGCCTGATGGAACAATGTTTTGCTTCGGTATAAGGCAGCTTCCCATGTTCTTATATAATTAGTAAGCACAGGAACCAATGGTCTTCACTGGCATTTCATAGTTTATGAGAACTGTATTCTGCTAAGTAATTTTAAATTTACATATAATGTGTGTGTGTGTGTGTGTGTGTGCGCTTGTGTGTGTGTGTGTGTAATCTGCTCTTCAAAGTGGATCCCGGTAGATTGATCCAACCACCAGAGGCCTCATTCAAATCCTTCTAGGAACAGAACCCCAATGTTATCAGAGGATCAGACTAGTAGTTCCAATTTATTGATTAATCCCAACGGTTTTCAGCATTTACGACACATCGTTAAAAGGAAATCGGAGTTTACGTGATGAGGAAGAAAACCTCATAAAATCACAAGAAACATAAAAAGCAGGGAAATGTAAGGGTTCTTAGGCAAAATAGCCCCTTTATGCAACAATTTATAGCTAATAGACTGTTTACCTTGAGATGGATAGATTTCGAATAAGATAGCCACACTTACCTCGCTTGCAGATGCCCTGTTGATTGAGCCTTTGTCTTGATTTATTTGCACAGCATTTGTGGGAGTGTTAAATGACATCAGTCTTCGCTGTGATTTGATTGTGGGGAGGTTATACAATGTCGTGTCAAGCAATTGTCATCCCACACTTTCCAATACATTTCTCCCATCATTTTGTTTATCTCAGACAGTCCAGTTTTGGGGGAGGAGTGGGTTCATTGCGCAAGAGTGTGTTTTAATGGTGCAACCTGAATAGGGCAATATGTGACTGCATCCATACTGTCCAAAAATAGCAACTGGAAGCCCCCTTAGATCCCATTGACCTGTATGTGAAAAGGAAGACAGATTAAATTCCCATTGATCTCAATGAGTACCAAGATCAGCTAACCAAGTCTAGTGGATAGTTTGCAAAACCCATTTGGCTTTCAAGCCATTTCAAAATGGGATCTGGGCTTCTAAGCAGACCTAGGTAACCATTTGCTCCATGCAGACAGGTAGTTGTCATGAAAAGAGCTGGCTACCTTCTTCCCAAGAGCTACTTGGATTTGCAAAGAGATGTTTCTTGTCTCTCTCCTCTGGTTTTGAAAATGCAGTCAATCAGAATAGGCAGAAAGCACTCTTTAGTGAAAGAGCTGATGAACTATCTGGTTGTAGAAGACTGTGGAAAGGCCATATCTCAAAAGGATCCCACTTGGTCCTTTGCATGCAGAAGGTCCCAGAGTCAATCTCTGACATCTCCTGGAAGGACTGGGGGAAACCCATCTGAAACACTGGAGAGCAGTTTCAAATTTGTGCAGACGGCACTGAGCTACATGGGCCAATGGTCTGAACTGGTACAGGGCAGCTTCCTATGTTTCTAAGAATAAGCAAACAAAGTCTGCACATCTCACATAAATGCAGGGTGAGTCCACAGCTGGGGACACTGTGTGTGTGAGCAACTTCCTACTTACACAGGAAACTGAGCCTACACCAATATAACCCAACAGGCTAGTTGAGACTGGATCCTTTAAGTCAAAGTGGTGTCATCAAACTGTAGAATCCCAGTCATTTTGCATCACAGGCTCTCACTGGACTTGTTGCATGCACGATGCCATCTGCATCTGTTTTGTAGCAGCCATACCTCTTTATCACTTTGTCTCTGTGCAGTGGCATTCTGTGCCGTGCCAGCTTCTGCACTTGGGAGGTGGGTATCTGGAACCAGCTTTGCTTCTTGTCTCGAGGTTCCCACCATACACTTAAGGGAAATGTGAGGTCGGGGTGATGGAAAGGTCACACACACAAAAACATCCTCCTGAGTTTAATGCCTGGGTCAAAGTCTGTGCAAATGAATGAAATGTTTGCTTACAAGGCATGTCATTTCATTGTTAGCAGACGGAGTCTTCCCACTTGATCCTTGCTTCCAAGTTTCAGAGATAAGACTTTCACATTCAAGGATGCGGGTACAAATGAGTGCACATTGACTAAAGACCTAGGCTTAACCCTTCCCTTCAATGTGCCTCCACACATCTTTCTATAAGCAGTGATTTCTAAAAGAAACTATCCTCTTTCCAGTATCCCTTTTTGGAATAAGAGCAGCTCACTCTAACTTCAGGTGCCCATCTTAATCTTTCAGTACGATGAAAACAAAGACAAAAAAATCCAAAATCCTTATTGTAACAGCAAGGAATTGTAAAGGAATATGTGGTTCCCTTCAAAATGACATTTCCTTAGCATACAGCCCTACAATATTCAAGCAAGGTATATTGCAGATACAGCAATTTTAAACAGAAAAACTAAAACAAACCTAATTGTTACGTGCCTATGGATTGCCAGTCTAAACCAATGAGAAACCTGAGTGGTTTTTTTTAAAAAAAAAACCCCTAATATTTATGTGCACATTACATGGAATACTGAATCCTTGCTTTTCCCCGTCTTACTAAAACTCAAAGATCACCCAAATAAACTTGCTGGTATTCATGGCTGTGCTGCCACGTCTTCCATTCATTTGTCTGTGGCACCATTTCCAAGAGATGCCATTTGCAAGCTACCAACATGCTGAGGACACTCGAAACGCAACAAAACAATCCCACTCTCTCCATTCGCAGTGTTTGATATTAGGCCAAGTACAAAAGTGTGCTGCTTATGAGCAGCTGAAGAAAACACAGCAAAATGTTCCCTTTGAGAATGGCAGAGGTGCTTTCGGAGACTAAGAGTACATATGTTCAAAAGTTTTGATATGATGATTTAGTATACTGGGAAAATTAGTAGACTCTCTGAATATGTGGAGCTTCGTTGTAAATGCCTATGGGCCGCGTTCAGTGATGCCTGCTTGCTTGTGCAGTGGAAATAACACTTGTGCAATGGGAGTTCTGGTTCCTCACCTCCCACCTCCAGCCCATCCATACACCCCAAAATTCTGCTCTAGGGGATCCCCCAACCCTCCAGAGCAGGCTTGGGGGAGACTTGAAGGGCTGCACGGGGGAGAGCAGGAACGAAAGGCCTTGCTGCATGAAAAGATGCCCACTTGTGCTGTTTTAGCGTCTAAAATGGTGAAATAGGTGTGGGGGCAAAGCCTCTTTTACCTGAATGCTCTAGTCTAAGTCATATTTCAAGTACAAATATACATTTAGAGGGATTTCTACATAAAAGATCAGGCTGTTGTGTGCCCTTGAATAGGTAAAAAGAAGGCAAAGGACCCCTGGATGGTTAAGTCCAGTCAAAGGCGACTATGGGGTTGCAGCGCTCATCTCGCTTTCAGGCCAAGAGAGCCGGCGTTTGTCCACAGACAGCTTTCCGGATCATGTGGCCATCAGGACTAAACTGCTACTGGCTCATGGAATACCATGACAAGTGCGAGAGCGTATGGAAACACCATTTACCTTCCCTCCACAGCAGTACCTATTTATCTACCTGCACTGGCGTGCTTTTGAACTGCTAGGTTGGCAGGAGCTGGGACAGAGCAACGGGAGCTCACTCTGTCACAGGGATTCGAACCACCGACCTTCCAATCAGCAAGCCCAAGAGGCTCAGTGGTTTAGACCACAGCCCCACCCGCGTCCCTACCGTGCCCTTGAATAGCTCCATATGGAGCGAATTAAGAGTCAAATTATATGTTAAGGTTATGCTTAATCATGAAGCCAGTTTACAATGGGGTTACACTTTTGCCTTCTTGTCTTCTAAAACATTCTGCAAAGATGGAGGATTTAGTTCAGTAGAGCATGTACTACCGTGTTTACGAATAATAGCGGGAATTTTTATTTATTGCATTTTTTACCTTAGCTCTAAGGCAGCATAAATTCTTCCAGGTTTCCACTATTTATCCTTACGACAACCGTATGAGGCAGGTTAGGCTGAGAGGGAATAACTAATATAAGGACTGTGGGCTTCAGGGCTGAGAGGAGATTTGAACCTGGGTCACTCCTGTTCTAATCTATTGTGGTACCCACTACACCACATTTCCAAAAATATTAAAAATACAATAAAATTAATTATAAATTATACAATTGTAATTCTAAAATTCATATAGTCTTAGAATCCCTTGTTCCAATAAAGTTCCATTTTTGAACTGGGGAATAACCATACAAAGTAAAATACTGGTTTAAATGTAATGTTTTAATTTATTTTTTAAACCCTCAAATTAAGTCTTTTCACGTAGAAGAAGTTTAACATAGAATCTACCTGTCAGCTGAGCCGAGTGGGTGCTCATCATTCTATCCATATATTGGTTAAGATAAATCTTTCTGAGTTTTTACACGAAACAAGCTTGCAGCATTTAGTCTAAAAAAGCAAAACGGACTTTGGAGTTTGGTTTCTAGCAAAGAGGGAAGAAGACATTTAGAGCAGACGCAAGAGTGATTCATACTATAAACAAACTGATTAACATATTTCATAAAGGTTGCTGAGAGAGAAAAAGAGGGGGGAAAGATGTAATTGGTATTTTAAACAAAGGACTAACGAACAGAAATGAAATAAATGTCTGAATATTGCTGATGAGAAAAATGTTCCAGTTTTTATGAGGTGCTAAAGGTTGAAAAGACAAAGTACATACACTCCAAATTGGGCACTTGCAGTTTAAAAGAAGCACACACCCATTTAAAAATCTTGGTTCCAGCTTTCTGTCTCCACAGATGACTAAAATAGTTGTTGTTCTGTTATGTCCTCTCCTTGTCCCTAAAGCAGCTGGCAGCACATCATGGCACTGATTCAAACCCAGAACCAGCCCTCGACTTGAGGGGCCAATGCTTCAAGCAACACCAAGCAGCTGGGTCTGGTCTGGTCACCATTTTAACTTCCCACAATGCTCCAATATAGCATTGCTCCAGGGCACTGTGAGAAATAAAAATGGCATCTGACACCCCAAACCGTCTGAAGGCAGTCCTGTATAGGGAAGGTCTTTTATTTAATGTTTAATGTTTTATTATGTTTTTATATTTGTTGGAAGTTGCCCAGAGTGGCTGAGGCAACCCAGTAAGATGTGTGGGGTATAAATAGTGAAATTATCATTATGGAATGGAATGTCCTTATTTTCATTGGAGAAATGTTGGAAGGTATGCAATTAGGTACTGCTATCCAGTGCTGCTTCAGATGAACAGGCATTGGTGATGGTCCCATTCTGGCTCTCACCCCAAAACACACAAGCAGTAGATCTTACTTGCAATTATTCAGTACAGGTACTGAATTATGATACAGGCTGAACAGCAGACACAAAGCTCAGGAACCATGGTTCAGGAGTTCAAGAGCAGGGCAAGAAGTTCAGAAGTTGATATGAACAACAAAGATGTCCCAAAAGGTTTCCATGCCCCACTGACCAAGCTTTTAAATACAAGACTCGCTCGCCTTGCATGAATGTTGGGATTGCAAATGTGCGCTCCTGTGGGGTGCGTCTTCTCCTGCCTACAAATGTGGCATCCGGTTCTAGGCAAAAGACTGTGCCTTCCTTTTTGAACTCCTGTTCAGTCTCTGCCATTTCCAGTTCCACCTTGCCCTCCTAGCTGCTCCAAGCTCTCCTCAGCCTTCACTGAGACTCTGCACTCAGAAAGCATCCCTGCTCCTGCTTCCATAGCAGCTGAAGCTGGGCAGAACGGAGAGATCTGCCTCCCCTCCAATCCAGGTTCCTATCATCCATCTCCCCTTCTGTTTCTTCCTTCTCCTGTGACAAAACCTACCAATCTGAAATCGGTCCTGGTAGCAGTGCAGGCCTCAGGACAAGATCTGAAGAATGCCAGGTACAGATGCTGCTGGCACTGTTCAACCCAGCACATCCTGAGTGGTGATATCAAGAGTAATGCTCATGATAGCCCTTAGTGCATGCAATGACCCATCAACACCCAGATATTTGGATAATGCTTCTTCTTCATGCATGCATGTATTATTGTGATAAGGTTGAAGCTCAGGGCCGGCCCTAGCATTAGACAAAGTGATGCAACCACCTGAGACAGCAAATGTTCAAGTTATTCTGGCTATTCCTCTTGAGTCTCCAGCCATTCTTCTCTGTTGCCACATGGCCTCTTTTGGGCCACCTTCTTCTCAGTAAGATTCGGTGGCTGATCCAGTTCACTTCTGTACATGGCATTGCCATCATGTTCTTCACCTCAGTGAGAAAAATATATTGGGCCAGCCCTACTGAGACTGCTTAGCTCCTCAACGCCAGCTGTTTGGCATCAAACTCAGGTATATTGCAGGAGCATTCAGCTGGAAGAATGGAGGTATGGGAGTGAAGAGCGACAGAGAAGGACATCTCCCAAGGAATCCAGAGATAATTGTGTGACTGATTAATGTGTTTATAACAGGGAGTGGGAAGAAATAGATGAGGCTCTAAGTGCAGAACCAAGAGGAACTCTGGGTGTTAGTAACCTGGGGGTTGTGATATGGAGAACACCATAATTAGTTTTTGATCACATGGTTTTGCGCAGTCAGATATCTTCATGGAAATTCATTTTACATGTCAGCAAAGATTTCTTTGGACAGATGTACTCTGTAAAGCTTTCCTTTTTCTGGGTTCTTCAGTGCTATTTGAATTTTCTGTGCTGATGTTTGAGTACACACGTTTGCTCTGCTGCTCTTTTTTGTTTCTTTGTGAAATATTTTTGAATAAAATACAGTTTTTAAAAACTATATCTGCTTAGCCTTAAGCATGCCATTATACATCTTGTATGAAAGGTGCTATTCTTCCAAATCTTGGCTTGTAAACATTATTTCTGGCTCTGCAACACTCAAACAATATTATTTGTTCTTTTTTTCATCTTTAACTTTCTCATTAAAAAAAAAAAGGCTGAACCTGTTGAACCACCTTTGAAACCAACAGGAATGAAGCATCTTCTCACCTGTGGATGATAACAATGTTGTCACATGAAGGCTGTTTCCAAAGTTCAGGGCTGTATGGAAAAGATCACCCTCAAGGTCTGTGTATCTTGTGGGTCACAAATCAAAACTGGCTTTGGTTGACATCTGCAGAGTCAGCTCTTGTCCTCAAACTGTGTATTCTTTTTCAATACAATTGAACAGGGTGGGGGCACTATCTTTGTATTATCCCAAGTGATCAATCACACTTTTCTGGGGGAAACAACTGTTAAGGTGAAAATGGAACAACACACAAGAGTGTGAGACTCCTCTGTTTGTTTCCTCAAAAGCCAACGATAGAAACTTGTCAACTGAAAGATCTGGGCACAATTCAGTATATAAGTGGACTACTGACAATATGTAGGATTTATCCCATTTTAATATAGATTCTCTTTTTTAAAAAAGAAAAGGTTGCAGATTTAATTATGTTGGACTTGAATGGTATTGCATTAGCTTTGTTATCAGCTCTACTGGTTATACAGGTTGCATCTTATCTTTGCTAAAGATTTGTGTTGGCAGATAGAATTTACAACCTTTGCTTATTTTTCAAAGTTGTACCCCACCTTTCTTCAACATGGAGGTACTCCTATTTAAACTCCCCCAACAGCTATTTGAAGGAAAGTAGCCTGACAGATGGCATGACTAACTTGGTAAACTTCATAGTTCAGCAGAGATTTGAACCCAGATCTCTTGCAATAAATAACATGCAATAAATAATAAAACAGCAGTAATAATAATAATAATAAAATATCCAAAGCTTAGGCTGTACCTGATCTTTACTGTATATGTGTTCTGATTTGTCTGTGGAGAGGTTATACAACAATGGACAGTCATCTGGATTTGCTGGAGGAGTGTTTACATGTCTTCCTGATAATCATCTCTTCCATCTACACATCTGAATGCACTTACCCAACACTTTCCTTTTTAGAAGTAGGACAGAGACCTTTTTAATCCACATCAATTGCACAAACTAGTGGTGGGTCTCAAAATTCAGCAACACACTGTGCGACGCCCAAATTCGGCTCCCCTCCTCCTCTCAGGCTCCATCGTAAATCATATTTGTGGCACCCCAGCAGCGTCACCTAGGCTCTGCACCCAGTGCAACCGAACCAGTTGCACTCTCCTAATCTGCCTCTATACAAACCTAAATCTCCCAATAGGTCCATTATTCCTTCCTGCTAAATACTGACAGCTTGGGGCGGGGAGAGGGAGAGAAGGTTGATAATTGTGGCAGTAGGAGAAGGAATGATGTGGGCTGGTGACAGACCAGAGCCTGAACAGAGGCTCGTGAGGGGCCTTGAGATGCTCTGAGACCTATGAGGAAAGGTAAAAGTAGAGAGTTATGTTTAGCCTGGAGAAGAGATTATTACAAAGTAATATGAGGGCAATCTTCATCTGTTTGAAGGGCTGCCCTATAGCTGGAGCAAATCCAGAGGGCAGGATGTGAACCAACAGGTTCAAATTAAAATGCTAAACTTCAAACTTTGACTGTACTTTCTGAAAAATTTCCTGGCAGTACAGTGGTGCCTCGCAAGACGAAATTAATCCGTTCCGCGAGTCTCTTTGTCTTGCGGTTTTTTCGTCTTGCGAAGCACAGCTATTAGCAGCTTAGCGGCTTAGTGGCTATTAACAGCTTAGAGGCTTTAAGAAAAAGGAAACAAACTCGCAAGAACTCGCAAGACGTTTCGTCTTGCGAAGCAAGCCCATAGGGAAATTCGTCTAGTGAAGCGACGCAAAAACCGAAAAACCCTTTCGTCTTGTGCATTTTTCGTTTTGCGAGGCATTCGTCTTGCGGGGCACCACTGTACGAGCTTTTTGACAGTGAAGGGACCCAGAAGTTGGTGAAGCATATATTTTTAAGTAGAGTCAGGATGTCCACCTAGCAGGGATGCAATAGTAGTGGTTTTCGCTCAATGCTGTGGTGGGGTTAGATGACATTTGAGGTCCCCTCCAACTCCATTGACCTGTGAATCTACGGACCGCAGGGCTAAGATCTGATTGCCTCTGTAGGCTGAACTGTTTTCCCTCCAGAGGGAAAGAATGGTCCTCAAAGGGTGTGTGTGTGTCTTCTGTGCAGAATCATTCTACCCAAATCATCAACATGTCTTTAAGCTCTGAGGATATTTTTAAGAGCCTGTTCGGCATGAATGTTCCTCATAGAAATTTCATCCTGATTCCCTGCCAATCCCAAAGGTCATTTCATCGTGGAGAAATAAGCGTGTCTTAAACTTCTTATCCAAACTGTTACAAACTGCTGCATCTGTCACTTGCCGTATCTGTTGGCACCGCTACAGATAAATGAAGCTTCTTTGCCATGAGATGAGTAAGGAATTGGTTCCAATCTAGCAGACTGGTGTTCTCTCTCCCTCCTTCATGTCTTTCTGTCGAGTGGAATATGATTGGCATAGCAAATCTAGAAGAGGCTTTGGATCTGAATGTTAACTGGGATTGAGACACAGGCAGGCACACACAACCATCCAGGTTGCCTGCAATGCTTTCTCCATTTCTTATGATGAAGATTTGCTTCACTTGTACTCAGTTTGGGGGGGCAGGGTGTAAGACAAGGGTTCCTTTTTAAAACAAGCAAATACACAACTAGCACGTGTAGACGCCTGCCTTGAAAAATCAGTCACATTCGTGTTGTCAGAAGATGAAAACAAGGAAAGCAGCCATACGAGTTACATGATAAAACTACTCTAATGGAATCCTATCATTTCAGTCATAATAATAATAATAATAATAATAATTTTATTATTTATACCCCACCCATCTGACTAGGTTCCTCAGCCACTCCGGGCAGCTTAACAGCACATATAAAAACATCGAAGATTAAAAACTCCCTGATACAGAGCTGCCTTCAGGTGTCTACTGAAAGTTGTGTAGTTCTTTATCTCCTTGACATCTGATGGGAGGGTGTTCCACAGGGAGGGCACTACTGCTGAGAAGGCCCTCTGCCTGGTTCCCTGTAACTTCATTTCTCACAGTGAGGGAACCACCAGAAGGCCCTCAGAGGAGGACCTCAGTGTCCGGGCTGACCAATGGGGATGGAGACGCTCCTTCAGGAATACTAGGCCTAGGCTGTTTAGGGCTTTAAAGGTCAGCACCAACACCTTGAATTTTGACATACCTGAAAAGCATGATTAAAACACATTAAAAGCATGTGCCATCCCCAAAGCACCCTTGGACTCACAGTGCTATAATTTCCAGCAACCTTAACCTACAATTCCCAGGGTTGTTTGGGGAATCCATGTACCATGAAGGTTTTTTTGGGGGGGCCCTTTCCACACACACACACACACACACACACACACACAGAGAGAGAGAGAGAGAGAGAGAGAGAGAGAGAGAGAGAGAGTACACATTTACTTGGCTTGCAGGTATATTGCAGGTAGAGGTCAGTGTTGGCAACTCTCCAGCCTTTCAGCCAGATCTACTGTTTTTTGTCCTCGTACACGGGGGAAATGATTTGGAGTGCTTCAGTATCTTCTCCCTTGAAGTTCCATTATATGTAACGGAATTTGCACACCATTGCTTTGAAACAGAAGCACCTTATGTTTTCAGTCTTCCTAAATGCTTAGCTTTGCCGCATACAAAGCGAGAACTACTTGCTGTTCTCCCTGTACACCTTCTCCAGAGTGACCCTATGAGCCAATCCTCAGTGCCTCTTCTAATCAGCCTAAAGGGTCAAAAGATGATGTTTCAGTAGTTGAAAAGCTTCCTTTTTCTGCTAATTGGCAGCTCTCAGATGTTGGAGGCAGGGAAATAGTAGTAATAGTTAACAGGTCTTCAAACACACACACATCCTGGCAAAGCCCCAGACCACTGCACCTTTGTTGGGGACGTAACAGGATCTGACACTGTGCAGAATTGCACTTGGAATAAACCAAAGTATGTGCTGAATTTTGTGCAAAAGAGCTTTGTTTTCCTAGCTTAGTATGAAGCCTGAGTTGTGGGGGGAGTTTACACTATAACAAACTTTCCCCTTTCTTGTTAAATGGGGAAGGCAGATTTCACTTGTGCTTCCCTCTATAGATTCAATACAATATTCCCTCCATTGAAATGAATGGGGCCTGCACCCATGAAGAGTTCCATGTGAACAGCACGATATACATAGTGCTCTGAAGTTTACAGTTTTCAGAAAATGCAGCATAAATACAAGGATCTGCCAAAGAAAAGCACCATCTCATTAATCCTTAACCTCATTGATTTGACTCAAATAATAGCAGAGTGAGGATTGGATTTAGGGTGTCTCTCTCGTTTCTCTCTCTCTCTCTCTCTCTCTCTCTCTCTCTCTCTCTCTCTCTCTCTCTGACTGGCTTCAGACAAACCTTTGGACGCCGCTTCCTCTCCCTCAAACACAGAGCTGTGTGCAAATGTGCAGAGTAGCACTCTGCAAATATTTAGCTTCTTTTTGATACCAGTGTCAAAACACTTATGTGCAATTCCAAAAAAACTCTGCATAACTTACCATGTTTAACCATACATTGTAGATCTGCCCCCCCCCCTCCCACTGCATTGGAAGTGTAGATCTTCTGGGAGGCCAGCTTGCATTGAAAGCATTCATTTATGTTCGAGTCCTGCCCTTCCCTTCCAATCCCTTCATATAAAAATGAACCTTCTCTTCCACGTAATCTCAGGAGGCAACCAAAAGTTAATAGGAATGGATTTGTTTGCCTAAAAATAGACTAGTGAGCCAAGTTTGCTACCCACCCCCCACAAACAACAACATCTTGCACATTCTGTACATAGTTACACTACCCACTTTTATAGCATTTTAATTGTAATGATTTCCTACAAAGGCTTCTAAGAGTGTTAGTTTGTTGAGGCTTCCTAGAATTCTCAGGGGTTCCAGTTTGTATTTTGTGCTTGTTTTATGAATGTACTTTTATTGTTGATTTCATGCTTTTCACCACCATTATGCATATGTGTGTGTGTGTGTGTGTGAGAGAGAGACATTATATATATATAAGATTTTAATTAAAGGGCGGGTGCCATGCTGTTTTTATTGTAATTATTTGTATCTTTAAAACAGATTTCATACATATATTTCGTTTCAGTTCTATCAATGTTGAGTTGTTTTTTTCTGTGTTTTTAGCAATTCTTGTTTTTACCCGTCAGTCGCCTTGAGCCCCATCAGGTGAAAAGGTGGGGTCTCTACGTATGTATGTATGTATGTATGAATAAATAAATAAATAAATAAATAAATAAATAAATAAATAAAATAAGTAAATAAAATGGAGGTGACGGCAATTACTAGGAAGAATACTGGAGTACTTCAAAAGGACAATATCCTGGACACTGAGGGCTGGTATGGTGTGTTGGTTAAACTGTTGAACTAAGATCTAAGAGACCAAGGTTCGAATCCCCACTTGGCCACTGGATGACCTTGGGCAAGTCACTGCCTTAATTCAGCCTAATCTACCTACGGCATTGTTGCTGGGATTAATTGAGGAAGGGAAGAACTATGTACAGTGGTACCTTGGGTTAAGTACTTAATTCGTTCCAGAGGTTCTTAACCTGAAGCACTATTTCTGGGTTAGAAGAGTCTGTAACCTGAAGTGTATGTAATCCGAGGTACCACTGTTCATCACCTCTTGCTCCTTAGAGAAAAAGCTGGTATATAACAGCAATAATTAAAATAATAGCACATTATTATCATATAGGGTAGCATCCCCACCATCCCTTACTTATGATTGCGTGCAGGGACATATAATGAGTTTCTTATTTAGGCTGCTCCTACAGCTGTGCATCAAATAAACTGAGAAGAAGGAACCACATCCAGCCTCACAATTAAACTAGTCATTTAGGAGTGTGGATGATAGGTCAGTTGTAGACCTTCTACTTTTTGAGCAGAAGATCCAATTACACTTCCTGGCCTTTCCAGTAAAACAGGGTTATGTAGCAAGTGATTAACCTAGAACCCTAGAGAGTCTTAGAGAAAATCTTATTGATTCTTACATGCCCTTGGGGAGTTTGGCAGGGGTGGCCACCCTGCCAGAACTTTGGCATTGGCCATTTTGTGGAAGGTGGAGATGACCAAAGGGACTGACATCATCATTCTGAAGCAACTTCTTCAAAGCAGCTCCTTGGTTTACTAGAGAGCAAAGGATAATGAAGAAGACTGGGAGATGTGTGAACCAGAAATATATTTGGAAGCAGAAAAAGCTGGAAATAAGGGAGAGCTCATTGTTGAGCCAACTCTGTCAGTGATGGTTGCAAAGATGCAAGACTTCACCACCACAGCTGCAACCTCAGTGTTGTCCTTCAGAGCTTTTCTGGTTGGCTCAGGGCCAACTTGATACACATGGAGATAGCGTCTGGAAATCTGCTATGACATGTTTGCTAGGCTTTGTGAGGACAGCGTTGGTTAGACGTCAACGAGTCAATCCAGAGAAATGACCAGTCTACCATCTAGTGTGGCTTTGTAGAATGAGTTTCAACTGTTGCCATCCAAGGAGATCAAAAAGGCACTTGGAGGGGTCTTGGCTGTTAATCTGTCTTCCAAGGAAACTCTGGGAATTATGGCTATGGAAAGGGAATAACAACTCTTGGCATCCTTAACCAACTACAGCTCCCAGCATCCTTTGGGGGAAGCCTGTTTAAAGTGGTATCACAGTGCTTTAAGTGTATGGAATGAACGTGGGCCAAGAATCTGTTCCCCCAGCTATTTCTGTTCCCACCTTTCCCCTTTTTAAAGCCACAGGACTCCAGCTGTGGACCTTGGCAGACCCTCTCCTCAGTTAGTGGCGACAGGGAATAGAAGCCTAACGGTAACAAATCCACTCTACTAATAGTAGACTCCCCTCCCTTTCCCCCCGATTCCTAGGAGACAGATATGGTTACGTAAGGTCTGTGACACGAGGCCCCTCTGAGGCTCTTTTAAAACAAGGGAACGACAAATTGCCTTTTTCTCTGCTTCCACGTGGACTTCAGCTGTCATTATTTCCGAAATAAGTTTTAATTAAAGCTGCCCTCCGTACAATGTGCTACACTTCAGCTGTGTAGCAAATAACACATTAATTTCCCCTGACTCCTAGTAATCTTACTCTGTTTTATCCTGTTAACATCTTGTTCTGGCAAACACCGGTGGGAAATAACAGGTGCTAGCAGAGAAGCAATACAGAAGAGGGTTAGTGGGAGTTAATGAAAGTAATCGCCTTATTTTCCACTTTTAAAATATTTGGGTTTTTCTTGGAAAACTTTCTGTCTTGGATCGTGACGGACCCCTCTCCATACAGCTAAGTTCTGCATGAAGTAATTCAGAGCTACGCCAAAGAGGGGTGTTTTCGACTGGAATGTCTTCTTCCTCACAGAGGCTCCATGTCATCAGCAGCTGCATGATGGGCAGAATAACCACGGCCACAGCTTTTCCTGCTGTAGAGATTTCAGAAGCAGCACAGGTTGAATTTCTGCCTGTCACACAGCTGAGAAATATCAGAAAGTCTCTGTCAGGAAAAAGAAATGGCAGCAACTGACTAGGTTGAGGGCTGAAGCTAAGCAAATCAGGGCCTTGTCATTACTTGGATGGGAGACCACTTGAAATCCGTTAAAGGAAGTAAATATAAGATACATTATGCAGAGGCTGAGTAGAAAAGACGAGTGTCTTCTTATTTTGAAGGTGTTCTAGCTTCCTCACAGGGCTGGCCCAATACATTTTGCTGTCCAAGGTGAAGATGTACAGAAACCTATCCAACAGGTAGTTGAATCTTATATATGAGGACAACATGTGAGCTTAAATGGTGCAGGACAGTCTAGGTGACACACAGAGCTCTGTCCTCCACACCTTACTGTCACACCTGCTACCTGAGGCAGCCACCTTCTTCTGCCTGATTGTAGGCGTGGTTCCACAAGTTCTTCACATCATGTTCAACCAAGGAGTCCAAATTATTGTTTTGTTTTTCTTTGTTTTGTTTCAGCAAGAAATAGCTGACCTTGGATGATGATGATGATGATGATGATGATGATGGAGGAGGAGAATGAGATTTTAGGGATCATGTTTCTTAGGATGTCTCACCTTAGACACGGAAACTTACATTTGCTATTCCATAGCGATGATTAAGACATGGAACTGCCTTATACCAAGGCAATCCAGTGTCCCATTCAGTCCAATATTGTCTATTCCAGGGATGGGAAACTTGTGGTCTCCAGATGTTGCTGGAATACAACTCCCATCAGCACCAGCCAGCATGGTCAAGTGTCAAGGATGACTGGAGTTGTGGAGATGTAGTCTAACATCTGTAGGGTTCCCCACCTGTAGGGCATTCTGTTTTCAAACACCAACTAGTCTCCCTTTCTATTCTAGGCATTTGGTCAACACGTGACAAGGGTATATCACACAAGCTGGCCTTCCTCTCTTCCGTCTGTAGATTTGCTGCTGTTGACCTTGATACATCATGCCAAAGGTGAGAAAAGGCTCTACAGGTACAACCAGATTTATTGATTGCACACATACGTAGTTAGAATCACAGAATTGCAGAGTTGGAAGGGACTATGAAGGTCATCTAGCTGCCATATGCAAGTGCTCTTTCTTGCCATGGGCCTAACGTACAGAGGGGAAAGCCAGAGCCAATTGGATGGAGGAGATGGGTGGCCAAAAATGAAATTTGTATTCAGTTTGGTTGGCTGCACTTGGTGTAGCAAGATCTGAAGTTGCGCCAAAGGCTGTAACAATAGAGATGCATCAGTGCTTCACACTTGAAAATATGTCTGCCATTGTTCACTTTTGCCTGTAGCATGTCATGCAGTCACATCAACGTTTGCTGCTTGTTGTGTTTAACTTGGAAAAACAGTCGCACTTAGCGTTAACCAGGTCTTCCCAACTAGCTTGTTTCAGGATTCAAGCTTCCTTTCCCCCCTTCCTTCCTTTCTTTAACGTTTACCCTGAAGCATAGCAATTGTACTCCCATTGGACCTCCTCATTTGCAGAGCACATGCTCAGTGATGCTGTTACTTTATGAAAAGCAGTTGTGACCACTGATATGCTCCCCAACACGTGAACCAAATGTCCCTAGGCAAATTTGCTTGGAAATAAGTCTCTTTGTTTTCAGCAGGACTTATTCTGAAATAATGGTGCCTATGGTGGTAGCTCTAGACTCTTGGGGGGCCCTTGGGCATGGTATCTTCAGTTGATCCCCATAGCTTGGAAAAGCAGGACATGCAGTCTGAGGCTGCATCTGATCTCCTCGGATATTCACTGCAAAGTTCAAATAGTAGCACTGTTAGGGTGTTGAGCCATCTGCTGGTTTTTGGGACCCTGGCATAGTGAAGTTGAGTGGGTGAGTTGGGTGAAGAAGGCTTTCACAAGTTAAGAATGCTAACGATCTGGATCAGATTATGTACATTAATAAAGTTATGGCCTCTGGTTCAAACCATTTACTGTGCCTTCGCTCCAGGGATGTGGGGGTAAAGACTCCACCAAGTGGCAATTAAAAGATGCATCATTTAAATGTGGTGAAGGATTTAGCCTTTGGTATGCTCTCATACCAAACACCCACATGGGTGGCGCTGTGGGTAAAACCTCAGCGCCTAGGACTTGCTGATCGTCAGGTCGGCGGTTCGAATCCCCGCAGCGAGGTGCGCTCCCATTGCTCAGTCCCAGCGCCTGCCAACCTAGTAGTTCGAAAGCACCCCCGGGTGCAAGTAGATAAATAGGGACCGCTTACTAGCGGGAAGGTAAACGGCGTTTCTGTGTGCTGCGCTGGCTCGCCAGATGCAGCTTGTCACGCTGGCCACGTGACCCGGAAGTATCTTTGAACAGCGCTGGCCCCCGGCCTCTTAAGCGAGATGGGCGCGCAACCCCAGAGTCGGACACGACTGGCCCGTATGGGCAGGGGTACCTTTACCTTTACTTTATGCTCCCATTGCCTTTAAGTAGAGGAGCTGAATGCAAGTGTGAGCTACTCACTGACTACAGAACAGATGTTTCAATGTTCAGACTAACAGCAAGCTACCAGCAGGTGCCTGGTTTTGTTTTTTGCTGAAGAGTCATTGTGCCAAGGGATGCTGTAGGCCTCTTTACAATGACAAACAGTCCACACCTTTTGCAAGAGGCAAAATTGTTAGCAGAAACAACAGAACTACCTCTTGCAGTAGTTTTACTTTCTCATCTGTAAATACAAGGCTGCTGAATTGACTGGAAAGATCTGTGGTGGTATATTTCTCTGTTGCCTATCTCAGTGTGGTGCCCATCAGACACAGTCAGCATAGCCAATGGTCAGGGATTATTGGTTTTGTGATCCAACAACATCAACTACCCTGCCTATTATAAGGGTAGTTTTTAATGTTTGATGTTTTATTGTGTTTTTAATATTCTGTTGGGAACCACCCAGAGTGGCTAGGGCAACCCAGCCAGATGGGTGGCATACAAATAATAATAATAATAATAATAATAATAATAATAATAATAAACAAACATGTAATAAAGTGGAATGCAACACTTTGTTTAATGAGGAATGTATATCAAAATATTTGATGTATACCTGCCAATTTCAAAAATCCAAGAGGGTATTTACAGCGCAGTTCTCTGAATATTAACTCAAAAGTGAGTCCAAGGGGACTTACTTCCAGGTAAGTTGGTACAAGATAGCAGCTTTAGTCTATCACGTCTTTCCTCTCCTTGACATCCCTACTGTAAATACTGCCCAGAAAGCAACAGAAACACTGCCAGATTCTGTCTGGATAAAAAAGAAATTTCTCATATTTTGGATTTATTCATCAGTTCTGCATTACTCTACATCATTTCAAAATCTGTTCAGTTTGCATAGATAGCATGTTCTTAAATTGTACATATTTTCCCTATTAAATTCAGTATATATACCTCTACCATAGGTGATTGTATTTATTTTCTGTATTGCACGATTGCTTCACAATACTAGAAATGCAAGGAACTGTTATTGTAGTATGTCGTCACTGATGAGATTATTTTTGTTAGGTGTTTAATGAAATTACAATTTTAGTAGTTACTGGAGGAGGGTTACATAGGCAATGGCTGATGTCGATGGTGGTGATTGACATTTGTTTTCTTAAGGACAACATAGTTCAGGGTTTTTGTTTGTTTGCTTTTGTGCAATTCGCCTGATACCATACATTCAGCTCAAGCAGCCGTCTGAAACAAATATCAGATAGGGTTGCCATAATTCAAACAGTGAAAATCGGGACAGAGCTTTTTTCTCTTTTTTGCCCTCCAGATTTTTTTTTATTTTTGGCCAAAGTTGTTGGGCTTTTTTGAACTATTTTATAGAAAACAGACAAAAACGGCACTGCCAACCTGGGCTACCATACGTCCGGATCCCCTCCCCCTGGATATTTGCCCAATTTCGGCCAGGACACTGCTACCAACTGCAGTGTTACGGATATGACCCAGAAATTCCAGACGTATGGCAACCCTATATAAGAAAACAGTTTTCTGCCCTAAAGCTTTAGCCAATGTGGTGCCCTCTGGATGTTATTGAACTACAGCTCCCATCATCCTTGTGCACTGGCAATACTGGATGGGGCTGATGGGAATTGTAGTTCAACAATATCTGGAGGTCACCATGTTGGGTATCCCTGGTGCATTGTATATTACTATTTCATGGCCAGATTTATTGTTTTCTTACTGACTACATTGACAATACTCTCTATCCTGCTGATACAAGTGGGTGAGCTATGCATGGCTTGCATTGGATTGGCCAGGAAACAAGCTGTTGCTCCCTAATTCAGATGTGTGAGCAATTTGGCCTGGCCAAAAGCTCCCAGAGACCTCAAACACCATCCCATCCTGATCTCCCAAGCCCCCTTTACCTGGCTGCTGCAGTAAACAACAAAGAGGGGAGGTCTCTCTCTACCTCTTCCACCTGGTGCCTGATACGCTGCAGAACGGTGTGCCAAGAGAACCAAAGGTTCTTGTCACCCCTGGGAAATGTAGTTTTCCTCAAGCACTATGGTGTCCTTCTGCCTTGGCATGCTGTCCTAAATGGAGAGGGAGAGACTTCTGTCTTTCTTTTCCTCACAGATGCTTGTCACCAGCAGCCAAACCAGCCAGGTACCGTAAGTGGGAGATAAGAGAATGAATGGTTTGGAGCAGGGGTCAGCAAACCTTTTCAGCAGGGGGCCGGTTCACTGTCCTTCAGACCTTGTGGGGGGGCGGACTATATTTTTTGGGGGAAAATGAACAAATTCCTATGCCCCACAAATAAACCAGAGAAGCATTTTAAATAAAAGCACACTTTCTACTCCTGTAAAAACACCAGGCAGGCCCCACAAATAACCCAGAGATGCATTTTAAATAAAAGGACACATTCTACTCATGTAAAAACCCATGGATTCCCGGACCATCCGTGGGCCACATTTAGAAGGTGATTGGGCCGGATCTGGGCCTTAGTTTGCCTACCCATGGTTTGGAGGGAAGGAGGGTTGGGAATTACTAGTTGGGAAGCGGCTTGGATAAGAATTATCACAATTTAATCCAAGATTTGGAGGTCCCAATATTCGCCATTTCTGTTGAATAAACATTATAACCCCCCAACCCCCTCCCTATATCCAGGCTAAGGAAGTACAAATTTTGCCAATATCTTAATTCACTTCCAATGTAAACATATGGTCTGTACCTTCTTCATGGCCTTGCCAAACGCTTATCTTCTACCTTTCATCTGTCCCCATATCCCTAGTGCAGACTACCACGCTCTCTCAACACATTACCTTTATTCACTTCCAAGGTCTCCCACCTCATTCTTCCTAACTTCCTCTTATTCTTAGAGCATTCGTCCAGTGCCCTTTTCACGCTAGTACCCTTTCAAGTGTTCACATCCACGTTCCTACTAAAACAGCAGCAATGCAACACCCCCAGTGCTTCAGTTCCATCTTGGTTTCTAAAACTGTAAAACTGGACATGAATGGCATTTATAGTAAGTTCAGGGTCAAACAGCACATTACGGGGGAGAACTGTGATCGTATCATGCCAGGAGGAAAAAATGCAAAGGTATATCTTTTTACCCAGGCTTTTTTGGATAGGGGGTGTTAATAGTTGCTTATTTCCTGCAGATAATTTTATTCACTGGTTGCGGTTTTAACTGCACAACTATATTTTGATTTTTTTTGTGATGTAATCTGCGCCGGGGCCTTTTTATGCATGTGAGGTGATAAATGTGCTAAATAAATGAAAAGTAAATAAATAATAGTGCCTGACCATTTTGAAATTTTCCTGCTGGAAAATTCAGTGTCCTGGTTTCACAGTGGTCAATCCATAGAAAACCTACAAGGAGAATCTGAGTGCGACAGGGCTCCCCCTACTTGTGATTGATAACTGATATTCACAGGCATAATGCTTCAGATATTGGGAAATAGTGCACAGCCATCCTGGCTAGCATAGAAACAGCATATCAGTAGCGTCTAGCTGGATTGATTTGCATTAGGGAATTGGTAGTTAACCCTCCATGCATCTTAGACCAAAACCAAATTGCCTCCAGTTTTGCTTCCAAATAAATAAACAAAGATGTTGGAAGATATAATAATGGATATTCTAAACCACATCTGTTCCAGCCCTCGCTGAATAATCTGCTCTCTCTCTCTCTCTCTCCCTTTCATGCATCTGTTGATCACTGTTTTCTCAAGTTAGTGAGGTATAACTGTTTTCAACTGTGTAAACCAGCCTTCTCCAACCTAGAGATATTTTGAACCCCCATGATTCCTGACCACTGTCCATGCTGGCTGAGTCTGATTGGAGTTGTAGTAGAGCAAAACCTGGAGGGCATCAAGTTGGGTAAGCATCATGGTGCAAAGCATCACGATGGTACTGTACAAGTAAAGAGATGGGCAAGAAGAAAGACAGACTAAACTCAAGCATTCAATTTCTTACCAGACCAGCTAAGTGGTAACTGAGTTTCTTAACTGTGAGAAATGAATGCTCTTATCTGTTAATATTGTGTGTACAATTGAAGCCATCTATAAAAGTGCTACCTAGCACCAAATGTGGAGGAACCTAACCAAGCCTGCTTCAGGTCTGAAATAAGCCCAAGGGCAGTAGTGGCTTGTGCTGCATATATTTTAAAACATGCAAGTCAAAAGGTAAGACTAGAGCCGCTGCACCCCATTTGTTGCTACACAAGAGAGAAATGCCACTTTCTGCAACTCCTGAGCAGCGTACGATTGTGTGAACGTAGCGATATAAGCTTGAGTTTGCTCTGTTGGCCCATGCCTATGTGCAGCAGAGCACAGGCGCGAACTCTTAGGCAGCTAAAGGCACGCTAGCTAGTCTACATTCTGATCTCAGTCCCTGGGGCTGGCAATCTCTGTGAATGACACTCTGTGTTTATTTGAAAGCAGCACTCGGTAAATATTGAATTGTGCTAGTCTATCATCAACACAGGTGTTGTTTTTTCTGTAAATACCAAAACGCTGCAGTGACTGCTTACTCTTTCGTATGACTCACTCTTTGCAAGCCGTCCCAAGGTGCTTCTTCAGCAAACTCTGAATCATAGCTAGGAAACATGTGAAATGGCTCCATGCTAGAAGAGTCTTGGAGATGCGAGGAGATTCACTGAAGAAAAGGGAAGGAAGGATTCAAGTCCATAGCATCAGGCATTTTGGAAAAAGAGGCAGTGGCAAGTGACATGAACACTGTCTTTTTCTTAGAAGGTGGAAGCTGCCCACCCACAACTCTTCTTCAGCAAGGTGTGGTTTTATAAAACACTGCCAGAGTTTTAGAAACACACCATTCCTAATAAAATAGGAGGATGATTTACTTTCTGGAAGCTCGACTTTCTCCACTAGCGCCAACCCTGTGTGATGATTTTTGGCTTTTTTACTTACTAGCTGAAGCCCAGATTCATAAAATGTCTGAAGCAACCAAATGGTTCTAAATAACACCACCTGCCTCTATGTCCCAGTTTCAGAAGTTTGTCCCCAGGCTAGGTTTGCAGAGGAATCTCCACCATGTTAACTCAGAAAGAAGTCGCACTGTGTTCAGTGCCTTATTCCCAGGTGTACGCAGCCCAAATTAGAAGAGTAAATAACAAATATATTCATCTTCATTGCACAACAATCCATGGCGTTTTTCTTTACTTAGTGATGGGTACTGCTGAATGACAACTCCCATCACCCTTATGACTGGTCGTACTGGAGTTGATGGGAATTGGCTGGGGTTGATGGGAGTTGGAGGCCATAGGTTCCTCACCCTGGACTTACAGGCTAAGGACTAACCTATGAATACCTTCAACCTAGATCTAAGTTGATCCACTGCTACTCAAAGATTCTTGCATTCTAACTATCACTCACCCCACCCAGCTCCATCAAGCGTGCAGCAGTACAGACCTCTGTGATTCATTCAAATAATCCCTCAGCACAGGTCAAAGAGCCCTTTAACCCGGTTTGTCCTGGAAACACAATCACTGGGTTTGTTTGTCCGCAGAACCTCTGCAACACACTTCTTTCTTTTCTAGATAACTCTCCCACACAACACAGCAAATGACTTAATCTTATATTTGGACATATTTCTTAACAAGCCTTGTTGTAGTATCCACCAAGGGAGGATAAGGGATGAGGGAGAAATTGGATTTGGTTCACACCTAAAGATGAATCTGCACTTTCTGAAACAATAGGAGAACCAAAACACAACCATCCACCCAAATTTGTGCTCATCCAAATTTTGCAATGCAATTCTCCAATGTTTACAAAAATGCATATATTAAGGGAAAGTGTGCATAAACATGAATATATTAGTGAGAACAAAATATAAATATGCGTTATATTAGGAAAATTGCTGGCAAAATTCTGTACCTTAGTCAAAATGGCGTACATAAATGTGCCTATTAGGAAAAGTTGACATAAAATGCTGATGAATTTTTAGGAGGACTTTTTTTTAATTCTGCAAATTGCTGCAGAAATGTGGAGAACTGAATTTAAGATTGGAAAAATAATAAATGGACAATACTGAAATTGACTGATCCATCCACCGCAGTCTTCTGTCAAGGATCTGTTGAAACAGCTAGCTACCGACAAATATTTGTACCACAATTAAGCAGCAATTTCGCTTTCTTGCATCCTGTAGTCTATGCCCCGCATTCACCCACTGTGGCAAGTGTGATACTTCTTGTGGCTTCCTCAAGAAGTCTGCTGCTCAAGAAGTCTGTGCAGAAAGCAATAACCTGAGCAGGACTTTCCTTCAAGACCATTGTTCAAGGACAATAGGTGCAGGGCAAAGGACTAGCTCAGTGGTCCCACCTGTGTAGTAAATTCATGCGCAAGATACCAGAGCAGCATGAGGAAGAACCATAGGGAAGCAGATCTCACACCACTAAAATTATGATTAGATTTTAGTTTTCGGAGAAACTATGTGTCAGGGGTTCAGGAGCAGAGACACAGGAGATGGAGCAAATGGAGAGTGAGGAGGAATCCGAGGGGGGTGTAGGCAGTGACAGTGGTCAGAGAGATTCCACGAGTCTCTCCAGCGAATCGGAAGATTCACTGAAAGGAGCGCCGATGGCCAGGGCAAGGGGGGTGCCAAGGGGGAAACCCCAGAAGGAAGGGGCCAGCGGGGACTCCCTGAGCAGCAGTTGGAAATCAGGACCAGCTTCCCCACCAGAGCGCAGTGGGGGGGAGGAGTCCCAGGCATCGGGACCAGTGTTCTCACCACCAGAGAGAGGAGATGAGTCAGGATTGACCACGCCTCCATCGGAGAGCGGGGAAACGGTCAAGAGGAAAGTCACAGGCTGGGCGCGCGCGCCAAGTTCAAATGTACAGGCGAGCGGCACAGCAGGTAGCCCGGATAGGGAGCCAGGTCCTAAAGCCCGCCGGAAGGAAGGGCAAGACTCAGGGGGGGTCAGCGTCAGAAGAGTCCAGGAAGGAGGAAACCCCAGGGGGCAGAAGGACCCAGAGGAGGAAGGAACAGCGCAGGAGGTGGAGCCGGGCTAGGATCTTAAACTGGTGCGGAAGGGATAGTGACTCAGAGGGGACTTCGCCGATCTAGAGTCAAGACGTAGGGCTGCACGCTCTGGGGTTTGAAATGGAAACTAAACTTCAATAAAGACTTTTGTACATTACATCAACCGGGCGTTGGTCCTCTGTGAGCTGGGACCTAGAGGCAGCTCTGACACTATGCCTGTAATATTATCACACAGTTACATCAAGGAGTTGGGGCTGTTAAAGAAAAAAAGTGTGGTTACAAAGAAGGTGAATATCATTTGTAGAAAACTGTACTCATAATGTGAAAATATTTATTACCTATAGCCATAATTTCATAAAATCAATGAACATGTCATGTGATACAGTATGTGCAAGATGGATTTGCCTTTGAGTCATGGATATCTGAAGTAGCCATTGCATCAGATATAGGTGTACATTTGTTTGTAGCTTACAAGAGAATTATAATTCTGACACTATAGTTAACATCACTGGACATGATGAACTGTACATCCTTAGGTTTGGAGACAGACATATCTATTGTGAACCACCCTGGTTCTTTGGATGAAGGGCAGTATACAAATTTTAATAATAATAATAATAATAATAATAATAATAATAATAATAATAATAATATCATTTCTTAGCCTAATGATGAATGTTATGTTAAGTGGCGTTAGTTTGCTAACATTTACAGAACATTAAGAGTATTTTTCACGTACTGTACATTGTCTTTGCCAGCAATATACTGCTTCTGTGTTCTTCAATTACACACAGACGAAATCTACCAAATCCTATAATGTACTCAAACTGTATCTAATGTACTTACATCCATGCACAATACCGTGCACAACAGAAAGATTTCATGTTGTTTGCATTTCATAAGGATGAACAAATCAATAGGAAAAGAGATTTGATAAATCATTAGCAAAGTATGAGATAGATTAGAAGGTGCGAGGGCATTAATAAATCATGCATTTCAAGCAAGTTGCTCTTCTTGGTGGAATGCCTGAAAGCAAAGCATGCAAGGATGAAACTCAAACTAAAAGGGGAATGGGTTGAAAATCACAGTGGCTTCCCCCAAAAGCAGTTTGCTATAGATGTATAAGTTTATACGTAACATAGAAATTGTTGGCTGGGCTGGCCTTGACCATAAGACAGCGGCACTTATATTGCACAAAACAAGCTGCTTTGCAGTTTTCCAAGCTGTTAATACATTTTTCCAGGGAGCCATGGGTGGGAAGTAAGGTACTGAGCACAAAATCATCACAGCAGAAATTCTTGGAATTGAGAACACAAAAAAGGCAGCAATATCATCAGTTGTTTTGCAATTATAAAGGAAACAAGCCAGTGACACAATTATGATGGCCATAACTGTGAGTCTTCCGAATCCAGTGTCTCTGCTGCGCATGCAGTAACAGGACCCTTAGAGGCAGCTTCTAAACTTGCTCCCCATTTGTTCACATGAGCATTCTGAAATACAAGATACGAAACCTCCCCAAGGTCAATGGACGCACACATGAGCCCATCTGATTGGGGTGACCAGTTGATTCATGGACTACTTTTATAAACACAATAAATAAATAAATAAATACTTAGTAAGAATTAATTGTAATTAGTGAATTTCAGTCCCCTTTCTTGGTACAGGCACTGCCAAAGTGGTCAAAAGCTTTCAAAAGAGGGTTTTGATCCCAAACGCTGACTTTTGCACCAGCCAGTCTTCCTTGAAACCTCGCTTTGCTAAATCTTTGGTGGAAATGTGGTTTATCAGGCATGTGGCTTGGTTACGATGCGGCACACCTACTGCTTCATAGGCTAATAAGCAAGACTGCTCGGAAGTTTGATATATTATGAAGATTTAACGTGGAGAAATTTTTGGCTTGGTTTCAACCACTGCATTTCTTTCCCAGATATGCTCTTACATGTTTAGATGTACACTTAAAATATTAAAGTATGGATGTGGCAAACAGACAAATGTATCGTACAAATAACACCTGTCGGAGAGACAGGATTGGCTGAGTCTCCATGTTGAGTCAATGCTCAGCGACAAACCCAGGGTTTCGTCTTGTATTATGTGTAATGGTTCTCCAGCTCAGATGCATGTTAGCAATGCTTCTTTTATTCTAACACTATAGTGTGGGCCCATATTTGCGATGGAAATATTTTGAAGTTTGATCATGTGGAACGAAACAGCCTATTATGTAATGTGCTTATTGGGGGGGGGGGGAAGCCTCCCTCTGGGTACTGCGAGGACTTGTTTCCATGGACCAGCATCAGCGGGCATTTAATTGGAAAGCTTGCAAATATCAGATAGGCTTAGGATTTAAATATGTGACGTGATTAATTAATATGTTTAATGCCAAATTTGGAAGAAAGAAAGACGTTAAGTGATTAAGTTAATTTTATAAGAACATTAGTTTTGGAAAACTGTTAAAATGATATACATTGAAATTCAACCAGGGGAATATGGGGAAGTCACTTAACAATGTTACAAAGATTGGTTTAAATAGGCTGAGATTTATGTTTGCTTGTGTATTTGTTTGTTTGTTTTAAAAAAAATATTGGAAAATTAATTAAAAAAAATTGGGGGGGGGGGAGCATCAGTGGGCATTTACACAGAGCCCATAGCCCAGCAGAGGCCCCAGTGGCAACTGTTTCCTGGGCTTGCTCCATTGATGAAGGAGACTCAGGCAGGTGCGGCAGGGGTGAGCCACCCCAGATGTCTTCGCTGAGGGGGTGACATTTGGCACGCCGCCCACCCGCAACTCCAAAGCCTACCCTGAGGTGGCGGGGGAAGGGGGGAGCTGTGCCGCATTCCCCCCTTCCCCCTTCGTTTTGACAGCTGGGGGAGGCTTGGAAGTCGTGGGTGGCGCACCAAATGTCTGCCATTGGCGTCTCCCTCTGCCCCCATGGGTGGCTCGCTCCGCCCCCAGCTGCAGGGCGCGTGCGCCGCTCTGTGCACCCAAGCGGCTATCCCACGCCTGGGAGGGCACCCTCTGTGCCCCGCCTCCCCTTGGGAGTGCGGGCATACGCTCCACCTCTGGACTTTCTAGGAAATGGTCTGTACTTTCCTGGTCTACGTCCAAGCACTTTTTTCTTTCTTTCCCCAGGAAAACCCACTTTTTACAGCTGAATCGGAGCAAATGGCAATTTGGGTTTTCCTGCCAATTGCAGTTTGCTCCACTTCAACAGGCAAAGTGGGGTTGCTTGTGGATATCGGCAGGGCAAAGAGAAGAGTGCTCAGGCACAGACCTGAAAAGCTTCAACCTGTGTCCTTTCTTACAGAGGGGCCCCCCCTGCAGGGTGTCTGCCTCGCTCAAGGGCCCTCCGAAAACTGGAAATGAGGCTGGTTGCTTCCTGTTCTGTGTGAAGTCTAAGAGAACAAGATAGCACAAAGAGTTCATGTGCCAGGCTTTAAATGATCAGATCTGCACTGAATTCAATGGGTGAGATTTAAGAGGGATGGCTGGGCAAATACTAGGATGAACGTTAGTTATTCCTCAGAATTAATGAGGAAAGGAAGCCAACCAAGGCTGCAATAAGCCTCATGGCACTTTCTTCAGAAGATGCCGGAGTAGTCCAATGGGTTAAATATGCCATCTGAAAGACCAATCTGAGGTTCACATCCTGGGAAAAATCACATTTCCAACAGTGTTGCATCCCCCTCCCCGCCCCCCCCGCCCCACAGCATATTTAGCCTGCAAATTAGTAATGGCAATGCATGCAACAAAAATATGCTTTATCACTTTATGTAAACATTAGCTTTCTTCATGCAAAATGCCTACAAAACTGTGGCAATAAATTATTCTAATAGCATCGTTTTACATTAGCTCAGTCACAGAAACTGTTATTCCAGATTCCATGATTATGCAGTAGAGAACATTTTCAAACCCTTGAAAGGTTTCCAGCGTACATATTCCAAATCCCTGCTAATTTGATTTTATAAGGATTTAACTAAAAGGAGCTTATTCTTTGCTGCAGTTCCTTGTTCTCTTAATGATGGAAGAGAAGAGCCCAGTTCTGGGAGGTGGTCCCATCAGGATTGGAGCTTGGTTCTTGTGGGTGATTTTTATCTGGTGAGAGAGAAAAGAATTGTTACCTAATCGAAAGATGTGATAGCAATAGATCACAAAAAATGATTATTTTCAGTTTCCTTATTAGTTACACATCCAACAGCAATTTTATTATAATTTCTTGTTCTTATTCTTGTTCACAATCTAGTTCTATTATACATTCTAGTTCACAAATAATGTTTGTTACTTTAAAAGAAGCAATTGAACAATGCTATGTTAAAAAAATAGGGGAGGTGAATGAATGAATGAATGAATGAATGAATGAATGAATGACCATTGCCTAGGCAATTATTGGTGTATGGAAAAAAATCACACTCATGGTTGGGCAGAATCTCAGTTATCAGACATAATTCTAATTATACAAATTAACATCATAAGGTGTTGTAAAAAACCATTTTCCTTTTTTAGATTTTTTTATACACACACACACACACACACCTGAATTATATTTATCTGCACAGTTCTAACTGATTATTGATCTGATTGACATAGTTTTTTTTATTAAAAAAATAGTATTAAATACCTGCTTCATTTCATTTAGACAATCCATTTAATACTTAATTACTAAGGTCTTTAAGTGGTGTACAAGAAACTCAATACAATGAGAATAAAAAATGAATTAAAAAAACCCATAAGTAAGTATAGCTATGTTGTAGGTATTTCTATCAGATCACAATCCTACTATATAATAGATGTTTATGTGTATTTTGATGAACTGGTTAGAGTGAAAGATTCTGGGCCATTTGGGCTGGGGAATACTATTAAGTATTATGTACTTAATAGTGTTAACTTATTTTTAGTTGCTATTTTGTTACTATTGTTTTGTAGATTATAAACGCTATGCTGATTCATTAATCATAGAGTACGACTTATAACTGTGATGTTCAGCATCTTTTTTTGGTTGTTTGTTTGTTAATAGTGTTTTATAGATCGCAGTTGCTTTACTGATGATTTGTTCATTTACATCACATGATATATGCTACACTTGTTGGGGTTCCATTATGCTATTCTTATTTATTTTTTGCAAGCCGATTTGGGATTCATTTGAATGGAAAGCAGCACAGAATACCAGTCAACCAACTAAAATTATAAAATGTCTTCAGTAGGCCCCAGAAGTTCAACAGGGATTGGGCACGTCTGACCTCAACTGGAAGGGATGTCCATAAATTTGGTCCACAATACTGAACACTTGGCTTTTGATAGATACAAGCTGCATCAAAGCCAATGGGGAATGCTAGCAGGGATTTTCCAGAAGATATCAGGGATCAGGCAGGGATATAAGGGACCAGGGGGTTCTGACCCAAGGAAATGTAAATGCTGCATAAGGCTACATACCTGCTGCTTTGTTCATGGCTACACTGACTAGGGTAATGGGCCCATATTTTATCCTACCAACTGCTGGATATAGGAGATAATTCCCTCCACAGCCTGCCGTTTCTGCCATCCCCTGTATGGCAGCTCTATGAGTAGAAGCCATTTCTACTGTGCTTTGCTCTGCCGCTAGATGAGACTGATAATGATTTTTTTGTACACATCACAAATTAAAAATAAGACACTTGATTACAGTAGCATGCCTTATTTATACTTCTCCTAATCACATTGTTCATTGCTCTTAACGTGAACTTCAGTGCTGAATTTCAAAATAACCATTAGGAATTAAAGTCAAAAGCCAACTTACTAAAAAGGTCAAAAATGATGGAGTAGCATTCTAATTTGTTAATTAATTGATAGTAAAATCAAATCAAATATTGAAAGGCCTGTTTAAAACACCATGAAAGACTGCTTTATAGCTACTCATTTTGATTTCTTTGATATAAAACTAGAAATCACCTTAAATGAGACAACCTTAACGTAGATTATGTCTCCAATTTTCTCTAATTCAAGTCTAAATTAGAGAAGACATTTTATGAATGTATGCTATGCTCAAAGCTAATTGAAAGCAATTATCAAAGTGGCATTTTGTCTGTGACTTTAAGATACATTGTAAGGTAATAAATGATTCTCATTATGTAATAAAAAGGTCACATCTTGCCTTTGGGCTAGTGACGCTAACAGTTTTTCAAAAGCTATCTGGGACATTTTCTTTAGTGAACTACGACTAATACAAGAACCATCACTTATTAAATATCAGTTGTCATCTGCACAGTATCCACATCACAAATGAGTATTTCTTTCAAAAAGAAACACCGCCTCATTAAAACTGGCAAAAAATATATCTCTTAAAGTGCATACCTGACATTTTCAAGCTAAAATGAATATCCTTCACTTGTCATTCACTAATAGTAATGTGTGTGTGGTGGTGGTGGTGTATACTGAGAGGACAGGCTCATTAAAATAGGGAACAGCCCGCTTCTTGGGGTGGAAATTTACTTTACAATCAAAAGAGACAGAAATGTAAAAAATTCAACAGGATAAGTGGGTTTTATTTAACTCTTCTAGAATCCTAGCTTACTCTTCCCTATGCTAACATATGTGAAATTGTATGCATAACTCTACCAGAATCGCTAAAATAAAAAAAGGCTCTAGGCAACATTCATTTGTAATTCCTGCAAATTCACCCAATTAGGCACCCTTTAGAGTATTAGTGGCTACATATTTCTTCACAATATACCAAGCAGAAAGCAGCCATCAAGGTACAGAACATAATGAATTTGGTATTAGAAACTGACACCGCCAGCTTCTGGAACCTTAGTGTATCAAAACTACTAGGTATATTAATAATTCTTCCCATACCAAGAACGAAAAAAGTAAAATAAAAATAAAACCAAACTTCTAGGCTGTTGTTCCAAGTTGTGAGCTGTTAAGAGATTTGTAACACCCTTAAACTGGAAATGGATTACCTGTCTATATAGCAACAAGAAACTCAAAGGAAAGTCAACAGTTCTTATCAGTACAGTCTAAAATAGAAGACTTTTATGCAACACATTTCAAAGCAGGAGCATTCCACACATTACATTCAACATGTGTACAATTTGTGTACCTAATTAGTTGAGCTATACAAATCAACTTGCCTATC
The DNA here is from genome assembly GCF_964106915.1 of Podarcis gaigeae. Taxonomy (NCBI): domain Eukaryota; kingdom Metazoa; phylum Chordata; class Lepidosauria; order Squamata; family Lacertidae; genus Podarcis; species Podarcis gaigeae. Next base: position 32,154,454 of record NC_139688.1, read on the forward strand.
ACCTGAGCATGGGAGCCACCCCACCCCAAGATCCTCCACCTTTCCAGGATTCAAGTACCAATTACTGACCTTCATCCAATCCATCACTGTGCTCAGATACCCTTCCAGAGCTTTCACAGCCTCTCCTGATTCAGATGTTATGGCAGGCATAGGCAAACTTGGCCCTCCAGATGTTTTGGGACTACAACTCCATCATCCCTGACCTGTTAGCTAGGGATGATAGGAGCTGTGGTCCCAAAACATCTGGAGGGCCAAGTTTGCCTATGCCAGTGTTATGAAAAAACAGAGCTGCATTATACCTGACCATTGGCCATGCTGGCTAGGGCAGTTGATATCCAATAACATCTGGAAGGCTATAGATTCCCTACTCCTGTTTTAATGCATCTGCACAGTAGTTGCTTCTGCCATTAAGCAGAGGTCCTGAGAGGAGCATAGTGGGAAGAGTCCTAATGAGGATCTGTGTCTGCTTTCAGAGCTTAGAAGAAAGAGGAGTAAAAAGCTGACGCTGCCAAAATTACTTTTTCTACCCGCTGTTAAACCCATGGAGATGTATTCTCCCTAGACAATGTTGAATCTAGGAGTTCCACGAAACACAAGAATGCACCAACAGCAGCAGATTAAAGCTAATGCTAGAGGTCTTCTTTAAAGGAAGGTTTTGGACCAACTTCCCTGTGAAAGAGGGGCAAGATATGCCTCCCTCTGGAAGGAGTCCCAGAAGCTTAGGCACAGCCAATGGAAAAGGCCTTCTCCCTGCTCTCAACCAAGTGATATTGCAATTGGATCACCTCCAGTCCTTCAGATAACCGGGTCCTAAACAATTTAGGGTTTTTAAGCTCATCACCTTTAAAAGGTGAATTGGTCCCAGAAAAAGAATTGAAACCCGCACAGCTTTAATATGCTTTTATATGTGGTTCCTATTAATAATCTGGCCACTGTATTCTGAACCAGAAGTTCCAGGAGTTTGGGATTAGTAGTAGACTTAAACATAGAATAAGTTTTCAAATCACATCAGTGTATCTTGCTTTGCACTCTGCATAACGTTGGTCTTGCCCTATGGACCGCCTCAATGGTTTTATATATATAAGTCTGTTCTCTTAAAACAATTTCTCAGCAATAGCATTGCACCCACTGAAATTAAATCTAATTAGTTTGGCATTAATTAAGCTCTAATAATATACTCTAGTATCACTCCTAAGTAGTGTGATCCGTTTCCCCTTCACACAGGTAAATTGGAAAACATGGTAGTGTCATCATAATTTTTAAACACACTGAGAAAATGACAGAGCTGCAAAATTAAAATAAATGATTAATGACATTTTTTTCATGTTTTATACTAATAGGTATTGCTGAGGTTTTAAATTAATAAAGCTGTCAACCTCAGGGTTGTTACAGGATCCAGCACAGAACCAAAATGGAAATTATGTATTCCACAGACACCTACAGATGACACTTTGGAATATTTTAAATTTTAATTAGTAGGTGCAATTGTTTCACCCCTCCCCCCACCTTTAAACCACTACAAATTAATTGGCAATTAGTCACAACTAATTCTTTTCTTAACAATCTGAACGGGAGAGGTAGGTGCATTACATCTCAGCATAGTTGTCTAAGGTGCAGAAAGCACACATGCAGTAAATTGCATTGTCAATTATATGAAGGGGGAGGGGAGGAAGAACCTGTTGTGAAATTTAAAAAAAAATATGCATAGGTAAACAAAAATAATGTATGCACTGTGCGGTGTGGGACGACAACAACACAAAAATAATACCCAACCACATCAACCCTCAAATGTATGCAGATTAGAGAAGTTCCTACCTAAAGAAGATAGACAAGTTTGAATATTAACAGGTGTTGGGCTGAAAATGTCCTCTGGTCCTCTGGTTTCTCAGCAGTTTTTCTCAGCAGTTTTCCTTCCATTTTTGGCCTAATTCTCAGGGTGCTGCAGAATTTCAGCCACTGGGAGATTTTGAGATTATTCTATGACTACAAAGCACCCAGGGTGGGTGTGTGGGTGTGGGTGTGTTTTCTCCTTACAGGTAAACATTCCTCCAGTGCTTTCTGCAGCCTTCCTGGCTGCCCATTCTTCCTGACATGAAAAAACCCCATGGGAGGAATTACCTCACAGAATCTTAGAGCTGGAAGGTACCCCAAAGGTCATCTAGTTGGTGTTGACCTTTAAAGCCCTAAACGGCTTTGGCCCAGTATACCTGAAGGAGCGTCTCCACCCCCATCATTCAGCCTGGACACTGAGGTCCAGCGCCAAGGGCCTTCTGGAGGTTCCCTCACTGCGAGAAGCAAAGCTACAGGAAACCAGGCAGAGGGCTTCTCGGTAGTGGCGCCCACCCTGTGGAATGCCCTCCCATCAGATGTCAAAGAAACAAACAACTACCTGACATTTAGAAGACATCTGAAGGCAGCCTTGTTCAGGGAAGTTTTTAATGTGTGACATTTTGATGTATTTTTGGACCCTTGTTGGGGCAATCCAGCCAAATGGGTGGGGTACAAATAAAGTATTATTATTATTATTATTATTATTATTATTATTATTATTATTATTATACAACCCCCTGCAATGCAGGAATCTCAGCTAAAGATTGGTCAAGCATGTCTTATTTTTGAGAAACCCATGCTGGGTCTAAATAATCACAGCATCCTTTTCTAAATGCTCACAGACAGGCTGATGAATTATCTATTCTAGGATCTTCCCTGGTATTGATGTCAAGGTCACTGGTCGATAGCTACCCGGGTCTTCCTCCCCCCCCCCCTTGAAGATGGGGACAACATTTGCCTGCCTCCAGTCTGTAGGAACCTCACCTGTTCTCCAAGTATTCTCAAAGATAATAGACAAAGATTCTGAAATTACATTTGCAAGTTCCTTTAGTACCCTTTGATGCAGCTCATCAGGTCCTGGAGATTTGAATTCCTTTAAAGTACCGTGTTTTTTGCTCTATAAGACTCACTTTTTCCCTGCTAAAAAGTAAGGGGAAATGTGTGTGCGTCTTATGGAGCGAAAGCAGGCTGCGCAGCTATCCCAGGAGCCAGAACAGCAAGAGGGATTGCTGCTTTCACTGTGCAGCAATCCCTCTTGTTGTTCTGGCTTCTGAGATTCAGAATATTTTTTTTCTTGTTTTCCTCCTCCAAAAACTAGGTGCGTCTTGTGGTCTGGTGCGTCTTATAGAGTGAAAAATACAGTAGCTAGGTGTTCCTAGCTGCAGCTCCCTCCTTACATCATTTCTTCTGTCATCATCAGGTTGGGCATCACTTTGCTTTTGGGTCAAGACAGGGGCAAAGTAAGTGTTGAGTAGTTCTGCCCTTTCTCTGTCACCCAATAGAATTTATCCATGTTCCCCATACTTGCTTGTTCTTCCTCTTATTTTTGACATAGCTGAAGTGACCTTTTTAAAATTATTTTTAAGCTCTCTTGCAAGCCTGAGCTCATTCTGAGCTTTAGCCAGTCTGAGTTCCCCCCTGCCGTTGTTGGCTACTCATTTATACTCCTCCTTTGTGATTTCCCCTTTCTTCCATTTCTTATACATGACCTTCTTAACTCTCAGCTCATCTGTCAGCTCCTTATGCAGCCACACACTGGTTTCCTTAGATGCCTCCCACTTTTCTTTCTTGTTGGTATTGTCTGCATTTGGGCCTTCAATATTTCTCCTTTTAGAAACTTCCATCCTTCTTGGGCTCCCTTCTTATTGAGTACGTATTTCTCCCTGGGCTTTGACTGAAGTGTGAGCATCCAGGAGGGCTGTAGAGTGCAGATGACTGGTGAGATGATTTGTTGAAGGAAAGGAGGTACTACATTTCCAAAAAGCTATTGAAGGAGGGTCGTGGCCGAAGCCAAAGCTTCCAAGCTGCCATATGACACCAATTAAACTTTCACCACAGTCAGGAGCACAAGACATTAAAATGAGGGTGGATGGGAGTCAAGAAGTATCCCCATCATATAACCAACCCCTCCAAATGGTTACCTACAATTTGCCATTGGTGAATGGGGTGAGGTATTCATTTTGGTCCACCTAAACCACATGATTTTTTTCCAGGTGTGCTTCTAATATGTTTTAAGAATGCTCACCAGTGTAAGCGTTTTCTATATATACTCAGCGAGCTTCATCGCCTCCCAGGTGATTTCCAAGCACAGTTCAAAGTACTTAAAAATAAATAAAATTAAAGCCCTTAACACTATGGAAACAGGGTGCTAGAAGTATCCTCTGTGTCCAGGTGAAACCTAGTAGCTGAAATAGTCTTTAGAAGCCCTTCTTTGTCTGCTCCTACCTGCAGAGATTAGGTGGGTGGCTAATGGAGAAAGGGCCTTTTCTGTGGTTGCATCCAACCAATGGAGCTCCCCCCCCCCCAAGGGAAACGGTCCAGTCGTTCTGGCATGATATAGGTGGAAAGACGACGGGAGAACCTCAGCGCAAAAAGGAGGGGCATTCCCAGCTGTGAAACGCCTCAGGACCCGACCGAAACAGCACCAGGACACTCCAAAATTAAGATCTTAAAATGTAAGCTAAGCTTCCCAATAATAGGACTTGATATCAGAATAAGCTAAGAATAAGAAAAGAGGGAAGCAAGAAATCATTGTTTATGCCAAAAAAGCAGAAGCACGAGGAAGGGAAAAGGAGGTCCACCTCAGTGCGGCTTTTTAAAACTGTGGCTAAAGAACTCTATGAAAATAAATTAATAATAAAGAAATTAAAGCATTCCAAACAGCTGAAGCATCGGCGAGAATAAAATATCAAACCAAGTAATTCTGTTATTAGCAATGTTGGCTGTGGTAATTTTAATGATGATGATGATGATGATGATGATGATGATACAAAGAAGAAGTCAGGTATGGTATAATATGTGGAATAGCTATAAGGCTGTAATCCTGCATCTTGTTACCTGAAATAAGCCTCACTGAACTCAATGGGTCTGGCTTCCAAGTAGACATGTATATGATTACTCTGTGAGGTATCTAAACTATTTCTCCCATTTCTTCCCAAGTAAGCACACTAAGAAAGAGAAGCATCTCCTCCCATTTTCCTCTGCGCTATAATTAAATTTCCTCAATTATTTAATTAGTGCCTGTTGAAGTCTTTCCAGTGCTTTGAATGGGTCTGCATAAAATCAATAAAAAGGTTGATGGGCCAGAAATATTCAACTTATTTGAACATATTCTCGTTAGAAAGAGCAAAACCAAAAACATATGTATAGTGAGTTCATACATAAGGAAGTAATGCATATATGGGTGGGTGTGGGGGGAGAGAGGGAGCGAGGAAGGGAGATATATTATACTGAAATCTGTGTGTAAGACTGCAGGATCACATCCAAGCTCTTTAATGAAATAATCTAGGGTTGGTTACAGTACAAGACTGAGGAAATAAATACTTCATTTTGTACAATATTACAGACTGTCATTGTGATACTTATATTTTTATGTTTTATTACATATACTGATCAAGACACACTTACTGTACAAGGTGTTTGCATCCATGGCTCCCCATCAATCTGCATAGGCAGAGACTTGCTAGTCCTAGAGCAAAACAGTTACAGGAAGTACAGTGTCTTAAGATAATACAGTGTGTGTTCTAAACAGACAGCATGTCCCCATATTCCACCCAGAGGCACTCTAAGGTGTGTATGTGGCATGGGGCAAATTGGCCATCTCATTGTTTCAACAGGTCTCCATTCTGTAAGCTGGCACATCCTTGAAAGCATTCCAGAAGTGAGCTAAAAACATAAGTTGGGCTCACAACTTCCAGACATGATGAGATAATCATCTGACCCACTTTGCTACTTAAGCTGATTTTACTATATCAAAAGTGAGTCAGAATGGCCTGGGTGTCGTACAAGAAAAAACCAAATCAAATTAAGACTGCTGAAATTGTGGATGGAAATTCATGACATACTTCATGCAGTAAAACATGGACAATAACAATTTATTATGTATCCTAAATTATGACTAGTAGATTATTGACCTAGGAGGATATCCAAGTAGTTGATATTTTATTATGATTTATGTCCAAATACTTGCTAGTTCACCCAAATGCAAAGCTCCAAATGTTAATAACATCATAATGGAGAAAACTGGGCACCAGGAATGTTTTTGCTACTGATATTTTGGGGCTCTTAGAAAAACCTGCTTAAAGGAGGAGGAGGGGGGGGACCTATTCTTTTTTGTCTCTCCTCTCGCACCCCACCCCCCTTTTTATTTGCTGTTTCCTCCACTCCTAATCAGATGGGCATTCAAGCCCCATGAAGCATGCTCAGTCCTCATTGGGTTCATTCCCTATACTGTATACTGACATATACATTTGTTTATACTTGTACAAAATGTGGGTCCTTGCCCAAGGCTGTTGATACCTCCATTCCTGTGCATGGATGGGGTCATTTTATCTATATAAGGATATAAGGAGAATGTGTTTGCTAAGATTAAACAATGGCACAGAAGCAAAATACAGTGTTTAGTCCACTGGAAAAGTATGGTAAATGCAATGGTTTTATACCACCAGAGTTTCTGAAGACTTATGCTAGGTAGTGGTCTGAATATCCTCCCTGCCATGTTCCAAGTGACAATCTAGACAGGACAATTATGCAAGGATGGAGTGAAGGAACTGTGCTTCCAATATATAAGAAAAGTGAGAAGACTGACCTAACAAATTATAGGCTGATCTGTTTGTTGTGAGGAGTGAGCAAATTATTATTATGCTAACAATGAAGGATTTGGCTGAGCAGACAAGCATACTGGCCCAGAAGCAAATAGGGTTTCCAAGAGGGAAATCCAACCATTGCTTCCTAATTACCAGCAGTGAATGGAATGGTGTCCATTCACAGCCATTTTGCATTAAGCCATGCCCTGAGCCCCATAGTAGCTACTTATGACTAGTGCCCCCATAAAAATGTGTCCACTGGTCTAAAAAATTTGGTGATCCCTGCTTTAATATTGTTCTGTCCAACCAGTAAATTCACAACCCTACTTTTGCAGAGGAAAATGTAGTTCCTACCTGATGATAACAGATGAGCATTGAGCAAGACGTCTCCCAGCACTTTTCAGCCCAGTGTATATTTGACCCATCTCCATGGCTCCCTCCAGACCAACCACTTCCACCAGCTGATCACTCAGATCTGAAAACAAAAGCACAACATTTAGAACAGAGGAAGAAGCCATGGAGGATAACCATCGCTGCTGCCCAGACCAGCAGCTTCTCGTCTCGTTCTTCCCCTCTCACCAGCGATCCCTAAAAACGTGCAATTGAAAACATTGTTTTGTATTACTAATGTTGCAGGAAAGAGAGAATGTTTCTAGGTTTCGGAGACTGTATGTTGTTTTGTAATCTCATGCTCAGGCCCCTGCATTGAGTAAAAGTTCTTACATACTCTCAAGCTCTTTAATATATGTAAAACTAAAATTATTAATGTCTTTATGCACTATCCACAACATAATGGCTCCCTGTTCTTATAAATCTCCCCCAAAACATGGTGGGCTACTGGCTCCATGTTCTTACAGTCTCCTCTGCAAAGAAAACTCTCCTGCCCTTTCCCCCTTTGTGATGGAAACAGCTGTGTTCACATTGTTCTGCAGAGTTGTCAATTGTATGCTTAAAAAATAATAAAAAAGTAAAGGTGCTATTTTTCAATTTTTGTCAAAAAACAACTATGAAAGACAGGATCATTATTTTTGCTAAGTGGAGACACGAGCTTGTGACAATATCAGATCTTAATAACTTCTTGCCACAATTTTATGCCACATTGTTTCTCAATAAGACCAGGGTGGAAGAACGATCCATTGTCACATGTGTGATTTCTTTTATTAGAAATATTTTGTCTTGGAACATTGAAACATGTCAACTGAAAGGGAAAACCCTAGAAAAACTAAAGCCGAAAGCAGCTTTTAGAAAAGCTATTTCCACCGATCATAAGAAACCATAAGAGAGAGAAAATATGTTCAGACTTTTCAAAATAGGAGTAAAGTTTAAATATTAATACAATACCCTAGGCTGGGAAACTGCCTGAAGTGGAAGTAAGAGAAAAACAGTCATTTTTGGCTTAATACAACTGTCTTAATGTCAGTTTTCCAATGAGGATCTGAAGTCAGAATAAACCACAGTTTCAGATTCTGGTTAGTAAACTGACATTAAACCACAGTTCCTCATTTGAAATGTAATGCAATTGTGGTTTAAACCAGGTGTGGATAATCTTTGGCCCTCCTGACATTGTTGAACTACAACTCCCATCAGTGCCAGCAAGCACGACCAATGGCCAGGAATTATAAGAGTTGAAGTTCATCCACATCTAGAGGGCTCAAAGTTCTCAACACCTGCTTCAAAGAGACCAAGATTAAAGTGCTGAATTTGCAAGATATGGGGTGGCAGAGAGTGTAGGCCTGCAATTTATTGTTGCATTAATACATTATGGTTTATTAAAGCACAATCGCTACATCCAAAATGGGCCCAAAATGTTGATGCATTGGATGACGAAGGCACTAGCCTCTGGGAACTCATGCAAGCTTGCAGCCTTTTCCATGAAAAGAGTGGATGATGAGCCCAACATTAGGCTGGTAACGGCAAAAAAGGTAAAGGACCCCTGGACGGTTAAGTCCAGTCAAAGGGGACTATGGAGTTGCAGCGCTCATCTCACTTTCAGGCCAAGGGAGCCAGCGTTTGTCCACAGACAGCTTTCCAGGTCATGTGGCCAGCATAACTAAACCACTACTAGCGCAATGGAACACTTTGACGGAAACCAGAGTGCATGGAAATGCCATGGAATGATCACAGTACACTATAATGTGCCTCACTGCACTCCATTTTCTGTATGTGGAGGAAGTAGAACATGGTCTTACGGTCCAGTCCTATGCATGTTTGCTCAAAAGCAAGTCCCACTGAATTCTGTGGGATTAGCTCCCAAGTATGCATAGTATTGCAGCTGTACATTGCAATGTCAAATGCGTTTATTCTGGATGAAGTCCCACTGAGTGCAAGTGGACTTACGAATGCAGTCTGACAGTATGATCATTTAAGGTGCTCTTTGTCTATTTTGGTAACTAAAACACACACACACAAACACACACACACAGAGAGAGAGAGAGAGAGAGAGAGAGAGAGAGAGATGCTCTCACAGAATTTGAAAAGTATTAACTTTTTCTTTTTTAAAAAGCAAGTAGACATCATTGATTACTCAAATTTGTTGCCAGGAACAGATGGACAAGGAGAAGGAACATTTTACTTCAGTTCTAGATGCCTAAATACCCCTGCTTCATAGATTAGTTGTTAATATCAATTTTAATGGGAAATGTTATTTCCAGGAATGATAGAACAAACATCAACCACAAACGTGTCACACAAGTGTGAATTTGGGGTTACTACACTTAGTCAAGTACATATATAAGTCATACAAACGTATGATATGTAAATACTAATATACTTTCTTATATCTTTAAAGATCTATGCTAGTTCAGTGGCAGTATTTCTCTTCCTCCAACCCTGCAGTGCTAGTGGGATCTGGTTAAAGTTCACTGTGTGACTGATGAATGGAAATCAGTAGACCCAAGGAACTTGGAACTTCTTCTGAACAAGCACTATCCACTCTTTAATGAGGTCATTAAAGCATATCTATTTAGGACAGCAATGGAAGAACTTACCAAAAGTGCAAATTAAATATGCCTTGAACCTTCTCAGGACCAAGTTGTGCACACAGAAACAGAGTTCCATGTGCTAATTGCACCCAGAATTTATTCCCATATGCAGTCCTCAATGGCTATGTTCCTCACTCTTCCCAAGTGCATTTGCCTAGCATCCTTGAACTATGATGTTCAAGGTCACTTGCCTTGATGGAGAGAAGTGTGGGTAGGCAAAACCTCTGACTTTTATGCAGCTGAAATACACCCTACTGTACAAAAGTAAGAATCACAGTCATTGTTCCACGCACTTATGCCTCTAGCCCTGCCCAACACTGGCACACACACAAACACTCCTTGGCAAGAAGGTTGCCCATTAAGAAATGTAGCCTTTGGGCCAAAAATGGTTCCCCAATCCTGGTTTAGACTATAAACTTCCCTGTCTTAAGAGAGTGGGGCAAGATTAGGCAATATAATCAGTTCCAGAAAAGGAGGGAGAGACTGATATATACAGATAAATGGGTGATGTGTTTAGAGGGTCATAACCTTCCCCAAAACTATTGCATATCTTCTTTTTGCTGGGATTTAAAAAAAGGTATTTTCATTTTTAAAAACGTAAAAGACAAAACAAGCAGAGAGCAAAACATAGCACAACGTACTCCTACAATGTATGCCCACACTCCATTGTTAGTGTAAGTCCAGAGGCAATGGCTCAATACAGACACCCACTGAGTATTATCTTATGATGGCCTTGCATCCTTGAGAGCCTGTTGGCTTTACGCTGAACTTTGCCCACGACATGAAGACTTTCACTTGTTTTCTGTGCGAATGACCTATCAGACTGTGTGGGAATGTTTGCACAGCACCATGCCGCTTCTGCCCTCTTCCACAAACCAAACTACTTCACGCCTCTCTTCAGATTAGCACCGTTGGTAAACAAAGCTAGCTCTCATGAGTGACTGCTGATGTCAGCAGCATGCGAATGGCATGTGGAGAGGGGCATCTGACCCTTTGCCCTCGTTCCCAAAGTGTGGGGATGGGGTGGATTGGGCGGGAGAGAGGATGAAGTCACCAGGGAGATTTCCCTTCCATTTCCTCCCATCAGGCTGTCTGAACAATTAAAGGGACAAAGTGAAATCTAAGCAATGCTGCGTTTGTGAATGCTTGTTCCCTTATTGCAGTGCCTAAACCAAGATGATGACAATATACTGAGGAGCCTCGAGAGCTTTTGAGAAGTCTGTGCTACAAGGCAATACCAGGCCATTGCCTCGAACACTACATTCCAACATTTCCCGGTGAATATAAATCAAGGGACATAAACAAGAGCTGGGGTGGAAAGGAACCCAGTAGTGTTATGATTAGAAGTGGTGATTTACACATGGAGGATTGTTCCCCTATAATAAAGCTGTTTTGTAAATATCCAATTTATCTTGGCCATATATAAACACTTGCAGACCTGGCAAGAGATTGAAAGTCTCTATTAGAATTTGGGGTTACTGCACTTAGTCAAGTACATTTACATAAAAAACATCAACGGTTGGTGGTAAATCTCTCCCTGTTGGCAGTTTGTCTTTAGAGAGATGAGGATACAAGGCTTCCTAAATGTAATTAAAGCATGGTAATCATCACACTGGGGAGAAAAAGTTTGGGTTCTAGCTAAAATATAGCATGGGCTTTTGAAATCTGGCTTACTGCCAGAGCCCTTGGAAACGTGCTGAGTTGAAGGCTCTCCTATTCACCAGTGTCTGCTTTGAGTGCTGCATTAAAAAGAAAGAAAGAAAGAAAGAAACCCAAAAGCAGCCCAACCAAAACAACACAGTTTTGCAATATGCAGGAAGGTAGAGACGTTTTCATACACAGAGACAGGAACTGCTGCTGCAGCGAGTGCCAAAGGCATGCTTAACGTCAAAGGTTTGTATGCTTTAAGATGAACTATTGCTAACCGTAACAAAATGTCTCAATGCTTGGATATAAAAATAAATGACCAAATGATGTTGCATTGTCAGTGGTCCAATTTCAGAAAGGAAAGTTTTCAGGTCATTTTGCAGGCACTTAAACAGTATCTGGTGTAAACGGAGCTGTATTCCACGCTCACCCCAAAATAAGGTGAAGGTTGAGTTTGCCACTTGATGACTGCATGACTTGATGCCTACAGAGTTGCTACAGTCACTTGACATTGCCTCATCCTCACTGGTGCACAACACTGTGGGCAGTTCATATGGTGAGCCAAGAGACACTGGCTCTTGAGTAACTGACTGATGATACGTCAAGGAGGTGCGCACATGCGTGAATCACCTCTGGGTTGTGAACCTGAGATACAATGGCATATGGCACTGTACCAGCATGGCCATGGTTAGAGATGTTGGGAGTTGTGGTCCATCAGAACCTGGGGAAGGCACAGTCTCCCCGTTTCTGAATAAGAATTAGCAATATGCCTACAATACACGCAAGGAGTGAATTCAAAAGTGAGATTAAAAGAATTGGCCCATGGGCTGCAGGTTCCTCATCCCCGGTATATTAAGTATTATTTGATCCTGGAGTCTACGGCAAATGATCAGTACTGTACTGGTATTTTTCTAATACAAAATGAATTGGGAATAGGCCTCTGTAAGAGCCCCAACTGTGCTGTCCTGACCCAAACAAAGTGAGGTACTATTACATTGTCTCTGAAAGACCATATTCCCTCAAACTTGCCTGAGTTTTGCATAGCTGTCAACCATCCCTTTTTTGCGGGAAATTCCCATATTTCAATGCCGTTTTCTGCTGCTTCCCGCTGCTATCCCGGATTGTTAGATATCCCGTAGTCTGTCTCTGGGACAGGTGAGTCTGCTGATCCCTTATTTTCAAATCCGAAAGTTGACAGCTATGCTGCTGATCCCTTATTTTTGAGGCTGCTGATCCCTTATTTTCAAACCTGAAAGTTGACAGCTATGGTTTTGAGATGTTTGAGGGACATCCTGCCACCCTCACAGACACCCTTAGGGACGCAGGAGAGAGCCTTCTTGGTGGCTGCTCCCAGACTTTGGAATTCCCTCACTAGTGAAGCTAGCCTGGGTCCCTCCATGTTATTTTTCCGCCAGCAGGTGAATACAGTTTTGTTCCAAGAGGGTTTTGGGAACTGGCTACTTTTAATGAAAGGGCTGCTGCCATGCTCTTTTTCATTGGTATTATTGGTGTTGTTTTAATAGATTTCATATATGTACATAGTTTTAATTTCATAAGTGTTTATTTGTTTCTTAATGATTGTCCCCCTCCCCGATATTTCTAGCAGTTCTTATTTTTATTTGTAAGCTGCCTTCAGTCACGTCAGAGAAAAAGGCGGAGTCCAAATAAATTTATAATTATAATAATGATCTTCCATTCTGTCTTCCACACATACATTGGTAAAAGACAACTCAAAATGTGCTTAAAGTGGCAGATGTAGAGTCTAAATATAATCATCTACTCTAACTAGAAAGTAAGAGGAGAAAAACAGAAGACCTAATTAATTGTGAGAAATTTTAAGAAGCATTTTCCTTAAGTGTATGTGTGTCCCCTTTAAACAAGCAGACTTCCTGATTAATAGTAAAGCATAAAATGAAAAAGAAAAAAAAAGAACTTGGGCATTGAAAGCACTATTCTCTTTCCCTCTGTGAATATAGCATTAAGAACAAATACCAACTTCTAGGGTTCTAACATTTTGAAACAAGGGGTTTCATCTTGCACTTTCAGGAGATCATTATGGAAAACCTTTGGTATACCTTGGGGAAAATGTATTCTCTTTTGACAGTTATTCTTTTAATAGTTGGAAGCATAATTCTGCTTTGAAGCTGGCCGTGCACGCAAAAAGGTGCCTATTATTTTAAGCCGTATGTTTTAAAAAAGTTATTTGTTTTAAAAGGATGTTCACCATATTGGTTTTATGGTTCCCTTCATGCAATGGAACAAAAGCCATTCTATGAAAGGATTCTGAACTTGGAAAAACTGTATTTTTTTTAAAAAAAAACCACTGGGAGGGGGAAGCAAAGTTCTTCTCTGTTTTTATCAAATTTGATTGCTGCAGCTGTTCCCAGTTTCTGTATTTTAAAAATAGCCTTATTCAGTGCCTTGTTGGCTAAAGGCCAGAGTATCATTAGAACATGATGTACAGAAAAACCTCTATTCAGTTACAGATACAGAAATATATTTAAGATCAGTGGGGGTCATCTGAAGCAAACACTTGTAAAGGGAAAATGGAATTTTAATGTGCTCAGACCATTCGCTGCTTTTAGCTGGATATTTAAGAAATTCAAACCTGATATCTTCCTGTTTGTCCGGGCGATATCAGATTGCTGCACATCATGCACAAACAATATGAACAAATCAGGGCCGTTTCCACTAACAGAAATAGATCTTGTTCTCAGATTACTTCTAACAGTTTTGGCATTTACTTCAAATGGTTTCTAGTAACATTATACATTTCGGTGGTCTATAAACATGCCCTTACCTAGAAAAGAAAAGATACTGGAACTGAGAAAGTTGAATCAATGCAATCTGCATCTGAGTTCTGCATCTTGTTAGATTGCACATCTCACATAGTATTCACATGAATAAAAGACAAACCACAATTAAGGATTTCAATCAAGCCCCCTCCCCCACTCACCACCCATAAATACTCCATTTATCAATGTTATTTCCCTACCCTTTCCCACCAAGGAAAACCTTTAAGTATGTGAAGATATCTCAGTGTCTTATGCTTTGGTGTTTTTACCCTTATTTCCTTGGACCATTCTCCCTGGTCAAGCCCAATTCATGCACAAAAGCAAATGAGTTGCTTCCTAGGGGAAGAAGAAAAATTGTACCCATTCCTGCTGTAAGCAAGGGTGGAGGCACTCTCGTTGGCTTAGATCTTTTCAACCCTACAATCCAGGACCACTTGCTGTTTTCAAAGGAGTTCATACGCCTGCACCTTCATCAAGGTGACGGCTGGGGTTAATGGCAAGGAGAGATTGTTAATGGAGAGAAACAAGTGGCGCCAGCATCAAAATTTGGCAGTGAGCATCCTCTTCACCGCCGAACAGGAGTGCTCCTGTTTAGAGTTCTAGCCAGCTAGTCAGTCATGCCTTCCCCCTCCAAGATACCATACGGTATACACTGTTAGAAACTGAAGGATAGCATTTTACTCCCCCTTTCACCAGTTTTCCATTTCCCCCCTTTTCAACTTAAACACAACATTCCATGGCTACTTGGGGTTGGCTATTCCTGCTAGGTTTTCCTTTTGAAGGACACATGTACTTTTGCAAATCCAGCATACTTCTATCCTCCCTCCGGTTTCTCAGCAGCTCCACTTTGGCTGAATTTCTGTCGGCACTCAACACCGGCATTTGCTGTTAGAGGGATAGACTGCTGATAGGTAATTATGAATGAGAGATGAACCAGAGTAATAAAAACTTCAGAGTGCACAAATAAACGTGTTTCGGTTCTCAGGCATTTGGTTAAATGGAAACTAAGGTCACATCTTGCATGTGTCATGAGGATTAGTATCCCCAAGGAGAATGGGCAGATGGAGAAACTTAAAAAGCACACATTATACATTTCTGAACCTTAATGATGCTACTGTGACACAATTCTACATACGATATAGAAAAGACATGAAAAGTCAGATTCACCATACTTATTATTATAAAATCTCTATACCACCCTATACCTGCAGGTATCTTATCTTCCTCTCCCCTCAGATAATTAGATGCATGGACTATCTGTAGGTGGCTTATGTTCTGTAAGCGCACTAAACACTACCCATCCCTCCACAAGGCAACTGTTTTAATTTTTTAAGCCATGCCTGATGGATGAGGCTAATGACTCATCTGGCCCAGCATGCTATTCTCACAATGGCCAGTTAGATACCTGTGGGAAGCCTGCAAGTAAGACATGAAGGCAATAGCACACTTCTCACTTGCGATTCCCAGCAACTGGTGTAATATATGCTGCTCTTCAATATAAATGTTTCCAGGGCATCTCATATGGAGAAGAGGGGAGAACTTCTCAGGCCCCCTTCCTTGACCAACAACAGCCCTGCAGTGCTGCCTGTTGGGTCTTCTTACCCAATAGGTGCTGTCACCACCACTTTTTGGGGGGAGGGTCACGTTCAGCCCCAGAGGTAAATGGGGAAACTGGGGGGAAGCCAGTTAATTGTTAAATCCTGGGACCCAAGACCATCACGCTTTCCTCCAGCCAATCCCTTGCAATTGAGACAAAGCATAAAGCCAACTCTCCAGCCCTCTTCTTCTCCTAGAGAACAGGGCAAATTCCTAGCTTGACCCTCTCTGGTCTTAGACTTCCAACATGTGGGTTCCTGAATCTTGAGGGTGCCAACCGCACAGTGACTCCACTACTGCCAATTGTGAAACTTTGTTAGAAATAACAGGGGGGAGTCCAAGAATTGGGGCCCCAAGATTGAGAAAGGCTACTATAGAGTATTAAGGAACCCTTGGGGATCTGCTCTGACACGTACTCTGTCCAGGAGGCATGTAAAATGCAGAGATTTCTAAGCATACATATACCAACTTGCATCTTTCTGTCAGGGCAAGCAGATGCATTCATTTTGTTCAGATGCACATTATAGTCAGGCAAATGCACTTGAGGTGAACATGCAACAGGACAGTGACTGTGGGAGCTGGGGAGAGTCTTGTGGTGCAGGCAGAAAGGCCTGGAGGGCTTCATTCATCTCCCAGTGCTGTGGTTCCCCACCCTGAGCAGCGGACACTGGACTCTTCAGAAAGCTTCTGTTGGACAGCCCTGCGCAGATGCCATAGTGACAAAAGGAACCAGTTAGCATGTTTGACTAGGACCTGAAAGACCAGGGTTCAAATTCCCACTGGACCCTGAAGTTCACTAAACTAATTAGTGAGGGTTGTTGTGGGGATTAATTGAGCAGGGAGAGATCTATGCATGCTACCTTCAGCTCCTTGGAGAAGAAGTTGGGATATCAATGCAACAAACAAACAGTCCATTAATGGTCAGGATGGTGGTCTTTCACATACATATGGTACGGTTCCTTTGTGCTTCACAGAGAAGCAGACCCTACATCTGACAATCACTTTCATAGACTACAGCCACATCAAAATCTGTGTAAGTTGTTACAAATGTGTGAACATTCAAGGAAGGTGGGGGGCGAGATGCCGCCCAAACTTTCTAAGACCTCTCTGAGATCACAAACAAGCCACATCAAAAACTCTGGCAGTACCAATAGCTGCTTGAGGGAAACTATATAGGAAATAATTCTGAAACCTGATAAGGCTCAAAATCTGATTGGCAAAAACAGGGGTTTTGTTCCAACAATTCAGCTTTAATAAAAATACAGTGGTATCTCTGGTTACAAACTTAATTCGTTCTGGAGGTCCATTCTTAACCTGAAACCGCTCTTAACCTGAGGTACCACTTTAGCTAATGGTGCCTCCTGCTGCCCCCGTGCCGCCAGCACGCGATTTATGTTTTCATCCTGAGGTAGAGTTATTAAGTCAAGGTACTACTTCCGGGTTAGTGGAGTGTTTGTAACCTGAGGTGTTTGTAACCTGAGGTACCACTGTATATGAAATAAGCTGCATGGACACATTACCAAAGAGGCATACTTCTCCAAACTGGGATAACAAAGTGGGAGGAGAATATTTTTTCCTCCATGAGGAGAAAAATATCATACAGAGAGGAAAAACATCAGATAGGGCAAATCCAACACCCATGTGAAGTCACCCTAAATTATGCTAACGAGTAAAGTTTGGGTGAAAGTGTCTGATTTGCATATCTATGTTCATAAGGAGGGAGGGGGAAAACCTGGTGGCAGGATTCTGTAGCCCCCTGCTGATAGGAGTGAATGGAAAAGATTGCTTGATCATATTTGGCAAGAATCCTTTTTTAACAAAATATTGAAATAATTGACACAGAGGGCTGTACTTTAGGCTTAAATGCGTGCTTCAATGGGGCTATTTATGTGCTTAAAGTTAAGTATGCGGAGAGTGCTTTTCTGCGCCGTATTTGTGTTTCAAGGGTTCAGATGAGAAAATAGAGGCCTTTAAAATAATGCTTCTTCTAAATCAAGACAAGAGATAGAGTGGCTTCAGTGCAAACCCAAAGGGTGCTTTGCAACTCACACTGCGACGATGTATGATGTGCGCGGTATAATATTTTCCCCTTCCAAAAGCATAAGTCATCTATACATAGGAAAGCAACAGGGACATTTTAACCTCTCCTTCTTACAAAAAGGGTGGGGGGAAGCCCCCTAGTCTCGACACTAAGTCCAGAAGTGCAGGAGATAACTTGCAACACTTTGAAAAGAATGAAAGGAAGTGAATGATGCAGGTGCACTAATAAATGGGTGGTCTCTGGATTACAGTATTTATGTGTGCTGTGTTTGAGCTAAACATCAACTTAAATGTTACACATACAAAGTAGCACAACAAGAACATCTGTGTTGGGGGGACGAAACTGGCATGGCTGACACCTCCAGTGCCAGGTGCAAAGGAAATGTCAGGGCAGCTTGAGAAATCTTGACAGCAAGCATCTGTGTACATCAGATTAACTCCTACACTCCTAGCCCCATCCTATGCATTGGAGTATTTTATACATCTGGCTCTGGATTATGTGATAAATTTCATTCATCCTGGTGCTGGCTCTTAGTTTGAAGATGGAAGTCACACAATTCCCCCTCCCCACCAACAATCTGTATCATCTTTGATCTGCTTGGATGAGGGTAGCTTTGCATAAACAAACAACCTCCTTCAATACAGCTATCAGTTAATAAATCACAGGCTGTGTTTTCAGAGGCTTCTTTGTAGTGAGCTCTAGAACTAGAGTTTTACATGACAGACTTAAAATTCAAAATTTGAGAAGCCTTTCCGGAGTAAAGTCACCACTGGCTGGTAGAACAAGAATGCTTTTAAGTCCCTCTAGTTTCAATGGGACTGATCCACTAGTAAACTTATTTAGGATTGCAGATGTTTCTCTCAATTTCTCATTTTCCCAACCTTAAGTTCAGTTCTCTGCATCAGTTTGGGTATTTTTTTAAAAAAGGTATTCAGGAAAATTCATCAGTGTTTTAGACAAATTTCTCCTAATATACATAAATTTGTATGCAATTTTGTCTCATTTGCAATTTTTTACAAATCGGTTCCCCCTAATATAATGCATTTTAGTATGTTATTTTCATGAATATATGCATTTTAAAGCACACTTTAGCACAATTACTTGGCTCGATAACTTCACTTCCCCATTCAGAAAAGCGAAAATTTCAAATGATACTTGAGCGTTTCTTTTTCTATCGCTTTGGCAAGCAAAAATCAGGGAGTTTCACCTTTAAATATGAACTGAATTGAATTTCTCCCTCCTCCTTTAAGAGGACTAAGGATGTTCAGAACCAGGGAATGATGGAGAATAAAAAGAAAAAAGAAAATGGAGAAGGCAGAGAGAAATGGAATGGAGCATCCCAGACAAACAGGACTTTTTTTTGGCAATACAGGTTGCAAGCAACGTGCCCAATCCAGATTGAGACCTCAACAGGGAACAAAGGATTAAAACTTACTGTCCCCCAAACTAGGGTCTGGATCCGGATCAGGGGTTACTGTATGGGATGAGTACCCTGCTCCCAGCTGGACTCGAAAGCGACAAGGTTTTGCTAATAATATGCAAAAAATGATCCTTTATAGATTACACCATTTGGATAAAATCTGTATGTCCATTTCCACTAACATCCACAAAAGGTTCCTACTGATATCACTGGCATGTTAGACACTCATAGGCGATGTAAGACTTGCTTCCACACACTTCCTTCAGGTTTATTACCAGAGCGCCTGATTCACTAGAATGATGGAGTAAGAAACTTTCATCTGTGCCGACTACACCACAGAAACCATTAAATAACTATCAAGTTCAGCGCCAGAAATATATATATGAGAAGAGACCCAAATGATTCTATTGCTGTGTTTGTGTAAAAGTTGCATTATGATTGTTTATACTGTAATCACGTCCTCTAATGAAAAACAGTTTTATTCTCTTGACAACTGAATTTTCAACTGCCCATCCTCCAGCATTCCCCCCCCCCCTAACACGAATAGCACAGAGCAAAACTACACACTGAGGAATGTGCTGTTACATGTTCAGTTTTTCCTTTATTAATTACATTGCCAGGGCAAGTGGGGGAAGAAAGAGTTATCAATTCTTAGAGAGAGAGAAGTTCCCATTGACACCAACGCAAACTGTTAAATCTGCTGGTAGCCATGCACACTGGGTGTGGATTTAGGCTGGGGAGGGAAAGGACGAATTTCTTCTCCCCACATGCTGCATTCCTGATAAGAATCAGAAGCCCTTACACAATTAATTAATTTAATGGGTGGGGGGAAAGACACAGCTGAACGCTATGTAGAAAAAGTGTGTGTGTGTGAATGAAATTACTGACCCAAATAATCTAAATATTTCATATTTTAAATGCATTACATCCATATTAAAAGAAATTGATAAATGCTAAATAATGATATATGAAAAATTATGAAAGGCTGGTTTTAAATGAAAAGTGCTCTTGCAAATTGTAATTCCTTGTTTTTCATCTTTTTATTCTTGTTACTTAGATTTTTAAAGCCAGACTCCTCCATTATTTTCTGACCTGAAATGAAGCACCATCTGGTGTGAGCATGTTGAGATTTGACGTAAATGAAATGTAGCTGTTTTTCTTGATAAGGCTTTAAAACTTATAGGTATTCAATTAAAATTTTTATTTTAAATACTTTTCTTTTAACAAATATGCTGCAGTTTAAGAAATAATGTAAGTTTCCATAATCAGAATGATATACCATTAACCTAGTTAATATTTCAATTCCAGAAATCTGAACTCTAAATTTAAGTTGGGACTAGGAGTATCATTGCACCTACCTTATCTGCCCTAAATCATGTGAAATGTGCAACACCTAAATCCACTGAAAGCCAGCATGGTATAGAGTTGTACTTAGGTTAAAGAAACCTGGGTTCAAAGCACCATTCAGCCCAGATGCTCATTAGATTATCTTAGGCCAGCCACTACATCTCTGAGTAATCCAGTGGTAGCCAATGAGTTGCCCATAAATTGTTAGACTACAACTCCATGATCCTTGACTATTGGCCATGCTGGCTGAGGCTGATGGGATAGGGCCCAACAACATCTGAGAACAGATGGACGGGGACCATGCTGTCTACTCCAGACCTAACCAATCTTTCCCAAATTTCTGTCCTCCAGATTTTTTGGACTCCAACAGCATCAGGAGGGTACCAAGTTGGGGAAGACCAGTTTAATCAAACTCACAGCAATGCTGTGTATAGTATCACATATGGTACCTTGATCTTCTTGGAGCAAGAGTGAGATAAAAATGAATGGTTTCGGGTGCTTTTAACTATGTATGAACAGACTGTATGGCCTTGTACATACATAAATAACCACAAAACAGTACCAGCTGCTGTGATATACATGAAAAACATGAAGCCTTGATCTTATGGAGGACACAGATTAATTTCAGGATTGTCTCATGCATGTGCTGCTGCACAATGCACACAAAATCATAGAGGTTTGTGGTGGTATGTGACACTGTATATTGTGTTGTGCGTGTAACAGCTCAAGTTTCATTGGTTGCATTGTGCATGAATGCATTGCGGCATGTAAAAATCTAGCTCTCCATTTGCCTCTTGTCTACAAACACTTGTACTGCAATTAATCAGTCTTTTAAGGTACTTTGTGGGACTGTGTTGTGTTTACTTCAGTAGCCTAAAATGGCAACTCCTCTGGAATGGAGTAGAAAAGTTGGTCATTAATGGGCAATTGTATCACTCTAGTTTAAAATAGGCTTCAATTTGTCCCTACTTCATAAGGGAGTAGCAATGGTAATAACAATGTTAACAAATCTATTGCTTCTTCCATCTGGGGAACTTGGTGTTCTTTATTTTGTGATGAATGTTGAAATTCTAGGCAGGTAGCCAAGACAGAGCCTTGATGCCATTGATGCCTGTAGTTTTCCTTTAAAAAAAAAAAAAAAAAAGCTACAACAAAAATACCATCTAATTGCTGCATAATGCCCACATAATCATTCTGTATAGTCTCACTTTCATAGCTCGTTCATCTTCCTTTCCTACTAGTTCTGTTGACTGAAACCTCAGGGCCAACGGATCATGATCCCCAAGTACACTTCAGTATGCAATTAAGTGGCCATGCCATTGATTAATCTTATTGCCCTCCTTGGCACATTTAACCAAGCTGTGTAAAAGCTTTTGAAAGCCAGACAGCAGAAGCACGATAGAATGTCAGCCCAACCTGATAAATTTGGAACGCGGGCATGTGGTAAACTAATCAAACAATTGCTTCACCATGGGCTTAATTTCAGCGTAAAATACTCACAGTCCATATATATCAGCCTGCCTTTGGAGCTGTGTGAATAACCTCTTAGAATAACCCCACAGAAGTGAATGCCAAGTCGTAGTTTTGTCATCTGTATCATGACTCAGGGCCAATTAACATTGCTGTTTGGGGATGGAAAAGACACTGTGAGGTAACTCTTCCCCTTAGATTTCAAGTCAAGTGAACATATCCCGTCGTGGGAAGGGTATAAATTACATGCAATTAATAGTAACATCCAGGAGCTACTTTCAAAGAATTGGAACAGAACAGCTCACAAGGAAAGAAAAATAAATCTGTATTCCAATCTCTAAAATAATCTGAGGCATTACAAAAAAAAAGCACATGTTGGTAATAATTAGTACAGTGTTGGAACAGGTAAAATTATTTGCCTGCTAAATCACAACTTGGTATATGAGCCTGTGAGTAACCATTTCTTCTTCTGCTTTTGCTTTTATCACGCTTCTTTCTTAAAAGAGATAGTGTTCAAATCCCGGAAGACAATCTCCTTTTGCCAAACAAATGTTTGAAGGGCAGAATGGTTCAATCCACAAATGGGCCAAGCTGATGACACCTGTTGTCATTGTTTTGTCCTGTGATGCATCAACTGTTCTTAACGAACAGACAGACATCTTGTTTCTGTTTCTATAGATTTTTCCTTGGAAACTCCTAAGAAGTCATGCCTGGACATAATCTGGCTCTTGTGATTTATTTATCTGTAAATATATATAGTCCACTTGTGTATCCTCTAATATCGTCTGAAAAGTTTTGAACTTTTTGTTCCAGCCTTCTTAACCCCTCCCTCGAGAAAAACTCTGCACACATGGTTTTTAGTGCAGAATTAGTTCAGGTCCCAAATTAAACAAAAGATAACGGTCTTGGATGTCTCATTAGAAAAAGAAAATCAATGTATCTGGGCTTTGCTACTGCACACCCAGATAATATAAACCTCTAGACTGAAATGTTTACGGAAGTATATATACAAACACACTGTCTGCCATCAAATACATGCCTTTGTCATTTAGCTATGAATGCTTCCCTACATTGCAAGCTCTTATTGACTGAAGACAGTGATACTGTAATGCCTTAAAGACTGAGAATGTCACTCGCTATTCATTTACAAAAGCACTCCTTTGGTAAATGTTCATGTTAAAAATATACTACTCAGTGACAGAGTGGGGACAGGACAGGGCAGGACAGGCCAGGAAATAGTTTTCCCCTCCCCACAATGGAGTGCACTATTAACATATCACAAACCTGTTCTGCTTGGAATTTTATGCTGCTGCCTCATGAAATCGCCTTTTCCCCTGCAATAATGAGCATTTTAGCCTCTCTGCCCATTTTATTATTACCTCATACTAATAAATTTAGGAATATTGTATGGACATGTTTAATAATGACACATTGCCATTTGTACAATTTCATTATCCCTTTTCTTTCCTAAATCAAGGTAAATTAATCCTGGAAAATTAAGGCTTTTAATTTGGACTTTTTGCATATATTTGAAACTGCAGGCTGCTCTGTAAAACCCTTGCAATGGTAAATATTACATGATCAAGTCTTTTTTAAAAAAACCACAAAACAAAACAGTATGGGGAATAAATGTAGGAAAAGACTCAGAATTGATTACCAAAGAAATGTGTTACCAAAGAAATGTGTTATCCCCCACTCTTCCAGAAAGTAAACAGGTTTTAGAGGTGGCCTCCATACTTGTGAAATTCAAGAAAAGCTGCTGGGGTTATGACAGTTTTATGTGTGAGTATTACTGACCTGTGGTTTAAAAAAACCAGATTTACGGAGGAAGAGGAAGAAGAAGAAGTCAAAGTCACTATTTTGGTTGCATCCTAGAAGGATGTTGTTGGTATCCAAAGTGACTTCAAACTTTAGAGTTTCAGTGGGTAAACAACATGGAACTGTTGCCTTATGCCCAACAAAATTATAATATCTAAAATGGCCTTGAAATTTCATGGTGCAGAAAGGATAGTGATGGCTATGAATGAGACAAGTCATGTGAAAGAACTGCAGCCAATGCTAATATTAAAAAATATGCTCCAAAGCAGGATATTTTCATATTTGCTAGTTAACTTCAGCGTTGTATGTTCAGGAAAGCAAATTCTCTTATGATTCCTTTAACATAATTATTACAGTCTCTTACTTTACATAACTACTTAAGTGCTCTAGGAAGAGTCAGTCTAGTTTGCTTGATACGTGAATTTTCTCTACTGCCAATTATCGCATGGTAACAACCACCCAATTACTTTCTGCCTTCAGGTTCAAGTGAGTGACGCATAGTGCAGGACCCCAGATTAATTTAGCATCCACCTCTCTTAAGTATCTTTATCAACAATATCAGGACCAGAAATGTCATATAAGTAAAGCTGGGCACATTTACAGCAAGCTCAATGTGACCCAAAACTGACCTGTGATAGGAAGCAGCAGGAAAGCCCGAAGGACCTATAAATGGTTATTAACTTGGGATAAAATTGCTAATTTCTCTCAGGTAAGACCATCAGTAATTTGGATCATGCAAACAAAGCCTAAAGAAAGGCATGCAAACACTTACCTTCCAGGTCTTGAAGACTTTCTGATTCTAAAATGACATTGTGTAAGTGTCATAGGCATCTGTGTCTTGCTAATTCCAGTTACTGCAAGCTGCTTTGCGGATTTGATTTTGCAGCTGAAAATGACTGACTGCCAGACAAAGGGACAGAAACGGCTGCAGCTGGTATTATTGATTATTTCCTCAATTTGAAGGAAGCAAACCAGAGACTAACAACATGGGAGGACAAAGGCTAAGTTGTTCCTTTTCATCTCTGCCATAGCAAGCCTCTGGTCACTATACCATGCAGTGAATTAATTCAGAGAATGGACCCATTATCACTGTAATGTTTGAGAGTTGTGTAGAAGTCTTAATGACTTGCCTGCTGTGATGGGAATGTAGCGTTTATCATTTTAATAAAACCAGAGAATTGTAGACAGAAAAGACACTGAACCCAACATGAAGTGCCAATGAACACTGATGGCACTGCACAACTAAACATTATCAGCTCGTAAAAATAACTTTCCAGTAGCTCATAGTCTCAAACCGAGAGACATCCGGCCCATAGAAACAGAAGTGTGAGTATTCGTCAAATTGTTTGAAGGCTGTGCAAGATTGCCATAATTTATTTGCTGAGATGCAGGACAAAGTAACCAAATCAAGACAGGAGACTTATGCAAACTTAAAAACAAATTATGCTTGTTGTTTCTGTCATGGCTATTTAATTTCCCTCCTATGCTTCATTGTTTTCTGTTACTAAGAGCTCCAAATACGGATTTGCATGCTAAAAGCAAATCAAAGTGAAGAACAGACATAATTTGCGGCCCATGCAAAAGCTACAAGTAACCCTAAACCTTCCCAAGTTACGCTTATCTGTAAAGTGCTGTATGTGGCAACTCGTTCATCACAGGTTCTTTGGTAACCAAACAGCATTCAGTTGTGGCCATCCTTCACAGCGTCAGTGTAACGATGTTATCTCCAGGATTCTTTATCTTAAGATTCGTGGTTTACTGTACGCTTTAGAGGAAGCTGGTGGGACTGAGTTAAAAGCAGAACTGAAGGTTCAGTTGTATTTCCTTTATCTACACTTGAATCAAGCAATGCTCTAGTTCCATCAGCATCTTCTTGTAGCCCGTCACTTTTAATATTCATTTTTTTACACAGGGAAAAGGCTATACATAGCTAAGTGGTAGAACATCTACTTCGCATACAGAGTATCCCAGGTTCGTTCCGAGGCATCTCCACATACAGTAGGGACCTGTCTGAAACCCTCAAGAGCTGTTTCCAGTCATTGTAGACAATACTGAGCTAAATATATCAATGGTCTGACTTGATACAGTGGTACCTCTGGTTACGAACTTAATTCGTTCCAGAGGTCCGTTCATAAGCCAAAACCGCTCGTAACATGAGGCACGCTTTCACTAATGACGCCTCCTGCCGCCGCCATGCTGCCGGCGTGTGACTTCCGCTCGCATCCCGGGACAAAGTTCGCAACCGGGAGCATCTACTTCCGGTTAGCGGAGCTCATAACTCAAAGCGTTTGCAAGGAGGACGGTACATAACACGAGGTTCCACTGTATACGACAGCTTCCTATGTTATGAGTGTTATTGCTTTATTTATTATGTTTATATCCCACCTTTTCCTCCAAGGACAAAGGGCAGAATATGGGGTGCATCCCACCTTTTATACTCAGAGTAGAGTAAGATAGGCTCAGAGACATTGACTTGCACAAGGTCACCCAGGGAGCTTCTGGCTGACTGGTTATTCAACTTGGGTCTTCCCAGTTCTAGCCCATACATCACATTTTTTCCTCTAGGATCTACCAGGTACTTACATAATCTCCAAGAAACCCTTTGGTATGCCTCCCCCTCCCAGCAGTGGGGCAGTGGCCACAAGGGATGTGGCTGTTACCATAGTGCTTATGGAACCCTCCACCATAGAAGGTCTGCCTAGTGCCCTCCCTACTGGCTTTCTTGAGTAAAGCTAAGACTGTACCCCTTGCGATGTTTGTAAGACTGTACTATATTGCTCCTGCTTGTTTTGTTTGCTCCTGGGTTGTCCTGCACAGACGTGTTCTTTAATTATATGGGTTTTTTGTTTTATATTTGATGTGCTGTAAGTCACCCTTTCGTCCACCATGGATTCACAGGGCAGGTTAAAATATTTTAAATAAACGAACTAGAATAATTTGGTGAAAGGAGGAGACTGCTTTAACTAGGGGACATTCTTTGCATCCATTGATCATCCACATGCCCCACAAGCAAATCAAAATTTGACACTGCAAGAATAGTAGGTTCTGAAACAATCTCAACCATTTATTTGGTAGCTTTTTCTAAGAAAGCCTCTCTAAATATTTCTGCCTCTTGTTGTTACGACTATACATTTGCAAACAAAGGTAGCAGATCATATGATAAAATGAATGTTAATACACACACACACTTTTAAAAAAATGGCTCTACTTGTGATGAAAGGCAAAAGGAAATACTTCTTCACATGACACACATAGAAATCATTCCCAAAAAATGTAGAAAGAGCCATCCCAGTGGCGTAGCGTAGGTTGTCAGCACCCGGGGCAAGGCAAGTAATTTGCACCCCCTAACCCTTGGATTTGCGCCCCCTAACCCTAACCCCCAGAAGTTGCGCCCAGTGCGGCCAGCCCCCCTGCACCCCCCACGCTACGCCACTGAGCCATCCTGAAAGATGTAGATAGCCAACAAGAGTGAAGGCCACAAGCCTTCCATAAACTTAAAACTATTTAGATACTAGGACAACAGAATGAGGCGTTGACATCAAATAATTCTATACAGCCAAAGAAGCTATATTAGAAAATCTTCAGACTTACACTTGACTAAATAATAAGGCTTATATCCTTAAGCCTTCCATTCAGAATGAGACCCATGTTGCCATTGCAGGATGCCAATGGCAATGCCTTATACACTCCATAGCATATTAAAGGGAGTGATTCTACTCCTAAATATCCACAATTCTCAATACTCAAAATAGTGCACAGTTGAGATTTAAAATGAATTACTGATTAGCTGAAATGGGTAGGCCTAATTGTGCTCTTCCTGAAATAATTACAAGACTCCCATTGAGTTCCGTAAGAAAAAGATTATGTCCTATGAATTAAAACATGCCTGCACAGACCATCTACTTTCAATTCTCGAATTCTGCTTGTCTAAATAGTCCTTTGAAAAGACTTAGTCTGTTCTTGCATACTTAAAGTGGACTTTATTAATGTTTAACTTCCTGTAGCTAATTTGGCTGCTATGTGCAGCCATAAAATTTTATGACAGTAAACATGAGAGATGTGCCTAAATTGCAATGGAATGTTATTAGACTACTTTCTTGTTATATTTGGTATCAGTGCTATTACATTTCACAATGTGAAATA
Source organism: Podarcis gaigeae (assembly GCF_964106915.1). Classification (NCBI taxonomy): domain Eukaryota; kingdom Metazoa; phylum Chordata; class Lepidosauria; order Squamata; family Lacertidae; genus Podarcis; species Podarcis gaigeae. Next base: position 32,182,347 of record NC_139688.1, read on the forward strand.
CTGTATTTCACAATGTCTAATTTTACACAAAGCCTCTTTTTAAAAATATTATGGGGATACATGTGCTGAGCCAGCTATTCTAACTACCTGACTCTTATATCTATGCAGTATCTGATTTAGGTATCTGATCGGTACAAATGCTTTGGCATAGTGCTGATACACCTGGAGACATAATTTAAGTGGCCAGTAATGACAGCAAGACATCACTGAAATGTCTTCATATATTCGCTTGATGCAGAGTAATGCATTTAAAATGGCTCCTTGCATCTCTCAAACACTTCTCTACAAATTGGAACAAGGAAATAATATAACGATGCACTGAATATTGTTTTGCTCAGGTCAGGAAAAGAATCAGCTGCCAGTCCTTTCATTGTGTGGTGGAAAAACAGGTCAATGGTAGACTCAAAGAATGTGGAAAATAGTATCAGAACATTGTTCATTACATCTAATATGTCAGGGACTGGAAGGACTCTGGCAAGTATGTGGCGGAGGCAGGAGGGCAGAGGGGAACCGAGGAGAGGGCGTTGGGCCCCCAACAAATATTGAGGGGGCTGAAGATGCCTTGGCCCACTAGAGTTGGCACACCTGACCTTATCATTGAGCTCCAATCTTTCCCAATAAATTTAAAATGTTATTTTTGTGTTCTGCTATCCAGTATTGCATATGCAGAATTCTACTGTTAAATTAATTCAAACTCAATCTATCCACCTAACCTTAGTTCTATTTTTTCTAAAGCAAACCCTCTAAAACCCCAAATCTAGTGATGTCTGCCTAATTTTACTTTTGTGTTCCATTATCCTATGTAGCTTATATGGTTCAGCCCACATATAACAAACCACGTTGCCATATTGTCGTAAATCCTATTGCACATAATAGGATTTACTTCTGAATAAATATGCATGGGATTGCTCTGTGGATGGTATTTCCTATGAGATTATTTCACCCACAAGAAACTGTGTCCAATGGGTCCATTCCTTTTAATGTCTCCTCTCATAGTGCACTATTGAATTCCTGTCACTGATGCACTACTTGTTCAGCATTTTCTGGACTGCAAACATGGAATTGGGGATTTCAAAGTGTTTGTCACCGAAAAGATCGATTTGCATACATTTTAATTGGACAGCAATGGACAATTGTTGCAGTGCAAGGCTTTCAGCAAGTGCAGCTTACCCCTCAATGGTTGGAATCATTAGCTGAAACCAAGCTGCTTTTTATAAGCATTTTCTCTTACCTGCACCTTCTCTGTGATTTGGTTTTTTCCATAACTACAGCAAGGATAGGGAAGCCAAGGCCTTCCAGAGGTTATTGGATGACAACTTCCAACTTCCTTAACCATTGGCCACACTGGCTGGTGCTTGTGGGATCTGGGAGCCCAACAACATCTAGATGGCCACAAGTTCCCCCGCATCTGAACCAAGGATTATTATGCTTACCATGACTGAAACTCATACATGTTACACACACTTCAGCTTTTAAGGATTGTGAAAAATCTCTTTCTCTTCCTTTTGCAGCTGGAGCAGTTGCATTTTTAAGAATGTTTTGGTTTTAATATGCTGATTCAATAAACAACCCACCACACATAGTAAACGTTATTGGGAAGAAAGTAGAAGGGGAAATAGAGCTACATTGAGTAGCAGCTTGCATTTGTCCCAATGCCTCTGGCAGTTCCAGTCTACACTTGGACCCACAATTTCCAGTTCTTAGCTCATACTCTTAGCCATTATGCTATAGTGCCAGCTGTTCCAAAGATACCCATTCCATAAATGTAGGAAATGTTAAGCTGTAATGTAAGAACATAAGAAGTCTGCTGGATCAGGTCAGCGGCCATTCTAGTCTGGTGCCCTGCTCTCTGTGTCCAACGACACACGCAAGGGATCTGAGTGCAACAGTACTCTTCCCTCGCGTGCTTTCCAGTAATCAGAAACACACTGCCCCCAACATTGGAGCTGGTAGCCATCGATAACTTATCCTCCATGGATTTCTCTCATCCTCTGTTAAAGCCATCCAAGATGGTGGCAATTCCTACTTTTTCTGAATTTGTAGTTCTGACAATGTGCTGTGCAAAGAAGTACTTTCTGTTGTCTGTCCTAAATCTTCAAACGTTCACTTTCACTGGATGGTCCTAAGTTCCAGTCTTATTATTGTGCTCCTTGCTCGACTTTTCCCTAAACAACTCCATTATCTTAGATTAGGGACTCAGCTAGATCGGTGAAGAAAAAGCATTGTATATGCATTATAATACTGTGACACCAGGTGGCGCTGTGGAGTTCTGTTTTTGCCAACCCGCTTTCTCATACAAAATTTACAATGTGTTTAACTGAAGCGTTTCTGTGATGTGTCTGCACCCGGACCTGTACTTTCTCCTCAATAATGCAGGCAATTAAATCAAACCATGAGCTGGTTCAAGCCTGCAAATTTTGTTTCTACATAGCGCTCCCTAAGTTTCCCCCTGGTAATGTAATTGTGCAGAGCGTATTTTGTAAGACCTGGGATATCTGCAGTTTCAGGTGCGAGTCCTCGAAAGCATTTTCTATGGCTGTGGTTGCACATTTTTTCTCCAGTTAACAGAGTCACGAGGGTCTCTCCTCAAAAGCCATAGCGCTCTCTCTCTCTCTCTCTCTCCCTCTCTCTCTCTCTCTCTCTCTCTCTCTCTCTCTGTGTGTGTGGGGGGGGGGGAGAGAGCTGGCTTCACACAAAGCATTCTCTGCATGAATGCTCCCTTGGGAACATTGCAAGAAGATAAAATTGTCCTTACAAGTTGGCCCTGCATGCCCCAATCAAAGGAAAGGAAAGAAGGAAAGCCCAGAAAAAGCAGAGGAAACATGCTGTGTACTATTTTACTAGCAGCAGATGCACTATGAAACTAGATAGGGAGATATAATGAACTGAACTGGGTATCGAATTATTGTAATTTGTATATTTAAGCAGACATCTACATTAAAAAAAACCAACGATAGGACCAATCTAGATTGCTTTGCTCATATTTGTGTGGCAAGCAGCTATCTTAATTCAGCCAGTCAAATTATTAGCCTGAAAGCTGACATAACTTTTCTTCACTGTTCCAGCTCACTGTTCACTCTTTCTTCCAAAGCCAGCTCTCAATTCATCCATCATAGGATTCATTGAGCAATACAGATGTGAATTTTGGGCAGAATAAATCAGCCAAAACAAAAAGCAACACAGTGCAAAGAAACAGAACGGTACTTGTCACTTTATTCTGTCAACAGCCTTGAATTCCACACTGTAAATAGGGTGGTGAGACTCAACGGCATTCAGAATCTCAGCTGCTAGCAAGCATCACCAAATATACGATATGCCCAGAAAATGAGGAGAGACCCTTCAAAGCTTAATTTCCCTTAGAAGGTCTATATCGCATGCTATCCCAAGTCATAAACACCCCCCTTTCTTACCAATATCTTACACAAAAGAATATAATTGTAATAAACACTGATGGTAGTTATTATTGAATTGCGCTATATATAACATAGCTGGGGGCATCATTCAGATGATTATAGCGAGAAAGAAATCTTTTTCTGTCCCTGATTTCAAAATCAACAAAAGGAGAGGGGAGAACGGTGGCATGTGCTGTTCCCACCCCGAGTGTGTGTATATATGTTATGCGCACAGGTTGGGAAATCATAAAACATCTTTAAACCACATCGTTACAACACTTCCAACTATTTTAGATTAGGCTGTTACTTTCCAAAACATCACATACCATTTCAAAGCAACTGTTATTCCTATTGATGCCTCAACTTTGAAACTTCACATTTAAAAAACACACCCAAAAACCAAATGAAAACACTATGCTTTGCCGGGAGGGTAGGGGGAGATTACAAAATTAATAATTTAGGTTTGGAGTGTCTGAATTCTAGTCTTTTAAAAGCTGCCTGCCAACAGATGGTTGGCATTTAGAGAGCACACACTGGCTGGCTGCAGTCCTAGGCACACTTACTTGCAAGAAAGTCCCCAATAACTCAGTGGCTCTTGCTTCCAAGCAGATAGGCACAGGGTTGTGCTTAGTAATTTGTAAACCATATTATTAGCATTTCTTTTTAAGTGCGCCTTTTCACTTACAGAGTGAATCTGGATTTTCCCAGGTGAATCGTGATTTTTTTGCTCTTAGCCACTGCCTCTTGCTTTCAGCTTTTAAATTTAAAATTGCTACAGTGGCTACATAATTCAATAATTGTCCTATTGGAAATGAAGCGGGTATTCTGACTGTGATTTCAGGTTTTTCTGTTTGCTTTGGCAGCTGCTTAAGTGTAGAGTACAAAAACTAATCACAATATATTGGAAAAGTTAACGTTGTGTGCATATACATTTCATATATATATGTGTGTGTGTGTGTGTGTGTGTGTGGCAATCACTATTAATAAAAAGCGTGTTTGAAATTTATGCAAGTGCCCTGTTAATTTCTGTAATGTTGCCATCTATGTGCAGACAACATCATACTTTGTTATTACGCCATTTCAATTTTAGCAAGGGCTCACTAGCCAAATGCTGGCACCTACCACTTGTAAGGTTATGATTAAACCTCACTTCAAGTCTGTAAAATGTAAAGATACTAGCTTTCATTAAGTGCTGTCATAAATCTTTCTACTCTGGCCTTACTAGATTTAATGTTTAATCTTCTCCTGTGCTGCAGAGGCATTACCCAGGAGTGCATCTAACTCTCGTTTAAAAGGATGTGGGCAGCTGTAGAGCCAGGTGTGGGAAAGATGTAACCTAACCTTAGTCCGTCATAAAAAGGCTGATGAATTAACAACGCAACAACTCTCCAGCTCAAGAAATCGGCAAAAATGCCCAGCCAACAAAGCCCAAAGGATGCAAGTTTCTATAAGTCAGTGGTGGGTAATATGTAGCCCTCCAGATATTGTTGGACACCAACTCCCATGAGCTCCAGCCAGCAAGGTCAATGTTTTTTGGGACGATGGGAGCCGCAGTCCAATGAGATCTGAAGCACCACAAGTCCTACATCTCTGTGTTGGCCTAACATTATCTTTGGTGTAAGAACCTCTGTGAAAACAATGCACTTACTTTTCTCAAAAGGTATTATGGAAGGGCTCGTGTTTTACCATGGAAGTATTAAAACGAGTGTGTTTCTGAACATTCTTAAACGAGGAGGCAAGAGGAAGTGGATTAGTTTACCTTGTTCCTAGGCCTGTTTAGAATATCTGAAGCCGAGCCTGTGAATTTGCTCCTATGTGAACAATGTCATAAGGGAGATGCCCAGTGGAAGAGGAAGTCCAGCTCACTTCCTCTCGTGCGTGATCCAAAGCACAGAAGACTTCATGGATGCATGCTGATATATGGAAGCCCCCTCAAACGCGCCCACTTAATTTTGTAAACCTTTCACAGAAAACTTCACATGCTAGAAACCTGCCTCATTACAAAGAAGCTGGAAATTCCATTCTCCCATGAAATGCAGTGTAAAAATATCAAGTTCGCTAGTGCAGATTTAATGGAGGTCTTCCTTCAATATAGCGGTGGTTTCAGTAGAAACCTATTGGTATGCTTTGCTCCAGAATCCAGGCATCCCGTCCATGGAGAAAGATGCTGAGCACAATTAATGAATGCAGACTGTAGGCTTCTTTCTCTTCCTCCCATCAGCTGGCAACTAGTTGTTTTTTTTTTTTTTTAGGGATTGGTTGCAGAAGGAAGTCCCCTCCCCACAGCTGATGTGATGCCTTTGCTTTTCCCACCAGAAAGATTTCAGCAGGCATCGGCTGTGTGCGGGAGTTCCCCTTTGCGCAGTGGATGCCTGGAAAATGCAGGTTTCCGTTTCTCTGCCCCCCCATCAACTGATTGGCAAAAGGGGGGGGATCCTTTGCCAGTGCTATGCTTGGGGCTTCTCAAAGCACAATGCACAGGGCTGGCAAAGTGGCTTGCGTTGTGGCTTCCAAGCGCCTGGCAGGCTTGGATCCAGAGCAGCTCATCTGCAAATGGAAGGGCTCCTCCTCTTTGTGGAAGGACTCGGGATGTTGTGGAGCCTGTCACTCAGACAAGTGAGGGTCTTCTAAAGTAGATTTTCAGAGGGGACAGGGGAAATGAGTGAAAATTACCGTATTTTTCCATGTATAAGACCCCCTAATAAATTATGTCAAAAATCAGGTGGCGTCTTAAACACGGATAGTGCTGAGGCCATTTTCTTAAATCTGAGTCCCCCAAAATATGGGGCGTCTTATACATGGGGGTGTCTTATAGATGGAAAAAATATGGTACCTTCTTGCTTCTCGGAGCGGAAAGTTCTATGGTTGGAGCTCCACTCACAGGACCTCTGGCTCTGACCCACTGTTTGTATCCAATGTTTTTGTGAGGTATTTTTGGACAAGAAGAAAAGTGGGTGGCTAAATAGCATCTAATACAATACTTCCATTTGTTGCTGTCATTTTTTTTAAAAAAAAATCTCTTTAATAGACAGATTCAGAACATCTGTTTTGTTCTTTGATTTGTGTTGCCATGTTTGTTAGCCACCTCTCTGAATATTTTCCAGGTATAAATTATTTGTAATTGTAAGCAGATTATTCCCCCCCCCCCAAATACTGGGGGTTGGAGAAGGAGTAATTAACAACATACGATTACAGGTGCTTCCTTTGCAGGGAAAATAATCCATATTGTTATTGTAATTTAGCATAGTGATTTAAAACAGCACTATGTGCTATGAAAACATTTCAGTAACTGATAAAAATTCAGTCTGAGGAAAAATTGGATTCATTCAAGAGCCGGATAATTCTGAGGCTCTTCTGTATTAGGGATCTTTCAAGATGGTGAATAATTGTAATAAAAAAAGATTACATTAAAATAATTGACTTTAGTATGATAAGGTATTTGAATTTGGGTTTGGTTAAGAGTCACACTTATATCTTGTAATGCCAAATAGATGGTTTCTCCCGCTGACCTTTATATGAGGAGGCAGGAAAATCTGTCATCGCTATTCAATTTGTTTAACTGTAGACACATGTTCCCTAGAGACGCCTGACACTATATTATCCATTTAACCCTGCCCTGGACACCTGGATCTTCAGATTAATAATTTTCCAAAATACAAATGAGATATTCCTGCGTATTCTTCACTGGATGTTGTGGAAAATAACCTGCTTCAGCAGAAAAGCTTATTCTTTATCCCTTGAATATAGAAATGTCTAATTCCTTAAGCTATTTTGCAAAGGAGTTCTATTCAGTGTAACGCATTTCACTTATAGACGGTTATGGTGCGTGTTAAAAACAAGATTTAAATAACATCCTGTAGCTGAAACAATTCTCCTTCAGTTGGAGATGTTTGGGTTTATGACCATCAGCCCCTTCTGCAGGACCATTTTCCCCCCCACAAAAGGGGGAAAATATTTGTAAATTTTCAGCGGACAAACGAACATTAAGAACGTTCATCTTACATTTAAATAAAAGGAAGCTGAGAGGTACCTTTCTAAAAAACAACAACATACAAAAGCCTTGCTGCTCATTCAAGCTGTGACCTCCTGTCCTCTTGTGACAGAGTGCCCTTCGCTATGATAATACATTATGATGTCACCTCATCTTGAGAGACAAAACCAACCACTGCCCCATAAAATTCACCTGCTTCCCCCCAAAACTGGAACGATGTTTCTAAGACGGTTGGCTATCCCTCATCTAGAGGGACACAGGTTCCTCACCTCTGCTGGTTGCTGAATTATCTGTTTTCCTCCACTTCCCCTTTCTTCCCATCATCATCGCCACACGTGTTATCATCTGCTCCAGACACCGCCCAATCTGTGTACTCAAATCTAGTGTGCAGCTGGAAATGCAGTTTCTGTATTTTAAATTATATCCACCATGTAGCTCAATCCAATGGATTATTTAGGCACTGGCATCTCTTTTTAGAGGAGGAAGACTGGCCCAGGGCTTAGGAGGCGAGCTTGGGATGTGGGTGACCTGCCTGACCTGCTCTTTTTTCCCTCTACTGCTTTTTTAAATTGTGGTGTCCCTTCTGACACCGTAAAGCATTGCCAGTAAACTCCTGGGTTGTTTACATGAGCATATTGTAAACAGGCTGCACTGGAAAGAACAAGCCGCCTTACAAATTAATGGCATTGTGAGGTGCTGCCTGCTGGGGTGAAAATAAATTGTAAGAAAATATAGGGAGACAGGTAATGGGCACTAGCTCTGCGGCACAACACTTTTCAAATAGCTGGTGTTGACTGTGTGCCAATAGATATGGCAATAACTGTCAACAGGATTTACAGTACTTTCACATTTACACAGCGAGAGTGGAGAGGCTGAGAGAGTTCTATAGTTTTATTTAAAGTTGAGTGCCAACTGTTTCTGTACCAGCTATTTCCAAGTAACTGGGTCACAAACACACTGGCTGTCATTCATGTGTCTTGCTAAAGCACTTATTTTATTTTTTTTAGTCCTCGGTTATCACAAGCCCTTGAAGCATGTTTTTAGAATCTTTGCAGCATTGTCAAGGCATATGTTTGCCAAACAGAATTCCAGCAAGGGGATATCTCACCATCTGCCATGAATCCCACCAACTCTGGTTGCCCTAATTGAACTCTGGGTGCTGTGCTAAAGAGAGCTGCTTCATTTGCAATAGGGACGGGAGGAACCAGTGGGAATCACCCACCAGGCCCAGGGAGCAAAGCCAATGGGGAGGGATTCTGGGAGTTGTTGGCATCTGTCTGTCTCAAGAGACAATGGAGTGCACCTCCGGGGGTGAAGTCAAATCATTGCATTAGCAGCACCGAAGTGGCCTTCCACGGTGTGCAAGCCTGGGCAGTGTGTATGGAGTTTCCGGGCTGCTGAGATGACAAGACCTGACCTCCCCACACCCACCCACCCGACTTCGGCCTTGCTGATGTGGTCCAAAGGAAATCAGAGCAATACGTTTGGCACCAGCTTGGCTGCAGGAGTTGCCGGAAGGCGGCGTACAAGGCACCATCTGACCACCTGAGGGACTGCATTCCAGTTTTGTGTAGGGGTTTACTCCTTAGCCTTTTCTTCTCATGAAGATATCCCACAAAGCAGTGGGGGTTTAGGACCAGAGTTTTCCTTCTCCTAGATGGGCTACCTTCCTAGGTGGATGAGCTTCATCTGCCCTTCACATCACTCTAGGAGTTGTAGATCAATGACATCTGGAGATTTACATCTCTCTGTTGCTGTTTAGTGAATGGGGACTGGTAGCCTAGGCAAGTCGCTTTGAGCTGCTGTGGATATCTGAGGAATCAGAAGACTGATGGAACAATTAACTGAGCCACTACAGGCAAGGACCCTATTTATCATTTCATTCTGGACCCAGAGAATATATACCTGCTTCATTGATATTAAAGCAGGGGTGCAGACTTGAATAAAATAGTGGGGGGCAGGTAAGCCGTGCCCCATTGATTGCATGACACAGGGCACGCACACCATTCCAATGGCAATGCCCTTCTACTTGGGGGGGGGGCTTTGTTGTTTAGTCGTTTAGTCATGTCCGACTCTTCGTGACCCCATGGGCCAGAGCATGCCAGGCACTCCTGTCTTCCACTGCCTCCCACAGTTTGTTCAAACTCATGTTGGTAGCTTCGAGAACACTGTCCAAACATCTTGTCCTCTGTCATCCCCTTCTCCTTGTGCCCTCCATCTTTCCCAACATCAGGGTCTTTTCCAGGGAGTTTTCTCTTCTCATGAGGTGGCCAAAGTATTGTAGCCTCAGCTTCACGATCTGTCCTTCCAGTGAGCACTCAGGGCTGATTTCCTTAAGAATGGATGGGTTTGATCTTCTTGCAGTCCCTCAAATATTTTATGGGGAGCCAAAGCTTGTTGGCTTCTATGGTAAAGAGTTTTTAAATGCTGGTAGTGGCATCTGGATAAAATCAATGACATCTCAACCACAGTGGCATACAATGGTTAATAAGCCAATATCATTAACCAGTGAGTCTGACTTAAAAACTCCCTGGAGTTTCAAAAGCACTTGCAACAATGTGTGCCTGGGAGTTGCTGTTTAGGAAACAAAGACACACATCCCCCCCCCCCCCCAATTACATATGAATACTGTATCTGTCAGCTGCTTTTCTGTATTCTAACCTTTCAAATCCAACAAGGTTATGATTTTCAATTTCCATGCCATATCAATGAATGGTCTTGTATATTGGTTTGGGGATATAAATTAATAGGTCTGATAAGTAATGAGTTATGTTTTCTACTATACTGGCACTGAAAAACTACTAGCTCCTGGTGTAGGAATGTATTTAAAGTTTTTCTGTAACAAACCTACCCAAACTTGTTGAAAACCTTTGCGCAAATGTTTATATTTCTAACCAAAGTTTTTTCCAACACTTGTTTAAATTGCTTTGGTTTTATGCTTTTGTTTGTTAGGGGTACGGATGGCACTCTTGTTCCTACATAAAGGGATATAAAGGGCTATGTAAAATCTGTTTTTAATTCTTCTAAGCTGAGCCTCGGAATAGCATGTCTTTTCAAAACCCCACATTTCTCAAATGCTTCTTTAGCGCTCTCAGCTCTGGCCTGGGTTCATAGCTGAGCAGGTAAAAACCTTTCACTTAGCAAACTGGCACATGGGAAAGGCAGATCTCTCCTCTGGAAAATGAATTGATTCTGCTAAAACAAAAGATAATAGGAAAGGTTTCCTTTAAAAAAGAAGGAACTATTTGCAACAACTTGAAAGGAAGGGTGACATTGTGGCCACTGAATTCAGAAGCGCTGAATCCAGAAACTAGATTCCTTTAATAGCACATACATCAGATCTCTTTTCGCTTAGGCCACATGTTTGATTTCTGTCGGGACACGGGTGCCTTTTAAACATATGTTCCATCATTATAGGAATGTGACTGAACTATCCAGTTTATGGCAAGTTTTGATAATGTGAGCTGCTAGATAATTGACAAAAATGTTGCTAGATAATTGAAAAAGAAAGAACCCATTTAACTAGCATGAACAGCATGGAGAATGACATTGTTATACAGCTGTCAAAAAAAGAAAGGTGAATGATGTAAAATGCTGGAACTTGCTTTTGTTAGACTGATAAGGAGTCAAACAAGTTTATGCTCTTGTCCTTCATATCTATATCTATAGCTATATAATCTATATCTATATCAACATCTATCATGTATTGTAGTCATGAAAACTACAACAAACTGGTAAATGCTACCTGCATTCTGCTGTTGAGTTACATTAGGGTCACAGTGGAAAATGTTGAGCTGTAAACCTCAAAATCTGTGGTGTAAAGAGGTAATTCACAAATGAATTAACAGTATTTTTGCTGCTATTGAACTTACTTGTTTTAACTAGGTTTTCAAGCTTTTACTGGCTAAATCTGTAGGTAAATCTGGTAAGTTAATTGATAGGGGTCAAATTTAAGCAGCAAATCTGAGGGTTGAGGGCACATGCTTATTTTTGAGGTCATTTTGGTTCTGATGTGTTACTCTAAAAGGGAATTAAAATAAAAGGTACTGAGGATGGTCTTTCCCCCTAACAATGAGAACATTTGTATATTAAAAATTTGCTAATTACCACTTCTCTCAATACATAAAAGTGCACCAATATTGAAGTGCAAATTATTGATAATAAATAGTATTAATTTGAGGGTTGATTATTCTAGCTGTTAATACATAAATACACCTTTGAACATCTTACATTTGTTCTTCAAACCCTCTTGAACTGTCACTCTTGAGCATATGGCTGATCACAAAAGCCAATAGTTTATTTTTTAAAATAATTTCAGCAATATGGGGTAATGCGCTCTTGTATGGAAAGTTAAATTATAATTTTTTTCCCCTACAGGTGACTTGAGACTGTGGTGCCAGCCTGGACAGGCTCTGCCAGAGGACCAGGAGCCCAAGATTAGTGGCCGCGGCAGCAGGGAGTTCAAGTAGTGATGGGTAAGAGATTCCCACAACACTGTTGTTGTGCACCTCTGTAAGAGAGGGGGAGTTAGCTGGGCCAGAGGAGCTGAAGAAGCAGCTGGCCAGTTGGCAGAACTGACTGAGTTGGAGTCAGAGGGAGAGTCGGAGGGTTGGACTCATACAGGGCAACCAAAGTAGCTTCCATGCCCAACCTGGGCCTAAACCTTGATTGAAATGGGATCTAGAAAACTGGCTTCATCCAAGAGAGCCTGGATGTGGGCTGCAACCATTCGCTCAAGAACCTTGGCTAAGAAGGACAGTAATTCCTTAGTTTTCTGAATCCAGTGGGGGTTTCTTAAGGAGTGGTCTCACTCCACACCTACTATAATGATGTCCATTGTGCTAGGATATATAGAAGCTTGCAGTTTCCCTTCACAACCACATGTTTCTCAATATGAAATGTATTGTCAATATTTGAACATCACCAAATATTCGAAATAAAAGTTGCATGAAGATCCACATCCTTATTAGCATTCAGACCCCTGCCCAAAGCTATGAACATGGTTCACATTCATGTGAATTATAATGCTTTCCCCATCTTTCATGCGTGTGTGTGCGTGCACACCCACACCCACACAGAGTTTGTTTTTTTAAATTGCTGGTGAGAACTGGCTGTTAGATGGGTGAAATTTCTAAATCACTTCTTTAAAAGCACATCAGAAAAAATCTTCTGCCGCTTGCTGAATTTGTTTTGGCATGCAGAGACTTTAATGCACCTGCAGAGAGAATGTTCTCCGTAATGGATGACATCTGGTTTGAAGACAAAAGTGGAATGTCTGTAGTTATAGTAAAGGGTATGACAGTGGTTAGAGCCAATCTAGCTGGCAACTGCTGTGAAGTCTCTGAACAATTGTTTGGAAACATGCAGCTTCTTTAGGAAACTGAATAATGCTTACAAACCACAAAGGCCACACAGATCCTGGACCATCATTTCCCATCCTGATGCTCTCTTGCTGATGGGGAATGCTGATGCTCTTTTGCTGATGCTGGTGTAAGCTCTACCAGACATTTGACTCCATCACTTTATAGTAGCATGCACATGAGCATATTAAAATTAATCCTTGAAATAATTTAATGTGCAGAGGTATGTGCCTGGGAGTGAGAGGTGTCTTGCTAGCTTTAGGCATTCTCACATGTTATGTGAAAATGAAACTCTCCGCTTTGGACTAGAGCTCGCATTTTAAAAAGGAGAACTGGTAGGAAAAGAACAGAGGTTCAAGCCAAAGACAGGAAAATCGTGTTGCTTTTGGAATCTGCTGCTCATCACAATTGCTTTGGTTGTACTGGGAGGGGGGAAAAGATTGTGTGACTTCCTCCATTTGTTGCAATTGTTCTACAGTCTGAGGCTCTGGGATAGATGGTATTCCAAAACCCAGGTCACATTTGAGAGAGCTTGGGATAAGCCTTCTGTGAAATTCAGTCTGCCCTACTTGTTTCCACCTTAAAAGATTTGCAAATACTCTGATGTACCTCTGTGTTTTTTAAGCTGCCATTTTACCCAGCATAACTCTCCCCATCATAGTGCTGCAGAAATAATAAGGGCTTGCAGAGGGGAAATGGTGGTGAGAATAGAGTTAAACCCCTCAACCCTGGCCACTGTATCTCTCCACCACAAATCTCTGCTCCTTCTATTCTGCCTAACAGCAGCTCATACACTCTCCTGCATCTAGTCCCTGGGTGAAGGTTTCTATGGCTCCATTCTCCTCATGGCCCCTCCTTGTTTCAGCTTGCATACTGGTTGAGGAAGTGTAAATTTAGGAAGATTCTCAACATAGCGCAAACCAAACCGATTTATCCCCCACCCCTACCTGCATGGCATTCTAACCCTAGCCAAATTGTAACACATCTATTTGGTTGGTTTTGGATTACATGAAGTGCTGCAAAATAAGGCTACACTCCCTTTGACATGTGGGTATCTGTAGACATAATGGAACCCTAATTTACAGATGAATTACCAAGTCATATTAAGAAAACTAAAATATTAGGAAAAAATAGAACTTGAGAAAACTCCTGGATGTGCTCTCAAATCTGTGGCTTTGTCAGGGCTAACAATTATTGCTTCACTCTGGAAATAAAAACATCTGACAGGATATTCATTCAGCATAAAGAAATAATGGAACAGTAAGCTTATATTTGTTTCTCAGTTCTCAACCCAGCAAAACAGACGTTAGCACAAGACTAATGCAAAACCAGGGATACACAAACATATTAAAATAACTTTATATATATAGGCTAGGAAAAGACATTAATCTGAAAACAGAAATCCTTTTCTGAAGCTGTCAAGAAATCACCAAATCTGAGCCCAGACAGGAAGCAGGCTGTTTAGATAGCTGAAAGATCTAAACTTTTCACCTGACCTAGTTAGAATTATTCTATAAATCCTCACCTTTAGGATTTGCTGCCAGATAATCTCTCATACATTGAACAGTCACCAACTATTTGTAAAAGTATACATAAAATCTTGAAGTTTTATTTATTTCTACTTGGACTCTCACCTTGGCATGCAAACTTCAGTTCCTTAGCATCTGTAACAGTGGTTCTTTTATCTGACCTGTTCTTTTCAAATAGACGATGGCTTCGCCTTTTCCTGGTCTCACCCCAAAGATTTGATCCTCCATGCATGCTTGGGATGTTCAAAATGGCAATCCCTTCCAGGGAAATATTGTTTAAGTCTATCTGAAATCCATCACACTTGCCAGAAAAAGAAGAAGAGAGAAATAAAGGGAGAAATCAGTGATCAGAATTAACCTGCTACATGAGCTCACTTCCACACACACTCATTTTCTCTGTTTCAGTTTCTGACACAATACAAATAAGCATAGAGGCCAGTGTCTGCACCCCACCACTAACATTTTCTCCACACCCCAGCCCTGAACTGTAGGGCACCTGCGAAATGGAAAATGGAAAAATGTGATAGCAAAAGAACTAATACCTTCAAATCTAGTCCCCAATTGTCACCAGTTTTGAAGGCACTTGTGATGACATCACAGAGCTTAGTGGGCAAATACTGGTATTTGTTCAAGCTATCGTCACAATCAGCAACAATGGGCCCTTTAGCTCTCTCTGTCAAAAGTTTCATTTACCCGTGGCACTAAAAAGAAAAGGTCAGGAGTTCTACCTTCTGTATTATTTGATGAGCTTCTGGAGAAAAGCAACAATATAGAACTAGCCAAATCCAGAAGGGGAGGTTCTCACTTAAATGGTTCGCTACATCATCAGTCTTCAAACTTGCTTCCGTTCATTCAACCAAGTTTCAGGTGTTTTAATATATTACTTTTCTATATGGTTTTCTTAGACCATTTTAACCAGGCATATCTCTTGTGGGAGGGCTTGGACTGGTATGAAGTTTACAATGGTATGGTTAAAATCAGTCCAAACTACAGTCACAGCCATTTACATAATGCCTCAGCATATGGTAATATTTTGCTCATATTTTGTTTTAGGAACAGCTACCTGCTCAATCTGGTTCTTTCAGCGAGTGAAAAACTGAAATCTCCTTTGCGAAAGTGGCCCAAGTAGAAGCAGAACTGCAACAGCTAGCCTCTTGAGTCAAGCTATGACTCCTTTCACATTTCAAATGCTTTTTGGATTTCACTTTGATCTATTGTGACATCTCACACCTCATTAGTAAAGTATTGTGATGTTGCTTTTTTTTACATAATATGGCTCTAATTCTGACCTTAATTTTTACATAATATGGCTCTAATTCTGACCTTAATTTTTATATAATATGGCTCTAATTCTGACCTTAATTCATAATAAGTGTTGAAAGCTATATTCACCTAGTAATCTAGGGTAAAAATCATGACAACACTCCACGGATGTCTTTGTGACAGGCATATAACTCCCAATTTGTCTCCCAGTTCTTCTTCTTCTTATGGTTTATTATTAAGTAATGACCTATGGAAGGGATGCGGGTGGTGCTGTGGTCTAAACCACAGAGCCTAGGGCTTGCCGAACAGAAGGTAGGTGGTTTGAATCCCTGCGATGGGGTGAGCTTCCATTGTTCAGTCCCTGCTCCTGCCCACCTAGTAGTTCAAAAGCACATCAAAGTGCAAGTAGATAAATAGGTACTGCTCTGGCGGGAAGGTAAACGGCATTTCCGTGCACTGCTCTGGTTCGCCAGAAGCGGCTTAGTCCTGCTGGCCACATGACCCGGAAGCTGTCTGGGGACAAACACCAGCTCCCTCCGCCTATAGAGCGAAATGAGTGCCACAACCCCAGAGTCATCTGCGACTGGACCTAACGGTCAGGGGTACCTTTACCTGTTTAATGACCTATGGAGGGTAGTACAGTGTGCCTCTCTGTTGACAGAGGACTAGAAGAAAGAAATGGATGGCAAATGAGAAGTTGCACATAGATGGGAAATAGTAATGGTCACCTTCAGACTGGATTATTGTAACTCGCTCTACGTGGGGCTGCCCTTGAGACTGACCCAGAAACTCCAGCGGGTGCAAAATGCCGCGGTGAGACTCCTTATGGGGTCTTTGCTGCGAGATCATATTCATCCAGTACTATACAAGCTGCACCAGCTCCCGGTGGAGTACAGGATCAGGTTCAAGGTGTTGGTTTTAACCTTTAAAGTCCTATACGGCCTAGGACCCTTGTACCTACGGGACCGCCTCTCCTGGTATGTCCCACAGAGAAATTTACGGTCTGCAAATAAAAACATCCTAAAGATTCCAGGCCACAGAGAGGTTAGGCTGGCCTCAACTAGAGCCAGGGTTTTCTCGGCCGCGGCTCCAATCTGGTGGAACGCTCTGTCACAAGAGACTAGGGCTCTGCGGGACCTGACATCTTTCTGCAGGGCCTGCAAGACAGAGCTGTTCCACCAGGCCTTTGGTCAGGGCACAGCCTGACCCCCTCCTCTGGCAACCTGCACAGAATTTTGCTGGATGGTTGCCATTAATTTGATTTTAATTAATTTTATAATGAATGTTTTTAGAATGTTGAACTATTTTGACTGTCGTTAGCCGCCCTGAGCCCAGCTTCGGCTGGGGAGGGCGGGATATAAATAAAATTTATTATTATTTATTATTAATTGTGTCATAGGCCTTCAAATGTCACCACAGCACATCTAATGATGGAAGTTTAAGTGTGGAGCTGCACCTGTTCGTGGTGTGAACAAAGGGTCTTGCCACCATTAGGAACCATCTTTGAGTGACAAGCAAGGAGGAGGAAAGTGGGAAAGGGTGGAGAAAAAAATAATGGGCTGACAGTTGGGCTAGGGGAGAAAACTGGTTTCGTTTGCATAAGAGACTTCATCACACACACTTCTTGAATCAATATGCAAACAACAACAAAAACAGCTCTCTTTTAAAACTGGCACATCTTCAAATTTTGTGATACAGTTCTCTGACTAAACAATGTGTACAAAAGTGTTATATATGTTAGGGGAAAACTGCCTATATTAGTAAAAGGTATATACAAAAGTTGTATTTTATTATTATGGGACATTTCTGGCAAAATCTGCAGATTAGTTTAAATTGCATATAATAATGCATTTATTCAGAAAATTGACATGAAAATGCTGTTGAATTGTGATGAAGTGTGTTGAAAGCCACCTTTTGGAGCAAGGGTAATACAGACGTAAATTGTACCATATGGTTACCAAGTTGACATTTAACTACAGTAGGGTATTGAGTTGTTATAATACGTTAATTCCATCTCCATGTGCAACCTGGACATCAAACAGTGATGTAGAAAGAAAAACTATCCTTTGAGGTCCATGTATTAATATTTCCAAAGTCCTTTAATTCACCATTTGAACCCCAACCTTTATTTGCTGCTAAATTAGGGTGCCGCTCTATCATTCATATCACTGCCAAAAAGGGTGAGATACTAAACGATTGCTTATGTGTACTAACATCATGATGATTTGAATCCAATTTTAAAATCATCTAAATAAAAGGCTTATCCAGTCTCTTGGACTGTTGTTTTATTTTTAGCTTTCTGTTGCTGAGATAGTAACTTGGTTTTGTACTTTGCTGTTGTCCTTTTAATTTGTCATGGTTTTAACTGTTCAGTTTTAGGGCAGGTGAATCTAACTTCCGGTAGATCCCAAGACCCTGGTTTGTGATTAATATTATTAACGATGTGTTATTTAATGGTGCTTTATTAGTTTTACTGCCTTTTATCATTAACTGCTTTCATATGTCACTTGAGGAGATATTATTCCAGAAAATGTGGCCAAGAAAGTTTAGGAACAAAAGGAGTAATTCCTACTGGAAAATACAATAAAGGGTTCTCTGTTATTCCTTGGCTAGCCTAGTCCTACTCTATTCCACACGAATGAACTCTTATATGGATCATACAAAATGGAGGCAATGGGACCTCACTGACCAGACATGTCTACCTCCAGGTCAACATGACCTGCCCAATGGGAAGGTTCATGGATACAGGTACATTGACTGGAATTTGTTCCCTTTACCCTATGAAAATGTTCTGCTTGATGCACAATGTCCAATGAGCTCAGAGCAGTGTGCCCAATAGTTTGTGCTGGTGCAAATAATGTTCCAAATGGTGCAAGCTCTTCTGCAGCTAGTCACTGTTGCCTTCAGTTCCCTTCCCAAGGTTCACTTTAAAAAAATTAATAAACCCTGGATCATTGAAATCTCACCTTATCCTATCTTGCTTTTTCCTAACCTGTCCCTTCTACTTGGTATATATCTATTTCCATTCTTATCTGCCCATTCTAGATTTCAGGCTCTCTGAAATGTAGCCATTTGTATATGTTCTATGTGTTGCGTGTTGAGTCCCACAGTGCCACCCCCAAAAATAATTCACACTTCACGCTTCAATTTTTGTTTAAGGTTTTTGGCATAATTTTGGCCACAACTTTATTCAAATACAAAAAATGTGAGTGGTTGCTTAGGCATTGGTTATGACTATCTGTCCTTGCCCCCCAAGGACAGAGCTGGACCCTTCCGGACACCACCGGAAGCCAGAGGACAGAGCTGGTCCCTTCCGGACACCACCGGAAGCCAGCGTGGGAAACAAGTATTGGGTGAGAAAATGAAGCTGGGACACAGACCATCACCTCTCTCCCTCATGTTCCGGTGGGGCTTGCACGGCCCAAGTCCGGCTCCACGGACAAGGACGAAAAAATGGCAAGCCCCTGGATTCCTTTAACGGAATTCCCTTTCCGCATCATTTGGAGGGATAGGCACTTACCCCTCCAAGCACCAATTTAACCAATGCCTAACCGCCAACCTTACAAGTTGTGATGATTTGCTACGTAGTAGGCAAAAACCAAATGGCACCAGCCAATCAGCCAAATGGCAAAATTCCTACCAGGCCCCCGCACCAAGGCGAACGACCCCATGGCAGGCATAGCAAGGTCAAGTGAGCAAAATCACCCTATTAAAGGGAGGGAGGGCAGGTGATCCAGTGCAAAACGGCCAAGAGGACGTCCCATCATCTGGCCCCTATATTTAAAGCCTCTGACCCCTCCTCCAAATTGGCAACAAGCAAAAATCCCCAGCAACCCAATTAACCTCTTAAAGGCTGGGTTCCACCAAATTTGCCTAGTCATGACAGGGTGGCCTGTTCCCCCAACCGCAACACGTGCTCTCTGTTAGGGAGAACACGCTTTGCCATACACAATGTTTGAAAGTGGGAGGAAGAAAGTGGACTCAGAGCCATTAGGTTTCCATTCCAAAATTTGCCTTTCTGGATCAAAAGTTTAAATCTGCATACAATATTAATGAAAGGCAGCTTAAAACCTCCAGTAACACATCTTAGAATCACTTGGCAGCTGGGATGAAAAACCATTTTTATTGACTTCCTTTTCAGTGAGGGGTGAGAAAGTGTCTAAGTTTTGTATTGGAAGCAAACTTTTGGGGTTTGCTTTTACACCTCACATACATGTTAAACATAAAGACGAATTCTTTTTTTACTAAAAATTCTGCTCATGTGTATACTCACTTACTGCTATACATTCTCGATAAACAGATATTAATTTCATAATTAAAAGTAATCTTGTGTAAATACCCTGCAGGCCTCAATGAATCAAACACATACTGTGTGTCAGGCCTCCCACTGTCTTCAAGTGGAATGTACTGGCTGGATAATTAGATAGTACATATTTTTTAACCTTATTTGCATGCATATTATATCTTTTGCACACTGACAAGCAGCAGTAACAACAAAAGTCAGATTACCACAGGGAATTCCCACAAAGAAGTCTTCATTCCTTATAATTTGCAGCCTAAATTAAAATAATTTGATCTTTGACAAGGATGAAATGTCAAGCAGAAGGGGGTCCTCTACAAGCCACAGCCTGTGGCTTCTGAAATCTGCCTAATTTATGTCAGTCACTTCTTAATACATATTTAAGTATTACACGAAAAAGATGATAAATATGCAATCTGACACCTTTGGTATTTCCCTGCTGTTAATTTATAAAGGTCTTGTGCCCCCCAAACTGACTAAAATTATTTAAATAAAGGGAGAATTGTGATATAAGATGGTGCAGGGAACATATTCACTCAATATTGAACACAGCAGGCAGTATACTAAGACAATTATTTCACTAGGCCTCGGAGTCCTGCTGTGATGAGTTACTTTCAGAATTGCTAAAGGAGAAATTCTTTTGTTCAGACAGAGGAATTTTCAGTACATGTCCATTTCCATTGTGCTAACATATCAAAGTTGAATTAAGAAAGGCAAATATATTTTATTTGGTATTGTGTTTGTCAGGTAAAATGATGGTATTTAGTACACAGCACCATGTAGAAAAGTGGCATAAATAGATAATGATAAAGAATGAAGAAAATGACTTTATAACATGTGGCTGCACACTATCCTAAGGAAAGCCCTGCTGGATCAGACTGAAATCAGTGAAGAATCCTGTTTCGCACAATTGTCAGGGATTCCAGGAAGTCTCTGTGTCATATTTATTGTCGATAGCCCTCCTCAGCAATTGGTGCTCAGCAACAAACTACATCTGAACACTGACATTCCATCTAGCTACCATGGGCAACAGCCATTGATAATCCTAATCTCCATCGGTTTATCACATCTCCCTTAAAAGCAGTGGTAGGGAGTCTGTGGCCCTCCAGATGTTGTCACTCTCCCATCATCTCCAGCCAGCATAGCCAATGGTCATGGATGACAGTAATTTTGGTGCAGCAACATATGGAGGGCTACAAGTCCCTAACCCCCAATTCAGCGTCAGGTGTCACATCTTGCATTGGTCAATTCCATAAATTAATGGTTTGTCGTGTGAAGAAATATGTTCTGCTTGTTCCAAGTCTTTCTCCACACCAAGAATAACTTTCTAAATCTCTCTAAAGTGTTAGTTAAGTCGCTGGGCCTCTCCTTTCACCGCTAGACATCCACCGTAATTTGCTAAGCACCAATCTGGATTTCAAATGGGCAACCACTTCTAAATCACAACTTTTACAAGGCTCTGCCCCTGGATGGAATAATAGGTACTAAAATTCTTCCGTATATTGTGGGCCTCTGTTGCTTTAACGTTCAGGAATATTCTTCCTTGTGGCTTAACCATTTAATGGATGCAGCCTCCTTACTCAGGGTCCCAGAATAGCTGTCTTCCTACTCATAGTCCTTCATAGCCCTTTGCTGTACTGAGTGGATTCTGAGCATGTCAGCCCCTCTGTGCACTTTGTCTGAATGAGCAGATCCAAGTAGTGTCCCTGTCCCCCGAGTCTCAAAGCTTTCTTGGTTGGGGTCTGCAGGTTCCTCTCTTCATGGTAAAAGCTGCCTCATGCTGGTCACTATAGTTCCTGAGCTGAGTGAGCGCCTCTTTGTGAGTCTGAGCTGCATTGCACCTGCTTAAGACTACACCTCTTAAATCACCTGCACCGTTTGCCCATATGGCATAGGTGAAAACCCTGCTGCTGTACACCCACAGTCAATAAGAACCAAGACAGGATAAAGAGGCTACATGGTCCCAAAATATTGGCCACGGCTTATGAACGCTGATTGTGTTCCCCTCTCTTTTCAAATTCTTCATCACCTAATTGCAAACTGAAGTTCTGTGCACAGACAAAAGTTACTTTATGAAAAGAATGGTTCCCTCACACCCCAAATGCATTCTTTAACCTTTAATTAAGGAAAGTGAGTATAGTTTTCATGAACTCATCTTTAAAGGTTATAAAATTTAGATGGAATATATAGAAATAAGTTTTTCAAATTTACATTCCCAAAGCTATTCCTGCCTTCACAACTTCCCCCCTCTATTTTTTCCCCCTAAAAAAACCAAACCTGTGCTATAGAGATCGTAAACTTTCCAGTTGGTTCCTGATGCTAAGTCGCTAAGTTTTGATTTCCTGCTTTTTCAGCTGCTTTAAGAATATACTGTATTTCAGGGTGGTTTTATACCCTACTTTTGCGCTTGTTAGCTGTTACATAGTATCTCTATAGCTGGAGGTTGTTTGCTTCTGAATAACAGTTGCTAGAAACTGCATTAAGGAAGAGTGGTGCTTGTTCTGAGATCCTGTTTGCAGATTTCCCATAGGCACTGGACCTCTGGTCTAATCCAGCAGGGCTCTTCTTATGTGGGATGAAAGGTGACTGGCAAGGCAAGGTATAAAATGAAATGAAATAAGGTCAAACTTCTCTCCCTTTTCTACTGTAATAATACTTGCCTAATAACAAAACTGAATCTTATTCCAGTGTCCAAATTTCATCAACAGTCACTTTATTTCACTGGTCATTGCAGATTTGGGAAATTGTTTTATGGTGTTTTTTTTGTATTGTCACACTGTAAATTTAGAAAAAATCTGTACACTGCTTTGGAATTTAAGCAGTTTATAAATATTCATAAATAAATAAATGCTCAGGGCTATAACAAAAGAATGCCATCAGGATTACACTGGGGGAGATGGCTTCAAAGTAGAATGCATTATGCTGCCTAACTGCACCTTTTTTGAACTCAGCATCTCTCCCACATTTTTATTTGTATAGAGACCTTTCCTAATGTGTCTTTGAAGAAATGGTTCATACATATGTTTATTATTTATTTCAATTTGCACTTTTTGTTTCTAGCTAGTTCCTTACCTGCCCTGGGAACATAAATCTGAAGTTGTGGGATACACATTATGTAAATAAATTAAAATAAATGAATAGATTAAAATAAATATTTGGCTTCATGTATAACCCTCCAGTTGCTAGAATAACATATAGCAATTAGTTTCTTACTTCTATTTCTAGGGATTCATGCAGCTTCTTGCAGGTTGCTGAAAAAGTTTCAGAAGTGCCAAATTCGAAATACCAAAATTTATTCTTCATTCTGAAACATGAAGACAAAAGAAAAGAAACATCAATATCTGAACATTTCTTTTTTAAAAAGAAAAAAAGTTAGCATCCTGACTTTCATCATAAGAGATGCTAAGATCTGACATCCAGGTTGAAATAGATGATCTCATAATTTTCAAAAACTTAAATGCAGCTGTCAAGAGATATAATATCCCCTACAGCTATAACAGGAAAGTTCTGTAACAGAGATAGATTAGCTAACTCTTAGAGAGTTTTGGCAATTGCCACTTAACCAGAGACATGTCTTGAAAACTTACTGAGTCCCATTTTATGTGTCATATTTGCTAATTTGATTTCTGATGCTGTCCAAAATCCAGTTCTAGGGTATGCCATCATAATGAAGTGAGGTGGGAAAAGAGAAGTAAAAGAAGTCTTTCCCCAAGCTAATTCAGTGGCTTATTGTTCATTATGACAGGTATTAAAAAAATAAAAACACAAGCATTCAATGTATTCCAGATCTTTAAATTAATAGGCTGTAAGGCAGACGTATTGACAGGAAAATGGAATACACAACAAGTTACTAATATTTAAGAAGCAAGCAGAAAGAGTTAGCTGATGCAATTGCCCCATAAAACCTAACAGAAAATACACTAATATTTACATAATATTTCAGACTGAAACATACATGACAATTTTCCTGGGCCATACTTTAATAGGTATATTAAATGTTGCAAGCAGATCTAAATAAAGCTATGTGGAAGATGTATAATTTAGGCTAATTTGTTGCACCCCCCCTACTTAACTTTAAAATGCACTTTGGGGGTGGGGGAAAATTTGCTATACAAAAAATGGCTCTAATGGTTCCATCTGCACTACTCAGTTAAAGCAGTATCATACTTCACTGTGAAGAGGGCCTGACTGTTAAACTACTTCGAGAACTGTAGCTCTGTGAGGGGAATAGGGCTCTCTTAACAATTCTCGGCACCTTTAACATACTATATCTATCAGGGTTCTTGGGGGGGAATCCATGACTGTTTAAAGTGGTATCATAGTGCTGTAAATGTATGACGTGAATGTGGTCTAAACATCCCCATTCACAAACTGCATAAACAGTGCTACAACACCACCACTGCGCCTGGTAGTGAAGACAGAGGAATGTTTTGCAAGCTGATGATGACAAACAGAGTGCTTCTGATGTACTTTGGTAGCCTTTAGCCTTCCGATGTTGAATTAGGACCGTTTCCTATGTTATCATTTTAACATGTGCAGTACATTGCAGCCATGGGAAAGTACGTATTGAAATCTGCCACAACATTTCTAGCAGAGTTACTCTCAATAGTACAAAATGAGCCCTCTTCCCCCACCTTGTGGTCCTTGAGTAACTGGCCCAAATCTTGTTCCTCTCGAGTTACAGGATTTGCAACGGGCTGTCAGCCTGTTGCTCCTAATTTAAATTTTATGCTCCTGAATTCAGGATATTTCCGAATGATACAGAAAGCACTGCATCAGTAGGAACTACATGCAATGAAGGGATGATCAATAGTCTTCAGGAATGGCCTAATTGGGTTCCCAGAAAATCAGAACTTAATCTGGAGTACCATATTGTCCTTATGGAAAGGTCTTTTTCACATTATATCAAAGGCTTAGATAGCATTTCTTCAGCACCATAGGACTGCAGTCGTTTCTGCCACTGGACTCAGCCATAAACTTCAGAAAACAAAGCTAAGCAGGAATGAGAATCTATTGTTAAGTGACATCAAGTTTTAGCAATAGTTATTGTGACTCGTTTTAAACATAGGATTTTATTCCTCACATCCAAATATGGTTGTATCTGACTTCCATGGGCCTGCTCTGACTTAGCTGGCTAGAACTTTAAAAAAATGAACCATTAGCTGACTACACATTTATTTCTGCATGTGGCCATATCTCAGTTATACAGTACTATAGTGACGCCAACCTTATGCAAACTCAGAAATATATATATATATGCAAGAGAGACAATTCAGATGAAAGTTCATACTGGCTAATAAGAATTTTTGTTCTTCCCAGGGGCAAAAGCTGTAATGTGGAGGATTTCACGCTGAGATCTCACTCCCTCTTTTATATAACTTTTATTTATAAAGCCAAGGAACAGAATTTCGGTCTGCACTAAACTACATTATTTGTCATGGAGAAGCAACTCTTTTCAACCTTTGTGTTTTTGCCTCCACGCATAAGCTATTGTGTCATTCTTGCCTAACCAATGAGTTATGATTTATAAGAAGCTCATACACTACACATCAGACCCATATGTCCCAAAGTTAGTTGGATACTGACCTCGCATGCCCCATCAGTACAGGAATTTCCATTTCTGCAATGCAGCTCCCTGCCACCACTACCCCAACCTGCTCCGGAGGTGCTGGGGAAGCCCCTAGAACAGAATTTGGGGTGGGGAATCCTGCTGTGCAAGGAGAAATCCTGCATTGATGGGATGCATTACTCAACACTACTTTGGATACAGCCCAAAGAATGCCTGATACTACATTGAACCATTGTTGGGCAGCCCAGTGCTGTCTACCCTGACTGGCAGTGCAAAGAGTCTTTGGTTCGGCCCTTGGCATCTCCAAGTGGGGTTGGGAAGGACTCGTGCCTGAAACCCTGGACAGCTGCTGCCAGTCAATGTAGACCATATTGAATTATAGGGACTGATGGTTGACATGGAATACGTTCCCTATGAGGCAGTAATGGTCCGCAAGGTGCTTTGTGACACTTCATCCTGGTTATTAGGAAGCCATCTTATACCAAATCCATTGATCTAATTACTTTACTATTGCCCACACTGACTGGCAACATCTCCTTTCCTAGCCCTACCCAGAGGTGCCAGAGATTGAATCTCTTCCTGCAAAGCATGTTCTCTATGACTTTGCCACAGCCCATGGCTACCTAATTTGAGATCTATATACTGTACTCCGTTCCCCCACTATAGATAAGAGCAGTGTTTTGTCGTGACCCCAACAAGCGTGCTCATTTCATAAGGACTTGGCTCTCTCAATGCAGGATAAGAGAGTATAGAGAGCTACAGCCACCAAAGTTTCTTGTAGGTTTAGTGGAGCCAGTTTGGTTATCAATACTAAAATAGGCTGCAGTGCAGCTCTGCATTATGATGTTAATTAAAAAGCCCCCTACTGTTAAAACTATTTTATATAACCTTTCTGATTAAGCAATTAGATGGCATATTATCAGAAAAAATTGCCCTGAGTCTAAATATGGAAATAATAAATGTTTTATTATACACTAGTTGAGCACGTGAACACGGCATCACAGTGGGCACAGCTAAACTTTTTTTTAGAAAAGTGCATAACGATGAATTTTGTTTATTAATAGAAAGGAATCAAATGGGTAGGTGTAATGTTATTTTGGAAAACTAAGCCCTTTCCACCTTAAAGAGAGCACACACAGGCAATGCACAGATGCCCAATTTACAGTGTCCCAACTTTATCAGTATTTAAAGAACAGTCAAGTGTATTTATAATTCTTCACACTTTTGCACACTTGAGCCTTGATCTAGGGATTCTTCTAAGATGCAGCTGCTGTGTACATGAATCTGCCCTACTGAATAGATAGCCAATGGTGTCAGCTTTGTCAGTACCAGTAATAAATTAGAGAAGAGCAGGGTAGGTGAAAAGATGCCAAAAATCAAGGCCAGCCCAATACATTTTACTGCCTGTGGCAGAGGAACAGATTGACTCCCTGGCCCGTCAAGGCAAGGTGTGTCGAATCCAAAGCTTGTCAACTTATTTTGTCACCCAAGGTAGAAAATGCCACATGCAGCTCTTCCTTCTCCTTGGCAATAAAAACAAAAACATACACAATGGCGTGTGCCTCCTTGGGAGAAGTCAAACCACTGCGTTAGCAGCACAGAAGTGACCGCCCTGGGGCTCAAGTTTGGCAATGTTTATGGCGGTCCTAAGCTACGTAGGCAACAAGACTCTTGGCCTTGCCAATGTGGTCCAAAGGAAAGCAGAGCAAAATGTTTGGCACCAGCTTGGCTGCAGGAGTTGCTGAAAGGAGGTGTACAAGGTACCATCCAAGCATCTTGGGGACTCCTTTCCAGATTTGTGTAGGGTTTACTCCTTTCCTTTTCTTCTCCCGAAGATAGCAAGAAGGTAGAAAGTGGGTTATCAGCATATTCATCCACTATCGATAGCCTTGGGAAATGTGACAATTAAATAACAAAAAAACCACACAACCTGCTGCCCTTTTGACATATGCAAAATTGGCGAGATCAGTCTTTTGTCCCATTTAGACAAATGAGATGTGCTGCATACGGGTTTCTTCTCATGCATGCAGAAACCTCTTATATATCAAGCAGGATGGGCCACAGACAAAGGCTCCCTTTGCCCTCAGTACAGAGCACCCTTGATGGAATAGGATAAATTATATTCAGGACATGAGCTTTTCAAATAATGTTATTGTCAGGAATGTTTGTGGGGAGAATAGTTGGTTTTTTATTTAAAACATTCACGAGAAAGTTGCAATTGAGTTACTGAAAAACCTTGCACTATATTTGTTTTGGTATGCTTCCAATTAATAGTTCAGATTCATTTTGACTTTATTTTTATTCAAGCTACAAAGTTTTTGTTATAGGTTTTTGAACCTGCCCATCTAGCTCAGTACTGTCTACATGGGCAGCCAACATGGTGCTTGACTACAACTCCCATCAGCCCCAGTCAGCTTGGGGAACTGATTACCCCTTACTCAGTGGCAGGAACTCTCTAAGATTTTATACAGGTAAAACATGTGCTCTGCCAATGAGCTACAGCAATAACCCTAACCCTGAACACAATCTGAGCTTTCTGAATTGTTCATTTGCTTGAAAACCAAGGAGGACGTTTTTGAGCATTTGAAAGGAAGACTTGCAAAACCCAGAGAGTGTTCACACATCATCTGCCAGCTCTACTTCAACAGCAACTCATAAAGTGGGGGGAGATTGCCAAAAGCAAGGAGAGCTCACGGACAGGCACCTGCCCCTCTCCTGCTCAAAGCTGAAAAAGGAGCTTCTGAGTATGCACAAGAGCATCATTTGCAAAGACAGAAGCCTGTCTTTGAGCTCCCCCCACTCTCACCTGCCCCCCGGCTTCATGGAGGTAAGGCAGAGGGGGCTAGTTGCAGCTGGGGAACTGGGGGAACTCCATTTCAAGTCCATCCCAGACTTCAGTTTGGGGTAACCTCAAAATGGGGCACCATTTTCCAGTTGAGTTTGCATCTCAAGCCTCACTGCTCAAACTTAACTGGCACCACTAAGTTTTTAAAGCTTTGGTTCAGTAGCATTATAGCCCATTTAATCCCACCCCCACCCCCACTTCTAGTCTAGAGCAGAAAAACAAGTTCACCTGGATCCACTATGCTTTTATATTCATCCTATCACCAAACCGAAAGTGGCATAGTCACCAATTCACACATAGCCAGTTTTAGTGTTTTAAAGGACAGGACAAAGTATCGTTTATTCCCATGACATCTGTTATCATGTAATATAATGCTTTCACCAGCGGCGAAGCTAGCTGCTCAGGTGCCCGGGCGGCACAAATACCCTGCACCCAAGGGCGGGGCAAGCCAGGGCAGAGCATGCTACGCTGTGCCGAACCTCCACAGAGTCCACAAGCCCCACGCTGCCATTTCAGGCAGCGCAGAGCCTGCAGGTGCCTGAGCCACCACGTCACTCCTCAAGGCCCCACGGTCACCTCCGCCCTCAGTGATGACACCCAGGGCAGCCCACACCCACCACACAAACCTTCGTATGCCACCGGCTTTCACACCTAAACCAACTTTTGTAAACTCATCCAGGGTTGACTTTTCTATCAGTATTATTTACCTATTCTGGGGAGAACAGTAGTTTTTGTGTGTCAAGATGACTCATTTGTTTATTTATTTTGATGTTTGTTCCTAAAATCACTGAATTTATTCCAAGTATGATCAGAAAGTTTAAAACTGCAGATCCATGATGCAGTCTACTCTTGAGTGAAATATACTGAAGGACAACTTTTTGCACAGATGATCAGTACAAAACAGGAAAGGCAGTGCAACTATATGTTAAAACATAGTGCATCAACTTCTTCATCATGGGCCTACATTAAACCAAACGGTGTGATTTAAAAATTGCCAGAAATTGTCTGGAAAAGTTCATTGCCTGGGACCAAATTCAACCATCCCTGATAAAAGTGATTGCAGTAACGTTTAAAAAATCCAAATAAAATCAGGCAACACCCCTACAGTTAGGCACAACGAATGTTTAGACAATAAGGAGAAATTAGTATTAATTTATTTTAATGCTTTTTAAAAATAATACTTTTCATTGAAAAACAGCCTTTTCTCATTGCTCATAAATCTATTACCTAGGTAATTTTGTACTTAGGTAAAATGATTTCATTGTGGCACATAATATATATTAATAAGATTGTATGACTTTTTTTTAATGTTCTCTTTTTCTTTTCAGTCCTGTCTTGGCTATCATATAATCCCCATTTTGCTTTTTAATGAATCAAATGAAAAGATAAGGAAATGGTCAGTGGCAATGCATATCCAGAAGAATTTTATATGTCGGCAGAAAGATTTATAACAGGCTCATCTTTGACATTTTTTATTTCCAATAACTAACTCTAGGAATGGCACATCAGAGGTAATATCTTTCTGCATAGTGGTTTAAACTCCTCTTTCTGAATGCTACACCAAAAAACCCGGTACTTGCAAACTTTAAAGCGTGTAGCTAAAGCTCTCTGTGGTCAGTCAATTGCTGACTGTCTTGGTGGTATTCTCCGTGTAGCAAGCATAAATTCAAACTGTGTGCAGAAAGGAAGAAAAAGAGACTAATACATACATTACGCTGAAAATAGGCTACAGCTTTACTGAGAACCATCATAAAAATTGGGCAAACAGATGGCTGGGATCCAAACATAGTAGTGTGGTGCTTATGCAAATGTGTTGCAGAGAACTAGAGATCTGCACATGACAGGTTAATGTATGTTTATTAATGGTATCACGTGACAGCCCCACCTGTGCCCCTATGGATGTGCAGAGCACCATATTGACCACGTTCCTTAAACTTTGTGTCCCAACTGCATTTGATAGCACTTACACTTGGCGCTTTCATTTCCCTTTTTATAGTAGAAAATGAGGCACCAGTACTAATATACTGAAAAAGTGCCGAGGTTGACAAAACAAAGGCTGCCATGGGCAGTGAAGAAGAAGAAGAAGACATACCAGTATTCCAGACATGCCAGTAAAAAGGTAAAGGGACCCATGACCATTAGGTCCAGTCGTGACCGACTCTGGGGTTGCGGCGCTCATCTCGCTTTATTGGCTGAAGGAGCCGGTGTACAGCTTCCGGGTCATGTGGCCAGCATGACTAAGCCGCTTCTGGCGAACCAGAGCAGTGCATGGAAACGCCATTTACCTTCCCACTGGAGTGGTACCTATTTATCTACTTGCACTTTGACGTGCTTTCGAACTGCTAGGTTGGCAGGAGCTGGGACCGAGCAATGGGAGCTCACCCCGTCGTGGGGATTCGAACCGCCGACCTTCTGATTGGCAAGCCCTAGGCTCTGTGGTTTAACCCACAATGCCACCTGGGTCCCATAGACATGCCAGTACTATCACCCAAAAAGCCCTGCTTATGCTGTCTATTCCTTAAGTTTCACATCAATGTAGTTTGGACTCTGCTCTCCATAATCTTAGTTGCATGTTCATACATATGCTACTGCACAGGCATATGATCTGAAAGATATGATCCAAAAGAAAAAGGGAGAGGGGAATTCAAGTTTGCTGACCCTCTCAAATATTCCAAAAAAACTTCATTTAGTTGCCAGTTCCTTAGTCTTACAAAACCAATCACCACCAGCCAACATGCTCTCACTCCCTGTTTTGTCGGCCCAGGAAGAAACCTGTAAATCCTTTTGGCATAAACTTTTACTCTTCCAATTTATCCATATTACTCTTTAAAAAAAATGATAACTAAGAACTGGATTGTGCCTTGAAGTTAAAGATTACTTTGAAAGAATACAGTTTAGGATGCACCTGCACTATGCTGCTTTGTTAAACTCCCCAAAGGTTATATCTTTTATCAGGATTATATAAATGTGATACTCTCAAGTGGCATAAATTAACAAGAAGTTACCTCAAGCACCTGGTATAAAACCAGCACCTGGTATAAAACCAGCAATTACACAGCAGTGTGATATCTGAATGATAATAATTTACAAGAGACTTCCCGCCTAAGTGAACAGACTTTCTGATCCGTGATGCTTTATCTTCAAAAGCAAATGCCACTATTCATAATCACAGTAAGATGCTTATTAGTGCCTTGTGAAAAAATGTTATCCGCACGGTAGACATCAGGCGGGTGTGGAGGGGTGATACCAAAAAATAAAAATAAAAAGTAAAATTGTTTTTGTCTTTTGCATTTGATTGTGTAGATTTCTACACTAAATATACATTTATATTTTTCCTGACAGTTTTTGCTTATTTTCTCGGCTTCACAGTTCTATAAGCAGCTGCTGACATAGCACTGGTATATTAATATGAGAGTTGTGATTATATATGGCTTAATAGAAGTTGTGCATCTGTGCAACGGGCAATTGTGCACCAAATGAATGCATGGAAAATCTGAACAAAACAGACCACTCAAATGCCTTCTTAATATTGATCATTGACTCATTAATATTGAACATTGTTAACAATGTGAATTGATTACAGATCTTGTTAATCTACATCGGTTCCGTACAAATTTTGTGTATTGTCTGGGCAAGGTTTTTTTTAGTTTCGAAGTAGAGAATGGCTATGGTAGCCAGTCAGTGGAAATGCAACCAGGTTGACATGGTCACCTTGTACAGATTCCCCATTCTTTTGGAGATTATTCATACTGACCAACTGATGTACAGAATCACAAATTCTTGCTATTACTATTTCCATAGTCTTCATGCCTTCATGAGAAAGCTTTTGGACATTCTCCTTTTATCTCACATCCATTGCAGCATATACCGTATTTTTCGCTTTATAAGACGCAGCAGACCACAATATGCACCTAGTTTTTGGAGGAGGAAAACAAGAAAAAAAAATTCTGAATCTCAGAAGCCAGAACAGCAAAAGGGATCATTGCACAGTGAAAGCAGCAATCCTTCTTGATGTTCTGGCTTCTGGGATAGCTGCGCAGCCTGCATTCGCTCCATAAGACGCACACACATTTCCCCTTACTTTTTAGGAGGGAAAAAGTGAGTCTTATAGAGCAAAAAATACAGTACATTAAATAATGGAGGCTGCAATCCTAAAGCATAATCCCAACTACAGTGGGACTAGTGAGTAAACGTGCGCAGGGTTGTACTGAAAAATCCGTAAACAGCTTTGGAACTACCAGCTCTGATGCATTTGGGGGAAATCAATGAAGCACAGTATAAAATCTCTGTAATTGTGTGACTTATAACAGAGAACCTTATTAACTTTATAGCAAGGTCATAGAACTTCACACTTCATTTTTAAATTATGTCAGAGGAATAAAACAATTTTCCTTGTCTTTACCTCTAATATCCTGCTATGCTAACGCAGACCTGACACAGACTTTTACTTAAATTAATGAAGCTATTATTATAATTCTCCATAGAGCTATGATCAGGTTTCTATGAAGAAAATCCTGGCTGCCGGATCCAACTGCATAATTCTTACTGTATTTCAGAATCAAAAATGTACAAAGCATTTTTATGAATTGCCTCCCTATAAGGCAGGACCACGTGGAATTCATTAGTCTACTTCTGAACCAGGCAATATTTAACTCTTCCTAGAAATTAAAGTTACTAAGTGATATTTAGTGCAGATATAGTCCAAAAACCACATTTCAAAACATTGTTACAAAACAATAGAACAAATATTGGATGTTAAATCTGACTGCTCTCAATTAATGTCACAGGCAATCCTCCTTCCATGTTTACCTGTCTGTGGTCAAAGCTAAATATCTGGGACACTGGCTTTGTACCATGAGATGGACTCTCCTTTTTGAGAAGTTCTAAGGGAGGGATGGGGATCCTATAACCCTGTTTCCTTCCACAACTAAGTTCCCCTTTTGTCAAGAAATGTTTGTGTTTGTATGCTCCAAGTATGACTGTCACATTTCTTAGAAAATGTATGCATCTGATAAACTGCGCTTCACTGGCGCATGTATTTATAGTGCCATAGTTTACATTTCTTTCAAAAAGCAGCAGGATGCTGTTATCTCAAATCCAAACAAATAGTTCACAAAACTTTTCAACAGCATGGAATCTCATGTAGCGCAATTGCATTCTTGACTGCGCCTTGGAATAGGTGTCCACCACCGTACTGAAGCGAGCAAATAATACTACCTGCTGACATTGATTTGCGACAAAAGAATTTCTCAATAAGTCTTTCTCTTTAACATTTACTCTTAGGAAACCTGTGTAGTGGGAGATATTTATGAGTTGCTTTCAGCTTAAAAATAAATCACCTCTAATTCCTCTAAGCGAAATCAATCAAAAGTCTGTAAAAAATGGGCTGGTTGTTTGGTCGATTCTGGCAGAAAAGTAAACAGCACTTCAGCTTTTCTCTACCATTAAGGCCTAAATGGCCTAGAAAGTAAATCAATATCTCCAGTCAGCCTTCTGGCCATTGTTTAGCCAGTAAATATGGATTTTCACCGGCTTACTACACTCCTTTGGGACTAACCTATAATCCACAGAGAGTAATAATAAGTTCGTTATCTAGTTCAGCTCTTTGTTGTACATTTAAATGGGCCACATCCATCAGCTGCACTTGTTGAAGTTAAGAGATGATGACATCCCATTCAACCTATTTCATAATGAAACAGTTGCAATATATTGCAGAAGGAACTGTTTTAAAGTCCCGTTTGCTGGTGGATTATTGAAATGGGCAAATGTAGTGGGGGGAAAATGTCAGGGGTTTAAATCCCCGATTTTCTATACAGGATTACTTCTACATTAATGAGCTAAATCTTGGCGCTGTTTATTTCTGTCACGCATACATCACACAATTTGTTCATTATTCATATCAATCTGTTTCAAATATTTCCGGTTAAATACTGCTGTGAAGCAGACAGCTGTCAGAACCAATCAGTGCTTTTTAAGTTTAGCTACCAGATGTTTGCTGGACCAAAATGATTTCCCCTCCCCCTTGCCTAGGACACAGAAGCAAGCCCTCATATGATTAGACACCCAGTGCTCTTAGGCAGAGATAGTTATAGGCCGTGACACTGAGTACTTATGTTCACTGTGCATATACATTCTCTATGTAAGCAGAAGGAGTTCAGTACCAGTTGACGAAGCCATTGAGTGCTTTTACTGTCAATAGCTTCTCTTTATTGTAAAGGGTACTCGGTAGCTAAAGAGTTGTTAATCACTCATTCCCCCCCCCCTCCTTAGAACGGGCATTGGTTCTGCAAACTTTTAGGGTGCTTTGACATGGCCAGTTTTATTATGGGCAAATGACTTCTGCACCTCCAGGTCTCCTACGAAGTTCTGCTGATGTGGATAGAGCTTATTTGCCTCCAACTCACATCAGACCTACCTAGTGTGGTCAATGCTCAGGGATGATCAGAGTTGTAGTCAAATGACCTCTAGATGGCCATAGGTTAGCCACCCCTACTCTAGGAGATCTGTACCTCCCTAAAAAATGAAACAGAAGTAGCTTAGCAGTGAGAAACCGCTGCTGCTTCTATTTAAAATTTGGAAGGAAGATGCACGGCAATGTTCCATCTTTTCCTTACCTGGAACTAGGTAGAATGGTCCCAAAAATATTCCAAACATCAGTTATGTCTCATCTGGTTTGTAGCCCCCTGGTGCCTGTTTATTCTTTGAGGTACTAATCTGATGAGAATGCCTCAAACATCTTCTCTCTTGGGCTTCTTAAAGAACTATCAGGGTCAGACCCTCAAGCAGTCAGCCTGGGGTTGCAAATTGCAAGAGGTCACAGTGCAGAAGCCATCACTGAAGGCCCAGAAGAAGTTAGCATAAGGCAAGGAACTCATGGGCTTGGGGCTTGAAAAGGCAGCCTTACAGGGCAAGGGAGCCTGAGCTTTCTCTAGTGAGACTAATCAATCAGAATAAGGAACACATTTGAAGGCTAGGACTTTATAGGGATAAGCTGATAAGAGTACTCAGTCAGGTGACCCATTAAATACTGCAATGTACCTTCAAAGAAGATAGCTCAGTTTACCAGGCTTTTCTGAAGTTAAGCTTGGCTGCTGTGATCACAGCTCAAGATTCCACTCCCTTACAAGATCTAACAGAGGCAGAGAACTTTGTTTCTGGGCGGCATATGCATATTGTTAATAAATAATGTGAATTAATAGACTAGCTAATGGAACCAGCAAATTAATGGCTAAGTATTTAATATCTCCACTTAAATGGCTTTCCACACTGACTACAGCATGCTTGTTGGTAAAAAAAGAGAGAGTACTCATATACTGATCAAATTTAACCGATCTTGTAAAAAGGGTGAATTCTAGATTTTTCTTGTAAACCAAGGAAATCGTTAATAAAAATTATTTTTTTTAAAAAGTGCTGTGGGTGCCAGCACAAAATGGCTTCCATGGGCAGGGGATAAATGAGGTACTGATATTCTGTACCAGTGAGTACTGTCACCAAGAAAACAGACCTGCTTAAAACCATATAATAAAATCTGTATCTATTATCTTTCCAAGTTTCATAAAATAGCTTCAGATGGAGGCTAAAATCCTGAGGCACTTAAATAAAATTTAGGGCTTGTCCCCTGCCTAGAAAGCATGGATCCAATCAGTTTTCTGTTTCTGATCTCATTTGAATATCATATTTTAAAGAATAGTTTCACCACATGCAAAGTTTTGTTCTGAACAAAAGCAGATAAAACTTTCCCATTTTCTTCAGTCTCAGCATAATTATATTGCCACTGCGGTTAAGATGTGTGCAGCTGGTATGATCTAATGTTTTTACTTAAACACTTTTAAGACGATAAATTATTGCGTTCTTATAGATAAATTTACGTATAAGTAAACAACAGAAAGCAAACCCTGATTCTAAAATCATGTGTTCTTTAGTAAAAATGAAATGATTTATATCCCTTAAAAAAAAAGTTGCCCACATCCAGGTGTGTGTGTGTGTGTGGGTGTGTGGGTGTGGTCAGATGCAAATCCATCACTTGCATGCATTAATTTCAACACATGGAGATATATATATATATATATATATATATGCAGGTTTTGGTGTCCTCGGGTGTCTTCCCGTGTAAAAGTTGGGGTGTCTAGGCGACGTTTCGACGAGGTCTCACTCGTCATCTTCAGGCTGGTGCTTTCGGCTTCTTGTTACTGGAACAGAGCGGGATCTCAATGTTTGAGTTCCTATAAATACTGTAGAGGGGGTGTGGTGTCTAGCCTCCAATGTTCTGGGCAGAGAGGAAGTTCCCAGGCTAGTGTGCCTTTTCTTCTTTTGTTCCTTAATTACTTGAGAGATACCTTGAGTGATTTCTTGAGTGATATCCTGAGTACCACTTAGGTGGGTCATTAGGTGTGGATTAGTTGCTAAAGTCTTTGTGTCTTGACCTCTTGAACTTTGTGAAGAGTTTTCCTGAGAAGATGGCTGTATTGCACTTAGTTGTGCTTTGGCTTGGCTTCGTGTATAGGGGCGAGCTGTGGTTTTGTGGCTTGTGTCAGCCAGATCTGTGTAGGGATTGCAGGGGGGTGCAGCATCCGGAGGTGCCACCATGGATTGGCTACTGGATGGTGTCAGTAATTCATCTGTGGAGAGGGTCTGGGTTTGGGTCTGGTGTGGTTGATTGGTGTTGGCGTTCTGTGTGCCTCTGGATCTGGTGTCAGTTTTTGTGGAGAGGGCTAATTTCCAGATGTCTGGCAAGCGGGATGTGTCGTCACGCTTGTTCATGTTGTGAGGGTGTTTCTCTATCTCGATGGCTTCCATGATTATTCTCTTGTGGTGATGTTCCGTGTTAAAGAGCAATTTGGAATCTGCAAAATTAATTTCGTGTCCTGTTTCTTTCATGTGTTGGAAAAGAGAGGAAGTTTTTTCTTCTTTTTTGACGGCATTCTTGTGTTCTAAGAATCATCCCCAGAGAAAAATCATCCAGATGCCCCAAACTCTACGGCCTCCCCAAGATACACAAAGAAGGAACACCACTCAGACCAATAGTCAGCTCCATAGGCTCACCTCTACAAAATCTCGCTAAATTTCTCGCCAAGCAACTTCAGCCCTATGCAGAATCCATCTCTTCACACGTACCAAACTCCTTCCAGTTCA
Source organism: Podarcis gaigeae (assembly GCF_964106915.1). Classification (NCBI taxonomy): domain Eukaryota; kingdom Metazoa; phylum Chordata; class Lepidosauria; order Squamata; family Lacertidae; genus Podarcis; species Podarcis gaigeae. The sequence goes on from NC_139688.1 coordinate 32,219,728, forward strand.
TAGAAACAATAAAGAAGCAAAACCTACATCCTAATGACCTACTTGTGAGCTTCGATGTTGTATCTCTCTTCACACAAGTGCCCATTAATGAAGCCTTGACAGCTATTCAAAACAAATACAATCCCCCCGAATACATCTTGGACCTGACCAACCACTGCCTAACCAACACGTACTTCATCCACAATGGACAAAGATACAAACAGATAGAAGGAGCACCTATGGGATCACCCCTCTCACCGGTCATCGCAAACCTGTACATGGAACACTTTGAAACCAATGCTTTAGACAAGTCAGAACACAAACCCAAACTTTGGCTCAGATATGTTGACGACACCTTTGTAATTTGGCCACACGGGAAGGAAAAACTGGATAGCTTCCTCACACATCTCAACAACTTACACCCCAAAATACAATTCACTATGGAAATAGAAGCCAACAACCAACTTCCCTTCCTTGACGTCCTAATCTACAAAAAACCTGATGGCTCCCTAGGACACACTATCTACCAGAAAAAAACACACACCAACCGCTACTTACATGCACAATCACACCACCACCCTGCACAAATAAACTCCGTAGCCAAGACTCTCATCTCCAGAACCAAACGCCTGGCTGACAAAGACCACTTGACAACTGAGTTACAGAATCTCTCAAATGTGTTAATTGCCAATGGATACCAGCAAAACAGGATTACGAAGCTAATCCAAAAGGAAACACCCCCCAAAAACCAAGACACAGAAGAAAACAATGGCATGGCCCTCCTTCCTTATATCAAGGGCACTACAGATAAAATTAGCAAAATCCTCCATAAACACAATATCAAAACAGCCTTTTGCACCAACCAAAAAATAGCCAATATCCTCAGAAACCCCAAGGATAAAATCCAGTTGGAAAACCAAGGGATCTATGAAATACCCTGCAAAGTCTGCCCAGCCACGTACATTGGACAAACAAACAGACGAATAAATGCACGTATCGCAGAACACAAGAATGCCGTCAAAAAAGAAGAAAAAACTTCCTCTCTTTTCCAACACATGAAAGAAACAGGACACGAAATTAATTTTGCAGATTCCAAATTGCTCTTTAACACGGAACATCACCACAAGAGAATAATCATGGAAGCCATCGAGATAGAGAAACACCCTCACAACATGAACAAGCGTGACGACACATCCCGCTTGCCAGACATCTGGAAATTAGCCCTCTCCACAAAAACTGACACCAGATCCAGAGGCACACAGAACGCCAACACCAATCAACCACACCAGACCCAAACCCAGACCCTCTCCACAGATGAATTACTGACACCATCCAGTAGCCAATCCATGGTGGCACCTCCGGATGCTGCACCCCCCTGCAATCCCTACACAGATCTGGCTGACACAAGCCACAAAACCACAGCTCGCCCCTATACACGAAGCCAAGCCAAAGCACAACTAAGTGCAATACAGCCATCTTCTCAGGAAAACTCTTCACAAAGTTCAAGAGGTCAAGACACAAAGACTTTAGCAACTAATCCACACCTAATGACCCACCTAAGTGGTACTCAGGATATCACTCAAGAAATCACTCAAGGTATCTCTCAAGTAATTAAGGAACAAAAGAAGAAAAGGCACACTAGCCTGGGAACTTCCTCTCTGCCCAGAACATTGGAGGCTAGACACCACACCCCCTCTACAGTATTTATAGGAACTCAAACATTGAGATCCCGCTCTGTTCCAGTAACAAGAAGCCGAAAGCACCAGCCTGAAGATGACGAGTGAGACCTCGTCGAAACGTCGCCTAGACACCCCAACTTTTACACGGGAAGACACCCGAGGACACCAAAACCTGCATTCCTGTACCCGTGAAAATCTACGAAAGCATATATATATATATATATATGTACTTCCCTTACTGAAATTAGAAGGGAAGATCTCTGTGTGGGAGCAGTGAAGGGAAAGAAGTTTATTATGGGCTTCTGTGCCCTGACTGGATCAGGGAGAACATATTGTTGTGTGCACCCCAATCTCGTAGTGACAAGAGGGTCAGCGCTTAACCAGAGTTTGGTTTCCTCGAAATGAAGGCCTATGGAGGCTGTGGTGTCTTTCAGCTGTATCATTTTGTTGTTGTTGTTTAGTTGTTTAGTCATGTCCGACTCTTTGTGATCCCATGGACCAGAGCACGCCAGACACTGTCTTCCACTGGCTCCCACAGTTTGGTCAAACTCATGCTGGTAGCTTCGAGAACACTGTCCAACCATCTCGTCCTCTGTCGTCCCCTTCTCCTTGTGCCCTCCATCTTTCCCAACATCAGGGTCTTTCCCAGAGAGTCTTCTCTTCTCATGAGGTGGCCAAAGTACTGGAGCCTCAGCTTCACAATCTGTCCTTCCAGTGAGCACTCAGGGCTGATTTCCTTAAGAATGGATAGGTTTGATCTTCTTGTAGTCCATGGGACTCTCAAGAGTCTCCTCCAGCACCATAATTCAAAAGCATCAATTCTTCGGTGATCAGCTTTCTTTATGGTCCAGCTTTCACTTCCATACATCACTACTGGGAAAACTATAGCTTTTACTATACGGACCTTTGCTGGCAAGGTAATGTCTCTACTTTTTAAGATGCTGTCTAGGTTTGAATATGGTTTTATTTACCCATATATACAACATGAACACAGGATAGAAGGGCTCACGGCATTAACTCGCCAACAGATCTTGCCTCCCTATTAAGTTTCATAGCTTTGGATTCAACACAGAGAGGAAGTTGACCCTCTCTGTGTCTCCTTCACTTTCAGCATCAGTCAGACTCCTGCACAGACCAGCTCTCCTGTTCTCCTAACTTCAAGATAATGTTGTTCCCAGCCAGGTGATCAAGTGAGGGAAGGGCCTTAAGGAGGGGTCATATATTGGATTGCCCTGTACTACAGCTTCTGAATACAAGCACTGACCCTGACCTTTCAAAAGTAATTGTGTAAGGACAACTTTTTTTAAAAAAATTCTTCCTTTCCATCTTTCTCAACTTCAATTTTCTGTCCAATGCTTTGTTTCCACCAAACACAACACAGTCATAGTCACACCCAGGTGCTTCAGAAAAGCGAAACAAAATATCCTGATAAATGCTGGGCTTTGAGAAATTCAGGGGTTTGGTTATTTGCGCTAGGCTACTTTGCGCCCCGCCACAAATTTGCTAACTTTTCAAAAACAGAAGTCTTGTACAAAAATGAAAAGCATGAAACCCCAAAACTGCTAGGTTTATTTTAAGTTGCAAGAATTAGTAATGCAACAATTCTTTATCTTAAAAAATGTTTTAGCATACAAATCATTTTGAATAATCTGTATACAACTGTGCCCCTTCTGAGGTCTGCACCCTAGTTGGCCTTATGATAGAACCAACCTTTCTCGGTCCTAAATCTGAAGTGCAGTTATCTTATTAACTCCAAATCGACAGGTGAGACTGGCATCAGAACATGTTTCATGATGCCCAACAATTTATTTCCTCTTGATAACAGGCTTGATGAATATTCCTACAGGATAACCTTGAGAGCAAAAAGACAATAGATTAAAGATGCACTAAGAAAATCCATACAGATAGCTGAGTGAATCCATCAGTGTTAAACTGAGCAGGATCAACCATTTATGGAAAGCAGAATAACCAGGAGGTAGCAGTGACCTTCAACCTCTATAAGAATTGCAACAGGAAAAAGTAACGACAGGGGAAACATCCAATATTACAGCAAACAGACTGCTAATCAACGCATTATTGATTCTTCATTTTTGTCAAGGTCATTTAGTGTCTTAAAAAATGATCTCACACTAAACCTTTAGAGAAAAACAGAGTAAAATGCTATTAATTATGGAAGACAGTCAATAAAAAGCTGATTCTCTTAAACACAAAGGCTAATCTTGTGTTGTCCTTGATTTATGGTGATAATTATAATGATAAAACATATGCAATTTTCAACAGCCCTTCATTCAAGTTAGGTTAATAACACAGCTAAGAAGGCACATGTAAGCATATACACAACTTTTAAGAAAATGTACTTAACGCAAGAACAACATAAAAAATAGCATTGAAATTTAAACTAGCCTTTTGTCGCTACTCCAGGTTTCTTTTATTTGCCCAAATCAATAGGAAATTAATAACAATAATATTTTTGTACCACACCCATCTTATTGGGTTGTCCCAGCAACTCTGGTCAGCTTCTAGCAGACTCTACAGAAACACAATAGGACATCACACAGGAAAATCTTCCCAATACAGGGCTGCCTTCAGATGTCTATGGAAGGTTGTCTCTTTGACATCTGATGGGAGGGCATTCCACAGGACAGGTGCCACTACCGAGAAGTCCCTGCCTGGTTCCCTGTAACCTCACTTCTCACAATGAGGGAACAGCCAGAAGGCCTTCAGAACTAGACCTCAGTGTCCAGGCTGAACAATGAGAGTGGAGACACTCCTTCAGGCATACAGGGCTAAAGCCTAGACAAAAACTCACTTCTTAATTGCATTCATTTCAATGGGTTGCAAATGCATTCCTATACATGTTAACTCAAATGTGAACTCCACTGTATAATCAGGTAAACACACAGATGTTTCCTACTTAAGGACCAAGATAAATTCTCCTCCATGCCTAATCAAGACATCTATCTTGTCATCATGTAGCTGCACATAGTGATCAGCTAAACATAAGAAGGATCTAGCATAAACTGTTGGGGCATGTGCAGAGTACCCATTCAACACACCAGCAGAATGTGCCAATGGAACAGAAAAACACTAGACAGTTTGGGGCAGGCCAGTTCCTTTACTGATAGTATAATGCAGTTCCGCAGCTTACCAGATACATACACTTGTAGTATACAGCCTTTCCCGCAGCACAGTGTCTCCCTTAAGCACTCCAACACAGATTAGGCTCCAGCCAAGAGCAAACTTGCCTCAAACAAAATGGTAGATTGTGCTGAATCACTCTCACATGCTTGCTGACTCACACTTAACTAGTTGCAGGTGCAGGACAAACACACCTAAAATTAACCAGCACACCATAATTAACCCTTTCTTGTCCTTTTCTCTCTCTCCATACATAAACCCTAGCACATTAAATATAGTGGCACCTCAGGTTAAGTACTTAATTCGTTCCGGAGGTCTGTACTTAACCTGAAACTGTTCTTAACGTGAAGCACCACTTTAGCTAATGCAGTCTCCTGCTGCTGCCGCGCCACTGGAGCACAATTTGTATTCTCATCCTGAAGCAAAGTTCTTAACCTGAAGCACTATTTCTGGGTTAGCGGAGTCTGTAACCTGAAGCGTATGTAACCTGAGGTACCACTGTATTGCTCACTTTATCCTGGAATCGTAATGTACTATACTAAATCAAACAACTGGGTCTGCTCAACTCAGTATTATTATCAACACAGACTGGCAATAGCTCTCCAGGATTTCAGACACATCTACCTGGAGGTGCCAGGGAATGAGTCTGAGCCATTTTGCAAGCAAAACACATCTCATCTACTGAGCTATGTCCCTTCCTCAAAAAGGTCTTCACCTGCCACCTGAAGTTGTTTTTTTTTTAACTTGAGATGCTAGGGATTGCTGTATGCAACACAAGTGCTTATTGGCTAAGCTACTACCCTGCCCCTCCTCCAAATAGCCCACTTACATCAAAGCAAGGGGACACATTAAATCCTTCCAAGGAAAATGAGATACAATCTATGGACTAGATGACCCTGGTGGCCCCTTCCAATTCAACAATTCTATGATTTCAGTAATTTCTCTCTCTGTGTGTGTAATGATAAAAAATGTTGCAGTACAGCAAGAGTGTGATTGCCACTCTTGGAAATGACTGGCTAGAAGAACCTAATTATGTGGCTTCTTCACATTCCCCCCCTTTCTTCCATTCCTTGCAATCCAAGCAGCAAAGATCACATTACCATCTTACAGATTTCTACCCATATTCAATGATAACAACAAGCAGGTTCTTGTGGTTTATTTTCCTTTGGATTAGAAGCAGCGAGGCCAATAACTATTCCTATTTCCTAGCAAAAGCCCATCAAAATAGACATATATTTTAAAAGGATGCTGCAAGCTGACCTGTTTGTGTCAGCGAAGGCTAAAATCTAACTCTTTTGTACACCCTTCTCCCCGGACAATTATTTGGAGAGCGTGCTATTAACATACATTTGCAAGGTGTAGGCAACAGGTCCTGAACCGAAGACCTCGCTATCATGAAAAGCTTTCACAGTGTTTGCTTTGTTGTTACCTGAATGACATGGCACTTAATTCTGACAATCTGTCATTTCCCAAGCAACTCCAGAAAGGGCAGTACTCATCTTTTCCATCAAAAGCTTTATGGTGCAGAACTGCCATCTTAATGTCATGTCAATCTTGCAAGCATTTAGATTGACTGTCATATTACTCTGAGACTGCCAGCAAAGAGAGGCATCTGTCTATAGGGTTTGTACCCTACAGCTTGTATAGCTATCCTTGACTGTCTTAATAAAGATAGAAGATTGCTGTTTGCAAGGACATTTCAACAATATAAACAAGACCAAGTTAAGTACTTTAACGATCCTTCAATTTCAATAGTGGAAGTTTAAGCATATGCTGTAAAACTGTCCATTTCAGCGGTAGGGAGAGGTGCATTACTGTGACTAGAATGTTCTTCCCAAAAACTACTGAATGCCTATCTTTCAGGCACTTTGCACCTGACCGTTAAAAGCTGCGTCACTCAAGCAAAAGAACTTTACAATTTAGATTATCCATCCTTACGGTCTGTTTTTAATCTTCATCCCAATGTAGTAACCGCTGAATACTATTTTCCTATTTTGGGAAGCCACATGTAAATAGCTGTCACCTGGCAGCCACTTTTAATTGAATGTGTGACAGTTTCCTCAGTGTGGCAAACAAACCGATCAAGCGCCTGGAGCAGCTCCCCTATGTGGAGGGGATACAATGACTGGAACTTTTTCAGCTTGGGGGGGGGGGGAGGCAAATGAAAGGGGATGGACTGGAGGCCTACAGAATTATGCATGTGAGAAAATGATGTGGTGAAAGTAGGTAAGAGATTTCCCCCCCTCCCTCTCCCATTTACAGTCATACCTCAGGTTACAGACGCTTCAGGTTGCATTTTTTCAGGTTAAGGACCTGCCGAAACCCGAAAGTACCAGAACGGGTTACTTCTGGGTTTCGGAGATTGCGCTTTGCGCATGCACAGAAGCACCGAATCGCAACCCATGTATGTGCAGACGCGGTGCTGCGGGTTGCGAATGCTGCAGGTTGCAAATGTGCCTCCCACACAGATCACGTTCGCAACCTGAGTGTCCACTGTATTTATTTTGAGCATCTGTACCCCACTCTTTGGCCAGAAAGGCTCTGAGAGTGGCTCATATACAATCAATTAGAACAACCTGCCCATGTGCTTGCAATCTATAATACTAGAGCCCAGGTCATTAATGAGGGTCTTTGGCTAATTAAACAATCTATGGCCTTTTAAACTGTGCGTGGGGGTATTGGTTTTGTTTGTTACTATGTCAATAATAATGTTAGTAATAATGTTAATAATAATGTTAATAATAATAATAGTAATAATAATAATAATAATAATAATAATAATAATAATAATAAATAACGTATCATCATCATCCAAGGAAGCTGGATGTTGGGGGATTCAGGACAGGAAAAGGAAGAACTTCTTCATGAAGTATATAATTAAATGGAATTTGCTACAAGAAGAAGCAATGGCAACCAGTTTGGATGGCTTTGAAAAGAGAATTAGACAAAATCAGGAAGTACAAGACTATCATCAGCTCCTACCTACCTACCTAAGATCCCATGAATCCTCAGAACCCCAGGTGATCTTTTCTCTTCAGAGAATCAGCTGGTGGGGACCTTACACCAAGAGTTTGGTTACCCTTTCTATCACTGAATACCATTATCTTTTTTTTCCCATTTCATGTTTCTGACCAGTTCAGCATCTCACTCCTCCTTTCCCCTGCACAGTTTCTGCTTCTATCTATCCTCCCTCCCTCCCTCCCTTCCTTCTTACTAACCCATCACTGTGGTTGGCAGCCTACAGAACCTCTTTTCTCCTTCTCTTATCTTTCTTCATTTTCAGTATGCTCTTTGTGGCAACCCTCATTCCCTTTGTAATCTGTGCCCCTCTCCCTCCTTGGTCATAACCGCTCATGTCTCTTTCTTCTCTCTCACTTTTCCTTTGTCTCCTCTGTTTTCTTCTCCTTCACCCTGGTCCCATCCTCCTCCTGCTTCCCACTGGGACCAAGAGAAGAAGATCTTTGGCACTGCCCTTTAATCTGCTGCAGGATGCTCTCAGGAACCCTGCTCCACCTTACGTGTTGCCACTTCCAGCTCCAATGCCTGAGCCTCAGCTGTGCATTAGTCAGCCGCATAGGGTGCAACAGCACCCATCAGCATACCTTCACTGCTATCAATGGCTGTTAGTCATGTTGGCTATGTGCTACTTCGTGTTTGCTCATGTTCCTGCTTGTAGGCTTCCCATTTGCACCTCACTGACCAGTGTGAGAACCAAATTGCAGACAAGGTATGCAGAATTCTTATATTCTTATTTATTCACATCATAATTATCCATGCCACGTGAATAAACCTTGTGTTTTACGGCAATGCCATCGTAAGCCTACAAGAATGTACATTGGGGTGGCATTGCGAAGGCAGATTTTCACTTTTATAGGCTTCTGTAGACAAATAACTTGCCATTAAAAGGTAGTGCTACAGGTTTCAATTTAATGAAGGCCATCTCAAACCTCTTCCTATTTCCACTCCACTCTGGAGAGCCAGGATTAGCAATTAACACGAACAAATGAACTGTGTATAATTCTGTGTGCCTGTGTGCTGCTGCTCCTAAGTTGCACGAAAAACTGGAAACTTTGAATGAAATGAGATTTTCAGCAACTCTCTTTGGAGTCTCCTAATAAAGCAATAATTACATATTTTTTCTTGCCAACATGACCAGTGATAATATGCTCCTAAGAGTTGCATGTGCCTCTCCATAGAACAATGAGTATTAACCTCTGTCTTGGCCTTTTGATTGCAGAGAAATACTCTATTTTGTTGCACGTAAAAGGAAAACATCATTATCTACTGTCCCTAAGGTACCTTAAGTGGAGAGGCAAAACCTTCTTTGAAAATAATTCCAGTATTAGTAAAAAGCCTGAAACCATAAAATTATCTTGCATTATTTATCTAAATAATTGAAACATTTTCTGGCAAACATACAGCTTTTCTTTTTCTTTTTGCTTACCAGCAGAACATAAACTAAAAAAAAAAATCTGAGTTTAAAGTGTTAAACCTCAGTTAAAAGCATTTAATGCTTAAGTGATACTTTAAATAGCCTTAAACCAGAAGAAACAACTGGTATTAAATCTTTGTGAACCTTTCTCTGATGGTGGCTATCAGCTAGCTGATGGAAATTCATTCTCACATTTAAAATTAAATTGTGCAAAGATTTAATCAGGTAGCACAAATGACTACTGCAACTGTTTTCTCATTAGCCCTCAAACCTCTAAAACATATTATGCTGTGTTTGTATAAAAGTTAAATTAGTACAGTGTAGTTGTGGTCTTGTCCAGGGAATGCGTTTAACCTTGGAGACATACTGTGCTTTCTTTTTAGGAGGAGGTTTCCCCTCCCCACCCTTTTAGGAGGTTGTGTAAATAGGATTTCTGTAGTATTTTGAGAAAAGGACCGAAGAGATCATCACGTAATAGCCTCTTTGGAAACTGAATCCATCTAAAAGCAGTTTATGAGGTACATTCAAGTAATAACAAGCCCATCAGTCACTCCCCAGACTCCTTTCTTGAAAGACTTACATGAAATCCTTCCAAAACATATTTCAAAAAGTTGCATGCCTCATTCCTGCAAGGGCAATCTGTATCTCAGGGATGGTGAACCTCTGGCCCATGGGCCAAAGCTGGCCCACTAGGCTTCCCTATTCAGTTCAGGAGCTGTTTGAGGCAAGCCATGACTACCTGTGCTACCTGTGGGGCAGGTAAGTCCAGGGCTTTGCTGCAAAGACCTTTGCAAAGCACTTACTAAGCACCTAACAACCAGTTGTTGTTGGGTTCTTGGGAAGCACTGTGCAAAGCTCTCGTAAACCCTGCGCTCAACACTTCCCAAGCACAAGGCTTGCAAAGCTTGCTCAACCCTGTGCACAGTGCTTCCCAAGCACATGACAACCAGCTGTTTGTTGGGCATTTGGAAAGTACTAGTCTGAGCAAGCCCTTCAAGAACATCTCTCCTACTCCCCACCCCTGGGGCCAACTCTGACAGGTTATGTCAGATGATGGATGGGGAAATCCTGCCCATCACTTGAAGTTGGTCCATAAGGCTGTGTGAGGAGATAGAGATCTGGGCCACTGGACCAAAAAGCTGTAAGTGTAGAAGGCCTCTGTGCCTGGATGAATTTTTGTGGTCCTGTAGTATGGAAAAACCTAAATTTCCTATAGTTGGACATACATATGGGGCACTCCATCCTTGAATGCTGGCCAAAAATATTATCAGAAGGAACTGAGAGTTTCAAGCTTGTTTTTTTGAGCAGGATAGAAAGAACTGAATTCAGGCATCCTTTCCCCCCAAATGTCAAATTTGACAATTATATGGGTAATTTATCTGTGGTTAAAATCTTAGTGCTTTCAGCATAGGTCTGGGCTGAATCCTACTAACCTGCTATGTCTTCTGTACTTTGCACTCCTAGAGAAACACCCTCCAGTTTTGAAGGTGTGCAGGAGACTGCAGGAGAAGAGAAAGGCAGAGAAAGCAACTCTGCTGCGCTAGCAGAACAGAAGCACAGGATACGGCCATTAGACTGGATTGTATCATGTGTCCTCAAAGTCCAAAAGAGACTCAACTTAAAATAGCTTCTAAAAAACCCCTCAAAACTGTAGGATTTATAAAAAACCATGTGAAGTTTAATGATATTTTGGTGTTCACTTAAAAACAAGCATTTTAACCCAATGATATGAAGAACTGATCTACAAGTTGAAATAGTTGAAAATAACCTAGCTAATACTGTAAAAAAAAGAAAAAAAGTAAGGTATGTTGTAATTTGCACTTACCTACCCTGAGCCCTTTGGGATAAATTAGGCTTTACATCAAATAGGCAACAACTACAAAGCAATATATGAACTGCTTGTACTCATCCAGCTCACTGACTATATCTAGAAAATAATTACAAACATTTCTGCCCATTAACACCGTATTAATTATTTTCATTGTCTCATTAGTGGTTTGTTTATGACAGACTGGGTTGACAAGAATGCTGATTGTCAATGCCATTACTTGATAATGTACTTACTGGCATAAACTGCTTCATTATAGATCGAATCACCTGAATTATACTGCTGTCTAAACTGAGCTATATGATTTACAAAAAACATCGCGTTAGGATTATCATGGGTCTAGAGACTCTCCAAATATGCCTTTTGCTCTCTTTAGAATTATTCAGCTTTTCACACACACACCCCCGGGGCAACATCTTGAGCCCCGCACCAAGGTTAGGAAATCCGCTCCACTTGCCAGTGGGGTGGAGTTGCGGTGGACTTTGTGCCCCGTTGCCTGGGGCGGTTTAAACTGAGGAGCGAGCCAGAGGACTCACTTCCTCAATCCTGGTGGTCATCGTTAATGCTGTGGGCTTTAATTTTATTTAGTTTTATTTGGAGTTTGGCTTTATTTTGGAGTATTTTGGGGTATTTGAGGTATTTGGAGTGTTTTGATCTGGATCGGCAACTTTGCCTGCCCGCGGAACAGCTGACAAGTGCCGCGTGTGGACTCTACAGGTCAGCCCCAGCGCTGGTGGGGTGAGTTGCCGTGAGCCCTGTGTTCTCTCTTCAGGTGATCGTTCTCCCCCCCCCCCTTGGTTATCCCCCGTTCTATGCCACTTGGGGGAATGATATATGGCTGGCTGATATTGCAGAGGGCTTGAGGCATTGGTTACAGATGTGAGGGTATTTGGCGGTGAGCCTTTGGGCTCTTGTGGCGGTTAGGCATTGTTTGACCTTGTGTGGGGGAGGGGAGGTGTGGCCATCACCTGCCCCTTCATGCTTAAGGGTATTGTGTTAAAGGAATCCGGGGGTGTTGATCTAGTCCGAAGCCCGGCTGGGGGCTAGGGCCTTGACACAACCCCAACGGGAACACCAGGGGGAGCTTGAGTTGGTTCCCCCTACCGGTAGCTTACCCTTACTGGACTTCCTGCACAATGAGCAGGAGTCAGATATAGTCAGGTCCAATCAATGCCTAAGCCAATACTGCTCACATTCTGTAATTCAATAAAGTTGTGGCCAAAATTTGCCCAATAACATAAACCTAATATCTGTGTCCTTGTGTGAATCATTTCCAACAAGGGGGTGGCTGCGGGTCTCGACGTGCAACATACTGCCTTGCACAAAGTCAGGCCATTGATCTATCTAGTTCAGTGTTGTCTACACTGACTGACAACAGCTCTCCAGGTTTACAGACAGGGCTCTCTCAGCCCTACCGGAGGCTCCTAGGGATTAAACCTACAAAGCAGGTGGTCTACCACTGAGCTGTGGCCCTTACAAAAGAAGCGTCCTAAACAGGATCCCATGAACCATGAAGAGTTGCCACCAGAAGGAAAATAGGAGCTGCTACTTGTGTGTGAGGGAAAGCATTTTGCAGGCAAACAGATGACTGTCTGGATGTTCGCCATTATGCAACAGCAACCAGTCATTTGCTGGAGCCAGCTTTTTGCTGGTTTTGTGTTTGAAAAATCAAATACAAATGTGCATGTTCTGATCCAAAATAAACTCTCTGGTAATGGAAAGATTTGAGACTCATAAGAAATAGTACATGGTATTAAATCAGTTCTGGATGCGATTGCACTCCACATCAAATCTGCTGCTGGAGTTGGCTTATAGATAGAGCTTTTTTATGGAATCGCAACCTTCTGAAGCACCAAGTGCTGTTATGAAATCTGCTCTCCCATATCCATGCTTTCTGGGGGGAAATGTGTCTTCTTCTGATCTGCCTAGGCTTATTCATGCTCAGGCTTATTGTAAAAAAAAAAATCATTATAATCAGCTTTGAGGGTTTTTTTAAACACTGAAGCATTACAAACATTTTAATAACAATTAAATAATTAACGTGATTAATACCAGCAGAATCTATTTCTGCATTTGCACTACAACTTAGTAAATTTACATAGGGACACATTTACCCATATGCTGTGAAGGCATACATATTTTGTTTTAATACAATACATATAATAGAGTATTTATAGTCATAATAAAGAATGAATGAGTCCCTATAAATGCACACTATGACTGGATGCATTATTTACAAATGTTATATTTTGCATCATCTTGACATTTGACAGATACTAAGGGCTATGGCAGCTATGCTTCAGTGGGTAATAAAAGCACTTACTCCTGAGCCACCGAAATGAATGCAACAGCTTTAGGAAACTTACAGGCAAAATATTTTTCAGCTGCTCAGGGGCTGTATACACATTCCATTTGTATAAGTGGAAAATAGGCCCTAAGGGTCACATCTATTGCTCAGTCAAATCAACAGGTCTTTTATAAGTTAGCATTCAAATGTCCTTTTATAGATAAGGGGCATCTTACATTTGGTTCCATTTTCCAAACCTCCTTGGCTTTGCAAAGTCTAATCTACTCATTAAGGATGCAGTTTCGTTCACAGTTAAGTATACTTAAAACTCAAATGGAACTTATGCACAAATAATTCGTGCAGGACTGCAGCCTGAGAGATTTGCAGAATATTATTTTGTTGGGTCCACCTTTGCTTTAGAACAAAAAAGAGCAGTTTATCACATGAAACTTCCTTTAGCGAATTCTAGGCATTGGTCCATAATAGGTAAAGGATCCCTGGACAGTTAAGTCCAGTCAAAGGCAACTATGGGGTTGCGGTGCTCATCTTGCTTTCAGGCTGAGGGAGCTGGCGTTTGTCTACAGACAGCTTTCCGGGTCATGTGGCCAGCATGACTAAACCACTTCTGGTGCAACGGGAGACCGTGATGTGCCAGAGGACACGAAAATGTTGTTTACCTTCCCGCCCCAGCAGTACCTATTTACCTACTTGCACTGGCGTGCTTTTGAACTGCTAGGTTGGCAGGAGTTGGGACAGAGCAACGGGAGCTCACCCCGTTGTGGGGATTCAAAACACCGACCTTCCAATCAGCAAGCCCAAGAGGCTCAGTGGTTTAGACCACAGCGCCACCGTGTCCCTATGGGTCCATATAGTCCAGTACACACTTCATGCAGAGTCAAGGGAGCTCTGGCAGAGGTCTTCCTGATCTCACAATGATTTTCTCCCTAGACTGCAGTCCCTCATTCTATACTAAGCATGGCTCTGGAGTATCCTATGACCTTGGGAAGAGGGGGGTAAATTAGCAACTTCCCCATCCATTAGGGAGATCTTCAGATCCCCAGCTAATACCAATACAGTGGTACCTCTAGTTACAAACTTAATTTGTTCCAGAGGTCCATTCTTAACTTGAAACTGTTCTTAACTAGAGGCGTGCTTTGGCTAATGGGGCCTCTTGCTGCCACTGCACACGATTTCCATTCTCATCCTGGGGCAAAGTTCTCAGCTCTAGGTAACTCTTCCAGGTTAGCGGACTTTGTAACCTGAAGCGTTTGTAACCTGAGGCGTTTGTAACTCGAGGTACCACTGTACCTCGCCTTGCATTCAAGGCTGGCCTGGGATATTTTGCTGCTGTAAGCAAAACCCAACAACACAGCCTCTGCCCCACCCCATAACTGAGTCCCCACCATGCCCCCTCCCTGCCCCACCATTGCACCCACCCATCACTGCAACTGTATCTTCACCTGCAGCTGCACACATGCTGCAACCACAATGCAGCAGTGAGTGTGTAGTGGGTGCAGCAGTGAGGACAATGTTTCAGCAGTGCTTGAAGCCCTGGCAGGGACGGCAACAGTGCAGTGGTGGGGGTCAGATCTGCTGCCTGAGGCAAATAGCTTCACCTTGCCTCATGCAAGGCTGCCCCTGCTTGCATCCCACATTCTCCTCCAGGAGTAGAAGCAGCCCTCCTGCAAGCAGAACTCAGCTTCCATGAAAAGGAGTCCCTTGTGCAGTTGATTAGGCTGAGAAATTGTCATTTGTCAAAGGCCATTCATGGCTGAGTGTGGAGCGGTACTTCTTACCCAAATCCAACATCCCAATCACTATACCACAGTAGTTCTCTCCTTGTCTGCACATCTGTAGGTAGAGGGGTCCCAATCATGGTTTAGCTTACAAAAGTTTATCTCGTACTAAGAAAGACCTATCAAATTCATTGTATGAACTGGATAAAGTGAAAATTAAATCCTTTCTCCCACACTCTTTCTAGTTTTTATATCGTATATGCATGAAACAGGGACAGAAGAAATGTGGTCCATATTTGCTTGCACATACATCAGCAGGGATTTGATTTAATCAGTAGCTGAATGGCAGTAAGAAGAGATGTTTTGCTGTTTCAAATGGGATGCGGAAAGACAATGGTGACTGTCAGCTGAGTTGATGAAACAATGATTACAAGCAAAAGACATCTGATGTAAGGAGCTTAGCATAGCAATACTGAACAGCAAAAGAAAGGCATTGTTTGTTGTTCCAGAAAACACATAGTACAGTGATTAGCAATGGCAGCAGATGAACTGTAATTCAGTAGTGTTTCTTCAACAAATTTATTTATGAGGTTATACATAAAAATGATCAAAATAGATTGCATGTAGATGGTGTAGCCCTTCATATATATTTTTGCTATTTAAAACCAAAGGGGGGGGGGGGAGTGGAAAAGAGGATACAGAAAGAAAATGGTTCCATTTGGATATAACATTAAACTGAAGAGTTTAGTGCTACATCAATAAGCATTGGGCTTGAACACTCCCCGTTTTTCTTTGCTCCTTCTAGCAGCCTCCTCTAGCTACAGTTAGAGGGACAGTTTGGGATTAGTTTGAGCTACAGTTTTCCTAAACAAGCCAAATACAAACTGTGGTTAATTAGAAAGGAAAGTGGCTGCTTCCAACTGCCTCTTCACACCTGGGGTGGATCTACATACATGAACAAAATGCTATAAATAAGTCAGAAATTAGATTGTTACAACAAAAGAAAAAACCCTATAGAAAACGGAGTAGATTTTTTTCTGCTCTCTGGCACTATCTGATGTTGCATGTTTATACATAGCTGTCAACTTACAGATTTGAAAATAAGGGACCAGCAGCCTTGAGAATAAGGGACCAGCAGCCAAAATAAGGGACCTGCAGCATCACCTGTTCCAGGCACTCCAGTCTTCCTGTCCTGGAGTCTGGTCAAACTCATGCTGGTAGCTTCGAGAACACTGTCCAACCAACTTGGTAACCAGAGGTTCAACTGAATAGAATCTGAATCACATGCACCACAAGGCCTATGCAGCCTCAACTTAAGATGGCTCCCCGGTCTGGCTTTGCACTGCAAAGTTTGCAGCAGCACGTGCAACAAAATGGCGTCCAGCATTCAAAAAACCCCTCAGCTTGCATTAACTAGCCACACACACACACAGCCTCCCCCCCCACGAGATCGCCTTTCCTTTTCCCCCACCATGTGCCCCCATTCTAGGCAGACCTTTTCACCGGCAAGGGTGAGTGGGCCGTCAATGACGTATCCATCCGATTCCAATCTGAGCACTCAGCACAGGTATGTTCAACTTCTGAGCCCCTCTGAGCCAAAGGCAGAAAGCCCCACCACCGTCACCACTCCGCTGGGAAGCACTGAGCAAAGGCGAGTCCCCAGGGAACACAGCCGATTTGATCAGCACAAGGCATGCAAGCTCCACCCCCCAGTCGTTCTGGGTGAGCCTCCCTTCTCCCTGGCCAGCAGGGAGGGAGGGAGAGGAGCTGCTTCCTTTGAAATTTAAGGGACATCATTTAAGGGACATTTAAGGGACATCCACCAATAAGGGACAGCAGTGGGACATGGCGCTGGAATAAGGGACTGTCCCTTCAAATAAGGGACACTTGACAGCTATGTGTTTATAGCACATTCAGATAGTTGCTTCTTTACTAATGTAGCTGAGTGCCTGCTATAGAAAGGAAGCAGTGATGCAAAAGTAGACTAACCATTATCACTAAACTCTGCTCCAGGATTAAGTCTGGTCTAGATGAAAGGCTTGGATTACTGAAAGTGAAGAACTAAATAAAAAGAAGATGGGAGTCAAGATTTAGCAGGGTAGCAAACAATGCAAAGAGATGGACAGACGGCAGTAGAAGGCAGTCAACCAAATGAATTAAATGCACAGCAAATTCTTTTTTAAAAAAATATTCATTAGGAAATTGTAATTAATTTGTCAAATATGATTCCACAGGCAATCTTTATTTGACTAGCTTTATTACGTTGATTGCATACCTCCTAAATATGTTTCCCAGCTAGATAATTGTCATAATTTGCATCCTGAAAGAGCATCTCTGGAACACAGAGAAATGGTATGTGTGCAACATGGATAACTCATGGTTTTTGTGTCCTCCCTCCCAATAGTAGCTTCAGGGGATTGATTATCATTATGGCCACGGCAGGAGAGGAAAGGATTAGCTGTTTTCCCATCCCACATGTTGTATTCCTGACCCTCATCCAGTTGTGTGTGTGTGTATGTACGCTGTCATACCTGCTTTTAAGAGTAAAATAAAGTTTTCTGCAACCTGTTTAGCATCAGGTGAAGTTTGGTCTTAAGAAGGAGAGGTAAGTTCAACAGAAATATCCTATATCTTTCAATGGTATCCGCTTATGCTGCTGTTGATGTTCCTGATGGGTCTGTAATGCAAGGGCGGGCAGAGTTTAGATTTCCTCCAGAGTAAGAGCCAAAACCCTGTAAATGCAACATGCAAAATGGTCTGGGCTTCGGTTAATGGAGCCCACTTTTGGTTAATTATGCAGGTGGATGGTAAAAATCAGGCAAATGGGCCACGTGACCTGGGTTAATTCACGTTAGTTCCAATTGCTGACCAGACTTGCTCCATGATATGCTTGTACAGGTAGATATTAGGAATATAGGGATCAAACAGCATGCCTTGTTATCAGTGTGCATGTTGTCACAGCTTCTCAGTGAACTATGACTGAGATGTATTAGTAGGTCAAGAGGAGAAGGATCTTCAATTTTTTAGAGCCCTAGAAAACAGCTGACATTTGAGGAGAGCTTAGGCCTAGCAGGAGGCCAACTCAATTGTTTCTCGTTCCCCTCCCTCATATTCCAAAAAGAGAGAGAAGAAAATAAAAATAAAGAAATAGACACGGATTCCATTATTAAAAGACTCAGGTTTGTGCCAGACACCTGCCCTCTGTTTGTTTTGTATGATTTACTGCCTATACCCCCTATAAGGCTCATATAATGATTTGGATAAAACCATAAAGAAATGTGTTATGAATCTGGCTTCCTGGAGCTGCAGAGGTTGGGCCAGAGGTGAAATTTCAATGAATTACACTCATAAGTGCCCATGAATTATAGATGACAGCATAGCTAGATGCATTATTTTATCTCAAATTATGGCTGTGCAATCGGATAGTTATAAGAACTCTCCCTCTCTCCCTGGCAGCTTTATGAAAATGTTGGCAGCTTTAAGAGGTCGGATGAGAACGTAGCTACCTTAAAGAAACAGATAATTAAGTATCTCCTAATCATCTACCACTTCTTTCTGCCTTTTCAAAAGGTTAATATTGAGAATGCTTTAGAATTCAGGCAGTCAAAAAAAAAGATATAGTGACCTGATAGAGCCTCTAACCTTTACTATTCCTGAACCTATTGTTCAAGCATTTAAATAATTCTATGACATTTTTTCCTTCTCCTTCTGTCTAAGGGCAGAAGTGGAAACTTCTGCAGCTGCATGCAAACTCCTGCCAACAAACAAATTTCACCTGAATAGAGTTTATTTATTTAAATATATTTGTCTCTCGCCTTTCTGTCTCTTTTCTGAGATGCCAAAGGCAGCTGGCAACATTAAAAACACCATATAATATTAAGCTGAACAAGAAGAGTGGATAAATCCACCTTTTAAAAAAGCTGGTGGATAGCAGTTCAGGAGCTGGTCAGGCCAACCGGCCTGCCAAAACAAGCAATGAAGTTTTCACCTGACATGCCATTAAGGAAGGGGTCAGCCAGATCTCCTGGGGCATATGCCTTAATGGAAATACTGACATAGGAAATGCAAGCAACAAGACAAACAAACATGGAATGTGATTTTGTAGGACAGTGGTGTGGGTTCATTCTATGGTTAATCACCAGTGAAACTGGGGACCTCAACACCAGCTTCACTTGATAGCTTGAGATGTAATAATGTATTGCTCTTCGTATTCTTTCTTTGAAAAACAGAATAAAGACTCAAAACATAGTGTTGCATACCAAACAAAACAAGACTTCTATGTACTGTAATTCTTTACATGTGTTTGTTATTTATGGTTTGTTTGTTTTTAAAAGTTTTTAAAAATCTCCTGGGGCAGAGAGAGGCTGTCCTTGCCTGTGTTCCCATGAACAGTAGCTCTGGTGGAAGTAGGACATGCAGCAGAGATAGCGGAGCAGACAGTATTTTAAGTATCTGAGAGCCAGCATTGTGCAGCAGTTAGTGTTGGACTAGTCCTAGGAAAACAAGGTTCAAACCTCCACTCAGCTGTGAAGTTCCCTTGATGACCCTGGGGCAAGTCACCAACTCTCAGCCTAACCTACCTTACACCTGAAGATAGCCCTGTATGGGGAAGTTTTTAATATTTGATGTTTTATTATGTTTTCTTATTTGTGTTGGAAGCTGCCTGTTACTATTACTACTACAAGGCTATTGTGTGGATTAAATTGTAAGAAGGACAACAATGTATGCCGACTTCCTTCAGAACTTTGGCTGTTTCAGCAGAAGTTTCCAAGCACAGTGGTACCTCGGGTTATGAACTTAATTCGTTCCAGAGGTCCGTTCTTAACCCGAAACCGTTCTTAACCTGAGATGTGCTTTCGCTAATGGGGCCTCTTGCTGCCGCCATGCCGCTGGCGCACGATTACCGTTCTCTTCCTGGGGCAAAGTTCTCAACCCAAGGTACTACTTCCGGGTTAGAAGAGTTTGTAACCCGAAGCGATTGTAACCTGTAGCGTTTGTAACCCAAGATACCACTGTAACACTCAAAGGCAGCCCCCATCTCAAGCATGCCAAGCAATCGAATCCTGGTGAAACTAAGGCAAAATATGATTGTGATGAAATATGCTTCCTCTAGGACTGGAGGAAGTTAGCACACCAGCCTGAAGTGTACAAAAGCACTCCTGGCCACAGCTGTGCCCTGATCATTCAGGAGCAAGACTGGGAGTAAACACACACACAAAACAACCTGTACACCTGATTTTTTGATCAAAACAAAGCAGTTCTACTGAGCAAGAACAGTTTTGTCTTGTCCGGATGAAGCCTCAATTTGTTAGCCGACATCCAATTCATCACCACTCTCAGACACTGATTCAAGACCTTCAAGGCCTCCCAGGAATGTGTTATGAATCTAACATCAGAATAGAAACATGGTGACTTTATAAAGAAACTCTGGCATACTAGGAAGTCTTCACTATAAAGTATTTCCTGCTGGGAGATTTCCTTTTGTGGGAAACCAATTTTGTGTCTTTTCCAAAAAGAAGAAGCAGCAAAACATGTCTGTAGGTGCTCAGAGTACACAAAACTATTCACTGAAGTGAACTGAGTCGGTCTACTTCACATTTAAAAACAACAACAACAACCTTCCTG
The DNA here is from genome assembly GCF_964106915.1 of Podarcis gaigeae. NCBI lineage: Eukaryota > Metazoa > Chordata > Lepidosauria > Squamata > Lacertidae > Podarcis > Podarcis gaigeae. The sequence continues at coordinate 32,240,432 of NC_139688.1, forward strand.
GACTCAAGTAAAAAAGTATTTAATGCTGTGAAAATACAAAGTATAGGAAATTGACTTGGGTTTCTTTTTAAGAAGAAACTCAGAAACCAGTAGATGCAGCTCTAATCCTGTGACAACCAGAGAAACCTAAAATTGTTTAGACTTGAACTATTCATTGCACATTCATTGTTATTTTATCTATTGGCTTTATTTGTACTGCAATCAGGTACACTGCCTGTACTGACTTAACATGCAATGATTCACCGACTGTCCCTTTCAGCTTTGTTTAAAATTAGAAAACTGGTGATACATACATATATATTGGTACAACATTTCACATGTGCAGAGACATAAAAAAATGAGTGTTAATTTACTCATGCAAGATAATTTTATGTGATTTTTTTATATAAAAAAGGTTAAGTGGAACAACTAATAATAGCAGTGAAAGAAATTAAATCAGGATATGAATGAGTACTGCTTTATATTATAGGTGCTCTACCAATCTAATTGCAATGACTAAACTTATCACTTAATCACTTCTCATATTCTTTTTCAAATATTAACCTTTTAAAGAGTTTTATAAGCTTAAGAATGGCACGGCATATTATTAGGGGGGGTTTTGTTCTAAAAATGATGCTGAAAACGAGTGACTTTTAAACATTGGTTTTAATTATTAGGAGGCTTATATGAAGGGGAAAATGTACTTTAACAAGCATCTAGACAAGTGGTCTGATTAAGCTATTCTAATCTGCAAACCTAATTATCACCTTCTTATAGAGTACAAGGCAGAGTTTTAAAAGCAAATTAGTGTATCCTACAGTGGGACAGCTTGTCATTTTATTAAATAATGTTTTTCTTTACAAATAAAATTGTTAAGTTTCATTATATTAAGGACGCAACCCTAACCTTCACCCCATGTCTCTGAAGGTCCCCACTACCACTGCATCTTAAAATTAATATTGCAACATTTTAATGGTTTATTAAGTATTAACCATTAAATACTAATTAAGGCTATTTTCCTCCTAAACCTGTAAAGGAGAAAATGTTCTGTATGTATTTTACATTACATTTAACTGCAATTTAGCACACGCTAAAAATATTTCTTTCTGTAGTGTGTACTCAGCATTATTCAGTGGATAATGCATTTTTAAAATGGTGAGTGAAGAAAAATTGGCTATAGACTTGAAGGCTAAAACTCTTCTCTTGAACTTAATTGATGCAACATTAGTGCTAATGACAATTCTAAACAAGATATAATTACTAATAATTTACAAAACATTTCCACAACACAATTCTTCTCATATTGCCTCACAATGATGGGGAGAAAAGGCCATTCTGTGAGCTTCATCTACACCAGTGATGGCCAAATTTGGTCCTCCAGCTGTTTTGGGACTACAACTCCCATCACCCCTAGCTAACAGGACCAGTGGTCAGGGATGATGGGAATTGTAGTCCCGAAACTGTTGGAGGACCAAGTTTGGCCATCACTGATCTACACCCAATTGTATCCAGTCCACAACAAATGTCCCTTGCTGACGTTTAAGCTTCAGTTGGCACCACATGCTACATTTTGGACTCAGAGATGCTCAAGCACATTATATGTCAACACCGCTTCAAGAGTTAAGAGTACACATATAATTTTGGCACATGCCCCTTTAAAAGACTTTACAGTAGAGGCAGATCCCAGTACAAGAGTTCTTTGGCCCTTGATAGAAGAATAGCATAAAGTCCAAGAGTGAAACATTTTTGGAGATCTGATGAGTAACATTTCAAGGTACATTCATGATAGGCTACACTTATCACTTTAAGATGGCTTCATACCCAATTATAAAATATATGTGAAATTCTGTCAAATATGGTGTATTAAGCTATTATAAAAAGGTAATTATAACCAAGTGTGAACATATATTGAAATGTTAATCTTCTCAGTTTCCCCCAAACATTTCACATTTATGATTGCATCCCCACCACGAACTTAGCAGAGAATCCTGGGTGGTCTTTCTTCCACGTATTCTAATGAGCTTTGGAGATCAAACTGTATATTGCACTTTCAAACAACTTCATCTCGTCTCCATGCTACATCAAATGGCACCGCTACATATAATGGTATACATTTTAAGACATTTCTCTCTGCTTTAATCAGCGCAAACCATCATGTTCGTTAGGCTACATAAAACCTTTCCAAACTTTTCTATTATAATGTAATATATGACTGTTCTATTCCTCAGAACCACAAGAAGCCAACTCTCCATCATTTCTCCCCTCTCCACAGGAAAAAAATAATAAAGTAACATAATAATATAAACGTGCATGAGTAAACATACTTTCTTCCCAGGACATTAGAATATTGTCTGTCTTTCTCATTTATTCATTATGTCAATATGAAGCTTCTGGAACACCATAATGTGTAAAATGCAAAGTGAACCTAGCTTGCAAAATCAAAAATTTGTTTAGATTCAAATGTTACTTATAGATGCCGACAAGATCATACTTGCCCCCAAGGAAGCACATTTTAAAATAGGTGGGGCTTTTTGCCGGTTACACTTCTTTGTTGTTTTTAAAGTGAGGATTATTGCCATGTCTTGCAATAAAAGGTGAAAAACACGAAGCTCAAAGGAATCAGGAATTCCATTGAGTGTGAAGGATGTTTCATTAGAGCCAATTGCTTTACAACAGGTGTAGGCACATTCCTAAAAGTTATGCTTATAGAGAGCATAACCATTATCCCTTTGTAAATGAAATTCTCAAAAATATCTCATTGTGTGAAAATGGGGCAACAGAGAGCTCTCTCTGATCCTTGCTATCCTTAGCACCAGTCTTCACACTGTAATATTAAGGCCACATAGGTATGACAGGGACAGAAGGCAGAATCCAATCCTCTATGCCTAACATAGTAGTAAAAAAGGGATCTCCCAAGAGACATAATTTACACGTCTGGCAGTCAGCAGATTTCCAGCACACTTTCTCCCAGCTTCTTCTGTCTCTACAGGCTAGAAATGACCTAACCAAGTATAATACCCTGCTCTGACAGAGTGCAGGGTCAATTGTCCACCTTTCCTGCCCCATCCCTTCAAGAAGAAGAAGAAGGAGGAGGAGAAGGAGGAGAAGGATGAAGGTGTGACCTTGCAGGGCTTGCAGCCAGAATGGGCCACATCACACCTTTTTAAATTATGATAAACAGGAAAATAGAAGGAAGAATTCTCATCTAAAAATGTTGATCTAATAAAGCAACAAGAGGGAGAAGCGCTCCTTTAACCCAAATTGTGACCTGCCATGTTAACTGCAACCAGTGAATGTGAACAAACATCAATATGTAATGCCAACTTGTAGCAGAAATAGTAAACAAGAAAGATGGGAAGATCCCCAGGAAGCCTAAAGCCTAATGCCTTTAGTCCCATATCAGCCTCCTTGGAGGGGGGGGGGGGAGAGGTCAGCTCTCCTTCCACTACACTCCTGCTCTGTTTTGGCTCCAAAATTGTTAAACTGCTTTTTCACAGATATACATTTGGCACCGATGTTTTACACCTTTTGTCGGTTACTTAAGAGGCACCTACTTACTATGGTCCTTGGTTTTTCACATTATGGAAGAGGAGGAGGAAGAGCTCCTCGTTGCACCAAAGAAAACTAAGCTGGTATGGTTCTAACATGAGGACCGTGCTGTTTCAGACCACTGGAAGGGCCCCTTACTTCCTTGTACTTGCAACAGGCATAAAAAGGTAAAGGTAAAGGGACCCCTGACCATTAGGTCCAGTCGCGGACGACTCTGGGGTTGCGGTGCTCATCTCGCTTAACTGGCCGAGGGAGCCTGCGTTTGTCCGCAGACAGCTTCCAGGTCATGTGGCCAGCATGACTAAACTACTTCTGGCGAACTAGAGCAGCGCACGGAAACACCTTTTACCTTCCCGCCAGAGCGGTACCTATTTATCTACTTGCACTTTGATGTGCTTTCGAACTGCTAGGTTGGCAGGAGCAGGCACTGAGCAACGGGAGCTCACCCTGTCACGAGGATTCGAACCGCCAACCTTCTGATCAGCAAGTCCTAGGCTCCGTGGTTTAACCCACAGAGCCACCCGCGTCCCTTCCTTAGGCCATAATAATAAAGTCTGTTGGCCACATGCCTAAGTAGCTCTAGCTCAGGTATAGAGAACCTATGGTCCTCGCAATGTTTCTGGACTTCAACTTCCATCAACCCCAGCCACCATAATCAAGGTTCAGGACTCTTGAGAGTTGGAGTCCAACACCATTTAGATGGCTCAGGTTCCCCAGTCTTGCTCTAGACTAGAGACATATCCACCACAAAACCCTTTCTGACAAATACAAATATTCCTACTATACTGCTAAAGAGGCAGTCACGTTCTATATTGAATTGCAAATAGCATGCTACGGACTGCTCAATACCTTGACTTTTGAGATGGCAAAAGCGTGCACATGACAAGTTTACATTCTCATTTATGTGCAAAGGCATTTCTCTAAAATTACCTCCATGAGAAAATCTAATATTGTCTCCAAAAGAGATATATGTCACTTGTTCCTTGCTGCACCCTTGCACAGTATATGGCCATATCGGTTACTGACATGTGTGCCAGAGTTTTTTCAAGCGTGAAGCAAGCTTTTGTTAGTTCATAGACAAATGCTAAAGAATACACACTAAAAAAATGCACTTCAGGATCCTCAAGCTCACTGACTTCAGTGGAATTTCTTCAAAGTTTATAGGGGGTGGGTCTCTGTCCTAAGTTGTCAAAGGACATAATGTATTGAAGAAAATACTACTCAAATAGAGAGAGACTTTAAATTTCATGCAACAGACATGGTTTAACAGCATTTTCCTGCAGGTCTGTCAGCTTGTCAGTTTTTATTTTATTTTATTAAAACACTAAACCAAGGGCATTAAGTAGCTATTGATTTAACTTTATAATAAAATCTGAAATCCTGGCTCATACTTGAAACCTTCAGCCTTTATTATTTCACATGACACTAAAGTCTGTTAAAGGAACAGAAGAAGCGAGAGGAATGAGGAGGGGGAGAAAGTCAGAACAAAAGGGGAGTTCAAGGAAGTTAAGGAGCCGTCATGGACTAGCTGGATGCAGAAGAGTGGGGGGGGGGCGGCATCAGCTGGGCAACCCCCCAAGGGAAGAAAGTTCAGAGTCAGGAGATTGGTGGTGGGATGATGACGAGTGGCCAGAGGGAGCAAACTGGGAGGAGGAGGTGTGGGAAGCTGAAGAAGTAACAGGGTTTAGTGAGCAGGAAGAGTCTGTGGCAGACTGCAGCCCAGAATCAGAGGCAGAAGTGGAGGCTGAAGAAGAGGGGGGCCAAGAGGCAGAGATGAGGCCTCTTCTCCTGCGCTCCCCCCCCCCCCCGTTTCCCAGAACCCACAGAGGTATGTATGAAGAGGGCACAGCAGAGGCAGGCAAGACAAAGGAAGCTCAGATTGCTTAGGAAAGAACCATGGGAAGGTGGGGATCTTCAGTCCTTGCAACTGCCTCACTGGGGCAAGATCTGCTGGGGAGGGTTGCTGTTTTCACCAAGCCTGTGAACTGGAATTATGCACATGAGGATATAATAAGGGACACTGGGTAAAAATAAAGAACAGATTAAATTTAACAAGACCAAAGAAACCATAAAAATATTAGGCCAAGTAAAACTAATATACCTAATGGTTATTTAAATTGGGGGGGGGTAGTTTTTTAGCTTCAACACACAAATAGTCTGGAACCTGGCAACAAATCCAGAACTCTTCTTCTTAGGGTTAGAGATCAAATGTGGAGGCTGAGAAACAGAAGTAATTTCCTTTGAGGTTGAATGTCTAGTCAAATTAGAAGCAGCAAAGATGGAAGCTCTACTAACTTCTGCAGATCATATTCATTTCAACAGATGAAGATTAATTAACTCAAATATCCTAAATGATGCAAATGTTGTTTTGATCACTGCAAAGATAGAGCAGGTTTAAGTAGGGGCAGTCCTTGAAAGAGTAATTTTGATGCAGGTGGCAGATGTAATGCATGAATGCTGCATATATGCCACAGTGCGCTAGATGCATTTATTCCTCTGCACATGGTTTAGTATATGTGGGAGCCACTCCAGAAGAACCATGGCAAAACACAATTCTGCATGTTAAGAAGGTCAACAGTGCTTTATTCAGGAAACAACATTTTACTGAAGAATGAACACATCTACTTCCTGTCTGTGACACTTTTGCATAATTCCATCCTGCTGAAAAACAGTAACACCTCTTTCTTTAAATGTACCTTTTAACAGAAGTGCAAAATCTGGAGTGGAACGTGGAGAGTTAAGTTTATCCACACGTTGGTTCAAGAAGTGTGAATTAGGTTATTTTGCACAGGAATCTACAAAGTTCAAATTCCTCAAGCTCCCTAATCTTTTCAATAAATATACAGTAGAAGCAGTATACTCTGCTTCTCAATCTGAAGTTGCTATTGCTAGAGTGACTATGATTACTCTAGAAAAGACTGAATGGCAGATTTATCAAATCTAGCAAAGCTAATTAGTCTTCTAAAGCAAACAATTTTTTAAAAATGAGATGACCACAAGCTTCTTTTAGCATGTAAAACAAAAGGAAGAAAGCAGTTTACCAAGCAGTGAATGACAGGATATGATAGTAAATGATACAAGTAATGCTTATTGAATACAAAAAATTGTAACTATTTGGTCAACATTGAAACTATTTAACAGTTTGCTATCTCTGAGTAGTTGCAAACTCTTCAGAAAGTCATAAAATGGAAGCAATATGTCACTTATAATGGAGCCCGGATATTACACCAGACAAGAGGTTTTGTTATTAAAACTGATGTCTGAAGATTTTAGCAAAGCCAATTTTTCAGACTATGGGAAAAGAAGATATATTCTGTCGCAGCCTTGAATTACTCTTCTTAGCAAGACTTTGTGTCGAATACAGTGGTACCTTGGGTTACATACACTTCAGGTTACAGACTCCGCTGACCCAGAAATATTACCTCGGGTTAAGAACTTTGCTTCAGGATAAGAACAGAAATCGTGCAGCGCCGGCACAGTGGCAGGAGGGGGCCCATTCGCTAAAGTGGTGCTTCAGGTTAAGAACAGTTTCAGTTTAAGTACGGACCTCCAGAACAAATTAAGTTCTTAACCCGAGGTACCACTGTATTCCATTCTTACGGAAACGATGCATTCTCATCTTTCCACCCTTCTGCCTAATGTACATGTCTATGTATTGATAAAACACAATGCAAAAATAAGTCTTAACATGCAATCCACCTGCAATGTGTTTCATCCATGTTTTTGTCTTTTATCCTGCCTCATTGGTGTACATGGGCTAGTGCTGATGAATCACAATATGTATGAGTTCATGGGCACTGCTTTATTAATCCCTATGAATATATGTGCAAGTGCATCGTGAAGTTAGGATAAAAAACTTGTGCATGTGCCACTTCAGTGATTCAGCTTTGATGTCTGTAGATTGAGGAAGAAGGTGACAAAGGTTTCATGAGGTCAGAAGAGGACCTATTGCATCTCAGCCCAGAATTCCTTAGACTAGCTATGTCCCTTTAGTTAGTATCCGACAAGATTGCAATGGCAAAACACAGTAACAAGGTATGATAGATGTGTTTGAAGACAAGTGGGGCAGCTTCATCATGCTTGTCAGGGATAAGGAAAGGCTTTATCTGTGCCACAGCAGTTGCAACAACAGCAGCAGCAGACTAAACAGTTCAATGGGAATAAGCCAGTTTAAATACTAGTGCAATTGTTTAAGGAGATGGTGAATTACACTGGAAGTCTGCAATCTCGATAATGTTCTGTATCACAAACACAATCCTCTACTTTGAAGAATGAGATGTAAATGGGTTTAGTTATGCGAGCATCCTAATGCAAAGGCATGAAAAACAATATGACTGAATGATGCTACTTCTAAAAATGCAAACTGTGATCAAGTCAAAACAAAGTTTTATTTGCATAAAAGTGATACATGTTAAGAAACAACACAAGCAATTCAAATGAATTGTCACAAGCAGGAACTGAAAAATGGTTTCTAAAATGTTGAAGATACACTTTCTAAAAGGCTATGCATTAGCCGCCTCCACTTCATTCTTCTGCTTAAAGGCAAGGGGGAAGAATATAAGAATGATGACATGCTAGATAATGTGTTTTTGTCTCTGTGGACAGCTCTATAAACAAGAATGCTTTGCAAAAAGCAGGAATTTACATGTTAAAATCAGGATCTGATCTGTCTGTATAAGGAGGACCATGGAAAATAAAGTAAACTTAAGGTTTCCCCAGTTTTTCAGATTCTAAATTTCCACAGGCTGTGTATAAGCTAAAGATTAGTATACTGAAAAAGTGCTCTGTTGATGCAAATGGATGGGAAGTGCTCGTCCTTTGTGGTCCACTGATGGCGCTTATGCCCTTTTATTTAGGTAATACTAAATTTAGGTAGTATTAAATAGATGGTAGTACTGATGGACAAGTTTGACTGGGCTCGAATGAAATTGGAAGAAACCAAGTTCATTCTCTCAAAAGCTGGTAGCCGTTAAGCTTACTTCTAAGCCAAGCCAAAAGGTTTTGCACACCCATTAAATAAATGGCTACTGAACGGCCATTGATTTAATGAATAAGATGATACACAGTTGACACTTCAACATCCTGGGTTAACTGTGCAGGGTATGGGGACGGCGACTCTGAAGTACTCAAAGTAATCCATGTAATGAAAATATGTTGCCTGCCTGACATCTTTTGAAGAAAATTAGATTTTATTGACATTGGCCTATAGCATATGGATCTGTTTTGAATCAACAGTTTGTACTTGCAGAGTGTATGCTGGGCAATTTTTCAACTCAGCAGGGAAAGATGCTTAACATTAAAGAGTGCCTGGATTTGTCAGCCTGTGGTGCAGACTGTGATTCTCCTATGCTGACAGCAGAGCCCTGTCAAGCTGACATCTATTATTTCAAGGGTACACTGAAAGGCAGTCACTGACACAATAATTCTGGTCTTGTTCTAGAGATTAAGAAGCATCACCATTCCCCCAAGGAAGAATAGCTTAAAGCTATAGGTTTAATTTTCTATCCCTTCTTAGATTTTTTTTCATAAGTAACTCCTAAGTTAAGGTGGACAAACAGGTGAGTCTCCAGCTGCATTAAAAACTTCAGCTGATTTCAACAGAAACTGTGTTAATGGCCTGGAATATGTATGAGTGGTTTGGAATGGGTGAGTACAGGCCTGCGTGCTATTTATGTTCTCTAGACTATTTGTGGGCCATGTTCACCCTTCGCACTTTTTTGCATAGCTAAACAAATGGGCCATGGTGTTACAAGTACAAATATCTACCACTACTGTTTTTTGTTTGTTTTTAAGCCTTTAACAAAACCAAACAGCTAGATATGTGGGTTTTTTTTTAAAGAAACAGGAAATAGACAACACCATTTTCCTTAAGTCAGGGTTCACAATGTTCATGGTCCAGCACAAGCACAATACAGAGTTTGTTATGCTGCTACAAACTAGCAAAAAGCGGGGGGGGGGGGAGTTAATTCTAGTCTAGTGACATGCCAAAAGTGGACCTCGTACCATGGTGGTTCATGCATACAACCTGATTGGCGCTATCCATGGAAATGAATAATGGTTGACATTTTCCTGTTAAAATCACAAACTAAGAAGGCAACATCTTAGAAACACTATAAAATGCAAGATGCATGTCCTCTAGGATCACAGGCACTAATTGCGCTCCATGAAAATTATTGCTGCACAGGCCAGCCCTAAACTCTGAAGCAACACTATTAAGTCCAAGGCCTCATCTACCTTAGTACTAGAAGGATATATAACACAGAATAAGGTTTACTTCAAAACATGGAACCTGGTCAGGATGATGATGTAGGTACCGTTTGTCTTATCTTTTTCTTCTCCTCAAAAGTTAAATTCCATACTTGTGGCTCAGAGACTTTATCATACTTTATGTATACTTTAGTAGATGACTTTATGCATGTGGCATCCAAGATGGTTAAGTATATGGTGTTATGAAGTGAGTCTGTCAGCAGATGTTAAGTGGCAGATATTGGCACCAAACAGGGCCATAATTACACTGACAGACAGAAAATGTCAAGACTGCAACATAGGAGAAAAATCAGAAGGCAAAGAGTTTCAGACTCTGCCTGCCATTTTACTAACTTAGAAGCAAGTTTGATTACTTCCAAGATGATGCATTTACATTTGGGGTGCTGTATTTCTTCATCATAACAAGAGTTCAGAAGGTGACATTTGTTTCTATAAAATGTTTTGGGTCTTTCAGCATGAGTAACAAGATGAGCTTTACCTGATGGGAATGTTCATCCACAACAGAGGCCTGGTTCACACATCACACTAAGCTAAACCATAGCTTAGCACAAATGCACAAGTATGCAGGTTTCAAGAGAAAAAAACTGAGCCGCTTCACTCCACCCTAGTTGTTCTGCTGCTACACTGTGCTAAGCTAAGGCATAGTTTGGCTTAGCATGTCATCCGAACCAAGGCTCATGGCTCTCCAGACAAACCATAAGCTGTAAGCAAGGTTTGGTTTCTGGCTCATGGTTTGTCCAGGAGACCTTAACCACAAGCCTGGGTTCAGATGACATGCCATGCCAGCCTGTGGTTTGGCTCAATAAAGCACAGTACCAAAATGATAGGTGAGGAATAAAGCAACTGCAAACTCGTCTCCCAGAGCCCAGATTTTTTTTTTGCACATTCACACTAAGCCATGGTTTGGCTTGGCATGATGTGAGAACCAAGCCAGAGAGTGCATAGACTCTGTTCTCTTCTTTAAAGTGCTTTTACATAAGAAGTGTCTTCACAATAGGCAAACATAATATAGTAGTTGCACAGCAAATTAAACTTTGACAGTTATTTTGCACAACCTTTCATGATGGGAATTATCCCAGTACTAGATGATTTCCCGCTCAAATTCTTCAAGTATCTACACAGCAAAGAGTATAAGGAGTAAGACTATATATTTTTGCAATTAATTTCCTTAAGATAATGTTAGAGGCATCAGGTTCTTTGAAATATAGATGAATTTCAAGGTGAGACGGCTAGCAGATGTTATTAATGGCATATGATTTATTGTGACATGAAATCTGAGCCGAAACCATATGATTAGCTGATCTTTTTATAACTTATAATTGCCAACTGCTGAAAATATGCAGCAGGACCCTAATAAACCAGCTTCACTATTAAGAGGCTAGAAATCCTGCATTTGCCAAGTGTTTGATAGCTCCTACCATTTGTCTCTACAGGCACTTAGACTGACCTTGGCTAGCCCAAAGCTGCATTCTTGTTATAGAATCATTCTTGAGAGAACCATTTTGGAGATGCGCTACTGTAAAACAGGAACTTATAACAGTATACAGTTCCACATGGGTGGTGCTAGACTTCAAGGAACATGTTCTCATAGTCCCAAAAACCTTGTATCACCACAATTTCAGCTTCATCTACAGCTGCTTCAGAAACCAAACCCATTTGCCGTACTTCAGATGCTTTGTCCATCTGGCTTCTTCATGTATCTCATAAAACATCTATTCATTTATTTATTTATTTAATGTCATTATACACTGCTTGAATGTAGGCCTCCCAGTTGGTTAACAATAAAAACAATGAAAACTCAATGAAAACAGTAAAAAGAGCAACCACTGGAATATTAAAATAGTGAGCATGTTAACAAGCAACAGCAACTACCAGCAAACAAAACTAATAATAATAATAATAATAATAATAATAATAATAATAATAATTTTATTATTTATACCCAGCGCACCTGGCTGGGTATCCCCAGCCATTCTGGGCAACTCCCAACAGAACACTAAAAACAGAATAAAACATTAAAAACTTCCCTAAACAGGGCTGCCTTCAGATGTCTTCTAAAACTACCTCCTCTTCCAAGATTCTCCTAAAAAGGAAGGTCTTAATGTGCCTATGGAAGCTGAGAAGGAGTTTCCTATGCACTATAAATTATGCTCCCTCCAGTGAGAAAGTCCTATTCCACTTCAATTCAGAAGCCAGGAGCATCAGGAACACGGCCTCTAGATCAGGCATAGGCAAACTCCGGCCCTCCAAATGTTTGGGACTACAATTCCCACCATCCCTAGCTAACAGGACCAATGGTCAGGGATGATGGGAATTGTAGTCCCAAACATCTGGAGGGCTGGAGTTTGCCTATGCCTAGACTAATATGGAAAGGGGAAGTCTTTCAACTATCATGGTTCCCAAATATGGTGGCAAAGGCCATTTAAATCCCCCAAACCAGGTCAACAACTAAACTGACCCGGAGAATCGAGGGAAATACCCCAGGAGCAGGCCCCACTCTTCTGTTACCCCTTTTCTGTTACCCCAGGAGCAGCATGCCAGCGAAAGTGGGCAGGGCCACAGAAAGGGATTCCACAAACACATATCCAACCATGCAAGCAAGGAGGAATTGTCACAGTTCAAAGATACATTCCAACCAGACAGAAGCTCTTAAGGAGAGCCTGGAGCACGGCCAGCAAGGAGAGTGGCCTGTGGAGAGTAGCACGACTGGCGGACAGAGATGAAAGCAAGATAGAGAGGCTGGCAGGGGTACGAGGTGCAGAGGTGCCAGCTTGTGAGGGCCATGGGGGGGGGGGCGCAACATCTCACACGGGACACCAGGGTGTCAGAAGGAGCCAAGAACATGGCAACTGTGTGGTTTCAATGGCTGGCAGATCCTCTTCTTCCGCCTTCTCTTGGCACTGCCACTGGTGGGAGGCTGATTCGAACCTGGGAAAAGGAGCCAGCCACTGGAGCTGTGCCATGGTTGGCTCTGTGCTCTTTGAACACTGGGGCCCTGGACCCTCCCCCCAATATGGGGCGGGGCAAAAGGGCTCAGCCCCCAAGAGTTGGCACCCCTGGTGAGGTGCATTTGTCCTCTGGGCCTGAGGTTTGCCTCCCCTGTTTTTGTCAATAATAATAATAATAATAATAATAATAATACATTTTTATTTATACCCTGCCCTTCCCGGTTCAAAAACTGGGCTCAGGGCAGCTAACAACAAATTTAAAACACTTAAATTATAAAAGGAGCATAAAATACAGTATAGAAACATGAATAACAATAAAATTCAAAAATCAATTTAGGGGAAATAAGCTTTAGATAATCCCCAGGGCTAGCTGGCTGAATTGGTCCTACTTGGGCCAGCGAAGAGGCCAGGGGAGAATTAGCTGTGGGGTCTCAGAGCAGGTGATCTTCATAAAAGGGGAGCGGGAGGGAAGAGAAGGGAAATAAATGATCAGGCTGAATTCAAATCAAAGGCCAGGTAGAATAGCTCGGTCTTACAGGCCCGATGGAAGGAGGTTAAATCCTGAAGGGCCCTAGTCTCATGAGATAGAGCATTCCACCAGAGCCATTACTGAAAAAGCCCCGGCCCTGGTGGAGGATAGTCTGACTTTCTTAGGGCCCGGAATCTCTAAACTATGGTTATTCATGGACCTTAAGGTCTTCTGCGGGGCATACCAGGCGAGGCGGTCCCGTAGATTTAACACATCAAAACCTGCTTACATAAATGCTAAGAATCCTTCAGAATTCCCATTCACCACAGCATTTGTGACAACTGGGGGAGGTAGGCTAGTCCGCCAAGTCAGCACTTTTAAGGATCATGCTTTCTGTTACAAAATCCCTACCCACTTCCCAATGAAAAATAGGGGAAAGAAAAAAAACCAAATGAGAAACTCTATGTGTATTTATTAACACTTCCTACCTACCTCCCACCCCAAATGGGGAAACCCAACCAGATGTGTGGGATATGAATAATAAATTATTATTATTACTTAATTTTAATATAATTTATATTATATTTATATAAATAACCTTTGGAGCACAGTTCATGTGAACAACTCCCCCAACCCGTCCCGAGGAACTTGTGTAAAGCTTCGTTTTTGCAGATTTCACACATTTTTTTTTAGGATTCCGAATGACAGGACTATATTTGTAAAATGGTATTCAGTGGCTCTTGCGATGAGTATGAAAGAGGCTCCACAAGTATGTGAGTAGAAGCAAAACATAAGGATTCACAGCTGCAGCTGCCTAATAAGTGTTCTGCAATGCCTAATGGCAAAGTGTCAACTCAGGGATCTTCAAATACCACACAGTGCATCATCATCTCTATCACGCTGGTCTTGAGAGGCAAGCATTTTATATGCCAGAGCAGTTTGTTATTTAGAATGGTACCTACTTCAGCTACAATATTGGAAAACAACTGATTTTACTAGAAGGGGGAGGGGACCCTATACAGTGGTGCCCCGCAAGACGATTGCCTCGCAAGACGAAAAACCCGCAAGACGAAAGGGTTTTTCGGTTTTTGCGTCGCTTCGCTAGACGATTTTCCCTATGGGCTTGCTTCACAAGAAGAAAGCCCATAGGGAAATCTCCGGGGACCTCTTTTAAATGCTGGCGGTGGGGAGCAAAGCCTCCCCCCCTCTGGCCTTCAGAAGAGGTCCAGGAAGGCCGGCGGGGGCCGAAAGGCTTTGCTCCCCACCGCTAGCATTTTAAAAGCGGTCCGGGATAGCAGGGAAGCGCTTCCCGCTATCCCGGACGGCTTTTGAAGGCAGGCGGGGGGGGGGAGCAAAGACTTTCGCCCCCCGCCGGCCTTCAGAAGAGGTCCTGGACCTCTTCTGAAGGCCGGCGGGGGGCGAAAGTCTTTGCTCCCCCCTGCCTGCCTTCCCGGGAGAGCGGAGAAACGCGCTGTGATTCTCCGCTCTCCCGGACGGCTTTTGAAGGCAGGCGGGGGGGAGCAAAGACTTTCGCCCCCCGCCGGCCTTCAGAAGAGGTCCAGGACCTCTTCTGAAGGCCGGCGGGGGGTGAAAGACTTTGCTCCCCCCTGCCTGCCTTCCCGGGAGAGCGGAGAAACGTGCTGCAATTCTCCGCTCTCCCGGACGGCTTTTGAAGGCAGGCGGGGGGGGAGCAAAGACTTTCGCCCCCCGCCGGCCTTCAGAAGAGGTCCTGGACCTCTTCTGAAGGCCGGCGGGGGGCAAAGTCTTTGCTCCCCCCTGCCTGCCTTCCCGGGAGAGCGGAGAAACACGCTGCGATTCTCCGCTCTCCCGGACAGCTTTTGAAGGCAGGCAGGGGGGGGGGAGCAAAGACTTTTGCCCCCCCGCCAGCCTTCAGAAGAGGTCCTGGACCTCTTCTGAAGGCCGGCGGGGGGCAAAAGTCTTTGCTCCCCCCTGCCTGCCTTCCTGGGAGAGCGGAGAAACGCGCTGCGATTATCCGCTCTCCCGGACGGCTTTTGAAGGCCGGCGGGGGGCAAAAGTCTTTGCTCCCCCCTGACTGCCTTCCCGGGAGAGCGGAGAAACGTGCTGCGATTATCCGCTCTCCCGGATGGCTTTTGAAGGCCGGCGGGGGGCCAAAGACTTTGCTCCCCCCTGCCTGCCTTCCCGGGAGAGCGGAGAAACGCGCTGCGATTCTCCGCTTTCCCCGACGGCTTTTGAAGGCAGGCGGGGGGAAGCAAAGACTTTCGCCCCCCGCCGACCTTCAGAAGAGGTCGGGGGACAGACTGTCCCCGGACCTGGTCTGAAGGCGGTTTCCATAGGAACACATTGATTGATTTTCAATGCATTCCTATGGGAAACCGTGCTTCGCAAGACGAAAAACTTACAAGAAGAAAAGACTTGCGGAACGAATTAATTTCGTCTTGCGAGGCACCACTGTATGTGAAAAGTTCATATAGACAGAAAGTGTTTGACGCAATCTGCTACCGATACTAGCGCAAAGAAAGCATGCTGGATCTGTCATCGTTTGTGCTTCACATCCTCAGAGTTGTCTATTCCACACACAAGGCTGTACCTTTTTCTTAACAGAGGTACCTGTTTTTGCTTGCTAAGGACACACTTCACTTGCTGCTCCCCTTGCTGACTTGAATAACTTGAATCTCTCCCCCAACCCCTTTATAAAGAAGAAGAAGAGTTTGGATTTGATATCCCACTTTATCACTACCCGAAGGAGTCTCAAAGTGGCTAACATTCTCCTTTCCCTTCCTCCCCGACAACAAACACTCTGTGAGGTGAGTGGGGCTGAGAGACTTCAGAGAAGTGTGACTGGCCCAAGGTCACCCACCAGCTGCATGTGGAGGAGCGGAGATGCGAACCCAGTTCACCAGATTACGAGACTACCGCTCTTAACCACTACACCACACTGGCTTCCTGTGCCATTGCTGCTCAGCATCCACCGAGATGTCTTGTTGGTCACCTATACATATTTCTATAGAAGAAGCTAATCACAATTATTTCATGATCCTGGATCTCGGATATTTCACAATCCTAACTCAAATCCCATCCTTCTCTTTTCCCTGCCCAAGTTGGCTCTCATTTATCTCATTGTGCTTGGGCACAATACAATTTATAAGGACTTAAAAGAATTAGAATCCACTTCAACATTTCCAGAAGGAGAAGGGGGAAAAGGAAACAAGCCAATATTTGTAAATGGGTACATGCAAAGATCTGTTCCAGGGAAGTGAGGGGGAAACTGAAATGAAAAGTGACGAGAGTGCTGGTGAGGACACACCTTAATGAAAGGTGTACTGATATTGCGGCCAGTGACACTATTCCATTCATGATAAATTCATAACTTTCTTTGTCATGGCAGATGCTTCTTCGCCATCTGGGGGAAAAAAAACAGCCTCTCTTGCTAGGTAAGGTGTATGTGTATATGTGTATAGGGGTCTCACCTGCTGTTGAACTTCTCTGGGTGTTTTTCTCGCATGATGTGAAACCTGTGAGCAATTGAAGCATCCTAGGGGAGAAAAAGAAGAGCAGATATCTCATTTTTTTGTTGAAATGCAAAATATTGTAAAATATTGTTGAGGTTCTTTTAACCACGTGAGACAAAAGACTCTCTGGGCACAATTTAGTTAGGAAATTTACACGCCACCTTTGAAATTAGCAAAATGCAAGAAAAATATCTTCCAAAATAAAGTCGCCAAAATGCGCCTCACAATAACTTCTCTGCATATAAAAATAATAAAGTGCACCATAAGAATATAATGAACCACACTAAAACTCGTAAGCGGCAATGAAATCCAAACCACTGTTAAATCCCAGGGCACATTATGAAGGCACAAGAAGCCTCCTAGGTAGAGGGACAGGAGAGAAACAAATAAACTTGTTTCAACCTGGTGCCTAAAATATAACTGGATTGGTACTATGCAAATTTCCCTCAGGAAGGAGATCTAGAATCGGCCTGCCACTCCTAAGAAAGCTTTATTCCTGCTTGACCCTCAAGCTGGCGGCACCAGGAGGAGGACCTCTGATGATGGTTCATAAAGAAGCAAGGTTTCTTCTATAGCAGGGATAGGGAACACTTGGATCAGCAGAAACTTCCATTTTTGCAAAGCACATTTGTCAGATTAATTGAAATTAGGCGCATGGTTGTGACCATCATGGATGCCTGGTCCAGTACGAGGCTAGACCAAGAGGTAGAGTGAGTGTGTGTTTATGTATGTTGCTATTGTCCACAGAAGCACCATCTCCTTTACCAGAAAACCTCTTGATCTTGAAGATGCTGCTGGTCCATCAAACACCCTGTTGTCCAGTGGCATCGCTGGGTGTCAAGATGAAAATAGGTACAAAGTGGGGCTTCAGAGCATAACAGAGAAAGAGCTTCATAAATGGGGTTGTGAGCCCGTACAGCATTACAGCCTATAATTCTGTAAGAAGCAGCATCAATAAATGTAACAATAGGTACTGACAATAAAAGCAAAAAGGCTTAGCCTAGATCTGTGAGCATTTAAATAAAACCCTTTAGTAAGCGAGTGAAATGTTTCTGAACAATGTAAATTACAAAGCATTATTCCGTTACTAAGTTGCGCAGTAAGAGCTGAGAGAATGGATTGCAGAACTATTGACTCTGCATTTAAAAGGTGGGCTTGAGAGTAATGTATCAACTAAAATGATTCTTTATATAATTTTACTGTCATTGCTAACTTCCTGATACCTGTTCTAAGATAATATATGTGCATAAATATACTCTACTGTCAAAGGGATACTTAAATTAGATCAGTAATGACAAAATGGCTTGGCACAGGTAATTAAATGAATTAGTAAAATTTAATTTATAACAGAAGTAGCCAGTATCTAAGCAAACTACACGTGTTCATAATGTTTACATCCCATCTTTCAATTTAAAAGGACTTCAAGAAAACTCACAGCAACACTAACATAGTATTAAAAACCCTTAAACCAATAAAAGCAAAAATCAGTAAAATGCAAATTATTTATTAAAAATAATCAGAAGTAAAAGTGGTATTTTTAAAAAATGTTTGGGAAAATAAAGACATTTTAACTTGTCTCTGGACATACCCACACCAAACATTTCAAGTACGTGGCTTCAAATGTTCTGTTTATAAGGATAATCATGAAAAATATCTGTGTTTAGTCTCAGAAAGAATTTTCTTACACCTAGCAAGTTTGCATGTTTTTTTTCCGCCATCTGACAATGAAAACCGTTAGTTTGCAAGTTTCTTTATCTGTGCTGGCAGCCAGGAAACTTAGAGCTAAATTTGTGGCTCAATTCTGAATGTTCTTTTTCTTTTTGTTGTGTTACAGCTAAACAATAAAATTAAAAATTATTGCTATTACTAACCACAATCTTTGGTTTGGCTAGACTGCTAAATCAGGGATTGTGGTTTATGGCTCCCACCAACACTAGAGGGGGAGTAAGTTTACTATGATGTGCAAACCGTGCCAAAATTGTAAGTTTCATTGGTCTCAGTTAGCTGCCAGATGTAGATTAAGACTGAAGTGTAATCACACAAAATTTCTGCCTTAATGCCTATATTGTAAGTTCTTCAACCAGTTTTGAATATTTCCTAGAAAATGTAGAAACAGAAGATTTCTGCTTTCCCCCCTTCCCCTCCAGTGAATTTCACTAATATCACATGCTATCTTCTTGTCTTTATCCTCAAAGTGGAACCTGCTAAAACCCATTCCAATAACTTTCTTTTTAAAATAAATATTTGCTATGGCAACATTTGTAAAATAAATATACATAAAATTAAAAACCAGGCTGTCTTGCCAAGCCTCTGACAAAGAAGAATGTGCATTCATAAAAATAGAATGCAAGAAAGAATCAGAGACTTTGCTTCGACTGGGAAAAGTAACCATAGACTACAGCTTTTACAGGAACTGGAATGGTTTCGATCAACTCAAGTAGACACTCAGCAAGTTTCAAAGGATGGCATATTTGTACAGTGATACATCAGGTTACAGACGCTTCAGGTTACGGACTCCGCTAACCCAGAAATAATACCTCAGGTTAAGAACTTTGCTTTAGGATGAGAACAGAAATCGAGCGGCGGCAGCATGGTGGCAGTGGGAGGCCCCATTAGCTAAAGTGGTGCTTCAGGTTAAGAACAGTTTCAGGATAAGAACAGACCTCCAGAACGAATTAAGTTCTTAACCCGAGGTGCCACTGTATATAGTATTCAGATGTACCTGTTGTGACAGACAGGGCCTGCCCTACTATTGGGCAAAGTGAGATGATCAGCTCAGGCGGCAGAGACTGGGGGAGAAACACAGGCAACAGCCCTGGCTGTTCCTCCTAAGGCCCTTGGCCAAGCCCCTCTGCGGGAGGACAGCACTGTATACGTTAGACAAATTGTTATGGCTCCCTGATGCCTCAGATACAATGGATGAAACTATCTCCCTTCACAACTGTTAAAGTAAGATTCTGCTGCCAATCCAGTCAGTTTCTGTAAGTGGAATGAGGAGGTGACATCTCCCTCTTTTCGCCTCAGGGAGCAAAAGGTCTTGGTCAGCTCTGGTGAGCGATTACAATGAGAGACCCAGATACATTTTGGCACCACAGCTTGTTTGTGTCTCTGTTCAGGTGCTTGGTACCTATGAAAACACACGGGAAAACACGGCCCAGCTGATGTATGAGCAACATCAGTCTGAAAAGGGACATTACTACCCATGTAGGGTTTCTAACATGGTGATGGGAATGCTATTGTTGGCAAAGTGCTTGCTAAGGGTGGGGAACATGTGGCCTCCCAGATGTTGCAGAACTACAATTATCATCATCCTTGATCATTAGCCATGCTGGCTGCGGATGATGGGTGTTGAAGGGCCACAGGTTACCCACCCCTGCAGTAGGGATTGTATGATGCATTGTTCCCTTTACATTGTTCTGTCAAAAGTGGGAGGTGTGATATAGCTGTGCAGAAACTGCCACTTTGAAGATGGAAACGATTTTCACTTTTATTCTGCATGCCCCGCAAGTTCCCTGAAATGGAGATCTGTTTTGTTTTGCAGAAGGCAAAGGGTTTTGTGTATATCACTAGCAAATATTTGCTGCCGATTCTAAAGATGGGAAGAATTAAACTTTGTGATGGCTTCTCAATTCCTGGATTGGCTAAATTAGCTAGACCACAGAGAGAGAATAATGTATGGGTCTGGGTATGTAAATAAAAAATTGTTGAATAGAGAGGATGGGTGAAGGGTTAAAGTCAAGCACTTAAGTTGTGAAAATACCTGCACTTTGTAATAAAAGTAGTTCTATACCACACAAATGATTTGCATGCATCTTCCTGCTGAAACACTTTTCTGAATATCTGTTTTGACTAAATAATTTAGATAGGCAAAAACATTTCCCACTGACTTAATACCCAGCTTACAGTATTCAAAAGAGACGCTTATTATTTTTGTCATCTTGACAGTGGAATATTTTGAAGTAAAATGTTACTTCTATTTATTTAGCTGGCACGTTCTATTATGTCATGTAAAGACATTAATTCACAAGTTATTTGAAAAACATTTCAAACATATATCCACAAAAGCTTTCCACTCCTGAATCCTGAAAATAATGTGATTTTAAAGCATTAAGAGTAGAATCTATTGCCTTCACTGACAAGATTGCTCAAAAGGGAAAAAAAAGATAGTTTCAATAAGCTAGGACTGTATTTATTTATTTATTACTGTCAAATGAATTAATAGGGTTTTTAAAATAGAGTATTTTGATGTATTGTATCAAAATCAGCAGGTAAATCTGGGCTTGTATTTGCAGTGCAAAGAGCCAACTTTCATTAGCAAAATCCTCAGCCTATCTTGTAGTGGTGCTGAGACACACGGATTACATTTTCTGTTCAAATCTTCAGATAATCTCACCCAATGGTTGCCAAACACAATTCAATGTGTAAATGCAAACTTTTAAAGACTTGACACCTTGGGGACAGAATATCTGAGGGAACGAATCCCATACAGACTTGCCCACAACTGAATAACATTAGGACCCTCCCACTTTGGTGATACAGCAGGTAAGTCAAAGGACAAGTGCCCTAACTCTAGAACTACCTATCCCCAGAGGCACATATTGCACCACTGTTGACATCTGGTTGTCAGAGACAACCTTTTGCACAGGCATTTGATAAAGTGCTATTTTCTATGTTACTGACATGCTAGCTATATACTGCACTGAGGCTGCTTGATTCATGGAGGGACTATGTTATTTGAATTTCAGTTGTTATGGCATTTTAATGATTGTCTAATGCAGGGTTTCTCCAGCTTGGGTCTCCAGCTGTTTGTGGACTCCAATCCCATCATCCCAACCTAGCAGGACCAGTGTCAGGGATGATTGGAACTGTAGTCCAAAAACAGCTGGAGATCCAAGTTGGGGAAACACTGGTCTAATGGGATATTTATGTGGAATGTTCTTATGTGATTTTTATTATATATGTAACTCCCCCCCCTCTGAACCTCTTGGTGGAGGGTGGGCTTATGAAACAAGTGTTGTGTATAATTTCAAATTATAACTCACCCACATTAGTTCTTGTATAAAACCAATGCATGCTCCAGCAGCTGCATTCAAAGGTTCCCTTACTCCAACAACAGGAGGCCCCTCCAGGGAAGATAATGTTTCAGGGCAACCCAAGGTTTGGGACTTGAGAACTAGGCTCAGGGACAAATACATGTTGCTTTCCCCATTTCTAGAGTAAATTTGCTCCCTTTTCTCTGCCCCACAGGCCTTTACAATGTGATCTGCAGCCTCACGTCTCTTAACCTAACCCTAAACTGTCCCTCCATGAGTTTAAGGCTTCTTTTGGTAGCTCTACTTTAGAGCAGGGATGGGGGAGAAACTCGATTTAGATCACATTCAAAGCCAAATTTCTCACAAAAAGTGTGTGTTAGTCAAAACTAGGCACAAAACTGTGTATATTAGGAGAAATTCTAAAACGCTGAAGAATTTTCATGAGGATTACCAAAAATAAAAAGTAAAGAAATCACAAATTGCTGTAGAAATGTGGGGAACCAAACTTAAAATCGGAAGCAGAGAGAACCAAAATTGACATTCCTATTTAGAGTTACATATGTAACCTCTTTAACTGTGGTATACTTCCTTATAATCCAGAGTCTCACCTTCAAAATTTGAAACCATATGAAGGGGGTATGCAAATAATGGTTTCCAAAGAAACTTGATTGGTGTTCATCACCGTTAACATGGGTACACATTAACTCTTCACCAAGAAGGGAAGTGAGCAGGAATTTCGTTCTGGGGAAGACTGGCTTCCATGGTTAAATCTGTGTTGGGTCATATTCACCGGCCAGCCTTAAACAGTGTTTTCCCACGGCTTTATAGTCACTTAAATTTTATCATCATAATCACCCTATCCCTTACATTGATGAATGAAATAAGGGCTGTAAACCACTTTACATGCTCGAAGTGCTATATAATATTAATAGCCATGTAGGGTTTCAATTATGATAACAAAGTGTTGTGCTATAAGCACAAATAATTCATAGCAGATATACTTTGGACACCATGTTATTCTTGCTGTGTGACAGGCCTGGCCTATAAAAACACATAACTTCTGGAGAACGGAGCTGAAATTCTGATCTCAAGGCTTGTTCTATTAACATAACCAGAAGTAAATAATGTATATAGCTATTTCAGCACTCAGATTGCTTTGCAATCTATATCTTTTTAATATCCTCACACCAACTCTGTGAAGTAGATTGCAGTTATTATCAGGTCTCAGAAGGGCAAATAAAGCTGGAAGATTATCTGTGCCTGTGGATCAGCTTGGCAAAGTCTGCTGAAGTAGTGATTCAGGTGGTCTCGGACCATGCCATGATGGAACCCATACTGTAATCCTGCCAAGTAAATCCACTCCTGAGCCCCTCCAAGTTGCAACAATAATGCCCATAGCCTGAAATAGGGATGGCTATGACTTTAACTAAAAGGACACGGGTGGCGCTGTGGTCTAAACCACAGAGCTTAGGGCTTGCCAATCAGAAGGTTGGCAGTTCGAATCCCCACGACAGGGTGAGATCCCATTGCTTGGTCCCTGCTCCTGCCAACCTAGCAGTTCAAAAGCCTGTCAAAGTGCAAGTAGATAAATAGGTACCGCTCCGGCGGGAAGGTAAGCAGCATTTCCGTGTGCTGCTCTGGTTCGCCAGAAGTGGCTTAGTCATGCTGGCCACATAACCCGGAAGCTGTACGCCAGCTCCCTCAGCCAGTAAAGCGAGATGAGCGCTGCAACCTCAGAGTCGTCCACGACAGGACCTAACAGTCAGGGGTCCCTTTACCTTTTATGACTTTAACTAGGGAGGTCACTGAACTGTGGAAATGGAATCTCTCTCTGGAAAAGCCGCACTAATTACAAGTCAAACCAAACTCTATCAGCCCTGATGAAGTCTTCTTTTAATTCAAAAAAACTGTGAATAACATTTTTATAAACATTTCTTGTAAGACGGGTTTCTCAAACTTGAGTCTCTGGCTGTTTTTGGACTACAACTCCCATCATCTCTGACCACTGGTGTTGATTACCTAAGGGATAATAGGAGTTGTAGTCCAGAAACAGCCAGAGACCCAAGTTTGGGAAACCCTGCCAAAAGAGGTCATGAATCAAAGGTTAAACTGATAGTGCAGTTCTGGCAAGTGTAGAACCTGGCTGCTATAGACAGAGATGGGTAAAATTAAGTTTCCCAAGACAGTGTGTAAGTTCTTTATTAACTATTTTCCTTGTAGGGACATAGTAAGGGTAAGAACCACAGCACGTTGGAGCAAAATAAGTTCAAATCTTTCCTCAAGCAATATCACAGAAAGAGTTAGAATTACTGTAATTTATTAATTATGAACTGGAAATTGAGCATAATGTGCTCTTCGTCTGTTTATTGTCTAAAATATTACTAGCATTAATTCCTTCCTTTCAAAACCAATGGTTTTACTTAGTGCAAAAGTGCTGTAGGGCTCTCTTTAACTATTTTAAAATCTAGGGATATTACTTGTTTGCAGTAATTTTGCTATTGTTGCATAAATTAAAAATTAGAGAGGTGGCACTCTTAACAAGCTCCCATTTATGCATTTTTCAAAGGATACTGAAATCTGTTAAGCAATTCAAGATTATAATTTCAGCATCTGAAACCTACACAGAGTAATTCAAACAAATGTTATGACATTTAAGATAATGAAACTCTTCAGTAATGCCAGAGTGTCCAACTTCACATATTAGGAGTCAACAGATGTCCGTATACTGAATTGCCAAAAGAAAAAGTTAGTGCCTATTTTGATTAATACGCCGAATCAGTCCATGGTGTCTCTTTAAAACTGGCATGCATTACTTCAAAACATCTATTCAAAATCCATTCTAGGAAACATAGCTAGACAAAGTGTTCCCAAGACAAAAGGAAAACAATAAAGCACTGTATAACCCTTTTAGCAGCGTGAGCTGCATATTATTGACAGACCATTCATTGCAATCAGCAAATGATTAATTGCAAACTTGTTACTAAATTGACCACCAAAGGGAAAAAAAAGAACCGAAAAAGAGACAAGCTTCAGTATACTGTTAAAGAGGAGGAAAAAACTTCTGTTAAGAATGATTGGAGTCTTCTTGCAGTGAATTAAATTCTAATCAATACTCTTGTTGACTACACTGTGGCATAATTACTTCCTTAAATAGCATAGGTACCCATTATTGAGGACATTTAAATTAATATTTAACCTAAATGTATTTTTCCCAACTACTGAATCAGCATTTTCAACTTCAACTTTCACAATTAAATGTTCTGTTTATTATCAACTACAAGAGCCATAAGTCCCCGCTCCTAATATCATTCGCTTTAGGAGGAATAACTTATCTACCAACATTTAAGGCCCAACAAAGCACACAGAGACATTTAATTATTTTAATGTAATTTGGTATGTGGGTTTGGCTCTAATGATGGTAATGAAGTAAGCTGAATTGATGCTATATGCAGGATTATTATTTTTACTTCATATAAACTGTTATTATTATTATTTTACAATGTTTATACAGTAATGTCATTTAATGTCAGTTAATGCATCCAACTAAATTATTGGATCCCCCCCCCCCCCAATACAGAACATTTTGGAGATGAACTACATGTCCAGCAGCAAACCTGGGATTATCAGTCCTGTGTGTACCACTGGCATACAAAGCAACATCTGAGGGGCAAATTGACAGACCAATTGGATCTGTGCTTAATCATGCCACTTCTGCAACTTCCTCCAACCACCACCAGTTAACTGGCAAACATACCTTAGAACCCCCACCTGGGAAGTAAGCCAGGGGACAGGAGAAGGAGTGGGAAATGACTAGCTGTGGCTGCAAAAACTGGGATTCTGTCTACCATACGGGGGGAGGGGAGTTCAATTTACATGGCAAGGGTGATGCGTGGGGGGATGGGAGACAGGACATTCCGCACACAGTACTGTACCCATGTAAACTGAACTCCCCCAGTCCAGCAAACTGCTGTTTGACAGACTGGGGAGAACATGACTGATGGGGAGGATAAAGTGTCTGTGTGTGTGTGTGTGTGTGTGTGTGTGTGTGTGAGAGAGAGAGAGAGAGAGAGAGAGAGAGATCCCCACACACCATCCCCACATAAACCACACTCTACCCAGACTTCCCCATGCACTTCTTCCTCAAGCGTATGAGAGAGGGAGGGAAAGTATAAGAGAGAATGAATGGCCCAATCACCAGTCCAGCACCAGTCACGGCCACATACAGCCTACCCACATCTGCCTGAGGACCTTGGGGGCAAAAAGAAGAAGGCTGTACACAAAACTGAATTTTCTGCAGTATAATAAAAGCATAGCTGTATAGTGATTCGGTGACATTACCTAGATGTCCAGTGAAAAAGTAGAGATGGGTGAATCCTGCAAAGCTTTCTTTGACAAGTTGGAAAAATACTCAAGTCTTGTGGTGGTGGTGAGAAATCTGAATAACTCTGGTTACAAAAATCACCACTTCTTTCTGTTTACATACAAAGTAATTAAACAGCCCCATTAGTGAAGTCTCAATTAGCACACATAGGGCAGGAGCAATATTGAACTGGGGGAAGAAGCCCACAACCCACAGAAAACCCATAGCATTCCCCCATGGCAGAATCAAATTTGGTCTTTCTCTGACACCATGCTAGCTCCTGTAGCTGTTTTACTACATCAGCTTACAATGAAGAAGAGAAATCAGAATGAAGACCACCTTTTGAGGTCTGGCTTCCTCCTATTCCCCAAAATGGCCCCATGCAGCATTTTTACTCCGCACTCAATGAAAGATAATGGAGCAATCCATGGAAAATGGGAATAAATATGAAAAATAAGAGCTTCTAAGCATGTGTTCCTCATTTTCACCACTGAATACTCATATTGGTGTAGCCAGATATTAACAATTAAGGATTGGGCTGCCTAGAAAAAATTAAGCATTGACTGATTGTATCTAAGTTCACATCAGCAGAAGCAGTAACGTAACGGTCTAATATAGAGCAAAGACTTTTTATTAACTGAGATACTATCGTATGTATCTGTATCAGGAATCTACATAAATGCAAATTTTAACATTGTCTCCGTTTAACGAAGGGCTGAAACATAATATACAGCACTGTAAAATGTCCCAATGAGACTCAACTCTGTGCCAGATTCAGAATATGCCTTGATGGGAATAGTGTTCTCTACTCTCTTTTATTTTCCATGGGATCCTCTTATGATGCTGATACGTAAACCAACAAACCCGACATGCTATGTATATTGAACAGCCTCTCTGCCTACCAGCTGGCTTGGCTGTATGCCTTTCTAATGGTAATGAAGTCACACAGCTGCTAGGACAATCAGCTGGAGTTCAGATCATCTCTGGCTGAATGGATAGTCCTGACTGTTTTCTTATCAGGGACCATTTAAGTTGGTTTTAACAACAGTGTTGGGTTAGATAGGTTTACATGGTTACAGCAAAGTGACTTTTAAAAATGAATTTAGTAGAGCTCAGAAAAGCCACCCTTTCTAGCTTGTAAACGATACTTTGTGCTAATCAATTTATGAAGAATCCCATTCTCTTTTCAAAAAGAAGAAGGGGACTAAAGGATGAAAAGATGAAAAGCAAACTTTTATTCCTTCGAATGAGGCATCACAGATCAGTTCCCCAATGTTTAAGGGACCTCTGAAGAATAGCTCTATTCAGATTTTCTTATGAATAAGGGACTCGGGGGAAAGGTTGGGGCCATCTACCCCAAAACACCTCTTTTAATGCTCAGCGCGCATATGTGAAGTTGGAACAGTATTGGTAAATAATGGCATACGTGGCCAGGAAGTTCCAAATTCACAAAAGACCCGTTTAAATAAACCTGAAATAAATTTGCTTTTAAAATTGGTACAAAACATTAACTATCGTTTTCTCCACCGAGTTTTAAATAGACATTTTGCAAATATCAACAGAACCATTCAATATCCACATTGCTGCACTAGGGTAATATCCATGGTCTGCTTCATCACTGTTGAAACATTACTATTCGTGATATGACACTGCTTCATATCTTGACTATATATCAAAGGTAGGACCCTCTGACTTGAAAGGCCATATTCAACCTGGCACTGGTCCAAATTTGGCCTACAGGGTCATTTTCTCCAAGACATGCCTACCTGCCCCACATTTGACAACATATCTGGTATTAGTGTGGATCAGGTAAGGACATAACTGTGTGCTCCTGATGGCTTGTTGTCCAGCTCTCTCTCTTAAACACAGCAGAACACCAACAAGAAACTTCACATTCCACCCCGATACAACAAAGTCCAGTGACCAAACTATATAAATGACACTATCCACACGGTCAGATGTATTCATCAGATTATTTCCCCCTTTTTCTTTAAAAACATATTTCCTTACAACTTCCTAATTGAATCTACAAATCCTTTGAGGAAAAGAAAGACGATCAGTGCTCCTTTTTCATATCTTAAAATAAAGGACATTGGCAACATCTCTCCTAACAGTGAGATAAATACCATGCCTCCCACAAAACTAAAATATGAAAAATCCACCCACATAAGTGATGTCATACTGACTCAACTAAGCATGCTCAGACTGAACATACACATTGGGGGGGGGGTTAAGTTTCCTAAAGAAAAGTAATTCCATGGTTATTAACCCCTTAGTGTCGGAGTCAATACAGTCTGTGTCAGTCTGCATTCTGGGATAACATCCCAGATCTTTCTGGCTGCAGCTGAACATTTACGCAAGAGTGCAAATTTCTACCACATCCACTAAGATTTTACTCACGGGGCGGCAGGAAACACAGGAAAAGAAATCAAATTTCTTCTACATGCCAATTCGGTTCTAAGCCTCTAAGCGGAGAAACAGATCGTTGTGAACTTTCAGTGGTTAGTCTGATTGTCCGATTTCATTATTTCCTAATCAGTCAACCAAAGGCACCCACAACGTCTAGGTAGAAAAAAAGATTAGTCTTTCCTGATACAAATCTTGCAGGTGAGTTTTACTTTGTGTATGTGTTCTATTAAAGGCATGATCCCACATGCCTTTACAGAACCTACAAGAGGAAGCATCCCTACTCCTTCAGCAAAAGAGAAAGCACACTATTTGAGGTCATAGCAGCAAAGGAGTCAGGACAGGATGCAAGGAGAATGACATACCAGTGAATAAAAAACCCCACTGATTTGCTAGAGGCAGATGTTAGTATTAGCATTGCTGAACATGCATTTATAGAGCTGTGGCCTCCCTGTTTATATTACATGCATGTTCATCCTAAGGATTCACAATGTGAATATTCAGATTTTAAATATCATACATCTATGAAGTTTTCATATGATGGGTTGAAGATACCACCAAGTTCAGAGCCACATTACTGCAGGGGCCACAAGAGAACCTTGTTCCAGGAGATGGCACATGCAATCTTTTGTATTTATAACTACATCAATTACTGTTGGCACAGGTCTAACCAATTTGTAAGCCGGCACCATGCCATGTGAGCAGATGGGATGAGGTAGACAGCCAAATAGCCACGTATGTGCATCAATTGTGGGTAGAGATGGCACTATTCCCAGCCATGAAGTTCTAAACAGTTGTCCATCCTAATCTATCAGGCTTATGCTTATAATGAATAATCATTATAAACTGGATTAACTTTCAAATTATATATAAAATATGTTTCTCTGTGTGGGATATTTTCTTGTAAAAAAAAGAAGATTATAATTAACTTTTATCACTTGCAGATTTCTGTAGCAGATCGTCAGCCTCACTTTGTAATACCCTTCAGAAGAATAAAGTCAGCAAAAACTCATCGGGGCCAGTCACCTGAGAATAGCTCTACTCAAAACCTGAATAACTAGCTCTGCATGCTTTCTTCCTTCTGTTTCCTGACTCCTGGAGTAATGGGGATCTAAGCAGTGTAAGAAGGGGATAATTCTAAGAATGAGAATGAGACACTGCGTTGTCACCTGAGCCCTGATGAGGAATATCCACCTTGGCTGATCAAAAACATGTGCTTCAGTGACTTCTATGGCTACCTCTAGGGAGGATATCCCTCAAGGCTCCAGACATCAGCAACAGTCTACAGATGTAACAGCCAGATCACCAAAGGAGAAGGACTACAGAGCCCAAGTGAGACATAACCTGGCTTCACTGGGAGGTTACACCCTTACCTCCCAAGAACATCAGTGAAGGAATAGCTACTCCACTGCTTGCTTCTTCCACTTCATTCTTATTTCCTTTTGTATCATTTGATTATGAACCTTTGAGCTGGGACTGTCTTATCTTTCAGCATATGTACAATACTGTTACATGTTGGACACCACCCACCATCTTTTCCAAGTCGCGGTAAGATTCTGGGGGAGCTACAGGAGCTCACACAGGGTCTGTGTTCCTTTGAGAAGCAAGACATGGCTGTTGTAGCTTTAAGAAATATGATTCATTCACATACTGAATTTAAATGGAGGGACTCTAGATCTTACAACATGGCCATCTCAAGAGGGTCTTGTTCCTCACAGCACCAAGCTGCCTTCATTCAGCCTGACCACAAAGGATCTGCCCTTTTGCTCAGCTATCCTAAGCCTCATGACAAAGGTCCCAAACTCTTCCTGTGACATCATGCTCAGTTACCCCAGCAACCTTCCAAATCTCTTGCCTCTGTTCACAGCTCAGGGTAGAGGGGGAAGGACAATTTTCTTGCATTGCCAATGGCCTTCAATGGTCCTGTATTGTTTCTTAATGGCTCTAAGCTTGGGCCAGGTCATTTTGCATATACTAGCCCAGGAATTCATCTGCAGCTGGTATTTTCCCTTCATATCCCAAATAATCAAAATCCTACAATTTATTAATTTCCAGGGTTTAGGAGGGTCCCCCCCCAAAAACCTATAATGATACTTAGAAGACTTTAGCTACACAAGATGCAGAATAACTTCCCTCTCTCTTTCTCTCTACCTTGAATAATGATCATTGGCAGGTTGTCAGAGAAAGAATTCCAATTCAGATGTAATGCCAAAGCTATAAACATAGAGTGGTACCTCTGGTTATGTACTTAATTTGTTCCGGAGGTCCGTTCTTAACCTGAAACTGTTCTTAACCTGAAGCACCACTTTAGCTAATGGAGCCTCCTCCTGCTGCTGCTGCTGCGCTGCTGCTGCCCAATTTCTGTTCTCATCCTGAAGCAACGTTCTTAACCTGAGGTACTACGTCTGGGTTAGCGGAGTCTGTAAACTGAAGCGTATGTAACTTGAAGCGTATGTAACCCAAGACACCACTGTAATGGTACACAAGTATTAGGTTCCTAGCCTTCCCCTACATTTCTAAACTTATTTCTGGGTTTTCGGCAAGCCACAGTTTAGTCAAATCACAGTTTGTCCTATTCAGAGAGAATAGCAAAGTATTGTTTGCCAAGAACTCATAAATATGTTGAGAAACCACAGGAAGAGGAGTCAGTGCATGAGCCAGAAGTTTGAGCCCCTTCATACACATCACATTAAACTATGGTTTGGCATTACACAAACTGGTGCTTACTCAGAAACATGGGCATCTCAGCAATGGTGTTATGGCAGCAATCTGTCCCCTTTGTGCACAAGGCTCCATTGCTAAGGTTTGATATATTTAGCAATCACATTAGTTTGTAGTGCCCTGTCAATCACTGCTGCTCAGGTTGCATTTGGTGGTGCCTATGTAACTTAACAGGGATGTGGGTGGCATTGTGGGTTAAACCACAGAGCCTAGGACTTATTGATCAGAAGGTCAGTGGTTCGAATCCCCGCGACGGGGTGAGCTCCCGTTGTTCGGTCCCTGCTCCTGCCAACCTAGCAGTTCGAAAGCACGAAATGCAACTAGATAAATAGGTACCGCTCTGGTGGGAAAGTAAACAGTATTTCCGTGCGCTGCTCTGGTTCGCAAGAAGCGGCTTAGTCATGCTGGCCATATGACCCGGAAGCTGTCTGCGGACAAATGGCGGCTCCCTCGGCCAATAAAGCGAGATGAGCGCCGCAACCCCAGAGTCAGTCACGACTGGACGTAATGTTCAGGGGTCCCTTTACCTTTACCTTATGTAACTTAATTGAACACAATTTAAGAAACGTGTGACGTACAGGTTATATCATGTTTAGAAATTTACAACTTAGTTCTGAACCATTGCACTGATACATATGCCTACAGGGGTCCCACACAGATGACTATGATACCCAAGTAGTAAAACATTTTACCAAATACCTGGTGCAGATATGGTGGGGAAAAGTGTAGTTATCATCCAAATACATGCCATCCTTCAGCACAATAAGCCTTAAAATTTTGATCTTTATAAACGTGGGCCTGATATGCCATTTAAGTTTCACAGGGTGATATCCAACCGAGTCATACTAAAAGACTAAAAGTAGACTGATTAAAATAAATGCAAGTCCATTTATTTCAGTGGGTCTACTTGAAGCATGACTAGTGTTGAATATCACCCACTCTGTATGCACATGATTATAAATTTGTATATCCCATAAAAGAAATCAGGCACATATTGATTTACTATACGAACAGGATATTGTAGCTTCAAAAGCAATATTCTTGATGAAGCAAATGAAAAGGAATATGTACACAATAAGCATCTTATTTTTGCAAGAGTAGGCATGCTTCTGTTTAGCGTTAGACTACTCTATGAGTCTGCATACTGTGCTCAAAGAAATGCATTATATGCATTTTGGAAATCACCTTGGTTATATGATACCCAGAACCTTTTTCATCTCAGACCTCACCCCGGCAATCTAATGGTTAATTAAGGACCTTCTGCATCTGCTTAAGGTGTAGTTAGTATTTGATAGCAAATCTCCTGAATGGCATAAAATGACATGTATTTTAACAGGTACAGCTAATGACAGCATATTAATATTAAATAAGGCCTGGTGATTAAGACAGCCTGCACTTTATTATCCTACTACACATGCCAAAATGGTTTGAACATATTTTTTGCAATATATTTAATGAAAAGTACATTTTCTCTCACCTATATAGATAAAGATCACAGTAAAATTCTTAGAAAGGTCCTTTTTTTAAAAAAAAACAAAACAACCTGCAATAGTTCACTGTAATTTTGTTCCCTAAGCTCTACAAGCACATCTGGCTAAAACGGAACAAAAGAGTGATCAAGAATCAACATCTGTTTTCAATGTAAGATAAAGCTGTTTACACGAACACTTAAATCACAATTCATTTCTGAAACATTTAACAGATATTTTCCAGTAATATTCAGCATATTTATCAGAAAATTGCTTCTGTTTATTAATGTTTTTGGATCCTTAACACAATCTTGACCACTTTTATACAGGAATGTTTCTCTAGCAACGGATGCAGCAGCCTCTGTGGTGCTGTGCTTTGCTGAAACAGAGCAATTACCGTCTGTAAAAATCAACAGTATCCAAATTGCTGAATGAGACAGGGCTTACATTAAAGATTCTGTACATAAAAAGGCTAACAAATGAAATGGTCATATGACAAAGAGCCAAGATGACATAATATTATCAAGAAATAGTGCAGTCATAATTTTAAACCCACAGATGGTCTTTGAACACAGAACGTACATCTATAGAATCCCAGGGCTGAAAGGGATTGCCAAGATTATGAGCTGTATCTTCCACACACTATGAGGAATGACTACACTTAAACTACACAGACGTTTGTGGACTAAGGCCCACTCCCACAATAAATCTGTTAGTCTTTAAGGTGCCGCGAGACTCCATTGTTCTGGTTACAAAAAAAGGGAAAAAAAGAACAGTCAGCTATCTTTCTGGAAGTTATGTAGACATTGTTCCGCTGTGTAAGAACACTCTAAAGACTGTATATATGTGTCAGACTATAGAATCACAGAACTGGAAGGAACCTCAAAGGCATAGTCCAACCCCTGGCAGATTAAAGAAATCCACTATTACAGCATCCTTGAGAGGTAGCCATCCAGCCTCTTAAAAATGACTTTAAAATGGAGGCATATCCACCACTTTGAGCTCACTTTTTTCACTGTTGTACAAGCTCTTTCTAATATTTAGTCCAAGCCCATTTTCCTGTAATTTGAACCTATTGGTTGTTGTCCTATCGTGTGTGTGTGTGCGCGCGCGCGCACGCACGTGTGTGCCCACATGCGCATTAGGAAGATTATTGGAACAAGGTAGATACTTCCAATGCCAGACTGTCTTCTCCCTGGGGTGTCAGGTGTACCCCTGTACATCTGGTGGCCCATGAAAAGCAGAACTTGGGACATTACCAAGGTGGCAAGGGAGGTGACAATGGACAACAGCAATGCCCACATTAATATTGCTTGAACTGGGTCTGACAGCAATAAGAAAGGAAGGGTCACAGTACAGTAGATAAAAACATTCTCTCTCTCTCTCTCTCTCTCTCTCTCTCTCTCACACACACACACACACACACACACACACACTTGCTAGGTTTTTAATATATATTTTTCATATTTTTAAACATGTTGTTGTTGTATTTTATTTGGGTAATTTTGTCTTGTATTTTTGTAAATCACCCTGGAAGCTCGGCTGGCATCTGCAATATTAATCTTTTAAGCAAAATTAATATTAAAAACAGAAATAACAGGAAAGAAGGAAGCAAGAAACCATGATACGTCTAGGAGCAACAGCCTCAGAAGAAGTCTCAATGGAGGCATGTTTTGACACAAAATCACTTTGGTGCTCACAGTTAAATTACTGCGTTTTTCACACCAATTAAAAATTACATTATCTCACAGATTTATAATTTCCAATTTGAAAATACATACAAATTATTGTTTTTGCTATGTCAGACATGACACTGAATTTGGTTTCTGTCAAACTATAAATCACTTGAGATGGTACACAGTAAAATGATTTTTTGGGGGGGGCTCACAGCTTCCAGGTCAATTTGTTTATTAATTATAAAAATAATGCCTGCTAAATGTATCAAAGACTTCTATAATCTGGAAAGTAGATTTGCTACCATGTCACATTAAGGCAGTGTTCTTCAACCCCCTTCAAAAAACCATGCATAAAATATATTATAGAGCATTATGCTGAATGACTTACTTTAGACGTATTGTTCTGAATGTACTTTATGCAGTGTCATTTAACCTGACTTTCAGCATAAGCTGAAGAAGGAATTATCAAGGAGCCATCTTATGTTACCAAGCAGCTCAGTTCAGTCAACCTTCTGCATGTGCCCAATAATTACAACGAACAACCTACAAAGGCATTCCTATCTTTACCTCCCTCATGTTTACTATTTTACTGGAATCACGCAGAATCTCAATTTAGAGGAGTCCAGAACAGTCTAGGCACCAAAGAATTCATGCCTAGCTGCTCCTAGAACCTTGGCATGCAGCTGTGACTGAGCATCCTCGGGTAATGGTGGAACTCAGGGAATCATCTTTTCTATTAGCATTTCATTTCTTCCCTTTCTATCTCCTCCATCTCACTGTCCTCATGAGATCTGAACCCTAGTCATGTGCCTTCAAGAATTCCTCTGGTATGTGGAGGCCACCACTGCTGCCCTGTCGGTTCCCTAGTGCTCCTCCCTGCTCTCTCCACACCCTGCCCCCCACCGCTCTATCCCCATCATAGAAATGAACTAAGTGCAAGCTATTGGTTCAGTCAATGTGGTTTTGTGTACAAAGGTTGTGTACAATCTAGCATTTATAACAATTCACCTTGCTATTCTGCAACACCACATGAGGTGCTTCAAGCCAATGAGCCTTTCATTATTCACTGACCACAAATTTGGCAATGAAAATATTATTATTATTTAGCCCAAAGTGAGACACAGTTGTCTTTTGATCATTCCTCCAAGTAATTAAGTGTGTACAAACACAGTGCAATAGCCCACGTGGATTACAAACTCTAGATTGTGGAGTACAACTTCTAGATTAAAGATCCCCCAAATCTGTGGTTCTCTGCGTACATTTATAACTTACAGATTCATGAACACTTATGAACAGGAATGAAAACAATCCTTAGGATTTTCTCAATTTTTGTTGGGTATGAGAGAATTTGTATGTCTGCTGGATAGCAGTACCTTTCTTTTAATACTTTGAATTGTCCAAGAGTCAAAATCCACTTACAAGTCACAGCATTGGCCAATCTTGCTAAAGCAATCTTATTGCTTGAGTTCCACACATGTTAAAAACAATTCCAACAAATTTCTAACAAGCAGCTCCAAAGAACTGTAATTTATCTATTTGTAAAAGCCACATTTTGGTTGATAAATTATGAAAAATACAAGAACATTTTTTAAAAAAATCATATTGGTTTCAAAGTGCTGCCTGCCAACATTTACTGTTGCATAATTGTTTCTTCAAAAATAATACTTCAAGGAGACTAAAATGTAAGAAAAAGAAGAAGGGGGGGGGGAAGAACCATATGATATTTAATGTATGTGTCCTACCCATCTTTTTCTGTTGGCTTCATCTCCTAAGGTTCTAAAACGTAACCCAACAGAGTGTTTAAAAGCAACCTATGTCATTAAATCAGTTTCTTTTAAGAGACAGCTGTGAAACTTGATTTGTGTTCAACAAAGATCGTTTGCCATGTGGATAGCTGCCTAAGAAGGAGCTAGAATAGGGTACTTAATTAAAGCCATATGTCCCCACCAGTTATGTGCCATCTATGAAAGTAGCTACTCTCCAACAACTTACATATAAAGTAGCAGCTAAACCTTTATTTGGGGAAGGAACAAGTTAGTGGAACCACTGCTAGAAATGTTATCATCTAAGTCAGATACTAGGGTGTCCAGGTATGAAGAGGAAATATATCATTGGGGAATGTTGTGGCTGGTACAGAAAGTACTGGACCACCACAGCAAATTCTTTCAAGGCTCACAAATCTGGCAAGTGCAAGCCAATGACTGAAGCCATGAATTGCACCATGTATGCAAGGAAGCTGAACAGGCAGGCTACAGTGTTTGGACGCTCCCCTCTGCCATGACTTGGAGGGGTATGCTGAGGTTATGTTCTTTACTATGCAAGATGCAAATTCCTGAGATGCCTCAGAGTTTTGGCAAGCCAAAGTCATCATCATTATACCACAGCCTTTCTATGATTTATTCAGGTTCCGTCCTAATTTTAATGAATATACAAAGAGCATTCTTGCATGGAGGAAAAAGGAAAGTTGAATACTGTATAGTCATTTCTATTTAGTACGCATAAATTCCTCAAACTTGTCAGATTGTGCTACCCTTTTTCTGATGTACCAAACAGGAAGAAATAGCTCAGGCATTTGAAACTTTTCCACATGGAGAAGACCACTGAACGCAGCCACACCAAAGAAATTCACATTTGACCCAGTTCATCAATGAATACAGGCTCACACCCTTTGCTGGCAATCCATGCAAGCGTGGCAGGCCATTGTCCAGTTTTGCATTCATGTGAACTGTCAGCAAAAAAGTGTCTGAATAGACCTAGCAGAGTGAGTGTGAACTGGAACCATATCCACACCTAGGAGTTGCATTAATTTGATTAAGAACCGATTCAGTCTAGTTTGCACAAGTTGAAGTACATTAGTAGTTAAAATTATAACTTAATGCATCTTAACTATTTTTTAAAAAATTGAAAGTCAATGTATGATTGTTAGCCCTGCCATAGGTGTTTAATTTAAATCAGTACCGCTGATTTTGTAGAAATCCATATGGGCATAGGTGTGAGCAAAACTGAGGGCAAGAAAGAGAAAGAGGAATAATTGAACTAAATGAAGAAGGAACAAGGAGGAATGACAGGAGGTCTTCTTGGTAACTAAATACTGTTTGCTTTAGTTTCATACAGAACTAATCACTAGAGGC
This sequence comes from Podarcis gaigeae, assembly GCF_964106915.1. Classification (NCBI taxonomy): domain Eukaryota; kingdom Metazoa; phylum Chordata; class Lepidosauria; order Squamata; family Lacertidae; genus Podarcis; species Podarcis gaigeae. Next base: position 32,277,931 of record NC_139688.1, read on the forward strand.
CTGCTGCTTAAGGGTTGAGATGCCATCCTGATGCAAGGAGTTATGCAAGAACATAAATGAATTGTGAGCATGAATGTCTTTTATTGGTTTAGCCTGGTAACCCATTACTAAAGTATTTACAATTGTATATCTACCTGAGATTCTGTCATGATCCTACTGGAACAGCAGCATAGTGTCACATAGAGAGTTTTGTTTTTGTGTCAGTTCTACAATCTTGGTTTAACATTTTTTCCTCATCATAGCAGACTTGCAGCCTGGGCATCCCCACCCCCCACCAGGGCAAAATGCCCCTATTTCTTTCTTCCATACTTGGACCCTACTGAAGTGTGGAACCAACTAATTTTACTGGGCAACTCTCACTCGCAACTCAATTTTCTGATTACATGTTGATGTGCCCATGCACTCACTAATGACAAAAATGCATATGTCCTTGAGGAGTGAGACTCATAAGGTCAGGAAAATCAGAAAGAAGGTTGGGCTCTTATCCCCATCAGATAATTCTTCCCAAAGAGAGAGAAAATCTGGCACAAAGGCACCAAAGCAGATCTTAAAAACCAGGTGGGACCATATGGAATAGGTGAAAAACTACCAGATCTGAAGCTTACTTCTAAACAAGAGTGAGATTTGCAATGGGGGAAATACAACATGAAGCTAATTGGCTTCAATCAACTTTTTTTCTCAGCATGCAAAAAATCACTGGAACGAACCCCTGGTCAAGAGAAGAGAAAGAGAGAATATTCACTAGAAATTGCATTTGGAGCCAAACAAGATGAATTCTTTTGAAAGAATGAATGGAAAACAATGTTTTTTTCATCATATTTTTAAAAACTGTCCTCTGTACATGGGGCAAAAATGCATCTTCTTTTTGTTTCTGTATATAATCAAGTCAAGACTGACTTGTATGGATTTGCTTATTCTTGCCATGCATCAAATCACTGATTTTCCCCCCAAGAAAGCATGCTTATTATTATTATATTTCTCTAAGATGCCAGGTGGTAGTACTTGTAACCACTTGCTGTGGGAGTGAGAAATGGTTTATTTTTATTATTCATTATTGCAGCACTTCTTTTCCTTTTAAAGGAACAGCAACTTATCTCAAGGTAAATCAGAGGGTCGAATTAAGACTTCAAAAGCAAACATGAAGCTGCTTCGAACAAAACAAAAGAAAACAAAATCCCCAACAGCCTACTCCATAATATCTAGTAGAATTTAATTTCTGTTGTGACACATAATGTTCTGAGCTGACAACATATTGTCAACAATCTACACTCCATTATAGAAAATGATACTCCCCTCTCAAATGCCTTAAGTGATAGGCAGACGACCCCTAACCCCCCAAAAAGCTACTCACCTGCATCAGTGATAGAAACCCTGGAAACAGATTTGGCAACAAATCCAGATGCCAATTCTGCCCCCACATTTACTCAGGCAAAACTTTGCTGCCTCCACTGCAACTGTAAAGAGCAGTTCAGCAGAGTTGTTTTGGGTGCACCAGAAGCATTGGATGGACCTCTGGAGCACTTGATGGCATGTTGTGAGCAGTTTGCACAGCGCTTTGATGATAAATTTGCTCAGCTCCATCGTGCCTTAGATACCACTACTGTTGCAACTCCAGCTGAGGGAGCCAGTGCAGTGCTTTCCCATACTCTGCGTAGCCAATTTCAGATTATGTGGCCTGATCATGCAGACAGGGCTTTGCAATGATGAGGCCAGCTTGTTACTCTCTTGCCCATCCTGGCTGGTGAAAGTGGTTGATGGAACAGATCCAGGGATGTGATGAATGCAGCATTATGGAAATGACTGGTGCCTGGTGCCCTTAAACAGGAGGTAGTATGCCCCCTCCTGAAAAAGTCCATGCTGGATATTACGGTTTATATCATAAACCATATGATATGCAGGAGTTCCTATAGGATATGAATAACCTGTATCCATTTCAATCTGGTTCATACAGAGTTTGGGGCATGAATCAACCTTGATTACCCTTATGGATGACATGTATAAAGAGTGGGACAGGCAGAATGCGATTTTCGGACCCAAGTGTCCCTATTTTCCAGGGACAGTCCCAGATTTACAGAAGCCATCCTGATTTCTGATTTGATCCCAGAATGCCCTGTTTTTCCTTAAGGTGTCCCTATTTTCACCACAGAAATGTTGGAGGGTATGGTAGGACATCCCTATTTTCATCTGAGAAATGTTGGAGGGTATGGACTTTTGATACCATTGATGATGATATACTCTTGGGCTGATTTTGTGGGACTGGCACTGCAGGGCAATGTTTTACAGTGGTTCTGCTCCTACCTACAGGGTTGTATTCAGAGAGCAGCACTGGAGAACTGTGTTTAGGCTCCATGGTCCTTGCACTATGCTGTACCATAGGGAACCATCTTGTCTCCAATGCTGTTTAACATTTGTATGAAGTCACTACATGCAGTCATTTGGAGTTTGGGGCAAAGTGTGATCCATATGCGGATGACACACAGCTCTATTTCTCCATAATTTCTGAGCCAGGATGGGCTGGACTAGGAGCAGTGGCAGACTGAATAAGGGCCAGTAAACTGAGCTTGAACCCAGGGAAAACAGAGGCACTGTGGGTTGGTGGTTAACATGTCTGGGAGAGCAGTTTCCTCATAGTGAGATCTCACACGCCTGTGGTACACTGATTAATACCACAACCATGTTGGTGGTGCCAATCACGTGTTGTTGCTTTTCACATCCAGATATTGCCTCCTCTCCCAGAATGCAAATCAGTAAAGGTGCAAAGATAACTTTATTTTATCACTCTGTATTATTCAGTTAACTCCCGGATAGGATTTTGTCTTCAGAGATTTTGAAATCACTTGGCCTGGGTTGAAAATGTACTGAATATAACCACACTATCGAACACTATACATTTAACACTGGCAGCAATTATTAATACCTGGTGTGGTAAGTATCTTTTCCCAGGGAATCTGTCTGGATGATGGATTAAGTTACATTGTTAAATTCAGCTTCAAACATTATCTCATACAATTAGCCAGACATAATTAGGCGTTAAAGTGAGAGGGTATAATAGTCAATCATGATCTTGTTAATCTTGTGGCCTGTGCTGATTCCCATAAGGTGAAAGCCAAAATGGACTACAGCATTTTTATTTGACTAGTATTTATGAATTCATGTATCATTATCTAAATATTACCTTTGATTGAGATCTCATTAAAGGTCTCTCTGTCTCATATCAAAATGTCAATAACCCTCCTAAGATAGGAAATGTCATTGACTAAGCCTGCACTTATTAATCTAATAACTTCAAAAATGATCACAGTTGCCTTTCAGAAAACAATTTCTTCTCATTAGACCCCCATTGTCAAGTTTTTGTTTTTTTCCCCTCTCTTAAAAAATTAGCACCCATTCTTCAAAGGTAGATAATGAGAGGAGAATGTAAATAGTTGGTTCCATAATAAAATATGAACAATAAAAAGAAAATGAGGATCAACAGCTGGGTTGTTTCTTTCTCCAGAATAGAAATGGTTGGGCTTAGTGGGTAAGTGTTTCCTTTTGGACAGACATGTATTCAACAGTTACTGCTGAAGTTCATAAATGGATAATCTAAAATACCAAGCTAAGATACAAGGATTCACATGTGCTCCCACACTCACCCAGAGCTCTTAAGCAAATGCCCATCAATGGAAGAAGTATGTCCTTTCCTACATTCAGGGAAAACAACGATGCCTTGGTATTGCACTATCATAATGGACCAGATGTACACATGGAATGATCTTCATTCATTCTTTTTATCTTCCTTGCAAATACCTGGCTTTGTATATTAGACTGACACAACAATCATATTTTAATTTGTGTCAGGTACTATGACATGGTTGTATCCTGATCAATTGAAACCAGCATCAAATATTGATGGCACGTTTTCCCAATATATGTATATTGTCCCAAGGGGAGAAAGTACCTCAAACTGACAATAAGAAAAATCTCTGGAATCACAAATTCACAACAAAATAAAGAAATACCCATGTTCATTTAATTGCCATCTTGGCTTTAAAATACCTCCATGGTCAGAACCACTATGCCTCTGAGTACCAGTTGCTGAGGACCAATAGGATGCTGGCCTATGCTGGATTTTGGTCTGATCCAGAATAGGGCTCTACTACCATCTTCTTGCAGTCCATGGGACTCTCAAGAGTCTCCTCCAACACCATAATTCAAAAGCATCAATTCTTCGGCGATCAGCCTTCTTTATGGTCCAGCTCTCACTTCCATACATCACTACTGGGAAAACCACAGCTTTAACTATACGGTTGTTGTTTGGGGCTGATCGCCGAAGAATTGATGCTTTTGAATTATGGTGCTGGAGGAGACTCTTGAGAGTCCCATGGACTGCAAGAAGATCAAACCTATCCATTCTTAAGGAAATCAGCCCTGAGTGCTCACTGGAAGGACAGATCCTGAAACTGAGGCTCCAATACTTTGGCCACCTCGTGAGAAGAGAAGACTCCCTGGAAAAGACCCTGATGTTGCGAAAGATGGAAGGCACAAGGAGAAGGGGACAACAGAGGACGAGATGGTTGGACAGTGTTCTCAAAGCTACCAGCATGAGTTTGACCAAACTGCGGGAGGCCGTGGAAGACAGGAGTGCCTGGCGTGCTCTGGTCCATGGAGTCACGAAGAGTCGGACACGACTAAACGACTAAACAACAACAACAACAACAGCTTGTGTTATGCTCTTACAACAGGAATACAACATCTGACATGGGGAGCTGTAGAATTCATTATTTATACTGTGCCTATCACTACATTATGCGCCAAATAAAACATACCATCAAAGGTTATAAGCAATCAAAAACAAAGTGAAACAGAATGCAGACATTCTGGAATTAACCTATATTGTCCAATATTTAAGCAGAAAATCCTTAACAAGACATTCATGGGAGGAAATACTTCACACTGTTATACTTCAGTGACTGTTAGAAATAATATTATCAATATGAGAATGTATCACAGTTATGGTGGATTATTATTAATACAGCACCATGATGAACTGTTAATCATTACTTAGTGAATTACAAATCTCATATAGAGAAAATAATGCCATAAATAATTAACAGTATAGTCGGACTAACATAACTATAAGCTAATTATACACCACCTAGCTGACAGTTACATTCATCTGAGCTTTTAGGTCTCTGTATAATTCTGAAGTTGCAGTTGAACATTTGCTTTCCTTCATGTAGCTTCAGTATTTTCTCTCCCCCCCCCATATAAAATGCAGAGGTACTCCAAAGCAGTATTCTGTAGTGCTGTTTTAATAAAATATTCAACTGCTTAGATCTTGTTCCTATGATCTATGCAGAATGCAAAGAAGAGCATAGGGTTGAGCCCAGGGCTCTCTAAGTCAACAAGCTCAGGAGAGCTCTAAGAATGTGGCTGATTACATTCTGAAGGAAAGCCCATATGCAAAAACAAAACCACAGGAGTATTTGAAAGGATCGAAACCTTGATGGACCACAGCACTAACACTGGAAATAAGCCTCTGTTTGCTGTTTTAATGTTAAACGTTTGCATGGCTATGGCTGGAGATAAGACTCTGCCTGCTGCCTGCTGCCTGCTTCCAGACAGGGTTCTCTCCCTGCTCTACCTGGAGATGCATGGGGTTGAACCTTCGGCCTTCTGCACACAAAGAAGATACTCTACCACTGACTCTCTAGCCATCTCGGGCTTAGAAGAATACCTTGGTCTATGATATTGAAAACCACTAGAGAACCAGGAGAATCAGCAAGGTAGGGCTCCTACTATTCATTTCTCAGTCCATGGCAGCTTCCATTCCAAAACCCGGCCGAAAACCAGACTGGAGTGGCTCTAAATAATCAGTTTCGGACAGAAAAGCCTGAAGATGAGATGCAATCATGTGCACTGACACTTCAGATTCTACCCTTACTTTACATTTCAGCTTGGGAGTCATTTAGCTGACAGGGAATATTTAAATGTGTGAAATAAACAAAATTATCAAGGACTGGCTTCTATCATAGTTCTATCATAGTTTGTTTTTCAGTGAGGACTGAAAACTTGGTGATTACAACAGGGTTTGGGGACATAGGCCTGTAAATATATGTTAAGCGGTTTTTGTTGCTTTTATTAAGTTTAGACTTCCAGTACATTTTTCAATGCTTTTAAGTGTTGCAGATGCAAATTTTGTTATAATTTATATATTATTATTAGTCCCTTTGATGGAATTCTGATGTTCAAAGCAGGATATAAGTATTTTAAACAAGTACATAAAAAAGGCTGAAATATAATTTTTAATTATATTTTAGATATAGGCTGATGTCTTTTTAAAAATGACTAGGTGTACTAAAAGGTTTCCTCTTCCTTGTCTTGTATTTCTTGTTTTTTTTCTGGGTATCACTTTAATTTACTGCCATCATGTTTAGATGAGCATCAATTACAAGTCTGCATTGCCATCTTAGCGTCAGAAACACCAGTGTTATTTGCTTGTAGTACATGTGGGTGATGGTAATAAATCCTCATCTAATATAAGATTAAGTTATGATCCTAAGTTGTTGTAGCTCAGATTCTTTTCCCATTCTGGAAGAATATATTAAAGTTATGGAAAGAAACATGAGGCTAAAAACTTAAGAGGATTGTGAAAGGGAGCTAGACCCATAACAACACCAAATTTATGATTATGTGAACTAAGCAGTCATATTTTTTTTCCTATTGGCAGAATAAGAGGCTCTTAGTGACTGGCTATAGTTGAAGGATATTAAATCATGATCATGCAAATTTCTATTTGATAGTGCATTTGGATGGTAATATATTAGGTGTTGTAAAAGTACACTTGTCTTTGCCGTAGACCTTTGCTACCATATGATAATAACTTTTAAGAGAATACATACAAATTTCTATTCATCAGCAACAATGAATGAATTTTGTCTCAATATGGTAGACTAGGTTTTTTTTTTTAAAAAAAAATAATAATAATGTTAAGACTTAAGGCATGCTTCTCTAAGAATCGAGAGAACATTTCTTGTTAACTCTAGTTGTTCTCACTGAATTGCTTCTATGGTTGGTTAATCTTGATTTATAAACTGTTCTGCCACCGTATTATCTAACCTATGTTCATACATGATCTGAAATAGAGCGTCTCTTCACGTGGGGTTGGATTGCTGCCTCCCCTCCACACAAATAGACAAGTACAGTGGTACCTCAGGTTAAGTACTTAATTCGTTCTGGAGGTCCATTCTTAACCTGAAACTGTTCTTAACCTGACGCACCACTTTAGCTACTAGGGCCTCCTGCTGTCGCCTGGCCGCCGGAGCACGATTTCTGTTCTCATCCTGAAGCAAAGTTCTTAACCTGAAGCACTATTTTTGGGTTAGTGGAGTCTGTAACCTGAAGCGTATGTAACCTGAAGCATATGTAACCCAAGGTACCACTGTAATTGCAGTTGCCTGTTTGTCTGTATGGGAAACTGCTCCCTGCCTTTTGACGAGTTGTGTCACCACATTCTGCACCAGCTAAACTTTTTAAGGTCAGCCCCAAACTGACTTTTGTAATTAATTGTTACAAGGCATGGCAATAGTCACTAGCTTAAGTAACTTGGAGAAAGGATTTTAAGGGTTGCAGAGAATAAGTTAGTTTTCAGGCTGTGCACCTCTGGTTTCGAAACTGCTAGGAACAAACAAGAGGCAGCTGGTGTAACTAGTACTCTGGGTTGAGTACTGGACAGATTAGCAAGATAATACAAATTCAAAATACAAATGCAAAATAATGAATAAGTAGTATAGCTCTATGAATAGCTGAGAATCACATAGCAATCATTTCATCCCAAACGGAAGTGGTTCTGTGTTAATGTCTTCTGTATTCTTCCACTCATCAATATAATACTAACAAAATATCTGGCCACTCCTTTCCCCACATCCTCCCTCTAGTTATGGTAGGAAGCTGCTTTTCATGCAGACAGCTCATTGATCAATCTACTTTAGCACCGTTGACTCCAGTGGTCACCACATGTCCCCCTGCCCCATAGACCACTTGAAATTTGCTGAGGGTCCTGCCAAACCACGTCATTATTTTTCTGCCAGTTGTCGCAATTGTAATGCATGGCGCTAGGAGCTGCATGATTTTTAATTGCAATTTTACAGGGATGCTGTGGAACATCTGAATGAATCTTGTGGACCACGGGTGGTCTGTGTGCACCACCATTTGGGAAGCCCAGTCTATGCTGACTGTCAGGAGCAACTCTTCAAGGTTGCAAACAGTTCTATCTGGGGTTGAACCCTGAGACCGTCTACATGCAAAGTATGAGCTCCACCACGAAGTCATGGCCCTCCCTTGGTGCTAACACTATTTATTTGGTTTCTGTGTCATCCAGAAGATCAGTAATGGATTCAGGGAAACAATAAATAGATTGCACCTTTTTTCATCAAGTAACGTATGGAAGCAAGCCTAATTCTGTCCATTAAAACAAAAGAATATATTTAAGAAACCTTTTTCAGCAGTGTGCCTTTGAAAGTCTGAATATTTACCAACATGACAGTTAAGAGGTGTTAATGAATGATTCATAGTTTATATTTGTATAGGCACCACTAATTTAGAGCTACAGCTCTTCATATGAGCCATTAGGAACTGTGTGATTATATTGCCCATACATGAACAGGTGGAAGAGCTTGAGAAAATAATTCTATTTTGACTATGTAAATAAATTTATGCAAATTGTTTCATTTATGTATTCCTTTTTCTAGACAAAACTGTATATAAAATAAATTATCTGTGCTCAGCCATCCCTCACTCTGAGCATCAATTCTGAACAGTTACTTAGAACAGCAAAAACAAAACACAACAAAAACCACAGAAGAATAAGCACAATTCTTACCACTCCAATGGAAAAGTAATTATTGATGATGCTGTAAGGCACTGGGTCTCCCTTTTCATCTTTATCATTAGGTATGACTTCAAATTTCCACCTGTCGAGCAAGATCTCTGTACTGTTCTCAATATCTTTTAGGATCTTCAGAAGATTCTCACCTTCATATCCTGCAAAAAGGCACGCACACCGACTTTTAAACAGGACTGCCTTTGCCCTGCTCGTTTTACTTCCTCACACAAGTTTAAGCACCACAATCTCACCATGCAGCATTTCAGAAGAGAAAAAATGCATTTAAAATGTGGAAACCTGGGTCAGTTTTAGCATAATATGGAAGTTTCTTCTGCCCTGCAGGGCTGTTACCATGCCTGAGCTACCATTTCCTTACAGAACTGATGCCAACATCCACTGTCACTTGGTCACGTGAGTCCAGCTCCTGTAGTGATGGAGCCGCCAGTCACTCTTTCCTCCTCACAACCTTACCTGTGGCATTATCATGGCCTGGGATCCAAGGTCTGCCTGCTTCCCAATTTGTATTGTATTATTTTATGTACTGAGGCTTGCCGTTGTTTTATTGATTATAGTTTAGAAATTATTTATTGTAACTGTTGAGTAGATTTCTGCTTAACTTTATATGTTATTATTATTTAATACTATTCTGATGATTGTTGAATGTTACTTTTTGATGTAGGTTGCCTATTTGAAAGTTATGTTTTACTATCACATTTTTGTATTGCATTAGATTGTTGTAAGATGTTCATTTTTTGTTTCTTCAGCTTGTAAACCGCCTTGAGTATTGCAAGATAGAAAGACGGGATACAAATTAAAAATGATAACATAAAACATAGCACATGACAGCCACCCAGCATGGTTTAGAGACAGTGGCTCCTAGTCTCCTTGACTATTACAGTACCAGACAGCCATGGTGTGTGTGGGGTGTGTGGCTGTGGGTGTAGAAGTGACAGCAGCTGCTGAAAGCTACAACAAAGGGTGGTAGCAAAGTAAGCCAGAGCAGTTGCTATCAGCAACACTATACAAAAACCCAACTCAAACCTGGTGATGGCTTTGCTCCAGGCCAAGGAACTACAAAAACAACTTCAGCTTTCCACCAAACAAATGCAAAATAGGTCACCCTGCTTTCACGGAGCCTAAATTAACAATAACTTACAATTTCTATTTATTGCCTTTATATGTGACTTTTTGTCAAGGTGCCCAATAACATAGTTGAGAACAGTCTAGTTTATCCCATCATCGGATATACAAGCAGACTATTTCTTTCTTAAAGCACTGAAAGGGATTGGGGGCTTTCTACATTCCACATATCAGCTCCTGCATGTCACATGGAAAAACACATTAAAAAAATAGAGTGGGTTTCTGATATGGTACTGAGGTGTACGATTAGAGGAGGTGAGAGGGAATCAGAGAGCCAGCGTGATGTAGTGGTTAAGAGCGATAGACGCGTAATCTGGTGAACCGGGTTCTCTTCCCCGCTCCTCCACATGCAGCTGCTGGGTGATCTGGGGCTAGTCACACTTCTCTGAAGTCTCTCAGCCCCACTCACCTCACAGAGTGTTTGTTGTGGGGGAGGAAGGGAAAGGAGAATGTTAGCTGCTTTGAGACTCCTTCAGGTAGTGATAAAGCGGGATATCAAATCCAAACTCTTCTTCTTCAAATAAAGGCTCGGGGGTATGTTTATGGGTAGTTTCACCCTTCTGCACATTCCCCAGAACTGCCTAAAACAATTTGAAGCAGTCTCATGGGCTCAGCATGGAGGTAAGGTGTTGCTACACACCATCTTCCCCGGAGCCCATAACATTTTATTCTTCTCTGTGGCTGCTCCCATATTGTGTAATTCCTTCCTGAGAGAAGTTAGATTTGTTATCTTTCTTCCAGAAGGTTAAGTCTTTCCTGCTAAGTCCTTCCAATGACAGGCCTTTGGAAACCAACATGGAGGCAGAGCTGATCACTGTGTTGCTGTCTTGGTAAATTGCATTTCAACAGCTGGTTTTAAACACGATGCAATGTGTTTTCATTATTGGTTTGTTTTTTTAGTCAAGTTTGTTTTTACTGTTTTTATAATTGCTATTTTCAAATGTAAGCTACCTTAATTCCCAACTTGGGAGAAAGGCAGGCTATAAATATATTAAATAAATTGCCTTTATTAGTTGTAGCTAGCTTTCAAAAGGAGCGAATACACTCCACTGTTAAACAAAAACATCTTATTTAATAAGATCAGAGAAAGCTGAGAAGTCTAATCTGAGGAAAATCTTTCCATAAAGATTTTATTGTGTCAGTAATCACACTACTTAAAAGTCCTTCATCAGTTGAGAATTGTTAGAAAATGTATGGCTGCAACTATGTGATAGCCACCATGTGTCTATAGTGTTTGAAAGGTTGCCTTTTTCTTTTTTCTTTTACTATGTGGGCACAAAACAGTACTGTTTTATTCTGTGAACCGCCCTGAGAGGGTGATGGGTGGCATATAAATCTAATAAACAAAATAAAATAAAATAAAAAATACTGTGTCAATTATCTTCCCTACAAATGCGCACCACACACATGCTTGTTTGATAAACAGGAGAGGGGGCTCAATCCTTTTAAAAGATAGTGAGATCTTATCGTCTCACTATAAAAGCTAATAAATTAGTACTGCCAAGCAATGCATTCAGTAGCAATGAAGTTGATTCTGTAAAATTGTTACAGGTTATTTGTTTAATAATTCATAATCCATGCCAGGAGTTTGCACCATCGAGAAGGGAAAATTACTCACCAGCAAACAAATTTGTTGGCCTCCCTTCTGTTCTCCAATCCTATGGAAAAGTTTCAGGAGGGGGAAAAAATCAGTGTTGTGGCATCAGCTACCAGGGAAAAGGAGGCAAAGAATAGTGAAAAGAAGAGAACTTGAGGGCTTATTTTTCCCCTGCTAGTTTAAACAGACAGCTTTCTAAGTGGTTAAGTGCGAGTCAAGAGTGGACAGTCCACAAAGAAAGAAGTAACAGAGTTCAGTGATGGAGGGTCCAAGAAGACGGACGGTGACAAAACGAATCACCATTGTGCAGACTTGCATTGATAGGCACACCCCTACTTTCTCCCATTCTGCAGAACATTCCAGACAATCAGAGGAAGCAGAAAGAAGCTCCATAAGGAAGGAGTCTACCAGTTAGGCATCTTATGGAGCACACTGATAAATGTTTTCTCCTCCTGCTGGCATATCCACCTGTCTGGCAGAGCAGCTTGGTCCGCATACCAGATTTCACATAAAGCCTGAAAACATAGTCATTGCATGAAGTGGCTATGAATGTATACAGGCAGGTTATCTCCTCTCTGGATAAGGAAGGATTAAGGCTTTCAGCGGCTTCTAGCCACGATGGCTATTGACAGGGGACTGCCATCGGAACAGGGAAGGGAAGCAGAGGGGCAGTTGGGTTACAGGGAAGCTCTGAAAATCTTGTGAAGCAGTTCCTCTTCCTTTGGTGGGGAAAGCCACACCTCTAGTGGGGAAGATGGGAAGGGACCAGAGGATGCTGCTGGGAACCTCAGCACCAGGCCAGGAGGGAAGTATGCCTCTTCTGTCGCCCATCCTGCGCAGAGGTGTAAAACGCAAAGAAGGAAGGAAAAGGCTGGGGGTGTCTAAGCTCATATGTTGGGGGAGGACCCGGAAATGACCACTCCCGGATTCTGCTAGCGATTGAGGCAGACATGAACTTGTGGTTCTGCGCTGTAAATAGTTTTTGCACCAAAATAAAACCTGTAAAAGACAGGTCAGAGTCCTGAATGGTTACTCATGAGCAACCACCATTGCCATCTGATAGCTATGTTGCACTAGATGGGCTTGATGCAGTAGGGTTCTTCTTCTTGTTGTTGTTGTTTAGTCGTTTAGTCGTGTCTGACTCTTCGTGACCCCATGGACCAGAGCACGCCAGGCACTCCTGTCTTCCACTGCCTCCCACAGTTTGGTCAAACTCATGCTGGTAGCTTTGAGAACACTATCCAACCATCTCGTCCTCTGTCGTCCCCTTCTCCTTGTGCCCTCCATCTTTCCCAACATCAGGGTCTTTTCCAGAGAGTCTTCTCTTCTCATGAGGTGGCCAAAGTATTGGAGCCTCAGCTTCAGGACCTGTTCTTCCAGTGAGCACTCAGGGCTGATTTCCTTAAGAATGGATAGGTTTGATCTTCTTGCAGTCCATGGGACTCCCAAGAGTCTCCTCCAGCACCATAATTCAAAAGCATCAATTCTTCGGCGATCAGCCTTCTTTATGGTCCAGCTCTCACTTCCATACATCACTACTGGGAAAACCATAGCTTTTACTATATGGACCTTTGTTGGCAAGGTGATGTCTCTACTTTTTAAGATGCTGTCTAGGTTTGTCATTGCTTTTCTAGGGTTCTTACATTCCCAAAAATGTAGGGTTCTTCTTACATTCCCAAAAAAGTCCATTCTTTTGTGGAAGAAGGTGAAATATTTACAGTTTGGCTTACAATGGACTTCTGTAAATAAGAGATTAAGGAATACGAGCAACACGTGTGAGCTTTCATCACTCACACATAGAAGGATGTTTATAGCTGATATAGAAATTAAATATTCTTTTTACATGCAGACAATGCCTGTCAAGATAAGAGATGCTTTAGATGAGGCTGGGTGGGTATTTTTGAAGTCATACCAAAGTCAGCATGTGGGGGGGGACCCAGAGGGCTACACCTATGGGACTTTCAGGTTAACTGTTAATTCAATATACAAGAGCTCTTTGCTGGTGTTGTAGTGAGTTTCAGAAAGAAAGAAAGAAAGAAAGAAAGAAAGAAAGAAAGAAAGAAAGAAAGAAAGAAAATGTTGATCAACTACATAGACAGGTAATGATCCTAATTATGACAGAAATCTAGTAATATTTAAGGCCGAATGCAATCGATGAGACAAGATTATTTTGACTAAGGTATTTAAGACAGCAACATGAAAGGCATAGCTAAAATCTGATCCAGCTCTAAGCATAATGCTAGGATCTCTGATGAAAACTCCAGTGATTATTATTTTTAAATAATAATAATAATACACATTTTCTGAATAATTTGATTATATTACAACTACAATAGTTTGTGATTAAGCCTTTCATGCTAACCAGCAGATTTGTTATTATCTGAAAAGAATTCTTCTTTGAGATATTCATATAATTTCCTAGAGCACAATCTATAACATTACACGAGTAAAACAGCAAGCTGGATATTTTTGAAGTCATACCAAAGTCCCAGAAAGGTTAGCTTTCATAATTTTGAGTTAGTCTGCCTGTGGAGGGGGGGAAAAACCCCAGAGGGCTACACCTATGGGAAGAAAATGATCTGTAACAAGACAGACCAAGAAGAATCATTCAGGCTCTGAGGTATGTGTTCAAGACCAGCTGAAGACAACCAAGAGAGAAATTTATTTTTCCCATTCAAACTGGATATATTCGTGATCAAAAAGAGTTACCACAAAATTAGGTAAAACTTAGTTGTCGGGGGCTTTTTTGCATTGCAGCAAAGATTCTCAACACCAATACTAGTGAAGCTGGAAAAAGACCAAAATATATGTGCATAGGCAGGCAGGATCACAGTGAGCACAAAGTTCATGGTGTGAAAGCTAACCAAGAGCTAACCAAGAGCTACAACCAAACAAAGCTAGTATGCGGGACTTTGAAGCCCTGGACAAAGGAACCAGAGGAAGAGGAAACAGTCTAAATGTAAAAGATACCATTTAGTTAAAGCTATGTACTCGCAATGGAAGAGTGAAGGAGAACAAACAAAAAGCAGAATACTTTTTGGAAGCTGGCACTGAGGACATAGAGAAAGAGATATGTGTGAAATAATTTTCATTTATCGATGACTGTATTTTTATCCTCCCCATTTGTTTAGGAAGCTCAGAGCAGCTTTCATGAATCTTCCACGCAGGAAGTGATCATATTCTCACCGGCTTAACTTCAGCAATGTAAGAGTGTCACGTACTACCTTTGTAATACTAGACACCAAGTTTCAAATGTAAGGGATCTAGAAGAGTCTTCTGGAGACTGAAATGTAGACAAGCATAATTAAGGCCATTTACAGACTGCTTTGATACCTTAAAGCGGTATAACTTACATAATCACAAGGCCTCCTGTTTCCTTGGCAATATCTTTCTCATGGCATCTTGTGTAAGTTTCTACTGTCCTCCCCTTTATACAGTGCTGGATCTACAAAAAAATGTGTGGGTTTTATTTATTCTTTGCCTCCAGGAATCCTGGTAGATAGCACCAGAAGACTGATTGTCTGAAATCTACTGCAGGATGAGAAAAGAAGGAAAGAACTAAAAAACAAACAAACATCCAATATATTAGCATTGCATGATTTGAGACTTGGTTTTTAACATCCCTGAACAAAAATAGCACTAAACTTCGGATCATTTTTGGGGGGAAGGCCAGGAGCAAAGAAACAAGCTTTTGTTTCTAGATTATGGGGCGGAGCGGAACAATGCTTTTATATTATGTACAATCCTGCTTTAAAAGGAAAAAATAATTGATATTTAGAAATTTCATTATTACAAACTCATAGAAATTGCTAACTTCTTGTTAGCCCTGTGAAGGTTTGGAGCCGCCAGCTCAATCCATGACCTCTGCATATTCATCCAAACTTCCATACACAGCCTGTACTAAAGACGGGATGAATATACAGAGACAGAACCTTGGTCCACAAGTTCATTCTTCCTAATATGTTATCAGCACAGGTTGCACTGACATCACTACAGAATAGTATCACTCATGCTTCTGCCATTCTGATTTTATGGGTTTGTCTTACATGCAGTAGTGCTAAGTGCTGACATGCAGCAGTGAAACCAAGTGAGAATTTGTGCTCAGAAAGTGGGGCAAAGTCAGCTTATTTTTGTTCCAGTTCTCAGGGACACTCCACTCCCAAACTTCTAACGATGGCTGCAGAAGAAGATGCAAGGCTCTTCTTGGCTGTATGTTAAAAGGATGGAGAAATTGGCTTGGTTTGGGAACTGAATGCCACTTTCTGGACCACTACATGAAGTGAAAGACAAGTTATCTTTTGAAATATGTCTTTTCCAAATATCTCAATGCAACTTTGCAACAACAAAAAAACAAAAGCAAAAAACAAAAACCGCTCACTCAAAAACAAAGTTGTGCCCAAAATGATTCTCTCATTGAAAACCATGTACCAAAAAATGCATTACATTAGAGAAAGATGATCTTTAAAAGCATGCATATTAGGCAAAATAGCAAACCAAAAGGAACACACAGTGGGCTAAATTCACAGAAAAATACCGTATTTTTCGCCCTATAGGGCACACCGGCCCATAGGACGCACCTAGATTTTTTTTGGGGGGGGGGATAAAGAAAACAAATTTTATTTTATTTTCCCCACAGGCGTGGGGCTGGTGCGGGGGAAACCCGAGTATCCCCGGACCCCAGCCCCCAGAATGGGAGCCAGAGCGATGCTGAAAATGCGCACAGCTTCTGCATCGCTCTGGGAGCTTGCGGGGCAGGGGGCGGGGGAAGCCCGAGCTTCCCCCGACCCCAGCCCCCAGAAGGGAGCCAGAGTGATGCCAAAGCATCATTTTTGAAGGGGGAAAAGTGCGTCCTATAGGGCGAAAAATACGGTACACATGAACTTTCATTTGGAACTTTATAGTTAACAAAAAATAAAACTGATGTGGAAAAAGGGAGGACTGAACTTGAGACTGAAAAGTGAGAAAAACCAAAATTGACAGATCTGTCCATTCCTAGCTTTCCCTACTCCTCCTACCAGAGTGGGGCAATGTTCATTGGCTGGCATGACTGTGATGTGCAGGCACTGAGAAGAAAACATCAAGGCGACAATGGTAAAAAGGAACCAGAATTGTCATGTTTGAACCAATGAGCCACTGCCTGATTGCATTGCTTTGGAGAAAAATCATTCCATACCCTGGAAACAGGAACGGTGGTTAAAGAACTGCATGCAATATACCTTTACAAAGGAAATTTATTCTACATGTTAGCAAGTGAAATAATGTTTTATTTACCTCCTCCCCATCTCAGACACCTGGCTAAGTCATTCCCAGTTCCAAGGGGAAGAATAGCAACTGGAGGGTGCTTAATCAGATTTGCTTTTTCTGTGGATAAAGGAAGTAGATACTGTTAAATGGTAAAAAGCAGATGAGCCAATGTATAGATCAAACAAGTATTTAATTGCATAAATATTGTGGTCAGATAATGTTTTGACTCAACCATTAGGCTGTATTACTGAAGGAAAAAAGCAGCCTTCCAAATTAATTGAGTTATCATTTTTCCTGCAACTGCCATTCTCATACATTATTCCATTATTTATTATTTTAGACGCTTTTGGCATATAGCCTATTAGCCACTGACTAGCTGCCAGTGCTTCATATTTCAGTGGGAGAATCACACAGCTCTAGAGCTCTGGCAGTTTCTGACTTATATTGGAAAAGAAGCAAAGAAGATAATATTTCAAGTTTTTGTTCAAGTGGCCATCTTTTGATAATTGTTATTCTTTATAATTATTGAACAGGTCAACCTAATATGTTTATTTCATATTTCATAATATCTATATACCATTTGATTGTTAAAGAAAAACACCTCTAAACTGTTCCATATATGTTCCATATCCACCTTTATATGAAGCCAGGGTACATTATAAATCAAGTAAATACATGAATAGATGCAAAACGGGGGGAAAGAAAATGCTTCCTTTCTGAAGTGAGTAATTACAGAGAGATATCTACACTTCATAGGTGCTTGAAGAGACCCTGCAATCTCATTGAATAGGAAAATTGCACAACCACCCCCCATATACACACTGTTCAGATGTGCTTTCATGGGGTTGCAGCTAATACTACTCCTACTCAGAGTAGACCAATTGAAGTGAATGGCATGGCTAACTTGGGTCCATCCATTTCAATAGGTCTGTGTCAAGTAGAACTCAAGCTGGCTACAACCTACTGTCTATCCCAAAGGTCAAAGTGATTGAATAGGAGTTCTAAGTTGCTTCAAGAATCTACTTTCTTAGAACATCCCATAAGTGGACCTTCTCTACAGAAACTTTATATAGAAGGTCGGTGGCAGCATCAGAAACCTTGAAATGAACAGCTCAATAAAATTAGTCTCGCTGTGTGGAGGGAGGGGGGCATTCAATATTCTGGCTAAAATGGGTGCTTTCAGACCTGTCGGGTAAGCTGTGTTGATGGCTCCCACAAGAAGACACAAATAACTGACCCTAATGGTCTTACTGATTATGAGCCAGCTTCCAGTTTTCCTATGACATAGAAAAAGAATACTCCTATACTTCTTCATATTAAGAGAGCCAATTTTAATGAGGCATATGCTCTAATACTGCCAAAAGTCCAGTGTAATGAAAGAGGATCAGCACTAAAATGAGATATTCTCTATAAACAATATGTGAAAATGGTTAGAGAGCTTAAGTTAGAACTTCAACCGCCTCTTTCAAAAATTCCCCAAACACTCCTAACCAACTTCCTTTCTGCAGCCTCCTCTCTTTTGATTACTTTAGCAAGGAGCAGAGGAAGTTTTCCTACCTCTGATGAATCCCAAGAGTCAACTGTACATAAAGCTCAAATCGCAGACTTTTGATAAAAGGTTCAAAAAATAGAGTTAATCGCTCAAAAAATGGCATGTTACCTATGCAGTCCAAAATCCATCCCACAGTTCCATCTCCACCACATGCTAATACTCGAAAGTCAGACACATCTCGGAAAAAATTCAACCTGAAATAGAAAGGACGTGTGTGAAGTTATGACCCACAACCTTGTTCTCTCAATGCTCTGTGGACAGAATACTTGCACAGCAGTTCCTCTGCTCAGCTTGCAAGCACGCGCTTCATGATGAATATAATTCTCAGATACAACGGGCTATGCTATAAGGGAACCAGTCATAAGATGCTAATTACTGCAAAGTGATCCAATAAAATTAGTTTCATTATAACATGCAGTTTATTATGGCGAGCAGTAAAATATTCATCTCCTGGGAACTATATTTTAATGTACAAAGATTAACTAGCATGTAGATGCCAAGTAGCTGTAAAGAACATCATTTTTCAGAGAGGGATCTAGGCAACCTATGGCTGACTTGCAAGAGTTCTCAAATGATTTCAAAAGCCAAATTAAAACAAATGGAACATGAGCACCCTTCTCATGTTACTCACAAGCTGTGGTAAAATGCTGTGAAGCAGGCATCATGTGATTACTAAGGAGTGAGGCCCTAGCTGTGGTGTTGTCCTCAACTGAGGAGCTCCTGGTCCTAAGCCTGGCACGAACAGCAGCCTGGGTGTAGGCTTCCAAGTAATCAGAACACCAACATGACTCAATGCCTTGAAAACATGGAAGTCTACATGCAAGCAGTTACTCACCCAAAGGCTTCTTTTCAGCATACAGCTATATGCTAATACAGTCGTACCTTGGAAGTCGAACAGCATAGTTCCCAAACGTTTTGGCTCCTGAACATCGCAAACCCAGAAATGACTGTTCCAGTTTGTGAACTATTTTTGGAAGTTGAACGTCCGACGGGGCTTCTGCAGCTTCCAATTGGCTACAGGAGCTTCTTGCAGCCAATCAGAAACCGCACTTTGGTTTTTGAACGTTTTGGAGGTACAACTGTACTTGGAGATCTGTAGACTGGACCAGGCAGTGCATGCAATGGAACATTATCCTGCTTTTGAGTCACCACCATTTTGTCTTCACATTAGTAACGCACAAAGGGGGCTTCATGGGCTATATAGTGAAGTTACATGAACTTCAACAAAATGAGCAATGCTTTTCAAACTGCTTATAATGTATGGGAAACAGCCTTATTAGAAAAGTTAACCAACAAAACTTAAATTAGCAAGAGGACAAAGGATGTCTTCAACCCATTGTGGTTCCCCCTTTATCACATACACAGCACAAGCAGACAATGACCTATCCCCAACAGCATATGAATCAATATCGCTAATCTGACCCAACAACCACCACCTCATGCATGCAAACAAACCATACTGCAACCAAGCAGGCACTGGGCCCTCCAAACTATTGCAATGCCAATGTAAATAAATAAATGTACAATAAAGGGCATGTGTCACATGATGCTGACGCGATACCCTACACAAACGCTATGCAATAGAACAAAACATTACTCTCCCATCTCTCTCTTTCCCCCCCCCCAACTGCATGATGTCTTTGACGATTGTGTTTCATACAATACATAAACAAATTGTGAAAAAGATATTATGAATCAAAAATGGAGATGCTATATGCACATTTCCTTGTTCATTTGGTTGCTTTGTAACAAAAGAAAATCTTTAATAAATACTAATTAAAAGAATTATTACAGATTACTTGACTGATAAAGTTCCAAGCTGAAATGTAGATCAGTAATTCACTTGTTATTCAAAAATGCACATGTGTAATCACAGAAGATACACACATGCATATATATCTGAACTAATGGTGTATTGTGTGTTTCCATCAATAAATTTCATGAGTGTCTAGTATGCTCATAAAATAGAGATGACAGATACAGTGAAAGAAAAACAAATTACTTCTGTTAAATAAACTGTTGGTTTTTTTGGGGTGAAATTACTTGGGCTGTACACGTTCTAAGTGAAACACACTTGATAAGTCACATATGTTTCCAGTTCTGCACCATTTATTATCTGCTAATGACAAAACACAATAGAACATGGAAAGAAATCAGTATCAATGACAGGAGGAATAATGAGAGGTAACATCACTACTCATTCTGAAGAGAGAAACTAGCTATGAACATGATATAGGCCAGCACCTGCTCAGCCATAATTTACTGGCAATATTTTTGGAGGCATAAACTAGAAATAGATACATTTCAAGGACAAATGTATTTATACTGGCCATAGCTTACAAATTTTTGAAGAAATGGATGTCGCAGGCTGAAGAACAGATACACATGTTGAAATAGTAGTACTGAGGTTGACTGCGAGCAATTTTGATAATATGGGCCCTAATCAATACTTGAATTCCAAAAAAGGCATTAGGAGTCATGATATATATATATTTAATTTTTATTTATGTATTTTTCTTTTTTAAGGGAAGTTCATCCCTGGTTGAATAAGGACAGGGATAAGCAAAGTTTTGGTGGCTTGGACTGGTTCATGGTCCTGCAGACGCTGGAGAGTGTGTGTGTGTGCGCGCACTGTTTCTGACGCTCCTTTCTGGGCAGAGGAGGTGTGCGCAGCTTCCCATTGGCTGAAGGCACTTCCTACAGCCAATGGGAACCTGGTCAGCGTCACAGAAGGCGGTCCCTGTTCTGCTCTGCGCCGGTTTAGCGCAGCACATGGGAGCCAACCAAGCAGGTGGTGGGGGTCCATGGGCCGGTTAAACAACCCCCATGGGCCGCTTGTGGCCCATGGGCCTTAGGTTGCCGACCCCTGAATTAGGAGAACATTTTACAAGCAATAAAGAAAAGAGATATTTAATTTAAAAGTAGCAGTTATACTTGTTTATAATAAGGAAATGGTTGGTTGCTTGCCATTCCCTCAAAACATCACCTATAAGCTTCTAACCACCCTCCAGTTCAATGCACACAAAGACAATGCACAGTACTATTTATCTAGACTTAGACCCTGGTTTCCATGTAAACCGCTGAGAGTGGATTACATCCAGATAGTTTACAGGGCCAGGCACCCTTAGTTTCAGGAGTAGGTTTGTGTCATTTACCTTTACACAAGTCTGTGGTCCATGTATATAGGTTTGAATATATAGCTGTGATCCACAGACAGATAATGTCTCCACACCATTTTAATTTTCCTGTCCTTCTGGTGTTTATCTATTATCTATAAAGATTTGATACATATATATGCCAACTCAGATAAACTGAACTGATGGTGGCCAGCCACAAACAGAAGCACCAGTGAATCCTAATTGACAGCACCCTTAAACATCCTTCTAGATTCATCGCTGTACCAAGATACCCAGATTTTATTGGTGGCCAATAGGGATGGGGTAACTGTTCACAACGGGGATGCCTGCAAATATGAGCATGCTGGCTTGAATGGCAGAATGCAGAATTGAGATGACCCATCTCAAGCAGGCCACCTGCCACGATTCTGCTTGTACCCCAACCCTGCTCTCCAGTATCTATTGC
This sequence comes from Podarcis gaigeae, assembly GCF_964106915.1. Taxonomy (NCBI): domain Eukaryota; kingdom Metazoa; phylum Chordata; class Lepidosauria; order Squamata; family Lacertidae; genus Podarcis; species Podarcis gaigeae. The sequence goes on from NC_139688.1 coordinate 32,299,912, forward strand.
ACCCTCTTCTCCAATATTTTCTAAAAGGGGAAGGTGATAGCAGAAAGCAGAAAATGGCAGCAAACAAGAGAAAAGACCTGATGGACGTACCCTGTGGTAGGAAATCATGATTTGAGTATCTTTTGTCAATAGCAGCGATGGCAACGAAACCCTCAAAATGCCATTGCTCAGCAGAGGAGAGACGATTTTCCAGTTTGTAGCCCAACTCTATTATACCTGTCCGGTCTTGGAGAGGATGATCAGTTGGTGGAAGAGAAACAGGAGCAGACTGGGGGGTTGGATGACACCAGTGGGCCAAGCAGTCTGGGGGAGGAGAGATGTGGGTCCCAGGAGATCTCTAATTCTTAGGGTAGAGGCTGTGAGCTGGAAGATTGAGGTTCATATCCTAGGAAGGAGCCAAGCAGGCTCTGAGAAGGACGTTCTACCCAAGAGACACTAGATGCCCAGAGCTGAAAAACAACTGCAGTGACACCACCTCCTGTGAGTGAGCAGTCCCTCCATTCTGGAAGTGCAACTGGGAGCCAGTCTGATCATAGAATCATAGAATCATAGAATCATAGAGTTGGAAGAGACCACAAGGGCCATCGAGTCCAACCCCCTGCCAAGCAGGAAACACCATCAGAGCACTCCTGACATATGGTTGTCAAGCCTCTGCTTAAAGACCTCCAAAGAAGGAGACCCCACCACACTCCTTGGCAGCAAATTCCACTGAGTCAGCTTTGGCTCTGTCTCTGTCTCTAGCGGCATCAGCACCAGAGCAAGCAAGCCTTGTGAAGCCAATCTGTTCAATGGAGTCCTTGCTTGCACTGGAACGTGGGCTGCTTACCACACAAACAGCTGTGCAACAGAGGGCATGTTGCATGTTAGAATATCTTGGCTTGTGCTTAGCCACATGTGCTAACCTCTGGTGCACCTGTTGAACCTGTGCTTTGTAACCTGATTTATGTACCACTCTGACATATGCTTTTGGCAGAAATGGTGTCAAGAGTAACCATTCTTCATCCAAGGAAATACACAGCATGAAAAGGTCAGCAGATTCACAAAGGAAAAGACAAGACCCAAATAACTAATGTTGCAATCTTGTGTATCTTTCCCAGTGGACAGAAAGAAGCTTCGAATGATAAAACTTTATTTCCACAAATATAGCATTCTTAATAAGTTAACACAGATACAACAATGAGGGATCCAATTGCCAGAGTTTAAGATGGCATGATTTAGACATTTCAAGCATAGAACGGAGTGGACTATGGAATCTTTCTAGGAAAAATGGTGGCCTCTCTGCCAGTTGCACAATTGTTGTTCACTTAGAAGGCAAATAATGACTGAATTTCAAATGCTTCAGCATAATTAAATTTACAGTAACAGTTGTTGTCAGAGCTGGATGGCTCCTATAGAGAGACATAACCACTGAACAGTGAAACTCATTTCAGGGTAAAAACAAGTGCTCATTACAAATTGTGCAGTGTATCAGAATGGCAATTTTCACGTCATCTTGTTAACTGTGGCTCTTTATAAATATACAGTACTTTTCATATTTAGGCTCAGCTGTTGAGCCTGCATCGTTTCTCCAATTTACACTACTTTTCTCATTACTAATTTTCAAATATCAACTCTTAATATTAACTGAAGGGTTCATTTTGGCCTCTCAAACTTACAAAGTGTGTTTACTAAAATGTTAAGTTACTACTAAAGCAAGGCTTTTTTTACTGGAGGACTGGAAATTACTGAACGCATTGCCCTTTATTTTCCCTGAAAGTAGAGACCTACTAGCCTTTCTGTACGCAAATCATTAATAAGCTCCCCAAAAGAGAGTTTAATATACATGAACCTGCTCAGCAGCAAGATAAAGAGGACAGACCTCAAGAGTACTCCACTTCCACCAGGAGCACACTTATTTATTTATTTATTTGCTGTCTTTAGATGCCACCTTTTTGTCCAAGGAGCTCAAGGTGGCTTAAATGGTTTTGCCTCCTCATTTATTCCCCATAACAACCCTGTGAGGTAGGTCAGACTGAGAGGAGTGACTGGCCCTAAGGCCATCCAGTGAGCTTCATAGCACAGTGGGGATTTGAACTCTGCTCTTTTGGTCCTTGCTCAACATAGTTCTCACATAGTTCTCACTATAGGTAAAAAGGGTAAAGGTAAAGGACCCCTGGTCAGTTAAGTCCAGTCAAAGGCGACTATGGGGTGTGGCGCTCACCTCACTTTTCAGGCCAAGGGAGCCAGCAGCCAGCTTTCCGGGTCATTTGGCCAGCATGACTAAACCGCTTCTGGCGCAATGGTACACTGTGATGTAAACCAGAGCACACTGAAATGCTGTTTACCTTCCTGTTGCAGCAGTACCTATTTATCTACTTGCACTGGTGTGCTTTCAAACTGCTAGGTTGGCAAGAGCTGGGACAGAGCAATGGGAGCTCACCCCGTCGTGCAGATTCGAACTACCAACCTTCCAATCAGCAAGCCCAAGAGGCTTGGAGATTTAGACCACAGTGCCCACTTGCTATAGCTCTCACTATACCACAGTGTAGCTTCTCCTCTGTGCCATGCAAGTTACACTCTGGATCACTGATAATAATTTGTGGGACATGCTGGTCAAATACTGACAATCAACTCATTAAGTGGAAGTGTTTCCAGCCACAGATTTGCTTGGTCATCTGGAATGACACACTTTAAAGGTTAGAATTAGCACCTTGACTTCCCTTTGGAAATTCACAGGAAGCCAGCACAAGACAAGATTGTTGCAGCCTATGCTTGTGTGTATTGAAGCAGCTGGAGTCTCTGAGAGGTCTCCAAGGGTGGCATTGTTTGGAGCTGTCAAAACACCGAACTGTCACAACATAGACTCAGGGCAGCTGCCTTTAAAATGGGTGGTGCTACAAAAATGGGTGGGGCTACACAAGGATAGCGCTTTAACTGGGAGGGGGGAAAGCAGCTAGCAGCTGTAGGGCAAAGGCACAGTAGTGTGTGAGAGTGGCACCCACCCTTTGACTTGTTATTTGCAAGATGGTTCCCACTGAACTGAGCATATTTGCAAAGCATTCTGCAAAAAGAGATTTGTGTACAGCTAGAAGAACAACATAATTGCAGATATGGATATTTATTGGTAACTGACAATTATATTAAGTTTTGTAAGATTTTTTCAAAATCCCCATGAAATATTGGCTAGATAATTAATCAGAAATTTCTTGAAGTCACCTCCCTAACTTTTCTAAGACAAGTTGGACTTTAAACACAGTTTCTTAAATGCAGAAACCGAGAATGGGAAAGTACTTCAAATTTTAGTCTTCACTGAACACTGCCCTCTTGTGGCTGTACGCTACACCTTATCCTTGCAAACCTTTTAAAAATATATTCACAATGCAATCCTGCACACATCTACTCAGAAGTAAGGTCCACAGAGTGCAGTGGGGAGCATATTTAAGTAGCCTGGATGAGGGAACAGACTGGTATTTCGTGTGGTTGCCACACCACAACAGAATCTTATTTCACGTAATGCATCTCAGTAATCCTGAGGAATTTCTTTGGCTTCTGTGGGGCTGTCATTTTATAGTAAGAGCTTCAGACATGCTGTATGGTGTGTGTTTTTTAAAGAGCAAGAACCAACATCTTCAATTTAGCCTTGAAGTAAATTAGAAACCAGTAATGCAGTATTTTGTCATGTTGGGACATATATGCTTCTGGGAGCTAACACCTGCCTGTCAAACTAGGTGTTAAAGTTCTGAACTGCTTTCAAGGGCAGCTCTGCCTGTAACACACTACAGTAGTCCAGACAACTAACCATCAGGGGAAGCACCACAGCAGCAAGATCTCTGTTTCCTAGGAAAGATGCAGATAAGCCTGAGAAGAGGTGCTCGTGCTCAAAGAAGCCCTCACTAGAGAATCCAGGAGACACGTTTCTTCAATAGGAATACAACTCAGTCACCTTCCATCAATGGGAATCAGGGAAACTCAGTCAATAAAAGAAGTAAGATGCTAAGAAACAATGAGAGGCAGGCTAACGGAAGGAGAAGGAATAGAGAAGCAAGAAGAATAGAGGGGTAGAAGGCATAGATTTCAAAAAGAGCCAATCGACTGATGTGGGGGAAATTCAGGGTACAGGAAAAAGATGATCTGCATGCTGATAAAGTGAAAGAATTAGACAGAGAAAGGAACTATGAGTTAGTGAAATTTAAGGACAAATTGCAACTTTCACACAAGTTGTGGGTGTCATCTTTCTCCATGCATTGCTTCTGCAGTTAAATTTATGCTGCCAGTACACTGAAAATAATAAGCTGTATTTCTCCCCCCAACCCCCCAAAAGCTCATGTTTGATGACATTTAGGATTACACTTACCCTGGCATTGGCCCATTTCCAGCAAGGCTATAAACTTGACGAGGATTCAAAAGATACTGAAATTTTCTGTAAATTCTGCAGTTGTGAAAAAAAGGGAGAAATATTTAGCAGGCCCTATTAGATAGTCAATCGGTAATCCTAAATTAAACCAAGATATTTGGATTAAACAAAATCTTGCCCACCTGAGCTGCATCAACCAGTGTGTGTTGGTTTAACCTTTATGATTGCATATAAGACTCTTATAACACATGAAAACAGAAAAAAGGTACGTAGCTGCATCTCTTATTTAAGTTTCACCCTCTTGTAAGTTGGTCACATCTGAACAGCCTGATCATTTATCAAATGTTTATTAATGCCAGTCAAATCCTTGGGAAACCAAACTCATGCACTATTCCTAGCCTGGACGTGATCCAAAGGAAGGGGGAAGTCAGTGCAGGGTGACTGGGTTTGACTCGTGGATGGATGAAATACTACAATGACAATGACTAAACTAGACTTCTGACAGGTGGATATGCTTGGGGTTTTAACAGGACTGAACTTTTCCACAAATTATCAGTGCTTTCCCTATCTTCTTTTGGAGTAAGAAAAGGGTCGATATGCTATGCTAATCTATTTAATAAAGTCTTCCAAAGAGAGAAACATTTATTTGGAAGCGCCTGCGAGAAAACTAGAGTGAAAGGTCCATCTTGATTCTTATGCAACCTGCCATTTTTGTGGCATTACAACCTTGACCCATTAGCCACAACAGAACACACACTCTCTCTCTGCCCCCGGCCCCCAAGCTGGCATCTACCTTAGTGTTTGGAGACATACATTTAACTCTTACAAAGCTGCTTCCTTCCACAAAACACTGGAATTGGAGAGCGCTGGTAAAATCATGACCTTTCATTACAGTTTAAACCTGTTAGTCATAAAGACCCCCATCCCATTCCATGTATTTTCCTTAAACTAGAGATAGATGTTTTGTTTTTGAAAAGCAACTTCCCTTCTTGACACATTGTGACATTTTTCTTATATGATAAGTATAGGTAAAGGTAAAGGGACCCCTGACCATTAGGTCCAGTCATGACCGACTCTTGAGTTGCGGCACTCATCTTTATTGGCCGAGGGAGCCGGCATACAGCTTCCAAGTCATGACTAAGCCGCTTCTGGCGAACCAGAGCAGCACACGGAAACACCGTTTACCTTCCCACCAGAGCAGTACCTATTTATCTACTTGCACTTTGATGTGCTTTTGAACTGCTAGGTGGGCAGGAGCAGGGACCAAGCAATGGGAGCTCACCCCGTCGTGGGGATGTGAACCGCCGACCTTCTGATTGGCAAATCCTAGGCTCTGTGGTTTAACCCACAGCGCCACCCACGTCCCCATATGATAAGTATATAGGCATTATTTTATTTTTAGCACATGCTTGTCTACAGCACTTTTAAAAAAATTTCTGGATCACTAAAGTGCCAAAAAGTGCTTTAACTCATGCACCCTTGTACAGATCTTGCTTTGGCAAGGCCAAAATTCCTCCCAGGAACCACATCCAGGATTCAGAATTAAATGCAAATAAGATGCCCACCCCTCGTTTCTAGGTTGTGAGAGATGCTTCTTTGTGGTTCCACGTAGATTTTTTTTATATACCCTTGCAGCTTTCTAAACTTATGCTTCCTGGTTCTAAGGAAACCAAGGCTGTGTGCACACCAGGCATTTAAAGCAAATTTCCACACCCCGAAGAATCATGGGAAATGTAGTTTTTAAAGGGTGCTGGGAACTGTAGCTCTGTGAGGGGCAAACAAAAGTTCCTAGGAGTTCTTGAGACACGTGCTTTAAATGTATGTACACAGTCCAAGTTCATGATTTCAGGACTTCTACCAACAACATTTAGTCGTAATAGGTTACTTTCATTTCTCTTTGTTACTTTTTAAGGTTGATATGCTGCTTGACTGCAATAAAACCTAAAATACTGAATCATATCATTTTACTTAGGAAACTATTTGGCTTTGAAACGGTAACAGATTATTTCCTTGGTCACCATCCCACCTTCCCATCCCACCCTCATCTTCAGCAGGGCAGGGAGGAAGACTTTAGTAGGACTGTGAATGAAGACTTGTTTTTAGCAAAATAATCACACAAAAATCTATATATTTGATATTGTCCTAGTTCATTTTTATTGCTAGTAATGTACACTGGGTCACATAATCAGTGGTAGGTGTAAGGGGAGGATGAAATGTAAGACACACATTTTCCCCCTCAAGTATTAACACAAGTAATTGACTTCCTCACAGAAAAACATTGGAAAGAATCATGAGCAATAAATGCATACCTTTCTCCTTGTTTTCCACCGCTCTTAGGGTTGACGAAAACTAGAAGTGGATGAGTACCCCGAGTAGGTGTAATCTAAGAGAATTGCCACAGAAACCCATTAATCTTGAGTTTTTAATTCTGATTTTCCTTATATCTTCCTTATATCTATTGTTGTTGTTGTTGTTGTTGTTGTTGTGTGTGTTTCATGATGGGCGTAAAGCCGAATAAACATTTTGATTGACAGTGTGGGTGTGGGTGTGTGACACTAACTCATTGCTAAAACATTTTGTTAAGATATAAGTGAAATTTGTTTTTATTTTGATGCTCACACAAGGTTACACTACTGAGACTTTAAAATGTTTCTGGTGGGGTTGCTTTTTGTTTTTGTTACTATGTATTTTTGTGTTTATAAAGCTCCCTGTAATCTTCAGATGAAGGACAGTATAGACATTTAATTTATACTAATGATATTAATAAATACATTTTTTATTTTAAAAAATCCATACTTCATCCAACACATCACCATGTAATGGTGTTTAATGTAATAAGAGTGTTTAATGTAATAACTGGATAATATTAAATCAGCTCATTAGTGCAACTTTAACGTCATTTATTGCCAATTTTAATAACTATTCAAAACGATCCTAAATACTTTATTCATAATACTCATGTTGTTACCTTATAACTATGTTAAGCTATGCTATCATTCCACCCTATGAAACTAACACTTAGTTTAATACTTACCATATCGATACTTCCCCAGTAATGTATTTCCACTGAACTACATCTCTTGAAAAACCTGTTATCCTGCTGCTTTCTTCCTCTAACCCTTATTGCCTTTGTTAGTTTAATCACATGCAATTTCTCATATTCCTGTTGACCAAATATCTACCGTAGGGAGACCGGGCTCCCCCCACCCTAAACTTGACATATGGCCATCCAGATCATTGTTAACAAATAGACTGTAATTTCCAAGCATCCATGAATTATAGTTTTTTAAAAAAATATCCAAACAATGTACTTGAAGATCCCTTCATAACTCACACCCAGTAATATATTCCACCAAAATGTATTTAATTTTTCTAGCTTGATAGTGCTATCGGTCTAGGATAGGCTTACAATTCTCATTGCCTGGTTTGGCTGTAAATACAACTGGGAAACCCAGCCAGATGGGTGGGATATAAATAATAATAATTATTATTATTATTATTATTATTATTATTATTATTATTTCTCCTTTCTGTGTTTCAGAGGACTTATATCCAGCTAAGACCTCAATTTAAGGTTTTTTAAAGTGTTTGTACATTCCCAAAAGGTTTTACGATGATTTGCTCTAAAGATATTAAAGTCTATATAATATTTAATTCAGAATGATTGCCAACAACATGTGTAGGAGTAGGAACCCAGGCCCCCTATCCCTGAGCTGCCTATCCCCTTGATTTAGAGGGGTGCCTACATAGTCTAGTCAATAATTTCTTGTGGGTCCTCAGGAACAATTGGTTAGGGCTGGAGTCACAGACAAGGGCCCACACCTCCCACACTCCCTCATTTCTCATTCCCTCCTACCCCTTGTAGCACCCTATGCCCCCTATACAGCATCTACATAGCACCAATGAGCCTTTCTGAACACTATGGGATGGGATGTGGGGTTCTGAAGGGAGAAATCATCTTGCCCCTTCTGATGGTTCTCAGGATCCAAGCCATTGTTCATGGCTGCAATCCTGTTAGGTTATTAACCCTAGCGCTCTTGGCTGACGGGTGTAAATTTTTAATAAAGTTTAATTTTTTAACAGGGTTTAAGCCCTACAACATCTGTAACTCCCACTTCTCTGCTATTAAGGAAAGACAGCACTGTTCAGGACCCTTTTCAGCTCCCCAGGCAATTATCTGTTTGAACGGGGGCGGAGGGGGGAAGGCCTGTGAATTGAGTCCCATACGCTTCTGCATGGATAGCATAACATTACAGCCTGTTATCAAAAACTGTCATATCTTTAATGCTCATCTAGAGCTTTAATCAATTCTACTTATTTAGTCCAATTCCAGGGGTGTTTGTTCCTGTGAATGAAGGATAAACCAATGGTTCTCATTGTGACAAAGATGGACTGCCTCTTAGAAGTCTCTATGGATTCAGGTTAATTAATGAGGCTCATCCTAAGGTTATACATGATATATTACTTCCTCTAATTAGAAATAATAATCCTGATCATTATGCTGGTTAAGCTAGAAAGAAATAAGATGAATGTGCTTAACTATGATTAATAATAGTTGTACCTAAGTAGCAATCTCCTCTGCCACTGAGTTGCCTGCATAGTCTTATATGACTATGTTTTTAACAGCATAAAAATATTAATGAATATTCTAAAACTTTTCTTTCTGTAATACATTTTTTTATTTAAAAAATTGCAGCAGATCTGGGAAATGTTATCTTTTCCTTACTCTGATGCCAGGATAAGCTTAGAAACACATTTAAGAAACTACTTGAATTCACCAGTCTGTACATTGTCACAGGAGCATAGAATCCACTTTAAACTGAATATCTAGTTATACTGTTATATTTCATGTGTTAAAACACAAGCCATTATAGGATTATGTATAATGCTAAATCTGCTTCCCTTTTTTGCTCAGAGATCCTCTCTGTTTGCTTCCACATGTTGGCTCTAAGCCATCTACCAGTTACACAGGGAATCATCGCTGATATCTCAGATAATAATAAATAACTATGCGGATATACGTTTTAATTCCATACAAACATATTGCAACCTGCTGGCTTCTAGTATATCTTAAGAGAGGTGTCTGAGGTAGGAGAGGGAGTTCTTGTATGGATTTTTTTTTTAAGAGGTCACCCCAGTATTGTATATGATTCAGCCAATCAGAGTGCAAGTCTTTACAAATTATTGTGTGTATAGGGAATAACCCATACAGTTGAACTTATTCGTGTTAAATATAACAGCCGAGTTTTTGTTAAATGTCTGAAACCCAATCACACAACTGGAGTGAAATATCACTGATCAGGATATATGCTAATGCAGATGTGAATGACAGCCAGCAAATGATTTGCCTTCTCACCTACTGGGCTTTTAAAAGCAAAATGTTCTACCAATTTTGAAAAGCAGGCTTGAAAGTCCTGTGCAGATGGCATTCCTAGAAAGGAACTGGAGAATCTGCCAAGAGTTTCACTGTGCATTTATATTTTATTGCAGAAAATGTTCTCTTCAACGTTACCAGTCTATTGCCTTCTTCACTCCTAACGGAAGATAACATGGAGACACCTGGAGGCGATTTTGTTCTGTGTGAAGGCAGAACGAGGCAATGGTATGATTTCATAAACCATGTTGCAGGTAGAGATCTTGGCACAAATATATGTAAGGAGGCAACCATCCTGTTACCATCTTAACATTATACAAGAGCATTCATTCAGACTCTCCACCCCTGTTCTAAGTTTTGTCCTGTAATTGGAAAATCTGAAATGTGATACCGGATACTACAGTTTTATGCTGGGGCCCCATATTGGGCCAAACTCATTCTGCGACATGGGAAGACATTGGAAGAGTAGCTGTACACAATTTTAAACACAACAGAAGTAATCGCACCTGAAGACCTTGCCCATCTACAGTGACAGAATTTGCTCTCTGCATCTTGTTCCGATCACCTAGTTTGTTTGTTTGTTGGGAACCATCCTTTTCTTTTTTCATAGTTGCCTGGCGTTCCTAAAAGGGAGGTTGGAAGCAGCAGATTAGTGCATTATAGTATCTTACTATGGTGGAAATTGAAGACTCTCATTCTAGCTTTATACATTCAAATACCACATCAGTGATAATGGGTTCAGTGATTGCAATCAAATAATTAAATGAAGCCCAACTTCATATACATCTATTTATGTATCTAAACATAATAAATAGATAGGTGATATTGTATTTTGTCACAATAAGTGCTAATGCAATGGTATGAAGTTGGTAATAATCATGAGGTCATCTAAGCTGTATGGTTAAGCGTATCGAAAAAGGAGATCAATCAATCGCGTTTTGGCCCCAGTCTCTAAAAAAAACAAAAAAAAACCTACTAAAAAGCACAATTGTTTTTGCAATCTGCTTTACCCAAAATCTGAAGTTTTCAAAAGGGTTTGTTACATTACAACCTCACTAATCTGAGTTAGCTACAACACAATCCTATATATGTCTACACAGAAGTAAGTGCCATTGACCTCAATGGGACTTAGTCCTTGCTATGTGTGTATAGGATTTCAGCCCTAAAACCAAACTTGGACTATCTGGATAATACAAAGTTAAGATTGAATGCATGCAAAAAGCAGAAAAACATTCTCCAAGTGGTGATTTATTTATTTTTTATTTCTTACATACATATGCTTTTAAGAAGCATTTTTCCAGGTGAAAATATGTCACCTCCTCAGCAACTGTAGATAAAGAGGCTTAGGAGAAAGGCACTAGACAGGAAAAGACATGGAATCATAGCTACACTGAACAAGCAGAAAAAGTGAATGAAATAATTATTTTAGGAATACATAACATTCACTTAATATCCATAGGACAGAGGGAGATACGCTGCACACAATGCCAAGACTGAGGACTTGTTCCTGAAATATATTCACAGTCTTCCAGTGTTTACAGCCACACAACTGGCAGGAAGGCAGGGAGCACTACTGAACCCAGCATGGAACCACAGTAAGGAAGTATGCACCTCTGGAATTTCATTCCTCAGTTGCATAAGCCTAGCAAACTTTTTTTTTTAAAAAAATAATAATAATGTCTCCTATACTGCAGAGTCCACAGAGCTACCCAATATATCCCTTGGTTTTTCCTACCCCCTTGTGACCAGTACATCCTGGTCTTCAGCAACATTTGAACAGGTGGTGGTCCAGGCAGATTGGCAGCAGATCGGAAAACCAGATTTCACTTCCCCGAGTTTTCAAAGGCTTACATTTGAAGCCTAGGTCCTATTCCCATAATGGCTGAAGGAATTTGGCAGATACAATAGGAGACAAGAATGCTGGGCATCAACTGTGCCAAAGCAACTCAAGACCAGGAGCATCTTTTCTGTCACCTCCCTTACTGTTCTTTGAGGATTAATTCGACAAACAGAAAAAAAGAAATAGCCTAGTCAATATTCTGTGCCACTCAATCCCAGTCGCTCAATCTCAGTTAGACTTGAAAGCTTTTGCAGATCCTCTTTCACTATATAAAAGGTAAAGGCAAAGGACCCCTGGACGGTTAAGTCCAGTCAAAGGTGACTATGGGGTTGCAGCGTTCACCTCACTTTCAGGCCGAGGGAGCTGCCATTTGTCCACAGACAGCTTTCTGGGTAATGTGGCCAGCATGACTAAACTGCTTCTGGTGCAACGGGACACTGTGACGGAAGCCAGAGCACACGGAAATGCCATTTACCTTCCCGCCACAGTGGTACTATTTATCTACTTGCACTAGTGTGCTTTCAAACTACTAGGTTGGCAGGAGCTGGGACAGTGCAACAGGAGCTCACTCCATTGCGGAGATTTGAACCAGCGACCTTCTGATCAGCAAGCCCAAGAGGCTCAGTAGTTTAGGCCACAGCGCCACCCACGTCCCTCCTTTCACTATATATATATCCTACAAGAAGTGACAGTTCAAGAGGACAGCTAACTGCTCCAATGAGGAGAGCAGGGGAATCCAATATGCTGTCCTTCAGAAACTGTTGGATGCAAACTCACGTAAGTCAAAGCCAGCCTGACGTATGGCCAGGTATGATGGAAGTTGAGAGTCCAACAACATCTAGAGGGCACCATGTTGGCAACCCCTGCTCTACTAATTAAACACCTCTACTTTGTGCTGCCAGAAATATTTCTACAGGCACATTCATGAGGAAAGTATGCAGGTGTAGGCAGTAATGCTACTGGCTTCTTGTTGTCGTTGTTAAGTGAAACTAAATTAATTGTGCAGGTGTTATGCTTCATAGTAACAAAACACATCTAAACACAGAAAAAATGCAGACTGCCAGAAATAATATTCGTAATTGTCGTGATCAATTTACAGCCTTTAAAAGGGGGATGGGGGGTGGGAGGGGAGAGATAGAAAAAGAACTAATGTTGCAAAGTAAGGAACACTGACAGATTTTTTCTGCTGCTGCTGCTGCAGTGAGAAAGAAAAGAACCAAGGATGGTGGTAAAATTGAAAAAAAAAAAAATAGTAATATATAGATCATATTGAGGCCCTCCAGAATCCATGCAGACCTAGATAAACATCCAAAAAAGGTATGTCATCTCTTGCTTTGTTGTCTTTTAAAATAGTAGGCTGTGACATTTTTTATTCACCTATGGCGGTCGCTTCATAAATTCACTTTAAGTTGGGCCCCTATTATGTTAAAGGGAAATCAGGTGTGCCTGCTAACAAGAAGCGCTATCTGCAATTATGCGCTTTGCCGCCCCTTTATTCCAATGTTCAGAAACTACAAATGAAGCACAGAAGAAATTATAAAAAGAGAAATCAAAGGCATCTAAAACCTCAGGAGAATATTATATTCCTTCTAAATGTAACACAGAGGACAGATCTTTTTTACATACATGTGTATAGTATTCTGACTGATAATTCAAAATATTCACTTTATTTTTTCATGCAGTGGGTACCTTAAGTGTTTATGATTTAACGTGCAATACAATCCTTTGCATGTTTACTTGGAAGTAAACTCCTCTGTGTTCAATGGGGCTTCCTCCCCAATAAATGCATTTAGGATTGCAGCCTAAGGTAGATTTGTTCTGAAGCCAATTTTCATTTACTAGGTTTTTGGCCACTGAAATATATCTTTAAGGAAAATATGTATTCAGGTTCTTTATTGTATATAATTTTATTGTTTCTTAACATTTGTAAGCTGTCTTGCTAGAGTGTATATTTTTTAAATAAAATCTGTTTCTTATCTTTCCCAAGAATCAAATCAAGATCACTACAGAATCCAAAAGGTAAAGCAATACCTAGCACATTCCTATTCAAAAATTTCTTAGAAAAATGCTTAGAATGGGCATCACCCTTAACATTATCTCATCAACAGCACTGCATATCTTCCTAATTTTCCTAGGGTTATTATACTTTACAATGGGTGTCAACTATTTTATAAAAGGTGACATTTTCAAATCAGTTTTCAAATACAAAATACAATGTTTATTCCTCCTCATTGAACTCCTAGATAATTATTTCAATTTTCCATATAACTTGCATAATTGCTGGCTGGCTAAATCCTTATCTGTTTCTCCTAGGTTATTTCTACCTGTAGATTCTTTTCATCTCTATAGAAGGGATGATGTAAACATTGCCTAAATAAAGGGTTTTTCTTTTTCTTTTGCAGTTAGAATTCTTCAGTAGTACTACAGGACTGAAATATTAAAACCTTAAAATAAGAAGATCAAACCACATTTGGCATGTCCTTCAAAAAACAACAACTATGTAAAATCTCAGGGCGATTGTGCGATATTCTTATATAAAAATGGAGGTGAAGCTGACACTTATTGAAAATAAATGACACTGCAAAATGCAGATATTTATTTTCTGGGTAGCATATATGTTCTAGTTATGACTATTTTATTAGGGTATACAAAATGATTGATGTGGCTGTAATCATTTTGTCTCATGGACACAGGCAATGCTGAGTGAAAGTTACTCAATAAAACACTAATGCACATTTTGACGGCTTGCAACGTGAAAGTATTCTGTTTTCTCCATGAACTTCTAGACTAGAAAAAAAATCCAAAAAGTATTGCAACAGGACATTGGATTCCTGATTAGAGGCTGATTAGGTAGCAATATCCTATTCCTGTTATTCTATATAGTGTTACAGATTAAGAGAATGTACCAGTGCAACTTCTCTTTGCTTTGGATGCTTCCATTCACAAGTCCAATCACTGTTGATCTTCTACCCATGGGCATACAATGGACTTTGATGCAGACAAGGAAAGGCCTTGTGGGAACTATAAAAACATACACTGAGTTGCTCCAGGTTTTCCTCGGTTTGCACACTGACATTACAACACAAAGATTCTATTGTGCCATTATACCGGATCTCTATTTTATGTTGTTTATGTTCAAGGAGCAGAGGTTGTTCAGCCTTCTTACTGCATTAACAATGTTTTGTTCATATAGTTAAGGCAGAAGAATCAGATGATGCTTTCCAAAGTGATGTTTAGCTAGACAGAATTAAATGTTGTTAAAAAAGTAAAATACCTAGGGGTAAATTTGTCTTCCAAAAATTTGAATCTGTTTAAAGATAATTATGAAAAATGTTGGTCAGAAATTAAGAAAGATTTAGAGATTTGGTCAAGATTGAAACTTTCCTTGATGGGCCGAATTGCAGCTATAAAGATGAATGTATTGCCAAAGATGTTATTTTTGTTCCAGACCCTACAGATCGTGGACAGAGTGGAGTGTTTTGGGAAGTGGCAGAAAGATATTTCTAGGTTTGTCTGGCAGGGAAAAAAGCCCCGAATAAAATTTAAAATACTAACTGATGCCAAAGAGAGAGGGGGATTTGCCCTGCCAGACTCAAGGTTATATTATGAAGCTGCGGCTTTCTGCTGGATGAAAGATTGGATACTTCTTGAGAACACTGATGTCCTAGATCTGGAAGGGCATGACAATGCTTTTGGATGGCATGCATATTTGTGGTATGACAAGGTAAAGGTTCATAAAATGTTCAAAAACCATATTGTCAGGAAAGCTATATTTATGGTCTGGACAAAATACAAAGACTTACTAGAAGGTAAGACCCCGAGGTGGTTATCACCAGCGGAGGCCAAGGCTAGAAAAAGACTCAATATGGAGGTCGGATGGCCAAAATATTGGGAAATGATAGAAAAAACTGGAGACAATTGGAGACTGCTGAGCTTTGAAAAATTAAAGAATAGGGTGCAAGATTGGTTTCACTATGCTCAAATTCAAGAAGTTTTTAAGTCGGACAAAAAAATAGGATTCCAGGTGGAAAAATCGAAACTAGAGACAGAACTGTTAGAACCTAAGACCAAGGTACTTTCGAGAATGTATAACTTGCTGCTTAAATGGAATACCCAGGATGAGATAGTTAAATCAGCCATGATAAAATGGGCTCAGGATATTGGGTACAACATTATGTTCGAAGACTGGGAAAGGTTATGGACCACCGGAATGAGATTTACGGCATGTAATGCCTTGAAAGAGAATATTATGAAAATGATATATAGGTGGTACATGACCCCAGTCAAACTTGCAAAAATTTACCATCGGTCTGATAATAAATGTTGGAAATGTAAGGAGGCTGAAGGGACATTTTTTCACCTTTGGTGGACTTGTCCAAAGGTGAAGGCCTTCTGGGAAATGATCTATAATGAATTAAAAAAGGTGTTCAGGTACACCTTTCCCAAGAAACCAGAGGCCTTCCTCCTGGGCATTGTGGACCAAAGGGTGATAAAGAAGGATAAAACATTTTTTATGTATGCATCTACAGCAGCAAGAATACTTATAGCAAAATATTGGAAGACACAAGATCTTCCCACGTTGGAAGAGTGGCAGACGCAGTTGATGGAATATATGGAACTGGCTGAAATGACTGGCAGAATCCGAGATTTGGGTGAAGAGACAACGGAAGAAGATTGGAAAAAAATTAAGGACTATTTGCAAAAACAATACAAGTTGTATGAATGTTAAGAATCTGCATGTTTTGGAATTTAGCTCCTGCAACTAGATTGGGAAAATTGGAAGATAATTTATAATTAAGAAAAAGTCGAAATTTAAGGTTATTATATTTTTTATTTCAAGGCATAAACACTGGATAAAAGGTACTTTAAATTCAGAAGTAAAATATTTTGAAAGATATAAATAAGATACGAAACAAGGTAATAATTTGCTGATATGTTTTATTGTAAAGAACGCAGGGGGAGGGAGGTGTGGGGAAGTCCAGATAATAACTTAAAAATGTATTTTAGAAGTTGGAGTATTATTCTTTTTTCTTCTTTTTCTTCTGTAAACTGAAAATGCAATAAAAATATTTTGGGGGAAAAAAACAAAGTGATGTTTAGCTGATGGTGTAAACTTCTAGTGAATTTTGTTCAGGAAGACTGTATACGTCATCTCTGCTGCCTAAAAAAATCAATTTCACACAGACATGAGGGAAAATCTGTTTCTGCCACTCTCCTCCACCATATTATCTAATCATCACCATTTCAAATTCTCTAAAAGCCACAGGAACATTTGTGATGCAACTCATAAAGTCCCAGAAATGAGAACAAAGGTCTTCTATAATATGCTGAAGGCAAAGTTCTGAAGAACAGGATCTTCATGCACCTATTAGCTATCAATAGCTCAGCCTGGACAGCTCAGTTGGTTAGAGTATGGTGCTGATAACACCAAGGTTGCAGGTTCAATCCCTGTATGGGACAGTTGCATATTCCTACATCATAGGGGGTTGAACAAGATGATCCTCAGAGTCCCTTCCAACTCTATGATTCTAGGAAATTGCCTAGAGATAGAGCAGAGCTCCACCCAAACCAGAATCCACATTGGAACTACAATTATTGGTTGGAATTGAATTCATTGAGTGGATCCAGGGCATGCTTCATGCACCAGGACCTAAACCAGTTTCAGAAACGTATGAGGCATAGCACAACCAAGTGAGTTGCTATGTCATGCTGTACCCATATCTCATGTTCAGTATTCACAAGGCAAGGCCTAATATGGTTGGAGGACATTATTGTGGCAGCTCAAGCTCTACCCTAGTCTGTGAAGAGCCTCTGGAGTACCAAAAAGACCACCCACTAGGCATGCCAAAGGCCTCAGAATAGATATGGAACAGTCCAAAGTGGTTCAAAGGATCACACTTGTTCACACCTTGTCTGCTGTGAAGGCTCCATCACGCTCAGAGAATGTCAGTATTGCTGCTCTGTTGTCTCCAAGCATGGGCAGAGACCTGTCTCTGCACACGCCAATAGTAGATATAGCAGAATTCATTACGGATATCACACTCTACTTGAGCTTCGGTGGAACAGAATGGATTCCTTGCCAAAACTGTACAAAGCAGGCCTTACTGGCTTGCTTATCCCTGTTAACAACCCTGGATGACCTTTAAAACTTCAACAGTTCCAGTCTAATCTCAACTGTGAGTAATTTAGGAGCACTCTAGGGAGTCTATCCTTTGATAAAAGAGTCTTCTTTTAATATGTAATGTGCAGGTCTTCTGCTTTTTGGAGTGCTGCAAGAAATACAGACTGTCCTAACTACTATGCCAGCCCCAAAATGTACTTTATGGCAGGAAGTCAAAACACCAAACAACTTTTATTTGCATCTGTGAACACTTTTATATTACGCACCTCAGGAAGCGAAACTCCTAAAGGAGGTAGAGTCTGTTGGAGAAAAACAGTTTCAGCTACAATATTAATATTAATTAAAGACAATTCCTGCAAATAAAATTTGAATGTGTGGCCATTTTGTTGAGCTAGTAAAGCAGTTTCCATTACAAGTCAAGTCATTACAGAAAAGTAATGTGGATGTATTTTGTTTATATAAAATTTTTCACAAATAAGATAAAGATAATTAACAAAAACAAAATCTTAAAAGCAATAAAAAAAAATCACCATACAGATCAGCATAAAGCAAAAACTCATCATAAAATGGCTTTCAGAACAAAAATATTTTCACTGCTCACTTGAAAATGGGAAGAGACAGTGGTTGGCAGATTTCCCCAGGTAGAAAGGTTGGTATCAGACAACTGAGGATGGTTTGGTCAGTCTATTTCCAGTCTGTTTTGGCTTTGCATAGGTTCATGTATAAGTCCTTCACATCCTCTTACTACGTTAATCTATTTTTATTAATCCTGAGACCTCCAGGCATATGGCGGTATATAAATTCAATAAAAAATAATAATCCATAAAAAAATGTATGTGTAAATCAAGTCAATCCATACTGAAACTCGCAAACAAATGAATTCCTCAAGCATCGCTACCAGTAACTGAATCCTTGCTAGTGACTAGCCAGAGGGGATCTTAAACTGATCATAGGGCTCAGTAAGGTTTACATGGACAGAATTGGTCCTGGTTTACACTATAGCTTCCCATTCTTCTTTCAACCTTGTGCAACACAGCCCACAACCCTTTGCTTCCCTTTTATTCTTTCCAAATAGTGTTCTGTCATCAGAGGTACATCTAGGAAATTTTAGACTCTAGGCCCCAGTAGAACCCAGTATGCCCACATGGCTTTAGCTGCTGACACTGAATCTGCTTGCCTCATCATATCTGGCTTCAGGGTAGTCATTGGGGGCCCTGGACTTCGGCCCCAAAGCATAGCCCTAGCTACATTACTGACTGCTGAACATAATTATTAGCAACTTTTCAATTCACTGCATTGTTGTGTAATGTGCAAGTTCTGGAGAACCTAAGAGTAAGAGTTAGCAAACATGATGATTCATGTACCTGCATATCCACTTCTATCAAACTGCATTTGTTAAGGTAAAGGCTCACCATCCTCAAACACAAATCATCATGGAAGTTATTTATGAGGTGCTATCATATCTGCTTAAGCTGGAAAGAGCTACTAGAAGACTCAGGACCAGCAAGGAGCCATGCCCTTTACTTCACCCATGGTACTCCCAGAAGTTTGTGTGACCAAACCACAGGGAATACAAGTTCCCACATCTCTTCGGTGACTTATGAATCAGCCCTCACCTCAGTGCCTCACAGCAGTTTATGCTTCTACCATCGAGTCAGTGCCCTGACAACATACCAGCTACATGTACAGCACAGATCATTGTATCACAATCTCTGTCAAAATGTTGGTTCCCTTTTGCCCAGGACACTTGATGCTTACAGCGTTGACAACCCTAGGTAAAATTCAGGATGAGTGAATAGTGCCAGCTACAATTTATCATCCTCTTCATTCCCAACACGGAGCTGAGAGGAGCTTGAACAATGGTAGTTAATTGAAAAATGCATCTTCCTCTGGGGGGCAGTTATTAATTTCAATCTGACATGAAGAAGAAACAAAAAATAGTTCTTGCTGTAGATAAGAACACTCTTATACTTCAGTTTTTGCAGTTTTTGCTTGGAAAGGAACTATGGACACGATGGGATGAAGGAGAAAGGGATTTTATGTCTGGTTTCAATCCTGCATTCATTGTGTGTTGTGCAACACTCCAACTGTATATTTAGTCTGCTTAGATAGAGGTTGAGTCCTCAAAGTGAACTCTTTTCAGCGCAGAGACAATGTTTCACAGCAAATGGTATGTGTTTTAAATGCTCTATCTATCCATCTATCTATCTAGTAAACTCACAACTTACATTTAACTTGTACATATTCAGCTTTATGTGCTTGGCAAATTTGAAAAGGAGGCAGGTCTCTGGGGAAAATGAGTTTTGCAATCCCACCTGCTATTGCACCCCATGTGTTCTGACTATATGAGATTTTGGCTTTAGGTGCAATCCTAAATTGTGGGCTTCCGAAACCAAAAAAACCAAAAAACCCTAACTTTTAAAATATTTAATTGATAGTGAATAAACAAAAAACCATGGATGGTGTACTGCTCAATTCTCCAGTAATCAGTAGTAACAGTTGTCCTATTATTACAGTATTATTTGCAGGTGGAGAGAGAGAGAGATTCACATCTTTGTTGTTTGTTAAATGGACATCTGCCATTTATAATTCAGAGCACGAAAGTATTAGTAATCTGTTACTGATTCTATTCACAAAATAGTACTGTTACAAACTGGTAAAATGTTGAGAAAGTATGTATCTAAATACTGCAACTGCATGCATTTATGTTGCATATGCAGAATTATATAAAATAAGCCATAGTAAGGGCAGAGGTATTTTTTCTCCTTGCATACAACCACCTCATGCCAATACTCTGCTTCTAATCTTGTTATAATCTAATTCTATTGTAATACAAAAGCTAGGATTAAATTGAGTTAAAGGTTTCCTTAAACTCACTGCCCGTCAACCTCATCATGAACTTTCATTATGTGCATGCAATTAATTGGATCCAATGAACAATTTCAGAACTGAGTTATAGTCTCCCCCATACCATATAATTAGAATATAATTACCCACAGGATATCAGAAGGATGCAAAACCTTTCTTCTAAATGCACCCTCATTAGGAAACAAATCTCAGTGTACATTTATTTGATCAGTGTGAATTAATTAACATGTTACAGAAATAAGAGGGCAGCTATAAACTGTTTCTGGCATCTATTAAGACTACCATGAGATCTACATGCACAGATTGTAACTGAAATCATTTAATTTCAGTCACAAAGATCACCATAAAATATATCAATGCACACAGGTACAGAGTTCCTCTTGAATAACGTCTGCAAAGGTAAAAAGTTTTCCTGTTTTAGTATTCCTTGAATAACTCTTCTGGGAGACTCAGAAGTATTACTTTGTTTTGGATGGTTGGAGTGAAAATGAGAGCAATGAACAAGGCTAAGATGTACTCCAGATTTATTAAACTTTATTTTATATGGAAGACCACAACATTCTGGATAAGACAGGAATGTCAAGAAAAGAGAAATATCAAAATTCCTGGACTATATCTTCACTCCATGCTCCAAAAAGCAATAGAAATTGGAGATCACGCAGACTAAAAGTTAAACACTGTTCATAAATATGACCAATGGACATAAAATAAAATGCAGCAATAACAAACCTAAAATGCTGTATGTAAAATGAAAATCCAAATACACAAAAATAAGATGCATTAGTAACTGGCCACACAATAACTGCCAGGAAGTATTAAAAAATTTCCATGGGCTCAGGAGCTTTAGAGAACAATGATTTCCAAGACTTCTTAGGCCTGGAATACCGCTGTTGCAGCATTTTCTTTAAGAAAGAGAGGACGGAGACAGGGAGAGAGGCAAACTTAGGCAGACAGATAGACAAACACCTTACTGATGCCATTCACCTCCCAACGAGAGTACATTTTGGAGAAGGAAGAGAGTGGCAGGAAAAAAGGAGGGCTGGCCAGTGTCAAGGACAGGCAGGGATCCGTAGAGTCTGTGGCAAAGGCAGGGGACCAGGGGAGTGACCCAGGAGAGGGGACCAGTGATTTATGGGGTGTCACACAACCTGCAAGGCAAGAGCTGGTGAAGGAGGAAGAGTCGGGACAGTCTGAGGCAAAGGAAGGTGCGCAGAATGTGGTGGAGGAAGAAGGGATGGGTCAGGTGAGGGATGGGTCAATAGATTCCCCACCTTCCCTTGCACCACTGCCTCCTCGAACCAGGAGAGACTTGAAAAGGAAGAGCAGCGAAGACTTCCATGCAGGAGTCGTCTCAGGTTGCAGTCATGCAACCTGTCAGAGGAGGGTATGTAAGCTAGAAGAGGGAAGGGTCCCCCACTGTTGTTGCAACTGCTCCATTGGGCCCAGACCTGTGGACAGGCATCTAGAGGTTAGAAGCATGTGTGTGTGCGTGGAGCACCATGGAAGCTGCTGTAGGTGTTTCTCTTGCCAATATAAAGTTAACTATTACACATATGCCTTCCTTATCTGGGATGGGTCATGACAGCCAGCAATCTAAGCCAATACTGGGGCACATCCAAATTTGGAAGGACCTGGGCCCATCATGTTTTGAGGTGAGGCTATTCATGATAATGTGGCGTCCTTAAAAAGCGGGTGGTGGTGAGGAAAACGACAAGAATGCAAAGTGCATCAGACAATCCAGCATGAAATCCTATTTTCTGTGAGTGATATTTATCATGGGATACAAGTTTACCTAGTACTGTTATTGCATTTTTTCTTGAAGAGTTGGTTCAATCACCAAGCATGTTGTACAATAAAAAGGAAATACAATGATGAGTATCTACACATGTCTACATACATGGGACAGACAATGTAGTAAGTTAAGATGCTATGGGATAAGCCACAATATTAAAGGTATATTGGAACTCTGTTGTTTAGCCTCTTCATTAGCATAATTTTATTCGCATAGAAAACTGACCAGTAAGATCATTACTTCAAGTTATCTTATCTGCAGACTCTCACAATGTTACTAGACTGTGAGTGAAAGATCCTAAGATCAAGAAAGAGTTCCACAGCAACAATGTAAAAGTATTATCTCCTACGTTATAGGAAAACAAAACAAAACCTTCATACTTGAACCAAACAAACACATACTGCTAAACCAAGATTAAAAGCTGAATTTCCTACTGTGAAAAAACATATTGTGCAGATTTGGCCATTTCTTAAAATTCATAGATCCAAGCTGGTGAATGGATCCTTTTCCAGAATGATGAACAGAATTATGATGTCACTGTAAAGGCATAGTAAATGCTGCCTCAAATACAGAAAAAACTTAACAGGCATTCAGAATTGCCTAGTGCCTCCAAAAAGTTTCATCCATTAAGTTCCAACCACAGGTGCCCAACTTAAAAACCTTGAGACCTAAAAGAGGCAGTATAGCTCTGGATGGATATCAGTTTGCTGGGACAAACAGGGAAACTGCATTCTATCATGTTCTGCTTGTAAGGTTCCCAGAGTAATTTTGTTGGTCTTTATTGGAAACAGAATGCTGAATGAGGCAGAAGCGAGTGACCTGCCCACATCCAAAAACCAGCCAGAGATGGAGTCAGAAGCCCAAATGCCAACTCTCTCAAATCCTTTCCTCCATGAATGTAGAGGTTCGTGGACTACAACTCCTATCATTCCTGACCACTGGCCAGGCTGGCTTGTGCTGATGGTAGTTGGAGTCCAGCAATAACTGGAGGAAACCACATTGACTATCCTGGTTAAGTATTATGAGAATGAGCTACAGCGAAACTTAGTCTTGCATGTCCCGCCACCCACCTTCCATTTTAGATTAACTGGAAATTTAGTGGCCATCTAAGCCCTAAACTTTAAGGTGAATTATAGCTGAAAGAATACAGCATCACGAGCCATGGTTTGAAGCTGGATTAACAAATCATAGTAAAGATTAACCACAGTTTGTCCAGATGTGGATGAAGTGGTAAATTGTGAATAATCTAAAGTGGAAGCTTCTAAACTCATCATGGATGTGCCAGAGAAGGATGGAGTGGGCAGGGGGGGGGGGGCACATGAGATTAAGGCTCTCTGTGGCTTTCCTCCATAATGCTACAGGTGTAACATTTAGTGTTACATCTAAACCAGCCCTACAGGAAGAAAAGCAATTGTATCATCAACAAAGCAATGGGAGGAACACATTATAGTACTTCTTTACCCAGTGCACAGTTAACTTATAGAAGTCACTGCTGCAGGTTATCAACAGAAGAAACAGCCCACGAATGCTACCCATTCTAATTTACCATCCAATTTTCATTTTTTTAAAAATCAGTAAAGGAAAAGCCATTGTTCAGAGAAAATAGTGGCGTTAAGTTTGAATTTTGCAAATTTTACATTTCTCATTACTGTAGCTTTGCAACATCACTTTTTAAAAACTCTGAAGCCTATTTAAAGAAAAACAATTGTATTCGGAAAGACCACTGTTAACATAATTTATGGTTAAAGAAATGCTGAGCTCAGCATATCAGCTTAAGATGTGTGCCACTGTAGTTCTTTAAATTCCGAAGAATGTACCCTATTTAGTAGAGTACACAATTTTTCTGTTTATTGTATTTTAAAAACATGATCACACCTAACATGGCTCTGGAGTGCAAAATGAAAGGCTGATGCCTGCACAAATTTCCGAAGTCAGAGTCAGGCTACGCATTGACAGATCCCCACTTATATGGAGTTATGAGCACCAGAGTCCTACAAGATTATTTTGCTTCCTCTGTTAGTACTACTCCCAAGGCCCCCTTATCCTACAAATACCTGTATAATCACACATACATTTTTTCAGGCGTGTTCAATAGACATCATCGCTCAAATCGAACAAGTGGTTTTTCCCCCCTGCAGTTGGAGGGGAGTGCAACAGGGGTACAGAGTTTGCACAACTCTATTGAAATATAAACTTTAAAGGTCCGTCTCAAAAGCTCTTTGTAGCGCTCTTCACAGAGCATCTGTATTGCCATTTTCATTGAGTAATTATATTTGTAGACAGGTAAATTTACTGCTCAGTCTAGCAGCATAAAACATATAATGTTGATGCATTGCTTGCTGCAAGGCCAAGGCCATCATTCTAGGTAACCTCCGGTGGAGATCAGAGCCCTTAGCATTGCAGATATGTAACATGCATCCCAAGCAAAATGTGTCCATAAGAATAACTTCATTATTCTGGGAAGCTAGATCTATAAAAGAAGTAGGATGTGCAAGTATTTGGCCTATACAATTTCTCGTAAATTCAGCATGACTAAATGATAAAACCAGAATCAGTTTCAATTACAGCATACGTTCTAGAAGACATTCAGTCGCATGAAGGAAGAGGGAAATACAACGTACTATCATTAGTGAGTTAGCATTTTGTTTAGATTGTGCTGTCAGCACAAGGCTGTAGTAACAGCAGCCTTGAAGCTCTCCTGTAGCCTTAAGATGCCTTTAATGCAGAAGAGCTCTTTTGAAATGGATGAACAAGAACTTACCAATACTACAGGGCAGATAGATGTGGGTGGTAGAATATGATCCTTCAAAACACCACAATCACATTCAGGTTTTAGGTGTGATGCACATTTGTTATGCAGCTATAATGTGAGTGAGGGAGAGAGAAAATATATTATTAAGAATATAAATGTCATAGGAGTCGGTCGATGTGAGTGTGCTGAAATACACTGAGCTGTTACGATGTATAAAACAATAATTAAACACAATAGACTTTTGAAGGTGACCAATTTTAGATAAAAGTACAAATTCAAATAGAACATGAATAAGTAGCACTGAAATTGATTTCACAGAGAAAGCATGACTTAGTAAATATGTATGTAAAAGTCACGTTACTAACTTTGAAAAAGTTGACCAGCTGAAAAACATGATACTTACAAAGTAACAGCAAAACAACAATAATCTGTTAAAATCAAATAACCTTTGAAACTTGGTAACAGAGAATCTTATGACACTTGAAAATCTAACAAGATTTTTTAAGGCATAAACTTTCATGGACTAAAGTCCTCCTTCATCAGATACATGAAGTGTTATCCGAAGTTACAGGTATGACGTATTTTTGCTGCAACGAACTAACACAGCTGGGTCTCTGGAAATTAGACTTTTACTGAACAATCCTAACCATGTCTACTCAGAAATAAATCCTATTGAATTCAACAGCGCTTACTCCCAGAGATTAGGATTGCAGCCTAAGCAAACAAGTACTACCATTGCAATCCTTAAAAAAATTGGTCAAAATAAAATTCCACTGGGTTCAATGGGACTGACTCCCTGGTTAAGTGTGGTAGAATTACAGGTTACATATTTCCTCCAAGTACTGAAGCTTTATTGTGGGTGTCTTTTGCTCACCCCATAATCTAAAACTTGTCACACTAATTCCCTGCCTTAGTGGCGAAGCCATTTTTACCATAATAACGCACACTTAAGCCATTCTACAACCAATGATGTTGATTTGGATTCTCAACCAATCTACTTAAATTGGCTCTCCCCCAACCTCTTCTGAGGCACAATTCAGCATCCAGACTCTATTGCCTTGCATGCAGACCAGTTGTGCATTTTAAGTGTTCTAAATTCTCAAATGCACACAAAGGCAGACCCAGGTTAGAGTAAGGACCCCACGCTTTGGTGCTACCTTTTTTTGCAGTCCCTTCAGCCACAGCCTCAGGGAGCACATGTGCCCCAGTAGAAAATGCTGTGGTACCTCAGCCTGCAAAATCACAACCACTATTATCACTCAAAGGCACTCACTGTGACTTGGCACCAGACGCAATGCAGCCCAGTCAATCCTTGGTAACATTTTACAGTTTTGTGGCACTTATCACATTTGGTTGGACAATTCCCTTCTACCCAGAAGTGATGCATGACCTAGGAAAGAAAAGTGCAGCCGTAAGTAAAATATTTCATTTCTTTACTTTTTAAAAAGACACTTTCAAAAGAGTCACTTCTCTACCAAAGCATGCAAAGCAACATTGAACAATTAAGAGGAACTACATACTGATAAAACTGAACAGTTAATACCCTTAAGTCAACAAATATTGAAGAATAAGCAAGCAGGCCACAAAAACAATCAAAAACAACAAAACTATCAATCAAAATTGTAAGGTTTTGACCTGATACCTAAATAACTTTGATGAAATCACCTTCAAAAAACTGCTTGGGGAGGGTATTCCACATAGGAGATGCTATCACTGACTACCTCACTACTGTCCTCAAAGGGTGAGGGAATACCCAAAAAACAGGCTTAGAAAATTACCGCATTTTTTGCTCTATAAGACTCACTTTTTTCCTCCTAAAAAGTAAGGGAAAATGTGTCTGCATCTTATGGAGCGTATGCAGGCTGCGCAGCTATCCCAGAAGCCAGAACAGCAAGAGGGATTGCTGCTTTCACACGCAGTGATCCCACTTGCTGTTCTGGCTTCTGAGATTCAGAATATTTTTTTCTTGTTTTCCTCCTCCAAAAACTAGTTGCGTCTTGTGGTCTGGTGCGTCTTAGAGCGCGAAAAATACGATACCTTATAAGATCAGGCAGGTTTGAATGAAAGGAGCCTGTCCTCTAAGTACCTTGGTTCCCATGCTGTTTAGGGTGTTAACATGTAAACCAGCACTTTGAATTGATGCTAGAAACCCACCAAAACACAGTGAAGACAATAATGGTGGCTCACCTCAGTATTCTTTTTGGATTTCACATATGTTTTGATGCAAGAAGCTGGTGCTCTCGAAACACAACGTTCATGGACTGTGTACTTACAAACTGAAAATGCAACAATGTTGTTATTGACACAATTTTGTAGAAACCTATTTTGAATAACTAAGGTTATCAAAAGACAGTTCATTATTTGTATCAGGAGCATGGAAATCCAAATCTAGCAATTTGCATTGAATCAAAAAGCCCATATAATAAATGAAATACAGCTTAATATCAGTAACATCATGGGAGGAGTGTTTCTAGGACTAAGGTGAAATGGTCATTTTTTGCTGTTGGATGCTGCATGTTGTTTATGTAATCTCGTAATTCAATATTTATAATATTGAAATGTGGTATTTTGTGTGTTTCTATGTTTTAAGTTTGCTATGTTATTACAAAATTGTTTTTGTATCGTTTGTAAGAAATTTTTTCCTGCTTGTTGTAAGCAGCAATGAACATTTTTGTGGGTGTTTTTTGTGTGTGTAAAAGCAGCTTTTGAATGATGCTTTTGAATTATGGAGCTGGAGGAGACTCTTGAGAGTCCCATGGACTGCAAGAAGATCAAACCTCTCCATACTGAAGGAAATCAACCCTGAGTGCTCACTGGAAGGACAGATTGTGAAGCTCAGGCTCCAATACTTTGGCCACCTCATCAGAAGAGAAGACTCCCTGGAAAAGACCCTGATGTTGGGAAAGATGGAGGGCACAAGGAGAAGGGGATGACAGAGAATGAGATGGTTGGACAGTGTTCTCGAAGCTACCAGCATGAGTTTGACCAAACTGCGGGAGGGAGTAGAAGACAGTAGTGCCTGACGTGCTCTGGTCCATGGGGTCAGGAAGAGTCGGACACGACTAAACGACTAAACGACTAAACAACAACAACAAAAGCAGCATACAAATAAAACGAACGAATGAAAAACAAGTATGGTCAATGTAATAATCTAAGACTACTCAATGGTGGAGCAAGAAATGCTTAACTGAATCAGCCCTTGCTAAAATGTCAACAATCGTTCCTAAATTGAAGGAGGGGCAAATACTGAAGACAAACTGATGCCTGCCAAATGTATTTGTGTCATTGCCAAGAAGGAACTATCTATATTTTACCAACTATAGGCATGAGAGCAGCTGGCAAACCCAAATGCAAAAAGCAGCAAGTTTATATTATTCCCTATATTGATTTATCAACCTTGGGTAGTCTTCTTTCCGGATAGAAATCGTTATAAATCTGTTCATTTTATCATGCACAACGTTCAATTATCATTCACCTTGCCAATTTCCATTCCCCAGAAAAGCTTCTGTTGCAAGATCTCCCCTCTTGCCCTTCATCGCTTTTCTGCACTTTGTAGCCTTTATTGGTACAATAAAGCTTAAATGGTTTCATGGAATACTGACTCAAGAGTGGAATCCAATTGATGCTCTTGTGCTCATGGAAGCATTTTGATCCATTGGATGTCTCTGCTAAAACAGGAGAGGGATGAACTTTCTGCCTATTCCCTGCTACCCACTGGAGCTCCCATTCCACGCAACACTTAGTTCTGGAAGGCCTTCCAACCCTCTGGAGCCAATCTCGGGGCTCTGGGGGCTGCAGGGGGAGAGAGAACTTTCCTTCTCCTTTTGTTAGCAGTGGCCAACACAAGGGCATCAAATGGACTCCACACTTGATATTTTTGTGGTGACTGAGCAGTTAAAATTACCGCTATGAGGTGGACTAATGCTAACTTCAGTACAGTGTTACCTCTGGTTACGTACTTAATTCGTTCCGGAGGTCCGTTCTTAACCTGAAACCTGAAGCACCACTTTAGCTAATGGGGCCTCCTGCTGTTGCTGCGCCGCCGGATTCCTATTTCTGTTCTCATCCTGAAGCAAAGTTCTTAACCCGAGGTACTATTTCTGGGTTAGTGGAGTCTGTAACCTGAAGCGTATGTAAGCTGAAGTGTATGTAACCTGAAGTACCACTGTAGTCAAAAGCTCACCCACATTCAAAACAAAAGCACCATTTATCCCAGGTTTTATTTTCAAGGGTAGCCGTGTACAAGGCTTTCTGACCACTTCTTTTGCACTTATTATGGATGATCCAGCTATAAATCAAATATACTGCAACTTGATTGGCCACAGAGGGTTGTGCGGCCCCAAATGTATCCTCCAGAACCCTGCCCCCCTTCTGCAAACCACACTTTAATGAAAAGCAGCAACAATGCTTTTAAAATAGCAAGAGATGCTAATGCCAATTTTTTAAGAAGAAGGGCAAGCTGTGTATCCCTAACCAGTGATGGGTGCAGAAGCATATGAGCAGGTTTATTAATATGTGCTTAACAAGATAATCATTTTAAAAAAGAAAACTGAAGCTCAACATGGATAGCATACCCAATCATGTAGTGCCGTCATTTTATTGGACACCAGAAAAGACTGGTGGGAAACAGTCAGAAATGTAGTTAGAAAGCGTGAGTGCCTCTTTTGACAGATACCGTTATACACAGAGGATGACTAAAGAAGAATGTGAATAACTATTTACAAACATATTAGGAGATGAGTGACAAGAACAGAAAAGGGGAGGACAAAAAACCTTATAGCTAGGCACTTTGTAGCCAGAATAAATGAGGCATAATCAAGGTAAAACAAGGCAAACAGTATGGATTGTAGACAAGGGTGTGCATCTACAAAATACTATCAAGTTGAGGGACTCAAAATCCAGGCTGAATGATTTTAAATATACTGACATTATTTTTTAAGTTGGACTTGAGTCTCCCAAAGAAAGGCATGGGCCATTGCTATCAGAGGCACATACTCTTCTTTGACTTGCCCTGGACTAGAACAATCCTCTCTTAGCAGAAGCACTGGTATAAACTGTACAATAAAGCAGGAAGTGACTGCAAATCATCTTCTCCAGATGCAAAATTATCTTGTCCTTGGAGCAGAGAAGCCATTTTCTAACATAATACTACACCACGGTTTAAGATTACAAGAACTAGCCACTGCAAGTAGAGAGAATGCATCCTTCTCTATATTCGACGTAAAATAAGTTTCTGCTTCTATTTTTTGTTAACTGTTGTTTAGTAAGTCATCCAAACATGGAAAAAAATCATAGGTTATCTTAACTAGGGGTAGTTTAATCAAGCCAACTTCATACACGATGATTTGAAGATGCCTTTTCTTTCAACAAACCATAGATAATATAAACTAGTTTGTCCAGGTTCAGACGTGACAGTATTTTATATTATATGCATATTATTTTTATTATTATTTGAATTTATATACCACCCTATACCTGGAGTTCTCAGGGCAGTTTTTATATTATAATTTTATATTATAAACTCCATATAAAGTAGAAGCAAATTTCCAAACTTCTCCTGGCGGCTGCGACAAAGGAGGTGCCCAAGGACTGCAGTCACTCATTCTCAAGGATCCTAGGACACCCACACCATGATTTAGTATTAGTTTTATTCGGTTTTTTGTCTCAAAAGTTACCTTGAATTTTTGGAAAGTATCAATAGATTCCACCGTATAAGGAGAGCCTCATATGTTTGTCTCTTTTTCTACACTTTGGCATTCTACACCTGAAAATTCTTGATCTAATGAAAATCTGTGTCCTGATTAGGATGGTGAACAGGGCTGGATCTCGTTCAGAGCACAATCAGAGCTAAACGGGATGTATACTCACATGAGCAGGAGAGGCCCTGTTTGCCTACTCCTATAAGCATGTTCAAGCAAAGATTGCAATAGGCAGGTTTGTTGAAGTGTTTCAGCCTCCATACATGCTGCCCATCATCCTTCACATTCTGCAGAAGACATAAAAAGAAATGGATTTCATTTAATGGCATAAACAGTGAAACCCATAAGTGCCAATAAAAAATTGAAATTGACTCAAGAACATAAAAGACAATCTGCTTCTTCATTTATTAATTTGCAAGAGATCAAAACACAATTCTTTCAAACAGACATGTGCTGATATGGTAACAAGAGGTTGGGGGGTTGGGTTTTTAAGCTCAGAGTTGTATTTCCAGAACCTTTTTACCTATGGCTAAGACTGTAATACAATCCTTTCAAGTTCATAAAATGAATATCTGCCCAAGCAACATGTATGCAACCTTTCCTGCATTGTTATTGTGTCTGGAATGATATACATTTATTTAATTATTTTGCATGCATAGATTTCTTCTCCAGCTAGGGCTGTGAACACATATAGCCCTTGCTATGCCAAGGCATTTTCCTTTAATAATCTTTTCCTGTGCTTGGCTTTCAGTTCATGAAAGATTATCACTAGATGAAAGCATCTGAATTCAGATTAAACCGAAAGTTTCACACAGAGACACTGAACTGGTCACCAGCAAGAAGCCCCCCCCCCCCCCAGGAAAGGGGAACAGATATCTCAAATATATTTATTTTAAAAAATAACATAAAATGCATAATTAAGAGATATTTATAGTTGCACAGCAGTTTTAATTTTTGCCATTTATTCAAAAGAATGGTCATTACATGTGATTTCGCCTCCATTGGAACAGAACATATGGAGCGACTTAGCTGGCATTTTCCTTATCAGAGAAACAAACAAGTCTTGAATGTGGGTGTTCTGCCAATTAAAATACTTGAGTTACAGGCTGCAACTGATCCACAGATCCCATTACATAAATACAGTGCACTTTGGGAAAATAACATATTAGATTTTTGCTCTGGTTTTCTGCCAAATATCAGCCACCTTAGCTGTTACATATAATTATGTGTAATTGTAACTTAAATAATTTCTAGAATGGAAAAGTCATGTTGTTATATCACCACCATAAATGAGATTTAAAATAAAATACGTAGGACTACGTTGAGCAATTCTCACAAGTCACCCACCAACTTCCTTTTATCTATACCAAATTCTTAGGACCCACCCTAGCCTCTTGACTGTCATTTGTTTTAACTTATTTTTAATATTGTGCTTTCAATTGTTGTAGTCCACCCTTGAACCTCATGGTTACAGGCAAAAAAAAGGGAGAAAGAAGACTTAGCAACAGTTAAGATTTCACTCAGAAGGAGAGGTTCCAATAAAAGTAGACTGGCTTTTGAAAATGATGGAGTATGTGGAACTGGCAAGATTAACAGCAAAGATTAGAAACCAAAATGACAAAAAAAAATAATCCTTGAGGACTGGAAACCTTTTATTGAGTATTTAAAGAACTACTATAGCAAGAAGAAAATGTGAGCAGGATTTGAAATATGAGCAACAGAGTGAATTATTAAGATTAAATTGAATGTGGTGAATAGTATAGGCAAAATATGCAGCATTTAAGGGTCAATATGGAAACCATGGAAGGGGAGGATGGGAAGCCAATTGATAAAGTAACTTATGATTTATATTAAAATTTGAAAAGTTTTTTTTCTTTGTAAAAAAATAATATATATATTTTTAAAAAAGATTTCACCCATTTTTCTGTTCCGTATTTGTAGTTGTTAGCTCTCTCCCCCTCTTTCCAATTTCCCACATGTAGTAATGCTGATTTGTCTATCTTTACTTAATCACGTTCTTAACTATGGTTTCCATGTCATGCACTAGCTTGGTATCTGTGCATGGACTGCAGGTGGCGAACAAGAAAGAGGCCAAGGGAAAAACTCACTTGCCATGGACTTCAGTACTATCAGTACTAACAGTAAAAATGGGTACAAATGGGAAAAAAGGGGTTACACTATTTCACTAGTTGTGTGCCTCACTGTCTGTAAAGCTGATTGAATTCTGCAAAGAGGTTGGACAGCTAAAGCAATTTTCACTGGGTTCTGGTTGCTTCAGAATATTTAGCCTTCTTGCAGCGCTGTTTTTAGTTGCTTCTTTTGGCTGTTGTTTTTGAGAACTGGTTTTTGTTTTACTGATGTTTATTTTATGTTGTACCCTACCCTGGCATAAGTACCAATGAAAGGCGGCAATGAAAGGCAGCATATAAAAAAATAAAGAAAAATAAACTTGGCATATGTGCTGTGGAATTGGTAAGGCAGTTGCCTCTCTCTCCACCCTTATTTTATTCTTATTTAGTGTGTATGTATCAGAGAAAAGGGAATGAGAAAATCCTTTTAGCAATGTCCCATATTAAAATTCAAAATCCAACAGGGTGGGAAAAACCATTCTAGGTTATAACAGAAACTCTTAGCACTCGCAAAGTTTCGTCTTTGCTCAAGAATATGAACTTTGCAACAGCTCCCCAAAGCGGTTTCTGAGATAGTTTGCAAAAAGAATTAAAGCTACTCCCTCCTGTGGAAATCCAAAGAACAGCAATAAAACTTCCTTCAAGAAATATTTCTCCAGAAAACAGGATTTCATACTTAAACCTCACTAAATCTCACAGTGTCAGAGTATGTGTAGAAATATCCTACAATTTGTTGAAGTACTCTCCAGACTTTTAAGATCGTCATAGATAGTCTTCCATTTTACACTCATTTTAAAACTGGAATAAAAGAACACATTCTGCTTAAGCTGAATGAGGGATTCTAAAATTTTCAATAGTGTTTATATGTATCAGATATATTGTGCATTCTTGTATAAATTTGTATATATACCCTGCAAAACAAGTCCCAACTATGCATCCTTCTTGCAAAGTGTAGCAGTGGAGGTACAATGAAGGTTTGCATTGAGATAATCACTCTGGCATCAATCATACTTATCTGCTTGTGGACCAATTCAGCAACAACTCTCTATACTTTGAATGTAAATTTTCATCAGCCACATATTTACTTATTCATTCATATATTTATTTTTTAAAAGGTTAATTTTAAAACTCAGTAGGCTCATAGGACTTATAGTATTGCATGTTACAAGGACACCTGTTACGAAGCTTTTAAAAATCACATTTTGGATGACACAGGAAAAGAAATTGCAGTGCAACTCTGACATCTAGTGCCAGGGAAAGAGAACACAAATTACAAAGGCTGAGCACACTCCAAAAAGTACCGTAGTTCTTTTATAGTTAGGGGGAAAGGCATGGTGTCGGGTATTTTACCAAACCAATTCATTTTGGCTGTGAGCCCTGGAAGACATGCTCCCTGCCTTGCAGACATTTCTCCACCTGTTCTGGGAGGGTAGGGCCCTGACTGTCTCCAGCTACAAAAGCTGAACAGATTTTTGGGCTCGAGTATTTGTTTAGAGAGTTTTGTTGGGCAGAGGATTGTTGCTGTTATTGATATTATTTTTGCACATTTATTTTAGCTCTTATGATTAATGTGAATATTGTTCAGTTTGGTTGTGGATTTTTTTGATATTTTATTTATTGTTTATGACTACTTTTGTTATGGTGGAATAAAGTATTTTTTCATGTTGTAAGCCACCTTAAGCATGGCTTGAACCAGTGTTGTTTTTTTTCAGGGGGTACTCAACAGTATGCAATACTGCCATCTCTTTTTGTTGTTGTTAAAGTGTGGCACTTATTGTAACAACTTCATGATGGCAGCAGTGATGGGTTGCCAAAAGTGAGAGCTTGTCCCCTTTCTCACCACTGCTGCTCCTGTGTCAGTTTACCAACGCAGAGAAAGCAACAGTGATGCGAGGGTTGGCTGAATGGCTGTTTGAGGAGGAAGAGGACCAGCAGAGATGCAGGGAGGATAATTTTTCACTCAAGGCTCAGGCGACTTCAGTGGCAAAGGAGTGCCTTTAACCAACCATGGCTGCCAACGTAGCCATTCAAAAGCTTGCCAGTGCAAGTAAATAAATAGGTACCACTGTGGCAGGAAGGTAAAGGGTGTTTCTGTGTGCTCTGGTTTCTGTCATGGTGTCCCGTTGCACCAAAAGTGGTTTAGTCATGCTGGCCACATGACCTGGAAAGCTGTCTGTGACAAACGCCAGCTCCGTCGGACTGAAAGCAAGATGAGCGCCGCAACCCCATAGTCGCCCTTGACTGGTCTTAACTGTCCAGGGGTCCTTTACCTTTTTTTACCTCACAGATATGCTATTGTAATCAGTTCTGTGGAATTGCCTTTCAAGACTGGTTTGGAAGGTGAACGTGGTGCAGAATTCAGGGTCTTACTATTAAGCACATAAGGTCCTAAAGAACCTGGGGACAGAGTATTTTAAAATCAGCCTTATTTCTCACACCCCTGCCCTCATTGCAATCTGCTGCTGAAGCAAGTGTGACTAGGCCTGGCGTCTTCAACAAGAAATTAGGCATTTAGTGCAGTTGGACCAGGCATAAGGGAACACTTTCCCTAATGAAATGAAGCTGGCACCATCTGTAATGTGTTTTGTACACCAACTTGGATATTTCAACAAGCGTTATTAAACTGATTTAGTTTTTTCATAACCTTCTTGTCACATGACCCATTCTGCACTTGTTTGTTTCATGTCTCTTGTGCTGTTTTATTCATTACATTGCTTTGGTTTTAACTGAGATTTTGTATCTCATGTTGATATATTTTTATATGTGTTTTCAAGCGAGAAGGAGGAGGATTCAGAGCTCTGAAAAATGGCATGAGTAAGGTGAAGCGGGTAGAAATCATCCAGCTATATATAGTATATACCTTTCTTTTTAAAAGTATGCATAGTTCAAAAATTGTGAACAGGGACAAATTTTGGATGTGGAGAAGGGCAGATAATAAATTAACAATAGTAATAACAAGGAGAAGGAGGAGGCACACTAATAAAATGATTGACGTACATCTGAGGTCTCCAGCCTTTTTGCTCCAGGGGCACTTGGGAAATCTAAGAAGCTGTCATGGGCACCACAAAATACCCATTTCACAGAAGAAAGATTGGGAGAGGTTCTGAGTGGCACTAAAGAAATAACCTCCGAAAGAAGCAAGTAAAACAGGGGTCAGCAAACTTTTTCAGCAGGGGGCCAGTCCACTGTCCATCAGACCTTGTGAGGGGCCGGAGTATATCTTTTTTTTGGGGGGGGTGAACAAATTCCTGTGCCCCAGAAATAACCCGGAGATGCATTTTAAATAAACCTAGAAATGCATTTTACATTCTACTCATGTAAAAACACGCTGATTCCCGGACCATCCAGGGGCCAGATTTAGAAGGCGATTGGGCCGGATCCAGCCCCCAGGCCTTAGTTTGCCCACCCATGAAGTAAAACATGACCAGAAAGTAGGCAATGTCCCCCTGCCAAACACAAACACAAAGTTAAAAAATAAAAAAATCAGGAGGGGGAGCTTTAGGCAGATGCCACAGGGTTGTTTTGAAGACAGAGTGGTGCCCATCAGCAAAACATTAGGGGTCCATACCCTCCAGCTGTACTTCAGGTAGAGAACTGAGAATCATATTGTTATAACAATAACAATAAAAAAGAAAAATATGGAGGTAAATTGGGCCACATATAAGGATTTAGTAAAGGAGAAAGAGGACAAATTGGTATTAAAAAACTACGAGGAAATAAAACAACATCTAACAGCTTGGATCCAATACCATCAATTACATGAAGTGTTTAGGGCAGACAAGAAGAAAGACTTCTCTAAAGAACTCTCATGATTAGATAAAGTGTTGTTACAAAATAAGGTTAAAATAATCTATAAAACCTATGATACATTATTGGAGTGGGAAGTCAAAGAAGAACAGGTCAAAGATGTAATGATCGGGTGGGCTATAGATATAGGAAAATCTATTAATTTAACATCATGGGAGGAATAATGGAAAAAGAATTGGAAATTCACGGCTTGTGAGGCATTAAAGGAAAACCTAATCAAGATGTTTTATAGATGGTATTTAACACCAGGCAAAATAGCAAAAATGTATAAAATAAAAACAGCCCTGTGCTGGAGATGCAATAAAATGGAAAGGACACTCATACATATTTGGTAGACCTGTAACAAAATCAAATGCTTCTGGGATTTAGTTTATGAAGAATTAAAGAAAATGTTTAAACAGAGGTTTGTAAAGAGAACAGAAGCTTTCCTGTTAGCGATAACAGACACAGATATCACAAAAGAAAATAAAAAAATATTTCTCTATGCTACAGGGGCTGCTAGAATACCTATTGCCAGAAATTGGAAAAAGGAAATTACGCCCACAAAAAAGGAATGGCAGATAAATTGTTAGATTATATTGAACTGGCCAGATTGACGGAAGCAATTAGGGAACGGCCCAAACAAAAGTTCCAGAAAGAATGGGGAAATGTAGAGAATATTTTAAAAGGAGTGCCCCCAAATAAATACCTGGTTTTGTTTCAATTAACTTCTGCAGGAAGATTGATGGTTCTTAGGTTACAATTTTGAAAAATAACTCAAAAAAGAGACAGTTTAGAAGGAGAAACTAGAAAACCGTGTACAGGATGAAGGAAGTCGAAAAAGAAGAATTTGGAATAAAAATATCGTATAAGACAAATTTTTCATTTCTTTCTTGTTTTACTGTTTGGTTCTGGTTCTGAGGAAGAGGAAGATTTTCAATCCTCAGAAGAGAATGAGAGTGATGCAGATGGGGGGGGTCTTAGAAAGGGGGGGGTGATGTCATGGTATTGCCAGAGAATGCGGGGGGGGGGGGGAGCAGAGAAAGGCAAAGGAAGGGGGGCAGGAAGTGGCAATTGAGGAAAGAGGGGAAAGCCAGGAGGCGGGACGGCTCACATATGTTGAACCAGAGCCTCAACACCACACAGGAAGTTCTGGCACAGACAGTGAAACAATGCCTATTCCGTCTGCCAGGGAAAGGAGAGTGTTAAAGAGGAGGGGGGAGAGGCATCACGTGAAACTTCCCCGCCTTTTCTGTTGGAGAAGGAGCCGGCATAAGCCACTCCCAGAATCTGAGCCGGAGGATTCGGATGCATGGTTGTAATGCACTGCCTGTACATATGTAAAATAAAGACATATATATGTGTGTGTGTGTGTGTGTGTGTGTATGTATGTATATGTGTGTATGTATGTGTGTGTGTGTGTGTGTGTGTGTGTATATATATGAGTGAGCAGAGGTATTTCTTGTAAAGAGCATTCACAAACCATCACAGGGGGGAAGAACTGAGAATCATAGCACTACACAAATGAGAGGAGACCCATGTGGCCCTTCAGATCAACTCTGACCATGCTGGTTGGGGCAAGTTGGAGTTGAAGAACATCTGCAGGGCTGCAAGTTCCCACCACTGGAATTCATGAAAATTATAGCCCAAAATTAATTGAGGGCAACAGGTTCCCCATCCCTGATCTACACAGACTTCTCAACAGAAGTCTTACCATTCCTAACTGTAGGGCTGCATTACGTCCAGATTTTCCTGGACATTAGAGGGATTTCAAAGGCGGAATTGATGTCCGGGGGAATTTCTGAAAGGCAGCGCTTTGTCTTGGGTCTTAGGCAAGTCAACAACAAAAAAAAACAAAAACGTGTTTCTGTAAAAAGAAAAGCTTACCAACCTTTGGGTTTTCCTTTAAAAAGTGCCAAAAAACTGGGCTCTTCCTTTAAAAAAACACTCAACAACTTTCAGGGTGTCCTGGTTTTTACTTTTTGAAATATGGCAACTCTACCTAACTGGGTATGCTAGGAACTGAATCTGACACCTTTCCCATGCAAAACATATGCTCCACCTCTGGGCTGTAGCTCTTGGTATAAGCCAATCTAACTAAAGAATAAGTATATTTCATAATGCTGAAGATGTCAAAAGGGAACTGCACACTTTGTTCATTGAAACTGGAAGGCATTAAAGGCTTCTTGGGTTAGTATAAAAGAAATTAATTATTACGTTTTTGTGAATTTTGTTTCTAATGACTTTTACAAATAACACATTAAAGAAAACAACTTTTGATAGTTGCATTATGTAAATATGATCTAGTTAATTAATCCATATAATTGCATTGTATCTTAATTGTTTTGTTCAGCAACCTAATTGTAGTACTAAGGGTGGCATAGAAATGCAATTATAATAATTATTATTACTATTATTAGTCAATTTTGCAGCTGCTCTGCAGACAAATCTCCCATTTATCCCAATAAGAGCTATGCCTGCAGAGAAGCTGCAAGAGCATGAAATAAATAAGGGAAATAATAAGAAAGTGAATGAAAAATAAGATAGGGATAATTATTTCACAATAGCATCATTTTTCTACAAGACACTTAAAAATATTTCCTTCCATGTACTTATATGGTTTTTCCAGACTAAAAAAGCTGTTAATTCAGTAAGAGAGCTGCACTTCTTAATGGATTATATAGAAATTATAGAATCCCAACTTTTTAAATTTATACATCCAGTGGTTCCAAAGTTAAGCATCGCCATCACTTTAAGGTAGTATTTTTAAAAGAAAAATTGAGAGGGGCTAAAAGAAGCTTCAGGGGCCAAGGAAAGAGACCCAGTAAGCAATCCAGAAAGACATTAGTCACATGACTGGCTTTTGCATTCTTCCTTTTTTCTATTAAAGAGAACCCCCACGGGGAATGATTGACACCAGAACCATGGCATGGGGGAGGCAGGTTTTAACCCTTTGCTACAGTCCTAATCCCTATCCAGATTGGGCAATTCTTCATGAGTGTTTGCATCTAGAAGAAAACTCCCAAATCCAGACACAATTTCAGCTTCCAAAGCAGTTCACAACAATAAAATTCTGTTTCAGAAAGAGTGATGAAACCCAACCCACAACAACACTTGTCAGTTAGGCATGGACTGCTGCTATACAAAGCATCCTATTATTTGTTTTAATGCTCTACAGAAGAGGGAGGGAGTAGAACTCTCATTTTTATAGCCACCCTATCATGTGTTATTTCCAGATTTCCAGGATAAAAGGAATACCAGGACCCTTAAAAAGTTCTCAGAGGTGCCACTAAGGGTTTCGCCCTAAACAACCAAACAAAAAAAGCAATCATATGCTGGGTTTACACCAACTGACACAAGAGAAATGATATGATGGGTTGTGGTTCATTCATCCTTTGATTTATCTTTTTGGTGGCTCTTACACTCTCCAGTCCAAGCAACACTAAGAGTGGGATTGTAGTCATCCCTCCCTGGATCCATTCTTCCAAGGAAACGGTGCCATCATGGTCATAGTCAATTTCTTCCATCATCTCATGAAGAATCTGTTAGAATAAAGGAAGGAAACCGAATATTAAAGTAAATGACATCAAGGAAGAACGCATGAAAGCTGAGAACCACTTACTACACATGAAAATAGAAAGTGACATAGCTCATAAAGCTAAAACATTTTTTCTCACTTGAGACAATTTTACATTGAAATATGGAATAGTATGGGATGCAGGTGGCGCTGTGGGTTAAACCACAGAGCCTAGGTCAGTGGTTCGAATCCCCCAACAGTGTGAGCTCCCATTGCTCAGTCCCTGCTCCTGCCCACCTAGCAGTTCAAAAGCATGTCAAAGTGCAAGTAGATAAATAGGTACCGGCGGGAAGGTAAACGGCATTTCCATTCACTGCTCTGGTTCACCAGAAGCGGCTTAGTCATGCTGGCCACATGACCCAGAAGCTGTACGCCAGCTCCCTCAGCCAATAAAGCGAGATGAGCGCCGCAACCCCAGAGTCGGTCATGACTGGACCTAATGGTCAGGGGTCCCTTTACCTTACCTATGGAACAGTATAGCTTCTTAAGCTATATTTGCTTTGTTTTGTTTCTCCATTTTCATCTCCCAGCAGTGCTTGCTTCAATTCTATCGCTGAAATTCTGACTAGCAAAGAGGGAAGTTTCAAAAAAGCACTTAAAAAACCAGACTGCAGTCTTATTTGTTTATATTAGTAAATTTACTTATAATAGTAAAAGAAAGGAAAAGGTGAGATAAAACATCAATACATTTAAGGTGTGCTTTTGTGAAAATTCTTGCCTACTGTCATCTGAGAGCACCAGATCTCTACAAAATGGTCAGTCTGACTGGTGGATCCAAGGGGATGATCCCTTTCCATCAGGCTGCATCTAAAGGAGAGGTGGAATAGTGTGGTCTCAACTCCATTAGCTCAGCCAGTTGCCAGTGGACTCTTCCTTACCGCCATGACCATTGCACTCCATCACAATGTAATAGAACAAAGGAACTCAAATCTAAATATAATTATTTTCCTCTTCCCTTTTGATTCACAGCTCTTTACAGTTTAACTATCAATTGTAGAAAAAGGGTGTAGTTAAGGAAACAGACTGGAAAG
The DNA here is from genome assembly GCF_964106915.1 of Podarcis gaigeae. Taxonomy (NCBI): domain Eukaryota; kingdom Metazoa; phylum Chordata; class Lepidosauria; order Squamata; family Lacertidae; genus Podarcis; species Podarcis gaigeae. The sequence continues at coordinate 32,341,214 of NC_139688.1, forward strand.
CATACAAAAATATACCTGTACTTAATCCTATCTGCGACACTTAATGAGTCACTTGCTGTACCTATTCACTGAGCAGACCTTGCAAGGATTTTGTTTTCTCCCTAGGCAGTCCTTCCATCAAGAGATTCTAAAACTTAAGTGCAACGGAAGGCACTCGTCAAGTTCAGAGATAAAGGGTTTGTGCGTTAAAAAAATACCTTGCATCTTATTTTAAGAGCTCAAATCGGGTAAACCTTTGTCCGTGACACAAGAAGAAGAGGAGTTTGGATTAGATATCCTGCTTTATCACTACCCGAAGGAGTCTCAAAGCGCCCAACATTCTCCTTTCCCTTCCTCCCTCACAACAAACACTCTGTGAGGTGAGTGAGGCTGAGAGACTTCAAAGAAGTGTGACTGGCCCAAGGTCACCCAGCAGCTGCATGTGGAGGAGCAGGGATGCGAACCCGGTTCACCAGATTATGAATCTACTGCTCTTAACCACTACACCACCACACTGTTATCACGATTTAATATGACAGCAGTTGGCAGAAGCTGCTGCTTCGACCACTCAGGACCATTCTCCAGTCACAAATGATGCTGAATTAAGTTCCCGTTACTTTGATGTCTGCGCCAACATTAAGCCAAAAGGTTTAACTTCAAGCCACTCTGCTATAACAGTAAAGCAGCTGGAGAAGGAGAGGTAAGCAGAGGTCAGAGAAAGGACTCCGAGCAGAGAGTGTCCTATTTGCCATTCTTTGGTCCTCATGGGAAACTCATAAAACTAAATGTGATGCATCCAGAGTGGCTAAATGAGAAACATCTGTGGTCAACCTGAGGGAGCTCCATCTCCCTTGGTGCCTACCCATAATAGCAAGCCTTGAGTTAGAGACCAGGTTGATGTCAGCAGGTTCCAGGGAACCTTGTGAGATGGGTGGTTGGAGTCATGGTAAGAGTCAAGAGAATGAGTGGCATTGAGTGGAGAAGTGTATTGTGATAAGACACTAATATCAGCATACGTTAGCAATTTGTATTAATGACTTTTTTAAATAACAATTTATTATAAATATTGTGTAATATGTGCGTTGCTGTTTTCGTTTTATGTACATATTTTTATATAACAAGTGCTATGGCAATGATCTAAATAAGCAAACAAACAAAACGTTAACCTTAAATCAAATTATTCAAAACAGACCTTAGATACCTTCATTATTAATTAAATCATTGACCTGAAGAAATGCTTACTGGACTGAGTTCAGTGACATCCCATTCAAGATATTCTGCAACGTGCATCATCTGAGCGATAATGTTTTCCAGTTCCTAGGCATGAAAGCAAGATACATGATCCTTGTTAAACATGCTTACAAAATTGCTTGTTAATTTATGCATATTTCTCCTTGAATTTAATGAAGTTAACTGAATTGTTTTAACACAAACTAAACAGGTATTTTAAAATTTAATTGACAATGTTTTTGGGGGTTTATTTTTGGTAAAACAAGTATTAAACATTAATTCATCTTGCTGAAATAACATAATAACATTTTAGAATTTTCGTACTGGAACATGACTGAAAGCAGAAAGGGGCTACAGAATCAAGCAGGGTTGGCAAGAATTGATGGTACCACACAGAAAGATCCATTCATTGTTTAAAAGCCAGTTCCACAGATCTAAGCATATATGGGGTGAGGTAATCCTTCAAGTAAACTAGTTTCAAGCTGATGAGAGCTTTATATACCAACAGTAACATCATGTACTGTTGCTCTCAGGGAAAACTGTGCAAATAAACATGGCTGTCTCTGTGGAGTCATGGAGGCAAATAATATTTTTTTTTCTGCACAACTACATACAACTTAAGTGCTTCATTCCAACCTACCACTTGAAAACTTTTTTTATATAAAAAAATGTTTATTTTCTTGCCTTGCTTATACAAATCCCTGTTTCATTTACATGGATTTCTTACATTGGCTTAAATCTAAAAGGTATTGTTTAGCAAGTGGAAAGAACTTCCTCACAAAGCAGTGGTTTTGTGAGATCACTTTGGTGATTTGTTCAGCGAAACTTAGTTCCCACTGACATCAGTTCTGACTCAACAAGTGCAAACAGCTTAGTCGGGAACAGCTTATTTGGGATCAAACTCTACAGCTGCAATTTTGATGAAACTATCTGTTGTGTATTTAACACAAACACCTGCAAATTCTTACAAATTTTCTGTTTCTGTCACATTACAACATTAACAAATGCTGCCATGAATTAATAAAATTACCGAGCTATCCAGGAAACCATTGCCATCTGTGTCATACAAGCGAAACATAACTAAGGAGAAAGAAAATATTAAAACCATTATGTAAGAAAGCAATGAGCTCATATTTTTAATTTACGTCATCAATAGACCAGAACTCTTCCATTTACCATCCTCCCACATACTGCCATCATTTGCAGTATGCAAATGTGAAGGGAGCTGTAGTTCAATACATCTGAATGATCATAGTTTCCACAGCCTGACTTAAGGTTTCACCTGAATCAACCTATCATCTTTTTCTGAATGAGGGCAACCACATATATTTTAACTCAGTTTTCAGCAATATTTAAATATTAAATATTTTTAAAGCAAGAATCTATAATGAAACAGCAAATGCCTAACAGGGGAAATATTCACTAGAAGTGTCAATTCCCTTCCCCACCCTATGCCCTCCCCTTGAAAAACCAGATGTGATCAATCATTGCAATCACCTATCATATGTAAGTTGGAGACTTGTACGCATCTTACTTCCCCTCATAGCTTATTTCTTTTTTTAAAAAATAAGCATATTTTTGTACAGAAAATGAATTTATATGCATCACATGTGAACTGGGTAATTTACAGGTATAGCCAATATCCACGTTCCTTGTAGCGTCATCACATGGCTTCATGGGCCAGTTGTATCTGAGAGTGCTTAGCACACACATTCTTTGAGTTCCATAAATCTATAACCAGGCAACAGCCTGGGGTCCATGTGTGCAGAAGGAAAGCAGTTTCTGTGAACCAGTCTTAGGCCCGGTTTGCATTCTATGTTAAAACCCTAGTAAAGTAATGTAAAATAAAGTAAACATTGGCTTAACGTGCACAGGTGCTTTGCTTCTCTCCCACTCCTAGTGGGCCACACAGGCAACCACAAACAAACAAGTCAGAAGCAGCATAAGGCAAAAACAAACCTTGGCTTGCCACTCATGGAGAGAAGCAAACCAGCAGCCTAGGTTCGGACAACACCACAAGCCAAACTTTGGTTTGTTCTTCCCCTGCGTGGCACAGGCAATGTGTCAGGTGGGAGGAGGCAAGAACTCATGAACATTAAAGCACAGTTTATTTTAAACTGTAGTCTAACAGGGCATGCAAACCAGGCCTTAGAAATCCATCCATCCATCTCTCATTCATGTACATGCACACCACACATTTTAATGAAATATAACAGAAAGGATCACACTAAGAACACAATACAGTTAGATCCATATGAATGAAATCTTCAGAAAATAAACTGCTTCACATGACATCCTTAGGCAAGTTATGTACTTTACAAACAGGACAAGTGTGTGTGGGGGGGGGGGTGACTCTTATCTCTCAGCTTGCAGTGAACCTGAATCTCCAGCAGATAGAGCCTACTGTCTACAATTTCACAGCAAATGTTATTAACAACCCATACTGCTACCAAGTGCATCAAAGACCTGAAAACATTCAAGATCTTGGGTTTTTAATGAAAGGAGTGCAATTCAGTCAATATTACACACTTTTAACTCTTACTGGTTTTTAAAGGAGGAGAAGGTCGGGACCCCAAAGGGCTTAACTAGATAGACTGAATGTTTTGGTCCACAGATTTGCATAATGGGTTTATTTTGTGGGTACGGCAACCTCTCTCTTTGAGTTGCTTTTTACATTTAAATGACATCATGAGCTCAGCCATACTTGCAGTCTAATGGGACAAAGATCCATCTTTGGGTTCCAACTGAGTTTGGGTCATTTCTATTCTACAGGTAGCAAATCCGTAAAACATCGTCTGGAAAACAAACTGCTTCAACAACTATTGATAATGGGTGATTAAAGTTGTAATCAGAGGAGATTCATTGGAAACCAATGGATTTAAGTCAACTGATTTAAATGGGTCTACTATGAATATGACCTGCATTGGATATCGCCCAGGTGCTAATGGTCAGGCCCTTGCGTCTCAGAGCTTTTCTACAAAATGAGCTGAAATCAGTTTTATTAATCCCACATCTTTTAAGCATGTTAAATGTCAAAATCTGAAAAATCAGCTGATGCAGGTTTTATGAAAATGTATCATGTCATTTTCATGTTAAAGTTGATCGCATGGTCCAGGATCAAATATTAATCATTACATTTTTTTATAAAGTGGGAAATTTGTGACATTCTGGCATTTGAATTTTCATAATTGATTGAATTCAATTAACTTTTACTCAGAGTAGACCCACTGAAATGGATCCAATGGGTGTACTCTGAGTAAAACCTCTCTATTTACAAATGATGATCCAAATAAATAGGTACACACTTGAGTTTATAAAACCTAAGAGAGAAAGTTGAAAGCAAAGCTTCAGAAAATCAATTTATATAATCACATTATATATATCCTCATACATGGGTCAATAAGCCTTGAATGGAGATTGTAACAAATTGTCATAAACATCCTTTACACCTCAAATTTGCAACAATTAGATACAACTGCCATTGGTTAACTGAGTTTAAAAACACACACACAAAAAACCAGCACGGATATACTCTACATATACTACATACATTCTAGTTTGTCTTCAGGTCTTCCTCTTTCAAGAAGGGAAAGATAGCAAACAATATCTTTCAACTGGATAACTTCTGGTATGTGCAAAGTGGAGGGCGGTGGGCGAGATGGTGTCATGCTTTTAGTAATTCGCAAACCTGAAATAATATTCACATTTTTAATTTTAAGAAAATGCTTACCAATAAAACAGAACTTTTAAAAAATGACTTCCCACATTTGATTTCCTGCCCAGAAAAACTTATTTCTCCCTGTAGCATCTGTGAAACCTGTTACCATTTTTTGTACCAATGATGGGCAAAACCTAGAATGGAGAACCACTGCCTCCTTGGGACAGATCCTGTCTCTGGAGGGGCCCTGTCTAGCCTCCTTCACCCCCACTACCCAACTGAGCGGCAGATTAGCGTTTCCATTAGAAGGAAGGAAAACAGCAACAGAGCAATCTTTTCAGTAGCTGCTTTTCTTTCTTGTTAGAGACTGAGAAAGTGGCAGAAGAGTGGAGGAAAGTTGGAGAACAAGAGGATAAAGTTCAGCTAGGATAATAAAAAGGGAGTACAATGAATGCGGTATTCTATGTTCTGCTATTCCCACCAGTTTTTCAGATACAAATGTGAGGAAGAAAATAGCAGCTGTCCCAAACACCAACGATGCCTTAAATCCTTAGCCTGGTGGAAAGCATCAGTTGAAAGCAACCTGCCGTTAAACTCCTTAGAAGGGACAGGAACAGTTCTGGAAGGCAGGGTTAAGTGCAAGTGTAGAAGGAGGGAGAGGAGAGTCAGAAAGACCCCAGTCCATCGATACAATGATAAACAGTCATTACTTCTCCCAAAGAATCCTGGGAACTGGTTTGTTAAGGGCACTGAGAGCTGTTAGAAGGCTGGGTTTCCCCATTATAAAAACTGCAAACTAGAGCTTTTCACCATGCTCAAAAGCATCTCTCTCTCTCTCTCTCTCTCTCTCTCTCTCTTCTTTGACACACACACAGACACACACAGACATACACACAGAGTGTGAGAGAGTATTAAACAAAAGTATTTCTCTCTCACACACACACACAAACACACACACACAGAGAGAGAGAGAGAGAGAGAGAAACTTTTGTTTAACACCCAGCTTAATGAGGAATTTCAACGAATCAAAAGGTTTCTCACTTCTTTTGTTAGGTGTCCAAATGTTTTTAATTAATGGTACTATGCTACTGGTTCTTTGCTCCTCAGGTTAACTCTGAATATTTGCACCTTCATGTAAACTTGCCTGCCGTTATTTTTTAAAACAACATAGTATAATTTGAATGTGCAACTTTTGCCTTTGAAGGCAATTTGGACACAAAAAGCCCTCTTAGAACAAACCATTTATTTGCTTAGTGCAAGGAACAAAACCTAGTACATATTAATTAACAGCAATCCCCCGAACAGCACATTATCCAAACAAAAACAAGACAATTAAAAGTCCTTGTACAAACCACGGCAGTAATACAAATACAATCTGGTCCCAGTAATTTCAATGGGCATTGAGTGCTGGAAGAAAAAAAAAAAACCTAAATAAGAACTAAGCTGTATACTGAAGCACCCCCAGTCCTTGTGCTTCAACAGAAAATGCAGAGGCCTACTATGCATGTAACTTTCGGTACTTAATGAATATCGTTGTGAGTTTGCGTGGGGCCAGATTCGCCTAAATTCCTGGGTGCCAGATTCACCCCATAATACCTGGATGTAGTAAACGTCAGATCTAATCAAGTTCTGATTAAACGTTGCTAAACACAGAACCCCTGCTGGATTTAGTTATGCTAACAAGCCAAGCCAACTTGTCAGTGCCAGCTGGATGGCCCATTAGCTGGAAAGGTCAGTGGTGGCCCATCAAGGAAACCACTGGAGGGCAAGAGTGCCAGGCAAGGGGGAGTGGGGCCCATTCTTTCCTGTGTGCTAGTGGGCAGATGCAAAGCACAGGTTTAGCATTTCAACTTTGAACTATGTAGGCTGTGGGGAGGCACCTAGTGTTGGTTAGCAGGGAGGAAGAGGAGGTGCAGAACTCCATGTGAACTGGGGAAGACAGACTGGAACGAAGAGACACAGAGGACGGCTTTTCACTGCCCTTTGAATCCAATGCTGCCCTCAAGAGGGGAGCCAGACCCTCACAGAATGTGAATGCTCTGCAATCCCGCCATCTAGGGTCAGATTGTATATATGTCTAAATAAAACCCGTATGTCATAAAGACATCACAGTCTCTGCTGTGCCTCATTGTCCCCAAAGGGAACACAGACCCTGGTAAGCATGCGGGCAACCTCTGGAATCTCGCAACACTCATGGAGATTGGGGAAGCGTGTAAAAATATTAAGGGAGTAGGTGAATAAAACACTGGGAAGCACCTATGAAACTTGGACCTAAGATTGTCCACTGAGCATCTCGGAGGTCGAACCACATGTCCTGGTTCCACTGAAAACATTGCTTTGAGAAGAGTGGTTTGGATTGGAGAATCAGCTGGGGGTATTAACCATTCCCCTGTCAAATTGTTGCCCGAACAATGGCTTTTCCTCCTACAACATTTTCAAACATGTATTTGTTAAAGACTACATTCAGTACGGCTAACTCCAGCAAAGCTCCTGGCGTGACCCTTTATCCCTCTCTGCCCAAACTGAAATTGCGACTGCTGTTTTTCTTCCTCTCCCACTAGCTGAAGGCTGAGTCATCCCTAAAAGATGTGAGTCACTAAAGAGTATTAAAGCCTTTTCATTAAATCCTCGATCAGGTGGCACGTTAACCAAAACTATAACGATAGGTCCAGTGATAACAATAACAAAGACCGCCAAGCACCACATTTTATCTATTTATTTATTTATTTATTTACTTACCTCCTGGAAGGAGCGGGGGCTTATTCTTTACCATAGGACTACTATAAGGGATTTTGCTGCCAAATGAGGTAAATAGATGCTCACAAAATTCTTCTGGGAGGTCAGCCTCCAGGAAAGTCTTCATAAATAACTTGAATCCTTCTAAGTCAATTGTCTGTAGAAGAAGACAGGGAATTATCTATACCTGAGTATTTTAGGATGAAACGTAATGTTTTGTTTTGAAAATTTCTAAAAATATATAAAGATCATTGCAGGCACAAGGCCTCTATCACACATGGGATGTGCACACATATGACCATTTTTCAACTGACACTGAATTCAATCAATCAATCAATCAATCAATCAATCAATCTTTATTACGGTCCAGAGACCCAACAAATCATTACAAATCAATACACAATTCATACAGCCTACCTCCAGGTTAAGCAAGCATTTTGTTTAGAATATAGGGCTCATTTGTTCTTTCAACCACCGATAAAAACTTTGCCACTGCTAATGTTCTAGCATTTGTCCGGTCTTCCAGTAGGAACCTGACATAGTGAGCCTCTGATTTTCCCGGGAAAGGTACCAGCAAGGGTATCAGTTCAGTATAGTATAGCACCAGTTCAGCCCTGGCTTGCTCATATTTTGCACAATGCAACAAAATATGTTTTATGGAATCAATGTCTTGAGCACACGAGCAAAGTCTGTCCTGGTAGGGAACTCCTCTCAACCTGCCAGACACTGAATTCTATATTTCTTTTATACTTATTGACCCAGTTTGTATGTCACAGCAAACCAGACAATGATTCACAGTGAACACACCTATCTGAGCTGTCTGTTTCCTCCACATACTAGTGAGGACAAGACAAACCATGATCCCTGGCCTTAGTGTTATGTCTAAACCAGAGATAATACTTGTTTCACTCCAGCACCCTGCAATGCAAGAATCACAACTAAAGCATCCATGACAGATGGTCATATGTTTAAAAACTTCCAATGAAGGAGAGTCCACAACCTCTCAAGGGAATCTGTTCCACTGTCAAACAGTTCTTACTGAAAGAAAGCTCTTTCTGATGTTTAATCAGAATCTCCTATTGGGTTGAGTCCTACTATCTGGAGCAGGAGAAAACAAGCTTGCTCCATTTCCCATGTGACAGCCCTTTAGATATTTGAAGATTATCAGCACATCTCCTCTCAGTCTCCTCTTTTCCAGGCTAAACATACCCAGCTCCCTCAACTGTTCCTTCTAAGGCTTGGTTTCCAGACCTTTGATCATCTTGGTTGCCTTCCTCTGCACATATTCCAGTTCCTCAATATCCTTCTTAAATTGTGGTGCTCAGAACTGGAAACAGTATTCCACGTGTGGTCTGAGCAAGGCAGAATAGAGTGGGATCATTACTTCCCTTGCTCTGGACACTATACTTTGGCTGATGCAGCCTAGGATAGCATTAGCTTTTTTTTGCTGTTGCAAAGGATAAAAGGTAAAGGACCCCTGGATGCTTAAGTCCAGTCAAAGGCGACTATGGGGTTGCAGTGCTCATCTCGCTTTCAGGCCAAGGGAGCTGGTGTTTGTCCACAGACAGCTTTCTAGGTTATGTTGCCAGCATGACTAAACCACTTCTGGTGCAAAGGAACACCATGACAGAAACCAGAGTGCACGGAAATGCCGTTTACCTTCCTGCCAAAGTGGTACCTATTTATCTACTTGAACTGGTGTGCTTTTGAACTGCTAGGCTGGCAGGAGCTGGGACAGAGCAACATGAGTTCACCTCGTTGTGCGGATTCGAACTGCCAACCTTCTGATCAGCAAGCCCAAGCGGCTCAGTGGTTTAGACCACAGTGCCACCTGCATCACTGTTGACTCACACAACCCAGTGACAAGCACTGGACACACACACCCCACCCCTCCAGCAATAGTCAAACTCTTAACTGTCTATGGCTCAACACTGTTGATGATTTTTGTGGGTGTAGCAGGAGGAGGGAGGGAAACTTATTAAGTACTGATGCTAAAGGTGCAGCACTTCTCCATCACATGAATTTCATCCTTGGTCTTCTAAATGACAATATTAGAAAATAGCAATCTGTTTTACATACTTTTAGATTAAGACTGCAAGTTCTTCCAGTCCAGTAAGGAGCAACTTCTTATTTGTATGAAGGCAAAGAATGCAGTACACAACACCAGAATACAAAACTAATGAAATAGCAGACTCTGCATCTGTGATGTCTTGGAAGAAATATCCTGAGAGCAATTTTAATGGGAGAGGTAAGCTTATTCATTTTTACAGCTGGTGGTCAAGAATATTCATCCACTTTATTATGTCCCTGCGTCACCAAGCTTGTGGGAACCATGTGAGGTAAGAATTATTAGTCCGCACTGTCCTCTAAACACATCCGCACACTCCTGCTCTGTGTGTCATGGCAAACACACTAAAAATAAATTGCAATATCTATATGCAAACAGCTACAAATTGCAAGGGAAAGCAAGCAAGATGCCTTTGCCCTACGTAGTCCGACAAATGCACAGCCACCATAATCATAAATGAAAGCAGTATGAGAAGAGAGGGGTGGTGAATCATACTGAAATCATTTACGACACCCATAACCAAAAATCATGTCTGGCATAATTTAGAGAATATTAATAAGCATGTCAATAAGAGCAATACATGCACAATGACTTTCAGGCTGCACAATATATTTTGTTGAAGCATCCTTATAAAGTTCCTTTAAACATGCGCCTACTCCGTCCAAGAGGCTGATGACTAGTAGGTATACAAATAGAAAGGACATAGTTCCTCATTCTCGAGGTGTACAATGTGAATAGCCAAAGGAGGTTCAAAAACATGCAAGACTGTATACAAAGAAATATATTTCTATTGCTCTAACTTAGTCTATTCTTTCCCACGCTCTTAGGTGGAATCTACACACATATAAAAAATGCTGTGAAAATGCTTCTTTGGGGAAAAAAAGTTTCAGAAAATACATTGAATTATGCATAGCTCACTTTCGCCATCTAGTGTCACATTTGTATATTTCACTTTACAACACATTTGAAAAGTTTTATTTGCAGCTGTGTAACTTCGAAAGCACGTCAAAGTGCAAGTAGATAAATAGGTACCGCTCCGGCGGGAAGGTAAATCACATTTCCGTGTGCTGCTCTGGTTTGCCAGAAGCGGCTTAGTCATGCTGGCCGCATGACCCGGAAGCTGTACGCTGGCTCCCTCGGCCAATAAATCGAGATGAGCGCCGCAACCCCAGAGTCGGTAACGACTGGACCTAATAGTCTGGGGTCCCTTTACCTTTTTTAACTGAGTCCTTAATCCTCAAAATGGGACCACAAAATAGGAGCCAATCTATCTCACTATCAAGAGACCTTTCTAAGTTAAGGGGTTATTATGAACAAGGGTGTTCACAGGTGACAGGGTAGAAGAACATCTCATTCTACAGATAAGGACTTTGACAAAAGCAAGTCAGACACACCAGCTTAAAGCCACAGTTTTACAAAATATGGATCAAGACAATGAATCACTAGTCTCTAGTTCCAACAATATCTATAAGACCCAGTGTCATGAATTAAGCTCCTCCCGCTATTCCGTGACTGGAGTTTATAAGTATAATTAGGCAACTAGATAATGCATTTCATGCGAATTCAGAAAATCTGATTGTTCATATACATAATGCTCTATCCATCTCTTTTGGAAAATAAATAACATACAGTCCAATCCTGATCTCCATGAGTATTTCAATGTGCACAGAATGCTATTTTAAGAATAGGCTTACTTACTCCATATAATACTGGAGCTGTTCTGTACATACCACAAGGATGCAATCTTAACAGGAAAGTTCATGTATACGACAGCACAATGGAGACCCTGCCTTTGCAGGGTCCAGCAAAACATGTGTGTCTTCACCTTTCACAGAAAACAGCAGCAACAAAGTCTATTCATGAGTTTCCCAAAAAACAACAGTGCAGGTGGGGGTGGGATGGAACAGTATGAAAGTGAAGTAATCATGAAGTCTATAGTCTACATTTTCTGTAACTGTATTATTTTTGCAGAGGTGCATGCAACTAGAAAAAAGTATCAAGAGTTCTGCAAAGCTCCATAAAATCAGTAACATGCCAGATACATTATAAACAAACAAAAAACCACCAACGGTGCTTACTTGTTTAAGAATATCTTGCTTCTGGAGTGCATGAAGGAAAAGAAGAATATATAAATAATAGTAATACAGTTCAGCAATTCTGAATTTCTGTTCTTAAAAAAACAGCATTTTCAGCCGAAAGTCTTTTTACAACTATGAAGATCAGAAAGTAATAATGCGGTAAGTGATAGTAAATCTATTTATATGTAGTTAGTAATAAGCACAAAGAAATTGCTCTACAACAAACTAACAAATGGTATAAACTTTGGATAGTCCCTTTTTGAATTAGCACACCAGGAAGGCACAAGTTACCATGTCTGGTGTGGGTCTGGAAAATCGCTAATGTTGCAGGAGTACAATTGAAGGGTCCAGCTGAAACAAGACCCCAAATGGGTAAGTTCTGATGGCTTGTTTCCACCATTTTTAATGTAGGTGTGCAAGGAACTGCTATATTTGTACTGAATGTTCCCAGTGAACAGGCTACCTTTAATGATCTAAGTACACCCAACTCTGCCCAAACTCTCACTTGACAAAGGTGAATCTCTCTCTATGGTTCTAAAGGGGATTCAGAAGCACCTCATACTCATCATTACAACCATCCATTGATTTCATTCCCATTTTACAGGTAAGGAATTGAATGAAATATTGCACACATGACCACAATCAGGATATGGCTCAAAACTGCCACACAGCCACATTTAGGTTCTGGATGCAAGACACCACCTGCCTATAAGTTATATGCATGTGGGCTCGCTGCATGGTCTTGCCAAAATCATGGGCACAGAATCCACATAGGTTTATTCAGTTCACAAAACAAAAATTATGCATGGAGGGTGGAGACCAGCTGCCAAAACCCCGACTGCAGCTCTTTGCACAGGGCTGTTGATTTGCCAGAGTCCTACTTTATATCAACTGGAGCACAAAGTGTCAGGCAACTTTAATTTCAATCAACTAGTGCAAATATCTAAAAGTTAGAAAAGACAGACAAAGTTACCCCTTCAGGATTGTACTTTGCTAGCACACCATTACCATGGAATTCTTCCAAAACATCCTTAATTTTCTTTGTAGAATCTGCAAAAACAATGACGGATGACATCAATTTATTCATCTTGTACAAAACAAGAAATACAAAGTACAGTATATTTACATCAGTCATCCACCCCAAAACCAAAGCCTGTTTTCAACAAATAGTCAAAATTTCAATCCTCCAAATGATCAGAAGGAAAACCAGCAGAATGGCGAAGATTAGATAAACATTAATGAATAACAACACATGCATAGGCTGAATTATAAACATTAATGCTTCTCCTAGCAGTTATTTAAAGGTTACTTATTGCTGCCTAAATCATACTACTACAATACTATGCGCAATATAGAGTGAGTACCAAGAGAATGATATCCAAGGATTCCCAGACAATATTGAAGCAAAATCCTTTTAAGTCCTAGAGGAAAAAATAGGTTTTTCCAAGAACAGCCAGGAAAAAAAGAGCAGTTCTCAGTCCCATCCTTAATCAGAGATGTCTGGTAGAAAAGCAAGGACAGGAGGCATGGGGATCACAAGGAGCCTAATATTATGACCCTATAGGAAACTTTTAAGATTTCAGAACCACAAATGAGGAATAGCAAGCTTAGAAGAACAAGAGGTCAATGAGTTTATAATCTAAAAAGAAGAGCAATATATAATTACTAATAGGTGGTGTAAAATGTAAACTGCAACATAAAATTCATGAGCTACATGAAAATGTAAACTGGATCACAGAAGTCTTGAGTAGAATTATTTGGAACAGATTTTGTAAATATTTGGTGACAATGCCCTAGAATCATAATGCTGTACTAGAAAACGGATATTTTCATGACTTACCATATTTCTCAGTTATCTGCTTCATAGTGTTCTTGTGTTTATACTTGTACACAAATTGCAACAGCTGGTGTTTTAATTATTAGTTTCAATGCTTAGTTGTTTAGACGTGTTTGCATTTTATACTCAAAGGCCAGTGGCTGATGCAAATGGCAGCCATAGCAAAAGCAGTTCAGACAGAGACTGTGGCACTGGGGGAGAAAAGGGGGTGAACATTTTCTCTCTGTTCCATGTTCTCAGTGAAAATTGCACACGCAAAGTGCTGCTACTTGCCGCGTTAGGGGAAACTTGCGCACAGCATGCAGGTCAAAGTGCCAGGTAGGGGTTTTTGTGTGTCTTACATGTGTGAAAGAAACTGATCAGGGTCAGCCTTCTCCAGCCCACTATCCTCAGGATGTTATAGATTACAACTCCCATTAGCCTCAACCAGCACGGCTGTTGTTATAAGTCTAAAATACACGAAGGCCACCAGGTTGGGGAAGGCTCGTTTAAACTAAAAATGAACTCCATTCTTGATTCAGTATACGGAACCATGAAGTCTCATAACCTAAATAAACATTCCCTATCAATGGTACCTTACAAATCTAGAACTGGTTTGTAAAACATGGACACCGTAAGTCTGCATGATGCATTGGAATTTAAATAAATTATGCTATCTAGCTTTCAAATGCAGTGGATATCCAGAAGGATGCAAATGTACACACAATGCCTGATTTTACCTTCCTTGCACTTCATAGGCTGTTGCTTCAGAGGACTTCACAACTTTTTGGGGAAATAGCAACCAATACCAGAAGGCACCTAATATTACAAATTGCTTTGCATTCTGTTGATGTAAACATCACAAATTTACTGAGTGGCAGTACAAGTTTCAGAAAATCAGGGATTATGACAATTTAAGTATTAATTACAGTGGTACCTCGGGTTAGGAGGTCCGTTCTTAACCTGACACTGTTCTTAACCTGAGGTACCACTTTAGCTAATAGGGCCTCCCGCTGCTGCCATGCAATTTCTGTTCTCATCCTGAAGCAAAGTTCTTAACCTGAGATACTATTTCTGGGTTAGCGGAGTCTGTAACCCGAAGTGTGTGTAACATGCGGTACCACTGTATCCATAAAACAAGAACAAAAATCAAGTAAGTAGCTTTTAATTTACTCCCTTCTTATATAATCTATATCCTGTTTCCAAATCTATGGGGTTTTGTGAGGGCATAATGTTTGTTTTTATTTTTTTGACAGGTTTGCAATCTAATTTTATTTTCAAAGTGATTTATGTTGCAATCCTAACCTCCCCCGCCCCCACCGTGCCATTTATTTGGGAGTAAGCCTCATTGAATTCAAGAGGACTTACTTCTGAGTAGACACAGTTAGGATTGTGCTGTGATGTATGTGCTGGTACTTTCTGGATGTACAGAAAAAGCAAGTGTCCATCAAAATATGCCCCCACCCCAGTGCACAAAAGGCAACAAGTTCTCTTTAAGAGCAAAGAGTTGCCACTGCTATGGCTGCAATTTATTGAATTAAGAATCTGAATTCTAATCCCACCCACACCAAGTGGAACTCTAAAATACCGAAGGAAATGGAGAAATAAGAATTCTTCCAGTTAATGTCTGCATTTACAAGCACCCCCCTCACTTAATTAACAAGAGTGGGGATGGAGAGGTTAGGAAAAAACCACAAAATGAACCTCAAACCTTCCTAATACAAGACATAAAAAATGGAAGTTTTTCCCTCTGCTGTAAACTAGCCTGTCTATTGCATTTTCTGAAAGCAGAGTTTTTATTATGTACTTTCATTTATGTGTATGCCTTGCGAAAATGTCTACACAGCAAACTGGATAGATGCAAGGTATAAAAAGTGCTCACCCAAAGTGAGAGGATGTGGGCTGATTTATATCAGTTGCATCTCAGAAATGTCTTATATTATACAAAAAGAGTTAACAGGCTGCTTGCAATAAACAAATAGCGCTGGCTTCATATATCTTTCCTTGTTTCCGAGGGTAATTAATATGCTGCAACCACAATGGTTAGATCAGAATGAAGTGTGATGTCAAATTTGTTAGGAGAGAGGGAGAAAAATAGCTTCAAAAGTTTCCAGTGAGAAAGAGCTAAAAGGTTTTGCATATACTGTACCTAGAATACGTCATTCAGTCACTTTAATAGCAATTTCTTTTCAATTTACATTAGCTGGGCTTGAATTGAATTTCAAGGCTGGATCAAATTTTGCCCAGTGTTCTGAACAAAATGTCAAAGAGCCAACTTTATCCTAGTCAAACCAAATTTTAGAAACAGAACACTTTAAAAAAGAAAAAGAAAAAGAAAGCTATCAAGACGATTCTGGGATTCCAGGTTGTGCCCCAAAATTGGTTTCCTTGAAATGAAGAGGACAGGTTTATGGCATTTCTATGATGTAAGGTTTTATGTAGATATGCATGGAGGCTGAACGTAATATAGAAATTTACAACATTAAAAGCCCAGCAGATCCTGTTCTCCCATTAGGTTTCTAACCAGCGGACTTGCAGGACTCTATTTTCAGCAGTCTCTCTCACAACAAAGAAAATCTACTCCAGATTTTCTTTCCTTCTGCTTCAGATTAAGCTGCAAAGCCTCTGGATACACAGTCATCTAGCCTCTGGCCATACTTACTTGCCAGAGTACAAAATATCCTGGCCTCTAGTATGGTAGCTGGAGGTTTTATTGAAAACTTTAAACAGGCAGCAGAGAGATCGTAGAAAATTTAAGATTTCTTTTTATCTCGCCTTGGAAAAGCACAAAGGTATGAATGCATGAGCTACTCTATATATCATTTTCAGACTGAGCACATAGCCTCTTGAGCTCAAGGAGGGCCAATCATCACCGGATCAGGGCCACTTGCAGTGAACCAACAACCTAACTGAAATATAGGCACGGAAAACAGATCTGAGCTTCTATCATCAGTTTTTAGAGGCCTTTCATTAATTGATACCGAGTTTTGGAAGAGTTCCCAGAAATGGGAACCTTTCTGCATTCAAGAGTCTATTGTCAAGGCAGAATATATATATAAACACAGTTGTACCTTGGAAGTCGAACGGAATCAGTTCCAGAAGTCCGTTCAACTTCCAAAATGTTCAGAAACCAAAGTGTGGCTTCTTATTGGCTGCAGGAAGTTCCTGCAGCCAATCAGAAGCCGCAGAAGCCCCGTCGGACGTTGGGCTTCCAAAAATAGTTCGCAAACCGGAACAGTCACTTCTGGGTTTGCGGCATTTGGGAACCAAAACATTCGAGAACTAAGCTGTTTGAAAACCAAGTACAAACAGACACACACAGACACACACACAACTGAATAATTTCTCTCTATATATACATATGTTTACTTACAAAAAAATTGTTATGACAGCAAATTGCATTTGGACACTTTTATGTCTTACATTTTCATATAGCTGAAAATTTGATACAAATACACAGAAATATAAAAGTTTTAAAAAAAATTGAGTACTTACATTCTGCATACTTCTGAAGCTGAGAGAATTCCGAAGGACTGAGGTTAGCCCATTTCTCTGTGTTCATCATAATGATGGCAAAGTGCAGTTTACATACCAGTCTTGTTGTCTGCTTCAAGTGGAGGTAATCAAAATACCCCCCCCAGAAGTTTTTACAGTTTAGTTTCTCAAATTATCAGATATCCAGGAAGAAGAAAATCAATCTGCGCTAACTTCTAGATGGTGCCAATTTTCTGAAGCTTCTGGCACTGATGGTGTATGAAAACACTGTTAAAAGAAAAGTAAAAGCCACGATTAGGAGATGCAGAAATGTGCATGTGCTGCTTTTGATGATATATGCTAAAATATTCCTAAACATTCCATGAGTATGGCAAATCATTTTTGTCTGCCACAACCACCAACAGCTTTAGACATGGGAAATTCCCAGACTTTATGCAGTTAGTTGCCCTCCAAAGTTTTATGCTGTATTAGGTACACTTTTTAGTCACACTTTTCAGAAGTCAACTTTGCTGAAGATCAGGGCTGGAATTTTGACCCTAATATCATGACTGTCAAGCAGGTTTCACACACTGTATGACAAGGAACTAGGATCTCTGGACAACAGTAAGACTGGACCCTACTATATACTCATCAAATGACATAACAACTTATTTGGGGCTTCAAATTATGTATGTTGAAGAATTCAGACAGAAACAGAAACTGCCTATGTTCTCTGACTCATCCCATGTCTAGAAAAGAAATCAATCCAGCAACTATGATTGGCATTCATTGTTGTCAGTCTGCAAGCAATACATGACATTTCTCCCCATTTGCATTGGGTTCCCTATAATTATGTAAAATTCCACCACAGTGGCCAGTGAGATGAATGACATAGCTTTTCAGAAACTGAAGTGCAGCAGAACAGAAGCAATGGTACATGCAGCAAACAGGTTAGAATGGAAGCCAATGGCTTCTTATATCTATAACTTCAAATACACATTTTAAACATATATTAAAAATTGATTGCACACACAGTAATCCTTGCACTAACAGAACATTCAGGTAGCGCTACTTCGGATACAACCGTTAAGATTCAAAAAAGTTTAAGAATGCAAGTTAAATCTGCAATGTGTTAGGAGGGAACACACTTTCAACAAGGATAGGAAGTTTTTTTTATATAGAAAAATGTGAGCCGGAAAATATCCATGACATACTGCTCAATAACTTGCAGAGCAGAAGTAAAAGCTTACATAACATACAAACCAGACAAGGATGGTTAAGAATCAGAATGGTACATGTTGTGATAGGAATCTTCTTCAAACCTCTGTGCTACTTTTCCAGGGCTGTTCTAGTGGAATTCTTATGTCAAGCATGTTGCCTAATACTTCCCGTTATAATAAACTATTTTAGAGCATTTCACCCTCAAGGTGTAATACGGATGTGTCTCAATAGAAGCTTTCATCCTCTTTTATCCTAGTCTTTCCCCCAATTGTTTTATTAAAACAAGGATCCTACTGCACCAAAGTCAATAATTACTGAAGGAGTTCCCTTGGAGACTTTTATTTTCTGGATTCAGCATCTAAACCTCGCATTAATTAGTTGGCAAGCAGAATAAAGCACTCTCTCAGCTCAGCTGGCACCTTTGCTTCCTAAATCATATTTCCCCCTCATATGCCAAGTTGTTAATTATTTTGAGATGTAAAAAAAAGTGCAGTAAACGGACAAATGAACTGTAATAGTTCCAGGGGAAGGGGATTCAGGTGAACAATACAGTGGTACCTCGGGTTAAGTACTTAATTCGTTCCGGAGGTCTGTTCTTAACCTGAAACTGTTCTTAACCTGAAGCACCACTTTAGCTAATGGAGCCTCCTGCTGCTGCTGCGCCTCCGGAGCACAATTTCTGTTCTCACCCTGAAGCAAAGTTCTTAACCCGAGGTACTATTCCTGGGTTAGCGGAGTCTGTAACCTGAAGCGTATGTAACCCAAGGTACCCTGTAATGGTCAAAAGATTTCTGCCTTCTAAAGCATGATGTTGCATGTCATCCATTGCAGGGCTGGAGACAAGGGACAGAGTATGAGTGAAGTCTTTGGGAGGACTCTTGAGCCTTTGCAAAAGTCACATACTAGGCAGAAATTCAATTTGTGGTGCTTTCTGTCCCATAGAGGTGCATTTTTAAGGAAGTTTCACCAGCTGGATTTCTGTCAACCATGCTGGTGTTACAAAGGCACAAGAGCTCTGTCATCAAAACAAAGAAAGTTAGTTTACTGAAGAGCATCTGGTAACCGTCATAGGGAATCCACGGCTATGGCTACAGTCCCATGCATACTAGCACATAATACTAGTATTCAATAGTCTAGGTCAGGTATCCTCAACCTTTTCTAACCCAAGACCCACTTTTAACCCAAACATGCATTTAGGGATCTATATATTAATCTTTCACCATATATTTGCAAGATAGTAGTCCTTTTGCTGAAACTCACCAGTGGTCTAGTTGTCTCCCAAAAGTGGATGCAGGCATCTTATTACTTTCTGTATTTATCCTTCACTTTTCAAATAGAACATTGCCCAAGGTAGCATACAAAACATAGAACTTGAAAGGTTACAATAGAAAACTGCACATACAAACTATGTAACTAGCACCGTAAATAAGCCACAAAAATGTCAGCAAGGTAAAAATTATCATCCTTCTAACAATGAACTTGTGTGGTCTCTTGCCTATCATTTTGCTGGTGAAACAGGGCCACCTAATCATAAGGTCATGTTTCCGCGCACTCAGGTACACAAAAAGACATTAGCCTGCAAATTGCTATAATTTTTTCAAATGACCCGACAAGCTCACTTGCTTCAAGGACCTGTGGAATGATGAGTGCATATTGTGGATGGGTGGAAAGAGAACAAGCCAGCCCGCTTGCAGCTGTAGCCACGATCTGGAGAGCGATATGCAACATGAGTTTATGAACAACACTGCTTCCTGCCCTGCACTTCTTTCAAGAGGAAGGAAATTAAAAAGAATACTCTCTTTCTCTCTCTCCTTTCTCCCTCTCTTGAAAACTCCCTTACCAATTTCAGGAGTAGCAGCAAGGCTCAAACCTAAGCTCTTTAGATGCAACACTGGGGAGGTTTCAGGAGATGCAGGAAGAATAAACTTAACCCTTTCCCCGCTTCAAAATTCCTGGGCTTAATAGAAATGGACCTGGTGATTCACTGCAATGCTTTATTGCTGGTCTCCGTCTGTATTTACTTAAAGTTGGCACTAATACTAACTCAAAGCAGTCACCTGGGCAGAACATGATGGGGAGGCACTGCTCATCTGCCTTTCTAATGTAGAGGTCACTGCCAGCAGCCAAGGGGGAGAGGGGTAGGGAGGCCAGTGTGGGACAGATACACTGGGGGAGTCAATCCAACACACCTGGATAGCTCGGTTGCTTAGCGCATGGTGCTGATAATGTCAAGGTTGCAGGTTCAATCCCCGTATGAGACAACTGCATATTCCTGCATTACATAGGGTTGGACTCGATGATCCTCAGGATCCTTTCAAACTCTAGGATTGTATTATCATCACACTGTGGCTACCTCTCTGCCGCCTTATCCCCCTCTGCTACCACCAGCAACCTCCACAATGGGAAGGCAGTTGCGCACTGTACATAACTATGCTGACAGAATGTTCTCCTATGCCAGCCATGTACACAACAAGGAGACATATTGTACTGACTGTACAAAGCTAGTAGCACAAAGATAGCACCCTTGGGAAGCTGTAGACCCAACTCTCACTGGTGCCCAAAACCTCTTCTCCTCTGATTACAGCAAGCTATAAAAAAGTGAAAAGAAAGATCTACAGTCAGTGCAGCTCATTCTGCCATTCGTCTACAGTTAAAATTTGAGGATGTTCTCTGGTTAATTAATATGTCAAAGGAGGAAAAGTTCAGAATGGAACTTTCAATAAAATCATGGAGGCTTCATTTCAGGTTACGGCGAATTATTTTTCTGAAAACCAGCTTATTTTAAAATAGATGTCCCATGTAATTTATTGTTGTCTTAACACTTAATGCTATTAAAGCTACTACTGGGATTGCTAATTATATTACATTCCAGAGCTTTAATGTCAACGTGCAGAGTTCAGTGACAGCCTGCTTCAGCAGTTTAATAAAAGAGATTTCATTTGAACAAATCAGCATCAACATTCACATCAATAGCTGATTAAGAAGCTATTGTAAGCCCAGAGAAAGAAAAAGGAATAGGACAGACACTCTTGTTTGGTAAAATGATGATGCTGTGTATAAACCAGTCATCACTTTTAGTCATCACTGACCATAGACATATTTAGACATAAATGATTTACACATATCATTGACCATAAAGAATGTTCTTAGCCAAATTAGCCTGTGAACATGCTGCATGGTTGTGCACCCCTCTCAATCCCTCCTCACTTTGTTTCTCCCCTCCTTGAGCAAGAAAACAAACCACTGAGCAGCTGACTTTGTATTACCTTAAATTTGGCTTCTCAGTCAAAGTTTGTTCGGTGGGAAGAAGGACCACAGGTGTGTGTTAGGACATAACCGTAAACCAGCCACTATATAATTTGTTTTCCTGCTCAAGGAAGGAAGCAGCACAGCAGGGAGTATTCAAGCTACATGTACTACTTTGTCTAACTATGGCTTGTAGCCAGCTATGTGTCCAAACAGGGCCAATGCTTGGGTCAATGATGCAGAGAACAATAGAACCATTAGAAGCTTAAATGGTAAATCTGGCAAATTAACTGCAAAGGAGAAAAGGTCTTAGAATGTTGGAAGAACATTATATGACTAAGAGATTCCAACATGAAGCAGGAAGAAAGAAAGAAAGAAAGAAAGAAAGAAAGAAAGAAAGAAAGACAACAAATCAAATACTTTTGACAGATTTCTAGTAGGAATGGAGAAAGGTGAAAAAATATTTAAAACTCTTTACACCCGCAAAAGTTTATCAGGAGTCAACTCAACAAACATAAAGCTCCTTTCAGATGTTTTGCATGGAGAAAATGCACAATCCTAATACCGCCTGACATCCACACATTTATTTTATCATCTGAAAAGAGATCCCCGTGTTTAAGAAAGCTGATCCACTAGAGTACAGGAAGACTCAATAAGAGCTTTGGGTTAAGTCAACCCCACTGAAAGCAATGGGATTTTACTCACCTATTTCAATGAATACACGCTTGAGTATGATTAAGTTGGGATCCAACCACTAGTATATTTTCCTTAGTTTAAAAAGACCATACTGTATTTAATATCATGTTTTAAACACTGCAGTGAATATTTCAATTCATGTTTCACATTTTTGGTCTTTCTCTCTAAAAAAATGCACCCGTGGTAATTATTTTAAAAATGCTTAAAATGTGCTAGTTAAAATTCTGGACACACAAAAGATCCTTCCTTTTCCAGTTGGGAGTACCTTTTGGGTGACAAAGCTAAATCGAATTATCTTTCAGACTTGATATTACTTTGAGTCATACAAGTGAATACTTAATTCAAGAGCTTTCTACAAAAAATCTCAAGGACCTTGTTTTCAGAATTCTAAATGCTTTACTGTAATTTGAAAGAATGTCTGATTTAAAATATAAAGCAGCAAAAAGTCTTCCATTGTAATCTGTATTCGTGCCCCTGCATAATAATGAAAACATATTCTGTATCTTTTTTAATTCTGCTATTGTAAGAAAAATGTTTTCTCTCAGATACGATCTCTCTTCTCGGATCCACTCATTATACATAACATTTATAACTGGAACAATAATATACTTCAGATACTGGCTGTAACTTTTAGTGCATCTATTGTAAGAGAAAATGCCACTGAAAAGAATAGACAGAACAGACTGAAGGCAGAAAAGGTGAAATAGGGATATGTACCACTGCTCGTTGCTTCCAGCAGCCACAGACTAGAGACCCTAGTGGATTTGGTGTTCCCAATGTTTGGAATGGGAAGCACAGCGCAATGTGTGCATCCAGGGACCTTTTCCTTCCTTAACCAGCGATAAGACAAGCAGTCTTGACACTGGCACTTCTGCTTGGATTGTTGACAGCTTGTTTGTTTGGGGTCCCCTTTCCTTCTTTCATATGGGCCATACAAGCTCTAACCCTGCACATTAGATACCATTTCCTCAAACTCTTACTATAATGCACTGTGCATGGGACCAGCTTCTGAAGATCCTTTGGAAACTCCAGTTGGTAGAAATCAGTAACCAAGATATTGGTGGGCACTCACTCATGGGATCGTATTGCATCAGAGTTGAAGAACCTCAGGCCTGAGGCCCAAATTTGCCCCCTCCATAGCCCTTTATTTGGAATTCTTCCGATGCAATTCTTCCCCAGGTCACCCCCTGCACTGGCTCTGCTTCACACACCTGTTTTTTTCTGGTTTTTTTCCTAGTTGGAATGTGTCATTGAACTCTGACAAAATCTCTTGCTCAATTTACATTCATTGTTCTTTCTGTCCACTAGACTCACCCACTAATGCCATGTGGCCCCCATAAAGTTGGCCAGAAGGGAATGTGGCCCTCAAATAGAAACAAATTCCCCATCACTGCCTCAAAGCATGTGCACTTATGGAAGAATAAAGGGATCTCTATGAAAGGACTTGCTTTCACTATGCAATGTACATGGGATGGGGGGGGGTCCTAGCCTAACATAAAGAACCATTTGTCAAAGAACACGTGTTGTCGTGTGTGTGTGTGTTCTGGAAGGAAGAATGGGAATTAATCAACTGTTGCTCCTAGCATCATAGGCCTGTTTATTATTCTTCCACAAGATTACTTAGACACTAATTAATCTTGTAGAATTATAATAAACAAGCTTCAAGTGCTGAGGGCAACAGCGTAAGGCCCTCGGCTGAAAACAAATAAAGTGATGAAAGGAGGACAAAAAGTATCTGCAAGTTATCAGTTCAGACCTCAGTCAATTGTCTGGATGGAGAGTAAGAGGGAGAAAAAGATAAAGAGTAGTGGGTGGCCATCAGAGGCATAAGGCCCCCAACAATTACAACAGGGGAAAACCCTAACATTCACTATTTATTATTTATGTGGGACATTACTGCAGTCAAACCAACCATTCATGTTTTGCTAGATAGGCACTTGGAAGGGCTGAGGAACTCACAGCTTTCCTATAAAATTTGCTTGAGAGAACCCTGAGATCACTTCCTTTGTTTGTGTTGACAGGAAGCTGTAACGCTACAACTGGGCCTGGGCATCTCTCTTTTTCTTCACCATGCATTGAAGCTGACCACACATGCATGTCTGAGCTCTGCAGCTCAGGCACCATTTTGAACTTAGATTCTGTACTTTTCTAATTTAGATGTTAGTTATAAACCTGCCTTCATTTTGCTACTGTAACTTCTGCTTTACATTTTATGTAAGTAAGTACTACTTCTTCACAAAATAATAAGTGTGTGGCTGTTGTTTTTAAGGGGGAGAAAAGGGGCAACACCAGGAGAAATCCAGTCTGCCTTAAAGCATCATGGATTATTGCTTCTAGAAGGTTAAATCAACATTGTCTTAGCTTCCAAGTTTAAAGCTACAATAATAATAATAATAATAATAATAATAATAATAATAATAATAATAATAATTTATTTCTACCCCGCCTATCTGACTGGGTTTCTCCAGCCACTCTGGGTGGCTTCCAACAGGAGATTTAAAATACATTAAAACAACAGACATTAAAAAACTTCCCTAAACAGGGCTGCCTTCAGATGTCTTCTAAAAGTCGGATAGTTGTTTATTCCCTTGATATCTGATGGGAGGGCATTCCACAGGGAGGGGGCCACTACCAAGAAGGCCTGGTTCCCTGTAACCTCACTTCTCGCACTGAGGGAGCCACCAAAAGGCCCTTGATGCTGGACCTCAGTGTCCGGGCCTTGCCCTTCCTCCCAATGGATTCCAAACACATAATTATTCTTTTTAAAAAATCTAAAATTGTGAAAAACAGTCTTAAGCCACTGGTCTCAAAGCTGCCAGAGTTGATTTAGATGCAGAGATGGTGTTGCACAGTGGCTAAGAGAAGGAGCAGCAATCAAAAGACGGCTGGTTCAAATGTCAACTCAGTCATAAAACACACCAGGAGGTCTTAAAGAAGTCACTGTCTCTTAGCCAGGAACCTAGAATGTGGGGATAACAGTAATGGCCAACTTTACAGGGCTGTGATCACACAACAATGCTACAAAGAATGTTACAGCGTTGCAAGTAGATTTAGAACACAATCCTATGCATGTCAAAAGAAAGTCCTGCTGAATCCAATAGAGCTTACTCTCAGGGAAGTGGGTCCAGGATTGCAGCCTTACTGGCACCAATGCTTAGGAGAGGGATGCACAACCTTAACTTGAACTGAAAGAACACTTAAAAGCAAAGGAAAAACACAAGCCAATAAGGGAACCTTCAGTTGGTTTGCTTTAACTGTTCAAGATCACATTTGGAAGAGACTACCCACCAGATTAGAACAGCTACAGATTCTGGCAATTCTCTTTCACCTTCCCTATGCTTCAGCTATGCTTTTATTACAAATTATGTCAATGCTCTTTACAGTTTGAATGTTGGTAGCTAACTGGTTCACAGTAGCATAAAAAGGGTTAGGGGAAAACAGGGCATCAAGGGCTTAGATCTCCCAAGTGTGTGTGCATCTTCATATTACACACATAAAAATATGCATTGTATGAAATATCAGTTGACATAAAAAAATGTTTGTTTTTATTCCTCTTTTTCAGTTGGAAAACATTGAAAATGAAATGTCCAATACTGGGGTGCTCTGAATAAAGGTCTTCAGCTTTATTAGCTGTGAACACACTTCTTTGTATAAACCTACAGCTTCATTAGTCATGCAGTAGGTGGGAAATTTTATGCTTATGCCTTTAGAAAGAAAGAAAAAGATTCAATGCAGTATACTGTTATAGCTGCTGGGAGCGGTTTTGTAACTTTACAGCAAAGAGAACAGCACTGGTTGCCTTCACTGGTTGCTACACTTAACCACAAAACCAATCCCCCTTCCTTCCAGCATCAATTATCCGTTCCCAGTGGCATTTTTAAACTGAGTAACTGGACAGCCCTAAGCGGGGCTAGGGAGGAGCGGAGAGGCAGATCCACTGCCAAATATTAAGCTTCGCTCACACCAGCTAGAGCAGATGATGGGGGATAGCTGTTGTTCTCCTAGCTTTGGGTATGCTAGTGCCAGGCTAGCAAGCCAAGGAGTCCAAGGATCAGGTCTGTTGGGGTTTGGATAAAGCAGATCCAAAGCGACCAGTGCCCTTTCCTCATCCCCAAAGCACCTTGCAGCTTTGATTAGTTACCTGAACTGATTATGGCCCATGGTATCTTCCCACCCACCTGGTTACAGCTGGAGCCTTCACCCTGGTGAAGCCCCTCACAGTCCCCTTTCCCTTTGTGTCGTGCCTTTTAGACTGTAAGCATTAGACTGTCTTTAGTATTCATTGTTGTACGTCCCCCTGTGAGCCTTTTGCGGGCAAAGAGCACAATGAAAATCCTTTAAATGAACTAAATAAATAGAAAGATCCCCGTCCTAATATCTGTACCACCCATTTGCCTGCAACACCTGCCAACTTACCGCAACAGCAGCATATATCATTTTCCAACTCGCATTGCTGCAGCTATTGATATTTCAGTGATGACTCATTTAATTTTCAGCACAGCCTGGGCGTGTTAAAAAGGCATGAAGCCCGACCTCCACTTATCAGTTTTTTTCAGGCATCTACTCCATTAGAACAAAGGCAAGTCAATGAGAAAATGGTAAACAGCCAGATAAGATGCACAGTGCAGATGCAGCAGCGCCATGAATCATTTTCATTTGCCCAAGAAATTATGAGGTTCATTGCACACCATAGGAAAACATTTTCCCCCTATTGTGCTTTCTAGGAATGAATCAAAACAGTTTACTGGCAGCCTAATCCTAAAAACATTGGACTAGATCCAGAGAACTGTATGACTAGTTGCATGTGCCCAAGGGAGATTTGGATTTCTTTTTCTTGAATGGAAGTCTGACCAGCAGCAAACCTAACCTGGAACTTCAAAAGTAGGTTGTGATACAGCACAGGAGTCTATGAATGCCAAGGTAAGAAAGAAGAAGAAAAAGCCCACTAGACATACCAGGTCTTGGGTGCTCCTAAAGGAACTCTTTAGATCCTGGTCATTAGAAACACTTCAAACAAATGTGAGCATATTTGACACCATTTGAATTCAGGAAGGGAATTGTAGAACATGCTCTTTCATTGCAGACATGGTATTTTAGACTACTTAATTTAATTCAAGGCAAAAAGATGTTGATGTGTTTAAAGTATTCTATAAGAAAAAAAGTATATGTCCAAACTTCAACCCTGAAAATTATAATTACTTGTGGCTAAGAAACAAAACTCCAGACAAGTTCCAAACAAAAACTGCCAGGCTTCAATTTACAGTTTTGCTTGATTAAAGACATGCCCTTTTTTAATTGTCAAAAAATAAATGACTGCATTAGCTCCTTCAAAATTTATATAGATCTTGTGAAACAGTTCAGCTTCGGTCCCGAAGAAACAAAGTAGATATATATTTTTTCTGGAAGCTGTGGATTTTATTCATGGATTACAGCCCAACCCTAGCTGACATTAATCTAATAAGCAATAAACACTGCACTCATCATGAAAATATTTAACAGCTTATATTACTTCAAACTTCATTACATATGCAGCTGAACTATAAATACAGGAAAAAAGTTATTCAGAAGTTAAATAATGGCATAAAAATATTTTTACAATGATTTCAGTAGGAAACTGGGGTTTATGCAATACTATAGTTTTACAATGCTTTCCATTTCTAAAGGAATCTTGCAGGTTATTATGCTGTAAGTATTAAACTAGCTAAATAAAATTCTGCTACAGTTCTGATAATACGCAATGGCCAGGATCCAAGAGATGTGTTTGAATGTGCCAAGCATAATTTCTGATTTTCTCTTCTTTTGGAACAGCAGGCTCCTAGGCCATAACTAAAATTGCTTTTGAAAACTTCATTAGTGTCAATCAAAGTTTTCCATGCAACATGGGGGATTGCTCTTTGAAAACACAAGTCCAAAGTTCACTTGGGCATATAGAAAGAATCAGTGTTCTTTGTAATCAAATCCATCTCTTATAAGTGCCATGAGTCACTTATATGACAATCAGTTTCCAGAAATTCGAAGAGCATATCCATAATGTGTCCATGAAATGGCATTCTGAATAACATGGATGTGACTCATTCTGTACCATACAATACGCTGCCACCGTGATAAATAGTGCACAATCTCCTAGTCTTGCATAAAGTCAACAAATGTGATACCCTGCAGATGGTGTGAATTGCAGCATCCACAATCCCTGGTTTTACATCCTGGGGCTGACAGGAACTGTAGATCATGAGACTCTTAATCTCAGGGATGTGTGTTTAAGCCCCACATAGGGTGAAAGATTCCTGCATTGCAGAGGGTTGGACTAGATGACTCTTGTCATCCCTTCCAACTCTACAGTCTGTGATTCTGTGAGCATTTGGAGGATACCGTGTGTTGACTACCCCTGGATTCTCACATTACATCTCCATCAAAACTAACAATTTGTAACTGTCATTAAGGTGGTTAAGATCAGGCATAGGCAAACTCGGACCTCCAGCTGTTTTGGGACTACAATTCCCATCATCCCTGACCACTGAACCTATTAGCTAGGGATGATGGGACTTGTAGACCCCAAACAGCTGGAGGGCCTCGTCTGCCTATGCCTAGTTAAGATGGTTAGCATTAGCCATATTTAGGACTGGTGCAGATATAAAATCTGGGACAAAACCAGAGACCTTCTTTTCAAAGCAAGCAAGAGGGAATTCAAAGAGTGCCCCTGCCAGGTGAAGTGTTAGAAATGGCAACTAGGGAGGCAGCCCTTTGAATGGTGGCTACAAAATGCCCTCTTCAGAGAGGCTTATCTGGAGCCTAGCTTGATGTCATTTCAACTCCAGGCAAATACCTCCCCACCACCACCTTGAGTCTTTTAACCTGTTCCTGCATTATATTTGTTTCACCTGGACTATGGGCTTGTTTTAAAAAACAACAACACATACAACTGTTTTTTACTTCTTGTATGGTCATTTGAATTACAGTTAGTTTGCTTTCACTTTAGCCCACCATGACAGCAGTTACAGAACAGCATATGCAAGAGAGACTGTGTACTGTTCCATTGGCACGTATATCTGAAGATTACAGCCACAGTCACTAGGTCAGGACCTACTAGATGCAATGACTAATACCTCAAAGTTACCCAGATATATCCTTTCTTAATTCTACATGCTCACTGTTTTCTCAGGGCCAGTTTGGCAGAGTGGGGCATCTGCCTCAGCTAGTGGACTCTGGGAGGGAAGAGGACAGCAGTGGTGGTCTACCCAGCTGTTCTTTCTGAATCCTCCAATTGTTTTCCTCTCTTGGAGATGTGTATGCCACATAACCTGCCTCTAATACTCACTCCATACATTTAAACAGTGCTATTTTTCTAGAAAAAGAGGTGCCGGAACTCACCATGAACGCCTCCCTTGTTCTCTTATAAAGGCAATGGCAGCTGCATGAGAGGCGCCAAAACAAAGTTCCAACAAGTTCTGGCTGGGAAAAAAGCCCCGCATTTTAAGCATATTTGAACCACACTGTTTCTCACAATGAACCTTGGAGACTGCATTTTGTTAAGGGTTGCTGGGAATTGTAGCTCTACAAGGGGAAAAGTACAATTCCTGAGATTCTTTGACTAGAGGGAAATATGTGCTTTAAATGTGTGTTGTGGATGTGTGTTGTGGCCTGCATGACTCAGGTGCAATAATGGTTGCTCTCCCATCACCAGCTATGAAGTAAAGTTCACAGTCTTTCCAGTCAGCTTCTGTATGTGGCAAATGGGGCAGGAGACATCATTTGTCCTTTCCTTCAGAATGTCTTGCAACTTTTTATCAGAATGTCTTGGATGGGCCCTGCGTCTCTTCCATCAAACAAGTCAAGGAGGTGAATGCTTTCTGTTCAGCTGCATAGAACAGTTTTAACAGAAGCTTTGCAGGACTGCAGGATTGGTGTAGGTGTACGGTTTGACTAATAAGGCAAGCTAGGTACCCAACTAAAATTCATCAACCAGAAGATATTGGCAGCAACAGTACATGCAGCATATATTTGGGAAACTCTTGCAGGGTGGGGAATGCAAAAATAAGAACTCTCTCTTAATCCCCGAGTTTCATTCCTTTTACATGGACTATCCTATCACAGTTATGCAACAACCCCTTGTCAAAACAAATGTAGAACATGTAAAAATGCAGTCACTGTTAATAGCTGGTTCTAATTTAAAACTTTAATCGCTTGTTAAGTGTCTAAACTTTGAATATAGAAAAGATAACAATTCCCATAGATGCATACTGCTATTATATCCTGGTTATATTCACCATTTTTCATTTATATGTCCATTTTGTATGTGACCATAAGGAATATTTTAGTCTAAAAGAATTATCACTGCAATTTTAAGAGCCACAAAATTCTGTTTGGAGAGCTTTCAGATTTTCTTCCTGTGTTGTCAATGACAAAAAGCATGCCTGTGACCTTATGTTCATCCACGCTGAAGTAAGAATTCAATCTTGTGCATTTCAAATACTGGATCATCCGTCAAGTTTATTTTTCTCATCACAGAGACAAGAAAAGCTCACCAAACAGTAATGGTATCCTGAGCAATATTAACCAAGAAAGAAATTCATACTGATCCATCATGATAATTTCAAGTGATGCCTTAGTAGCTTCTGCAAGACCAATATGAAATTTTGTGCTTCCAGCCTTTGGTGCATTTAATGATGGACAGTTAAAATGTCACAAAGCTAAAACAAACTGATGAGGGCTTCAGTCCTATACCCACTGAATTCAATGGGACTTACTTCAGTCCAGACACTATGGGACTATGATTTAAGGTGGGGCGATACTCACTTGCTCTAGAACATATCTAAAAAGGCATGGCTCAATTAAGAGAGGGTAAAGGCAAACATCCACGGGACGTGGGTGGCGCTGTGGGTTAAACCACAGAGCCTAGGACTTGCCAATCAGAAGGTCGGCGGTTCGAATCCCCGCAACGGGGTGAGCTCCCTTTGCTTGGTCCCTGCTCCTGCCAACCTAGCAGTTTGAAAGCACGTCAGAGTGCAAGTAGATAAATAGGTACCACTCCGGTGGGAAGGTAAACGGCGTTTCTGTGTGCTGCTCTGGTTCGCCAGATGCGGCTTAGTCATGCTGGCCACATGACCCGGAAGCTGTACCCGAAAGCTCCCTCAGCCAATTAAGCGAGATGAACGCCACAACCCCAGAGTTGCCTAAAGGCAAACATCACTCATTTCAGACCTAAGCACAACTAACTTTGTCTGTATTGGGGGCATGGGCATGTGTTTGCCAAAGATCTGTTTGCCAAAGATTTGTTAACTTTCACGGTTTTTTTAATTCTTTGCAATTAAAGTGTTTTAAGTGCTAGCCCTATTGTCTCTAAACTGTGCTGCAGAGTCTGCTTCATCACAATTCAAGACAAATGCCACTTGAAAAGTCTTGTATATAATAGAAACAAGCTCGCTTATGACATTGACCCCGTGTCAGCTTAGAAATTTTCTTTTCCTCCCAATTAAAATTATTCATTCATACCCCAAACTAGAATCCTTCTCTAACATGTTGTTTTGTATGAACAGGCAGCTTATATTTTGCACATGCACTCAAACAGGTAATCCCTCACCTTCAATGCAAACTGCAGTACGCTATCCAGGAGAAGTTCCAACATGCAACTGTTAAGATCATAGACTGTATTCCAGCTCTTATGCACTAGGCGTAGAAGAAAATTGACTAGGATTAGTCACTTTCTACTGCATTAAGCTATTCATGTGATATACAATAAAGGATCAGGAGAGCACCTTGACTATTTCCCCATAGCAACCATTTCTTTGCAAAAATAAGAACTGTAGTAGAGTATTTTACTCTCAGATAAAACAGGAGAGATGATTGGGGAATGGCAATTTTACACGGGTGTGGAGTTGACTGTTCAAGGAACCTTAGGAAGAAAGCTAACCCAGAGAATTTGAGAGAAAATTCTCCTTCTGCCAGGAAACTCAGTAAGGAATTAGCTTTCCTGGGTAGATGGTTTAGGAATGGACAATATATGTGTTTTCATTTCTAATGGTTTTACCCATAAGTATTTGCTTTCTGATTTTAAAAATACATATACATATGTAACACAAAATAAATATGTACTTACTTAAATATATGTTTTTTTCCTCTCAATTACATCTTTAAATGCTTATTTAAACTGCCAAGAACTGTCACGGCATTCAAAGAAATGCAAAATCCAGTGGACACCTAATTTGCAACCCATGCAACCCATGCGTTCGTCCAAGAAATGTGGCTCAAGCCACTGTGTACAGGACTTAGGAAAGATGTAATTCCTCAAACACTTACTATGCAACAGTGATTTATGATTTATTTATACATTATATTTATATACAGTGGTATCACAAATGTATCACAAAAAACTCACAAAGTAACAGACTCCAACCAGTTTTCTTCCTCTGTTGAAATAACTCTTTAAAATAAACTTTCCATAGGCAAGAAACACTTTACCTCTCTTTCTAATCAGAAAGAGAGCTCTACCTCTCTTTCAAATCGGAACGAGTGAAGGCGCTGAAGGTCCTATGTGAGTGCCTGGAGGTGGTTGGAGGATGGATGGCGGCTAACAGATTGAGGTTGAATCCTGACAAGACAAAAGTACTGTTTTGGGGGGACCGGGGGTGGGGGACTTGCTGGTCCTGAATGGGACAATTGTGCCCCTGAAGGAGCAGGTGTGCAGCCTGGGAGTCATTTTGGACTCACAGCTGTCCATGAAGGTGCAGGTTAATTCTGTGTCCAGGGCAGATGTCTACCAGCTCCATCTGGTACTCAGGCTGAGAGTCTACCTGCCCACGGACTGTCTCACCAGAGTGGTGGAGTAGTTATCTCCCACTTGGACTACTGCAATGCACTCTATGTGGGGCTACCTTTGAAGGTGACCCGGAAACTACAAATAATCCAGAATGCGGCAGCTAGACTGGTGACTGGAAGTGGCCACCGAGACCATATAACACCAGTCCTGAAAGACCTACATTGGCTCCCAGTACGTTTCCAAGCACAATTCAGAGTGTTGGTGCTGACCTTTAAAGCTCTAAATGGCCTTGGTCCAGTATACCTGAAAGAGCATCTCCACTCCCATCGTTCAGTCTGGACACTGAGGTCCAGCGTTGAGGGCCTTCTGATGGTTCCCTCATTGCGAGAAGCAAAGTTACAGAGAACCAGGCAGAGGGCGTTCTCGGTAGTGTCTCCCGCTCTGTGGAATGCCCTCCCATCAGATGTCAAAGGAATAAACAACTATCTGACATTTAGAAGGCATCTGAAGGTAACCCTGTTTAGGGAAGTTTTTTAATGACTGTTGTTTTAATGTATTTTAAATCTCCTGTTGGAAGCCACCCAGAGTGGCCGGGGAGACCCAGCCAGATGGGTGGGGTATAAGTAATAAATTATTACTATTACTGTTACTGTTATTGTTATTATTTTCTGTGTGTGACTTCTATGTGGCCTGGTTGCAGTTAAATAATCATGTAGGTATTTCATATGGAATCAGCACTCCCATCACTTGTGATGTACAACTAAAATGACAAGGATATGGGGGTGGAGGGAGTTGTGTCATTCATCACTAGCTATGTTATGGGCACTCACTGACAAACATCCTTTACTTACCTCCTTCCACACAATACTCATGATCACAAGAGATTGAACAGCCATGGGGAAAATAACTGATCACCTTTTACCAGTAACAGAATACTGCTGTTTGTGAACTCAGAAGGTAAGATATTTATAGTACAAGTCTTGAGGAAGGATGTTGTGGCCTCATACAAGAATTGCACAACCAATGTGCTTAAAAAAATAGTCCAGAAAGTCCTAAAAAAAGTGTTCAGAAGGCTTTCTGTGCCTGCCTGGGTTGTGGTGATATTGGTACAACATCACAAAATAGAGGGCTAGTTAGAACAGTATGTTTTTATGAAACATGGTGCCCTGGATCTGCATGTTTGCATCATTATTATTCATTTTTTACATGAACCACATGGCTCTCCACATGGGCCCCAGCTCATGAGCCTGTCAACAGCCTCATACATTCCACAAGGATGCCAGATGCATGACCCAGGCCACAGTGTTGATTCAGCTCTCTTTGAAACCATGTTCCATTGACTCTGCAACAGAACAAGAGAGCTATGACAAATGCTTAGTATCAAAATGCTGGAAGCCAATTTTTAATAATATATTCGCAAATATATTAGGACCAGCTTTAGGGACACAGGATACATATCACGTTGGCTGCTTAGCTGTCAACATAACAGCTTTAATTATTTCAAAGTTTGCTTATGTAGTCAACATTCTGTCAGTACAGCTGTAGAAGTGAAATATTAAAACAACAGTCTGGGCTGCTGGAAACCCTGAATGAAATTTGTCACATTCACTCTTGTACATTTACAGCAAGTCACAGATTCTCCCTCCCGCAATGTAATTTGCAGTTTCTAATTTCAGCTTTTAAAAAAACACACACAAAAACCCTGCAGAAAAAGATAAAATGCAGGTCACTGTGGTTATTCTTACTTTTTCCAAGTATCTGTAGGACTTACTTCTGGGTAAATATGCACAGATTTTAAAAGCAAAAAAACCAAAAACTAAAAAAAAACTAAAAAAAACTTGCCAATGCACAGCTACAGAACTTTCTACAAAGCACTGTATACTATCCTTACATTTTGAAAACGATCTTTTAAAAAAACAAACACTATATGAAAGCAGGGTCACTAAACTTGTCCAAACAGAACAGGATTTTCTCTAATTAAAAATGGAATGGGGACATTCATGTCCAGCATAATAAAGAGAGTTACAATGTGCCAACAACTGACACTGAATAGCAGCACTAATGAGAACAAACTATTAATAAGTTCCCTTTTATTCTCAATTAAATATTAAGCATCGTGTGTGTGTGTGTGTGAGAGAGAGAGAGAGAGAGAGAGAGAATAAAGTAATTACATATATATGGACCCATTACTAAAAATGCTCACAAACTTTATCTTAAACCTAAGTACGCACTCCCCAAACTGAACTACAAAATACTACTTAGAAATAAATAAGTCCTGCAAAACCATTTTAGATAGATTTGCAGGACGGAGACAATTTTATGGATTAAAAAAGCAACTCTGTTTCTCTCCTAACAAAATTGTCTGCTTGTGGAATGCCTTCATTAATTCTTTTGTTTGTATTGATCTATTAGAAACTACTCAAAAAAGTCAATAATCTGAGAAATTGCCAACTTAGCAATTTATTTATTTTACAGATGCCATTTCATCTTCAGACATTATGAAATGAAAACCTAGCAACACCTTTTTCTAACAGCATATGGTATACAGAAATACAGCTATAATTTTTAAAAAGATGTTCGCAGCAGCTCCTTCATTTTTGACCCTCTCAACAATTCTGACATCAGATATAAAGTTTGGGCATCAGGTATAAACTTGGCGTGTAAAGACCTCTACATATTGAGGAGTTCTCATAACAGTCAAGCACTCTTGAATCAGTTCTTGAGAGCTAAATTGTGGCAAGCACAGCCCACAATGATCAGGCCTCTCTGATCTTTTCCATTCATTTCCTCTCCCTCATAGAAACCTTACCTTGGGGAAGGAGAAATGAAAGGTGGTGGCAGACATTCCCACATATGTTTTCCTTTGCAGCCCCTTCCTTGATTGCAAATGTTACATGTGTTAGAATTCCTGCTCCATGATTGCAGTCATGGGATTGTTGACTTTGACATGACGGTATATGTTTTGACTCCACAGAGTGGGAAGTGACGGAGACAGGATGTTTGTGTTACTGTGTTCCGTGAAGTGGGACTATTGTCCTTTGTTCTTTGTCTTTGCTGTCTGATGCTAGAGAGAGAGGGAGCCATGTTGCAGTGCTCTGTGTGTGTTTATATGTGTTTATAAAGTAGATTAGCCAAAATGCTGAGTTGCTGAGGTCTGTCACAAAAAGCTGCGAAGACTCTGCAGATCCCTAAGTGTGCCAATGTCTGTTGGCATCGGTCACTGTGATGTTTGGGCAGAAGAAAGCTTTTGAAGCTCCCGAACAAACAACCAGGAGGGAGGGAACATGCCAGTCAGGCATGTGCCTCTGCCAGGGTCCTACTCAAGGGTAGGCTGAACTCCTGACAACGTGGACCTTCTTTTACCACCATATTTCCTGGGATTTAATACATCTATGGGAGTACCCAACCACTGCCCTTTCTTCCTCCCTGGAGGTAAACATTTTGACATGGGGAACAGAGAACTGAACAGCGATGGAGATTGTGGGGCTTCTCCAGTGTGTGTTTTTAAAAAGTGCTTTGGGATACAGGAGTTTAGGAATTGTTCTGATAAGTAATGATTGTGATGATGATGATGATGATGATGATGGAGAAGTGCTTTTGGGTGAGATAACTGGCAACAAGGCTTGCATCCTGGCTTATGAAAACCACCATTAGGGCAATGTGGGTGAATAGGTAAGCTGTATTAGGATGCTGAATTGACCAGAGTGTACCCCAAGGGGAAAGCCTGAAAGATTCCAGGGGAGCTGGGAATTACCTGGAAATGATCTAATGTTGTGCTGAAACTAGGTTTCTTTTCAAATGCCTTACTAACTGTTCTGTATGTATCTTTGCATAAATCAGATTTCTTCTGTCCTTTATTTTTTGTATCGCATCTTTGGTCAGATGATTTTTTTTTGAGAAGTGGATAGTGCAATAGCCAGGGTACAAGAGTCTGTTAGTGAATGTTAGGAATTAGTCAGTGGTAGCATCTAGATCATATTTGTAACACTGAAGAGAAGATACAGGCTGTTGCAGTTCTCCTGAACTGTGCCATGGAAATTCCCGGGTTTAGCTTATGCAAACTAGCCTGGCTGGGCTGATTGAACATAAGTCACTGTGAAACAATGACCAGGCATCTACTCATCAAGAAAGGTGTTTGGGTCTGTGCAAAACAAGGGATGGCAATGTGGTGGGCAGGGCCTCAGGCCACCCAGGAAAGTTTGCCTCTTGGACTCAAGGCTTAGTAAAAGGGGTGAGCAGGCAGAAGAGGAGGTGTTGGGCTTGGCTATGTGTTCTGGGAAGGAGAAGGAACAAAAAGGGAGAACATAATACAAGGGCTGAAGGGCAGAACATTAGAGCTGGCTGGGAAGCAGGATCAAAGGAATGATGCTTAGGATGGTTCTGTCGCCAGTGCTGGGCTGCTATGAAGAACAAGCTGCTCTTGAGATGACAATGCTGTAATATCTGCACCCCCTTCATCTAAACTCAGACGCAAATATGTGTAATTAAACCATATTTCTTAAAGACACTACAGCCTCCACTGCGTCTTGCTTCTCAAAGGGAACACAGCCCCCATGTGAGTGCCTGGAAGCCCCCTGCAATCACATGCACCACTCGGCAGAGATTGGGGGTAGCATACAACCTTTGTAAAAATATACCTCAAGCATGTCCAAAATCTTGGGTGTGCCCAGTGGGATTTTAAAGAGGCACACCCTCATTTCACAAACTGTCTCTGAATACCCCCTGGCTTTCCCAAACTTTTTCATAAATGAGATGAGATTGGGTGAGCACGGAGATGGGTCAAGCTTACTAATGACACTAAGGCTAGGTACACACAAGCAGCTTGAAACACAGCAAGGTTGCTTTTCCCTGCTGCACCTCAAACCGTGGTTGCACATTGCTGTACAAACCAGAGAGGAGGCAGGGATGTCTTTACCCAATGAATATTATTACCCTTTTGGTTTCCCTGTACCAGCAACACACAGAGAGAGAGAGATTTATGAGGCTGCCTGTCCATTCACTGTCATCTGCACATGTGCAATGGATCTCTCAAATGTACACACTTCAGGTTAACTATTAAGTGAAGGTGGCATACATTTTAAAATTGGATGGAAACTGTTTTGAAATGCATCAAACAGGAGTGTTTCTCAGGAAACAACAGGATATTTCATGTTTGTGTACCTACAGAAACAACCCATCTTCCTTCACTATCTGAATGTGCTGCTCCCTGCCCCCCAAGCCCTGACCCCATTTAGGCTGCATGCCAGAGCACACCCCCTGGGGGAGTATTCTGCAGTGCTTTGACGCAGAATTGGGGGGGGGGAGAATATGAGCAGCAAAGCAGTGCTCCCAAAGAGTGTTCTGCCACTGGCAAAAGTGGTGGGACAGAAGGGTCTTGTGCTTCTGCAGCCTGAGGCAGCTGCTTCACTCTGCCTCATAGGCAGGCCGGCTCTGTATTCACAGCTTCAAAGACTAATGGTGGGAGCACACTGGAGGCAGAGTAAATGCTAATGCATACACAGCCCAAATTATTAAGAGATTTTGAGCAGCTTCAGAAGGTTATTTCCAAATTGAACGGCATTAAAGCAGCAAATGCTGTTCCGAGTAGCCAATGGAGAAACTGGAGCCAAAAAATAAAAAAATAAAAATCCAAACTCTACATATATATAGATAGGATCTGAGCTTGCTCTAAGCAACCGGGAAAGACATCTCATGGGCACAATAAAAATGCCAACCCTGTGTGCAACTGCTGGGCGGAAAAGGTGAATTTCGTACTGGGGATAATTAGGAAAGGGCCAAGAAATCTATGCTGGGACCACACTCAGTGTATTGTGTTCTGGACATTGCATTTCAAAAGAATATAGAGCTGGGAAAAGGGCAGAAAAGGGCAACCAAAAGTGATTACAGGACCAAAGAACTCTCCAAAGGGCATGGTAACATTTGGAGCTGAGAAAAAAGGCAAGCAAATGGGGTAGAGGAAACAACAACAATAGAATTATGCAGGGTGTGGAGCCAGCAGATAGAGAGACAAAAATTATCCCTCTCTCATAACACAAGAACCCATGGTCAACCAGTGAAGCTGTAATTGCTGGACAGACAAAATGAAATACCATGTACACAGTGCATAGTTCAACTATGGAGTTTAGTACCACAAGATATCATGACGGCCATCAACCACAGAGCATGAGACTCTTTAATCTCAGGGTTGTGGGTTTGAGCCCCACATTGGGTGAAAGATTCCTGCATTGCAGGGGGTTGGACTAGATG
Source organism: Podarcis gaigeae (assembly GCF_964106915.1). Classification (NCBI taxonomy): domain Eukaryota; kingdom Metazoa; phylum Chordata; class Lepidosauria; order Squamata; family Lacertidae; genus Podarcis; species Podarcis gaigeae. The sequence goes on from NC_139688.1 coordinate 32,380,415, forward strand.
ATCCTTGTGGTCCCGTCAAGCCTTCTGATTCATACTTAACCTAGATGGCTTTAAAAAGAAATTAGAAAACATTGTGAATGATAATGGTATCATTGGATACCAGTCAAGATGACTATATACTACCTCCAGGATCAGAGGGAGTAAGCCTTAGAATACCACTTATTGGGGAACAGCAGGAGAGTGCTATTGTCCTGGTATCCTGCTTTTGGGGCAGAGTTGGAACAGGGTGTTTGAGAAACAGGATGCTGAACTATATGACTGTTTGGTCTGAGCCAGCATGGCTGTTCTTATGTCCTTAGGAGAGTTCAGGGGCCATATTGGGATGCTGCCATTGTTTCAGGCAACATATGCAGAAAGTATTGCTGAAGGCTGCATTTTAAAGGCTACAGTACAATCTGATGCGAACTTTCCTGGGGGTAAGCCCCATTGAACAGAGCTTACTTCAGAGTAGACATTCATAGGCTTGTGATGTAAGAGTTGTACAATGTTAGCCATTACTGGTAAATGAAGAAATGTACAGTTTTACTTGCTTCTGACTAGGCAAATATTTCAGTACACGTTTCTATCAGGGAATGAATGCACTATATGCATGAACTAAGAGCGTAAAAATCTTCACATGCATTGGTTCATGTGAACTGACTATGGAAATATTGGTGCCTTTCACCACAGTGTGCCAATTTGCATTAATTAAAGCAACATGACACAGAAATAAATAGCTGCTAAACACAGCTGTATTAAAAACTTGTATGTTACTAACTTGGAGCACATGTGTTTAACACAGCACACAATTATAAAATCTTCAGACAATTTAAAGAGGAACTAAGCATCACACAGAGTTATCACAATATGTTCCATACTGGCTATGGAAAGTTATAAGCACCTCATTTTAATCACCCGTGCTTGGAGTCACCAACACTATGAAGCTTGGAAATATTTTTTAAAGAACAGAAACATCGCTCAGGGGTGCTGTCAGTTTACATATGCTATTTTTGGAAGGCTAGGCACACCAGAATTTCCGAGTCGGCATTTCACAAAATCCAAAGCACATAACCATTTTGCAGGGGTTGGACTAGAGGACCCTTGGGATCCCTTCCACTTCTACAATTCTATGATTCTAAGCTCAAACTGGGCAGAAATTGATTTTAGAACACACAACTGAGGCCACTGTGAGGTGGGTTTACTATATCTAAAATCACATTTTTACAAAATGTAATTAAACAATAATTTAAGATACTGAAATAATGCTGACCTAATTCTTTTAGGGTAAGGACCATAGCCTGGTGGTGGAATATCTGCTTTGCGTGCAAAAGTTCCCAGGTCCAGCCCCTGGCTTCTCCAGGTACAGCTTAGAGACCTTATCCAACATCTCAGAGAGTCACTGCAAGTCATTTTCTACTATAATGAGTTAGATGGTCATGGACCAGTGGTTTGGATAAGCTAGTTCCTATGTTCTTAATCTAGTTGGCATGGAAGATATTTTTAATCAGTTGCTATACAACATTTATCACCTTTTCAGTTGGATGGAGAAGAGGGCCTCTAAACTATCCCTTCCAAAAAAAGCGATAATAAGAGACGTCAGAAAGGAAGGAATCAAGGCATCCACATTTCACCACTGTGGAGTTGTGTGGGAGGGGTGCACAGGAGGCAGGAGAAGAAACACCAGTTGCTTAAAACCAGTGCAGTCCAGAACCCATGAGCAGAAAATCTGTTTCTGTGCTGCCATTCAGAAACAGCACTGTCCTCTGCTTCATGGCTTCAGAATACATTCCAATTGCACATTTTCATAGGTAAATTCTACTTAAAAGATGACTGAAATATTAAGTCAAAACCAGACCTGGTCAGCAGTTGTAGGTACACTTCTTTGGAAATAAGCTTGAGGGACATCCACAGGACTTACTTTGAAGTAAATACTGATAGAATCACACTGAAAGCTACAGTAAACCCTATAAACCCTACCTCTGTTGCGCTTAGGTCTCACTGTCAACAGGGCCCCAAATCGGACTACTTACAGCGGAGCCTAAAGCACGCTCACCAAATGAATTCAATGGGGCTTACCCTCAGATAAATGGGGTCAGGATTAAAGCATTAGTCTGAATTCAAACCCATTGTTTGTTTTCTTAGTGTTGCAAGAACACTTAAAAACCAAAACAGAATTCAACCTCACAGAATTTTAACAGTGCAAAGAAAGCCTAGCAGGTGCATCACCTTTTAGAAACCAACAATTTAAATATCTTAAATAAGGATCCTTCTTTTTTATTTTTACTAGCACAAAACACAAATTGTCCATAAATGTATATACTTCTGATTCAGACTGAAAGTCCCACTGAGTTCATTTATACATACTACTAGATTAGTCTGTATAGGGCTGCAGTCCAATTCTCAGTGGGACCCATTTTTTAATATATTTGTTAGTCACCCAATAGCCTAGGTCCTCTAGAAAATGTACAATCAAAGTTGAATTGTGCAGACTGTAATGCTAGGTTCCAGAGCTATGCTATGCTAAGTTCCACTGAACCCAGTGAGGCTCATTTTGACATACACAGCAGCCATATAACTTTGAGCAAGCATCACATTTCCCCAAGTCATTTGGAGAATCTGCCACCTTAAATGAAGTAAAGTTTCTAGTGACCAGCCACTGCAGAACTTTCTATATGCAGACAAAACATGTTTTTTATATTAAAAAAAATGCTTGTATCACCAAGGCAGCATATATAAACGCAGTATAAACCAACATGACACGTATGAAATCACCCCAACGTCACAGATAAATTTAGAGTAGACTCACTGAGCTGGGGGAAAAAAAGGCAGAAGTTAGGAAGATATGAATGGAAGAGCATCAAGGCTGCTCGCCACAACTTTCTTCCTAAGGTTCCCTTGGCATGTTTACATGCATACACCGAAGAAGGGGGAAAAACAAAAGCCGAACAAACAGCCACGCATACACACAGAGACATAAATAAAGGCTGTCCCCAAGGCTCCCGACGCTGCAATCGATCCAGCCACCCAGGCAGGGATTTTGCTAACTTGCTGCAGGTGCAATGCAGACCGAGGATATTGCATGCATCTCAATTACAAGATAGCACGGGTTATGATTTTGGGGCGCGGGTGGCGAAGACAGGAGATAATACCAACTAGGCAGAAACACAGCAAGCATCCAAGCTCTGGCTTTGCAGCAGCAGCAGCAGCAGCAGCAGCAGCAGAGTCTCGCGCGCCCATAGCGCGCGCACGCCGACCCTCTCTCACAAACAAACACATACATACATACACGTATCTGCACCCCAAGTCCTACTTAGCAGGCACTTGCTCGCCTCGACGCAGGAAGCCTCCAAGGAGGGGCAGCGCCACAGGCTGCCCTCGTCCAGGGAGCAGGACGCCCCGCCGCAGCCTCCCCCTGGCTGGGGGGCAGCCGGACTGGGGAAGAGCCAAGCGGGCGCCTCCAGCACGACGCTCTCCTCGCTCAGCCCAGCGCGCCAAAACGCAGCCGCCGCTGCCTTCCTTACCTGTTGGCCGCCAGCCGCGGTAGCTCTCCTCCCCTCTCCCCGCTGCCTCGGCTCCTTATGAGGCGCTTTTCCTCCGGGCAGCGAGAGAGCGTGTGTGTGCCCGCGCCCGCGCGCCCGCCCGCCGTCTCCCTCGCGAGGACACGGAGGCGGCGGAGCAGGGCTGACGACGCGGGCCCCGGAGTCTCCCGCGCCGTGTGGCCGCCGGGTCTCCCGGGGGCGGCGCAGAAGGGGCTGCCGGCTGCGTGGCGGCGGAGGCGGCAGGCGCCGAATGGTCGCTGATGCTGCTGCTGCTCCGCCAGGTGCTGCGAGGAAACGCCGCGCGCTCGCCGCAGCCTCCTCACCTGGAGATGATGGAATCGTCTGGAGCCGTCTAGGCCGGCGTCCTGCGCGCCTGCTCCTGTGGGAACATATGAGCCAACTCCTAGGGGCCGAGCTCCCTTTGCCCCCCCCCAAAAAAATATTTGAGTTGATGGGCATTCAAAGGGGGGGTGTGTGTCACGTGATTATCTGGGACAGGGTGTACCTCCCCCCCTCCAATATTTTATTCAGGTTGGCACCCTTGTGTGGGAAGCAGGGCACAGTAGCAGACCTATACTGGGGGGGGGGGGCTGAACTGTTATGCCCTTTTTGCAACCAGCAAGGAGGTCTGGGTTAGCCTTTCTTCAATGGGGTTGTTCCATGATAGATCACCACACTTTGCAACCTCTCTGCTGCTGACCCCTGACCATTAGGTCGGCGCTCATCTCGCATTACTGGCCAAGGGAGCTGGCATACAGCTTCCAACAAAAATCCATGTTAGTCATGCGACTCAAATTGGGTCAACGAGACCCATCGTGGACTAAATTTGGGTCAATGAGACCCATTGTGGACTAAATTTGCTTCTGGGGCCCCTCCAGGATTAGGGGTCCTGAAGCTTAATCTTCATTTCATAGTAGATCAACCCTAGCAGGCGGGATGTGAGCCCAAGAGTGCTCTGCCCACTCGCAGTTCCCAGCAGACTGGCATTCAGCAGCCTAATGTCCCTGGCAGTGGAGGAAGAACATATAACCATTGCAGTTGAGAGCCTTGTTCTCCATAACCAGTGCAATCCTAATGTCTGTTCAGAAGAAAGGCTTATTAGGTTCAGTGGAGCTAACTCTGGGAAGCAGCACTGGAGAGTAAGGAATCTTGCAGGCCACCTAAGTTCAGTCTCTAGGAAGCTGCAGGGAATCTTGGGGTTGCCAACGTGCTGCCTATGGGCACCAAACTGTCCTTGAAATCTTTTGCGTGCACCTACCAAGCCTCTGATTACTTAAACAGACACAAACACTGCCCTCTTGGTCACAGAGTGATTAGCTTTCCCCCCTGACAGTCCAGTCTGGCACCTACCTAAATGTATTTTCAGCATCGGGCAAACTCCATTTTGTTTTCCCCGACATCTTTAAAATATGTAATCTCTCTCTCTCTCTCTCTCTCTCTCTCTCTCTCTCTCTCTCTCTCTTTTAAGATGATGTTCATTATACTGTGGTTTTCACACAGTGGTTTAGTTCTATAGAATTTATCCCTTTGGCTTTCTTTATTAATTGATTATTGTAATGCTTTACTCTCTAGTTCTCTGTTTCGGGATGATTGTTTTGTTTTTAGAGTTCTTTTATTTGCAGCTTTATTGATTCCTGCTTCACTGGAATTGTGATGTTTAATCTGTTTTTATTTTGAGGGGAAATGGATTGTTATTGGGGACTGATGAATGGGATGCTTAAATAAATAAATAAACATTTGCCGCAGATATTCTTAAGGCTGCAAAATAGGCTTATGGAATCTGCAATCAAGATGTCTAAATGGAAAACACTTTTATTTACATGCTCTGCAATTCTCGTTAACTGTGATTAACGTTTCACATATCTGCCATCCCAATTTAAAAAGTCTGTACCATGCTTTTAGAAATAAAAATGTAAGCACTCTGACATGAAGAGCCTTGTTAAACAAAATTAAGAAAGCTAAACACTGTTCTAGAAGCTGATTAAAATGTACTACAGAACATTGATAAAAGCTTCTATTTTGTTCTCAGATATCATGGTAATATGGAAAGCAATTGCACAACATTGACAAAACTAGGCCACCTGCCGCATTATAAAAAGTACTTGAGGGTCCAAACCAGTACTGAAAATAAAACCGTTGAGGGGCTATATATTTATGGTAGAAGCTCCCACCTGCCAACACAACATGAGACACACTATGAGATATACACCAAGATGCATGGAGTTGCCCCTTATGGCCACCTCCTTTTCCCAGGGAAGCTCCTGTATTGTAGTAAGATCCACAACAGGTGGTAAGCCATCCAACAGGTGATGATATCCCTACCCCATATGAACCAACCCAGACCCTGCAATCATCATCCGAAGCCCTTCTTTGTGTGCCTCCTCCACAAGAGGTATGGAAGGTGGCAACATGAGAGTGGGCCTTTTTGTGGTGGCTCCCAGCTTGTGGGATGCTCTCCCCAGGGAGGCTCACCTGGAGCATTCATCATTATGTTCGTTATGTATCTTTAGGCATCAGGCAAAACATTCCTCTTCTCCCAGGCCTTTGGCTAATTGAACAATATCTGGCCTTTTAAACTGGTGGGGGTATTTGTTTTTGTTTGTTACTATGTTATGTATTTGTGTGGTTTAATATTGTAAACTGCCCTGTGATCCTTGGATGAAGGCCAGTATATAAATTTAATTAATTTAATTAATTAATAATACCATAGACAACCCCTGCTGTTGTCTAATCGCTGTCCATGGTGCTAATACACTGATCAGCAACCTCATATGTCTCTTTCCTTATCGAGATGAGACCATTCAATAAAATACATAAAAATCCTGTTTCTTGGTTGTTAGGGTGGTACATAGGGCTCTTTTTCCTCGCCTTAACACAATCTGGCTTCATCTAGCCTCAGGATGGAACTCTTACAAGGTTTGGTGCTACCAGAACTCAGGACTGTTGCCCCTTGACACTTTTCTCAAACTCTGAGTGGAAGGTAAAAGGAGGGGGAAGCCCCTCAAGATGCCCAAGTTGGATGAAGTATGGCTACTATGGTGTATGAGTCAGTCAGGAGTGGGATACCGGCTCTTGCTGGGATATTACTCAACCATCTAACCCAGGGAGGTCCAACTTTTTCATATTGAGTGGGCCGCAAGAGTATTTCAACATGGAACCCATGGGCTGCACACTGCCTCATCACACGTAGGGTAAGCAAGGCCAAAATGTGATGCCCCCTCAGTTTTTGCGCTGCCTTCCCAAAGTCAGCTAAGGGAGGCACTGGGCAGGAGGCTCTGGCAGGGTCCTAAAGCTCTCCCAAAGCTGGGAAAGCACCAATTAGGCTTTGGGAAGGAGACAGGAGGACTTTAGGACCCTGTCAAAACCCAACATGAACTGCATGTTGATTAAATGCCCATTAACAGATGTATGAACTTAAATCCAATTTCTGGGCTAAAATTCACAATCATCAAGTATATAATTAAGTACACTAATGATTTGTCACTTCTAAAAATAATGTTTCTCCCGCCATAATTAATTTCAGGAGGTTTTTTTTTTCCTAGAGGAAGCATATTTGCAAATACGTAGCTCATAATTATCCCTCCCTTCTCCAGGATTAATATAAATATTACAACATAGTGACTTTAAAGAAATAGTGGGTGTTTACTGCCAGTTGCGGGCTGACGCAGCCTGTGGCAGGTAGGTGACCTTCCAACTTTGGCGCAGCCTTCTCCACCAGCCATGCTAGGACCAGAGGGAGAACTTCTTCCCTCTGGTCCACTCCCTAGCTATAAAAGCCAGCCACACTCAGGCCTTGGTTTCAGTTGACGCTCCAGTATTTGCAGGCTAGCCTATTCTTTTCAGCCAGTTTTGTTCCAAAAACTGTTTTGTTCCAATAACAGCAGAGCATAAGCTCTTCCTTGACTTCAGGATGATTGCTTTCAAGCTCTGGCACCCGGGGCTCAGCCAGAGCCCTTTCCCGAGATCCTGTGGGTGCTTGGAGGCGCACCATGATGCAGAGAGTATTACAATCCTGTTATTCCTTCCACATTCCGAACATACTCTAGGACATGGAATTTTTGTGAAGCCTTTAGGTCATAGTTTGGGGTGGGCTCGCACTTCTATCATGAATGGGAGGAAGATGTCCTGCAGCACTCCATGTCCCATAAAGAACGGGGGTTAGCTGCCAAGACCATGTCCTTGCATGTAGCCGCAACCACATTCTTTTGGAAATTACTCCGGTTCCCCAACCCATGTTATTACTTCCATCTATGCAAGCTGCTGGAGGGCTGGCATAGGCACCACCACCCTCCAGACCCAGACATCAGGAAGCCAATTACATATGATCTCCTCTCCAAGGAATCAGGGTACACCATTAAAGGGATCCAGGGGAAAGAGCTTCTGTCAGACTACAGCTGATGAGCTATAGATCCCCCCCAAAAAAATGGTGATCTAAGGGAGGGCTGCCCCAATTTGATATATGTCATAGGGTGATCCTTAACCTTGATGAACTCTGCCAAATAATCTTGCATCAACCCATCTGCTGGTTGATTCTTTGGCAGGGTTCATCAAGGTTAAGGATCACCCTATGACATATATCAAACTGGAGCACCCACTGAGATCACCATTCTATACAAATCAATAGCATTTTTGAAACCGTTCTAAGTTGGAGGGCTATTTATAGCCTACTTATGTGCAGTAAAGACAGGTTTGTTGGACAACCATTTGTAAGCCGATATCCTAAAAAATGAAAACAGAGTGCAATAGCTTTTCTAGCCCTCCAACATGTACTAACCTTTCTTCAAATGTACTAAGTTCATTCTCTGTGCTTAACAACTTATTGATATCACAAATCAAATCAGAAAGGCTAGTACAGTTCAGAGAGTTCCCGTAAAATAAAAGTACATTTAAGAACAACAATGTCCCACAAATACTTTTCAAAACATTTTTTTAAAGTACAGGACTAGCCAAATACGTATAAAAGATATAGATTATTGTGCATTGTTCATTAATATGGACAATTAGCCATAACATAAGGCCTACGTGCAATGGTACATACAAATCAGGCTTAGGGGGACAGAGCAAGATTCCAGCTGCTGCCCCTGGCTCTAACCTTCATTAGGATTTTTGAATAGATCATACATGGGTACAAGCTGGATCCAGGTAGTCTCTTTCCATGCAATGTGTGCCCTACATGTTGTAGGGTACAAATGGGGCACACAGTTTGTACCAGCATAGGCTTAGCTGGAAGTAGCAATGGGGCAGAATTCAGTTTGGTTTGCATTTTAATGTGAACCTAACTAATTTGCATTTCCTGAAAAAATACATGAAGTGAAATGTAGCTGTCCTTTGAAATGTGCATCCAGCTAGCATGGCCAATGATCAGGGATGGTGGGAGTTGATGGTGGGAAGGCACCTGGTTGGGGAAGGCCATTTGCTGCTGTTGTTGTTGTTGCTGTTGTTGCTCCATTGACTCAAACTGATCAAACATTTGTCTATTTGTCATGAACTGGCAGAACAATAGGGGGGGGGAGGAAGATCCCGGAAAGGGGTGTAGCCAGGACTGGAACACACTGGGGCAAGCTGTGGGTGGGAGCGGAGGGGCTGGTGTAGGAAGTATTTACAGTGTGATGCAGGATGGGAGTCAGTGCACAGGAACCAGAGAAGCAGGACCCTTCACCATGCCAGAGGGCCCTTGTCTCGATGAACATGGTAGGTTCTGAGGCATAGGGAGCACTGGAAGGGATGTTATAGGAGGCTGAGACAGGCAAGAGCCCACAGCCCAGCTCTGTAGTTGGCCAGGTAAGGGGTGGGGTGGGGGTGGCTAGCTCTGGGAGGTGTGTGATTCCTCAGCTGGAAGCAGGGCCTTGCTTGAATTGAGTCTTCACAGGTACAAAATGTATACAAAGCTGATCAACACATTGGGGTCCAGAGTGGGAACAGTAGACATGACTCCTGTTATATGCATTTATAGATGGAATTTGAAAGTCTGAAAGGGGCACAACAGCCCTTAGACTTTAATTATCACTGAAGAAAAGTGCATTTGTCAGTGACCTCACTTGTATGTTTATTAGCATATTAACATGCGCCCATTTATCCTGTTTGCTCGGCTTAATGTTAGTTTTGAGGGTTTGGTCAGCATGGAGCTTTGTCTGTGCTTGCTTTTGTGTTATTTAACACAAAGTGTGTGTGTGTGTGTGTGTGTGTGTGTGTTCATCAGCACCACAACACACCAAGAAAAGGAGGTTCAATGCCTCACCAGTACTCAAAAAAATAATGTCCCCTGCCCAGTGCAGAAATTAACCTTAGGGGGGAAAATGTTCTTCATTGCAGACCGCACAATGGTTCTCACCTAAGAAGAAAAACCACAATTTAGTAAAGCCTTTATAGCATAGCATCTCTGATGCACACACATTAGTCATCTCTAATTGCTTTTCATTGTATGGCTGCTTTCAAGATCGTTGAGACTTATTCACTAGCCACACGAGTCTTAGAAGTCTTATTTATAGCTGTCCAAAAGGCAAACCTGTAGTAGAGATAGAGATGTCCTGGCAGAAAGAGAAGAATGTCCCATCTGTCACAGGACATCTAAGAGCCTTCAACCAACACCCAGAGGCTAAGAACCAATTCACACTATTTTCAAACAGCAAGTATAGCACTATCAGGACCAAACAAGGCAAGATATGTCACTTGGAATCATGACAGTGTTCCTTTTCTTTTTCTTTTTAAACAAAAATGATAATTAATGCACTGGGGGGGGGGGCAGCTGGACTACTACAGGAAGGGAGGTTTGCCTGGTCCTCTTCTGCTGTGGACCTCACAAGAATCCACCTCCCTGAACACGGGGAGCTGCCTTATTTCAAGTCAGACCATTGGCCATCCTGCTCAGCATTACCTACACGGGCTGGCAGCAGCTCTCCTGAATTTCAGAGAAGGGTCTACCAGCACTACCAGTAGATTGAAACTGGGGTGTTTTGCATTCACAGCTACCACTAAATCACAAATTGCTATAAGCTCCAGTAGGAAAGCTCCCATAGTCACCGAATGTGTGAAGGGAGGGAGCTACCAAATTCTCTTTTCAGATTCAAAGAGGTGACTGGTTTCAGAACAACCCAGCCACAAAGACCTTAATGAAAGAGACAGAAGAGGTTCGTCAGCTGGCACATATTCTGGTGCCACATATGCCAGCACCTGCCAGTTATGCATTTGGGCCACTTACTAAGGTAAAGGTAAAGGGACCCCTGACCATTAGGTCCAGTCATGACCGACTCTGGGGTTGCGGCGCTCATCTCGCTTTATTGGCCAAGGGAGCTGGTGTACAGCTTTCGGGTCATGTGGCCAGCATGACTAAGCCGCTTCTGGCAAACCAGAGCAGTGCACGGAAACACAGTTTACCTTCCTGCCAGAGCGGTACCTATTTATCTACTTGCACTTTGACGTGCTTTTGAACTGCTAGGTTGGCAGGAGCTGGGACAGAGCAACGGGAGCTCACCCCATCATGGAGATTCAAACTGCCAACCTTCTGATCTGCAAGTCCTAGGCTCTGTGGTTTAACCCACAGTGCTACCCGCATCCTTGGGCCACTTACTATCAGAGGTCAAATGATTTCAGTGGAATTCATTTCTACATAAGCACATTTAGGATCAAAGCTATAAACTATAAGCTAGGAAAACTCTGTGGAGCCCTTTCTTGGACATGTGGAAAGGCCATTTGCTGTAAGGATAATTTGCACTCAATGAAACACACACATGATTTAATGCAAGATCCAAAAACCCTCTCCAAGAGAACTGGGTATTCTTTGGCATGAGACAATGCTGCAAAAGCTTGGCAAATTTAAGAAAGAAATGCAAAGTGGCAGGCAATCAATCCAGGATTTATTTTCTTCCTTCCAAATTGTTGTTAACTAAAGTTCCTGAGCTTGGTATCAAGAAAAGAAAATGCCGAAGATTCCCAGGAGCCAAAGACAGACAACTCTACCGATTATTGGATTGTGTGCTATTTATAGAAATCTAACCTTTTTAGCCCCAAATACAGGCAAGCAAAAAAAGTCAGTGCAGTGTCATACATTTAAGCCTCAAATTATAGTAATTTTGTGCTCTTCCTGCATTTTAATGATCAGAGAGAATCAGCAAAAGCCTTTCAGTGAGTCACTAGCACCACAAACAAGGTGGTGTTGGTGTACTTTAACACAGGCAATTGGCTCCTCAGCTGTTACAACACTACAGTGCATTTCAACAGCATTTTGACAAATGCTGGCTTGCTAAGGACCATAGCTCACTGGCAGAGCTATAGCTTTGCATGCAGGAAGCCCCCCATCTCCAGGTACAACCAGATATTAATATTGTGCATTTTGAAGTGACTGGATACATGAAAACTGACTCCCTTTGAAAATGAAGCATTGCCCAGACCCACTAGGTATTATTCAAAACTTAACTTGCAGAACTTTCTTCAAAACAAAACAGAATGATACATCCAAACAGTTCCATAAGATAATATGCCACTCCATATGAAATACTCCAAACAGACTCAAAAGCAAAGGTCTGTCTCTCCTGCCTTAAGCTGTTTACCTGGAGAGCTTCATTTATGTCCTCACTCTCACTGAGTCTGAGAATAATGACCCCAGCCACGACCCTTCAGAGATGGCGAAATTTCAGTTCAATACCTCTCATATGATCTAAGGTTAAACACTCATGTATTAGCTAGTAGAAAACAATAGTTAATTATCAAGGAGTTCAGAGACCACCTCTTGGCTTTAATATAGCCCATGGGAAATCCCCATGTTAAAGCCCTTTCAGCAATACACTAGCATTCACAATTTCTGTGTGAATTAAACCAATTATACTTAACACAACTGAAATCCTAGACAGCTGCTGCCAATGTAGACAATACAGAGCTGTTGGACGTGTTTCAAGCACCTTGTCCATCTTCAATGAGATATTTATGCAGCAGTAAAAGAAGCCCTCGGCCTTTTTTTAGTTAGACACAAATATGGGAAAATTCTTCATCATACATTTTTCTTTTCTAATTATGCTTAGATGATAAAAAAGGAGAGAAATCAATAGTTTTAAAATCTCCTGTCACTTTTGTCAAGGAAGTGACAGATCAAATAATCAATTCTAGGGGGAAATGGATTTCTTTTTAGCGTCTCTGAAAATAACAATGCTTAGCACTTAACTGAGCTAGTCTGTGAGTGGGTGTCATATTTTTTACCCTCTTTTTCTATGTTGTTCCTCTTAAAAAGGGGGTGGTGGTAATTCTTCCACTGCAGATATTTTGCTCAGAAAATGTCTTGGTTCATTCTCCCAATGGGAATCTAATTTGTGCACCAACCCATTTTTTAAAAAAATATTGTTCAAACCATCCCCTTTCCCCTGGAATGGTGGACCATGTTTTTTGAGATGAGATTTACTTCTTTATTTTTCTGAAATATTCCTTCTTTATGGACGGTGGAGCTTGTTCTGTTAGAAGGAATAAGACACTGCCCCAGCAACCTCAATGTGCTTTCAACCACCCTTCCATCTCACAAGTTGGCCTTGACTGCTGGCTCTGTCTTCCTTAATCTTAGTGTTGATTCTGTAGAAGTTCGCAGAGAGAAAGACAGGGTCAAAATGAGAATGTGTTGGTTCTGCCTGTTATTCACTCTAGCTCCACCTGTCATTGGCCTCCCCGCCTCCTGCCCTACCAATAGACACCAGCCAACACAGGTGACTGCAGATCAGCCATACACAGAAACGAATGAACCATGAGAATATTCCAACAGCACTTTTAATATGAAAAATGCTTTTACAAATTTTAACTGTTCCACGTTGCAATACCCACATGAGGCACAAACTGCCCCTTGCTTTTAAATGTAATTAATTGTAAACTTAGACCTTGTTAATTCCAATGGGACTTTGTCATGTTTCCCTTACTTCATTGGGGTTCTATCTAACATAATAAACACAAGAGACACAATAGCACAGAGGTCTTGCCACTTATAAGTGATCCTCTGTTTCAGCGGATGAAGTATTAAAATAAAATGCTAAAGTCGCATACGTAGGCATCAAAGTCCATGCATAGCTCTAGTTTGGAGAATCTTTGCAGTAACCATCCCACTGGGAAGGTGGAAATAAAAGCCAGTGTAATTAAAATTGTAAATTTCATCAAAAATCTGTTTGCAATGAACAATAAAGGAACCCTCCCAGGATAGCCAGTTTTATTAATGATTTAGAAATATCAACACAATTTGGTTAGAATGGTTAGTTCAGCCAGCCACACCTACTATGTTCTAAAAAGGAGTTCTACATTTAAACACACAAGATCAACATCTATCAAACAGAAGGAGACCATCTAGGTGAACATATTCAGAGAGGAAAATAATGCGATATATCACAAGAATGCTGTTCTGGTTACAAAATTCATTTATTGTTTTCAGTTCAAACCTTCCCACCCTGCCATCAAAAAAGCCCCAAGCCTGTAGCCCTTTAAAATAAATAAATAAATAAATAAATAAATAAATAAATAAATAAATAATAATAATTTCATGAATTGGCTTAGAAGAAGCTTAAGTTGGGTCTTTTATTCACTCATTATTGATCTTCAAAATAAACAGGCTTTTTTTTTTTACCCTATTCTACTTCCATTTATAATTTGTGATTCCTTATTTAATTGTCCCCAACAGCTGACACTAACAGTGTTAAAGCTAAGAACTTGCCAAATCACTTTAACACCTGATATTTGTGTTTATCCAAAACATTTTAGCAAGCAGCAACCTAGAAACTCCAGCATTGGTTCATGGTCCACATAATTGCTTAAAGTCTAAAAGTAAATGGCGTTCTTTCTTTAGATTTAACAATCAGTACATTTGAGACTCCCCCACAATGTTCTGTTTCCCCCATTAATTAAACATTGTTATTTCAATGTTTTCAAGCACTGTACATGAAACAGCTAATTAATTCAACTCAATGCTTATCTCTATCATGCAGTTGGTAAGGAACTTCCAGCACTCAGCAGGTCTCCTACAATAGACATCCAACAAAAATGGCGGGCACAAACAACCTGAAAATGCTTTTTGAGCCAACTTATGTGACAGACATATAGAGCCTCTGCATACATTGAAGGAATGCACTTAGAGATATGTTTTTATGAGTGCACAGATGGGGAACCTGAGGTCTTCCAGATGCTGTTAGATAATCTATCACCTAGTTCCTATCATCATTTACCATTGATCATGCTGGCTGGAGCTAATGGAAGTTGAAGTCTTAACAACCTGTCCTAGGAGATGAGGTGTCCTATGCATGCATCAGGACTCCCATGCCCATATCAGTTGCTAAATGGGAATGCAAATTTATGATCACTCTGTGGAGGGTTGCTGTAGTTTTCCGTCTATAGGATGCCCCCATGCATAAGACATCCCCTATTTTGGGGGACTCAAAATTAAGAAAATGGGGAGGATTGCCCAAAGTTGTTGAGCTTTTTTGGGGGGAGGATTTGGATTTCCCAGAGTTGCTGAGCTTCTTGGGAGGGGTGCAGAAAATCGCTCACCTGCTGCTGACAACTGCATGCGTAGCCGAAACACGCACCCACAAAATGGCCACCCTATTGACGCAGCAGCAGCCAGTTGCTTGCAGCCCTTCTCACAGCCACCAATCACCCACACTATCGCTGCTGAGAATCTCCTGCTCACAGCTGAGACCAATCGCCCAACCCCCCTCTGTACTACCCATGTATAAGAAGAGGGCTAATTTCGAAGCTAATTTTTAAATAAAAAACCCTCTTCTTATAGACGGAAAAGTACGGTAATTAGTTATTTCTTTCAACAATTTCTGGCAAGTACTTTGTGATTGGCAAGGTAATATTCCAAGACAAACTGAGGAATTTATCTCTGAGACTAAGCTGCCTCAAGATCCCTTCAGTTGGGAATTTGCCTTCTGTATTTCTCTGCTTCTGGGAATTTACTATGCAAGGTTCCAGTTGTTGTTGAATGTCTATATCTTCCACCTAAGGGACCCAATAACCATATGATGATATTTGGCAATGTCTCACTTGTTCTTCAAGTCCTGAGATGATGATGAGTTGAGAAATATGAGCAGGTGTGATACCACCAACCTCAAGACATTTATTTATACAATTGTACCCCACAGGCTGGAAAGGAGTAAACCAGAATCCAAGGCACTGCGCACAACATTCTGCATGCTCCCAGGGACTTTCCACCTTCCTAGCCAGCAGCAAAAAGTGGGGACTCTCCAAAGTACATTGTAAGCACGGATGGTCCTCCTCCTCCCTATTGCTTTTGGAGGATGGATGCAATGACAAAACCTAAGAGGTGCAATGATCCAGGGTCATGGGGAGATGAAAGACCCTTTAGTGTTTCTGTAGCAGAGTCCCAGCAAGGTCGTTGTCTCCAGCATCTTAAAGCTGCCCAATCAACATGAAAGGGAAGAGTTTCAACCACAGGGAAGCCTTCTCACCTTTTGTGCTGATTGGAGCCAATCAGACTGAAAGGAGGTAATTCAGCCACTGAGGATTGGCTCCAAAGGTCACTCTGGAGAATGTGTGAGTCGAACAGCAAGGAGGAGTTCTGCATGTTCTTTGTCGCAGCATAGAGAAAGTAACCCAGCTCTCATGGGTGAGCTGCTGCTTACTTATAGGTTCAATTTGAAGCAACAGCCATCATTTGAAATACTGATCAGCACATGACAACTAGCTTGCATTGATACTCCTAATGCCGAGGCAGCATTTCACTCTAGAGAGAAAATACATTAACAGTGCAATCCTATGGACGCCTATTCAGAAATAAACCTCATTGAGTTCAATAAGACTTACTTCCAGGAAAGCAGTTTAGGATTGCAACCTAGGTGGTTTTTTTCTAGTTTCCCCAGCTCTGCTGAAATAGCAGCTGGTACTGTCTGAATCATCATCGTAATCTAATTTTCACAAACCACCTGAAGTTTATAGTATACTGTTATTTTTAGTTGTAATTTTGAAATGGCTCCATTGCTTGCTCTCAGTGTAATAAGGAGAAACATAGAAAAAATGACAAGCCCTAGAGAGCAAGCATGTTTATTTCTCACTCAAAATAATCTCTCCGCAAAGGTGAAATAAATAAAGCAAGCTCAGATTGGGCAAAAACATCACTTGATTCCATATGAGATAAAGTATTTCATCTTTCATTGACATTTGAATTATTTCCCCTGCAACGTTGTCAGCATTCAACTGGGAGTAGGCATCACTGAAAACAATGGTACTTAGGTCTAAGCAAACATGTTGGAAACCAGTTATTGGAAACTACAGAAGGGGAGAGTATTCAAGGGCCCAAATCCTGCTTGTAGGTTTCCCCATAGGTGTCTGGTTTGCCACTGTGATAACAGAGTGTTGGACTAAATGGGCCACTGGCCTGATCCAGCAGATAATAATAATAATAATAATAATAATAATAATAATAATAATAATAATAATAATTTATACCCCACCCATCCAGTTGGGTTTTCCCAGTCACTCTGGGTGGCTCCCAACAGAATATTAAAAACACAGTAAAACATCAAACATTAAAAACTTCCCTAAACAGGGCTGCCTTCAGATGTCTTCTAAAAGTCAGATAGTTGTTTATTTTCTTGATATCTCATGGGAGAGCCTTCCACAGGGTGGGCGCCACTACCAAGAAGGCCCTCTGCCTGGTTCCCTGTAACCTCACTTCTCTCAGTGAAGGAACCGCCAGAAGTACCTCAGAGCTGGACCTCAGTGTCTGAGCTGAATGATGGGGGTGGAGATACTCCTTCAGCTATACTGGGCCGAGGCTGTTTAGGGCTTTAAAGGTCAGCACCAACACTTTGAATTGTGCTTGGAAAGGTACTGGGAGCCAATGTAGGTCTTTCAGACCAGTGTTATATGGTCTCCTATATATTCATATAGACCCTGATGTTGGGAAAGATGGAGGGCACAAGGAGAAGGGGACGACAGAGGACGAGATGGTTGGACAGTGTTCTCGAAACTACAAACATGAGCCTGACCAAACTGTGGGAGGCAGTGGAAGATAGGAGTTCCTGGCGTGCTCTGGTCCATGGGGTCACGAAGAGTCGGACACGACTAAACGATTAAACAACATATATTCATATAGGACTGCACAGTTAATTTATTATTTTGAATTCTAGCCTGTCTTTTAGTTGAATGATCCTCAAAGTGATCCTCACAACAGACTATGTGTTGTTTTAGAGGGCCTTAGTCAACAGGCTAATCCAGAGGACAAAGTACACTTCGTTTTGAGTCAGCCCAGGTCAAAGGGCACTTTGCAGAGAGTGGGAAGGGACGTAACTCAGCGGTAGCTCATCTGCTTTGCATGCAGAAGGTTCCAAGGTCCCTTCCAACTCTACGATCCAATCATTCTATGATTCTATGTTCAATCCCTAGCATCTCCAGTTGGGGCTGGAAGATGTCTGAAATCTTGGAGAGCTGCTGCCAGTCAATGTTGGCATTACTGCGACAGATGGACCAATAGTCCAAGGTCCCAGAGTGCTTAAGAGCAGCCCTGTGGGATCGTACCAAAAGCCTATCCAGTCCAGCATTGTTGTTCACACATGGGTCAACCATATGGCAATGGGAAGCATTCCTTCTGGCAGGGAGGAGGGAAGTAAGCTCCCTGCAGCTGCTGCTTCTTTGACCAAGAGCTAGAGTCAAATGGTTCTCTCCTTGCCATGATGTCTCCTTGGGAGGAAGCAGGTGCATCTCTCAGTGGCCCTTACTCTTCTTGCCAACAGATGGGACCAGAATGTGCTTCCCACCGGCTAAGTATTTTTTAATGGCAACAAGAGGGGCAGGTTTCCTCCCTCCTTCATTGATAATTTCTTCTCCTTTTTGTAACAAGTAAGCCAAGAAGATAAAGCAAGTCAGCACACTGTGGCTATATTTAACTAATTAGGCTTGTGCAGTAAGAGACAGCCAACGCAGAGACATAAACAGTCCCTCCAACAATGTTGGCTGGGACTCAGCTTATATTCAGTAAGAATTCAAACAGTGCCAGGGAAAACAGCATTTATATAATCATACTCCCATGCCACAATCACATTGCATATTCCTAAAAAGCAAGTGTCATAATGTTGGCAGGCCACCATAGGAAAGCAGAATAGGAGCAGGATGATTCTGCCGTTGAAGTGGAATATACTTTTGCCAGTGCAATTATAATATTTTTAACATGGGGAAGAACTTGAGGTTGCAAAATTGAATTTAAATTAGGACTTTAATGACTCTGATCCTGCACATTAAAAGTTAATATTGTAACCTCCTATAAATAAAATAAAAAGGAAATTAGAGGTTGAAGTGCAGTTTTTTTCTTTAAAAAAAGGAATAAAAATACCTGAGCTAAGATCATCAATGTTCAGTTCCACAGTAGTTACAAAAGCAGGCTTTAGATCTCCTCAAACATCTTCTACACCAGGGCTGAGGAACATTTTTCACTTGAACAGCCACATCCCCTTACAGTGGTACCTCGGGTTACATACGCTTCAGGTTACATACGCTTCAGGTTACATACGCTTCAGGTTACAGACTCCGCTAACCCAGATATAGTGCTTCAGGTTAAGAACTTTGCTTCAGGATAAGAACAGAAATCATGCTCTGGCGACGCGGTGGCAGCAGGAGGCCCCATTAGCTAAAGTGGTGCTTCAGGTTAAGAACGGACCTCCGGAACGAATGAAGTACTTAACCTGAGGTACCACTGTACTAGAAACATTCCAAGGGCCACATGTGAGTTGTGGGCAGGGAAAGAGAAAAAATAGGTGGAGCAATGCATGCAAAGTTTGCTTTTTTTACAGTTAGTTAGTTTCCACATTCACTCTCACACACTTTCCATCCAGGCAAGTAAGCATTCAAGGACATCTTCCAGCGAAGCAAAAACATTCAAGGAGGACACTGAGCAGGGGCAGTGAAGAGCATGGCCTTAAGAAAGGTTGCGTAGCTGGGGATAGTACCAAGGGCCAGGTAAAGAGTTCTGGAGGGCCGCATTCAGTCCCCCAACCCTGCTCTTCAGAATATTAGTTTGAACAGTAACATAGCAATTACATTTTGGGGAATTAAAACTAAGCATCCAACAGAATGGCAATATTCATCCTTACTTCCCTTGTGATTGCTGTGGAGTAAAAATAATAATAACAGTTAGGTTGAATAAATTCTTACCTCTCACAAAGAGCAGGGTGTTTTTTTTATTATTATTCCAAGCAGTCACTGCTCAGTTCACCACAAGCCACCTAGCATTGTAGTCAATAAACTTTCACACAGTAGCTCTTATTCTTTTATGCAAAAATGTAGATGACAAATCTTTTTTCTAGGTAGCCTAGAGTGACTAGTCCTTTCTTATCATAATGTTGTCATAGTGACAGTGACATCAAGGAGCATAGCAATTTGGCTAAAAATAAGTAAATAAAACTGTTGATTCCAAAAGGAATGCTACACAATGTTCCTTCAGTGTTTAGACATTTCTGCATTGCTCCTGACATCTTTGTTCAGATACTACAATTATTAGCGAACCTTTTAAAGTTTTTTGTTAAAATGAAAAATAAGAGCATAAGAAGGCTGCTGGGTAACACCAAGGCTGCATTCACTTTATTCAATTTCCTCTGTGTTTCCTGACCAGCTCACTTCCACAGTTTATGTGATCTTTAACACAATGTAAGATTGAGTGGAATCTAGTGGAAGTTTAATACTCACTTCCGTATCAATTGATATGCTGGGAAATCATGGGAGTTTTGCTGCAAATTTTTCCCGCCATTTTCACGACTCACGCCATGTGATGAAATGTGGGGTGTTATTTTATCATACAGTTCTTTCCTGCCATTTTCATGGGTGAATCATGGGGGGACAGAAGCGTGGATGTTCATAGAGGGTGGTGACATGGGTCCAATGACACCAGCTGTCGTCTCACACCACATCCACTGGTTTGAATAAAGTTTAGCACGGCATGGCAGTGCATTACTATCAAGCTGCAGTTCCATAATGCCAGCAGGTCATGCAATGGAAAAGTAGTGTTACTTGTTCAGGAGCACTAGCATTATAGATAAGAAAACTAACACCTGAATGAACCCCAAGTGCCCATCTCATCCAACCCTCTGCTTCTCACAGTAGCCAGCCAGGAACCCCACAACCAAAGCATGCTTTTGCTCCCCAGTTATTGATATTCAGGTTTTTTTAAAAAAATAAAAAGTTGCCAAATGTTAATTGTTAGATACCTGAAATCTAAAAACTTGCTCTAAGAAGTGTCTGACGTAGTATCCCTTTAAAGAATGTTCAAAGCACATTTCGCTGGTCAAAGAATTCTCCGCACTAATGTTTGTTAAGAATTGCTGGGAATTATAACTCTGTGAGGGGTAAACTGCAGCGCCTGGAATACTTTGAAGGAAATAATGTGCTTTGAATGCGCTTTGAAGGGTATGGTATGTGCACAGCCTTAATCTATTGTACGAAGACTTCATACAATTGCGTCTGCATAGTGTCATCCAGCAGAATTTCCCCAAGTATTTCACGACCTAGTTATGCTTAGGCCTTCTGCAGAGAATCCCAATGGCTCAGCAACTTGTGCGGACATGTTTGCTAAAACACGTTACCGATGAAATCTCTCACATTCATTCACACTTAAAATTCCTGTTTGGCGACAGGGTCTGTACCAAGGCCTTGGCTCATTGCTAGGATTAGTTTCAGTTATTGCCGTCTGATGATGCGGATCAGACATTTGGCATGGTCTGTAAAAGAGCCACGTGTTTTTTTGATCCTTGATTCTTATGGCTGGCCAGCTCAAGTTTTCATTGATTATATGGTCCCATTTCAATCTGGCTTCAGACCTGATTTTTGTACAAAGCTTCTTGGCTATGCTGGTGAATAACACTAAATGGGAGATATCGGAAGTGTGCCCCTTTTGAATTTCCTCCATTTCTCAACAGCCTCCAAGTACCATCAGCCATGAAATCCTCCTGAATTGCTGTGAAGAACTGGAAAGGAGGCGCATTGCCTTGCAGAGATTCTTCTCTTATGTGTCAGGAAAGTTTGAGGAAGTAGTGCAAGGACGTATCTCGCTTGAGCCTGTGGGAATCATAGAGTGCTGCAGGATCTGAGCCCTGCTCACATACAGGAATGCTGCTTCTTATACATCCCTTGTAGAGATGTACCATCTCTGGGAATTTTGAAACCACAGAGAAAGGGAAAGGGAGATCTGCTTTGTGTACCTTACAGCCATTTAGGTGTGGTGGAAAATGCTGCCTACAGATTGATCAGCTTATGTATGTCAAATGGGGATGCCAGCTTATCTTTTATCCAAGGCAATGAAATGTCTTGGACTCGTCTTTTGTGTGTGGGTGTGTGGTGTCAATAATGGTCACATGGCACTTGCAAAATACAAACCGTATATATACAGCAAATAAAAATATCCCACCGTGAATGACTGCTCTTCCTTGTAGTCCTAATCACATTGCCTTTCCTAAGCAGCAAAAGTTGGCATGTTGGCAATGCAGAAGTATATTTGCAATGGCACAAGAAAAATATTATTCAGTGGATGTGATTTTAAGAGGTTTTCAAAGGCACAATTGGCTGTGAGTTTCTTGTATCTCACTGGCAGATGATCAGAATTGTAACACAGGGATAGGGAAACCTGTGGCCATTCATATGCTCCCATCAGCTCCAGCCAGAATGGTCCATGCCACTGGGAGACTTATTACACTTCTGCGTTGCTTGATCTGGAGTATGAAAGGAGAACGAGAACTAACCATGTCTTGTTGAAACTAGCAGAAGTACCTCTATCAGCCTTCTACAAAGTCATCTAAAAGAATCCTGGGTCTATAAAAAAGCTAAAGTTGGGAGGAGAGAATCTTTATGAGCGTATTCTCTTTCTGAGCCAGAGAGCTGTTCAGGGATAAACAACACAGAGCTTCTTGTCGGTTGCTAGATAATTCCATAGAAAGTCTTTTGTATTAAAGTACCAGTTGAAGTTGTTTCCCAATTTAAATCAAGTTTCACCTTTTCTCAAAGCCCTATTCAGTACCTTCATTTCCATATTTGCAATTTGTCATCCAGCTCAAGAACCAAGCCCAATTTAAGAGCCTTCCGAGCAAGTGGCAAATACAGCTATATTCAGAGGCATCAATAGTAGTACAGCTGAATCAGTGTACTCTAAAATATTCTGTTTTGAACAGCTATCGATCTTAAGAGGAGCCTCTGCAATATGATCAACATCTGTGCTGTGATTCTGTCTTCTGGATAAAACTGCAGAGCATGATTTATAGAATACCACTTGTCAGGGGTTCAGAAGGAGAGACACAGGAGGGGGAGCAAATGGAGAGTGAGGAGGAGGAGTACGAGGGGGGCGCAGGCAGTGATAGTGGCCAGAGTTATTCCACAAGCCTCTCTAGCGAATCGGAGGACTCACAGAAGGGAGCGCCGGTGGCCAGAGCGAAGGGGGGTCCAGGGGGGAAGCCCCAGGAGGAAGGGGCCAGCGGGGAGTCCCTGAGCAGCAGCTGGAGATCAGGACCAGCGTCTCCACCAGAGCGCAGTGGGGAGGGAGAGTCCCAGGAGTCGGGACCAGTGTCCTCACCACCAGAGGGAGGAGAGGAGTCAGGTTTGGCAACACCCACATCAGGAAGCGGGGAAACGGTCAGAAGGAAAGTCACCGGCTGGGGGCGCGCACCAAATTCAAATGTACAGGAGCGCGGCACAGCGGGGAGCCCGGGAAGGGAGCCAGGTCCTAAAGCCCGCCGGAGGGAGGGGCAAGACTCAGGAGGCTCAGCGTCAGAGGAGTCCAGGAAGGAGGGAACCCCAGAGGGGAGAAGGACCCAGCGCAGGAAAGAGCAGCGCAAGAGGTGGAGCCGGGCTAGAATCTTAAACTGGTGTGGGTGGAGCAGTGAGTCAGAGGGGACTTAGCCGGTCTAGCGTCGAGACGTGGGTCTGCGTGCCGAGAGCTTGGAAATGGAAACTAAACTTTAATAAAGACTTTTGTATATAACATCCACTGGGCGTTGGTCCTCTGTGAGCTGGGACCTAGCGGCAGTCCTGACACCACTAAATAATTCTTGCATCAAGCTAATAAAAAGGATTGGGTAGAGACCAGAAGTGCAAGTAGGTAATTTTTCAAGGGAATAGACTAATTATTGCATTTGGTATTTCTTGCTGAAGGAATAATATATTACTGGCAATACCTTTTTCTTCTTTCTGTCACCATTATTTTCACTGTACATAATATGGTAGTTAGTAATGGATGCCTATTATTCACTTACCTACAAAAGCTAAATTGTGACAATTTCAAGTCAAGAAAAGGTACCTGAATTTAAATGGGGGAAATGCATGAACAGTTAGGGGTGCCAGCCATATTCCAGTCCAGAAATAAGTTGCTAATTTATGCAGATTTTACTCTTGTTTCACATGGAAAACATTGCATATTTGCACCTGGATAGCTCAGTTGGTTAGAGCATGGTGCTGATAATGCCAAGGTCGCAGGTTCGTGTGGGACAGCTGCATATTCCAGCATTGCAGGGGTTTGGACTAGGTGATCCTTAGGGTCCCTTCTAACTCTAGAATTCTATGAATCCCCCAGGCTTAAACATTTTAAAATGCAGCATTTCTGCCTACAAGGCTTCTATATGCAGCTGAGATCTTCCTGTTGCCACAGCTACAAGAGAATATAATTGTTGTGGTGAGATTATGGCATACGTAAGCTTTTCCAGAGGGGTCCTTAATTTCATTGGAGTTTGGATCAGCTCAGAAGTGGCTCAGGTGTCATATTCCATTAGCTACCATCAGGGACTAGAATTCCAGTCCATGGTGGTTTGAGCCTCCTACCCAAAACACTCACCAATGAGAGCTGGGATGAAGGCACAGGTGTGTTTAAAACAACCCAAGTCAAGCACAGGGCATCAGTCCAAGTCCAGAACATAATCCCAAGGCAAGGACAAGCAACCATCCAAGGTCAATGCCAAAAGGAATCTAAATAGAGGAGCTAGGTTCAGATTCAAGAAGTCGGGGACCTATATTATAGCCACCTATACCACATCCTAGTCACAGCTGCTGCTGCTAAATTTCTTTCAGGTATTATTGTTTGTTCTCATGGCGAACCCCAAGTCTCACTGAGACCTCCACAGGTGGTGAGTAGCATTGTCAGAGACTTCTGACTGAAACAAGAGCGGAAACTGCTGGTGTTTGCTTATACGTCCCCATGGTGAGGGTGCCAAGCACCTACAACAATTTTTTTGGGGTGCCCAGGTCCCCAGTGTCTGGAATGGAAATCAATGCATTGAATATGATAAGTATTCACTGCTTTTGTTACTTTCAATTCGCAAATGATATATGATTGATTGCACACAAACACACACACACACACACACACACACACACCCCTTTGTGTTGTGTTTCCTTTGCACTGAAATGAATGCAGTGGAACAACATCTTGACAATGTAACTTATGCAATGAATTATGTAAATTATATAATTCCACGACAGTGAGACAAATAATGTAGAATTTGGTGGAAGATAATAATAATAATAATAATAATAATAATAATAATAATAATAATTTTTATTTATACCCCGCCCTCCCCAGCCAAGGCCGGGCTCAGAGCGGCTTACAAGCAATAATAAAAACAAGTTGAATGATTACAACTTAAAAACAAAATTAAAACACAACATTAAAATATTGAAACATTAAAATATTAAAATGTAGCCTCCTCGCAGGAGGAGAAGTAAAAGAAAAAAGAAAGAGAAGGAGGGAATCAAATTGGCTCCAAGCCAAAGGCCAGGTGGAACACCTCTGTCTTACAGGCCCTGCGGAAAGAAATCAGATCCTGCAGGGCCCTGGTCTCATGAGGCAGAGCATTCCACCAGGCCGGAGCCAGAGTTGAAAAGGCCCTGATTCTGGTTGAAGCTAATCTAACTTCCTTAGGGCCTGGAACCACTCGGGCGTTGCTATTTATGGACCTTGAGGCTCTCCGTGGGGAATACCGGGAGAGGCGGTCCTGTAGGTACGAGGGTCCTAGGCCCTGAGGGGCTTTAAAGGTCAATAGCAGCACCTTAAATCTGACCCTGTACTCCACCGGGAGCCAGTGCAGCTTGAAAAGCACTGGATGAATATGCTCCCATGGCAGAGACCCCATGAGGAGCCTCGCTGCAGCATTCTGCACCCACTGGAGTTTCTGGGATGAACCGCAGCAAAATGGAAACAGTCCTGCATGCGACAAATGAAGAGCAAAATGGAAAACAATGCCTTCTTACATCCCTACTGTTGAGCTGCATACTACCTCATCACTCTTCATCCTGGATCTTTTGGTGTTTGCATTCTTGAGAGCTGAGAGGTGGCTCTGTCTCCTCCTCCAACAGCCACAATGCTTCTTCAATGGGTATCACCCAGGAAGATCCCACAAAAGAATCCTCAGCACTGGTTCCAGGGGATCCTGCTTGCTCTCCAAGGTCCTTGGTCTATAGGCTATCAGGTTTTCCTGTGAAGACTCAGTGTCTGGTAGTGGGGTCAAGGCTAGGCATGAGTGACACCAAGAGATGAGCTTGTAACTTCGCAATGACGAGTCTTTTTCAAATGTTGGCGCCATCACTAGTCATATGTCACGTTCCATGAACTGGTTTCACCATTTATCTGTTCAGAAAGAAAATATTTCTGTCTTAACTCATCTTGGTTATCTGCCACAGGAACAATTTCAGATGTGTTAGACCAAACATATGCTATTCATTCAAAATATTGGGATAGATAGAAAAAACTCACTGAAGGAGCAGGCTGAGAAAAAAAGTTAATGACACATAGGGGTGTCAGGAAATTCAGCTGTAAACAGAAGCAGAAAATGCCGTGGTTTACGTGTTCATCTATGGTCAGGAACAAAAATTGGTCAAATGAATACAAATCAGTATTTGCTCACAATGTTTCATCCAAAAGATATCTACAAACACTATCTAATTAATGATGTTTTCCAGATTGTTTTGATGTTTCATTTACATTGCAGCAACTGCTTTCTGCAGGGTTGATCAGATGTGCTTGTGTCTACACTGATCTATGCAGTATGGTAAAAGAAAGATGACTTTTTATCCATTGATACTTATGTGTTCCTCAACATAGATGGATTATTCATTCATTTATTTTAGTATTATCTTAGCTTTATATAAGAGTTGGAGCCTTTCTTTAGTCATCTTTTTCTGCATTACAAAATGCACTTGAAAGCACCAAGCGTTGAAGTTGTGATCCTTCGAACAAGAGTCTCTAAATCAAAAGGGACTGGTTTCACTGCAGTTTGAGCTTGCCAAGAAAGGTCTCAAGGGGTAAGCTGCTAAGTTTGCAACCATGGCTTCCCCTTTGTCCAAACATTGGTGCCACCACAACTCAACTTTGTGCCACCACATCCCCTACCACAGGGTAGGAAACCTGTGACCTTCCATCAGTCAGTTGGACTGCAAGTCTCATCATCCCTTATCACTGACCATGTTGGCTGGGGCTGATGTGAGCTGAATGAAATTCAGTGACATGTGGAAGGCCACAGGTTCCCCAACTCTGCTCTACCACATCACAGTGCATGTCACAGCCGGTTGGGGGTGTCAAAATGTCTGAACTGGGAAAGAAAACCATAGTTATTTGCTATGTATATTTAACTGCAAATCAAGGGTAGCTAAACATGAACTGGATTGGTTGCTCAACCCCTTGACCCTGTCTTCTCAATCCTGCTCCGTACATTGACGTTTCCTCTCAGGCTTTTTCCAGCTTGCCCCAGTGCTCTTTATTCCCACTGTCTTTTTTGTTTTCCTCAGAGTCTTTATGCCTTTACCGTGACTAACTAGATTTTCCCCCCAGCTCCTGCTTTCTATCAAAGACATCTCAAATACTTATTTAGTCAGTGCTCGTCTGCCTTTATGCATTACGAGGCCTGAATGAGAACTAGTTTTTCATTCCTAATGGCTGCATAAAGGGTATACTAGCCTACTTTCCCCCAGCTTCTTTACTTGAACGTTTCTATCATAATACTGAGAGTACTGAGAGTTTAGGGGTTGTTGTTGTTTTACCAAAGAGTATTTGAGATGCTCTCCTTGGAACCACTACCATTCTATTTTCTGATATTCTGGAAAACACACTAGAATTAGTATGGCCTCAATAGTACATCTGCTTAAACGACTGTTAAGCGAAGGTTAAGTGCATGCTGGTGTACTTATCTGAAATGGTGGGAGCTTCACTCATCTCTATTCTTGCTACTGTTGTGTTGCTTGAAAATAAACCGTGGCCTGGCTTAGCATTATATCTGATCCTGTGCCCATGGTTTGTTTCTCTCAAACAAGCCATGAGGGGTAAGCCAAGAGTGGTCATGGTTTGGAGAGGAACAAAGCACAATCTTGGATTTTGACGTAACCCTAAGTCAGATCTTGGCTTGTTTCCTGGCAGCAGTGGGATGGTGGAGAGAGAAGCGCTTTGTGATTTCAATGGCTTGCACCAGCACATGGCACATTCATATTGAAACCACTGCTTAGTTTAAACCATAGTTTAGGGCTTATCTGCACTTCCTTTTGCTCCAGTGTTTGCTCCGAGTGCTTTTTTAAGGGGCGAAAAGCAAAGAAACTAAAAGCTCAGACACACAGCTTTTAAGTGTGGATCTGTGCCTGGAAAGAACTGGGCATAATGTAGGTATGAATAAGCCCTACGTTTTAGCAGTATGAAAGCATGTCAAAGTGCAAGTAGATAAATAGGTACCACTCCGGCGGGAAGGTAAACGGCATTTCCGTGCGCTGCTCTGGTTCGCCAGAAGCAGCTTAGTCATGCTGGCTGTACGCCGGCTCCCTTGGCCAATAAAGTGAGATGAGCACTGCAACCCCAGAGTCGGTCACAACTGGACCTGATGGTCAGGGGTCCCTTTACCCTTTACCTTAACTATGGTTTAAAGTGACATGCGAACCAGGCCTATAAGTTAATGAAGTGTGGCCATAGAGAAAGTTGAATAAAAAGGAAAGAAAAAAGCTCCTGTTAACTGTCTGCTCCCAAATCTCGCTTTGCATGTGTATCACTGTAGTCTACAAACATGTTGGTTTGGCATCTGTTCAGAAGTTGTTGGTGACTAAATATGTGATTCATGTTAGGGACGTGGGGAGGTGGTGTTTGTACTCTACCAACAGACGGGTGTAGTAACAGTTTCACATGCAAACTGCCTTCCCCTTATTGCATATGGATGCAGAACAAATTGTGTGGGGGGAGGAATCCTCATTTTAAGAACAAAAGCTCTATGGAATAGTAGAAGAGTATTTATTGCTAAGCCAATGAAATATTTACAAGCTTTTCTTTATTTCATTCAAATGTGGGGAAATTCATATCTCTATAAATATCCGCGTTAAAAAGCACTGTATGAATCTTCCTTGTATTTCTGCTGTTTCTTCCCTTACTGAACATAAGGCTGTAGTTCTACATAAAAAAACAATGGGAACTTCTAGAGCATTGATGATCAAAGAGGCACAGTGACCAGAGATCCATATCGATGCTTGCACTGAAAATCACCAGTGGTAAGGGAATTGTACAGGTGGCATTTCCACCCCCACCTCCCTTTAGTAGTTTTTTTACACATTTTTTGTAGAAAAGAGGTGAGGCTGATAATTTCATTTGATGTGTGATAGTAAGCTATCAGCAGTGCCTACTGCAGATACATTTCCTTACAGAAATCCAGATTACCAATGGGATGACAAAAAAACAACTAATTAGTCTCACCACATGGCCTTATTATCACCAGTGTCCTGTATGTGATTTTCTGGAAATGACTCTAGTGGGCCTCATTCATGCACACATGCCCAGCCAGTTTTTTTTTAAACAAAAAACAAAAACATGGTTGGCATTCCAGAACTATAACTAGATTTAAGTCAAAATGGAGGGCACATTTTTTGTGGCAATGCCAGAAAACACCCCCTTTATAGCAAATTTTTAGTGATTCCTTCAAAGGAACTTAAAATATTTGCCTATTCAGAATGAGGGCAATGCTTCCTGCATTGGCTTTGTTTTTACTTGGTGATGTAGCATTATGACATCATCCCGTTCACAATATGTTTGCCGACTGGCTGGAATGATCCATGGGACTAATGCAGAAAGGCCTGCCCTTGCTCAGGAGTGGCTTCATTTACACTCAGTGAGGTCATGTGACCAAAGCTAAGTGCCTGTCTCTGACTACAAGATTCAACATTTGTAAATCAACTCACTTCTCACAGGCTGAAGTCCTGCTCCTTCTCTGTTGAGGGCAGGGAGTGAATGTCAGTGCATGAGAGTAATGAAGATGCAACAGGCATGGGAGGAGGAAGTAGAGTCCTCTCTCTTCCCCAGTATGTCCCTTTGTTGCCCAGTCAGTGGCAGATGTAATTGTAATTGTGAGAAGTGTCCCTCTACATTTGTGGTGAGGGAGGCATAAGCCAGCCTAGTTTGGCCCCTTTCCCCTTTCCTCATCTTGCTCATTAGAACTTCCATTTTCAGACCTTTGTTGCTTCTAATGAGGCAGCAAATAGTCATGGCCCTGTTATATGAATGCACAGCACATCCCTGCCTCTCACCGGGATTAAATTAAGGATTTCTGGATGCACCAACAGATGGAGCAGATGACCTTTGGAATTGCTACACCTGATCCTCCATTGGGAAAGAGGAGGAATGCATCCATATATCTAGGCTTGTATGCAATTACTCATTCATATATGCCATCAAAACTAAACTTAGGTTTATGTGCCCAGGTGCTCAACTGGAGCCAAAGTACTTTTGCCAGATTATGCAGTTATACCATCTGTAACACACAACTACTGAATAAAAGATCTTAAGACATCCAAATAGTCTGAAAAGAGCTGCTTAAATTGATCTAAGGCATAAAAGAAGAATCTCTTTTTATAGGGATCCAAACAATGCTACTGTTTCATCAACCACTCTTTGATCCAACCTATATTTGTCAAAAATATTCAAGATAACTCAAAACAGTTATTAAGAAGTCCTAGCTTCCTTGATTCTGATGTGACTCAGATATGTAATAGAATTATTTCTGTATATATTCTGCAATGGTTGTTCTGCTTGCTAGTACTTGCAAACTGAAAGTGCTTGCATGAAGTATACAAAAGTAATTCAATTCAATGTGAATTTTAATTCAAACCTTGAAACTAAGATTCCTTCTATGCAATGGTCTCTGTATTAAATGCAGTGCTATGAAAACACACCCAAAAGTTGTCTCAGATTCAAAAATAAAAATAAAAATGAATGTGTATGTGGTAACACCCTTCTGCTTGATCACTACTTGAGATGAATTTGTCTCTGTGCTGGGACACAAAATAATTAAAATAAATTAATTTATAGATATTGCTGCAACATCACACACATCAGTGACTACACAATATGAGTTTGCAATTAACCAGACTCCTCATTAGACCATTGGCATAAATGCCTATTTACAAACAAAATTTGATTTTTTAAAAAATAAAATAAAAGAAGTATGGTAGACAAAGGCCTGCAAGTAAAAGCTGCTTCATACAAACGCCCTGATTCAGTCAGTATGGCAGTTGAATGGCTCTTGTGCTGAGCTGAATTTTTAGTGAAGCAATTGCTTGAGAGCTTCACCCCATGTGGGCAACATATTGAGGGTTACAGGTTCCCTTCCCATCTTTGTTCTTGACCACCTGCGCATAGGCTCTTTCTCCAATAAAGCCACCCCTTGCACCCTTCATATAAAGGTAAAGGTAAAAGGGACCCCTGACCATTAGGTCCAGTCGTGACCGACTCTGGGGTTGCGGTGCTCATCTCGCTTTATTGGCTGAGGGAGCCGGCGTACAGCTTCCAGGTCGTGTGGCCAGCATGACTAAGCCACTTCTGGTGAACCAGAACAGCGCACGGAAACGCCGTTTACCTTCCCGACGGAGCGGTACCTATTTATCTACTTGCACTTTGACGTGCTTTTGAACTGCTAGGTTGGCAGGAGCAGGGACCGAGCAACGCGAGCTCACCCCGTTACGGGGATTCGAACCGCCGACCTTCTGATTGGCAAGTCCTAGGCTCTGTGGTTTAACCCACAGCACCACCCGCGTCCCCCTGCATCCTTCACAGAAACTAGAATTGTGAATGGATGTTGCAAAGAGCATTTCTCTCGAAGGCAGCATGTTTAAAAACATCCCATGATATCAAGCTGGTTCAATAGCTGCATAGATTTCACCACAACACACGGTGCAACATCCCAAAATAGTACAAAATAGTAGGAAGATTCTTTATACCAGTCAGGCTATGGAGAAGACCCATAGCTCAGTGGTAGAGCAGCTCCTAGGCATGCAGAAGACCCCCAGGTTTGATCCCCCAGTACATCCAGTTAGGTCAGGGAATATCCTTTCTCTGAAGCACTAGAAAGCTGCTGCAGATCCGCACAGGCAGCACCAAGGTAGATGGACCAATGGTCTGACTTGGTATAAGGAAGCTCTCTATATTTCTGTTTGTCCATCTAGTCCTTTAGTGCCCATCCAGACCAAGGACTCTCCAGGGACTCTTAGGCAGAGGTTGTTCTCATCTCCAGCTACCTGGTCCTACCTAGCCCTACCTGGTCTTCCAGCCATCTGTGGAGCCCTCCTTCCTTCTCTCGATGCCCTAAGCACATGCTTATTTTGCTTACTCGTTAATCCAGCCCTGCCAAATCCACTTATTCCCCTGCGTCATCCTTTCTGCACAATTCCTTGCCATGCATGTATTCTTACCCATCACCCCACTTGCTTCCCAGGA
Source organism: Podarcis gaigeae (assembly GCF_964106915.1). NCBI lineage: Eukaryota > Metazoa > Chordata > Lepidosauria > Squamata > Lacertidae > Podarcis > Podarcis gaigeae. Next base: position 32,412,602 of record NC_139688.1, read on the forward strand.
TAAATTAATTTTGTTAATTTTGCATGTTAAGTACAAAGAGGCATTTTACAGTACTTACCTTGAGCCTTAATATATTTACAATGCAAAAGAAAGGCATGAAAATGTAATAGATTTTTGCAATGTTTATAAAGCAGTGTGTCGTGATTTGGAGATTTATTGGTTTTCGGCAGAAGAGTATTGCCATATAGATTTGAATTCGTATTTAACTAGGGTTTTTATTACAACCTGAGATTAAGAGAAAGTTTTAAAAAAAGTATTAACAAATCCGTAGCTAAACTAAATTATAGGATCTGATTCCTACTGCTAATAATACAAGACAGAGCTTTTCAGTGAATGAATAAAAAGCAGGGTTTGCAATGGGTGTTTTATCAGTACCACCAAATCAGGCACTTTTAACATGATAGATGATTAAACATGTTAGAGGGTTTGATAGCATTGAAATCTCCACTGAAAGGATCATCGGCTGAGAAAATATGCCGGATGCTTCCTAATATAAATTGGAAACTAAATGTGTTCTTCAGAGGAAAAGAGAAAAGTGCCTTGGGAACAAAAGTGACCCTAAAGAATTTGAAATGTGCTTATCAATCTATACAATATCTGATTTGAATTTTAGAGTGTGCAGTTTGGGATTGGTGGGTTCAAAAAAGTCTCATATATGTACCTATCTTTCTCTTAAGAACACACACACACACACACACACAAACTTAAATCTTACCAGATTTCCTTTTTGAATGCCCAATTAGGCATTCACCATACTGGCTAAACAGTGTATACGGTGTTAAGGGAGGAGTAACACCACCCGGCCTCTAGAGTGAGATGAGCGCACAACCCTAGAGTCTGGCAAGACTGGCCCATATGGGCAGGGGTACCTTTACCTTTACCTTTAACACCACTGGAAGGGGATATGTTGTGTTCCTTCTGGGGTAGTTTGTCCACCTTTGGTCCCTACTCTGCACTCAGTTCCTAGAAGCTGTCAGCATCCGACAGCAGCCACACCCCAGGAAACAGCTTCAACTGGTCAGCTAAACCAGGTGGGGCTGAAACCCTCAGTGAGTTAGGGATGTCCCCAGTATGCAAAGACAGGCTCTGGTGAATTGAGCAGATGAGAAAAATAGTAGTTCCAGCAGTCAAGAAGGCAGTTATTGCAGACGCTGTAGAGGGAAATGAGGGACAAATGGGATTCATCAACCTGGGAGGTTAGCTCAACTAGGAGGAGGAAAACTCTCATCCTAAACCTCTGCTGCTTTCTCATTCACCAGAAAGGCTTTGGGATTAAATTCATACCTGCTGCCTTGAGGGACAACTTCAGAAGAAGAAAAGGCTAAGGAGTAAACCCTACACAAATCCTAAGATGGTTGGATGCCTCCTTCCAGCAACTCCTGCAGCCAAGCTGGTGCCAAATGCAGTGCTCTGCTTTCATTTGGACCACATCAGCGTGGTTAAGGGGGTGGATCTTGCTGTCCAAGACCCCCATACACACTGCCCGGGTTAACGCCCCAGAGAAGTCACTTTGCTGCTGCTAATGCAGGAAAAGCAACATGGGAGGCAGCAATTATGAGTTACTGGTCTCTGCGGCCATAACAGGCGTTGTGATTCTGTAGTGGGTTGACTTCAGCCTCAGAGGCACACTCCATTGTCTCTTGCAACAGAAGGATGCCAACAATAATCTTGGCTAAACAAAGAAGCCATGCAGAGTAACCTCAGCTCGTACCCTCACTGCCCCACACAAATTCAAGGCCATCTGCACTGGGGAAGCCTCCTCAAGATGCCAAGACTACTGCATGATGTAGAACTCTAGAATCAGGGAACTGTGGATGTGGATGAAACTAGTATACTTTTGCCTGCTCTCTCCAAATTTGTTTATCCAAGACAGCAAACAGATGGATGTGCAGGTTGTGACATTGCTTCACAGCCCCCATTTCCCGCCAATTATTAATATTATTATTTTAAAAATTATCCATCTTCTAGGAGTCTCTTTTGACAGAGAGGAGGAGTCTGTAATGAGTAGAGGGAAGCATAGGAGGAAGACAAAGTGGAGAAATTCCTTGCATGGCTCTTTGAAACCTGCTAACTGTGTGTGCAAGTGCCGTTTGTTACCTGCCATCTTAAATAAATGCCTAAAGATATCATTAGTTTAATGTCTGGCAGCACAACCATATTCACAAATGAGAGGTGACAGAGCCTCTGGGTTAAGAATTACTGCAAGGGTGTTTTAAGGAGCAATCTATAATATGAAAGAGCAAAGTCAAGGGACAAAATCTAGATAAAGTTAGAGTTGCCTTAAGACCCACTAAAATGCTTCCCACCCTGTTTAAAGCTGGTGACTTTGGAGCAGGTCAGGTTCCAGGAAATCACATTCTTTTCACCTTATTTGCAGCAGTTCCCACCTGTGAGCATAGTCCAAGCTGTAATGTGATTGATGCTCTCAACTTGCTAAGAACAGTTTCCCCAATTCTCCCTAATTCTCGTCTACCCAGAAGACACCGCCTGCTGCTGCCCCTGGTCTCTGGGCTGCCCCTTCTGTCCCAAAGAGAGGTGCCTCCTCGCACTGCCCCACAGGGGTCTGGGAAGAGGCTGCCCCCTTAGTGGCCCAACAGAGACTGGCCAAAGGTGAATGTGAAGCCAGCACATTACTCACCTTGGGAGGCAGCAGTGGTGGCAGCAGGCACTGCTGGGCCTATATGGCAGAAAGGCTCCTCATCAGCACTGGGCTCTCAGCTCCCAGACAGGTCTTCTACAAAGCAAGCACAATAAAGGCCAGCACAGCGCCGGCTAGCCCAGACTCCCACTTGTCTGTGCGGCCTAGGACCCACATACCTACGGGACCGCCTCTCCTGGTATGCCCTGCGGAGGACCTTAAGGTCCACAAATGACAACACTTTGGAGGTCCCAGGTTGCAAGGTGGTGAGATTGGTCTCAACTAGGGCCAGGGCCTTTTCAGTACTGGTCCCAACTTGGTGGAACGCTCTGTCACAAGAGACTAGGGCCCTGCGGGACTTGACAACTTTCCGCAGGGCCTGCAAGACAGAGCTGTTCCGCCTGGCCTTTGGTTTGGACTCAGTCTGACCCTTATTTTTCCCTCCCCTTATGGTCTTGATTTATCGGCTACTTTAAAATGAGGCTGCATTTTAAATTGCATTTTAACCTGTATTTTAAATTGGTTCCCCCCCATTATGTTTTTACTGGTGTTAGCCGCCCTGAGCCCGGCTTTAGCCAAGAAGGGCAGGGTATAAATAAATATTAATTATTATTATTACTATTATTATTATTATTCCCAACAGCAGGGGCCGGTGGATTGGCTGGCAGGGCTCCCTCACGCAATTACTTGCTTACTCTGAAGTTGCCTCAGCTCCTGGCAACCAGCACCCCTGAGCAGCCCTAGAGGCACCATTTGCCTGGGGAGCTTGTAGCCAGGGCTGCTTCAACAAACAGCTGCATAAGCCTTTGGGAGGCAGAGACGCGAGAGGGCATCAGAGGGAGGGAGGGAGGGAAGGAAAGAGGGACAGAGGTCAGTATTGTCTGTGGCACCCCTGACCATCATTCAAGGCACCCCAGGGTGCCACGGCATACTGGTTGAAAACCACTGATTTAAAGTACTATGATACCACTTTAAACAGGCATGGCTTCTCCCAGAGAATTCTGGGAACTGTACTTTGTTAAGGGTGCTGAAAGTTGTTACAAAGTGCCTATTCCCCTCACAGAGCTACAATTCCCAGAGTTTTCTGGGAAAAGGGATTGTTCCTTAAACCACTCTGGTAATTATAGCTGTGTGAGCAGCATTTGGAGTTCAGGATTTTGACTGAAATGAGACTTGAGGAAAAGAGTTCAGTGCATGTGCAGAACCAGGTTTCTCTTGAAAACCCTTTTATACCAAGAGGCCTATGCAACTGTTTAAATTTCCTTGATTAGTCAGTCATCTTAATGATGATTTTTGTATTGCCTTTGTGGCGTTTTATGTGCTATTGTACTTGTGGTACACTTCCTTGATATTTCATATGAATTGATGGTATTCAGTTTTTAAATATATATATGAATAAACAAGCAAACACATCTCATTCGTCATTCCAAGAGAAAAAAGGCCTTTGTGGGAAATAATGTGCCATTCGTTTTGCTTTTGAGCTTGACAAGTTGGCATTTGGCAGAGTGAAGCAATCTGATTCAGAAGGCAGCATGAGGGAGAGACAGATGAAAGCAGGCGCCAGTGTGTCTGAATGAGGCATCAAGATTCTTTAAAGTGTTGGCTCTGGTGTGAGGCATTTGGGATCTGCTTCAGTCAGCAAAATGTCTTTGGTCTTAGAATGTGAGCAAATTTGCATTTGGACAAGATAATTAGTGATTTCAGGAGCCTCCCCATTACTAGCTGAAAGTTCAGCTTCAGTACAATCGACCTATGGTAGTTACAGTGCATATGATTTTAAAATGGATATGACAGCAGTAACTGGAAGAGCTGCAGGAGAAAGGGGGAAAGAGAGTAGCCAGAATTGCATTCAAGACTTGAAAATATTGAGGCTGGTGGGACAAATCTGTCAATTTCAGTTTCTCTCAGTTTCTCATTTCCCCAGCATTAAATCCAGTTTTCCACATTTCCATCTTCATTTTTTAAAAATGCTCATAAATATTTGTAATAATTTTAATGTGAATTTCTCCTAATATAAACATCTTTGTATGTGATTTTGCCGACCATACACATTTTTGTAAAGCAATTTCCCTAAATGCACTTTTGTCTGTTATTTTTCAGGAATATACACATTCTTACACACACCTAGCACGTGGCTTTCTGTGCACATTATTTGGTTAAAGAACTGCATTGCAAAATTCAGAGAAGTGTGACTGTTGAGGGATGGCTGTGTTTCAGTATGCATATTGTTTCTGGAAAGTGAGAATTAGGTAGGCAGTTAAATGTGGATTGAATTGAATTTCTGCCCCATCCCTATAATGCATGAAGGATATAGCCTAAATAGGAGGAGTGAGGGCTAGAAAAGCCCCCTGGTCCCCTTGTGTTGGCTCTACATCCTATGGGTACCAATCAGGATATGGCAAGGGAATTCATTATACCGTATTGGCCCAAATATGAGCTGCACCTTTAAAATTCATGGGGGGAGACAATACCCAAATATAAGATGCTCCCTTCAAATTGGCAGCAACCACGTGATCCAAGAAAAAAATTGTGGCCCTAGAGGACCTACACAGTGCAGCAGGGGTGAGGTTTGCGGAGGGCGGTGGTGGATTGCCTAGGCACCCACAACCTGCTGCCGGATGCCCCCCCATGCCAAGTTGGCACCCCCCACTCCCTAACAGTGCGGGGGGCTGGTTGGGCAGGCAGTGGGGGATTGCGGCAGCAGCCCCCACTAGCACTTACCATCCCACTGCCCACCGCTCCCAGCACTGGGCGCCCCACCAATGACAGCAGAGGCCCACAGCGTGAAGTGTCAGCACCGGCCGCTGCCACCAGGTACCCGCCACCCCCACTTGCTAGGGCTCCAGCAAGAGTTAAAGGCTTGGAAGCAGCAGGTGGGCTGCGTACCGTTGCCCCGTGCTCCTGGGCTGCACTCTGGGGGGGCTCACCACACTGCTTTGCCGGCAGCCTCCCCCTTTGTTCTGATGGTTCAGGGGAGGTTTGGGAGTGGAGGGTGAGACGGCCCTCGTGGTGGCATGCTGGGCTGTTTCAGCAGTGATATCGTAAGGTTGCGAATATAAGCCTCACTAACTTTTCATAGTCGGCATTTGGAAAAAAAGGTGTGGCTTATATTCAGGCCAATACGGTAGGAATAAGTACCATCCTCCATGTCTTCTAATGGTCACAGTGACCTTGGCTGGGATGAATAGGGAGCCAAACAACTGGCTGATTAAAAGTATGTGTTCATATCCTTTAAACTTTCTCAAGTTCCCTGGTCTCCTCTCACTCCACTCACTCATTTACCTTTTTTACCTACCTCCTCTGACAACTTCTGGTGTGAATATTGCACCAGTGATCCAGACTGGTTTAAATTCCTTCCTTGTTTAGATAATCAGGCAATACAAAAGGTTATCATTCCTGGTTTAATTTTATTAGATGTCATTCTGAGAATCAAATATCTTGTGCCATTATTCTTACTAATTATTATATTATTAGAATTTAATCATGACTTTCTACCAAAAAATAAATAAAAATGTTCAAAGCAACTTACAACTCCATAAAATACAGTTGAGATATTTTACATCACAGCTGCCATAACTCTTACGTTGCACAAATGCTATTTTGTGGATATGAATCCATTTACTAAATCACTTATTGCAGCTTTTGTGGGCATGAATCCATTTACTAGACTATGCCTGGACAATACATCAATGAATTTTCAAAAGAGCAGAAATTGCATGGCATGTGCGAAGAGGAAACCTATTAGGGAATAATGTTTTCCTATTAATCTGTGGTGAAGAGATTTGACCTAAGAATAACTCCCTCTCAAACAAGGAGATGCTACTGTTTACCCTGTGGAGATGTTAACAGATTTTGCACAGATACTTGCTTCTTTGAAAAAACTGGAAAGTAAAACTTTTCCAGCTCAGAATATCTAGTATAATTATGAGCTGAATTCAAACCCTCTTAGAAGTTTGGGCTCAGACCAGAGAAAGTTCACATCCTTTCCTTCTGACACTTATCTAGCAGTGCTGTCAGCAATGATAGAGGTGGAAACTGTGGTCCTCATCAGGCCATGCGGGCAGCATTGTAGGTATGAGAACACTGGGGAACAATTTTTTTGTTGCATTGACACCTGCAGCTGTTCTAATCTAATTTCAACGTGCTGATTTCATATCTGAAGTTGGTTTTGTTCTGTAAGCTCTAGGTTTTTTTAAAAAAAATCCTGTTTTCCACAATGCAAGAATTCAATATTTTATTAAACACATAGCCAAAGTAGTACAATATGAGTATAAATGTAAGTGGCTTCTATAGCATTGAACATGACATGTATAGCATTGAAAATAACATGTATATCTATGTACAGTTGGAGGTATGCAAAAAAATGTATTCCCTTGGGATGCACAGTATACTGGGTGTAATGGTTATAGGGGTTGCTCGTGCGTAAGTTGCCGCCACTCCTGGCTAGGTTACCTGGTTGAACCCTTTCTGTCTGGACAGCCCTTCACTTTGTGGCTGTTTCAGTCGCTGGCAGAATCTGTCAGTGGGCGTTTCTAGAACTTCTTCCAGCAAAGAAGTTCTTTGACGCCAAGTCTCCTCCTACTCTCCCTGCGCGGAAGTCTTCTGCGCAGGGAGGGTGTGGGCAGCGGAGCACCCATGCTCTCTCCGCTGGTCTCCGGTGAAGAGTCCTGGAGGCTCCTCTCCGATTCCCCCATCTGCCCCCCTTCTCCACTGGTGTTATGCTGATTTCCTTCCCCAGCAGATGGGCTGCCTCTCTGCCTGCTGGGACCCTCTCCGGCATCCCTCTGGAGCCTTCCCTCCGCCTCTGGTTCCGATGGCAGTTCCCTGACACTGGGGAACATTTTTTTTTCTCATTTTCTTTTGCATGAGATTTTTCAACTGTTCTTATATGTTCTTTCAATGCTGATTTCAAATCTGAAATCAATTTTCGTGTACATTCTATAGTTATCTTTCAATTTCCAACTTTTGCCGATATGTCATATTTACACTGGGGATAAGTGGACACTGACACGTTGATCTACCCTAACCACGTGGTAATTATTGTTATGTAAACTTAATTTTTCTTTATTTTTACAGTTTTGTAACCTAAATATTTGTATTTTTCAGATTGGACCATGGCTTCTTCAAGTAGACAAAAATGTGTTAACAAGCCTGATGCCTTTTTTAATGCTATTTTTGTCTGGTCAATACGAAGGGTATTGGCAAGAAAAACCAACATTCTGTCACCTATCCCACTATTCCTTCAGCAATTAGACCTATCCCGTACTCTGAGGAACTCCCAATTCCAGTTTTTAAGAGGTTTGTCTCTTCTGAAGATGAAGGAAGTAAACATGGTGAGGAGCACAACTGGATCATCTGGATCTCAAAATGGTCAACTTATTGCTTGGACAACAGAAAGGCTTTACCAAGTACCTGAATAACAATTGTAGATACCACTAGGAAACAAAAATAGCAGTTACTTGTGTGATCCTTGGGTTCTCGCCAAACCATGGGAACCCCAAAAGGCATACTCTTGCGTTTTCCTTTTTTCCAGTCTCACAATTGTGACAAACAATATGCGGAGCCCATTTCTTGTCTTGGTCATCCAGGGGAATTTCAAAATAGCTTTTATAGGCATGCCTCACAAACACTGTTATATTGCGTCTTTGACGAGGAAGTGCGTAGCAGCCACATACATACATAACAAAAGGCATCTCTGTAAGATGGTGTGGTGTTTGCCCTCCTAGGTGTGTGACATCATACTGGGGTCTTAAGGAAAGGGTTAACTAATTGTAAAATGACTAACCAATGGGAACCCAAGGGGAGGAGTTAGAGTTAGAGTTAGGGTGGTTAAGAAGTCAGTCTGAAGTTAGAGAAGAGACAGAGAGGATACATCTGTGGGTTGGGCTAGTCTGATGTGAGAGAGTGAGAGATTCTGTTAAGAGGAGTCAGTCAAACAGTTGATATAATCAGTCAAAAGGTATTAGGAAGGTATAGGCCAGTAAAGAAACTAAACTTAAGAAACTGACAGGAATATTATCTGAGAAACCATAAACTTGTTAATGCTTATAAAATAAACTTGTTTATTTGGTTCAATTTTAACAACTGTCTGGACTCAGTGTCTTACCAGAGAGTAATGGGTTGGTGGCAGTGGAGAAGCGAGCACAGTGGTAACACAGGGATCAACAGACCTTTAAACGTCCGGGGACCCTATGTGATCACCACAGATGGCAGCAACCTTTTGGCAAAGCATAATATGCTTCTCATATTAAAGTCATTGAGCAAGCCTATGCAAGCATAGATGCTCCATCTATGCACTCGAATCCTAAAGCCCACAAGGGATTGTCTCATGAGGGTATGGGCCCATAGAATATGTGTATGATGTCTGGCATATGCAGCACAAAATGGATTTGGCCATTAGCAGCTGTGTGCAATGGCCCATCTATCTATTTATCAGTTCCTTAGGAAGCAAAAACGTTATGCCACCTAGGATGTTGTTAACTATTTATTTTATGTTCACTTATAGACAGGGACAAGAAAGGAAGTAAGCAATCAAGAATTGCTTGCAAATCAAGAGGCCACTTAGCTACAGAAATAGACACTGAAGTAACAACATATGGTTACGGTGAAGGAGAAACTTGTTAATTATGCCAATCAGGATTATATTCAGAAATCTAAAGTTAAACAACTTTCAAACAACCATTTGTTGCCCATCCTTGTCACTGCCCATTTCTCCGCTCCTGCTGCAATGATGCTTCTGCTACCTGCTTCTATGCCATGGTCTACTGCAATGGCAAGACCACTGGAAGATCACACCAACTTGGAAGGGCCTACTTGTGTGTGCATGTTCCTATTTCATTCAAGAACATAAAAAATGGCCTATCCAGTCTAGCATTCTGTTCTCACAGTGGCCAGCCAGATGGCCACTGGAAGCCCACAAGCACCACAAGAGCACTACTCTACCCTGCAGTCTCCAACAACTTGTATTCAGAAACAGACTGCCTCCAACCTTGAAGGCAGAATACAGTGGTACCTCGGGTTACAGACACTTCAGGTTACAGATGCTTTAGGTTACAGACTCCGCTAACCCAGAAATAGTACCTCAGGTTAAGAACTTTGCTTCAGAATGAGAACAGAAATCGCACGGCGGTGGCACGGCAACAGCGGGAGGCCCCATTAGCTAAAGTGGTACCTCAGGTTAAGAACAGTTTCAGGTTACAAAGGGACCTCCAGAACGAATTAAGTTCTTAACCCAAGGTACCACTGTATAGCTATGATGGCTTCTACCCACTGATAGCCTTATCCTTCAAGAATTTGTCTAATTCTCTTCTAAAACCATCCAAGCTGGTAGTCTTCACTGTTTCCTGTGAGAGCAAATTCCATATTTTGACAATGCTGTGTGAAGAAGTGCTTTGCTTTGTCTGTTCTGAAACCTCCAATATTTGGTCTATGTTCAAAGGAGGAGGACAACTTTTCTGTATCTCCTTTCCCCATGCCATACATAATTTTACATAGACTTATTCCATCTTGTCCCCTGCTTGCCTCCAAACTAAAAAGCCCCAAATACTGCAACCTTTCATCCAAGGGGAATTGCTCCATCCCCTTGATCATTTGGGTTTCCCTTTTCCAAACTTTTCAAACTCTACAATATTACCATCACTGTATACCTCTCTTTTAAAGGCTCATTTAAGACTTTAGAAAGTGCAGACATTTGCTATGAATGCTACGGAAGGAGAAACTTGTGAGATATTGTGTGCATTCATCAGGTTCACTTTCTCTTTAAGCAGCTTGGAGTTTTAGGGGCATCTGGGGAGTTCCATGGTGGAGTTGGGTGGAGAGAGAGAGATACAAAATGCCAACTAGTCTCTGGCTCATAGTTCTTATTTGCTTGTTTTCATTTTATGGCAACTAATTAACGCGCAGCAGGCCAGGTCTAATCGCTTAAATCTGATGTTTAAATGTGCTTGCTGGGGGTGGGGTGTTGTGGGGATACCTTTCCTAATGTCATCTTAACTTCCTTAATGATTCAAGGCATTTAAACATAAATTTAGCCTATCACAGTAGTGAAACCTTTGCAGTCATACAGTGGAACATGAAAGCCAGAAGGAATTTGAAAGAAACAACTGCATAAATTCTTAACAGAAACTGATTTAGTGAGTGTGTTTTCCTGTCCCTTTGAACATTCGTGATCCTGAGTACAGACCTTATTGTTTGCCATTTCTAATTTCCAACCCCCAAATATGATCTCATTACAATTCTCCTCCTGGGATTTGGCCTCTTTCATACTACCAGAAGGTGGTGGGCACAAAATTTCTTGGAGAATGAAGGTATTGACCGTGACATCACTAGATAGGAAACACTCAGGACCAGCTTCATCATTAGGCAGACTGAAACAGCTGCCTCAGGCAGACAAATTTGGGTAACGTGAAAGGGCAGCACATAGTGAATTATTTAATTTACACTTGTTGTGATTTTTACTCCCTGGATAAAAGCGTCTGTGGGATTTTCTGTCTCAAGAACATAACAACCTGGCCAGCCTTGGATATCATGCATTTTGTCTTGGGACTGTCATTTTCTGTTCTGCATCAGACAGACAAATGTTCTGTGCAGGCCCTGGAAATGCTGGTTTGAAAAGGGGAAGGACTGCAGCTTAGTGGTAGAGCCTCTACTTTCCATGCAGAAGCTCTGAGGTTCAATCCCCAGATAGGGCTGGGAGAAAAACCTGTCTCAGGTCTCTCCTTCTCTCAGACTTCAGTCTCTGCAGCTCAAGAGATGTTGATGGGTTACTAGACCCAGAGGCCGCCTCAGCCTCTCCTGACCCAACTGGTAGTGGAGCAGCTGTAAGGGATTGCCCAGCAGAGAACAACGAGGTAATCCCCGCATCTGGAGCCAGGGCAGGCTCAGGCCCCTGACTTGGTCCAGCTGGTGCTTGTTGCAGGGCAACCTGTGCAGACTGGGACTCTTCAGAATCAGGCCCCAGACTTGGTTCAGATGCCGCCTGAGGCAAAGGATCTGGTGCGGACTGAGACTCCTCTGGCTCCGAGTCTGATCCAAAGTCCCAGGCCATCACAGGAGGGGAGAGTGCTGTTGTGCTCAAACCCTGCTTGTCAATTTCCTAAAGGCATTTGAGTGGCCACTATGAAAACAGGCTGTGGAACTCGATGATCAAGCAGACACATCTTATGTTCTTACTTATGAATAAATATTCATAGCATTGCTTTGACAATCACAGCAGAAGGGTTAGCTTTTATGTTTCAAAAAACTGATTAAATTATTTGTTTTTGTTTCCTTGATAGAAAGAATCTCTACCAGAGAAGAATGGCAAACCAAGCTGTTGGACAATGCCAAATTGGCAAAACTATCCAGAAAGCTCAGGAACAAAGAGGACCATAACTTTAATAAAGAATGGGGAAAACTTGATAGAGCACTGTAAGCAGATGAACACATTAGCAGGATTGCAACATTACACATACTTCTGTAAAACAAGAAAATCTTTAATAAAAAAAACCACTTGTAACATAGAAATTGCTATGGACAAAATGGTGAGACAAAGAACTTGGATGATGAAATAATACACAGTTGAAAAGGTTTATAATAGGACCCATAGAGGGGAAGGTGGGAAGTCTATAAATTCAGATAAATCTCTAAATATGGATAGGTATTTGGTAATGGTATAATCTTACACTTGCAAAATCAAATAAAAATTATTTCAAAAAATTATTTGTTTTTGTTTCAATAATTCTATTCAGGTCAGTTGCTTTTTTCAGTATTATTGTGCAGAGATTAAAATATGCTTTGTATTCTGAGACATAACAGAAGATCTTTAATCAATTAAAAAACTAAAGTGCGGGGGGGATAGAACCTTAAAAGAACGACTGGTGATGAAAAGCGAGTGTTGTATCTAAGGACGACAATCAATAAAAGTGTCACAGAAGGAAAATGCAGGTGCCACTTGGAATTATAGTGAAACTTTATTGAAAGACAGTATATGCTTTGAGGGACAAAGCCAAAACAGTATTTGATTAATGCAATTCATTGTCAGCAGCCATCTTCAAAGTACTAATAAGAGAGAGACCTTTGTAAACAGCATGTTGACTGATACTTTTTTTGTCTTCCTGAACCTGAGGAGAATAATTTTTGGGGCTCCATCATCAGATGGAAGTCTTTTTTATGCATATACAAGAATGTGGATGTAAAGCAGGTAAGTCCAAGGAGGAGATGTGGGCATACCAGCCCCATGTTGAGTGTCCTGATCTCCCTCCTCCCCCCCCTCAACTCTAAATGTACTTAGAAGCCAGTGCTGTTTTTCTAGAAAAAGAGGTGCTGGACCTCACCTTGTTCTCTTATAATAGCAATGGCACCCACCTGATTGGTGCCAGAACCAAGTTTTGGCTAGGGCGGGGAAAGCCCTGCTAGATCTAGTGTTATCAGGGATTTCAATTGCAAGGAGACGTCTAAGCATGTTCAGGCAAATGTTCTTAGAAGGCCCCTTCAACAGTAGGTGGAAACCAGAGCCAAATGAAAAGGCAGAGCCACCCCAACTGATTATATAGAAAAAAGGCAAGCAGCTGAGATCAGGGGAAAGTGAGGCTGGTGAGGCAATGCCCCATTCACTTTAATGGGCTAGTCTCCAATGGCTACTTTGGATACTTCTTTTGCTGGTGGTATCTAGAGATAAGCTCTCAAATTGAGAGTTTGGGGGGGGGGCGAGGAGCAGATACTGGACAGAGGTAGCCCTGGGTCCTTTGACTCTGGAGTCTCTTCATTCCTCTAAGACAGTGATGACCAAACTTGGCCCTCCAGCTGTTTTTGGACTACAACTCCCATCATCCCTTGTTAACAGGACCAGTGGTCAGGGATAATGGGAATTGCCGAGTTTGGCCATCACTGCTCTAAGAGGTCCCAGGATTGGGCTCCTTGACTATGAACAGTGACAGCTTGGAGCTTGTTGTTGTTTAGTCATTTAGTCGTGTCCGACTCTTCGTGACCCCATGGACCAGAGCTCCAACCAGTGCCATTGGTTTCAGTAGGGGAGAAATTTTACAAAAGGGAGAATCATAATATAGGCAACTTTTTCTTCCTGGTGTAGATGTTACTCCTGATATAACAATGATTAACAAAAATGCAAACAAGGTGCGTTACCTGTTCAGAGTCAGTATACAAATTCCACCTGGCCCCACAGATGGGCACAGTCTTCTAAGCAAGTTTGATCTCAGACAAAGCAATTCAGCATGATGGAGAATTCATGACTCACTTCCCTTGACACTGAAGACCAAAACCATAAATTTCTACCTTTTACTCTCTCTCTCTCTCTCCCTCTCTCTCTCTCTAAATGGTAAAATGCATTCCTTCGCCTGTCCTATTGGCTGTAAATTACCCTGAAACTGCTTCCCCTTGTGTTTGCTTGATCTGACTGCAAGATGCTAAATTTATGTGCTCAGCAGTCAAAAGTCACCAAACGGGGCATTACATTAGCTGTCATCCCTTTGCTCTCCTTGCTAGGGTACAAAGAGGGCACTCGGTAGATGGCCTGTTGGCATTAAGAGAACGAACAAAGCCCATTTTAATGATGAAAGCAATAAAAGTGGTTTCAGACAAGGTCAAGACCAAAAGTGAGATAATGGGTAAAACATTAATTTTCTGCTTGTTCTGGAGTAAAAAAAAAAAGCCAAGTGACTGTGTTTTCAGCTCATTGCCATTACATGCCTGTTCAGGCATTTCCCTTCATTCATTCTCAGAATGCATGGACGGAAGGGTGGGGCTCAGCAAGCAAGCCCCTCCCCACACTGGCTCCCTCCCTGCTTCACCTACCAACCTTTTGCCCATTGGGTTGGATTCAGAGTACTGTAAATGCAGTTCTGCTCAAGGAACAAGGACTCTGCTTTGTCTCTGCACATAGACCTCAACCATCTCCTGAAAAATATGTTGGGGATCCTTTGGAACAATGTGGAAGATGGCACAGGAAGCTGCAAGAAGAAGCAGTAAAAACTATCCCTTCCTCAGCTTTTGTTCATGGAAGACTCAGCAAGATCTGTGTCACTTCCATTCATAGAAGCGGCTACAGTGGTACCTCGCAAGACGAATGCCTCGTAAGATGAAAAACTCGCAAGACGAAAGAGTTTTTCGTTTTTTGAGTTGCTTTGCAAGACAAATTTCCCTATGGGCTTGCTTTGCAAGACGAAAACGTCTTGCAAGTTTGATTTTCAATGCATTCCTATGGGAATCCGTGCTTCGCAAGATGAAAGATTCGCAAGACGAAAAAACTTGCAGAACGAATTAATTTCGTCTTGCGAGGTATCACTGTATTCCATGAATAAACAGACTTATTTCCGTTGATGGAAATCCTACCTGTTGCACATAAAACAAATAATTTACAGACAATTTTAAAGAGTAGTACACTACTATTATTTCTTTCATTAAATGAAATTAAATAAAGAAACTGAATCATCACATATCATTTCTGTGGGAATGTTTAGGGATGCGGGGGAGGATATATTGTCTAAGATATCCTATCCCAACTTGTCTTTACAAGTTCAACAAAATCAGCAGAGTTAACATTCCCCTTTTTTAAACACATGCACAGCTTCCTGGAGAACAGGCAAAGACCCAGCAGACTGGAGGAGGGCAAATGTTGTCCCTATTTTCAAAAAGGGGGAAAGAGAGGACCCAAATAATTACCGCCCAGTCAGTCTGACATCAATACCAGGGAAGATTCTGGAGCAGATCATTAAGCAAACAGTCTGTGAGCACCTAGAAAGGAATGCTGTGATCACCAATAGTCAGCATGGATTTCTGAAAAATAAGTCATGTCAGACTAACCTGATCTCGTTTTTTGACAGAATTACAAGCCTGGTAGATGAAGGGAATGCAGTGGATGTAGCCTACCTTGATTTCAGCAAGGCATTTGACAAGGTGCCCCATGATATTCTTGTAAAGAAGCTGGTAAAATGCGGTCTTGACTATGCTACCACTCAGTGGATTTGTAACTGGCTGACTGACCGAACCCAAAGGGTGCTCATCAATGGTTCCTCTTCATCCTGGAGAAGAGTGACTAGTGGGGTGCCACAGGGTTCCGTCTTGGGCCCGGTCTTATTCAACATCTTTATCAACGACTTGGATGATGGACTCAAGGGCATCCTGATCAAATTTGCAGATGACACCAAACTGGGAGGGGTGGCTAACACCCCAGAGGACAGGATCACACTTCAAAACGACCTTGACAGATTAGAGAACAGGGCCAAAACAAACAAGATGAATTTTAACAGGGGAAAATGTAAGGTATTGCACTTGGGCAAAAAAATAAATAAATGAGAGGCACAAATACAAGATGGGTGACACCTGGCATGAGAGCAGTACATGTGAAAAGGATCTAGGAGTCTTGGTTGACCACAAACTTGACATGAACCAACAGTGTGACGCAGCAGCTAAAAAAGCCAATGCAATTCTGGGCTGCATCAATAGGAGTATAGCATCTAGATCAAGGGAAGTAATAGTGCCACTGTATTCTGCTCTGGTCAGACCTCACCTGGAGTACTGTGTCCAGTTCTGGGCACCACAGTTCAAGAAGGACATTGACAAACTGGAACATGTCCAGAGGAGGGCAACCAAAATGGTCAAAGGCCTGGAAACGATGCCCTATGAGGAACGGATAAGGGAGCTGGGCATGTTTAGCCTGGAGAAGAGAAGGTTAAGGGGTGATATGATAGCCACATTCAAATATATAAAAGGATGTCACATAGAGGAGGGAGAAAGGTTGTTTTCTGCTGCTCCTGAGAAGCGGACACGGAGCAATGGATCCAAACTACAAGAAAGAAGATTCCACCTAAACGTTAGGAAGAACTTCCTGACAGTAAGAGCTGTTCGACAGTGGAATTTGCTGCCAAGGAGTGTGGTGGTGTCTCCTTCAATGGAGATCTTTAAGCAGAGGCGTGACAACCATATGTCAGGAGTGCTCTGATGGTGTTTCCTGCTTGACAGGGGGTTGGATTTGATGGCCCTTGTGGTCTCTTCCAACTCTATGATTCTATGATTCTAAGATAGCTTGCGCAGACTCGTTAAGAGTCTCTGTAAATATTTCCTGGTATTTCCCCCGTTTAATCCCTCCTAAAATAAGATGCTATGCAGTCTTCTGTAAAGTATAAAATGTTTACTCACAAGTAATCATCTGTTCACACAAAGGTTCCCAGAAGGCAGACTTAAAAGGTTAGAACATAATTTAAATGTGGTGACTATCTCCTTATGGGGAAAAGCCCCCTTTTCTTCTCTTGGCCTGAAGCCAAGTGTGCATTTTAGTAGTGCTGTTGTTAAGATGGCATTGATAGGGACAAGAGGAGACAAGATGGTCGCCAGCCTGTGGTTCTGGGTCTTACTACTTCAGGAGAGGCCACGCCCATCTCAAGTTACACATAGGAAGTTTCGTCTCAGTCCAGGAAAGCAGGAAGTTCCAGCTGGAGGACTGAGACAACCTTCATGTCTACTCTAGTAATGTTGTGTTTGACTGCACCTCATTTTTACATCCCACAATTTCCACCCCACCCCAATGTCTGACTTTGTACCCGAATAAACCTTTCATGAACCAAAACATTTAAAAATCTACTCCAGAGGATGCTAACTACTGGAGATGCTCTCCTGAGTCCGGCTCAGAAAAGTACTCAACTTGGTCATTAAAACTATCTCATAGAAGAGGCAATATTCACAAGCCCTCACAGTCTTCTCCAGCTCAAGCTGAAACCCAAACTATCCAAGTGCTAGCTTTAGCCTTGCAAAGTTATGTCCTCCCTTAGATCAAATATCTTCTACTTGCTTAGAGAGAAAGCAAAGCAGGGGTGAAATCTGAGGAGTCCTACTTCTCACTGGTCCTCAGCAAGAAGATGATTGCCCCCCCATATTTTGTTCCAACAGGATCCCCCCCCCCAATGCAACTACTGGAGTAGGGGCACTGTGTTAGTTTATATCATGAGTAGGCAAACTAAGGCCCGGAGGCCGGATCCGGCCCAATTGTCTTCTAAATCCGGTCCGCGGACGGTCCAGGAATCAGCAGGTTTTTACATTAATAGAATGTGTCCTTTTATTGAAAATGCATCTCTGGGTTATTTGTGGGGCCTGGTGTTTTTACATGAGTAGAATGTGTGCTTTTATTTAAAATGCATCTCTGGGTTATTTGTGGGGCATAGGAATTCATTCATCCCCCCAAATATATATATATATAGTCCACCCCCCTCCCCCAAGGTCTGAGGGACAGTGGACTGGCCCCCTGCTGAAAAAGTTTGCTGACCCCTGTTGATGAGAAAGACCAAAGGAAATGGGATAGGTGGCGATTTTGCTAAATCCTTGGATTGACTGGTATAAATTTATTGAGAGGTGTGTGTGTGTTTTGAGGGGGGGGATCTCAGGTAAGTTGCAAACTAATCCAAGGCAAGCTTTTCACAGCTCACCCATCTCGTAATTTATATTTTTATACAATTTCATTGAGGAGCTCTAGCTATTGTTACATTGTGCTAATATGAATTTTTGAGACGGGAAAAGTACACACCAGGTACCCAGCTCCTGAGAAACTAACTGAAAATGTGCCCGTCAACAATATCTCATCTGGCTGGAATTTATAACTGCACAGTAATTGCACACGATTGTAGGACTTTGTTTTGATTTAAGGGAATAAAAACTGAAGGTCATATATCTTAGCTTCTCCTTTCCATCTTCATTAGAGACTTTAATTAGGTAGCCTAGTGAAGGCTGTTCATTACTTCATCACAGATCGGTCTCGTACACTAGAAAAGCAATGAGGATTACAGGATTGTTTGTTTGTTTATTCACTCATTCAGTTGATTAAAATATTTCCATCTTGCCTTTCTGTCATTTAGGCATCCAAGGTTGCAAACAGAATATTTAAAAAATGAGATGCAGTAAAATATCACAACAGTGAAAAAATGTAATAATAAAAACAGCAGCAATCCTAATGAGCAGATTTTGCAAAGAGAACATTGGAATCAGCAGCATCCAGGTATATTCAGCATACCCTTAGAAACCTATTTAAACAACATCATCTTCATGGCACACTGAAAATGTGAAGGAGCCAGATGGTCTTCCACATGAAGGTGATTCCAGAGGTTGGGCATGGACATCAGTGGTGTGGTGGTAACATTATTGAAGTCCAGATCTATGCTGTCAAAGAGAGTTGCAAAATGCAGGCAGCCACATTGATCCATGATATATTATGGGTTTACAAAAGATTTGGACAAATCCCAAATCAAGAACTGGAAAAGGACCATTTTGAACAAATATGTGGTTTTTCTGAGCAGAAGCAGAATCTCTCTGAAGCCTGCTGCACTGATTCCAGAATTTCTGAACTGCTCCAGGATGATTCAGATCTTTAAAAGCCCCTGCAGGTGGCAGGTTTACAAAAACTGAATTTCCCCCCAAGCTTGCCATATACACTAGGATGGGGAGAGAAGGCAGGGAGAACTCTTTTGTGACTCACAGTCCTGGGTTCTGTTAAAGGGGAAAGGGATGCTGAAGTAATTTATCACCTTATACTTGACTGTTCTGTTCTCTTTGTCAGTTCTGCTAGATATGCACACTTGGAAAATGAGGGGCATCCAAGTTCTTCTGCCTCTGTGACATATGCCCATACATTCATGTCTGCGAAATCAACTCTGCACTTAATTTCTGTGACTTCTGGTGCCAGCTGCGCAGAATAGGAGCTTCAAGCTCTTTCCCTCCCATTCATTGTAACTCCCTAGTCCCTGCACGCATCCTTCTGAAATTTTGCAAGTTACTTTCCGAAGGAACTCTATGCTGCATGCCCTTTTCATAATAAAATTGTTGCCCTCAAAACTATAAGTTCTCCCCCTCCCCACAAATCAACCTTAAAGATGCCTAGCACATTAAAAAAAAATGTCTAAAATTTGGCAGATTCTGAGTCAAGGGGACTTCTCTCATGCATTATATTTTCCTTCAAATTGCCCATGAAACAAAAGGGCAGAATAAGTGAATCCCTTTTTAAGCAACTCAAACTGTAAAGGTGTCCTTAACAGGAAAACCACTTCTGCTATACTTCTGAAATTTGGCAGCATTCATGCACTCTGAATTTCATGCCTGCAAATTTGACCCAATTTTACAACAACAAAAAGGTGATATAGGTGGTTCCTTTTTCAATTGGTTTTCGTATCCATGGAGGCAATCTAGTTGTGTTTTCTGTGCTGGAAGACCTGTTCAAGCAGATTCTTCTGAACACTTCATGTCCATTGGCCCAGATTTCTCCTAGAACATTGGTCTTCAGCTGGTGGATTATTATCATACTGTTACCTAAGAGTTGTTGTTCAGATAGCACCATCACCATGTTATCTTATGTTATGTTTTATGTGATGGTATATGTGTTGTGTTATATGTTATATATGTTATATTACAAAAAAAAAGTTAAGAGAACGGTGGGTACACAGTAGAAAATCATACCCCAAGTCAGGTTGGCCTTAAAAGGGCAGTCTTGGGTCTAAAGAGACTATCCCAGAAGATGGCCTCTGCTCTTTAATAAGTTGTGTTTTTAAAAGACATAGCAATGACAAGGGAAAGTAGGCAAATATGCATCTAATCGTAAGAAAAGCCCTGCTGGAAAAGACCAAAGGTCTGTTCTGTCCAGCATTCTGCTCTGACAGCAGCCAATTAGATGTCTATGGGAAGCAGGACATGAGCACGTTACTTTATGTCCTGTGCGCTGCTCCAACTGGCATTCAGAGGCACACTGGGTCTAGTACTGGAGGTAATTACAGCTATTATGACTAGTACTCACTATTCAACGTGAACAAATGTGTGGGCAAGAGTTCAGGAGAGGGGAGAACTTAAAGGAGTGGCAGCATTGTGCTTCATGTTGGCATGGCAACCCTTCTTCATTATGACAAACAACCATGTAGGTAAGCTAATACTGAAAGGCTCTTCCTCTCTGCTTTGTCTGTTGCATCCAGTCACAAAACAGGAGTTTGTGAAATGTGGTAAACGAGTCCATAACCCTTTACAGTCATCAAAGACTGACGTTTATTCAATAGAAAAAAGATATAGTAGCTTCCTGATAAAGTATGCCCCAAAGGGAGGAACCTTAATTTGAATTTATAAAGCAACCAATGTGATGGTTATGGGGGTGGGTAGTTGCTGTTTTTCCTTTGTTTCATAACTTTTTAAACTATTGAGGCATAGTCCAGACAACGTAGGATTCTCCCCTACCTCCCTCTGTTCCATGCCTGACCACCCACCCCTTCCCCTGACACAGGTGAAGCAGGTCATACTTGTGGAACTGCTGTACATTCCTCATGGCTCGCAGAAGTCCAGCTGCTTCTCTTTATGTGTAGATATCTGTTAATTTATATTACCACATGATTTCATATTCATGTGTTCCAAGTCCAGCACACTGCAAGTTACTCATTTTCTTAGCCATCTATTCTAGAACATGCTTCCAACTAAACCAATAGCCATTCGAAACATTTACAAACACCAAAGCTGCATTCATAGATGCATTTATCTGGGAATAAGCCCTGTAGAACTCAATAGGGCTTACTTCTGAATAGACATTATAAGCTTGCACTGTAAATCACTTTGAAAACAGAAGGATATAAAAGTGGTAAAATGCACATGGGCAACAGCATTTTTAAAAGGCAAACTGCATCATTGGAGTGTGTGTGTGAGACACACAGAGAGAGAGAGGGAGAGGGAGAGGGAGAGGGAGAGGGAGAGGGAGAGGGAGAGGGAGAGGGAGAGGGAGAATAAATGGGATTGTAGCAAGCCTGGAGACGGAATTTAAGCCTGTCCTTCTCTGAGGAAAATCATTTTTCTGAAGCTTGTATTGTGGGGAGAAGAATCTGCTCTTGGCTTTATTGAGGAATCACACACCCAGACAAACAGCAACTTCAGAGAAGAGATTTTCCTCCAGATCACAGCAGGGGGGGGGGGAGTTAAACTCCTTCTTCATGATGACCCTGGTTCTGTTATTTGTTAGCCACCCACACACAATGGTGCAATTGGGGGGGGGGGGCAAAACCCTGCAAGGTAGATTCAAAGACATATTTTTGTCACATCCAGTTTGTTCCACAGTCAATGAATGCCCAGAGCAGTGGCAGCGCAGAGGTGACATAGTTATAAATATGATCAAGCTTTGGACCCTTAGAATCCCAAAGGCAGTAGTTCCAGGGTTATTACAGGGTTGCAAATCCCACAGCAGTCAAAAGTCTAACTCATATTCAATAATATCATCAAGAACATGCTGCTGGTATAGCCCCAAAATTTATATTCTGTTACTGTAGATTCTATTAATATCCACATACACAGAAAACCTAGCCCAGGGCCAAAGTTATACTTTTTGCACAGTGTTTGCACTGGGAAATATTAAGCATTGCTTTGATTATAGCGGCTAGAAGGTAACAGCACTGCTACTTCTACCCAGAGGTTTATTATCACACCTAATGAAACCATATAGTTCTGCTAATAGTTGACAGCTGGTAGTATAACTAGAATAGTGCAAAATGAAACTAATCCCACATAACACCACTAAAATGCAAATATTGCCCAGATTAAGCACTTTTAAGATCAGCCGAATCTCATGAGTGCTTTATTTTGGCGAGCCAACAGGGAACAATACTACATTAAGGCGGCACTCCTATATATATCTAGACTGCAATCCCAAACTCATTTACTAGGAAATAAGCCCCATTAAACTCAATGGGACTTATCTTTGTAGACTTTACAGGATTGCATTGAAGATTACCTGGTAAAAAAACTCCACCTAACACTGAGACTTGCTTTAAAGTAAAGATGCATGTTTTATTTATACTTGCAGGGGAGAAAGTTACATTCAACTTAGAGTCAAACTAGATATGACTTTTATCAAATAGCTTTCATTACACCTTCACTGTATTGTCTTTAGTTCATGCTAAAAAAAAATTGTGCGAGTGTGTGTGTGTGTGCCAGCCAGCCTACCCAGGCAAGGAATTTTAGCAGCCATGTAATTTTAGCATACAATTTATGAGCACCCTTTGGGTTCGGTCAGTCAGCCAGTTACAAATCCACTGAGTGGTAGCATAGTCAAGACCGCATTTTACCAGCTTCTTTACAAGAATATCATGGGGCACCTTGTCAAATGCCTTGCTGAAATCAAGGTAGGCTACATCCACTGCATTCCCTTCATCTACCAGGCTTGTAATTCTGTCAAAAAACGAGATCAGGTTAGTCTGACATGACTTATTTTTCAGAAATCCATGCTGACTATTGGTGATCACAGCATTCCTTTCTAGGTGCTCACAGACTGTTTGCTTAATGATCTGCTCCAGAATCTTCCCTGGTATTGATGTCAGACTGACTGGGCGGTAATTATTTGGGTCCTCTCTTTCCCCCTTTTTGAAAATAGGGACAACATTTGCCCTCCTCCAGTCTGCTGGGTCTTTGCCTGTTCTCCAGGAAGCTGTGCATGTGTTTAAAAAAGGGGAATGTTAACTCTGCTGATTTTGTTGAACTTGTAAAGACAAGTTGGGATAGGATATCTTAGACAATATATCCTCCCCCGCATCCCTAAACATTCCCACAGAAATGATATGTGATGATTCAGTTTCCTTATTTAATTTCATTTAATGAAAGAAATAATAGTAGTGTACTACTCTTTAAAATTGTCTGTAAATTATTTGTTTTATGTGCAACAGGTAGGATTTCCATGAATGGAAATTTAGTCTGTTTATTCATGGAATACAGTGATACCTCGCAAGACGAAATTAATTCGTTCTGCGAGTTTTTTCGTCTTGCGAATTTTTCATCTTGCGAAGCACGGATTCCCATAGGAATGCATTGAAAAGAAAGAAAGAAAAGAGAGAGCAAGAGAGCGATAGCAAGCAATTTTCCATAATATAATGGATTTTTGTATGTTATTTTCACTCACACAGTTATTTTAATGCAGTTTTCCCCGTTATATACATTTTTCAGACACTGGTTGTAAAAGTGTGTTACAAAATTCAAGTAAGTGCAAAATTTGAAAGATAGCTGTTTTTCAGTTCACATAAGCGCAGATTTCATACATTCGCCTTTAAATGTATGTTGCATTTCTCCTCCATCCCGTGTGTGTGTGTGTGTGTGTGTGTGTGTGTGTACACAATTGCAATCAGGTTCTCACAGAGGTAAAGGATTAATCCCCACCTCCCACAATGCCATGCATGGTCGCTAGCTCTTAATCAGAAAACAACAACACAACTGCAAAGAATGTGATATGTCACATGCAAAATACCCACACAGTAAAGATAGGAGCCATACCTCAGTACTATACTCGGGAGAGTGAGAACCTGTGGCCAGTTATTAGCATGGTTAATGAACAGGGAGATTGGGAGTTGTAAAGGATCATACATTACCCATCCTTGAGAAATGAGATAATATTCACTTTCTTTAATATGCTATCTATGTTTTACACACACACACCCCAGAAACTGAATAAAGCCTACCATGTTAATGAAACACATTTTAAACACACACACACACACACACACACACACACACACACACACACAGTAAAGAAATAATTTGGAAGGCACACTGCCCCAAATATTGCTGAAGTCATCTTGGCCAGCCATGGTAGTGAATTATGAAATGGCAGTCAGTGCTGCATTCAGAGCCCAGCCCTAGTGCCAGTCAGAATGGAAGGTGGTAGAGTAAGGGGGAGGGAAAATGTATTGCAGGCTAGTGCAGTGGAGTTGCCTGGACTGGGCCCATTCCTAGCAGCAGAGTCTGCTGAGGATCCTGCTGAACCAGCCCAGCCCAGCCCCTCCCCACCTTTAAAATGCTACAACCAGCAGGGATGTCACTGGTGGTCATTTCCATCTACCATTTGAATAAGAGTGTTGGGATGTTCCTTCCCAGCTGGGCTTCTTCCATGCTATCTGAACTGCCTCCAGCACAGCAGAGTAGGGGCTAGGCTCACTCTGGTAATCCTAGAAGAACTGTTGAAGCAAATGTTTTGCAAATGAAACAATCCCCAGCAGGTGCCCTGTGCGAGGCAAACATTTGGTGCCCCCTCTGACGGCGCAATGGCACTTTTCCCCCTGGTGCCGTTGGGGCCGCCCTCACTTAAATATAGTGCACCCACCTCACAGAACACCAATTCCACAAATTCCTACAAACTACCCCAAATTATCTTGTGGGGGATTTGTGTGAGAGAAAACCTAAAAAATTGGAGTCTCCAGCACCTCGTAGCAATCGTCACAACTTTTGTGGTATTGGTGGGTATTGGAAAAATGTGTTGTGTTGTCGAAGAGCTAGGTGTGGCCATCGCCTATGCCTTCAATTTTTTGGGTATTCCGTTAAAGGAATCTGGCGGTCGTGTATTCTGTCCGATGCCTGCTTGGCGGGAGGCCATGGCACGACCCTCGGTGACATCAGGGGAGAGCCTATAGTTGGATTAGCATCAACAGGCTCCACCTACTGGTGAATAAACCCTCCTTGTTTTAGACATCCAATGCCTAAGCCAATACCTTTTCACTGCTGTAACCAATAAAGTTGTGGCCTTTTCTTGCCCATTAACCTTATATCACATGTCCTTGTGTATTCATTCCACATTGCGGGGGTCGGGTCCTCGAACCACAATACTTTGGTTCTTACACACCCCTTAGACAACCCTACTCCTGAGGTACTCCAAGTAACAGACCCAAGGGATCTCCACACCCCTCATAACTGGTTTGAGAGTCTTCTCTTTTTGTAGAAGAATCTCTCCCTTCCTGACTGGAATGAGTCCTAAGTAGACTTTATTTTCACAGCTTTTACTTCTCCTGGCTCAGCCTCAGCCTCCCAGTTAATTCCTGGTTTATTACTCTTACAGGACACCACACACTGTCCTTTACACTAAGCTCAGAGACTCTTTTCTCTAGCTTCTGATATTTTCCTCACAGTGGATGTTTCTACCCAGAACCAACTCTCTCTCCTCTCACTCCCTAGCTCCCAACCTGACTCCTAACCTATCTCCCAACCTCTGTCCCAACCAACCATCTCTCAAGATCCTCTCCTTTTCAACTCCCTCTCCTGGAACCCTGGCCAATCAGAGGCTGCAATTTATTACCTGATTGCTGGCAGGGAAAATGAAAAAGAAAATACTTGTAGACCCAACCTGCCCAGCAAAACAAACTTTTCCGTCACACCCCTGCCTCTCACCTTCCATTCTGCTCAATTCACCACGTCATAGTTGTGACGCCCTGTGTCGCCCCCCTAGGCTCAGCGCCCAGTGCAGCAGAACCGGTCACACTGCCTTAAATCCACCTCTGTCCTCAGTTTTAATTGTAGATATCCACTTGAGAACATAATTCTTCAGCAGCTCTTAAAGCGTTTATGTGATTTCTCGATTGCTGATTGATTTGTTAATTATTGATGAAAAGGGTTTTTTTTCTAGTTGGAAATATTTATTTCATTAACTTAACAGATTTCATTCAATTTATATTGTATTTTTGTGTGCACGTATCTTACTTCTCGGGAAGGATGACACTGTGATAACATTTGCAATGACACTGAAGTGCCAAACAAGAAAAGGTTTGAGGGGAAAATGGGCAAGCTGAATAGGTAAGAAAATTTTGAAGGCTTGTCCTTGAAATAATCTTCTAGGTATTGTGTTGCCCATTCTGGGGTCGTTTTGGCTCTCTTCCCTAGAATTCAGGGCAAATTATTTGTAATTATTGGTACTAAGGCCCAAGAGGTGGAAGTCAGGAAGTGGGAGTTTGTGGGGGTGGAAAAATTACATCTCCACATTACAGATACTTAGAATTGTTCCAAGAAAAGAATAATCTCTGCAGTATGCCGTGTTAAAAAAAGGCCAGAAGTGATTATGTAAGAAAATGGATCCCACTGAATACAGATTAGCAGCATTAACTCTGGCTACACAAAGCAGAGGAGAGATCACAGGGCAGAAGAAGAAAAACCTGCATGCAGAGCTTGTGGGCATACATTAATTAAAGGGTATTATCAATGTGTGTGCTTTAAAAGGACGGAGAAGTGAACATTTTGTGTTTAGCTCTGATTTGGACACTCCTCTGCCAGATAGATCTAGACTCAGTATTATTACAAAAAGGCATTTCAATCAAATATTTCATTTTGAGCCCCAATTTACCAGTCTCCCATACAATTAAATAAATAAATAAAACATTTAAATGTATGATTCTGCATAAAACATTATGGTGGGAGGGGGAGAGAGATAGTAGGCATATAGAAAAAGCAAGATTGCAACAATAGTGCAAGGGATATCCCCCCTCCAAAACACCTAATATCTATCTACCCTTTGGGAGCATTAAAAATAATACCAGGACCACAGATTTGGAACTGCAGAATTCAGCTATGTGGCCCAGCTGCATAAATTAGATCTTCATCAGTTCGCCAGGCTTAGGGTTTCCAACTGGGTCTGCAGCTGTGCCTTTAAACAGCAGCCTGACATGTAGAAATTCAACAGGTGAAGAAGCCCCCCCCCCCAACATTTATCTTCACAGTAGCAAAACCTTCACCAATTGAGTGAAGGTTACAGGACAGGGGAAGGACAATTAGAAAAGTAGTAGAAGTTGTCAGAAAGCTCCCCAGTTATAGAACGAGAGTGGAGGAGGTGAGGGGACAGAAATACAAATGGAAGGAGGAAAATGGAAGATGGATCCCTGTTTGAATTTGTTGTGCAAATCATCCATTTCAAGGTGAAGTCAGCAGCACTGACATTCACACCAACCGAGAGAGAAAGGTTAATCAGAATCAGGGTAGGTACATGGCTTACCTATGAGGAGAAATGCAACCTCTTCCATAAAAAAAAAAAATCTTCAAAATGGTTGTCAAAACCTTAGTGGGCTCAGTGGGATAGGGCTTCAACATCTGCTTTGATCTCAACTTTCAGCCAACACTGTTATTATACCTTTGTGTGAATTGTGTGAAGCACAAGCAATAATAATAATAATAATAATTTTGTCCATGACAGGGAATCCGTTGACACTCAGACTTGAGAATAAAGGCTTGCTAAGTATTTTCCCTCTAGACTTTTCATTTCTTGCTAGTCATCTTGACGTTTTTCACACTCAACAAGGAATAAATCAGACCTGCCCCATCCTCTAAACAATAAGCAGTTTTGATGTGAAGTGGAGAAATGATACTTTTTTACCTCTAAGGATTATAAAGTACAGGCACTGAGAATAAGTCATTCTCATTCAAGCCATGTTCAAGTCTGCAGGCAAACTCAATTGCTCTGTATGAAAACTTCTCTGCCAGACTTTAAAACTGCCAAGATAAACCTACAGCCATGCTGTTCAGAAAAAGGAACATGCCGGAGATGGTGTCTAAAATGAGTCCTGAGCAGAGCCTTGGAAATAACCACATCTGAGCAGCTGCTATTAAAGAAGGGAAGCATGCATTATTGGACATAAAGAAAGATACGCCACAATTTTACTTTTTTGGCAAACAAAAATGGCAAAGCATTTCCTTGGCCAATGTTTCCCCTTTTATTCCATGCTTCCTCCTCCCCCTGAAATCCATTATGTTTCACAAGACATATGACCAAGAAGATTGCATCTGGCAGTTTCCCCTTGACTATGACCACAAATTGCTATCTTATGAATCCACCAAAGACAGCCTCTGCTTTGATATTAAATAAGGCTCTACTGACAGCATGACCAATTATTTCATAAGCTAACAAGGCCGATTCCACCTCCACCCCCCACCCCGACCTGGCCTAAAGTCTCACAGAAAAGAGCTTTGTCAGAAACTGCCAATTCGGGTGCAAATCAGAATTCAAGAGGCATATTAATGGTTCACAGAAAGAGGCAGTTACACTCCACTTAAGCCTTAACTTTGGATCTCAGACCCGTTCCCTGTAGGCTAATAGTGAACTGGTGCAAGACCTGGAAGTAGAGATAGTCATAAGTTGTTACAAGGAATTCAGTGGTTGGCTCAGGATTTAGCCATGTTGACTTCAACTGCTGCACTCTAAGTATGAAGTCTGGACAATCGAGCCCAGTGTATTTATTTTCATTAGAATGTGCTCCCACAAATTATTGTTTCAAAGAGCAGTTTTCTTCTCACTGGAGAGAAAGCATAATGGAGCACAAGAACACAGGATGTAGGAGGATGCTTTATACTAAGCCAGACCATTTGTCTCAATACTGTCTACACGGACTGGCAGCAGCACCTCCAGATTTCTGACAGAATTCTCTGTTAGCTCTACTTGGGGATACCAGCAGTTGAACCAAGGACCTTTTGCCTAAAAAGCAGATGCTCTGGCACAGAGACAAGTCCCTTCCCTCCTTCTCCTGACCCCCCCCCCTTGATCCCTCAAACCCCTTGCTTCTAGCACCTCCCAGCTCATCCCTTCTGCAGACTGCTCTTCAGTGTCCTACCACCACGAACAAGGATCTAAGTCGTAATCTTCTGTGGTCCTCCCTGAGGAATTATTTGGTGGGCAGCTCCCAGCACTCTTCCTCATCCAACCAGTCCCTGATCATGAACCAAAATAATGTGGCTGACCTTGGGTATTCTGCACCTTGACTCTGAATGGTGGTGTCATTTGCTATTATGCCTCAAGCAGCAAAATGTCTTCGGCCATCCCTGTTTAGCCATGCCTTCTTTTAGATATTCCATTGCATTCCTGGAAGGAACTGGAAAGCAATCTCTTGTTTTATTTATATAAGAATTTTCACCCTGCCTTTCTGACATGTACACAAAGCGGCTTAGATCACCATTTCTCAAGAAAACCCCAATATCAAGCCAAAATGCAGAACATGCAGACAATAAGGTCAAGAGCTGGCTCTCAGTGATCAGAAGACCTATGGGTAAAGGTCGGTTACATCAAGGGACCTGCTCAAGTCCTTCATCTTCAACTGTTCTCCAGTTGCCATCTGCCTCCAATGCTGCTGAAGAGGCCCTGAGTGGTGAAGAGGCCATGGAGGTAGAGGTCTCTGAGCAGCAAAAAGTAGCCATGGAGGAAGAAGGGAGAAGAGAGGGTTTTGGCAGAGCAAATTGAAAACCAAAAAGAAAATGAAAACTTAGCAGTTGAGTTGCTAGTACTAGACCCAAGAGCAACTCTAGAATCTGAGGCCTCCATTGGCACTGCTCACAGCTCTGAAAACCTGAACGCTGGTCATGAAAGAGACATGCCGGGCAGAAATTTAGCAATAGAACATAAGAGAACAGAGACAGGCAGGAACAGATAAAATAATCTCTTCAGATGAAACATCAAAGCCAAAAACCACTAAAATAATTAGATGTAAAGAAAATGGAAGTAGAGTCTCTTGGTGATCTTGCCCTCTTTTTAAAATGAGAGACTGAACAACAGAGCAGGGGAAACCCTGGGCTCCATGGGGCACAGTGCTCCATAATTTGGGTGTGGCAAGTGAGAAGGTGCTCACTCTGGTCCCAGTCAAAAGAGCCTTCCCCACAGAGGAGACACAGAAAAGGGCCTCTACCTTGTTCAAGAAAGTGGTCTCTTAGGTATCTTGGACATTTTATGGCTTTAAAAGTCAACACCAACAATCTGAATTCTGCTTGGAAGCCAATAACCCGAAGACTGAGAGGAAGGGGTCTCTGTGTGTCTGTTTTTCTAGTAGGAAGGTGAGTGTCCATCATACCTCATCTCCAAAAGCCAAGATCCCAGTCAGCTTCAACTGCAATAAATGCACCTGTGGTGTTTCCATAGTTACTTGGAGGAGCTGCATAACCCTCAACCGTGACTGATCAAACCAGGAAGTTTCCCAACCACCTTTGCTGTAAGGAAGGTACCCATGATGCATTCATGGCTGCTTGGGGATTTGAGCCTTGCAAGGCTCCCTTCTGAGCAACCACACTACTGCCTTTCCCACAAGTTGGTGCAGGAGGGCTTCTATGGAGGGGTGGGATAGAATATGGACAACCATAATTGTGGGCTTAGCTAGCAGGGCCAGACAAATATCATACAGCTTGATAAAATATGTCTGCGACACATAACAGGCTGAGTAGATTAAAAGCCATAAACTTCTAAGCTTGATATAAAGAGAATCAATGTCCATTGTCAAGTAAGGTTGCTCAAGTAACAGGGACATGCAGTCCATTGTGACATGTTCTCTGCTGGCTGACATGTCAGAGGCCTTTGTGGAGACTAGGGCTTTGTAAGGAGATAGACCTGGAGGGAACTGAAGTGTTAGGGGAGATAGTCATAATCAGTGAGACCAAGGCAGTGAGGCTGAGCTAAACAGTATGTTAGTGAAGAATGTGATCTCTGGAGAACAATGGAGTGAGAGCAAGTTAGTGGCTGGAGGAGCAAGTTAGCGAGTGAGGGGCAGAGTTGAGACAAAACAACATTAAAATGTAACTAGAATTTTGTACTGTGCTTCTAAGATAGTTCAAATGCTTAGCAGGGGATCCTCTCATGCAAGCTATAACGGGCAAAAAAAGGGGGGGTTATCATCAGAACCTATCTAAATGACTCAAGTAAAACAGCTTGCATTTTGCCTTATGGGTATCATTAGAACATGACTCTCAGTTTTGCTGGACTTCTGGACAGGATGTCCTCTGTGAGTTTCAACTCTTTGCTGCTTACACTGCCTTGTGATTTGCCCTCTCCACCTGTGGTCATGGACATTTTTAGTAAACACATTTCTTGCAAGTCAGTTACCTTAATTATTTAAGTGGTATCTACTCAGTTTTGAGAAGATAGTCAAAGAGTCCTACAATGGATGTCCCCTTCTGTGAATGGGGCCTACCAAGCTGTGTTTACAGCAGCCCAAGCAAAGTGAAATGGCTACATCTAGCCATTCTCTACATTCCCCACAATTCCTCAGGGTGATGCTTGACATTGGGGGGCATTTGTGATAAATTAAAATGTGATCTAGAGAGCCTGACATCCTGGAGCTACTCAAGAGTTTGAGGCCAGGAAAAAAAAACAATTTAAGAGACAAGCATCAACAGATGGTTTCACTAAATCTCTCACTACTCAATTTCTTTGTTGCTTCCAAAATTTCAATTCATACCACACATCTCCACTGTTTGTGCACTTCCCGAGTTTGACAAAATGTCTCCCACACACTCACACAATGTGCAGCCTGAGTGGCGCAGTGATGACGGAATGCTGGCATAGCAAAATTCTTGACAGTTTAAATTCAAAAACTGACAGTTTGAAACACATATGCGTCTTTAACTGTCTTTAGTAAGAATGGGAATCTCATATGAAACAAAAATATGGAAACACATTAGTATGTGTTGTTGTTTTTGTAAAAGACCTATAGGCAGAACCACAACAGAGAATGTGCCCAGGTTTAACTTCTGGGTAAGAACAGGCAGAATGATGTGGCAGTGAGGATGAGAAAATGGGGTTTCTGTGAGTGAACTTTGGGTACGAAAGAGAGAACTGAGAGAACAGGATGTTAGACTAGATGGGTCTATGGACTGATCCAGGAATGGCCTGCTTATGTTCCTATGAGCCAAGAGGAACTAGACCCTAATGTATGGACATTAATTCTCTGCCTTTAATCACATCACTAAAATGGATATGCAGTATTATTCGAAAGGATATTTTGGAAGCTACTGAAATCCTTTCTTTCGCCATTGAGCTTTTTCAATAAGTGTGTTATTTTTACACACTGCCCTCCAGTAATTTACTGTGGTGTTCCCCTTCCCTTCCCTTTAGGGATTTGGGATGCAGGGAGGAACACAGGTAAATGTTTTCACAGATTCAGGCAACATATAGAAGAATTACAGAAGCACTGGCTGCTCAGTCATATGCATAAGTTCAGTTAATTAATTCCAAGCAAAGTTCATGATTAATTATCAACAGTTCTTACCTGGAATCCCTGCTGAATCATTCATACATTTATGTAAGATTTGAACAACCTTTACTGATTCACATTGAACCTTGAGGGCTTTTCAAACACTGAGGTCCAGAACATGATCAATCAATGAAGTGGTATGCAATATTGCAACCTTATTTAATGAGACCAAGTTACATTAGTTGATGGGGAGAAAGAGCAAGCTATCAGAAGTGCAGGATGAAAATGATGTGGACTGAAACATTACATAGGGATGGAGAGGTGGGATGCAGTTGCAAGGGGTCAGGGGCCTTTTTCTTCCCAAGGGTAAAATGTCTTTGTCAGGAAGCTTTCAGGGGTCACAAGGTGGACAAGGCAAAAGACATAACATAAGAAGTGCCCTATTGGATCAGGCCAATGGCCCATCTAGTCCAGCATCCTGTTCCCACAGTGGCCACCCAGATGCCTATAGGAAGCCTGCAAGTTGGACATGAGCACAACAGCGCTCTGCCCACCTGCAGTTCCCAGCACCTGGTATTCAGAGGTGTACTGCCTCTGACAGTGAAGAAGAAGAAGAAGAGTTTGGATTTGATATCCCACCTTTCACTCCCTTTAAGGAGTCTCAAAGCGGCTCACAATCTCCTTTCCCTTCCTCCCCCACAACAAACACTCTGTGAGGTGAGTGGGGCTGAGAGACTTCAAAGAAGCGTGACTGGCCCAAGGTCACCCAGCAGCTGCATGTGGAGGAGCGGAGACGCGAACCCGGTTCCCCAGATTACGGGACTACCGCTCTTAACCACTACACCACACTGGCTCAGTAGAGCACAGCCATTGTAGCTAGGAGCTGTCCTCCATGCATCTGTCTAATCCTATTTTAAAGCCACTCAAGTTGGTGGTTATCACTGCCTCCTGTGGGAGTGGGTTCCATAGTTTAACTATGTGCTGTGCAATGCAGCAAAGAACACAGATACAAGTGGACAGAAAAAAATGTTTATGATTCTTATCTTTGTACAGTAGCCTCCACCCCAGCCACACAAAAACCAGAACTTTTTGCACACACAATTGTATCTTTCCATCCTCCATACAAGCAAGAAATGGCATTGTTACAGCTCAATTACACATTCCAGCAGGGGTAATTGCGTACTCCAGGAAGGTGCAGAGCAGGGCTTCTGAGATGTGTGGCCTCAGGAGAGTCCCAAGGGTCAGACATAGAGGCCTAGAGGGCTGCATTTGGCCTACACATCCATGGTTCTGCCATAATGTAACAGGGAAGAAATTAAGATAAAGTCATGACTCCTGTATCTAGTAGTGATCTGGACACCAAAGCAGAAAGACTATATGGGCACCAGTTGGGGAGCTAGGTTTGGGTCAGGGCTCAGAGCTGAGTGCAGAAGATGGAGAGACCATTGCACCTGAAGTGGTTGGACAAGAACTCTCAGAAGAACCTCCCAGATCACCATGGCCTATAAGGACAGATCCTGCACCCTCATGGACACCTTTCCCTGAGCCTGAAGAACCAGGTGCTCACCATCACCCAACACCAGTCTGGTAGCACTGGGATGGGTGGTTCCCATTTCCCCATGATTTCTTCACTCTAAGTTGCTCTCACTGAGTTTCAAATGCATATATGCACTCAGTAAAGATCTAGAAAGCGTTATGAATCAGGCTTACAAATAAGTGCTCTGCCTGCTCTAGCCATCAAAAAGAAAAATAATGTTGTGACAATTAGGAAAGTTGCAGGGAGTAATTCATAAATCATCGTAATAGCTCTGCATAGGCTAATGACGCGTTTTATCTCCAGTAATGTATACAGTGTTGGTTCTCCCAATTCAAGGAGGAAGGTTGTACCAAAGCAAGATGGTTCAGGGTTCGCAAAGTGGCACAGAGAAAACGTAAACAACCTTGGTAAATTAATTATGAATTATGGTGTGCTGCATTTAGAAAGCAATATGAAAATAGTGAATACTTAAGCCCTGACTCTTAATTCTGACTTCATTAATGTTTCTGATTGTTTATTTCTCTTCATAATGAAGAGATTCTTTTAGCAAAGAATAAACAACAATGCTCATAAAAGAATACATCAGCATCTAAAAATAGCTACATTTTTCTAGTGAATACAAGCCATCTCTGTAGAACACAACGGGTTGCCTCTGCTTCTGTCAACATGAGAGTATTTTATTGTCTTTGCAATATAAGCTGGCATGTACTTATACATGACATTGAGACAGGAAGGTCACTGCTTGCTATAAAGCCACAGAGAAAGTCACAGAAGTCAAGACAGGAAGGAAAGCCTCAGAGTCTTAAGGCTGACTTACATGAACAATTCCTGTGCTTCTGCATGTAGCTTGATGGCTGGGATTGTGTACATGTGCTGAAAACAATCACACCATGTTTAGGAAGTGTCAGTTTCCTGTATGGATCTCAGCCCAAGATCAGAACCCCAACACTGCAACGTACAAATACTTTTTAAAAAGTGGGGATATTAGAAATATGTTGAAATACTGTTTGGCAAACCAGACCCAAGATGATGATGATTTATTAACTTTGTATACCGCCATTCATCTGAAGATCACAAGGCAGTTCACATCATAAAAGTACAATATGAGAACACAAAATACATAATAAAACAAAAACAAAACAATAACCCCCCAAGCACATTTAAAAGACCATAGAACCAGCCAAGGGCTTAGTTATAAAGAAACATTTTCACCTGGTGCCAAAAGATATGTAATGAAAGCACTGGGAAAGCCTCCCTTGGGAAAAAAACTTCACAAACAGTGAGCCTCTGGGCCTCTCATGGAAGAAGCAAACAAAAATGGGCCTCAGATGATGATCGCAGGGTCTGAGATGGTTCATATGGGAAGAGGCAATCCTTGAGGTATTGTGGTCTTGAGCAATTTAAGGCTTTCTAGGTAAAAACCAGCACTTTGAATTGGGCAGTAAGACTAGGATTGGTGTAATATGCTCAAACTGTCTTACTTTGGTGAGCAACCTAGCCTCTGAATTCTGCACCAGCCGAAGTTCTAAAACTGACTTCAGAGTATCCCTATGTATAACACATTGCAGTAATCTAACCTCTGGGTTACCAGAGCATAGACAACAGAAGTTCAGCTATCCCTGTCCAGACAGGGGTGCAACTGAGCCACCAGCCAAAGCTGATGGAAGGCATTCTGTGCTACTGAGGCCAACCAAGCCTCAAACGATAGCAAAGGATTCAGAAGTAGCCTCAAACTACATACCCACTACTTCAGAGGGAGTGTAACCTTATCAAAAGCAGGCAACCTCATGTCTATCCAGTTGAGGGAACCACTCACTAACAGTGCTTCTGTCTTATCAGTTTCTTGACTCTCATCCAGTCTATTACTAAGGCAAGATAAGTTCAGCACATCCACTGCCACACCAGCAGATGTAAAAGATAAGAAGAGCTGTATGTCATCAGCACATTTCTGGCAAAGTACTCCAAAACTCCAGATAATTCCATCCAACAGTTTCATTTAGATGTTAAACAGCACAGGATAAAACTGAGGAACCCCACATTGAAGGCTCCATGGGACCGAAGATCACTCCCCAAGCATCACCCTCTGTACAGGACAATCCAGTAAGACCAGAACCATCACAAAGCTGTACCCCCACCCATAATTCAAGGCAACCATTCCAGAAGGCTACTATGGTTGATGGTATCAAAAGTCACCAAGAGGTCAAGAAGAATTTCCCCTGTCCCTCTCCCAGCAGAGGTCAGCATACAGGGCAACCAAAGCAGTTTCTGTGCCAAAACTGGGCCCAAACCCTGACTGAAATGGATCTAGAAAATCAGTTTCCTCCAAGAGGTCCTGGATCTGGTCTGTGACCAGTCATGCAAGAACCATGCCCGAGAAAAAGGAAATTGACAACTGGTTGGTAATTCTTTAGATTTCCCTTCTCTAAAGACCACTGCACAAATATTAGAGACACTGGATCCATTAAAAGGAAAGACAAATTCACTGTCATACTGGCCAAGTTTTCAAAAAGTAAATTAGAAATT
Source organism: Podarcis gaigeae (assembly GCF_964106915.1). Lineage (NCBI taxonomy): Eukaryota > Metazoa > Chordata > Lepidosauria > Squamata > Lacertidae > Podarcis > Podarcis gaigeae. Next base: position 32,448,978 of record NC_139688.1, read on the forward strand.
CCTTATCAGCATCTCAGACTAAAACATCTAAGTTGTTATTCTCCATTTTTTATGTACAGGGAGATGTATATTTTTAAGGAGCATTAATATCTGCAAATATCACTTGTTGTTTATAATATTATTGTTCCAAAAAAGGCATACCTTATGGCTTCCCCAAATGTGTGTTTTGGCATTTAGCAGCCTTTGGCATTTAGCAGCCTCCCTGGAGATGACTAACAGAAGAACCTATTGGCCTCTGCCATTAGCCTTTTCTGTCCAGAATTCTCCAAGGCCAAGGGGAAGTATCTGTGGCATCAAGAACTTCCTGTACGGGATGCCTCCAAGAAAGTGAGTCACTGGGAAAAATCAATAAGGTCATTGCTGCTACAAATGTTTGGGCACGTAGCCAATTCAGTGCCCTTTTACCACCAAGGGTAAATGGATAATGATGGGTTGGCATAGGCTGAGCAGGAAGGGGAAGTGGAAAGACTGGGTGAAGGCTCCCTCCCATTCTGAGAAGCCAATATTACCTGGGTAAGACACTATAGGTACTTGCAGGTGACCAGTTTATTGAGTAGACAGTGTTAGCTATTTAATGAGTATTTATTCTACTTCGTTTGTGGGGGAGTTAGATGACATTGTTTCCAAGCAAGTGTTATCCCACACGTCAAGTGTATTTTCCTGTCATTTTCCTCACTTCAAAAAATTCAGTTTTGGGAGAAGAGAGTTTGTTGCACATGACCTCCCAATCAACTATGATCGTGAAACATGAATTTTCCAGTATTTGAAATAGCAACTGGAAATAGCAACTGTCTGGAAACATCATTGGTGCCTATTGAACAATACAATTAAGAATCTGTGTGGGGACCCCTGGTTTTCTTGTTTTATCTTCTGCTTTGTTTTTACAATCAAACAGTGTATAAATTCTATGAAATAAATAAAAAAAATACATAAAAAAATAGAAATGCTCCCATGTGGCAGCTCACTGGCATGGCCAAAGCTGTTGTTGTTGTTTAGTCGTTCAGTCGTGTCCGACTCTTCGTGACCCCATGGACCAGAGAACGCCAGGCACCTCTGTCCTCCACTGCCTCCCGCAGTTTGGTCAAACTCATGCTGGTAACCTCGAAAACACTATCCAACCATCTCGTCCTCTGCCGTCCCCTTCTGTCCCCTTCTCCTTGTGCCATGGCCAAAGCACAACTGAATAAATACCCATAGACTAAGCAAAAGAAATTGTCTAGGTGAAAAACAAAAAAAATTCCTTCCAGTAGCACCTTAAAGACCAACTAAGTTAGTTCTTGGTATGAGCTTTCGTGTGCATGCACACTTCTTCAGTGTTTTGACTATGGCAGACCAACACGGCTACCTATCTGTATCTAGGTGAAAAAGAAACACACATTTCTTGTGTTGTGAAATTGCTTCAGGATGCTGCATAGGAAGTGATCCATAAATAATAATAAAATAAAATAAAATAACAATGATGGTGATAATGGTGATGATGTTAGAAAGACAAGCTTTCCTGGCACCTAAAATGGAGTTTTGCCCTATGCCCTTTGAAAATGCAAGCCAATAATGTCAAGCTGACCACACCTTTGCAGCCATAGTCAATGTAAATCACAGGTTAATCTCAGTTCCATATGAGACTAATGGATTTGGGCAAGAACACTTTCTTTTAGTTAAGCAAGTAAATGCTTCACAGGTTTTTCAGCTGAAAGCCCATCTGGGATTGTTTGTGTAAAGAGATGAGATGCGTGGATAGTGCCAAAGATCAATACAGTGAGGAGGGAATTATCCGACAACTAACCAGCATATTGCTATTTTGTGCTTTTTTTTCAAGGGCTGCATATTTGTCTCTGCAGTCTTTGGTGACATTATTTTCTTCAAAAGCCAACTATCTGTAATCTCTGTGATGTAACCTATGTAATTCAGAGATTCATACATGTTGCATATATTATAGTGCACAGTGGGAAGTGGAATAAAAGACTTTCTTGTTCAATTGTGTGATACTGTAAAGACTGGGACATAAAGGAAAAGTAAGCCGTGGTCTTCAGTGTAGCTATGCATGAACCTGCCATAAAACTGGGTCATCACAAGCAGCCCCCGCTTGGCTGACATTTCCTTTTAAAGCACAAACTGAATGTAATACAATAATATGGTGCATGCTATAGAAAGGCATCAAATGCGTTCAGCTAAATTAAGCGTGTGTCCCTCCCCTTTCTTCTCCTAGCAACATGCATCACAATACATACCACCATATTATTAAGTGTGGTGGCAGCCCCATCCCATAGCAAATGTGGTTGCCTTGCCTGGGATCACAGGGGTATATGTGTCAACGTGGTTTCTAAGAAATAAGTGAGAGAACAGTTGGAGGCAGAAATGCTTCTGAATACCACTTCCTGGAAACTATGGGAGGGGAGGGTGCTCTTGTGCTTATGCTCTGCTCCCTGGTTTCCCGCAGGCATCCGGCTGGCCACTGTGAGAACAGGATGCTGGAATAGATGGGCCATTGGTGTCATCCAGCAGGCTGTTATTACATTAACGTGGCTTTCACAACAAATTCTTCTTCAAGGGAAGCTGTGAAATCATGTTGATTTATTTGCTTACATTTCCACCCTGCCTTTGTTCTACCACAGAGTCGAATGTGGTTCCCAGGTGGTCACCCACCCAAGCAGACACAGACCTCCTTAGCTTTGGCAAAGTGGTGGCCTCCTATGCCTTTAGACAATACCCTGGGACAAACACATGCTGATAAAGACTGCAGTCACATCATATAGAGAAAGTGATGTATGCAAGTTACAGTGAGCTCTGTTCACAGGTAGTTACTAAAGGTAGACCCCTAATGCTGTATGATGTCAGGGACTGGACTGAGGAGGAATGGTGGAGACCGCCTCCCCCTCCTTCTGAACCTTCCAGAGAAGAGGAAGATAGTATAGATTTACAACAGTGGTTTGCAGAAGGTCATGGCTTAGAGATAGAAAAGGGACAAAGCTGGGAAATAATGGAAGAAGAAGAAGTGGGAGGAACAGAGCCAGAGCAGCTGGCTGACACGTTATCATTAGAAAGCATTCCAGACCCCGCTTCTCTCAGAACCTGGTGGGCAGTGAAAGTGGGAGAGCAGAAAGCAAAGAGGCAAATGGCCTTAAGGAACCACTGTAAGGGTGGTTGTGCTGTTGACGACTGAGAAGGGAAGGGGGGAGGCGATTACTCAGAGCAACTCCATTACCCAAAGAGGCAGCATTTCTAAGCCTCTCTCTGTGAACATTGAATAAAAGACATTGGTAAGAGCTTCTTGTATATCTATTGCTGACAGCCTGCCGTGAGGGGGAAGGTTGGGATTCCCTGAAGCCTGACATATACTATAGATATCACAACAAACACTAACATAAAACACTAATAATGCAAAACACTATCCCATTTGCAGGCATCTAGTTGGGCACTGTGAAAACAAGATGCTGGCTTAGATGGGTCATTGGTCTAATGAAGCTAGCTCTTCTTATATCAAATTTATTTCTGTTAGGTTGGATGGAGCCAGGGGTTTCCTTCTTCTGATAAAAGTAGCTACTTCTGTATATCAACCTTTGAAGTTGGGCAACTAGGTGGTTGACAATTCTCTCATAGCAGCACCAAAGGGTTCCCCTGATCTGTGACTTCTGCTTACTCCCTAGTCTTATTAAAAGGAATGAAAATGAAAGAATTTATCTCTGCAACCTGTGCTGGAACAATGCAAAATATTTTGTTTCATTAGGTATGAAATATTCCATTAATTTGATGAGTTTATATCAGGCATAAGCAAACTCGGCCCTCCAGATGTTTTGGGACTACAACTCCCATGATCCCTAACAGGACCAGTGGTCAGGAATGATGGGAATTGTAGTCCCCAAACATCTGGAGGGCCAAGTTTGCCTATGCCTGGTTTATATGTTGGGATACCTTTTCATATTACATGCTTCCTGTTCAGAGTTTAAGAGTTTATGTCTCTGAGTTAACTGAGAAGCAGCTGTTCAAGGGGAAAACCCCTATTTAATGATGAGGTTAAAGGAGGATATAGGATATGAACTAGATACTCCCCCATTTATAATCTTCCAGTGGAAACCTCTCTCCAACAACCTTTGACTCATTATTGTGCAAAGCCCCTAAGTCAATATTTTACTTTAACATCTCAAGTATGTTTTCCCACTTCACAAAATATAGTGAAACCCATTGCTTGCTTTTGCTCTTTAAGTTAGCTGGACTGGAAGGAGGGTGCTAGGAAAACAATTGCTCTCTTATATTTCATTTTCCATTTATAATTTATTAGATACCTTAAGCAGCAAGTGCAATCAGCTCTACATTTTATTTAGTGCCCCATTTCAATTATTTCCTTTATTTATGTAAACGTTTTCATGTACTGTTTATTTTGCATTATGCTTTTGCTGTTTTATCAGTTCTACATTATTTACTATTTATTTTGAAAGTGTGTATGTACAACTGTATACCATTTGTCAGTTTTGATTAATATATCTTTTAATTCACTTTCTTTTTGGTTTGGTTCAGGCTCTTTGGTCACTATTCATATTCTCACTAGAGCATATTACTATACTCTGAATTTAGAATTTGTTTTTCTCTGAGGACCTAATTAAAAGGTAATACCCACAGACTCACACACACACACACCTGCCTTTGTTCCATCATGGAACTCAGGATGGTGTAATTTAGGTTCAAAGGTGATTTCCTACCTAGAATTGACCAGACTCAAACCTGGTTCCTTTAAGCAAGGTAATTACATCTTGTACTATTGGACCCTTTCCTTGGGACCATAGTCCTGAAGGTGTGAAGTGATGCATTTGTTCACTAACTGATACGTAAACAACCCAAAGACATAGGAAATTCAAACACAGAATACCTTAGAAAGAAGATTATCTACTACATGTGTATCCTAAATGAATACTAGATTTGGTGCATTAAAAATAAGCTAAACAAGGACAAATCTAGCCAATGGCCTTTTGTATAATTATTGTCCTCCTTGTCATTATTTTCAAACTCCATCAAAGCAGAGCATGCACTCTCACCATCTTACAAGCTTTGTCACTTTTATACAGCCAGAACTTCAAGTACTCTCAATTCTGTAATTATACCCCTTTTTATCACTGGCGAAGTGTTATATAAAAAGAATAAAATTGCTTCCTGGGAAATAGAATTTCTACTGAGAAGAACTCATTACAGGAGGCAGCAATTTTACTGAGCTTACAAATTACATATTATTGTTAAAGTCTATTTCAAATCACTTATTCAGAGAGCAAGAAAGATTGATTCAGAGAACATAAACACCCAAGGCTTACCCAGAGGTTGATGTCGTACATGGTTTCTTTTAAGGGCCTGTTTACATAATCGTTTATCCTGGGGTGGCTACCTCTGATGCACTTCAGTTTCTGACTTGTTTACAGGCTCAAGTAGTGAATCAGAAGTGAGAGAGAGCAAAATTAGGGACTCTCGATTCACATTTTACCCTGGGATAGCTAGCAACAACGGAATTGTCATTTCTAGCATACAGAGAGTGGGTGGAATGGGCTGCAGGGAGGATCACAGATCCAGGCACTCAGCTTTGTGAAGCAGGGGGTAAAAAAAAAAGACCCCCCCAAAGTGAGGCCTGAAGCAAAATGTTGCAGCATAGAGGGCTCTCATTCAGGTTTCCAGCCAGCTACAGTACCTATGTCCTTTCCCAGGATACTGCATTCTATCCCCCTAAGCCTGCTTCTTGGGAGAAATGCAATGACAAACCTAGACAGCATCTTAAAAGCAGAGACATCACCTTGCCGACCAAGGTCTGTATAGTTAAAGCTATGGTTTTCCCAGTAGTGATGTATGGAAGTGAGAGCTGGACCATAAAGAAGGCTGATCGCCGAAGAATTTATGCTTTTGAATTATGGTGCTGGAGGAGACTCTTGAGAGTCCCATGGACTGCAAGAAGATCAAACCTATCCATTGTGAAGGAAATCAGCCCTGAGTGCTCACTGGAAGGACAGATCCTGAAGCTGAGGCTCCAATACTTTGGCCAACTCATGAGAAGAAAAGGCTCCCTGGAAAAGACCCTGATGTTGGGAAAGACTGAGGGCAAAAGGAGAAGGGGACGACAGAGGATGAGATGGTTGGACAGTGTTCTCAAAGCTACAAACATGAGTCTGGCCAAACTACGGGAGGCAGTGGAAGACAGGAGTGCCTGGCATGCTCTGGTCCATGGGGTCATGAAGAGTCGGACATGACTAAACAACAACAACAACACCAGTTTTCCTTTGGGGACGGTGGCAGAGCATCTTTTTTGCAGCAAAAGATCCTAGGTTCAATCTCTGACAACCCTAGGTAGGGCTGGGAGAGAACCCTGCCTGAAACCTTGGAGAGTTGATGCCGATAAACGGAAACAGTAGAGAGCCAGATGGGCCAATGGTCTGACACAGCACATGGCAGCATCCTATGTTTCTGTTCTCCCTCCCCAGCAGTAAGACAGCATTCCATGTTCACTGAGTATGCTCAGTCCTGATTGGACTGTTTGGGGAAAATCTGTCCCTTAGCGTTTCCCCGCCCCTAAAGATTTTTTTTTGTATTTCTGCAAACTTTGGGGTTTCTCCTAACCTCTATTGACACCTCAGTCTCCTTCCCCCTGCCAGCTGTATGTTCAATTAGGGACTGGATCCAGGGCAGAGATGGTTGTCCATGGGCCATCCTAGGATGGGTCAGCCTGATTAGGGACCCCTGGCTCAGGGCCATGGGGCAGAATGGGGCAGCTATGCACAGCCCAAATACAAATATGCATATTTTAGAGGGAAATGCAATTGGAAACCAATTCAAAAATGCATATTTTGGGGAAGAATGCATACAAAATGCCACAATATACTGGTATTAAAAAAAATAATAATCACAAAAACTGGGACAAAACAGACATATGATTGAGTACATGTGAAACTGACATGGAACGGACTGCTGTCTGTCCTTACATTCTGAACCGGAGAGGCCTGCCTGCACACAGGGAAGGAATTGATAAATTGCTGTAGTATTTGGAAGGGCATCTTTGTCACATACCTCCCTTCCTCTGCTTGAAAGAAGAACAAAGCAAGTCAGAAAAAAGATAACAAAACAACCCTCTTAAAAACCCTCTACTTGCACTCTAAGTGTTAAGTCATGTAATTTCATTTCAGTCTTTCTTGGTATACAGCCATCTTGTAACCGAGCAAAGTCATTATGATGAGATGAAGCAACTGTGAAGTTCATGGCTTTTCCTGGTTGTTTGTGTTTTCACTAATAAGGCATTTTAAAAACTGTGGTAAGGGTCTAGAAACCTTGTTTCCTCAGGGAAGCAAATGAATTAAACAAATATATGGATCCAGTCTCAGGATTAACACTTCATCACATGTGTCACAGCAAGCTTTCTTTTTCAAATTTAAACCTATCATATCTAGCCAAGGATTGAAACTAATTCCTACTTGAGAATAAATGGAAGCATTTTATGTGGCATTAAATGCTCATTGAGTTTTAATCAGATTTGTGAACTTGGTTTCACTGGGCTTTATTTAACCTAAGGTGTCACTGATACATTAAGGGAAATGCAATCTCGTTTCACCTTCTGCTTTGTCTATAAATAAAATCTTCCGCAGGGCACAAGATTAAATTAAATAAAAGGTAAGATGTCTAGTTTGTCTCATGTCAAAAGCTGTAAAGTTGTTTGGATACAGTGGGCAACAAACCAACCAACCAAAATTTCTAAAGAACAAAATGGACAATTTTTGCAGGATTGAAAAGGTAGACCACATGTTCTGAATTGCTCCATTTCATCTAAATTCTTTATGAAGTCCTCCACAGCCTTCAGGTGAAATGGAATAATATGGACACTGCACTAAGCTTATCACGCAAAACTTAATATGCTTGAGGCATGATCAATACAGCTGAGTGTCAGAAGCCCTGTAATGCTGCCAGGATCAGGCTTGCATTGGGAGGCCCTCATACAGGAGGAGAAAGCAGCAAATAGAGTGCTGACTGATAGGAACTGAGGTTGTTGAAGGGGACTCTCCCACCTGTACCTTGACCTCAGCAATATCTGAAGGGGCAGTGATTCCAGCTCCACCCCTGGAGAGGAAAGTCTCAGTGGAGGCTGGGAAGGGCCGTGGGCAACTAAGCAGGGAGGCAACTGAGGAGGTAGCAACAAATGATCAGCTTCCTGAACAGAGGGATACAGAATTGTTGCCTAGAACCAGGCAAAACCTTCACAGATGGGAGCAGACTTGCCCACTCTAAAGTAGCACGTATTTGCAATCTCAACATTCCCACAAAGTGAATGTATTTTTGCAAGTCAGCTTGCCACACCTCATCTTTCAAAGCTTGGTGGGCAGGGCATGGAAGCTATTGGGACATTTTCATTGCTTCTGTCTAGTTCTGAATATCTTGCCTGATTCCTGAACTCTTGATTCATGGCTCCTGAATAGGAACGTAATTCGAGATATCATCTTGCTTTGTTGGTTTTTCATGAATTATTGAGCCCATCCTACTTTGCAGCTCTCTCTCTTTCATAATTTTGATGCCCTTCGCACTTTCCCTGTGTAAAGTTTCATAATTGTTTTCAAGAACCTCAATATGGGTTTCATAACTTGAATTCTGGCCATATAATGGTTATAATGGTTACCACTGCAGGGGAGGGTGCATAGAAGGAACTGAAAGGCAGGAAAGAAAGGAGGGGGCTAGAAGACCCCTGGTGGAGATGTCCAGATTCCAAATACAGGTACAGTCGTACCTTGGTTTTCGAACAGCTTAGTTCTCGAAAATTTTGGCTCCTGAACGCCACAAACCCAGAAGTGACTGTTCCAGTTTATGAACTATTTTTGGAAGCCGAATGTCCAACAGGGCTTCTGCGGCTTCCAATAGGCTGTAGGAGCTTCCTGTAGCCAATCAGAAGCCGCTCTTTGGTTTTTGAATGTTTTGGAAGTCAAATGGACTTCCAGAACAGATTCTGTTCGACTTCCAGGGTACAACTGATCAGAGAGAAAAGGAAAAAGTCATTACCTTATTGGGGGATCACAGGTGGCAAGAAGAGCAATGGAGGTGGTTTGTGCAGCTAATCCATCTTGGATGCCACACAACACTGACATATGGTAGTGCAGCTTCTTTCTCTCTACCTCTCTGCAAATGCAAGAAGCCCCTTTCACATGCAAAAGCACTTCTGGCACAATGGAACACCATGACGGAAACCAGAGTGCATGGAAATGCAGTTTACATGCAATGTAGATTTGCTGACTGGGTCACTGAATGGCAGACCTTAAAGCAGGCCTGCAATGCTGTGTTAACCAGTGGAAGGGAATCCTTAATTGTATTTCTATTAGAATTACTGCCCCCCTCTCATTGAACAGATGTTCTCAAGCATCCCAGGGAAAAGGTACAGTGCATGCTTTCAGACATGCAACTGCTGACACAACGATATTTCATGAATAAACACAAAGCTTTACTGGAAACTGATGCCATTTTAATTCAAAGAAATCAAAAGGCAGAATATATTGACTCTAAATAAACGAACTTGTTTTATTAAGATTACTTGCCTAAAGTGAAACTAACATAGCAGGAGTTGCTATTATGAAAAAAGTTTTTTGAAAAAAACATTTCCAAAGGACAGCCTAGTGCATCATGGTCCAATGAATATTCAGAGAAAATGATCAGTTGTGTGACATTTTGCAAGCAATTTTGAAAAGCATGAACTCTGCAAATCCTGAACTTTGTGTCTGCTGCAAGTTTGCACCATTACTTGCTTGAATAATGATGTCTTTCTTACTTACTTGTAAGAGCCTCTGTCTGCATGTGTTGGCTGTGAGGCAGGATACATGAGCACAAGAACTAAACGTTTTAAGAAGATGTGCTGCCTGACTAGATAATTTAATTCTTTTTTTTGCTCAGAGAATTAATTGATCTGGAAAAAATATTAGATATGCGGTTTCTACAAACCAGGGCATTAAATGTACCATTAAACAGCTTAGACTAGAATCAGTCAAGTTGTATAACTTGCAGTTGCTTCTCGGGATAACTTTCAGCAATACAAGTAAACGGTATGTTTTCTGAGACAACGCACTGCCCTGAAGCATAAATAAATTGCAATGCAATTTGAAATGCACTAGACCCTTACAAGCTTTGCCCTGTGAATGCAGAATAGCAATCCGTTTTGCTAGAGGACCAGGCCTCGCTCTCTATTCCACTGTACAGAGAATTGAATTTCTACTGCAGTCTCTGCAGCAGCTCTCTTGTCCTTGTCTTGATCTCATATATATTAATGTTAAGTCTGTTTTTCACAATTTCAACAAACACACAGAGATTGCAACTGAACCCTTTCCCCCAAATGGCTCATATGAACGTTAGGCAAAGCAAATATTATATATTGTACAAAGTATTTCATAAGATGTTCCTTATTAGTGTAGAATGATACCACCCGAGGTCAGGTGATGAATATAATGTGCAATTGCTCTTTCTCAGTGCAAGATCATCCATTTATCAATCTCATGCGGGCTAACCCCTGTAAGCAGAAAGCAGGGGCAATGTTTGATTAGATTAAGAGAGAATTTGAGCTGGGAGAAGGAAACATACAAACCAACAACACATTAAAACGAAGGAGAATGAAACCATTCAGCTAACAAAAAATATCTAAAATGCCTGAGCAAAGAATAAAAGCTTTAAAGTTGAAAAGAATACAGAGTTGGTGCCAGACATACCTTCATCAGGAAGGCATTCCACACTCAGGGTGCCACCACAGTGAAGCCTCTCTCTTTTGTACACAAATAATGTACTTCTAAAAATAAAACACAAAGACTTGCACAGGAAGATTAGTACACTAGGAGCCATTTCTTCAGAGACTGGGCCCCAAAACATAATGGTAGTTATAGTCCAGCAACACCTGAAGGCAACACCTTCGCTACTTGAGCTCCATAGTTTACTTCAGTTGTGGCTAGAACATATTCTAAAACTGATGCTTGGTGTTAACTAGGAAGAACCGAAAGCCAAGATTTTTAGAAAGGGATCACTGTGGTATCATGCTACAATTCCTGTTAGCATTCATTTGCACATGACTCTAGTTTTATCCTGTGCCCTACAGCAAACAAGTGGAATAAAATGATATGAAGCCAGGATTTCATTTGTAACATTTGAAACCAAATCAATTCATCCTACTGATTTAATTCAATTTCCATTACACTGCCATACAAGTGCCTCTCAGAGTGCTTTGTGCAATCTAATAAAAATTGAGCTTATTACGGAGAAATGAGAAATCTCACTAATGTCTCACCCTGCTGTCTTTAAAGATATAGCACTTTGCACATCTTCAATTGCACATTTCCAAGATTCTGAAAAGCAGACAGCTCCAGTCGCAAAACAGGAAACCTCAGGCTGAATTTGAATATTAAATTTGGAATGGTAAAAAGGAATCTGTGGCAGAGTTCATTTCCATTGACATCAATGGGAAGGATTTTATTTTATTTTAAAAAATGAAGGGGGAAAAGGAAACAGCCACCTCACTGTACACGCTTGCTACTGCAGCTGCAAAAAGTTGGCAGGCTGTAGGTAGGAAGTGGTACTGGCTCCTCCACAGCCCCCCCCCCCAAGAAAGATTGCTCTGAGGTCAACATCCATACCATACATTTAACGTTCACTGAATGCACATTGAATGAAAATGGCATTCTGGGACTGTAGTTTACCCCTCAGTGAGCTACACTTCCCAGCATGCTTAACAAATGGCAGTGGTGTGGATGTGACCTTAGATGCAGAAGGGAAAAATAGAAGCAGCACCATGGACAGTAACAAATGAGATAAGTTTGATGTATTAAGGGTTGTGCTTTGGAGTCCAATAAGCTCATGTTTCCCTGCTCAGCCAACAACAACTTTTTCTGGAGGTTTCACCTCATAACTAGTTTCTTTTCCCTGTGGTTTAAAGAACACAATGGAAACAATTACAAAATGTGTTAAAATTTGGCTTTGGTGCACAGCTAAGCTGCAACTCATTAAAAACTCCTCTTCTTAAATTATCCTCTGTTCTTCCCACCGACAGAATTTCCCAGTGAAATTCCTCTGTAGAGCTTACGGTACATTGTTAATGAGAGTAAATCTTCTGTGAGTTCAGCAGTGTAATTTTGTCAGGTTTAAAATGCCTCGGTCAATGGCAAATACGCTCTGCTGATTAGAAGACAAACAACACAGGGATATTTTGATTGGCTGCAGTGAAAAACATGTGTTGCCACCCCAGTTCAGAGAACTGCAGAGAGCTGCATATACCTTGATGTGTCTGTGAATATTGATGCAGCCTACTGTCCCTTCTCCAAAGCACACATATGCAGCAGGAGTGTATGCTCCTGATCTACAACACAGTTTCCACATGGCAACTAATGGATCTCTCTCTCAATGCCTGCCTCTATATGGGGCTTTTACAAACATCTGGACAGCCGGTCATGTTTTTTGAAATTGCAAACCATCAAAACACTTAAGGGACACTTTGAACTGCTCACCAAAGACTTGCTGAAGTGAAAAAAAAAGCTTAAAGACAAGGGTGGGGAACCTTTTCACCCACATTCCTTTCTGGGCAACCTTCAGAGTGCCATGTGCATGGCAGTAGAGCAACAAATGCAAATTTTACCTTTGCACACTAGGTTAGCTTCTACACATGTTCACACACCCATCTCTGTCCTCTGTCCAGACAAGCAAGAGACATTCTTCTTTTTCTCCTTTGGTGATCACTGATAGCTGAGTAAGACTGTCTTCCATAAACATGGTTTTAACAGTGGGTCCATAAGTGACTGTGTAGGCCAATTCTGGATCTACATGTCCTTCCGCATTGGGGACATAGGTTTCCGGGCAGGAGTTGATCATGGTGAAGGTTTGCCAAGCATTCCTTCCTCTTAGCACATTTCTCCCTTTTGTCCTGTGTTTGAGCATCTTCCAAGCCCACAACACCTTCTCCAATTGGAGCGCTTGCAGGCCAGTGTTTCCCAGTTGTCGGTGTTTAAACTACACTTTCTTAGATTTACCTTGAGAGAGTCTTTAAACCTCTTTTGTTGACCACCAGCATTACGCTTTCCATTTTTAAGTTTGGAATAGAGTAGTTGGTTTGGAAGATGATAATCAGGCACCCACACAACATGACCAGCCCAACGAAGTTGATGTTGAAGAACCATTGCTTTGACACCGGTGATCTTTGCTTCCAGTACACTGGCATTAGTTCGCCTGTCTTCCCAAGTGATGTGTAAAAATTTTCGGAGACACTGTTGATGCAATCTTTCAAGGAGTTGAAGATTATGCTTATTATTGGAGTTCAAAGACATGTTCCAGTAAAGAGAGAGCAAAGCAGGGCTTGTGAAGGATGTGGTCTGGGGAGAGTTACAAAAGGTCAGACAGAGAGGACTAGAAGACCACATTCAGTTGCTTGGCCTCAAGTTATTTGCAGAACGTGCCAAGATGATGGTGTACGCTTGTTTCTATGGGCAACTTTGGGTAGCAGTTACAAAATTCCAATAGCAGGAATCCTGAACGCAGATAAATCTCCTTCTGGACAATTTACCCATCCCTGTAATAAGATTTGTTCATGTAGAAGCATATATTGCAGGAGGACTGACTTTGCTAGGGCATAACTTTCTGCAGTGATACAACTGTACCAGCAATAAAAATTAATTTTTCAGCACCAATACTGAAGCATCAGGCTTTTTCATTTATTCTACCAAGCTGTATTCCCTAGACTCACATTGCAGATATGTGCAAAGAAGAACTGGAGCTGAAGAATAAAAAGAATCGATCATCTGATCCCATGGAGCTACTTTAAGAGCAAACAATACATTTGGCACAAAGGCCACCCAACTGACTCTTTTTTAAAGTTATTTTTTATTTGAAATAAAACAACGGTTTTATTCACATAACTTGCTTAGCCAAATATACAGACTTCCAGAGAGGAGCTTGCAGCTGCTTTGTTCCGCCTTGGTCTTTATTTGACTCCTAAGCCAGGCTGAGCTAAGTCAAGGTTTGGCTTAGTATGTTGCCCAAACTCAAGCTCATGGTTAATATCTGTCCTTGCTAACCATGAGCTGCAGCCAAGGTTTCTTCTTAAGCACAAACTCAGGTTAGGAAGACATGCTAAGCCAAACGTTGGATTAGCTCAGCATGTCACCGGAGTACAAAAGATCAGGAGTGCAGTGCAGTCTCAGCAAAACCATTGTTTGAGTACATGTGGACCAGGCCAGTATGGATATAGTTTTTACTGTTCTCCCTTAACTGTTTATGGACTTGCAGCCCTGGAATTTCTACTGTGCCAACATAAATCTGGAAGAGTTCAAATCAAAAGCAATAAAATTGCACATGTGTTTTTAAAAACAACAAACAGGAATAATAACGCTTCAACCAGCCCGTGGTTACATTTAGCAGGGGCTAAAACAAAAAGCCAAAGTGGTTAGCAGAGCTATCTCAGGAAGTTTATTTCTTCCCCAAGACTTCAGGATGAGCCATTTGAAACTGTAATTCTTGTCCGGAGAAACCCTGAACAACATGGGAGGGCATCTGAAGAACCATGGGATGCTGCTGACTCCCTCTCTGGCAATGGGTTGGAAGGACTGCATATGGGGGCTTCCCCACTGAAGTGGTAGAAAATTCTGGCACAATCGCTGCATTGCTGCCCATCATCAGTTCTCTGTACTGGGGCCTCACAGAGGAGTGCATTACATCTTGGGTGTGCAGAGTGCACAAACACACACACCTTGCACACTCTGGATCCCTGCAGCATACACATGCATTCCATTCATCCTAGTGACAGGCATTTTGACAGCCCTTAATCAATACCATTTAGAAGTAACTGTCTGCACAGCTCACTTAAGTGTGTACAGTGGTACCTCGGGTTAAGAACTTAATTCGTTCTGGAGGTATGTTCTTAACCTGAAACTGTTCTTAACTTGAGGTACCACTTTAGCTAATGGGGCCTCCCGCTGCTGCCGCTGCACCGCCACTGTGTGATTTCTGTTCTCATCCTGAAGCAAAGTTCTTAACCTGAAGTACTATTTCTGGGTTAGCAGAGTCTGTAACCTGAAGCGCCTGTAACCCAAGGTACCACTGTATCTGCTATTTCCAGGGCCAGACATCCCCAGACATCTCTTTACATGAAATCTCACTGAAGCAGTGCACTCCCTGCAACCAGCCTCTTCCTGCTTGCAATTGCAGAGAAATGCTGAAAGATGAGAGGTTGTGTTGCAAAGCTGAGAACTCGCGGGCGATGACTCAGTCACGTTCAGCAGCAGCAGAGTTATTTTTAGCCTAAAGTGGGCCAGACATCCCCAGAAGTGCAAGATGTGAGGAGGGGGGATAATAATAACAACAACAAAATGGAAAGGACAGTGACTTTGAATGTTTGTCATGCATGCAATCACTCTTATGCATGACTTGGGAATAAGAGAATTGGAAATTCAGCCTTGAACCAAGAAGAATTAGAAATGGCTTCTTTGGATTTCACAGCATTTATGTGCACAGATGAGCTTTGCTTCAAGAGCCTGAACCCTCTTCACTATTTAACTACAACCAATGTCTTCAATATCAAACAAAAGAAAATATTAGGAGCAAACATTTATTTGAAAAACCAAATATTTCAACTTCCTTCCCACCTCTCCTTTATCTTCAGCAGAAGATCAGCTTGAGAATTTGCAAATATTTGTGGATGTAGAGCTGCCGGTGTTATTTTTTTATTGCATTTATTTAGAAAGATTTCCAAACTGCTTAATCAGAGAGCACTCAATGTGGTGTACATCATAAAATTGTAGCTTAAACACAGCTGAATGCCACTCAACTATTAAAAACAACTATGCACAAAATAATCATCATTAAAACATTCAGTAAAACAACTAAAATGTATAGAAGTAACTAAATTGTATGTCTGGGTTGGATTGCTGAAATAAATAAATAAATCAGTGGTAGTGGTGGTGGGGTCCTAAAACAATATAGTATTGGTCTTCAAGGTCAAGGTTGTAATCCTATAGCTGCAAACCTAGGATGAAACTCACTTCCAACTGGACATGTATAGTATTGTAGCGTTAATGGCAAACTATAGAGTCCCATCCATGCATTATTTCCATGCGGAGCACTCAAAAGTTCCTTGTCCAGTTACCATTGCTGCCACACTAGCTCTGCCCTTCAACAACAATGCCTTGAGCATGGCTATCTGCAAATGAAACCCTTTGCCTATGCAATTGCTCACACTTAAGGACTCCATGCATTCCGGAACCTCAAATAACTGTGTGCCCCAGAGAAGGTGGAGTAGCAGCCTGAGCAAAGGGATCCCCTTGCAGACAACAAAGCTCAGGACTGATCAGAGGGTCAAGCTAAAGTAGTGATGTGGAAGGCGAGAAGCACAGCACCCCTCTAGCTTGTCCACACAAGAGTAATGCCTGAACAGGGCTTTAAAATCTGACATTAGCAGCATAACGGTAGACATCAGAAGGGAGTAACCTCCCCTGTCAAGGGCATGTTCCTTTGGGGTTAATTCATTGGGGACCGCATACCAGTGGTGGTATGTATTCTGGAGGTTTCTAGTCACTTCTTTTCCTTACCGCATATTTTGTTCTTAACAGGCACTGTGAAAATAGGACACTTCTCACAGTGTGAATATTTTGGGTAGGAAAACTAGACCTCATTTAAAACATTTGTGATCTCTGCTATTTCGAGTTTAGAATAGCTGAAGGGTGTTTCTATTTAACTGCACGGCCACAACTATTATATTTAACTGCAGAAAAAGCACAAAGGTGTAAAACCTGCTGAAACTGATGACTAAGGTCACTTCCAGCCTGTCTCTATTTTGCAGGAGGGAATTGATTGCATTCCAATAAATTTAGATATGTGCAATTAAAGTAGATTAAAGCACTCTTACGCACACAGAAAACCCACTTCAAAGCAACCAGGCTTTTTGCAGTAAGGAAAGTGATGAGAAATGCACCAGAAAGCATTAAATTGGTTGATCAGACATAAACCTCTGCACGAACAAATCAGGACAGATGCTCAATAAAAAGTGGGATTCATATAACCTCTGTGCAAATAAATTGCTATGAATGCTCGGATCAGACATTGTATAACCTCCAGGCAAGCTTTGTTGCAAACAAATCAGGCTCAATATTATTCTATACTCTACTGAAATGTTCAAATGTTTATTTGATTGTCCTTGAATGTCTCCTGCCACACCCTTTGAGAACCACTGGGTTAAGGTGTGCAAGTGGATTGGTGAGGGACAATTCTATTCTATTCTATTTGTGATGCAATTCCTATTTTGCAAATGTTTTTGCAAACTGTTGCAAATGATTCACAGGCTCAGGCAGTAAGACAGCCAAAACGCATGTCTCCTGACCTTATGCTGGCACTAGGAAATATAACCCAGATGGTACTGTTCTGCTACATGCTTCCAGTACAGTATAGCAGCATTGTGGGAAAGAATATGTATAAAAGAGAGGGAAGGCACTCTCGAGGCATCTTAAATGGCATCCTATATGTGTTTTAGATTCACTGGAGCTGCAGAAGCTACTGTGCCATTTCCTGATAAGAGGAAGGGGATACTAGTATGCTATTGCAGTTCCTTTTACACATCCAGTGCAGAAAGGATACCGACCTAACTGCAGAAGCACAGGTCACTCTAGGCAGCTACTAAAAATCAAAGGGAAGTGGGTACAAATCACAAGACACTTGAAAACATTACCCAGAACACTTATCTGCAGATGAAACACTTCTAGGTGATCTGTTCATTATCGGAATATAACCAGGCCTTCAGAAGCCCTTGATGTGATTATATTTAAGCCAATCCTCACATTGAATTATTCTCAGAAGAAACTGTAGGTAGTGGGTGGTTAATCCCCTCTCGGTAAAATGTAACAGCCAAGGCTGAAAAGAACTTTTGTTTATTTGTTCCACGCATATTTCATGCAGCTAAAAAATAAAAGCCTGCTTTGTACTTTTCACTTTAAGCGGTGCTTTCAACCATTCAGCCCAAACCTCTCCTAGAAACCCTTTCCATTTGTCCTTTAAAAGTTGCCCATGCCATTTGCAACATATGCAACCTTCCCCATCTCCACTATGGTGTTAAGATTTCAATTCCCACCAGCCACCATCAGTGTGGCCAATGGCCAGGGGTCATGGGATTTGTAATCCAGAACATCTAGAAGTCACCAATTTGGGGAAGGCTGATTAATATACCTTGCAACTCATACACCATCTATGTTTTGCCCCTGAAACAGTGATATTCAAAGAGATGATGCTTCTGGAGGTTTTTATTGTTGTTGTTCACATCGCTAATAGACATTGATAGACCCATTCTCTTCCTTGCATAGCTCCACTACAAATGCCTTAGGCCAGGAACAGCCAATGTTCCTGACTACCTCTGTGTTAGGGAATGCAGAATCTCAGTATGTGAAGCAGGAGGACAAAATCAGCCTCTCTCTGGTTTCCAACTAAGCCCATTCACAGCCTGTTTATTGCACAGTTCCAGCCCTCTAGAACTATACAGATTGAATTTGCATTGTTCAATTTTAAAACCATTTAAACCAGAGACCACCACAGTTTGTGGCAGTCAGTTGCAAAACCGAATTATATATAGTGTCAATAAATAATTGCCTACCATTTCTTTGCATAGAGGAGGAATGACCGCTGGGAGGAGAGCAGAAAGAGGAAGCACCTGCACCAGCACAACCGGACACCTTCATCGGCCCCACCTGCAGCAAAACACATCTCTCCCATATCAGTCTCTACAGCCACTGCCATGCTGTAACTGTCTAATGATTTAACTTCACCCCCGAGGACGCACTTCCATTGTTCCCGAGGCAGACAGATGCCAACCAACCATGTCCTTACAAATATGCTACACTGTTGGCTGCACCACCAAGCACCTGTGGTCTCAACGCTTCCCTTAATACACAGCAGCACACATAATTTATTGGAGAGTTCAACCTTGATAATTTAGTTACATGGAAGTATTGTAAACACCAGCAATATGTTTGAACAGTCACTATATATATGACTGGAATGCTTGTTGATGCTTCACTAGATATTCAACACTGATTGAGAATAGATCTCAGAGCCTCAGCAAAAAAACCTGGAGATAAGCCCTGAGACCTCTTGAATGCAATGCTCTCCTACTAGAGTAATGATCTATTCTGCTTCTAGGATTATTCTCTGCTATAGAGCAATCTGAATAATGGACATCCATATTACCCTGTGTGAGATGCTGAACCTTAAGACCATTGTCAAATAATGGTAGACAATGTGGTACCCTCTAGATATTGCTGGATTAAAATCCCCATTATTGCTGACCAGCTGGACTACATTTAATTCTGCATTTTGTTGTTTAATTTGGCTTGTTTACTCTTTGGTTTTTGGTTTTTGCAGAGGGTTGCATTGCCTTTTGCTTACTAAATTTTTTCCCCTTTCCATTTTATTGCAGCTATTTTAGTGCTGCTTCATACTACTGTATTATTGGGAAACCAATAAATGGGGTCAATAAACATTATAAACAAGGAGCTGCTAGATTATCATGTCACTATTCAGAAGGCAAATGACACTTAATCCAGGATGCCTCCAAGCATTACGAGAGAGGAAAAACTGTATTCTGAGTCAGGTCAACTTCAGCTTCAACTACATGAGCAAATAGTACAAGAAGTGTTGGCAAACAAACTTCTCTGGTGAATTCACAACATCCCCAACCCCTTTGCTGTTTGTTCCCAGCAACTGCTAATGTGAGACAGACTACTTCAGAACATGGAGTTTGCATTTAGCTATTAGGGTTGAGAGGAGATGCTTTGATGGGTGGAGGAGCAGGTAGCAGATCTCTGGCTCTGCAGGGCTGCGAGAAGGGATTGTGTAAGTGGCTTAGCAGGATGGTGGAACTGGAGTACCCCAGTGAACTGTGGACAAATGGGGACAGGGATAACAAAGGAGGAAAATAGCTCCAAGAAGAACAGCACTAAAACAAAATGTGTTCACATTTTAAAAATTACCGAAAATTCCTGAAAAACAAACACAAAATGGGGGATAGTGTTGACTCAGCTCTAGCTAAAATCCATCTCTCTCCAGATGTTTGTTGCTGCGCTCTGATTTGCATAAAAGTACACCAACTTTGCTGCAAATCTAAACATGATATCCTTTCATGCAGTCCTCTGATACAGACTGAATAATCCCAGATTATTCTGCAGATGGTTATAGTGTAAAACAAAT
Organism: Podarcis gaigeae; assembly: GCF_964106915.1. Lineage (NCBI taxonomy): Eukaryota > Metazoa > Chordata > Lepidosauria > Squamata > Lacertidae > Podarcis > Podarcis gaigeae. Next base: position 32,469,159 of record NC_139688.1, read on the forward strand.
AGGCCAATTCATATGTTGATCATTTGTCTTGCTAGAATAGTTCTGAAGTTTCTGCAAGTAATACTAAATGGCACAATCCATCAGGATCTTCAACACAATCCCCATTCAAATGATGGAACGGCGACATAGGCTTTTATTTCGGCTCAGTAATTAAAATCTTCTCTGTGATTGACATCTTTTCCCTATCTTTTCTTTTTTTTTGAAAGCAGAAACAATTTCTTGTAAGTACAATTGATCGACTGAAGTATGACACTTATGTTAGTGCTTAAAGTATGTTAACTATTTGTGCAAATGTCAGACATGGGACAAAGATATTTGAGATATGACAGGTGCTTTCTTTCCACTCTTAAGCCCTGCTCAGGTAGATAATGAATGTCTGAATAGGGCTTTAACAATACCAGCAATCTTGGAACAAAATGTCTGATTTTTTTATTTTATTTTTTGTCTACAATAGACTTAGGAGACCTTTGCTTCTGGGATCTGGTTCTTGATTACTTTTCAAAGTAGGCTATTTACACTTGAGCCAAGCAGATGAAAAGTGCCACCATTCTGATTACACACTGCACATAGGTGCAAATAGCTTTAGAAGGTGCAGAGAAGGTCCTCCATATTCAACAAAAAGGCCAGCTGTATATGCCATTCCTTTGTTGGTGCTATTTTGCTAGACATGGTGTTTTGCTGTACATCTTGTTGTTCTTTACTCCTTTGGCAGAAGTCCAGCATGTTGTTGAATCTGACTGACATCAAAGGTAGAAGCTATTTTCCAAGTGCCTTATATTCATACAGACTTTCAGCCTCAGGCCATGTTTTAATTGGTTGGCTAGAAAGAAACAGAACATCTAAAATTGCACTTCTTTTTCAATTTGGCCTGTTAATATCTTTTTCAGGAGGATAGTTTGTGACATTTTGGTTTTAAAAAAGATGTCTTCTTGATTTTGTTGAGACAGAAAACAGAAATTTAACCATGTCATTATTGGTAGGAAATATTCCATCAAATCCAAGGTACAGTTATGGTACTGATCTTGCAAACAACTATAAATTCAGTAGCTAGACATTTGTGGATGACATCAATAAATATGGGATGGTTAAAAAAACCAATGAGAGCTTGACATTGCTTTCAAAATAACTCTCCAGAGCAAGGGTCAGCAAACGTTTTCAGCAGGGGGCTGGTCCACTGTCCTTCAGACCTTGTGGAATAAACCTATTCCTATGCCCCACAAATAACCCAGAGATGCATTTTAAATAAAAGCACACATTCTACTCATGTGAAAACACACTGATTCCTGGAATGTCCGCGGGCCAGATTTAGAAGGCGATCTGGCCAGATCCAGTCCCCAGCCTTAGTTTGCCTACCCATGCTCCAGAGTAAATGGATAACAATTAGTTCTGCCCAAAATGGTGGCTCCCCGCTTCTTTGCACATCATACTAGAAGCTCCTGAGACATAGTCCTCACCTTTGAAGGGAACAATGTTAGACAATCCTCAATAGATTTATAGGAAGAAGACATGAATGCCAATTTTTACTAAGCTCCTTGTGTGTGCTAGACCATGATAAGAAATTGGCATTAACAGATTATGTGTAAATGTGAAACTTGAAGGAGAAACCTTCCTATAACCCCTGCCCAACTTGGTTCATTCATGCATTTTTGGAATTGTTTTATTAATTTTATTTTCTTATTATAGTGTCCTGTATCCAGCAAGTGTTACAATTTAATCAAGGTGTAGGGTGTTAAGATGGGTGCCAGACTTTTAATCCTTGGATCCAGCAAGTGTTAAAGGCTAATCAAACCAGGCTAGCCTCCTGGTGAAGTGTAAGGAGAACAAAGGAAGGGGCTCTGTGGGAGATATGAATGGCTAGGGTCCCTCCCTCAACTCACTGGTAATGAGAAGGACAAAAGCCGGAGTAAAAAGCAGAGACATCACCTTGCCGACAAAGGTCCGTATAGTTAAAGCTATGGTTTTCCCAGTAGTGATGTATGGAAGTGAGAGCTGGACCATAAAGAAGGCTGATCGCCGTAGAATTGATGCTTTTGAATTATGGTCTGGAGGAGACTCTTCAGAGTCCCATGGACTGCAAGAAGATCAAACCTATCCATTGTGAAGGAAATCAGCCCTGAGTGCTCACTGGAAGGACAAATCCTGAAGCTAAGGCTCCAATACTTTGGCCACCTCATGAGAAGAGAAGACTCCCTGGAAAAGACCTTGATGTTGGGAAAGATAGAGGGCACAAGGAGAAGGGGATGACAGAGGACGAGATGGTTGGACAGTGTTCTCAAAGCTACGAACATGAGTTTGACCAAACTGCGGGAGGCAATGGAAGACAGGAGTGCCTGGCATGCTCGGGTTCATGGGGTCACGAAGAGTCAGACACGACTAAACAACAACAACAAGGGTGGAGAGTTAAGGGTGAAGTGACCTAGAAGCAAATCTGCAAACTGAGAGACAAAGAACCATGCTGAGTCTCTGCTGGAATCCAAGGCTGCAGCTATGGGAAAAGCAAGACCTTTTGGGGGGTATTGATGCTGTGAACAGATATAACAGACGCAGGTTGTATATATGTGTACTGTACATAAACCATACATACTAAAGACACCACAGTCTCCCCCGTGCCTCATTTCCAAAAGGAAACACAAACCCTGGGGAAGTGCCTGGAACCCCTGAAATCTCACAGTGCCTGGAGATTGGGAGGGGGGGCATGCAACAATATCTCCTTACAGGGAAAAAATACAAGGCACATGTGCTAATATAATTAAAGTCTGTTTGCGCAGCCTTCAAATTTTCTTCCATACAATATTAGTCAAGGGAAGGAGATGACACATTCAGCTCTACTATATGTTATATTGAGGAATGAAACTGCATATAATATACCTGCATGTGAGAATGAGTCCTATTATCTGGACATAATAGTAACTTGTGACTGATAAATTTTGCTGTTGAAAAAACTCAATAAATCCATTTGCTGCTAGGAATATTTTCTGTTTATCATCCTAGCATTATAATTTATTGATTTTATCAATCTGACCTTTGAAATACACTGTGTTAATTATTTTTTATGCCAAAAATGGCATTTGCAGCTGAATGGGGAAAAATACAAGCCGTGCCAAGACATATTAATTGTTAGACTAGACCAATAAACTATACTGACATGTCCGAGTACGTTGCATAATTAAGTGTGTGTTTGTTGCTCAGAATCATTAATAAAGTACAAATCTATTTCTAGGAACTTCACACCTAAAGGTTACGGAAGAAAGATTGAAAATACTTATTCACGCTAGGTATGGATGCTACTGCTTCAAAGCGTGATAGACCCAGGCTAATTCCTTATTACTAATCAATGCCTCAGTTTGATGTATCAGGCTATTTACTTCAGCAAGTATAATTATCTGCCACAGACATGAATAATCCCTCCACAGTGCATTATTTAATCTTCAATTACAATCACCCAGATTTGTGGAGGAGATAGATCACTGCTGGATGACCCCAATTACCTTTGTACAACTGCAATACAAGAATCATACAAGCTCCCGGCTGCTTCCATTCACAAGACAAAAGTTTGGGTAACACACATTTTTTCTTGTGCTGGCCTCTGTATATTTTAGAGGTCATTTTGGTCATGATGACTGAATGGGTTTTTAACTACCCTTTAATACAAAACCTTGTATCATGTTGGCAAGGGCAAAACCCTTGAAACTATAGCTCATCCATTTTGTTTCAGAGCATATAACTGGCACAGCTTGCCTGGCTCTCTTATTTTATAATATTTGAATAAGGAAATGAAGAAATTATTTGTGGAGGAATGGCTAGAAGTCTAATGCAGGCCTTTAAACCAGATCTTTGCTGCTTAATTTCCTATAGCCTTTTAAATGTGTCTGTTGGAAGGGAGGGTAGGTTATTGTTTGTTGTTTGGGGTTAATAATTTACTTGTGTTTTATCTTGTATTTTATTCTGTGAATTGCCCTGGGATCTCTTGATGAAGGGTGGTATATAAATTCAATTAATTAATTAATTAATTGGTTCCATTAATACAAATAAAGAGTAAAGCAATGGTGAATGGTTTATGATATGATCTGATTACCCCTGAGCAGATTTAACTATTGTTCCCTGGTATAAGTGTTCTTGAGAATCTCACAGAAAAGTCACTGAAACCAAGGAGAAGGTTTTGAAAGGACAGGCATGTGTGCATAGTTTAATAGTTGTGACTGCTCATGCATATGGGCATTCAAATGTGATTCATATTTAAAATGAAATATATACAGCCCAAACTCTGAGAGTAATGATGATCCATCTGAAGGACAACTCTCTTTACTTCAACATCCGCTTCCTGAAATCACTGTGACTGGAGTGCGCTGGGGAAATAATTCACTGCGATTAATAGCTAGACCGTTTCTGTCAAAGTTAAAGATTCCACTACCTTCCCACCTCCTCCTTTCTCAAGCTTTGGGTGTTTCCCCAGTTTGCTTGGTTTTATTACTAAGAAAAGAAAATGTTGTGTTTTAAAAGTTTTGGAAAAGCCAAAGAAACAGAGCTACTCAGAAGTATAGGGACTCCCTGGCCTGTCTTGGCACACCTTGTTAATGGCACAATCTGAGTCAGAAATGTGAGATCTTGACCCAAATCACCCTGATTATTTGGGGTACACACAGAAAGCCAATGCATGCCCTTCGTAGTGTCAACTATTGCCATGTAGTGTAGCTCAATGTGTTTCAGAACTGAATTTCCTTTTGAAGGAATAACCTTAAACTTTCTAAAGCAACTGACACAAATGTTACTATCCAGGGGTGTCAATGAATAAAATATGGGGAGCAGGTAAGCCCCCCTCCATAATCGATCACAAGACATAGTGCACACACACCATTTGAATGGCACTTTGAATGGCAATGCCCATCAACTTTGGGGGTGGCCCCCTCAAATATTTTAATGGGGGGGGGCAAAGACCCCCTCAGCCCCTAGGAGTTGGCTCCTGTGTTGTGTCCTTCTGCCATCACAGGAACACCAGCCTACAGTTTGTGATCTGCCAGGAAAGAGGGGAGCTGATACCATTGTAGAAAAGGAAGTGTTGCCTAGCAGGTTTGCAGTTGTGCCATTGTAACATTAACTGTTTTTATACTGGACAGTGAAATAAAAATGGGGACAGTGGTCAAGCACTTATTTCCAAGTGGGAACATTCTGTCTTTACTCATTGTCTATTATTTAAAGATGACTGGTATACAGTATGTCAGAAAGTGGTTGAACAGACATGGGATTCTGAAACTTTCCACCCTTGGGACCCACTTGAGAGGCCGAAAAATGTCTGAGGTCCATCATTCACCAAATAGTGCATGGGTGGAGCCAGCAGCACAGCCGAGGGAGGTGGAAATGGAGACTGACATAATTAGCAGGCAATTGCTGACATCATTTCCTATTGATGCCCAATCCTTCTTTGGAAATGGCTAAATTCATTGCAACAGTGATTTGCTTGTAGCAGAGGGTTCCATATTTCAGCTTTCCTCAATCTAAGCACAGACACTGGTTCTGGAAGGCACCAAACACTTTAAGAGACAAAAACTTTATGTTTTTCCTCTCCCCACATGCTTCTAAAAATATTTCACTCATCTCCTGCCCTTTCTTCTCCCTCTCTCCTTTTACACTTAACTTGTACCTTTTGCAACTCCCAAACTGAGTTTTGTTCATCTCACTGTCCTATTTTTTATATTCACTTCCTCCTTTAACATCTTTCCTGCCTTAGCCTCTCCTTCTCCATATTCCCAGTTTATTATTGTTGCTTTAAAAAAAAATTATCTTTACAAATCGTTCTCATTTCCTTCTATGACCCCTCTAGTCCTTTCCCTACAGAGGAGGGAAGAGAGACTTCCTGGCTCAGAAGGAGACCAAGCAGGAATGGCTGGTGGCAGCAAAAGATAAGGCAGTGGAAGGAAACCCACATCTGCACAATTTGGTGGTAGTGGTGGGACTGCAACAGGATCTTCCACAATGAAAGCTATAATGCCTTGGAGGCAAAAGGGAATCTTCCACAAAGGAAATTTCAGAGTGAGGTATCTGTTGTGTTTCAGAGTGTGAAGTTCTAAGACCTTTGGGGAGGGGATTCTAATTTTTTTAAAAAATGAGACAAGACTAGGTTTCTCCCCTCCTTTTATTCTTTTTAAATAACTATGGATGATCACCTAGTTAAGTGATGGCAATGCTTTTTAAAAAAGTAAAATGAGAAGAAAGGACAAGAAAAGCCTCAGCCCTCTTCTGGCTTTGGCCCAGCACCAGTTGCAACAACCCCCTACTGCAGAAGTTCCTGGACTACAACTCCCATTATCCCTGACTGGGGCTGATGGGAGCTGTACTCAAGGAACATCAGTAAGGCACCAGCTTGGCTACCCCTGTAACATGTTGTTGTTGTTGTTGTTGTTGTTGTTGTTGGCATCTGTCTGTCTTGAGAGACAATGGAATGCGCCCAAAGGAGTAACATGTGACAGGATATAAATTCTGAAGACAGTTAAATTGTACCTGTGAAATATGCCTGAGGCTGAGAATTTGGTGCTTTAAAAATGTTTTTTTTATTAGGAGCCGCTTTGGTTCCTGTTACTAATATTTCTCACACTAGGATATTTTCGCTTTCTGTAATCTTGTGACTTCAGTTGTTTGCTTGTGAAATGTCAGTAGGAGAAATGAGGTGCCACTTAGCATACACTGTAGGAAAAAGAACGGGAGTTTGCGGTGAGGCACAGTGAGTCAGTGAGGAGTGATGTCCCACTGGGCTCGTGATTAGCTCTGACACTCTTGAATATTTTATACAAGGATTTAGACAAAGCTCCTACATGCAGGATCATTAAATTTGCAAATGGTACAAAAATAGGGGGAGTTCTTAAGGCTCTGAGGACTGTCGCTATTTTATGCACTAATCTTGACAGATTTGGCAAGTGGGATCGACAGAGGAATAGGCTATGTAATGAGTATTAATTCAGTATAATGAAAAGCAAAGGATTTGAATAGAAATAATGCCCCAAGATGAATGTAGTTCTGAACAATATCAAAATCAAATAGTTGGGAACGATATTGAATTAGGCAATGATAAAAGATCTTATTATCGTTTAATATCTGTTTAGAGCCAGGAGGGCGGCTGGCAGGAGAAAAGCAGGAACTTGACCATTACTTGATATTACTGAGACAAGATTTTGCCAGCCGCATGCTGGGGTATGCTTGTATGCTTGAAAAAAACATAAAATTAAAGGCTCACGTGAGCCCACCAAGGAGGCTGTCGTAGACTGGATGAAGAAGAAGAGTTTGGATTTGATATCCCACTTTTCACTCCCCTTCAGGAGTCTCAAAGCGGCTAACATTCTCCTTTCCCTTCCTACCCCATAACAAACACTCTGTGAGGTGAGTGGGGCTGAGAGACTTCAAAGAAGTGTGACTGGCCCAAGGTCACCCAGCAGCTGCATGTGGAGGAGCAGAGATGCGAACCCAGTTCTCCAGATTATGAGACTACCGCTCTTAACCACTACACCACACTGGCTCTGGATGGATTGCCAAGTGGTGGTGGGAGGCACCAGCTGGGGAACCCCAAGGGGAACAAGGCTCAGAACCTGGGGATTGGTAGTGGGATGACAATGAGTAGTCAGAGGAAGATGGAGCAGACTGGGAGGTAGAGGTATCGGAAGCTGAAGAGGTAACAGGGTTTAGTGAGCAGGAAGAGGCTGTGGCAGAGAGCAGTCCAGAATCAGAGGCAGAAGCAGAGTGGGGGTCAAGAAACAGGCTGCTGAAGAAGCCAAGGAATCTCCCTCTCCTCCTGTGACCACAAAGAGGAATGAAAAGGGCAGAATAAAGAGACAAGGTGAAGGAGCCTTAGGCTGCTGGGGAAGGAACAGGAGCAGGAGCCTTAGAGAGTAGTGGGAAAGCAGGGAGCTTGTTTTTGCAACTGCCTGACTGGGGCAAGACCTACTGGGAAGAGTTGCTGGGATCACTGTGGGATAATAATAATAATAATAATAATAATAATAATAATAATAATAATAATAGTTGTGTCTGGTGTTGAAATGACATAAGAGTAGGCACTGCAAATGTTTGTGAACTGTTGTGGGCACTACACACCACAAGCAAGCACACATTGCAGCCTATTCTATTGGCTACTTTCAAAACTATTATCAGTGGGATGAGGGGTGAGAGAAGATCCCATGGTCTCCTGGGAAGACCTCTGTGGGAGCACCTTTGCCCACAAACATCATGATGGGAATCCCTGTTTGAAAGCACGAGATCCCCTGTCCTCATGTTACCTGTTGTGTCAGAGGAGTCATGCTCATATCAATGATTCATGCAGAAGCACTAGGTTACTAGTAGTGAAGTGTGTTATCTGTCCCGCTTAAATTTGTAGAAGGATGGTGCCTCAGCACTCAAAAATTTGGGAACCATAGTGATATGATTTAATTCAGACAAACCATGCCATCAACCATAGGACTTTTTTAATATAAAAAATGCATGTAGTAAAAATGCTTCCAGTTGTCAATATTAGTTGTATATTTAGAAGCTCAATAAGCAGTATGGCCTTTGTGTTACTTTATATTCATATTTGGGGAGCGACAGTTGCCTGAAAAGTAATCTTTTCATTTGTTTTCAAACATAATTGTTCTGCTTGAGACTTTTATTAAACTGGAGACTACATCTCCTGCACTGAATAATTGGTTACATTGCAAAAGAATGTTCTTAAAAGCTCCAATAGATGTCAGTATGGAAATAAAAAAGAATCCAGAAGAATAATGTCAAGAAGGAAGGCTATCAGAGAGCCTTGTCTGCATTAGGTAATTCAGACCCAAATAAAGGCTTGATAATGATTTGGTGACAGTCCATTGCAGATGTAAGTAAAAAAGGGGGGAAACCAAAACAATTTTCAAAAATGCAAATGGGCATTATACACCATACCAATTTTCTGTACTCTTGTTTTGTTTGTACTATATATTTGATTGCTGCTTTTCAGAAGACCCTAGTTACGTTTAACTTTGAGGGGAGGGGCAATGTTGCTTTGTGTATGTGTCAAAAATGGGTCAGGATCTATATTCATGGCAGAGCAATATAGATAGATTGATAGTTCAATAAAATAAACAGACAGTGGATGAGATGCAAACACAAAATCCAGATATCTTTTAAGTTCAGTAATTTGTTATGTGTTTGCTGCTTTATATATCTTTCCTCCTCTCCCACCACAATTAAATAGCTATTACTTTCCTGTTGGTCAGGAGGAGGGGTAGAGGGCATTTCTGCATTCAGGCCCTTTGCTCAATGAGCTTGGAGCAGGAAGGTCATGTCTGGAAATGGAGGAGTGACACAACCACGTGTGGAATATGGGTGATTTCTCCTTCCAAGATCCTTCTGCCACACGTGGGGGAAATCCTAAAGGGCCACCTTTCTGCTGAAACCTGAATTGTCAGCTTACACAATTATTTCCCACTGCCGAGGCTGTGCAAAGTATTACAGCAAATATTTGGGGGATATTTTCCATGTCTACAGAAAGATGGATTTGGCAAGGTAAACTGGGAGCACAGTGTTCCTTTTGCCTGATAATTTACAGCTCAAAGCTGTCTTGTGATGACACCCAGATAGATTCCAGTGGAGAAGCTAGAGGTGTGTTCCCATCCTGAACAGTTCATTTTATGTATTTGGCTTCCCAAACCCGCAATCTACACCCAGTCCTACTCTTGCAGCTGTCATCCTCCCACATGCCTTTTTCATACAAGGCACTCTCCAAGGGCACTACTGGTGGTCTCTGCTGTACATGATGCAGCTGTTTCTCCCACACTGCACAGAAATCCTCTCCTCTTTTCCAAAGCCACTCTCCTCCTCCTCCTAAGTTGGGATCATACTTTCCATTTATTTGGAATTGTATTTAAAATTATGGTTTGCAACAATAGCTGATAAGAGCAAAACTCAACGCATACCAGCTGCATGTTCTTTTAACCTGAATAAGCTGCAGGAAATGTCTAATTCTGAAAATCTCCTAGAGCCAATACTGCAGTAGCAAAAAAGTGTTTCTTCTCAAATTACTCTCCCTTCTTCTCTTTTAAAGCTACTTGTACAACTTTGATCATGGGAACTGCTGTGTGGACAGGTGAGGAACAGTTAAAAACATGGAAGCTGCCCAGACCTCCTCACTCAGCCCATCATGTTGTTACAAGAATCAAGGAATCCCAGCAGGGAGGCATAATTGAAAATTTCATATTGGATCATTTTCTGGATAGTAATAGGTGGCTCTACTTTCTTCACAGTATGAAAACTTCTCAGTATCACACTGATAATACCCCCCCTTCCCAATTTTCTCCGGGTAGCATTTGACACTGATCTCCTAATTGGTTTTTCTGGCCAGACAGGAGATCAGAGAACAGCACTACTGTGTTACTACTGTCTAGCTAATGTATGCTCACAACTTCTGACATCTTCTTCTGCCAGGTGCTTAACTTAAATTCAGCTCAATCATCTAAGTTTTTCCTTAAGTACTTACACAGCTCTGGCCGTTTAGTAAGTTACAATTAAACTGGTAGAGCTGTGTGGTTAAATTGCTGGTGTGGTCATTGGATGTTATCATAAACACATCAGAAGAGTCTGCTGGATCGAGCCAATGGTTCACCTAGTCCAGCATCTCACGGCGGCCACCCAGATGCCCGTGGGAAGCCTGTAGGACAGGAACACAAGAGCTCCTGGTTTCCAGGAACTGGTATTCAGAAACATTACTACCTCTGATAGCGGAGGCAGAGCACAGGAATCATGGCTGGGAGCCATTGATAACCAATGACACACACACACACACACACACACACACACACAATTAAAGATTTTCCTTGCTCACAAAAGCACATGCATTGTCTCTTTCTTCAGCCTGTATTTTCTACCGATCAGTTACATTTGCTGTTAGATATTGGTGTTATATGCAGTATAGGATTGGGAAGAGAGAGGGAGAGAGGGGATGGGGTGAGAAAGCTCATGTTCTTTTACTTAGTGTATGTGTGGGGGTTTTGTGTCAGCATCACTTGGGCAGGTTCTCTTTCTATTCGCTTGCTGTCTCCTTGGTGGCGAGAGAGATCGGGGTAGCCTAGGTTGTGGCTGATTGTCTTTGGTTGGCTGCAGTGGGCTTTGTTTGTGCGTGGGGGGGGGATTGATAACCATGGATGAAGGGATTGTGGTGCTCCATGGAATATCCCTTTCGCACAGCAGCCATCCAGATGTAACCATCTCGCAGCTGGGATGGTAACACTGGCACAAACCTCATCAGGGTTGCCAAGGACAGCCAACTGGTATACCCAGAAACTGAGGTTGGATTGGAGTCCTGCAGCCTAAGCTGTTAATCTAGGGATTTTGAGATGTGCCAAATATCCATTAAAGATCAATGCACCCTACAAGAAAATTTTTGTTTGTGACTATGGTGGGAGAGATTATTTGTGTTTATATGGCACCTGGCATTGGTGTGGCCAGCTGGAGCTGCATCAGAGCGATGGTATGCATTTGCTTGCTGGTCTTGGGACATATCTGGCTGGGCAACATTGGGCAGGCTTGATAGGAACATTGGATATTCTTCTAATTGGGCTGTGCATGCCAGGAGCTTCTCAGTCTGGTGACACATTGTGTCATTGCAGGGCACAGGGCATTTAAGAATAAGTTAGAGGAGCACAATTGATGTCAAAGATACCCAGTGCTACAAGTAACCAGATGTGTTGAGTGTCTGGAGATGGAGTCAGAAGCAGCACTGGTTCAAGATTTTTTGGGGGGGGGCCACTGGGGAAGATGTTCTCACTGGATTCCCTTTCTTATGTGGCCCCTCTTCCCCTAAGAGGTGAGAACTGCTTCTCTTTAGGCCCGTTGGTGCCACCTCTCAAAGTGAAGGCAACGTGTTCAGAGGTTATTCCTGCTACTCCTTGCTCATTTCATTGGGGAGCAGACAGGTGAATCGGAAGCAATGGCAAGGAGGAGGAGCCAGCTCCGCAGATTGGCTGTGGCCCCCCAGCCATGATGGCAGTGGCCCTTGGCAAGTGTCAAGATATGTCAACTCCTGACATTGGCTCAGACCAGATGCTTCCCTATGGGAGCTGGCAAAGGGGAACCATGCCCAATGTGCATTGGCCCCATCCCAAAGCCATTCTGCTTCTCTAGGTAGTTAACCAACTGGTAGACTGAATCAAGGTCACATCCAATGCTAATCCTACTCAGAGTAGGCCTATTAAAGTTTACAGGAATGACTAAGGTTCAGTAATTTTCGTGGGTCTACTCTGACTAGAACGGTCTCTGTAGCAGTGTCTTCTTCTTCTTCTTCTTCTTCTTCTTCTTCTTCTTCTTCTTCTTCTTCTTCTTCTTCAGCATATCCTGCCTCTGCAATGGGGTTACTAAACAGTTTGTCATTTGAAATAAAGTTATGGCCTTCACCAATCTTGGGCTGCTGTACAGCTCTTTTTTCAGCCCTCCCTTGTTGTTCCAGGCACAATATAAGAGAAGAGCTGAGTTTTTTATAGGAATCCTATTAAAGCATGGTCAAAGAGGGAATATCGTTCAGTAAGACTGAGAAGCAGAAGTCTACAATGGGGCAACAGCACAATGTGATTGATAGTGTCTGTGATTCTAGCAAGCTCTTTTCCTCTGCACAGGCCAGAGACCAGAGGCAGATATGATGACATACAGGGAGATACAAGTTAGCCCGAGGGTCTCTGTCAAATTATACCTCAACTTTCTTCACATGTCTTCATTCCTGGTGAACACTTTTGGCAATTTATATACTGACACAATACTCCTATCGAAAGGATACAAGTCTGTGAGAAACCCCGCGGTAATAAAACCACACATGTCAAAGTCCTGATTTTGAAATGATCCATGGCAGGTTTCCTTTTCCCCTCCTCCCCCTCCTTTTAGTCTAAACTAATCTGATGCTACTGCTGTTTGGAGCTGTCTGTCGCCTCTGTCCTCAGTGAGCATGGTCAGAAAGCAGCTTGTGAAATGAGCAAAGGCTCTTCTTGAGATGTAAGCGGAGGGAGAATGATTGATGGAAGAAAATAGCAAAAAGGCAAGCAAGATTAAGTTGGGAGAAACATGAAAGGGACCGAAGGACAGTGCTGAAATAATGAAATACAGAGGATGGATACACATGAAAGGAATAATGTGTTTAATGTGTACCCTAAGTTTTCCTTTTCACATGCTGATCCTGTTTATGATAATATGATGCATTCAGAAAAATAACATCTTAGCAACATTGTTAGTTGGTCACTGTTAACTTTAACTTCCTACTAGGGATGCTTGAGAAACTGAATCATTGCAAATTCTGATATAAACTGACCTGATACCCACTTCCTGAATGATATATGGATCAGAAAATTGGAATCCACACTTTCCAAAGGTTATCACAGTTTTCAGCTCAAAAGTGTGGGGGTTTTTAAAAAAAAAAATCAAAACACATACAAAAATAGATATTTTGAGAGAAAAGGTAATTAAGAAATGTCTATTTTGACAAAAAAGTACAGTAAAAATGTATTTCCATATTTATATTTTTCATGCAGATTTAATATTACATTTTTGATAGATTTATGTTCAAATGAGGTAGAACAAACATTTGACTGAAAACATTTGAAACTGGCATAAAACCAGGCACAGACCAATTATTCCATCCCTACCTTCAACTGTCCCTGTTAAATAACTTCAGTACTTCTTATGGACTGTTTTTAGAAATGTACTCTGTTGGTATCGATACTGGAGTTTAACCTACAAAAGAGAGTTGTACTTGTTTATCATGGCAACCAAAGTATTGTTTGTTTGGGAAGCGGCCCTTATGATTTTCAAATGCATCGGGAACGAGAGTCGTTTTGGCAACCAAAAAAATAAATAAATGCAAAATGCTACAAATAAGGGCTTTTAACTTAGGGAAAAAGTAAGATGGATAGAGGCTTAAAGAATCATGAATAATGCAGATGAAATTTTATTTTCTGTCTGAATTCTAGAACTTGAGAGTTAATTGATACACAGTAGGTTCAGGGCAGAGAAAAAGCAAGTACTTCTTCAATCATGTAATTAACTTGTAACATTCTTAGAAACAAGCTGTGGAGAAGGCTACTAGCATTTATGGTTTTAACAATCTGTTAAATGTATACTGATGTTATTTATATTAAACGAACAATATACTTTAAAAAATAGAACCTACATGCTCAGAACCATTATACTGCTAATTGCCAGGTGCTAGGGCAAACAATAATGTTGGTCTGAGGTCCTGCTCTTGCAAGGAGGTCTCAACAGGTTCTAAGGCCAGGAATAGGCTTCTCTGGACACATTCCACTGTTTTGACACTTAAAAAAAACACCTTAAGAACATCTGCATGTCATGCAATCACAATAATTGCTTTCTGTATCTGTGGCTGTCATATGTTACAGATGTACAGATGAGTATATATCCTGGGATTCTTTTGACTCGTTTACATGGACAGAAAATGCATTGTGAAAATCATTACCTAGACTCGAGTCATTCTTTTCCCTTGCCATGCTGATCTTAGCTCTGACGATTTTGCAACTAATGAAGTAAGAAAGATGTGTTACTTCAGGAAGCTACTTTCTCTCTTGACTGCTGCAGATTTTTTCTCCCAGCACCTTTCCTGGTGAGAGAAACAAGCACACCCTTTCAGCTGGAAGTATCATATGTTCTACTTTTGCTTGGAGGCAACACAGAGAAAGAGTTGAGTCTTCCCTACTTCAAAGTCAGGCTCTCAATGCAAAATATAACACTTTCCCTCGGTGAAGGAAAGAGAAAGGCCCAAGGGCAAAAAAATGGAAAATAAAATAAGCAATTTTAAAGTCAGCATGGTGGTTCATGTGGGCTGTGGATGGGTGAGACAGCAGGGTAATTGTCTAGCACTTTTCAGTGTGGCTCAAAATCATAAGTTAACTGCACAAGGCCTGTCATCAGTTTGCAGTCTGCTTCCATGTTTCCCTGCTGAGTACAGATGACAGAAGGCTGAGCCAAGCTTTCCACTGATTATAAAAAAAATACCAGTAAATTAAGATGTCTTATTTTTAGGGTTTGCCTTTGCACTTTTGTCATGAGTTTTATTCTTCCTGCAGAAATAGTGAATGCAGGCACTTTCTTATTCACTTCCTTACAAAACAGCTTAAGTGTCAGTCCAAGACATGTCAAAACATGACATGTTTCCTACAGTTGCCCATGAAGATGGCACAAAATGTGCAAAAACGCAGTCCGTGGCTTGAGGAAAGCTATGTAGCTGCTCTCATATCTGACTTAAACCTGACTCAAGTGTGGCTTTATTTCATACAACTGTTTTCTATCTGCCACCTTTCTCGACCCAGATATGCCAGAACTGTAAAAGCAAAATGTCTAGAGTTTGGTCCTCCTAACTTTGGTATCCATAGCATCTGGTGTGATGGAGTTGAGTCATGGGGCAACCCTGACACCAGGGTCACTCCAACTTACCTGGACAAGACAGAGGCTGGGTGGCTGTGAGGTCAGGGCTGCGCTGCCACATCAGGAGGGCTGGATTGGGTCTGCCAGTGCACCCATGAAGCCCTGACCTCAATGTCACCCTGGTCCAACCAGATTAGCTGCAGCGATGATGGTGTGAGGAGTTTAGCTCAACGGTTGCTCCCTACTGTGGGGGCCATTACTGTATAAGGATAGATAAAATCTGTCCATTTCAGTTCCTGTTCAGTTTCTCATTTTTCCAATCTCAGTTCACCAAAATTGGCTGATTTTAATTTTTATACATCAGCACACAAAAACATAAGCATTTTTTTATATGGGCAAAGAAGCAGGCCAGCCTTTCTGCTCTCCCTCAGTGCATGCTTGCTATGGATTTCTCTCAATATGCACATTACTTGCAATAAATTTCCCCAAATGTGACAATTTCTTTGCATGTTATTTTCAAGAATATATGCACTTCTACGCACACTTTCCCCATACATACACATCTCTGTAACATTTAGCTATGTTTCAGTTTGTGTGTTGTTTGGGGAAGTATGAATTAGGGAGGCTTGCATTAACCACATTTCCCTCCATTGTGTGTAATATAAAGTGCAGGAATCACAGTTTGTGGATCAGGATTTAACTGGCCATATTTCAGACCTGTAAGAAAAGGGACATCCAAGCAAGGATGATAAGAGAGGATATGAAAGTATATTACAGGTCATATCTAGAACCATGGTGAACTACCACTTGCCCTTAAGCCTGGCAATAGAAATTACGCTATTCTTGAGGAGAATAAATGCTATTAAGGGCATATTTCCAATGGAAGATGGTTGTTTTGAAACAAGGCAGATCAAACCACCCAAATCCCTCTGACATGTCCATTCAGTGGATGAAGATTGGTACGAACAGTCCTGAAAAGACTCAATAAGCACTCCTGGAAAATTGCTTCTTTGCCAGCTTATTCTTAGCTGCTAATTTACATTGAAAAGCATGCATATTTCTAGAGAGAGAGGGAATCTTAACAGTCTGAGTTACATGATGTTTTCCAGTTACAACTATTTGTTTTCATAGAGCCATGAGAAGGCAGCTAAACAACTGGAAAAGTCTATGATGTTCCAGCATAATTCAGTAATTGTATTTATACATTCATACAACTTTTTGTATAAATTAATGTGATTTTTAAAATTAATTAAAACAATAGAATCATATCAACACAAAAACAGAGCATCCATCAAAGCAACTGATAAAGTGGCAGCATTAAAATCACATCAGATATTAAAAGGACTGGGATATATATATATATATATATATTTGCTTTCGTAGATTTTCACGGGTACAGGAATGCAGGTTTTGGTGTCCTCGGGTGTCTTCCCGTGTAAAAGTTGGGGTGTCTAGGCGACGTTTCGACGAGGTCTCACTCACAGCTCGCCCCTATACACGAAGCCAAGCCAAAGCACAACTAAGTGCAATACAGCCATCTTCTCAGGAAAACTCTTCACAAAGTTCAAGAGGTCAAGACACAAAGACTTTAGCAACTAATCCACACCTAATGACCCACCTAAGTGGTACTCAGGATATCACTCAAGAAATCACTCAAGGTATCTCTCAAGTAATTAAGGAACAAAAGAAGAAAAGGCACACTAGCCTGGGAACTTCCTCTCTGCCCAGAACATTGGAGGCTAGACACCACACCCCCTCTACAGTATTTATAGGAACTCAAACATTGAGATCCCGCTCTGTTCCAGTAACAAGAAGCCGAAAGCACCAGCCTGAAGATGACGAGTGAGACCTCGTCGAAACGTCGCCTAGACACCCCAACTTTTACACGGGAAGACACCCGAGGACACCAAAACCTGCATATATATATATATATATATATGCAGGTTTTGGTGTCCTCGGGTGTCTTCCCGTGTAAAAGTTGGGGTGTCTAGGCGACGTTTCACACACTTGCCTGGTGCCAAAAAAGAAATCAGTGTAGGCCCTAGGCAACGCTTCAGTTGGCTAGGGCACTCAAAGGAGGTCATCAAGGATGGGGCTATGTAGAAGTGTAGAGCAGGAATTGGTGTCTGAATGGTGCAGCAAGACTGCTTAAAGTAGAGGTAGCTAACATTGTACCCTCCAGATGTTGATAAACTCCAACTTCTATCAGTCCCAGCCATCATGGACAATGGTCAGGGATTATGTCAACTGTGTTCCAACAATATCTGGAAGGCATCATATTGGCTGCATCTGGTTTACAAGGTGGGACCTAGTGGAGGGGTTGTTGTTTATGGTCCCCTTCAGATAGGAGGTGTCTTTGGCTGGAACTGTGGGTCTCCAAAGAGAATCCCGGTGTATGGGCAGGTTGATATTGGAGAAGCATTTATTCAGCAACGCAGGTAGAAATAAAAATATTTAACTGTGTAACCCTATCAAGGTCCGGTCCGAGACATTTTGCTTCCTGGGGCAAAGGACGAGGCAGCACCTTGCCTCTGCCATGTACAGAAGGCAATTCAAATGAAAGTTGTATCTTCAACTTGGGCAAAAGGATATCATCCTTCAAAGAACCAGGCTAACTTGGTGGGCGTAGGGCACACCACATGATGGACACAACTTAGTTCCCTCCAACATTTGAGGCCCAAGGCAGCTTTCTTACTGTGCCTAATGGTAAAGCTGGCCATGCTCCTATGTCTGACTACTCAGAAGTAAGCCCTACAGGTTTTAATGGGCTTTAAGGCACAATCCAATGCACGGATAATGTAATTTGGCTGGGAATAGGTTTATTAATACATAAGGTCAACTTAAATCAGTGGAATTTGTCCATCTATACTTACTATGGTGACTGTACTATGTCGGAAGAAGTAGTTAATTGTGGTTTGAGTACCCGATCCCTGCTTGGAGGAATAAAGACACGTGGACACAGTATATAAGGTTAATGGGCAAGAAAAGGCCACAACTTTATTGATTACAGCAAGTGAGAAGGTATTGGCTTAGGCATTGGACCATGGAAGATTTGACTCCACCCACTCGGAGAGGGGTGAGTCTGAAGAGGTGTTAACCACCAGTAGGGGGAGCCTGTTGATGCTAATACAACTATAAGCTCTCCCCTGATGTCACCAAGGGTTGTGCCATCCCCCCCCCCCCCCGCCACACAGGCATCGGACAGGATCCACGATCGCTGGATTCCTTTAACGGAATACCCAAATTTGAAGGGGTAGGCGATGGCCACACCTTGCCCTTCCACACACCAACAACACATTCCAATGCCTAACCACCAAATACCAAGAAAGTTGTGACGATTGCTACGAGGTAGGCAAAAAAACCCAAAAGGCCGGGGCCAATTTGCCAGTTGGAAAAAATTCCTACCAGGCCCCCTGGGCAACCTGGGCAACCAACCATAGGTCCATAGGAAGGTCAAGAGAAAAGCTAAGCCCTAAGCCCTAAGGGAGTGGTGCGTGGGTGACTTGCGACGAAAAGGTGAGCAAATGGGCTGAATGGCTGGCACGGCTGCATCTTGAGCAGCAAACCACGCCCCCACCAAGCTGCCCGATTGGGTGCTCAACCAGGGGCATGGCGCGCCAGCCATGTGAATGGGGCAGGGGGCATGACGCCCCCTGCGTGACGCGGGAATCGTCTCGCACCCACAACACCTCCCCTCCGGAAGGAGGAGAGGCCTTTCCCCCCCCCCCCCAGGCATGCCATTTATGAGCTTCATGAATTGTTCAAAAGTTTTCCACATATGGCTGCACATGAGTGGAATTGATGCAAAGCACTCCTTTTACATTATGTATGAGAAGGTTTGCGACACCCTGAATAAAATAAAATTAAACAATCTGAGGCTTCTTAACTGTTTCAAAAAATAAAATTGCACTAAGTGAACATTAAAAAAAAAAAAAAACCCAACTCCATAGATATTTACCACATCTCTAGAATGTACTTTAGCTATAATTATGAGCTTGAGTAAGGGGCGAGCAGTGAGTTGGCCAAGTTTGTTGAGGACACCAATTTTTTTCAGGGTGGTCAGACAAAAAGGGATTGCAAAAGAGCTCCAGAAAGATCTTTCCAAACTGGGTAACAAGGGATCTTGGGTTCATGGTGAGCCTTTTTAGTTTAGGGGGGGGGGAGGGTGAGAAAGGCGGGCATGGTAGAGGTATATAAACGTTTGTGTACCTTGGGTTACAGACGCTTCAGGTTGCATTTTTTCAGGTTATGGACCACCGAAACCCGGAAGTACCAGGATGGGTTACTTCTGGGTTTTGGTGGTCGCACATACGCCGAAGTGCTAAATCGTGCTTTGCACATGCGCAGAAGTGCCAAATCACAACCCGTGTGTGCGCAGACGCGCAGACACGGATTGCGAACGCGGCGGGTTGCAAATGTGCGTCCCACACGGATCACATTCACAACCTGAGCGTCCACTGTACTTCTTCACACACTGCAGTTAAATTATGGAAATTCACAGCCATGTGATGTAATGATTGCTACCAACTTGGACACATTAAAAGGAGATTAGACAAATTCATGGAGGAAAATGCTCTAAATGGCTACTAGTCACAATAGCCACGCACTACCCCAAGTATTAGTCTTTGAATACTTGTTGCTGGGGCTGATGTGTCAGAGAACATGACTGTGCTCGTATCCTGCTTGAAGGATTCCCATAGGCATCTGGTAGGTCACTGTTGGATGTTGGACTAGGAGGACTTCTGGGTCTGATCTAGAAAGGCTCTTGCATTCCTAATGTGGAGATTTGGACATATTTCTTTTCAGTGCTGCTTTGCTACACTTGAGGTGAGTTTCTTCATCATTTGTATTCCCCAAAAAGCAATGCAGAGTGAAAACAACACCTGTAGTATATGAGAGAGAGAGAGAGAGAGAACTCCATTTCAATATTTTTTTATTATAAATTAAACCAAGGAATAGAATAAGGCATGCTGTCAAATTATTGTTGACATTTCCATTCCACCTTAAGGAGCAGACGTGTGGAATTGTTGTGTGTCACATGTCTGTTTACATTTCAGCACAGTATGCTGGGAACTTCCACTGTGTATAGCTTTTGTTTTTAGCTGTTCTGAGATGACGAGAGAGACATACAGCATGCTTCTTTGTCCTGATTTATGATTAACAAATCTGTTGTTGTAGTATGCTTCCACAAGCTTCACACCTATTCTGTGTGCACAGTTCGATCTGTTGATAGTGTGCCCTGGTTCAGAAGCCCAGGTCGCTGACTTATGTCGGAGCAGAAGTGATGGTCTTTGCAGCAGGACGGCTGGAAGGGAACAGCCCAACCAGGGCTAGCCAGCTGGCCTCCCACTAGACATAATTGTTTATTATGTTAGACTAGACGTTTTTAAGCAGAGACTGAAAGTCCACCTATGATGGCTGCTGCGGTATCAGCAGAGGTTTCTACTAGAACAGTCTCCCCCAACCTTCATCCTCCAGATGTTTTGTATGACATCTCCCATCAGCTCCAACCAGCGTGACTAATGGTAAGACATGATGGAAGTTGCAGTTGAAAACACCATCAGGTTGGAGAAGGCTGCACTAGATGACCTTTGAGATGCCTTCCAACTCTGTTAATCTTTAACATGCAGCAGTCAGCTGGAAGGGCCCGTGGTGCGCAGCAAAATGAAGGGGCCACTTCTGCAATCCATTGAGTTCCTACTCTCTCTCAGTTGCAGAAGTGCCACTCCTATTTCACTGCAAAGGTGGAAAAATTCCCATGCGCACACACTTCAACACACAATTTTCTGTGCTTGCCTTTATCCAGAGAAAGGCTAGGTGAAAAAAAACCCCAAAGCTGTTCATGGTGCTTAAATCTCTTTATGTAGCTATAATTGCATGTGCTCCTGCAACTATTTATCAAAGAAAGATCACACCGCATTTCTGAAATATGCATTAAATATAAGGCGGTTTTAAATATAGGCTTCATTTTAAAAAGAACATTTCTACAATGGTGCTGAAACCACAGTGTTCTTTAAGGGGAGTAATGACTGGATGGTGGTGGTCCTAAGGCACAACTGTGGGTTGTTAAATCCCAAGAAGTGTTCTCAGTTGATAGCTATTATTATATGAAGGGGAAATCCTTTAAAAGTGTGCATTTGCCCCCCCCCCCAAATGTGGTGATGCAAAAGAATTTCCATCTTTATTGTGTGTTTCTAAATGCCATGAGCGTTTAGAGGGGGAGTGTATTAAATAAAAGAATGAGATGCCTTGTGTCATGGAATCTGTTTGATTTTCATTTAAAAAGGAAAACAAAAGCACGTCGTATTCAAAGCCGAGCACATTCAAGGTTTTATGTCTTCAGTACAGAAGGCACGATACACTAGCAATGAGTCAAGATCATACCGCAAAGTAAGATTTGCTTTCCAGTTTCTAAGATGGATTCTGGGTCTAATTTAGCATGACAATCCCGAAGAAACTTGACAGCAGAGTCAGGAGAAAGGGTGATGGAATGCACACATCCACCCATCGCTCATGCCTTCGTAACCTCAAGACTGCCCTTCAAGGTTGGTTAGTGAGCTGCAGCTGAAGCAGAACACAACCACTAACCCCTTGGAACGGAGTAGGCTGCTGGAGTGTATTATGCACATGCCCCAGATCAACACTGATTTTTCAGGCTCGATTTGAAGTACTGGTTTTGGCTCACATAGCTTTCCATAGCTTGGCCCAACAAGCACTCAATCCTCTGCCACATGTGTTGTTCAAAACAGGGCAGCCTGTGTCTGGAATCAAGTTTTGGTTAAATCATGGACTTAGTGGGCAACCTGGGATAATTTATACATATTAATTGCCTCCTGCGCTACGTTCCCAACCTAATAGTTAAGAGCCTCTATGAATGCTCTGTTATCAGTGATAGAGCACGTTTTGCCCATCCCAGGTTTAATCTCAGGGGCTGGGAATGACTCCTGTCTGAAACCCTAAGAACCAATGCCAGCTGCTGTAGGCCTGTCTGCCCCATCCTGGTGTGTTGGGGTGATCTTGTTGGAATACAACACCCATCATACCTGGTATCATACCTAAGGTTTGCAGAAGAAAAGAAGAATCTGTAGAAAAACCCTAAAGATGGAAACTCAACACAGGCCCAAATATCTTAGTGTGCATACATGTTCATACTGAAGATGTTTGTTGAGGAGTGCCAATGCTCAGGCAAAGCTACTACACACATAGGGAATTCTAAAAAATGTCAGCCCTGCTGTCATATTCTAGTCACGCAGAGCTGTCACCAATATTACAATGAATGGGGGAAGCCCTTGATACCTCAGAACTCTGTGTGAGCACAGAAGCACCAGCAAAGTTTTGAATCAGGCTGGCAATGCAGAAATAGCTATACAAATATCCCTGCCGTGCAATAAACCTGCCCCCTTCACTCTATACTTGGATGCGGGTGGCGCTGTGGGTTAAACCACAGAGCCTAGGACTTGCTGATCAGGTCAGTGGTTCGAATCCCTGCAATGGGGGGAGGTCCCGTTGCTTGGTCCCTGCTCCTGCCAACCTAGCAGTTCGAAAGCACATCAAAGTGCAAGTAGATAAATACCTTCTCTGGCGGGAAGGTAAACAGTGTTTCCTGTGCTGCTCTGCTTTGCCAGAAGCGGCTTAGTCATGCTGGCCACATGACCCGGAAGCTGTGCGCCGCAACCCCAGAGTAAGCCATGACTGGACCTAATGGTCAGGGGTCCCTTTACCTTTACCTTTCACTCTATACTAGCATGAATAATTCTTTCAAATGAACCGAAGCTATTTATAGAAGTACATAGTTTGTAACCAGTTCATAGTCTGTAGCTGCCCACATTCACTGTGCACTTAAAGCTACTGGTTGAATACACACAGCCTTAGTTATCACAAAAGTCTCTTATCCCTAAAACCAAACTTCAAGGAGGGGGGAAATAAAAGGAGACTCTTATTCCTGCAGTGTTAAACACTGCCCTCTGGTGGTCCAGGAAAAGATGAACTAGCTAACACTTTCCTATGAACTGTAAAATATAGCTTCTCCACTATTTGCATTAAGGCACGAGCTCTTACATAACACACAAGGACAAAATGCTCTCTACCTGAACACATGTTCTAACAGCATAAAAATCTGCCAACCATTTGATTTGATTCCAAGCTCTAGCATAGTTTGAACAGTGTTCAATGTCATAATGTGGGATGGGGAAACAAGGCTTCTTATATCACCTACAGTTTAGAAATAGGTGGAAGCTAATATGTGTTAGCAGCAATATGAGTGGTTAAACCCCAAACTCTGCTTCTTGTGAAACTATTTTATCTTTCAGAAAGGTGGCCTTAATATGCAATTCACGTTTCAACTTTTTGCATGTTTTGACACTGCTGTCAAATACATTTAAATACAATTACATCAATAGTAACTGGCTATCACACTGGCTATTGCTATCACAGCCTTCAAAGAGAAAACATACACACTACCATGGAATACACAGAATCCAACAACATATTTTCTTCTCATTTTTTGGCACCTGTCAGCAATATCAGCAATATAGTCCAATGGCAAACATATTTAATGTGAAAAATCATTAATGTGCTATATATTGAACAAAAAATACCCTTAGCTACAATTTTGAGACCATTAACCTGTGTTCTATTGCAATGGATTTTTCAAGGTTGATACAAAAGTCTAAGTAAAGAAGGCATTGCCATCCCTTAGTGCCCCAACCTATAACCCACTTAAAGGACGATACATCTGTGCTAGAAAGGAGATCATATTAGATGAAAATAGGAAGATGTCAGCAGTCAAAAATATCCACAGTATCCACAGTATACCTGGACATCAAAATTGAGTCAGGACATTTTGGTGCAGGAAATTATCCAACAGTTTCTGGGGAAAGGGGTCACAATAAATAGCAGCATTGGAAAGTCCGTCCCCTCTCCCCGCATTCTTTATTCATTTCTTTTTGTGGAGTTCCTATGTTGGCAGAATAGCCACCATTTTGTATCCACCCCCCCAGTGCCTCTGAAGCAGCATTGTTCCAGGGCATTGGGAAGAAAATTGTGGCAAGCACACACACAAAATGCAGAATACAGTGGTACCTCGGGTTTCATACGCTTCAGGTTACATACGCTTCAGGTTACAGACTCCGCTAACCCAGAAATAGTGCTTCAGGTTAAGAACTTTGCTTCAGGATGAGAAGAGAAATCGTGCTCCAGCGGTGCAGCAGCAGCGGGAGGCCCCATTAGCTAAAGTGGTGCTTCAGGTTAAAAACAGTTTCAGGTTAAGAACAGACCTCTGGAACGAATTAAGTACTTAACCCGAGGTACCACTGTATTTAGAAAAGTGTTCATCTTCCGAGGAAGCAGGTTTTCAAAAGATTTCTCAGAAGATTATCTTTCTGATAAATTTCAGTTCATCTCTTGAAGCTGGCCAGCTATTCGTGTTTGTTGTGGTAGCTGCATTGGTGAATTCAACAGCTATGGGATAGCACCTTATTAAAATGTGATACTTTGTAAAGAGGTGACTTTACAAGCGTAATAAGAGCCTTGCTGGATCAGGCCCATCTCTCCCCGCATCCTGTTCTCACGTTGGCCAACCTATCCGAAACAATGAACCAGAGTAACACACTGAGAAGCCAACTGCAGTTTTTGCCTGAAACAAATTATATAAATAAGAGGGGTGGTTTGAAATTAGTATGCTGATCCCTTCTTTTTCTCGTGATACATTTGCATCCCTACCCACTAGCTTAAAATGTTCAATCTGGGTCCCCCCCATTCCCTGTTTAAATTATAACCAAACTGAACCAAACACAGCTCTCCGCCCCCGCCCCCCCCCCCAAGCATATAGTTGTACCCTGGCAAAGCTTGTTATTGTTTTGCTTCTATGTCAAAGGGATGCCTGAAGTCTCAACAATTGTTAACCTCTCCCATGGTGTGCTAACAAGAGGTCAGATGCTCACATGTGTGTTGCAGCTTGGGGAATTGCTCTCGGTGTTCTGCCAGGGAAAGGGACCGCCCGAATGCTTTCTCTCATAAGTTCTAAGCCATAAACTGCATCCTACTTGACGAGCTGTGCCAAAAGTGGACCCAAGGGTACGCAGAGACTTGGCTGATGGGAAAAATGAGTGCTTCCTATGGAAGCTACAGCTGTGTTCCTGAGAGAGGGAGAGAGGAGAGGGAGAGAAAAGAGGCAGATGCCGGAATCCCACCCCCCAACCCACTTTCCGTTTTTTGACTACCTGTTCTGGCAAGAGTTCCAATAAAGGGCAAAGAAAACACCAGGCGCCCAGCTGCTTTAAATAAACCTTGAAAACACAGGTAATGGTTGCATAAACACGGGGGGGGGGGGAGTGAAAAGCATCCCCCCAGCACTTAAAGCTATTGTTTAAAAAGGTGTAAGTATGCACAAACATTCCCATTCTCAAGCAGAAATTTTACGACCAGGCTAAAGCCTTTGATTATAAAATCAGGCCCAATTCACACTAATAAGCATTTAAGAGCTGCTTGAAATCTCAGTAATGTCAAAACAGTTCCAATTTGTGAGGAGCTGTGTCTATAGCTGTCTAGCGTGCAGATCCACTCCTTGCCAAACTCTTTCACCATACACTGTAAACCACTCACTGCAAAGTGTAACAACAAAGACTGCTGGACAAGTGACTTCTTGAAATTACCCACCCTATTTGTGTGTAGAGAGATGGGAAGACAGAGATCAGTCCACTAAATTCATACAGGGGGAGAAGAAATTCTCCAACATTTTATTGATGGAGCAGAGCACTCAGCACAGTCAATAGGACAAGTGGTTTCTTATTTCTTAAGGTGTTTGTTTGTTTTTTCTGCCACTACAACAAGCAACAGCAAAAATATATTCTTAGAAATTTCAATAAATTTCATCTAGTTCTATCAATGAAAGCGGCTGGAAACCACATTTGCAAAATCAGTGCATTCACGTCAAGCATTTACAGCGGTTGGGCTCAACATTCAGAGCCCGCCTCAATACCATATGATGGAATCACCACAGCTGCTTATCTTTCCTCTTCAAAATTCTGACTCTACCAGGAAAGATCTTATGTTATCTAAATAAACATCAAACCATTTTTTTAAAAAAATGTCTAGTATTCAGGTCATGGATGCTTTAGCTGAAATTCATTGCCGGTTGTTGGACAAGATGGGGTCCCTCCCAATTCTACAATTCTGGGATTCTAGGGTGTAGGATCAAAAAATAGGAGATGGGATGTAACTCAGTGGTAGAGTATATGCTCTCTTTGCAGAAGGTCTCATGCCTTATTTCTGGCATCTGTACCAAAAAAAGGTTATCTGTTAGGGTTGGTGGGCAAAGACATATACCACATATGAAAAAAAACCAATCTTTTTATATGCAACAACAGCTGCCAGGGTAGTAATTGCCACTAAATGGAAATCTCAGGACACACCAACAAAGGAAGAGTGGATTTGTAAATCAAGTGAGTATATAGAATTGGCAAAATTAACTTCAATTATAAGGTATCAATCAAATCAAAAGTTAAGAATGGAGTGGAAGTATTTCAAAGATTATATGTCAAAATATTGTTCTAAAAATGACATGCTAATAGGCTTAGAATAAAAAATGTAAGCAATAACAAAACCAATAAAGAAAGAAGGAAAAATGAAGAATGTAACAAAAATAATTTATTATAGAATGCAAGGGGGAAAGGTAGAAAGAAATATAAAGATGTCGAATTGCAGTAGAGGGAAGTAGGATGCTTTGTTTTATAATTAAGTGTATAATTAAGTAGCTGTTGTTATTTAGATATTATATTTTATGTGAGGGAATCATTGGGAATTTTGGTTATTATGTATATATGTTAAGTTTCAATAGAGATCTTTTTTTGGGGGGGGGGAGGTTAAGCATTGGGCAATGTCAACGATCTCTGTGGGATACCTGGATAGCTGTTGTCAGTCAAAGCAATTAGCTCGGCTCACTATAATACTGCTTTGTATGTTAATGAAAAGTACATTTGAGATAGGACCCTTTTCTGTTCTTTTCAGTCCATAACTGATATGCAGCCGCTATGATCAATTCATGGTTTAAAAAGCATTATTGATATCAATTTAAAGCATTTATTAACATGCAGATACATTTTCATAAAAAAGGGACGCGGGAGGCGCTGTGGTTTAAACCAGAGAGCCTAGGACTTGCCGATCAGAAGGTCGGCGGTTCGAATCCCCATGATGGGGTGAGCTTCCGTTGCTCGGTC
The DNA here is from genome assembly GCF_964106915.1 of Podarcis gaigeae. Classification (NCBI taxonomy): domain Eukaryota; kingdom Metazoa; phylum Chordata; class Lepidosauria; order Squamata; family Lacertidae; genus Podarcis; species Podarcis gaigeae. Next base: position 32,496,731 of record NC_139688.1, read on the forward strand.
CCTGCTCCTACCAACCTAGCAGTTCGAAAGCACGTCCAAGTGCAAGTAGAAAAATAGGTACCGCTTCAGTTGGAAGGTAAACGATGTTTCCGTGCACTGCTCTGGTTCGCCAGAAGCAGCTTAGTCATGCTGGCCATGTGACCCGGAAGCTGTAAGCCGGCTCCCTTGGCCAATAAAGCGAGATGAGCGCTGCAACCCCAGAGTCGTCCGCGACTGGACCTAATGGTCAGGGGTTCCTTTACCATTACCTTTACATTTTCCTAAACACAAGTATGGCTACTCCTCTGTCACCTATGCTTACAGAAATGATATTGTTTATTGGTGTGGGGTTTTTTTGCTTAAAAAACCAGCATGTTTGTTTTTGAAGAATTTTAAAACACTCGAACTTCTTTTAAGTGGCTGTATACAATAAATTCATGAAGATGTAATCTGAACCACTTCAATGCCACATTATAATTAATCCATACAATTGTAACACAAGTATCAATAGAGGAATTATGAGATTTTTGTCTCATAGATTAAAAGAAATTTCATTACTACTTGAGACTTACAAGTCCCAAAATTTCTAAGCATATACCACTAATCAATGTTACATATAAAAAGGTGCTTATACATAAATAATTTCTTCACTTTAAATATATTTTATTTTAAAAACATCTTGATATGATTTTATTTTTTGCAATGTTTTTTAACCTGTGTATGGGTGGGATTGAGCCCAGACCAAAATTCCATGTGTGTGTGTGAGAGAGAGAGGGTGTGTTGAGTGGGAAGTATCTTGGACCAAAAACATCATGAAACAATGAATAAATCTGAGCCAGTGGCTGGGGGTGGGAGAGAAAACTCATACAGAATTCCAGAAAAATACTATTGTACATGAACTATTTCTGAACAAAAAGCTAAGTTTGGAATAGGTCAGTTTTATGTTTGTTAGGGCTCTGCTACTGCTGAACCAGGCACAAGGTTGATCTCCATATCTACTTTAGCAAACAACATAAGCCTGTTACAGTCCAAGTACCTGTAGGCTATGAACAATGATGTTCTGCTAAAAAGTGCCCTGTGTAAATGCATGAATGCTAAATTGTGCATACACAGTGTGGGGTTGACCAATGGTGCATACACAGAAGATTGGCCAATGGTGAATCTAGTAGGCCGGAAAAGGGTTAGCCACTGCAACTCTAGGAAGATGGTGCCTAGCACTGAGCAGCGAAGAACTGAGACGGCAGAATATCATCTGCAATAGCAATCTCAACTGCAGATTTAAATTGTTCATAACTTGGAATACCTCTTAATAAAGAGATTGCCTGCCTGCTCACTTAGTGAACTTAGCAGCTGGAAGTAGCAGAGACGAGTATGAGATCAGCTCATTCCCTATTGCTTTCAAGGCCAAATATTTTACGAAGGATTCTGAAAAGGAAGCACAATGCCCCCTAATGATGCTTCATAAAAAAATGGTGTTACAAAGGAAACACAGCCTAGCCTCAGTCTGCAACCACAATACAAAACCTTTGAGATCTAAAGGTAAGTATTGTGGCAAAAGAGATAAAACACATACTTCATAGCATCAGTGGGGAGGGGGGACATTTAGTATGCCAGAACTATCACAGTAGCATACTATTTGTTATGGGATTAGGGGGGCTACTCGTGCGTAAGCGTTTAGGCCCTCCAGGCTCTGCAAATCAGTTTCTAAACTCTCCCAGTCCACGGAGCCATGGGTGCATGGCTACCTCAATTGCTGGCAGAATCCGTCAGTGGGCGCTTCCGGAATTTACGCCAACATAAGAGTTCCTTAACGGAAACTCTCCGTCTGGATTCTCTGCGTGACAGTTTCCTGCGCGTAGGCGTCCCCAGCGGAGGTCCTGAGCCCTCCCCGCTGTTCTCACTGGAAGCATCTTGGAGCCATCCCTCCGCCTGAGTTTCTGCAGGAACTCTCCCTCTCCCCCTGCTGGTTCCTTCCTCAGCATCTGAGGGTCTCTTAGCCTCCTTGAGCCCTTCCACCACCTGACTCTCCGATGGCAGTTCCCTGACACTATTCTTTGGGATCTCACTTAAATACTTTTCCCGCATAGGAAATTAAAGTCCGTATCTACTCTATGTCTCACACAACATTTCTTATTTGTTAGCAAACTAATAAGGTAACACAATTGAAAGAAACCACTAAAAGTAAGTCTGATATCCAATTAAAAACAACAACCCTTCATTGACAGGGAAGCTGCACACACTGGTGTACCCTTCTTAGTGCTGAAGGCAGGGACACACTTTAAAATTTACTCATGAGAAAAGCGCCACTGAACACTTGCATAGGACTGCACCATGAAGTACTACTCTACAATGAAAGCCAGCAAACCAAATGGCCAGAAGCAAAAACAGGTCATGAAAAGGACAGAAAGGAACACACAGTATAAGGAAACAGAAATATGTAAAGAAAGATAATCAAATCACAAAGATAACATGGCATGAGCAAGAGGACACAGATAAAGAGAAAAAGAAAAACACGCCTTAAAAAATAGTATTGGCAGTTGAGTAAGCGCAGTTGATAAACAGAAAGAGGGGGAAATGTATGAAGCACAGGGTTTTCCAACTGACATCAAGCTGAAAATTATTCATGATTCCAGTTTTCAAGAAAAGTTGGTTTAAAATCTTTGTTTTCATTACTATTTTTTTTTACCATATACAACATTAATATTTGGTGGTATTTTTGATATAAAGATGATTCCTATTGGTCTTCAGCATAACTTGGCAAGAGACATAACCAATCACAACCACTTAAGGTGAGTTCATAGAGCATGAGTAAATGTGGGGTCCTCCTAACATGTTTTTTGTTCTGCACCCACCAAATTGTTTGGCTACTATTGCATAAATTACTACATTCATTCTGCTAGGGGAAAGGGGTTAAATTTAATACAGCTGGACAGCTGAACAGCTGCTTTCATGATTTAAATAAAAACAAGCTGAAATCCTTGCTGTCAAATGGGTGATATATGACTTGTAATGGGATGTTTCCAACCTTTTCTTCCATATGGCTGCCTATGTTAGGAAATGCACACAGCCTACAGTCCAGCCAGGTTCCCAGAAAACATCTGGCTCTCATTCCTACTCTGTTAGTTCCAAAGTTGCCTCCCACAAACATAAAATGATTCATAGGGCAACATCCCTTTGCTTCAGGATCCAATTAGGATGCTTCATTGATAATTTTATCATGTGCCACAACTAGAGATACGGGAAAATGGAACACATTCAAAAAAGTGCTCTCCACAATACAGCTGATTTGGTGTTATCTACATATGATAAAATTAGTATTTCAGGCAATACTTTTGCAGCCGATTTGGAAAGAAGGCTTTTCTTTTGTTTTAGCTATCAATCTTTTTTATTTTTTTCAGTATTCTCTCATTTTATAATAAATTTATTCCGCAACGGAAAGAAAGAAAACAGAGCACAGTATATATTTTTCAACAGTAATCGATAGATGCTAAGTCCGTTGCAATTTGTACCAAATTACACATTTAATTTTCACAACACACGTTGAATAATGATACTTTGAAAGACATGAACAATAACAGTCCAAGGTAGACTCTGCTCTGATCACCACTTGTGCTGGAACTGCAGGGCAGAAGAAGCAAATGCTCTGGCCTATGCTATTGGCTAGGAGATCAAGGGTCACTGAGAGGTTGCAATTCCTGCCTCAGAAGAAGAAACAGAACTTGAGATCAGATTCTTTAAAAGACCACATTCTCGCATACAAGCCTGCCTGGGTTTTAAGATTTTGAAAGACACCAGTCAGTCATTTTATTTTTGTTTGTACAGTGGTACCTTGGGTTACATACGCTTCAGGTTACATACGCTTCAGGTTACAGACTCCGCTAACCCAGAAATTGTACCTCAGGTTAAGAACTTCAGGATGAGAACAGAAATCGTGCTCCGGCTGCGCAGCAGCAGCAGGAAGCCCCATTAGCTAAAGCGGTGCTTCAGGTTAAGTACTGTTTCAGGTTAAGAACAGACCTCCAGAACAAATTAAGTACTTAACCCGAGGTACCACTGTATACCACTCTTCATCTGAAGAGCAAACGGTGGTTCACAACATATAAAATACTAAATGAAAACAAAAACTACATAATAAAACAAACCAGTAACTTCCCTCCCACAAACACATTCAAAAGGCCATACATTGTTTAATCAGCCAAAGGCTGGTTATAGAGAAATGTTTTTGCCTGGTGCCTAAAGATACGCAAATATATGTGGGGAGTCACTGCAGAAAAGGCCCACCGCAGTGGAGGGGGGCACACAAAGAAAGGCCTCAAGACGATGACTGCACTGGGGCAGTTTGCAGGGTCATGGGGAGAGGTGGTCCCTGAGATATTGCGGTCCTAAGCTGTCAATTCCATAAGAGTCCCTTGCATATGTTCAGCTGAATGTGCAGAGGTTGGGAATCCTGCCTGCAACATAGCCTCATTCATGCCTAAATACATTCAATGAATACTCGGGAGGAAAAACTGAAAGGAGCTTATGCCACTTTGATTTCAGAAGAACTCGCTGCTACCTCACTGTGATCCTAGTGAGGTTATGTATGACAGAACCAACCAGTCATTCAGACCGAAGTCTAAACCTGATCTCCTGTTCCTGGGCACCATTGATTAGCACTATTGCCAATTATCTGACTTGTGACTACAGCCTGAGCAGGCTATCAACCACATGGCAGCTTCTGAGCCACATGTCCAAATCTTCCCATTCCCCAAGAATCACAAGACACATAGCCTTGCAGATACCGTTTTGCCACTCCTACAGATCTAGCCCAGTGGTTTTATTCCCACACCACTCTCCTAGTCAGCGCATTTGTTTGCAGCTCTTAGAGATGAAAAATGCATGATTGTATTGTGGTCATAGTGCACAAACACAAAAGGCATGCTTATAAAAAAAAAGTTATTTCATCATTCACATGTTCTTGAAATAACTGGTAGCTACACTTCAGGGAACAGTGAAGTCATTCTGGCCATTGTTATAACTGTGCAGATAGGGCTGGGAGAGATTCCTGCCTGAAATCCTGAGAGCTGCTGCCAGTCAGTGTAGACAATATGGAGTTAGATAAGGCAGCTTCCTATGTTCTAACTACACATTGTTGCTGATGCTTGACTGATATCATGATAAGAGATATATATATATAATTTTAGCTGATTGAAAACTGCTAACAGTTCATTTTCCTTTGCATTTCTGTTCAGATGCTTCTTTTCCCCAAACTGAACCAAATGCTATTGTGCACCTTTCCTCAAAAAAAGTCACATTTGCAACAGCAATATCTTCTGACGTCGCCAACATTTCTTTCTGAAACAGTACGTTGTTTGAGTACCTGTACTGCCGTATTTGAAAGGTTCTTAATGGGTGAGAATCAAGGCAGTTTTTGAATGGATCACATTATTTTGACAGGAATGGACATACCTCTCACAGGGTATACTTGAAAAATGAATATCAAAGGTAGAACTTTGGATATAAACTATGGATTTATTTCATGCTCTGGTAGTAGCAATGAACAGTTAAGTAGGTGGGTTTGTTTTTTCCCTACTGTAAAAGTCCACTTTAATAAGAAAATGGGGCCCATTTATGAACTCAGTTATACAGGCACACACTCATTTCCTGTATTTATATTTCCAGTTTTCTTTCAAACATATGCCTTCTGAAATTTGTCTTTTAAAAGAATAAGCTGCTATTGAAACTTTGGGGGTTGAAAAAGTACACCTCCTCCAATGCACTTGCGAATTTCATTATATGCAAAAACAGTTTTTAGTTGCAAGGGCCAATATTTCAAGGAGGAAGTAAAGGAGAAGGGCAGCGGAAGGTGAAACCCTAGTTTATACTTTCTATGACCTATAAATCTGAATCTTACCCAGATGATAAACAACAATTATTCTCCTAAGGAAGAGGGAATGAAGTAGGTGGGAGGTTATACTGGTGTCAAGAGGAATCCTACAGAGACTGGGCTGAAAACATTTGCAAGAAATTGGCATAGCTACTCACATAGATTTATTTCCCTTACTCTGCTTTTAAATAATGGTTCAAAGGTTCCCTTCACCCGCAGTTACCCCTTCCAATCCTCTGTTCCTTCAGACTTAAAACAGAAAATTCATTTAATCTCTAAAAGCAAAACTCTTTTAAAAGCCTGAAAGCTAATTTGAGCTAATCAAAGTAAACAAAACCAGTGCCAGCCAGTAACCCATTCCTTCCAGTAAGGCCAAGGGCCAGTTCATATGACCCTCCTTTACTGACAACAAATATACTTGTTTAGAAAACTGGGTTTAAATATGCTAAGAGAGTGTGTATACTTCATCATGAGCATGCAGTGCTGAAATGGAGAACCTGTAGCCCTCCAGATGTTGTTGGAATACAACTCTCAGTATCCCTGACCATTGGCCATGCTGGCTGATGCTGATGGACATTGGACTCCTACACATCTGGATGAGCAGAGGACCCCATCCCCAATATAGAATGTGGATCCACCAAAAACCTTTCTGAAGTAGACTGAGTGGAAGCATCTGCTCAAATTAGGTCTGGGATTTGGGTTTAGCATGAAGTCATTTTGAGCCCAGGGAAATGGCATGTTGCTCACAAAGGTTGTTTGAACAGACATGGAACAACACTATTCTATAGCGTAGAAGAGTTCCTTCTGACCTATCACAGCACCAAAATTTGTTCTAGTCAGTCTAGTCTTTCTATACGGGTTCAAATTCTTAGCGAGGAGAGAAACTGTTTCTCGCTTTCCCAGGACATTTTGTCACCGACACTTTCTCTCTTAATCTCATACACTTAGCTTTGTTGCAGTGATCCCTTAGACTTCAAGCTGGAGAAAACATAATTTATTTGGGGTGGATTTTAATACAGCTAGGAAGTGGAAATGAGAAATAGCTCCTGGATTATGTGTTCATCTGTCATCTTATAGATGCAGTCATCTCACAGTCACACTGTTCATTTAGGGAAACCCTATGACAGAGCAGCTCGAACAGGATTTGGATTTCTGCTCACTCAAGATAACTGACATTTATTTTTCACCTGGCTGCTTGCCAAGGTCCATTTGTAGAATAATTCTGTAATCCATCTATTCCAGTGGCAAGGAATGATGTTGCATTCCTCCTGATTTTTTTTTCTTCGCCTTTCATTTTAGTATGCATTAGAGATCTCTTCGGGGTAGTTTGATCCTTTCATTAAGAGATTTCCAGTATGCTTTGTGGGAGTTGTTCTGTGGATAATTGCCTACAACTGTGGCTGGCCTTTTGAGAGCTATCCAACCAATCTTCTATTTGGGGAGCATTGGAGCAGTGTGGCATTTACAAGTGTGCTGTTTTAAAAGGATGTGTGCATCTGTACATAAGTGGCTCACCTGGAGGAATGGACCCGCAACCTAGCTTATTGAAAGGTGTGTTGCTGCCACTTTAATGAGAAGGAGAGAGCTAGGTCAGCAGGGAGATCAATGTGGTCTCCTCATGGCAGAGCCAATCAGGTGCTCCTATTGAAATACTTTACTGTCACTTGTACAACTTGCATACAATGAGATTACACGAGCACCCTCCACTCAGTGCTCTTAGTCTTAATTCCCCTCGTTTACTGATGCACACCCACTAAACCCGAAAGTCAGTTGCCCTGTTGTTATCTTTTCATTCAGCAGCCTAACAGCCCACGGATAGAAGCTGTTCTTTACCCTGTTGGTGCGACTAATCATGCTTCTATATCTTCTGCCTGAGGGCATGAGATCAAGAAAGTGCCGGCCAGGGTGTGAATCATCCCTAAAAATTTTCCTCATTCTCCTGAGGCAACGTTCTTCTGCTATTTCATCCAGTGGATTCGCGGGACAGCCCATAATATCTTGTATTCACCACCCTCTGTAGGCACTTCCTATCAGATGATGTCAAACCGGCATACCACACCATGATGCAGTATGAAAGGACACTTTCTATTGTTGACCGGTAGAAGGAGATCATCAGATGTTGATTGACATTGCCCTGCCCATCACCTAATCCCTGCCTCACCTAGTAAGCAGCAGTGACACACCTGCAGGGAAGCTAGGTGTTGCTGCTCTCCCTCACTGGGTGAGCCACTTCTGCATCTTTACATACCTGACTCACAGTGAATGCAGGCTATAAATCCGGGAGCTCCAGGTGTTGATGGACTCCTTCAGCTGGAGCCATCATGGCCAATGGTCGGAGACAATGAAAATTGTAGTTCAACATCTGGACGCCAACAGGCTTCCTGTCCCTGCTATTAAATGTTAATTAGTTGATTGGTGAGAATGAGAGTTAATTTGCTTTGCTATTGTAATATCTTCAATACAAAAAGGTGACTATTCTGCAGTTGATGTTCCTGCTAATCACTCAACCTCCTGTTAAAGTAGATTGGGGGTAAGGCAGACAACGCAGCAGAAATTTTAATCTTGGAATGAGTAGGAATCCTGTCTGTTTGTTTTTTTAAAGGAAGGCAACATTTTCATCACTTAACATCGATAGGAATACAGCACAACCAATTGTGCAGGCAATAACTATAGCTAACCAGAGTTATACTTTCACGAGTAAGGGGCCTTTGCTGAATCACAGTATCTGTGAACAGGAGTGGCACTGTTCAGTGAGTGAGTTGAGCTGTGTACAAGAAAGAATGTGACAACCAAGGTTTATATCTTGGCTATCATTAATCAACATACTCGACAAGAGAACTAGTCCACTACGATTCCTCCTGGAAGGTCATGACGCTTAATGCCTCCTAGCATTCTGATACTCAGTACTTGTTAGGGCCGTTTTAAAACAGACTAATATTTTTCTCCATACTTTTATCTCCCACAGTCAGAAAACCTGTTTTTTTCTTGTTTCACTGAGGGCTCATCCACATTGCTACTTGTCCTGTGCCTAGGAAGCACAGGTCTGAGCAGTTTCAGAGCTTTGCCTATGCCCTGGGAATTTCCCATGAAAAACCTACTCTTTAGCACTAAATCACAACAAATAGCAATCCACAGAAAACCTGATCGATGTTTGTTCAAATTCAGCCCTAAAGATCATGTTTCCCTGGGGGAAAACAGTGTGGCAAATGGAGTTGTGGATAAGCCCTAAGATATAAAAAGTATAAGACTATCCAAATTTGATATTTTAATGAGTAAATAGGGAACCACACTACCAAAACAATTCACTGTAGCCCTTGGACTGCTTCTGTTCAGAGCTCTAACCCATGATGAATTTATGAATTTTCATACAGTGCTTCCAGACTACAGTCTGAGTTTTCCAAGCACAGTCAAGGGATATTTTATTGTAAGCTACGGAATAGTTTTTGTTCACAATTCCTTGCTTTTCAACACTCAGCAAAGAAACCTAACTGCAGTTCTTTGGATCATGGCCAACAAGTATGGCATATCTAAATTTTCCTGTTTAAAATACAGAAGAGAATATTCATTAAAAAAATGTTAACATTACATCTCATTTGTTATTTGGTCAGGACTAATTAATCAATCCATGAAAATGTTTATTCACAAATGCAAAAAGAGTCTTAAGTTGGAGCGCCCTTTTCTTCAAAGACTATTTTGACGATTTCTACTTTTGATCAGCTCCAGTTGTATTATTAATGCTCATATGCATTTCTGATGTCTTTATGATTCACTTTTTCCACCCGCTCACTTTCAGGTAACTTGAAAACAGATGAGGTGAAATAAAGGCTATTCCTTTCAGAGCATCAGGATTCTGGAAATGTTCAGGATTGCTTTATTAATTAACTTGAAATCTTCGAGAGAATGGAGAATGTTCATATTGGGGATATAAGAGCCAACTGTACTTATTTGTTTGGCTTCAGTGCCTAAAGATATATGGTCTGTAGGAAAGGGACTATGACAGAATCCATTCAGTTGTGTGGATAATATGTCAAGTAAAATTTTTAACTTTAACTTAAACAAAACAACAGAGAGAATTTGTAAACGACTGCATAAACTGTTTAAATTAAGGCCAAAAGTATCAGGTAATACGGCATCAACACACTTAACAGATTTTTGACTACTCAGTTTTTTGGACCAGCTCCCAGTTTAAAAAGTTGGATCAAACTCATCTTTACTTTGCCAAACTGATGGAAACTTTAAAAAAAGAAACGAAAAAGAAAGAAGAAAGAAAATTGAAGCTCAGTATAAATGGGAAGGAACAACTTGTTTAGTTGTTCAGAAAATTATTAAAATGTATGGACGCTGAAGAAGCTCCTCAACATTTTGGACTAAGAAAATACAAAAGAAAAGAATTATAAAAACCACTGAAAAAAAGTTTTGGAATAGAGGAATGACATCTCAGCTTTACCATAAAGAAAACCATTTCCCCCCAGCACTATGAACATAAGAGCGGAAGGAGAACACTGATGGATCATGCCAAAGGCCCATGATGCTCCCATAGTGGCCAATAAGATGCCTTATGTAACCTAGCCCCAACTTGTTTAGGTTTCAAATGCTAAAAGCAAAACTTTAAACTGTACCTGGTACCATACTGGCAACCAGTGCATCTTCTCCAGCAGAGGTGTGGTTTATAAAAATATTACCGTAACTTATTGTTGCTGCTGGCATCTGTCTGTCTCAAGAGACAATGGAGTGTGCCTCTGGGGGTGAACCACGGAGCCTGCTGTGGCTGCAAAGACCAATTAACTAATAACTGCCACCTTCTGCATTGTTTTTACTATGCTAGCAGCACTGAAGTGACCTCTCCAGGTGCAAGCCTAAGCAGTGTGTATGGAGGTCCTGGGCTGCCCAGACGACAAGACCCGCCTCTCAGCCTTGCTGATGTGGCCCCAAAGGAAAGCAGAGCAATACATTTGGCACCAGCTTGGCTTCAGGAATTGCCAGAAGGAGGCGTACAAGACACCATCTAACCATCTTAGAGACACCACCCCAGTTTTTTCTTCTCTTGAAGATGTCCTGCAAGACAGCAGATATATTAACATATCACTAAAATAAACATGAAATCAAGGCTATCAATGGCTGCTAGCAACAATGGCTATGCTCTGCCTCTATGGTCAAGGCAGTGTGCTGCTGAATACTAGCTGCTGAAGAATGTAGGAAGGGAGGGTGTTCGTGAGCTTGGGTGCTGCTTCTGGGCTTCCCATAGGCTTCTGGTTAGCCACTGTGAAAACAGGATGCTGGAGTAAATGGGCCATTCACCTGATGTAGAAGGCTCTTATGAACTGTAAATCAATTTGGGTTATTTGTGTTAAAATATTTATATTACATTCTTCAGTGAAATCCTCAGGTGTCTAACAGAATGAATAAAAACAATTTAGCAAAACTATCTAGTGACATGACTTGCCAAATCCTATCCTTAAGCCCTGAACCAGTAATGAGCAAAAATTTAATTTCAGAATAGGTTATCTATGGCTTTAAAATACCCATATTTAGATCTCTACATGCTGGCCACTTTTCCCAGCTTCTGTTGTTCTGAATGCTTTTAAGGGATATTGAAAGGGGACTGAGAACTAAGCCATTAAGACAAGAGGTGGCAAACATCTGTGGTCATTCCTTTTCTAACAGGAAAGGTCACATCCCACCCAGGGAGCAGAAGTGACCCTCGTAAAAAATGTAAGTGATCGCGCCTGACCTGCATTGTAAGTATGTTGCTCACCTCTGCTACTTAACCATAATGTGTGTTTCTTGTTAGGGAGCACACAGAGATTGCCTAGCACCATACAGATATGAAGGCCAGTAGCAGTGCTAAAAGTCAGAAAGTGAAACTTGGAAAAATCAGTGTATGATGAAATCAGTGTATTACCGCCTTATTGCACCAAATGTTTCACATTGAAAGAAAACAAGTAGATGTTAAATTATGTATTTTCACAGCTGTTTTTTTTTTTTTAAATTACACACACAACCAGACAACACTCTTCTGAAAAGGATTATAAACTTCTATACTAGTTATAGTTAGGACTGTGTATAATGCCCCCACTCTTTGTGGTACCGTTCATTCCCTACAAAGCTAGGCATAAGGTACTGCAACTTTTTACCACTTTCAGGTGGTAGACGTTGAATGACTTTGAAGGGTGGTGCTTACTTTCAATGATGTGGCAATGGTGTTTTCCCCTTTCCTTTAAACTTTAAAAAAGCTAAGACACCAATCCATGGGGGCAACTATTTCACACACCCCTGAAGTGCTGGACATGAGGCAGGAGTTGATAATGTAGGTGAGCTGCACACAGGTGGGCTGCATGCAAGCTGCTGGCCAGCCCTGTGGAGCCTCCTTTTATTGACACAAATATGCAAACCAGGCAGATACATTTTGGGCTGTAACCTTTACTACACATCTTCCAGTTCCGAGATCGTGGGTTGGTACAAAGTTATTTGGCACCTGTTTCCACCACGTCATTTCCCCCTTGCACAGTGTATGACGAAGGAGACAAAAGTTCTCAGAGACAAAGGTTACAGACAGGACACCACAGACCACTGAGACCGCAAAGGGTTAGACAGAGGCCACAATGTTCAGACAGCTGTGGCTTTGTCTGTGACCCGCACCCCAAGGTCACACGTGCAGGCAGACTGTGGCTGCCTGCAGGTGGGGAGTGTGCTCCCTCCAGACCCCACTCCCCACCCCGCGATCATCCCTACACACCCTGATAGAACAAACATTCTTGAGAAATGGTCTACAAGCTTCTCTACCACATAAATAATTTCAAGCCAATCACATCTACGGCCTGCCCAATTCAATAGCAGACATGAGAAACTGACTGTTTCCCTTCTACTATATAGAAAACAGTTTTTGCTAAATCATACTGTTACAGTGTTCTCATTTTGTGTTCCATTTGCAACCCAACACCGAAGCCTAATCATCATTGGCCTTTGTTGAACCAAGATTATTTGAACAGCCATCATATGGTGACTGCTAACATCATTTACCCATGTGCTTTCTGGTTTTATTCACATGACAAACATCATACTACATATCCATCAGATGCCCTGCTTAAGGCCTCTCCCAGAGAACTTCTGTATTGTCACTTTGTACCTTTGCTAGCTAAGAGGAACTGCCTATGAGTTTGTGGGAAATAATTGCAAAAGGCCCTTATTGCAACAGATTATTTACGTTCAGGGAGCAAAGATGTCCAGGTTTGGGTAAAGCCCAAGCCAAAGATTGATCCTAACTTCAGGTCCCAGCATACGTTTCAGCATAGGCAGGTGTGAAAACATGAGTAGAACCTCGGACAGCTCCAAGTGGAGCTCCGGAGAGCTCAGGCTAGGTCAAGATGTATGTTAACACAAAGGAAGGCTGATGATGTAAATTGAAACTAGTAAATTGAAGTTCACTGTTAGTGTTGAGCTGAAACATTCAGCCTTTATGTTTTGGTATTTTGGGGAAGGATTGAGGTTGAGTGGAAGTGGAAGAAACCCCCAAAGATTTCAGGGCCAAGACAAAAGTTTTAAAATAATTTGGAAGAGGGGGGCTTACTATATAAACAAGAGATCAGTGAGAGTTAACATCTTTCCACCTGCCCCTCAGCTGGAGGCAGGAAGGCTCCTACAAAAGTGTGTTTGTGTGTGACTCTGGCATGTGTGTCTTACCCTTTATAAAGTCTATGCAGCAGTATTTTGGCAATAACAGAAAGCGCACAATGTCTCAATTTTTTAAAGAGATCCCCCAAATGGTATTTATTCTGGGTTGAGAGGGGGACCTTTTCCTTACCCTTTCAGTATTTTCTGGTGAATTCAGCTTAATGATATGATACGTGCTTAAAATTAGAACTGAACCAAATGTATTTGGTGTTTGGCTTTTATATTAAAAGTCATTTCAGGAGGCATTAATATTTTTTTCTGATGAGCAGCACTCTCCTAGGGGAGAGGGAAATCACTCTTAGCTGTGAAAATGCAACACCTCTCCATCTCTTAGCAAGACACATGACAGAAGCAGAGAATTATGCTATGCATGTGACCTTCACATCAGTTTGTCTACCACTTTCAAGGAGGTAAATATTTTCATTACTGTGCATGTGTCCTCCTGAAAGATCAATGAAATGACTCCCCTTTTCCATGGGTGTTTTGCAAAGATACACTCACTTTTTTGGCTCAGTCCTATCCCAAATCCATATGTGGGAATATAAAGACCATACAAGTAGTAGTAAATTTAAAGCATCTGGCGACTTTGATTTGTCCTGTCCTAATTAAATCTTATTCAAATATCTGTATCCATCATAATGTGTGTTTCTCCTCACAATATTCCAGAAATTAATTCTTTTGCATCCAGATTTTATACACATGCTGGAGCTTGATGTCAAATAAACATAGTTAATTTTTTTGACACCTATTTCAGTTCAATATGGTAAAGTTGAGATACTTTGACATTTTTGAATATTCTTTTTATGCCATGTTGGCAAGGGTTTGGGTTTCAAGTAGCTAAGATGGAGTCAGGTTTTAGATATCAGAACTGAGGATGACTTCATCTATGGATCAAAAAAGACCACAAGGGGATTCTTGAAATATTAATTATTCAGAAGAATTGGTACAAGAGACTTGGTTAATGGGAAACATACCCTTCTGGGATCATTTCACATTGGAGAGCTATCCAGCTGTGGAGATTCACTCCCAGACTGAAAAACACTGAAAACTCTTACTGTTATCCTAAAACTGAACTGTGGAAGAAAAAATATAGTGTGATCAACAAAATCACCACAAGGCTGAAAGACTGGCTTGATCTGTAATACAGTTAAGTGGCCAGTTTACAACGGTAAATTTTCTTAAATTTTCTTATCTCCAAGATTCATTAATGATAAATCTTAAATGGCAAATTCTATTTAGCTTGTATTCTAACTAATTTATCTGAATAAATTTATTTGTACAAGAAATTCTTCTCTGTCACCAACTAAATAAATTCCTATCAGTTCTATAACAATTTTACCCCTATTCTTTTTATAATTACTGCCTGTCATTACAAATTAGTGATATCCATCAGCCATTCAGAAAAGCGTGCCCTAAGTAGTTAAAGATTTTTGGGGAAAATGTATAAGAAAAACAACACCACAAAAACTGAAAAGTTCATTTACACTATTCATCTGAAAGTGCACCCAATAAAATCTACAAGATCTAATGTGGTTTAGTGAAGTGTTACACTGGGAACTGCAAAATCAAGGTTCTTTGGTTCTTTGGAAGTTTCTGCTTGCAAGAAAAAGCTTCAACCTTAAAATTGCAGTCTGGAGCTGTTTTGTTTTTTAAGGAACAGAACTGCCAGCAGGACTTGCTCAAGGCACCCTAATGCCTCAAACAAAAACTAGGCTGCTTTATCCATAATGAGCAAGTCTGCTAATTAAAAATATATCTTTCAAATCTCTTAAGTTAATTTGCTCTAGATAAGATGGCATGCTTTCATGGGTAATATACATTTGACTACATGGGCATATAACAATTGCTATAACAGACTGTGTGACGGCCTCTCTAGTGCAATCCTCAAACTCCTTACTTCAGAGCAGTTGTTTAGAGAACTGTATTCAAAAAGGAGCAGCGGCAGCAACATGTGCATCATATAAATATAATCATCTTGCACAACTGCTTCCCTTAACAGCACATCAGAGAGTACAGTACTAGTGAAACTATGCACTGGCAAGCCATCAACATACATAACACAACACATGCAAACCCGGGGGAACGGGTCTATATTTCCACCACAGGTTAAAAATAATTTCCATATAAGTCATGACTGCCAGCATGGTTACAGTGAATAACCGAATCTTAGGTTTGAGTGCACCTAGAAACTTAAAGAGCCATATGTAGCCTTTTGGGTCGAAAACATAAATCATGTACTGCTGTGAAATAAGTCATCACTCATCAGCTACATTTCATACTAATGCTATCATTGCACTCTCTCTGGGTAATCTGCTCAGGAGTAACAGCTGCTGAGATCTGATATGCAGGCATGTAGCTGAGCAACTCGGCTCACGTGAATTGAGCCGGGCTTGGTTTTCATTTGAAGAAAGTTTTTAGACCAGTGCTTTCATTTAAACAAATGTCGAGCTTTCAAAGAGTCAGCTGAAACAAGGCTTGAAACTGATTAGTCAAGGCTTATCATATGTGTAAAAAAGCAGTTTGGCACTTCCATTACAGGGGGCAAGAGGAGCTGCATTGCCTCAACTAATATTTTCTGGGGCTAACCTCACCTTGGAAGGAAAGACCAGGTCAAGGAACGCAGAGAACTGTGGGAGAAGGTCTGCTCACACAAGGGGACCTTCCTTACTCTTCCTTCATGCTGCACCATATAAACACTGATCCTCAGGGTTGTGGACTTGTCTGAAACATTGTGAGAATTGTGTGAGACACAATGCAAGATGGAGAGGGAAATCAGATACTATCTTGTGTAAGCAATAGTACCTTCTGTTTACACAAGTGATTTGGTGGATCCCTCACCAACTAACTCTTCTTTTACTTGTTTGAAGATGGGAAATTGCTGACATTGGAATACTGCTTTATATTTGAGTAATGCTCAAAATGCTACAATTTTCAACAACAAACATCAACATAATCACAATTACTCCTATGTCAGTTTAGAAAGCTATTCAGATTGCAATTAATTTTTTTAATGTTTTTATTGTGTTTTTATTCCTTGCTCACCTAATTTGTAAAATTTGTTAATCAAAATCAAGACCCACGAGTATGGACAAGTTACTGTTCTTTTAAAATGAGGAGGCATATGCGGAGCTGTCAACTGTATATGGCTGACAGGTCCATTAATGCTTTCAAAATTCTGCTGTCTACCTTTGAAACTTGTTATCCCTTCTCTTTTGTTATCAACTCTCGATACTTCCAGTTGATGAAAGATCAAGTTCTAAAGAAAAACCATTTCTCCTCAACTTTCCAGATATATTTGTAGTGACTCATGACTGCGATTTCTAATTTAGGACTATCAGTCTTTTGGAGGCAAGGAGCGTGAGAATATCTTATTTTATCATGCAAAACAGAAATGTGGTATTATCAGTTTCTAAAGACTTCTGTGTAAGAAAGCAAAGGGGAAGAGCCAAATATATTCGTCCTGTCCCTCAAAGTTTCTTGATATAGACTGCCACATCATAAGGCAAGTCTGATTTGTAAAAACTCAGGACTACTATCTATATGAAAAGTTTATGGCAAGCGTGAACACATTTCTGAAACAGATACATAGTACCCCGCCCCACACAAATGCTACTACATATGACAGGGGTAGTAATAAATTCAATGGCTTCACCACCCATTGAAGATGAAGCAAGGCAGAGGAGAGAAACCACCTGATGTTTTAACTGCTGCTTTTACTGCTGGGTTGCATTTATGATTTTGCAGTTTATAAATTGTTTATTGTTTCACTGCAAATTGCCCTGAGCACACTTGGTGAAGAAAGGTGGGATAAAAACAGAATAGTCAACCCACTGTAATAACAGCACCAAAGTGATCTCCTTGGGTAGTGTGCATGGAGGTCCTGGGCTGCCCAGATGACAAAAGGTTCCCCTCAAGGCCTCACTGATGTGCTCCAATATGCTTGGCTGCAGGACTTGCCAGAAACAGGCACACAAGACTCCATTCAACTGTCTTAGGGACTCCACACTGGATTTGTGTAGGGCTTACTCCTTAGCCTTTCCTTCTCCTGAAGATATCCTGCAAGGCAGTGGATGTTTACGATAAGAGTTTTCCTTCTCCTAGATGGGCTACCTTCCCAGGCTTATGATCCCTAAATGCCCCTCACTTCCCTGAACAATACATTCAGAAGCCACTTTCTTGACCATTGGACTCACTATTGGTCTCATCTGCTCAATCCACCAGAGCCTGTTATCACATACTAGGCAAGTCCCTAAATCACTGAGGGTTTGAGACCCATTGGCTATCCTTCATGGGTTAGCCAGCCAGTTGAAGCCGTTCCCCAGGTGTGGTTGCTGTTACGTGCTGACAGTTTCTAGGAGCCACAGGTGAGAGATGAGTGCAGGGTGGGGACCAAAGGTGGGTAAACTACCCCAGAAGAAACACACCCTCTCCTTTAACACCCCTAAAATAGAATATTAAATCAGGAAATAGACTATTGATGCTGTAAAACATCTTCAGAAAATAGAAAAGAACCCAGTCTTTACCAACAAATATTTTTTTAAAATTATTATTATTATCATCATTCAGTTCCCAAATTCGGTTTTATTCTGTGTTAGTTAACTTTCAGCTAGCTATTTCCTGGCAAAAATAACTCAGTGGCTTGGTTCCACTGAATACAATTCTTTTCCATCAGTAAGCAAAAGGTCCAGCATTTTGGCAGCTTTGTTACTGAGTAATCACATCTTTCTTCAGTATATACATTGGATATCAAAACACGCAATAGGGTAACAGATTAAGTGTTAAAAAGTGAGGACTTCTCACAATGCTGTCATTTGCACTGAGCTAAGCATACGGTACTGCCTGAGCCTTTAAATCATATATAGATGGCAGTTACTTGTGGCCTTTATATGGCATTAAGCTAGGAGTATAGGAACTATCTCTTACAAGTGACAGGTACTTTATAGATTAGAGCTGAACCCCAAAATGGTGTGGGTGTATGGGGGTGGGGGTGTGTACCATACATACATATGGTTTTTTTGTAGGAAAGCTGCTAAAAGTTATCCTCTCCTTTTCAGTGAGTGGGGAGGACTTCAACAGGAGCAAATGTGCTTGCCTGTTCAGAGTAAGAAAACGATTTTGCTGTCATTCTGTACTGGCTTGTACACCATTATGTAACCAGATTTGATTGACTATATAGCATTAGCATGAAGCCAATTCAGAGTAAGGGAAAGAAATGTTGCCCTTTGTCTAACTTGTTCTTGTGACATCATTATGTCACCAAATTGAGTACTTTAGGTGTCGCTGTTCTTGGCATCTGTATGTCTCAGGTTGAAGTCAAACTGTTGGAAGGTTACAGTGCCTCCTGTGGCTGTAGAGACCAATTACTATGACACCATTATACTGACTATGTGATCCCCGTTTAGCTGGGATCATGTAGTCAAAAACGGGGAACTGCCATTTTTAAAGAAGTGGCTCCACTGCTAAGGATTGCCTAACCTGCTAGTTTCAGTTTCTCATTTTTCAAAATTTATGTTCAGTTCACCTCATTTCTGCATAAGTTAAAAAGCCCATATGAAAGTTCATACACATTTTCATGCACTTTTCTGCTAATATATGCTAATATTATATATATATAATAATAATAATATTATGTATTATATTATATAATATATGCACTTTTGATGCAGTTTTGGTTAGCACATGCATTTTTGCAAGCAACCTTTCTTTAATAGGATGATTTCTGTACGTTACTTTCCTTAATATATGCATTCTTGTGTGCGCTTCACAAACTGCATTTTTGTACACATTCTTGGGCTGGAGAACTGCATGGTAAAATTGAGAGAAATTCAAATTTTGAAAAAGGTTCATAGGTTGCTTCAGAAAGTGTGCATTTGGTTGGTTTACATTAAAATGCGAGCCACACATTTTCTCCCCTATCCCTATCTGGGACAAACATTCATATATATGTATTTGATGCAGTACAGCTAGTATATAGCAATTGGCTCTGCAGTAGAAAACTTGTGGTGGGGGAGGGGGGAATTGCAACTGAAAAATGCTAACAAATAATAAACAAATTCTCTTGGCCAACCATGCACACCTGTGAGCACAGCCAGAAAACATCCTATACACATGTAAAACACAAGTTTGAGTCTTGAATCAGCTGAATTCCCTAAGAACTACATGTGTCATTAGTCAGAGGAGGTAGACTGAACCAAGTCCTAATATTCCTTCCCTTGAGCCTTGTGTTCCAGCTCTGCCCATTAGAGTAGGGACAACAATTTATTTCCACAAATGCTGATGTCAAATCCTGCCTCACACTAATTCACATATTAAGATGCACACACTTATTGACTATTCACTAAGGACATATTTTAAACTAGGGTAAGAAAGAGCTTTTCATCCCTCGTGAGCTTCGTAATATGTAATATTATGTCACACCGACAAGGGTGATAGCACTAGTTCCAGCCCCCATTCTAGGCACCCCTGAGGGTGGGGGGATAATAGCATTGGCAATAGGTTTGTTGAAAGCTTAATCTATTATAACAACAGCCTTAAAATTTCTGAAATGGTATGGGGCCCCTTATTTTGTACCATAAAGAGAAGAGCAAGATGGTGGCAATGATGGATATGTGCCCCTTTTCATATACAGTGGTACCTCAGGTTAAGTACTTAATTTGTTCCGGAGGTCCGTTCTTAACCTGAAACTGTTCTTAACCTGAAGCACCACTTTAGCTAATGGGGCCTCCCGCTGCCGCCACACGATTTCTGTTCTCATCCTGAAGCAAAGTTCTTAACCTGAAGCACTATTTCTGAGTTAGCGGAGTCTGTAACCTGAAGCATATGTAACCTGAAGCGTATGTAACCTGAGTACCACTGTATGAGGGTGTGATTTTTTTAACATGAGCATGTGGAGGGGGGAGGAACTGAACCCTCCCCACTCCTGTGCCTTACAGTCACTTGTTTCATATATTTTTCTCCATTTCTGTCTCCATTACAGGAGTGAGCTGGGATTGAAATAAGGGGAGAGGAGTCAGTTCAGACTTTTCAGAGCATGACACTTATCCCACATATGTGAAAGAAGTCGTGTGAAATGCCACATGCCCATCCCCACAACATCTACCTTGGAAAAACTATAATCCTGATTAGTTTTATTACAGTTCCTTCTGTATTGTCAGTATTTTGGCAATTTACTCCAGGAAAAAAAGGTCAATTATCAGGAAATTGGTGAATCCCTCAACCACTCACTATAAAAACAAATGTCTCCTAGTAATCTTGGCAGCTGCCTCATAGGTACTTTCATCTGTTATTTTTCATTTCCAATGAGTGCAGACCATCACATTGTACATTCAAATAGCTAAGTAGCTCTTCATACACACTGCGCACATTTATACCTACAGTGTCCAATAGTGAATAAGTAACATGGTTACAACAATAGTAAAAAAAAGACTTTTCATCATTTCCATATGTTGAGGAAGCTGCAAATTTTCTTATCAGATTTGGACTGAGAAATTCTCAGCTATATTTTGGTAACCTCAACGCATGTTGAAATATATGTGGGAAGCTCATAGGTAACAGAACGAATACATGCCTTGCAAGTTAAAAGGATGTCAGATGGGTGGGCAAGACCTTTGCTTGACACCCTGGAGCAACATCGCCAATCAGTCAACAGACAGTGCTGGGCTGTGGACCAATAGCCTGATTCAGTATTTGGCTATTCATATGCTGTAGGTAGGTCTTCCAAATTCAAATGGAGTATCTTGTATAAAGGCTTCACAAGCCCTTTTTCTTAGGATCATGGAATTCAACTCTGAGGGTCATCTAGTCCAGGCATAGGCAAACTTGGCCCTCCAGATGTTTTGGGACTACGACTCCCATCATCCCTAGTAGGACCAGTGGTCAGGGATGATGGGAATTGTAGTCCCAAAACACCTGGAGGGCCGAGTTTGCCTATGCCTGACCTAGTCCAACACCCTGAAATACACACAACACCATTCCTGATTTTCTCTGTTTTGATTTCCACTCAGAAATGCAGTGCAATAATATTTAGCAATGAATGAAAAGATGAACATTTAATGGGTGGAGATTAAAACTGTGGGATTTTTGGTGCTAATACATAGTAAGTTACCTCACAAATTATTTTTTTGCTGTTAACCACCCAAGCCATGAGAAAAAGGCTAATCAAAACAGCCATATACAATACCCATATGAGAATTTTAATTTTCTTGGCTCAAAGCTAGAATTTCTACAAATTTTCCATCAACTAATTCAAACTTGGCCAGTTCTTGTTTGGTTTCCATTCCTAGATTTCAGCCCAAACAGTGTTTTCAAATACGTGTTGTTGCTCATGTTTGTTTTTTTAAAGTTGGGTAAACACAGTCATCCTTAACATATGTTTTGGTTTGTAGGGATATGGTTATTTATTCTCACAAGTCCTCATTCACATTGTTAATCTAAGAATGACAACAATAAATACTTAGAGGAACATGTGGAGAATTTGCTGAAGCAAAGGAAGAGTTTTGTACGGGCAACTGACTTTCTACAACAAGATTCTTAGCTGCTGGGATGAGTCTTTTTATCCAAAATTCCATTTTTGAAGTTGTAGCTGCAAATTTTAACAAATCTAATACACACACAACCTCATTTCTGCTTTTCTCTATTTTGGTTTCTACACAGAAATGCAGTGCGATAATAATCTTTAGCAATGAGCCCCACGCTGGATAAAAGATTCCTGCATAGCAAGAGGTTGGACTAAATGATCCTCGTGGTCCCTTCCAATTCTACAATTCCAAAAATAAAGAGATGGCTTCCTGCTAATGTATTACATTACAGAGAGAGAGAGAGAGAGAGAGAGAGAGAGAGAGAGAGAGAGAGAGAGAGATGGCCTCAAAGAAGTAGCTTTTTAAAAAAATCACCTGCTACTTTTAAAAAAGGGATGCGGGTGGCGCTATGGGTAAAACCTCAGCGCCTAGGACTTGCCGATCGCATGGTCGGTGGTTCGAATCCCTGCAGCAGGGTGAGCTCCCATTGTTCGGTCCCAGCTCCTGCCCACCTAGCAGTTCGAAAGCACCCTTAAGTGCAAGTAGATAAATAGGTACCGCTTTATAGCGGGAAAGTAAACGGCGTTTCCGTGTGCTGCTCTGGTGCCAGTTCACCAGAGCAGCTTCGTCACGCTGGCCACATGACCCGGAAGTGTCTGCGGACAGCGCTGGCTCCCGGCCTCTAGAGTGAGATGAGCGCACAACCCTAGAGTCTTCCAAGACTGGCCTGTACGGGCAGGGGTACCTTTACCTTTACCTACTTTTAAAAAAGTATTTTCATTATCATTGATTTAGATTTACAATGAACTTTCCAAGGCTTATAGACATTACCAAAATTTCTTTTGTCTTTTCCACCATAGTAATAATTTCACAAATTTAATTATTTCCATCACAACAGATTCAAACGGTCCTTTTTATTTAGACCAGGGACGGCTACCTTCTGCATTCTTATGAGCCACTTTGCTCCCCAGATGTTCATGAACCACACCTTGGATAGGTTGCACAGTTAATATTAGGCTGGCCATGATGCCACTGGGTGCGCTATACACATGCTACAGAATTACAGCCCGTTGCTTGGGCTGCATGCAAAACAGCCTCTCATTGTGTGTGTTTCTGGATGACTCTTTATGGTCAGAGGCAATGGTCTGATCCTTGCCAATCAGATAACATTCAGCAATATCATTGAAGTATTAAATTACTAATGACCTGCATTTTTGAAAAAAAGAGTTCATATAATTGTTGTCCTCAGACTTTAAAAGTTCAGAAGTTAACACACACAGCATTTTAGAGTTTACAGATAAAAATTATCCAAGTGAATTTCTGTGTTAGGGCTGCAACCTGGAAACAAAGCTCCAGAAGACCTTTGTCTCCATTGCTTCTCTCAAAGTTTAGTTCAAAGGATTCCAAGGAATACAGGAAGATTTATTAATCCCGCAGGACTCATATAATGGTTGTTTTCCCCTTCTCCAACCTCCCTTCCAGGAGGAGTTCTTCATATTCTCAAATCCTCCTAAGAGCTGAGGCAGCGGAATTTTAGGCTCCAGCTTTAATGCAGGAATTCTTTTCCCTTGGGCTTGTAAGCGGTTATGTATAATAAAGTTCAGACCTAAAATCATTTTCCTTTATTAAGATGAACAGAAAAAAAAACAAAAGAAATTGCTGGTAGCTAGCTTGTTAACATAGCACCCAGTGTACACATTAAATGTATCTCCATTATCAATAGATTTCTACACTTATGCTAATGAGAGTATAATTTATTGTGACAACTTACTTATATATTGCCAAAATGTAGTGTAAAATTTTATTTATACACCTAATGAAAGATATCTTGTACAGCTGTCCAAGTGTGCAATACACTATGGAACTATTTTGGGTCAGCCTTCCAATTAGACTTTTATTTCACTCTTTAATTCCCATAAATTTTGTCTACACCTTCTTGTCATCCAGCCAACAGATAATGCACATTGAGGAGAGAGATAAATACCAGGATCCACAGCTGGCTTGCTGCAGAAACAAAACCTATATAAAGGGTTTTTCTGTTGACCATTTGAGTTTACACCAAAGCTTCAAGGTCACAGTATATTAAGGTGCCATATAACAAGCATTAAATCTGTATTCCTGTAATAATAGTGTCTGTCACCCTGAAGTTGCCCTTGTGGACCATTTACTAAAATGTTTAAACAGGCTCACCAACTGCCTGTGAACTGATATGCTAGCAATTAGAAGTTTAGGAAAGAGGTGGGGAACTGGATCCAGTGGGTGGGTTGGATCCTGACCTCTCCCACTCCTCAGGGATCACTTTGACAGGTACACAGTCATTCACCTGACATTGTAATGTCAGGTGACAACTTCAAAGGGGCTTGCTGTCAGCGCCGATCAGCTGATTGGGGGTTGTCAACGAACCCTACATTGCATATTTCCAGGCGCGGTTTGTAGTCAAACAAAGCCAGCAAGTGACATTTCCCTCTGCAAACTGACAAAGCTGTCTGCAAAGCTACTCTGCAGGGGCAAATGTCTGCCTGCAAACACAGTCTGAATCCAAGCCACACCTACAAGCGTACAACCTCAAATGGGCTCTCTGTCAGCACCAAAGAGCTGAGAGCAGTCCCATTTGCCGAGGTGCAATCAGGAACCTTGATTGTTCATTTGCAGTCATGTATTCAGCTGTTCCACACCTGACATCACATATTTATATAAGGTGTGGGGCAGATAGGTGTGGTTTGGTGAAAGCAGCTTCACAGACCTACCGTAATAAGGCCGCAGGCTGGATGTTCCCTATTGCTGATAACATCTAAGTACGGAGCTGCTACTTCAACATGATTAGTGGTTGTGCTGGTAGCCTGTGGAGGCTGATTAAGAGAGAGAGTTAGAAGAATCCCACTGGAACACACTATGGGTCTGTCTAGTCCAATATCTATTTAGCATGGGTCTAACTAATGACTAAACACCACCACTACCATGACGAGGGCTATGTCCCAAGGCCATAGTGGGGTCATGCAAAGCAGCACTGGAGTGGAAGCAGGATTTGCATTGGCTTGTATATATGAAACATCAAGTGCGCTGTTGTTAAGTCATCTCACAAGCCTGACAGTAGTAATTAATTATAATAGGACTTTAGCTGAGAGGTAACACTTATGGAAATAGGCAGACTTAAATGCCAAGTACTGAAAGAACTTGAGGGATTGTAATACAAAAAATGGAAGAAAGTGTGTTAAATAAGAGATTGGGAAGAAGTATGAACCAGTATCAGATTAGCCTGAAATAAAGATTAAGTACACTACTTCAACATAATGAAATTACAGGATATGCAGGAGGTAACTAAGCAAATCGAAGCATCATGTAAAATGGGTTGACCCCCTAACCTGACGGTACTATAATCATTCTGCTGTAATGTCACAATGATAAAAAAATTAATAGTAGGAAGGGGAAGTGCAGTATAAAAGTACCAGAATTCCAGCTGGGAAACAGACATGGGAAGAAATTAATTGAGCTTAACACCAGACTTTGAGGAATACTACGAAGCAGAAAGAAATAACTGTTAAGGAAGCCTGGAGAATACAATCCCATAAGAAATTGTTTCTTAGTAAGGAAATTGAGATAGAGGAAAAAATAGAAACAGGAAATAAGAGACTGCAGTTGCAAAAATTAAATACAAAGAAGTAATGGAAAAATATAGTTATGATTGAAGGTTGCAATAATTAGGAAAAAAATAGTATTCCAATGTTTGGTGTGTGTGTGAAAGTGGATTTCAATTTATGCAGTTCCAGAATAGATTGTGAAGACTGTTTTGTCATTTGTTTTCTGCCCTTTTGCTTCTCAAGCATAAATCAATTAACACAAAAAAGGAAAACATTAATTTGTTAAACAATTGTTATTGTTTGTAAATTAAAAGCGTGCGCACAGGCATTTTTTTATTTCTTACAATTGGTCTAACACTTCACAGACAGGACTATGTCTCTTCAAGAAGGTGGCTTTGAAGTAGCGATTTGGAATTCTGACAAAATGGCTTTTCTGTATGTATAACATTATTATTTTACAATTGTAACTATACAGCTGAAGATATGTGGTGACTGAAAAAATGTGAGTCGGTTGAGAAAAGTTTGTATTTCTTTTAATGCTTTTACTCCCATCCCCCGATGCTGCCAGAAATGGAGAACATTATACATACAGGACAACCACTACTTCAAAATGCATTTTTTACTGTTATTGTTGTTAGTATTATAAGACTGTAAAGACATTTCTGAGCCAAAAGATCCCTCCATTGCAGAAGGAAAAATTGTTTCCAAAGAATTTTACACATCAAGATAACTTAGCATAAAATGTAGAGAGGGTTATTTCAGTATGTTTTTTTAAACTTACATTCTTTCCTTCAATGCATGCTTATCTTTATCAATACATGATCTATGTGCTTATTTAAGCAATGCTTGTTTTTAATGTCCCAAGGAGAGAAGACATACCCAGAATTAAGAACACTTTCAAAGCTGCAGTAGTATATTTATCAAATGGAGCAGAATTACAGACCTAAAGTTATCAATACACTTTTGGAATATGGCCAAATGTTTTTGTCTGAAAACTTCTGGCACTGAATAAGAGCTATACCAGGTGCTACAACACATGCTGAATTAGGTATTGTGAATGTATCAACTGTTACAGAGCTAAGGGCATTACAATATGGGATTTGTATGTGAATACCTACTTGGAGGAAAAGGTGATATATATATATATATAAATCCTAACTAGACAAACTAGGAAGAAGGAATTGTTACTGTGCCAGACTTCACAAGAAAAAATAGTGGTGTATTATATTGTGATCTCTTAAGTTCAGCTCTAGGTATGACTTCACTAATAATACTATCACTTAGGAAATGTCAATATGAAATTCAAAGTAAAGCAAAGATGGGACAGAATGCTTAAAATTGGGAGAAAAGGAGATCAGTGAAGTCTCTTGCTAAGGGAGAATTCACGGGTCGGTAGATATAGTATGCAGAATTCAAAAGAATGAAGCAAGCCATTCTACACTAGAAGCTGCGTCATACATTTACTACAGAGAATTACTACTGAATTATAATGACCACTTACCATCTGCTTGGCAGGGGGTGGCGATTGTGGTCTGGTGTGGCCAAGCCACAGCGGTTTTCTGATCCCTCTGTGAAAGGGGGAGGATGTCTCTTCCTCCTCCACCGGCTGCCCGCAGTTGCAGACAATCATAGGTGACTGGGAGCATGGCTTAGGGAGCAGACCAGAGGGAATATTTCATTTCCCTGGATTCCCTCTGGTCCACTCCCTAAGCATAAAAAAGGCTGCACCTACTCGGCAGCTCACTTGGCATTGGGTTTCTCACCCTCCCACATGTCATGGCTCTGCCCAAAGGTGAGCGGGCAGGTCATGCTTAAGACCTTGCTATCGAAAGATCATTCTGAAGTACTCAGGGCCAGGCAAAAATTTGACTCCAGACAAATTGGTCCTGTCTGGGTTTTTTGACTACCTCATAGCAATTGTCACAACACGCTGACAGATAAAGCATTGGGTTGGATCCTCAGTCAAGGTGGAGTGGGGGGGGGGTGTTGAGAGCCCCATGCACCACTTCAAGGAATCGGGTCCAGGGCAAGGTGCTTCTGTCCAGATACTCAGGTGGGGGCTGACAGGCCACAGTACTCTCAAAACATTGTAGTCTTGGAGGGGTCACCCCAATATCATATACATTATAGGACAATCCTTAACCCAGGACTGACCTGTCAAACAATAAACTATCAGACATGCTGGATGATTCAGGAATCAGGATATACACCCATGCCTATGCCAAAATCTACTGACATCTGTAATCAATGATCCCTATATGTTTGTCCTGTGATTATTGCCTCTTGTCATGACTTGACCCCCACTGGCCATGGGCTCAGTGCCCCTAGGCCTGTGAAGAACTACTCTGCATGAAGATACTGTAGAGTAAGGCCCAAGAATTTGGTACACATTAATAAACAAAATAGCCTTTATTCGTGTAAAGCAGCCTATACTATTCATTGTATAAAATGAAGCTTGCCTTAAAGAGGTTCCCAATTTATGTATTTGCAACTATGCTTATTTATTACATTAATATCCTGCTTCCCCTCCCTCCTGAGCTCAGTGAGTACATGGGGTTCCAAGTCAGTCTGCCATGCAGTCACCTACCAGGCAAAGAGCTGCTTACCTTCAGCAAGACTGCTACATCATATGTTTTCAAGTTTCAGATAAGCAAACAGGCCCAATGTACATTACTGACAAAAACAAATTCTCTGATTCCCTGGACTGGCCACCTAAACTAAAATGTACAAAATGTAAGTGATTTTTCCACATATTCCCAACTTTATAGCTAACACCCTTCTAGTTTTTATCATCACCTCATTATTTCCATTCTTCGTTCAGATTGTCATGGTGACTAGAAAATAGCAGCTTTTTTGTATTACAAATCCCTGCACTCCCCTGAGGGGCTGGATTACTGCATCATAATACCAGTATCTGTTAGTTAATACCACAGACTTCACCCAACTTCAAAGCAAAGATGTTAAAGTCTCATTTTCCACTACAAGGCAGGTGCATTTTTATTACTTCTTTTTCAAAATTGCTATGACTTCACATGTGGATAATCCGCCAGCAGCCATTACTGAAAGCTGGGCTGTAATTGTTATGGAACATGCAACGTCTGAAGCACTAAAGTAACACTACCACAGCCTTCTAACAATTGACTGGAACCAAGTGTTGTATCATTAAAGCTGAATTACAACTCAACCGTGCTGTGTTTTCCATGTGTGCTGTGTTAAACAATGGTACAAAATGGCTATA
Organism: Podarcis gaigeae; assembly: GCF_964106915.1. Classification (NCBI taxonomy): domain Eukaryota; kingdom Metazoa; phylum Chordata; class Lepidosauria; order Squamata; family Lacertidae; genus Podarcis; species Podarcis gaigeae. Next base: position 32,525,579 of record NC_139688.1, read on the forward strand.
ATTTATAGAACCCTAATTTACTCAAAACTCACGAAGAGCAAGAACAGCCCAAGAGTAACCGCTGGCTCTAATTTAGCCCAAAGTGTCATGCATCATAATGAAAAGTCTGGTTTTTTTATATAAAAAAAGGGAGATGGAAATATAGTTGCTTTTACATTTAAACAGCCTGTCAAAAAGGGTAGACTCTACATTTGTAAAACATATTTGAAAATGCTTGAGGGAAGATAAGTAAACTAGCAAAAACCATCCCTTTCTTAATTGATTTCTTAAGGAAAAAAATTCCATTTACATCTGGTTTGGTCTGAGGATTGCTGGTTTAATGGGAAGTGATTTGATGCCTTTGCCTTTACATATATTGCTGATGATGATTTTCTACAAAAGACTGAGAGGTAAGATGTGTTTTATGGTATTGTAGATGCCTTTTGTCATAGTGCTGTAATAATAATAATAATAATAATAATAATGAAACTATAGTTGATTAGCAATGCTATACTGCTATTTAAAACACCAGTAAAATATAACAAGATAAATAGTCTGTTCAATTTACAGCCTTTCACCACAGTGTACTCCAGCTGGAAATATTTCACCATCACACTGGTATGCAAGGGGACGGGGGGAGAGTTTAGCAAGCTCTGCAATCTTTCGGCTTAGTTCCGGAAATTTTACAGTGCCCAGATTCCACTGGAAAGTATTTGGTCACTCATATGTTGCCTTGGACAGAAACTTGTCTCCTGGAATAGAAATCACACTAAAACTGCCAGCATCCTTGCGCAGACAGGCTCTGAGAATACATATTAGGCAAGACCTCTGCCAAATCACTTGCATCTCAGGCCAACAGTACCTTTCAAATAGACTTTGAATGCCAGCCGCCAAGCAAGAATTCATTATACCATGAATAGTTAAATATTATTTTAGCTTCCACATCTGCAGTTTTAAGGTTATACAGTAGCAATTCATTTACACTCTGCATTATACCTGTCCACAGGTTTAGGCACAGTGGCCAATCACAATATTCACACTTCTCACTGGTAGCTTAACAACCTTCTTTTCTTTACTTAAAATAGATGGCTACACTGAATGCAAGAATTTCCAAAATATTTTTTACTAATTTTTTACTAATCCACAGAGAAACCGCTACAGCTATTTTAATGGGTCCACATCATAGGAAAAACATTATAATAAATGTTTAAAATAACCCAATGCATCTGGTGGTGCTTCAATGTCTAATGAGTAGCTAATAAATTAACTTTTAAAATAAAAAATAAAAAAACTAGCTTATCCAGATTTTGCATATATCTGCATGCAAATGCAAAAAAAGTCTGAGATTCCCTGTATTATGAACTTTCATAAATACAACTAAAAATAAAAAAGCTACATTGATTTCTAATTCTATTGGACTGTTACAGTCATGGAGAATGCAGATCTGAGGGAAAGAAAATGCAAAGCATTTTTTTATTAAATTTCTGTTGGTGTCCAACAGGCAATCTTTATAGTATATCATACCTCTTAGTCTGCAGCACTATTAGACAATTAATCATTGACTCTTATTGACTCTTACTTACTAAGGGTTGGTGCACCCAATACCTTTTCCATTCAACTTTGATTAACTATGAAGATACCAGGAGGATAATCTAGCCCAATCTAGCAGGAATCATTTCCCCAAACAGAGGCTTGAACCCACGGCTCTGAGATTAGGAGTGTCACGTTCTACCAACTGAGCTAGACGATTTTGCCACTTATCCCCATATCTAACTACCGCAATCCCCGTATCTATAGTCTTGATGGCTATATATTACCTCCAGTATCAAAACGAGTACAGTGGTACCTCGGGTTACATACGCTTCAGGTTACAGACTCCGCTAACCCAGAAATAGTACCTCGGGTTAAGAACTTTGCTTCAGGATGAGAACAGAAATCATGCTCTGGCGGCGCAGCAGTAGCAGGAGGCCCCATTAGCTAAAGTGGTGCTTCAGGTTAAGAACAGTTTCAGGTTAAGAACGGACCTCCGGAACGAATTAAGTACTTAACCCGAGATACCACTGTATGCCTCTGAAGGAGAGTTATGTCCTCCTTGGGAGCATCCCAGAAAAGGGCAACCAAAACGATTAAGGTGATGGAGAAACTATGAGGAAAGATTACAAAACTTGGGGCTTTTTGGTTCAGATAAAAGGTGAGTATGATAGAAGTTTATGACAAAAGGCATGGAGAAAATGGATAGAGCAGGCATCCCCAAACTCGGCCCTCCAGATGTTTTGGGACTACAGTTCCCATCCTCCCTGACCACCGGTCCTGTTAGCTAGGAATGATGGGAGTTGTAGTCCCAAAACATCTGGAGGGCCGAGTTTGGGGATGCCTGGGATAGAGAAAAGGGGTTTCTTTCCCCTCTCTCTCTCTCTCTCTCTCTCTCTCTCTCTCTCTCTCATAACTTTAGAATTCATGGACATCCAATGAAGCTGAATGTTGTAGGATTCAGACAAAAGAAAGCACTTATTCGTTAAACTATGGAATTCATCCCCACAAGAGGCAGCGATGGCTTTGAAATATTAAGACAAATTCATGGAAGATAAGGCTATCCGTGGCTACTGACCATGATGGCTATTATTCTACCTCCACTGTCGAAGGCAGTACACTTGTTAATACCAGTTGATGAAACTGCAGAGAGTGCTGTTGTGCTCAGAGCTGGCTGGCAGCTCCTTCCCACTAGCGTTTGGCTGGCCCTTTTGAGAACAGAATGCTGGACCTTTGGTATGATTCAGTAGAAAAGGGACCACAGAGCCTAGGACTTGCCGATCAGAAGGTCGCCGTTCAAATCCCCACGACGGGGCGAGCTCCTGTTGCTCAGTCCCTGCTCCTGCCAACCTAGCAGTTCGAAAGCATGTCAAAGTGCAAGTAGATAAATAGGTACCGCTCCGGCGGGAAGGTAAACAGCGTTTCCTTGTGCTGCTCTGGTTCACCAGAAGCAGCTTAGTCATTTTGGCCATATGACCCAGAAGCTCCCTCGGCCAATAAAGCAAGATGAGTGCCGCAACCCCAGAGTCGGTCACGACTGGACCTAATGGTCAGGGGTCCATTTACCTTTTATGATTCAGTAGGCTTTTCTTGGTACCGCTCTGGCAGGAAGGTAAATGGCATTTCCGTGCACTGCTCTGGTTTCACCAGAAGCGGCTTAGTCATGCTGACCACATGACCCGGAAGCTGCATGCCAGCTTCCTTGGCCAATAAAGCGAGATGAGCGCCGCAACCCCAGAGTCGGCCACGACTGGACCTAATGGTCAGGGGTCCCTTTATCTTTACTTTTAGGCTTTTCTTATATTTAAGTTTCATAGCAACTCCTTCTTGTGGTGAAAGCCTCAGCCTTAGGCTTTAGCTTTAGCAAGCAGTGATAATTTATGATTTTTTTTAGAGAACTAAGTTGCAAAGAAAATAGGCATTTTTAAAGGGATTGGTTAGTAAGATAAACTTAGTTTCCTTTATTATGATTTACCTTGTTGTCCATTTCTACTCTTACGTTCTTCCCATGCCTGACTTAACAGTGATGAAAAATGTCTTTGGATAATAATTTTAGTTTTTCAGGAGGTTCCCCCCCCCCCAACTGACAATTTTGTGTTCTTCATTACTAAGGTGGGATGAATTAAAGTAATCAGATTTCCCTATTTTAAAATACAAGCTCTATTTTTCCTATCCAATACATCTGTACACCCTCCCACATACTACAGAGCAAAAATACTTAAAGTCTGGATTGTTTTAATAGTGTGAGTTGAATACCACACATAAGATGAAATCGTAAGGGAGATGTCATACCTGGGAAATTACAGAATGTGAAAAGTTATATGTGCAAAATGATATAATTACACTTGATGGCAGTAATAGCACACACTGGAGGCTATTAATAGCTCTTGAAAGCCTCACAAATGATGAATCTTTTAGTCGAGAAGTAATAGGATGAACATGCATAACTTATCTATTTCATGGGGTCTGCATAAATAAAGAAGGCATGCCACAATTTATACTTTGGGATCAACTTAAAGGAGGGATGCAATAATTTTTTCTGTTTAGATAAAATGGTCTGGAGGTCTCAAAACTATTAGAATGCTGAATTAAAACAACTTAGTAGTGCTAGTAAAATAATCATTTTTAAATAAATAAAAAAGTTTAAGGAACCAAAATTAAAAGAAAAACAGCTTAGAACCAATATTCCAGGAAAGCATTCTAAAGCAGAGAAGAGGAAAAAAGCAGGGATCATGAAACTAAGCGAAAATTATTATTCAGGTTCGTGGTGCTTCAGCGATGACATTTTACATTTTAATATTACAAACCTCATATTGTAATGAGCACATGAGATCTGATTAAGGTTTGTTTCACTACCCTCTATGGTCCAGTTCACATTTGATGGGTTAAAGCCATCACAAGGCAAGTGTGAATATTCTCAACCAAGCATCCCTTTGTGGTGATAGGTGGTACTTTCTACATCATGATAACAGACAAGGGGACTGAAATGTCCTGTCATCACACGGAGAAGCACCCATAATAGTCACCATATGAAGCTGATGAGGTAAAATAACCTGCTACTCTACCACATCAGAAGCAAACAATGGAATTGGACCTACAGAACATCTTTTTCCAGGGCCTAAGTGTAAGTCAGAATGATGGAATGCTAATAGGAATATGTGATGGAACATTCAGCCCAGCCCCACTGATACACATATTTGAGGGCAAACAGAGAGTTGGAACAGTGTATTCACTGAGACACCAAAGGAAATACCTTTAGGATCACAAATTCTCTTGTGATCTCTGTCATGTATTTTTGACACCCTGCACTGTTGTCACCAGAGCAGACATGGCCAAACTTGGCCCTCCAGGTGTTTTGGGACTACAAATCCCATCATCCCTAGCTAACAGGACCAGTGGTCAATGATGATGGGAACTGTAGTCCCAAAACATCTAGAGGGCCAAGTCTGGCCATGCCTGCACTAGAGCATACAAATGGCCAGTACCTCCCTCCTCTAACAAGCTGCCACAGTGGTGGCAAGAGTAAAGTGTATTGTTTCATTGCAATTGTGCCTGGGTCAAGATCTCTGGCACATGATACAACCACATCATGCTGGGTGATCATGGCTGTTGCCAGTATTAGCCTAGGATACTATTTTGAAGGGGTGAAATAGGAAATCAACCTTACACTAACATCATGATAGTGCAGCAGTTATTTCACCACTTCCTATATATCTGCTAGTGCAGAAGTTTCTACAATCAAGCTATTAAGAACCCTGGATTCTCCTTTATTCTACACCCTATATCTTATTGTACAAAGCAAAATACATGCAATTAAAATAAGTATTCCCTGGACTACCCATACCTTCCTCTCCCTCTCCCCTCTCTCACACACACAACCCCCAGTTGCTTACCTGTGTCTATTTTCGATTATAAGACCCTTGGGTAGGAACCTCCCATGCCTGTCATTTGTAATGTGCACCACAGTCAGGTGTACAGTCATATGTAAAAGTACAGTGAATTTAAGCTGCAGATAAAACTACCCAATCCTTTTTTCCACAGATGGAAAAATTGCAGTTGAGAAGCATTGTCTTTTCTGTAGTGACCCCCACAACAAAAACTATCCCTCCTAGCCTTCTTGAATGAGCACCATACTTTTCTAGTTGTTGTTCAGATAGACATTCAGTGAAACTTAACTAGCTTGCTTCAGTGATTTTTATTTTTATTTTATTTTATTTTTTAAAAAATATTTTCAGCTGGTAAGTAGGATAGACATTAAAACAATTATACAGACATTTAGTTCCATTCTATTTAAGATAGAAGGCGACCACCAGGGCAAATATATAAGCTCTTGCTTAATAAATGCAGTTGTGGTCTGATAATCAGATCATATTTGCAGAATTTTTACTACTAGTTAAAAAATTACGTGAAGCATGGGTGTCAATTTTTCAGGACATGAAAGCACCACTTGAGCAAAGTCAAGACTGCATATTTTAAATAGATTAAAAAATGTATTCCAAAATACAGATATAATTATAATTTCCTTTTTTTTTAGTAAATGCAAGCACAATAGAAGACAAAGGTAAATATAATCAAGATGATCAACAGTAACAGTTTCCATGAATTGTTATTTACTGTGGGCAAAATTCAATATTGCACAAGTGGACTTCCACCCAAGCAAGAGAACTTCACCTTTCTGGTCCTTCCCCCTACAGCCCCCAACAGACCCTGCAAAATCTGCTCCAGCAGGTTCCCTACCCTCCAGAGCAGATTTTGAGGGCATGAAGGGTTCTGCAGGAGGAGTGCATGGACAGCGTTGGATACAACCCTGTAAATATAACATGTTTAAAATATATACATTTAATACATAGATCCTTGGACGGGAAAGGGTTACTTTAGGATTACTGTATTATATTTATCTAAGAAAGACTGTACTTTACACTTGTACACAAATGCGTATCACCGCTTATTATTGCCTCAACTTGTCAAATAGGAATGACATAAATACTGCCAGATGTTTCTTTTGCAGCAAGAACTACAGAAAGCACCATTTCCAGTTCCTTGCAGCCACAACACAGTCTCACAACCACAAGTTTCCAACAAACATTTTGTTTACTTTCCTGTGATGGAAGTAATGAAGTCTCATCTTCAACAATATGCTTGACAGTTTCGAACTTCACTTTTTTTTAGTGTCCCTCAACTAGTTATAAATATATACTGATTGTAATTAAGCCCTGTAAAAATTCTCTTGATTTTACCACCTGAAACTGCAGCTGTTGGCTGACACTATCAAAGCCTCACAATTCCAAACTCACGTGCAAATCTCATCAAGGGCAGACATTTCTAATTGATTCCAGAAGTCTCTCTTTTGCTCAGATCAGGGGGCAGGAGAAGAATAATGAGCAGCTTCCAAACAGTGGGCGCTGAGCTTCAGGCATGGAGATTTTAAAAGCTCTAACTTGGCTGCCCTGCCAGAAATGCAGAGCAATTTTACGGTCAATTGGCCAGAGCATCTGGAACCATACATCATCATCTTTAGTTGATGGTGGTGAAGCCAGCTCACACACCAGCTAAGGCTAAAGTCCGTAATGACTCTGTCACACCTAAGTGGAAACTAACTTAATCTGCTGAATGTAAGGTTCAACTATGATTTCTTTTCTCCAAGGGGCATTATTACCCCCAGGGCTCTTGTCTTGTCAAGAAAGTCCATCTTACTAGTCCACAATGGCTGGATTTTCTCTTTAGCAAAGATAACAGAGAGAATTAATATTACAAGCTCAACTTGAATTTATTTAGATCTAGGTGTGCTGACAAGGCTTTTTATCACGAAGCTTCATGGGAGCTTCCTTCCATCACTTCCTTCCTCCAACATCTTGTACAGCATGGGGGTAGGCATGGCTATGGAGTGGCCTGCGGTTCTTACATTTGACAGGAAAACACAGCTGTACATCCCAACCAATATCCAGGGTATGACAGTCCTTCCTACTATGGAGATGAGCAAAGCTATAGAATAGTATATATACAGATGATACTAATATTTGAAGATAAAAATCAATGGAACCATTGCTGTCCAAGCTACACAATCACCTTTCCTGTCTTGCAAATGATGTCTGGTCAAATGGATTTTTGAAGCGTTATTATATAAACCAGCAAAATCAATCAGAAGGTTGAGAAAGATCAACATGTACCATGAGCAATTATGACTCTATCATATTGCATTCAGATCTCGTAAGTAGCGTTATCGGTACACCATTTGAGTGCTTACTGCTAAAGCCAAAGTAAAATACAACTGTTGTATTCTGACAAGGCCTTTCTCTCCATCCTGCCACCTTCAGACACATTTGGTGAGGACACAAGAGAGGGCCTTCTCAGTGTTTGCTCCCAAACTGTGGAACTCTCTTTCATAGAAGGCCAGCCTGGGTCTCTCTCTGCTCTCCCTTTGTCATCAGGCAAAGGCTCCCCGCCCCCTTACACTCAACAGGCATTTGGCTACTAACTGGCTGTTGTGCAAGTGTCTTCAGAGGGTGGGTCTGGTGCATTTGTGTGCCTGTATGCGTGTGCTTTTAAGTGGTTTAAAGTGTTTTCAATGATGTTTTTAATAGGGTTGCTTATTTTTTTTAACCTTTGTATGTATTGTGTTTTTAGTTGTAGCTGCTTTAAATAATGCTGTGAGCTGGCTTGGGCCCTGCACCAGAAGAAAGGTGGGATATAAAATAAAATAAATAGGATCATATCTGGTTCATGGTGCTCACTACACTCTGTTATGCTTGCAAGCACTTTTTAAATATTGCAAACCTTTGAGGCCCAGAAACATATATAGTTTATTCTTAAAATAAATATATGCACTATATGATAAATTAAGTTGCCTTACCTCATATGTCACTGACAGAAACGCAATGTAAGTTTTCAAGTAACCAAGTTTGTGCAGGGCAAGGAAAGTGGAACAGCGGACAGATTCCAAGAAGGGAGCTTCAGGCCTAAAAATAAAGAACTGAAATTAGTAAGGTCTATTTTTAGTTCACCAGCTCAGGGTTTGATTGGCATGTATCCTTGCAGTAAAGAAGAATCATAATTACCCCTCTAAAACATCAGTTGCGGGCCCAGTCACAGTGCCACCCTCCTCCAGGGTCAGAGTCATAATATATGATTAATAACTCAGGCAAACAACAATCTGAATTAAAAATGGCCACAACTTTATTGATGACAAATGTAGGTGGAATTTTAGTTCAAGCATTTGGTGCATATGCATTCTAGCCTCCTGCTGGAAGTTGTGCCAGGATTATGGCATCCCCAAGAAACTAATCTACTGAGCTGGTCATCTTGAGGCCGCCGCTGGAAGTCTTATGGACTGTCTGCCCCATGCTTGACTTCAGGACAAAGACATCCACCGAGACCCCTTTAGCAGGATACCCTGAAAACACCACTGGATCAATACTGGGTGATGCACCACTTCACCCCACGCTTAAAGACTAGGATTCCACCCTATGCCTTTAACCACCAAAAGTCGTTACATTTTGCTAGGGGGGAGGCAAAACTTCTAGACTGGCCAATACAGGGAAATTCTTTCCTGGCTCTGAATACGGCAACCATTTTGAACCACAGCAAGGTCAGGAGATACACGGGAAGCAAAATAAGGTTAAACTGTGAACAAAGTGAATAGAGTGTTGTTAATGCTGGCTGGGATTGGTTGGGAGTCCCAGAATAGTTGGAAAGCCTCCCATTGGTTAGGCTGCACTAAAACACATTTTGTAAAGGAATTCTAAACATCCACCATTGTCACATTTTTGTATTGTAAGAAACAATTTTGGCAATCAAGGGCTTGGACCCACTGTCTCTATAAGTGGATTTCCACCCATAGAACACTCCTCCTGGAGAAAAGGGCTAGGGAGATTATCTTCACTGCCTTCTCTTTCAACCTGAAAAGCTGCTCCAAAGGGTTGGGGACCCTAGAGTTCCCATAAGGAGAACAGGGAAAACTGGCAAAAATTCCCTCCCTTCCAGAGGGATCCTCTTTCTTTTCACTGAAGTGACACTCTGAATCCAACCAATACAATATAAAACATACATAAATGAAATGCTCAATTACTTACCTTTGCTCTATAAGGAATCCAATGGAGGTTAGTGTCAGGATAGTGTAGCCAACTCTCATGAGAATAGTTACCTGTGATAACGTCTGTTAAACCAACAAGCAGACAAATTACTCATTTAGGTTAACTCTCTGGAGGAATATTGAATTCTAAACTTACCAGTGAGGCAGTCTGAACTTTCACTCTCAATTATATTACTTTGTTACTGTCTGCTTTCAGAGTAGTTTGATACTTTGAACCTTGCAACTAAAAATCGACTACAGATTCTCCATTCCCTCTTAATGTCATTATGTTTCAAGGCTGAAGGTTACAAAAATTGGATATTTTCTCCCAAATCGTTCTTCACACAATGTTAGCCTTGAAAATAACTCCTTCGCCGTTATTATTGTGTCTTCTCCTGAAATTATTTGAACCCTCAACGACCTGAACCAAAGAAGTAGACCTGTTTTCTAAATAAATACCGTATCACATATCTGCTCCCCGCCCCCTGCAAACTGTTAATAGCATTACATCTTTGTATTTTCCAATCTTGGATCCCTAGAGAGCAGTGGCAACTGAAAACACTATCCTATTAAAAGGGAAAAAGAAAAGAAAAACAGAAAAGAAAAGAAAAATGAAGCCAGTTTGATAATTTATCACAGTTTCAGCATGAGCTCACATTTATGCCTTTGCTTCTTAACAATTCAATATATTGGCCTAGAATCAGTAGATCATAAATATCTAATTTCAATGGAACATTTGTTGAGATAGATTCCATTCAATAGAGATATAAAGATTCAGGACTTGAATTCTCAACAGAGATTAAGCAAATGGGGTAAGGTGACAGGGTTACTACTGGCTTAGGGCCCTGATGTATATGTAGTGGCACATTTTCCTGCCTGCCCCGTCAGACTAGGAACAGCAGCGGCAGCAGTTTGCCAGCAAATAATGGTATAAGGATTACATCAAGGAAGGGAACAGAGACACACACAATTCTTTTGTAATGCCCTGATGTTTTCAGACAGGACTGCTCAAATCATGACTTTGAGAACGACATTTACATTAACTGGAGAGGGCCACACCAAAAGGTTACCTACACAATGATATTTTCTTACATTTTAACTCATTTGGTTAACACCCCTGTAACCCCATAGAATGCTCTTTTCTCTACAGACCACCACACAGTAGTGGCAGAGCTTCATGCTCTGGCACTGGGGGGCAGAGAGCAGGTGGGGGCGGTGCTGGGGTGCGTCCCAGGGGTGTGGTGGGCTGTCCATAGGGGCATGGCATGTGTCCTGGGTGCGTGGTGTGCTGCCTGTAGGGGCATGGCGCCCAGGGAGGGCAGGGGACAGCCACGATGGCACCCCACAGGGATCGTGCTGCCAGGGGCGGTGCGCTCCCCCCCGCCTCTGCCTCCACCAGTGCCACACAGTGGTCTTCAACCTTGGATTAGTAAGCGTAATTGGAATGTTGAGCCAAGCTCTTTGCATCTCTCTCCTGTTCGGAACAGAAGGAAGAGTGGAAGCAGTGCGTAATTAAATTATGGGATTCGCTCCCACAGGAGGCGGTGATGACCACCAACCTAGATGGGCATTAAAAGAGGAATAGACAAATTAATCATAATAATTTTTATTCATACCCCACCCTTCCTGGTTTAAAAACCAGACTCAGGGCGGCTAACAGCAAATATAAAACATTGATTAAAATGCAACTTAAAAACAACATAAAACACATAAAATACAACCTAAAATGAAGCATCAATATCAATAAAATTCAAGAATTCAGTGGTCATTTTTTTGGGGGGTGGGGACCCCAGTCAGTAGACATCAAATGATCACCAGGGCTAACTGGCCAAGTTGGTCCTACTAGGGCCAGCAAGGAGACCAGGGAAGAATTTAAATGTGGGGTCCCAGAAAGGGTTTCTTCATAGAAGAGGAAAGGGAAAAGGGAATAGAGGATCAGGCTAATTCAAACTGAAGGCCAGGTAGAATAGCTTTGTCTTACAGGCCCTGTGGAAGGAGATCAAGTCCTGCAGGGCCCCAATCTCGTGGGACAGAGCATTCCACCAGGTCGGAACCATCACTGAAAAAGCCCTGGCCCTGGTGGAGGATAATCTGGCTTCCTTAGGGCCTGGGACCTTTAAGCTATTATTATGCATGGACCTTAGGGTCCTCTGCAGGACATACCTGCAGAGGCGGTCCCGTAAGTACGAGGGAGGGAAATGATTATCAATGGCTGCTAGCTATGGTGGCTATGCTCTGCCTCCACAGCTGGAGGCAGTAGTGCTACTGAATGCCAGTTGCTGGAAGGCACAGAAAGGGAGAGTGCATGAGGGTTTGCCACAGGCATCTGGTTGGCCACTGTGAAAACAGGATGCTGGACTAGATGGGTCACTGGTGTGATCTAGCAGGCTCTTTTTAGGTTCTCATGTTAAGCAAGAAGAGCAAACAGCCTCTTGGGTTTCAGAGGTGCTGGTTTGCAGGAGCCACAAGAGGTACTGGCATCCATGGACGGCCACCACAGGTTTCACGGTTAGACCATCCTCTCTCTCTTCTTTCTGTAAAGCTCAAAGTGTATATTCTTCCATTTCTCTTTCTCTTTTTGCCTCCACCTAAGCTCCTTTTTCTCTGTTTCCACATGCCGCCAAATTTCTTTTCTCCCACTTTGTTTTGCCACAAGTCTTTTTACCATGTTTCCATTTTTCCTATACATCCTGCAGCACTCTCTCTGCATGCTTGTGCTTCAGTTTACTTTTTCCTCGTTCAGACTCAATCTCTGCTTCATTTCTGTTCCTCGCTTCCCATCAGCAGTTGGTGTCGTAGGGCAGAGCTGCAAATCCACCCTCATGACACCAGCATTGCTGCTGTTCAGCTGGAGACTGCTGCTGTGTGGATGAACAAGAGGGGATGTCAGACTGGCTCTGCCAGTGCCTTGCCATCAACCCAGTCCTGGTAAACTGCAGCAACTCCAGTGCCACAAGAGCAGCTCTGCCTCACCACACTGACTGTTCTTCTTGCTGACTTTAGTAGCAACAGTACCCAAGGCTTTTATTTTCCCAGCAATTCACAAGTGATATCCTGTAATATGCTGCCTTTGATTTTTGTGCCACATCCAGTGCCATTCCACTAGAGGGCCCCCCCAATCCTCGGTAAAAATCAGGAATCATCACCTGTGGAAATGCCACTTGTGCAAGAGTACCTAAGGAAACATGCCACAGAAAATAGGCTCTACCAGTTTCTCAATTTCTGATTCTGCCACATGTAAAATGAAGGGAAAAGATATATGAAAACAATAGCAGCAACTTTTGATATTGTTTTTAAGGAGGAAAACCACAGGATAATCAATCTATTGACCAAGGGTGATTCCACCCGAAACTTAAACACATTTACCTTAAAAAAAAAAATCAAATAAGCATCATAAACTGCAGTGGAAGAGTCCTATAATGTTAGTCTTCATAGTAGAGTCTGAGATTTCTAATTCAGACTGCAGGGTTCAATAGTAGATGAAAATGCATGAAGCTGTACTAGGAGCTTTCTGAGCTCAATAAAAAGTTTTCTGAAAGAATACCACAGCCTTCACAGTGATCCCTTCCCCTCAAAGGCATTTGAGGGAAGGATGCTGTTGGACAGGATTCTCAAATTTAATAGCAGTGAGAACTCCTTTTGTCCATGTTTGGAGAACACATCAAACCACAAGATCCAGGCTATTTCTGAGTGGGTTTTGTTTTACTGAAGAGTCAAAAGGCACCCCCAGGGATTTTTAACCAAAAGTTTTAACTCCTTTTAAACTAAGAAAACAGATTCACTGCCTTTAAAAAAACCAAAACACAATCTAACCAGTTTACAAGCCAACGCACATTTCTTCCCAGGACAAACTATCAAACCACAGATTTACTGCTTCACTTCAAGATAGATACAAAAAAATGAGGAAATTTAATGTAACAGTACTTCACATTATTGTTGTTGTTGTTTTCTCGAAAAGCATTTTGGCCAGTAGGCAAACCTCCCCAATAACTTGTGATTTTGTATATAAAAAAAAGAGAAATGTGTTCAAGTTAAATCTCAAGGTATAGCTTTTTCCCATGAAGCAAAAAAGATAATTTTAAGCTCAATTTGGGGAGGTGCTGCCGTGTTGTTTTTAATGCACTGCTATGCTTTTTCCTAATTTCTTGTATTGCTTTTTGTGGTTTTTATTGCTGTAAGGAACTATGTGGTCCTTTGGAAGGGCAGGTTACAACCTGAAAAAATTACATTTACTAGAGAAGCTATCTACTTGTTTAAAACATAGAAAGAAAGAGTACTGTTCTCAGCGCCCACCCACCCCCACGGGCAATTCTTGTCTTGCCTCTTTCTCCCCAATGGCTTATTTCAGCTAGGAGTGCTGAATACAGCTAAAGAATGTGCTAGAACTGGCTCTGGACCTTAGTGGACTCTGGTTGCAGCCAGCCAGTTTCAAAGCCAAGATAATCACCTCCCTATCTAAACCTGAAATCCTGTGGCTATTAAATTATGCAAACTCCCATTTAATGAAAGCAGAGTTACTCTGACCTGCAACCTAAGCAATAACGTTCTAGATTAAAGTAAAAACAGATCTGAAAAAGTCCTGGGAAAAGAAAGGTACAGCAGCCCTGTGCAGTGGCTTGCTGACACATGGAGGGAGAGATAGAGATCATACTCACTGTCCCCACTCCCAGGCTCCATGTGTTTATCTAAACAGCACCCATACATATATAACCAGCATACACATAGGCTTTGCTCAGACATCTCGATGAGCACATGGAGATCAGGATGGTGACAGCAGAGGCAATACCAATTCCTCCTCTCTGTGCATTAACTGATGTTTAGAAAAACCTCTTTCTCTCTCTTTTATTAAGATATAACCATTGCAACTGATTTAAAGATACTGTATTATCTCTCACTGGTGACCCATAAATCATGTTGTTTCCAGACACAGGATGAGTAAATCCCATTGATAAAGTTATTACTGTAAATAGCATTTAGAGTTTTTAATGTACATTGAAATACTTTGCAAATATGAAATCTCTCTTTCTCTCAGTAACAACACTGGAATGATACACTTTGTTGGCTTAAAATAATAATAATAATAATAATAATAATAATAATAATAATAATAATAATAATAAATGTTTCAGCTGCTAACCCTAACAGGATGATTTGTGAGGATGTGTCATCCTTATTTATCCCATTACAATGCAAGAGGATATTGACACTGGGAAATAGTGAAATCTGTGACCTACGGAAGATCTGAACCAGGGAAAGTCAATATACTAATATACTAGTATATTAAGTCAATATACTATTTTAAATCTTAAATATAAAGATGTGTGATGTGAATAGCTCATACACACAATTTTTCAACTACAATATGTTTGCACATATATTCGGTCATGGGAGTCATTTGTAGTATTATCAAGAGCCTGCAAATTAAAGATTTGTGAACATCTTACACACTATGCCCTGAAGACTGAATAGGCCAAGTGCTGTTGGGAGGGAAAGAGTTCAAGAAACAAGAAGCATGATATGGAGAAGGGGTGACAGTTAGATGGAGCAAGGAGATCTAGAAGTCAGGAGGAGCAGGAATAACCTGCATGTTTCTAGTTAATATCAAAGCAAAATACATGGTAGATGTATATAAATTCTAAACATATTGTGTTATATAAATATGCATTTATTACGTATAGTTTTCTATTTACAATCTAATCGTACAGGAGACGCACACTAGAGTTGTTCCTGTATTTACGTTCCACATTTATATTTGAAATGTACAAACCACAAAGTGTAACTTAGCAGTTATTATGTTTATTTTCTAGGTGCTGCGCCAATAAAATAAAATAAAGAAAATAAACAACTTAGATCACTAATCTAAGCATTTGCAAGTTGCAGTGGGAAAGGAATGTGACTGTTACACTATAATGGCAGTGTAAGAATCCTCTCACTCCAATCCAAACAAAATACACATGAAGCATGAACATATAAAATAAACGAGAATTTATATACTGCAGTATTTGTATTTAACCAGGGGAAAGGGATGATCTCTGGAACCACAGCAGGATCCCCAATTATATATTAGGCACAGCTAATAAGTGTGGTTATTGACAGAAACTGAACAAAAAACGGGATTTTTGTTGTGTCAAAAAGAGATAAAGCTTTCAAATTTACATACGAATTCAAATAAACTTTAAACGATTCTGTGATTTTAAAGCAAAAGTACTTCTCTCATAAATATGATATCCCAGAGCACCAGCATTTCCCTTTTCATGAGTGGAAGTTATGTTTACATCATTGCTTGGCAAAAACATTTCTTTTTCACCAGGTCTTTGGCTCTTTATTATCTGTGGCCTCAAGTGAGCGGAATGTTTTTAATCCTAACTTTAAAAAATGGGGTTGTCTTTTTATGTGCATTTCAAGGTTTGCCTTTGACTATTCATATAGTGCATATCACTTTGAATTACCATAGTAAAAAAAGGAAATCAATACATTTTATAAATCAGGAAAGTAATAATAATGTTCTAAACTCTTGCAGCTTCCTTAACATACTTGATTGGATCCAGACAGGCATGCGGGTATTTCCTCTGAAGGAAGCTTCTGTGGATCCAGGCTACTGTATTTAGAAATGCAGGAAGTTGCTTGATACTAGTCGACTTTATCCAGTATCACTGATACTACCTGGCAGCTGCTTTCAGGATTCTAGGCAGCACTTTCTCAATGGCCTACCTGGAAATGCCACAGATTGACCTTGGAACATTTCGGTTGCACAGCATGTGCTTTACCACTGACCTATAGCCCACACACATTTAAATTTGGTAGAGTATTCGTACAAAAATTAAATCCAGGTTTTAAAATGCATTTGCATACAAATTGCTAGTTTGAAAAAATGGACTGGTATCAAGAAATGGGACAGGGAAATATAAAAGATTTGGAGCAGATGTGTTTAGATCCAAAGGCTTCTATGTGGAAGGAAACTAAAGACAGGAAGTCAGGCAAAAGGGTAAGTTGTATTATCCCAGTGTTGTGGAAAATATGAGCCAAATGTAAAAATTACTTAGGCCTGCCACAATTCCCAATGGCCTCAGTATTATTTGATCCTCAAATTAATAAAAATGTTTTTTTAAAAAAATGATGTTCATCAATTGGCAGCAAGCAGGGTTAACTAAATATATTGACTAGCTTGAGGACAACCATGTTAAACAACTTGCGCTTATGATGGAAACAATTTTTCCCCCATATTTGAATATTTCCAGTTAAGGGATTTTTAAAATAACTGGCTGAAACTTCAAAGGGCTGCATTAAGAAAATCATTTTTTTAAAAAAATATTAATATAGGGGGAAAAGAGCAAAGGTTGTCAAAAAAGCTGTCTCTTATTCCATTTTATTTTATGGTGAAGGAGAAATGAGACCCTAGCTATACTCAAAGATGGAAAGAAATGATAGGATGACAAATTCAAAAGACTAAATGGAAATAAAAATTCATAGAATCATAGAATTGCAGAGTTGGGAGGGACGTCAAGGGTCATTTAGTCGACCCCCCTGCAATGAAGGGATCTCAGCACCTCCTCCTCCTCTTTTTCTTCCTCTTCTTCTTCTTCTTCTTCTTCTTCTTTGGTGATCACTCGTAACCCAGTAAGATTGTCTTCCATAAACACGGTTTTAACAATGAGTCCGTAAGTGCTGTGGAGGCCAATTCTGGATACACACATCCTTCCACAGTGGGGACATTGGTTCCCGGGTGGAAGTTGATCACGGTGTGGATTTGCCAAGCGTGCCTTCCTCTTAGCACGTTTCTCCCTTGCGTCCTGTGTTTGAGTGTCTTCAAAGCCCATTACACCTTTGGTAATAGCTGTTCTCCAACTGGAGTGTTCACAGGGCAGTGTTTCCCAGTTGTCAGTGTTTATACTACTTTTTTTTTTTTAAGATTTGCCTTGAGACAGTCTTTAAACCTCTTTTGTTGACCACCAGCATTGCACTTTCCATTTTTAAGTTCAGAATAGAGTAGTTGCTTTGGAAGACGATAATCAGGCATCCGCACAACATGACCAGTCCAACAAAGTTGATGTTGAAGAATCACTGCTTCAACACTGGTGATTTTTGCTTCATCCAGTACACTGATTTTAGTTCGCCTGTCTACTCAAGTGATGTGTAAGATTTTTCAGAGACACCGCTGATGGAAACTTTCAAGAAGTTGGAGATGGCGTATGTAAGTGGTCCATGTTTCACAAGCATACAGTAAGGTTGGTAGTACAATAGCTTTGTAAACAAGCATTTTGGTTTCTCTGCAAATGTCCCAGTTCTCAAACACTCTGCACTTCAATCGGGAGAAAGCTGCACTCGCAGAGCTCAGGCGATCCTGGATTTCGGCATCAATGTTGACCCTTGTGGAACAATAACTGTCTAGGTAGGAGAAGTGATCAACATTTTCCAACGTTACACCATTAAGTTGGATTTCTGGCACTGCAGAGGGGTTATTTTGTATTTGTTGGTGCAGCACTTTGGTTTTTTGAATGTTGAGCGACAAGCCAAGCTCTTCATAAGCTTCTGCGAAGATATTTAGGATGGTTTGGAGGTCATCCTCTGAGCATGCACACACTACGTTGTCATCAGCATACTGAAGCTCTATGATGGAAGTTATGGTGACCTTACTCTTTGCTTTCAGCCTGCTCAGATTGAAGAGCTTTCTATTTGTTCAATATATGATTTCTACCTCAGTGGGGAGTTTCCCTTCTACAAAGTGTAGGATCATGGCAATGAAAATAATGAATAGAGTTGGAGCAATAACACAACCCTGTTTAACACCTGATCCCACTGTGAATGGTTCACTTTGAGAGCCATTGTTATCTGCGATTGTTGCTGTAATATTATCGTGGAGGAGCTGAATGATGTTTACAAATTTATGTGAGCAGCCAATTTTCAGAAGGACAGTCCACAGGGCATTACAATTTACAGTGTTGAAAGCCTTAGTCAGGTCAAGAAATGCCATATACAGGGGTTGGTTTTGCTCTCTGCATTTTTCCTGAAGCTGTCGAGCGGTGAAAATCATGTCGACTGTTCCCCTAGAAGACCAAAAACCATTTTGGGATTCAGGAAGGGTCACCTCGGATATGGTTAAGAGACAGTTTGCTAAGATCTTTGCAAGAATATGCCGGTCACAGCTAATAGAGAGATGCCTCAATAGTTTCCTCAATCAGTTCTGTCACCTTTTTTAAAAGAGATTGATAATTTTTGGCATCTCTAAAGTCTGCTGGGATCGCTTCTCCTTCCCAGACTTTTTTGATGAGCTTGTGAAGTTGTTGTGTAAGTTCAATTCCACCCAATTTTAAGATTTTGGCAGGTATCCCATCAGGTCCACTGGCTTTGTTGTTTTTCCATTTGGTTAATAACTGTACACAATTCTCCCAGATTTGGAGATACTGCAAGCTCATCTCTAACTTGTTTTTGTGGGATTTGTGAAAGGACCTTACCAGTTACGGGGGAGTTGCGGTTAAGGAGATGTTGGTAGTGTTCTTTCCAGCACAGTGCAATAGCTTCATCTTTTAGAAGTGTGGTACCATCTGCTGAACGTAGGGGGCATATGGTCTTTGTGGCTTTAAAGAAACTCTGAGTATCGGCTAAGTGCTGGATCTCTTGAGCTTATTTTTATCCACCAGGTGTTTTTTAGTTCTCTGGTTCTTTTTTGAACCTCAGCCTTAGTGTTGGCATAGGTTTTTTTCTTAGTGACACAGTTTCTATATTTTTGCCAGATTTGAAACGCCTTCCTTTTCTTGTCAATCATGCGTTCAATCTCACTGTCATTCTCATCAAACCAGTCCTGGTGTTTCTTGGTTTGGTATCCAATAGTTTGTTCACAGGCTGCAATAATGGATGTGTGTAGCTTAGTCCAGTGATCCTCGATATTATCAGGGAATTCTGAAAGCAGGTGGTCCTTAAGAGTTGTTTGGAAGCAATCCCACTTAATGGGATCTTGAAGGGCTTGAGTGTTCATTTTGCGCTTTGGTTTCCTTCCTAGAAGCCTGTGTTGAGGTATAATCTTGATAGCCATTGTGGAGCATAATAGTCGGTGATCTGTCCAGCCGTTGTTGGCACTCGTCATAGCTCTGGTAAGGAGCACATCACATCGATCTTTAGTATGGACAATAACATAGTCTAAGAGGTGCCAGTGGTTTGACCGAGGATGCCTCCATGAAGTTTTAAATTTATTTTTCTGTCAAAAGAGTGTGTTGGTAATAACAAGGTTGTGCACCGCACATATCGTCAA
This sequence comes from Podarcis gaigeae, assembly GCF_964106915.1. NCBI lineage: Eukaryota > Metazoa > Chordata > Lepidosauria > Squamata > Lacertidae > Podarcis > Podarcis gaigeae. The sequence continues at coordinate 32,545,402 of NC_139688.1, forward strand.
AAGTAAGATTCTGTCCTGGTTGCTGTTGCCAACTCCTTCTTTCCCAATAGTCCCAGGCTACAGATTGAAATCTCGCCCAACTCTTGCATTAAAATCACCCAGGATGATAATTTTATCTTCCTTAGGCATCTCTGATAGGATGGTATCCAGCTGAGAGTAAAATTTTTCTTTAATGTCTTCATCGGCATCCAGTGTTGGTGCATAAGCGGTTATAATAGTAAGCTGTTGGTTTTTAGTGAGCTTTATTTGAAGGCTTGAGAATCGCTCATTAATGCTGGTAGGGACTTCTGACAGATCATATATGACAGATGGTCATCCAACTTCTGCTTAAAAACCTCCAAGGAATGACAGCTCTTACGGTCAGAAAGTTCTTCCTGATGTTTAGTTGGAATCTTTGAAGATGAGAAAGTACGACTGGTACTTACCTGAAGCACAGATCTATAAGGCATCATGGGGTCACTATGTTGGGCTATGACTCCACCGTAATCAGGAGCGAAGACTCTTTGGGAAGGTATTCAGCTCCCAATCAGTTCTGCTGACTTGCCAAGTTCAAACAGCCATAGGAGTTTCAAGGCGTAAGAAAATACTAGTTTCCCTATCTAATGGCCAATACGTCCAGAAACATGAATGGAACAAAACTGGAATAAAATTCTACTGTGGTCCATATTAGGAAGAGGCCCCAGTAACCCCATGATGTCATATAGACCTACGCTTCAGCTAAGTACCAATCATACTATTTCCTATTGGCAGTGATGCCTTGACTGCATGCACCTGTTCCCAGCTGGAAAGAGGCATGCACAGCCAACATTTTATTTAACCCCATATGCATTGATGAGAGTGGTTTGGGGAAAATGGTTTCACAGGCCAAACTGGACCCACTGGTGAGCCAGGATTGGCCTATAGGTAGAGGTTCTTTCTCCCGGTCTGAAGAGTTATGAATAGTTATTTTTATTTAACCTCATGCATTTATCTATGTTTCAGTGTTATAATCTTATCAAAGACAGTGATTTTTAAAAATACAACATAGTTGAGAAATTTTCAAGCCAACCAACTGATACTTAATGTTGCATTAGGGAAACAAATTGGAGGTGTGAAAATGTATTTGGGAAAACAATAAAACTGGCCAGAGTGAACATTAAGGTACAAAGCTGTCACTGTCTCAGACACCAACAGCCAAATGCATCTCACACTAATATGTAAATCAACCAAGTTCTTTTTGCTGGGGTTCAGGTTAAACCTCTTAGTGAAAGAATGATCTAACCAAATGTTTTCTTATGGGAAAAAAGTTTCTTTTGTTATTTCTTATCTCCTACAAATAAATAATTCCAGACTGAGAAAACAAAGCTAATGCATTAAAACTTTGTGTATACATGTAAATCAGACCAAACATATTAATTTGAGAATAATTCTGCACAACCTCAAGTGCATTATTGCTATTATGGAATGGAACATATGTCTAAAAATGAGGAAAACAGTTGTGTCTATTTATGGATCAATGCCACATTTGTGACATAGCCAAGTAAAAAAGGTTCCAGTTCTGTCTATGGGCATTTCATAACTCTGTGTAGTGGAAAATTGATATTGAAGTTAAATGCCAAGTTATATTATTCACATAAATGGTTTCTTCTTATGATAGTTCCTTCTGGAGTTTTAGAGTGCTCCTGAAGCTCAGCCTTCTGTTTAGCTTGACTTTCTGTATCATGCCTAGGATCTGGTTCTTGAAACAAGAACTTTTATGCAGTCCATTGCGGGAACTGTGGGGTTTTTTTACACTGTTTAAAGAATGAGTAAAGGATTACAACAGAAGATGGGAGGAAATGTCAGGATGGAGCTATCAGTAAAAATGAGAAATCTCTTACCACATTAAAAATGTTCACATTAAGATAGGATAAATCCATCTTGACCCACAAAATAGGTAAGCATAAAAATAACTATACTATCCGCCAGTGTTTTCAGTTTCATGCATCCAGTTTTAACAGAAACATACTTTATTTTCACTGTATCTGCACCATCTTCAAGTATCATGAAACAGCTTATTTAAATAAGTGTAAATTATACTTACATATTTTGTAGCAATCAAATCAACGTAAAATCCCAGCATTAAGATGAAATGCGTAACTACATAGACACAAAGGTAGCTTGGTAATGTGGGGCTGTAGGGAACTTCCTTTCCAGTAACCTACATTAAAAACAAAACAAAACAAACAAATCAGAGTCTTTATTCAATCACAAATTAACTTTTCTTCCATTTTTGCATTTAGTAGTTAAAATTCACTATTCATCATGTTTTATTGTTATTTTATTTTAAGTAGAAGAGCAGCTGAAACCTTTAATCTGCACAAATGATTTATTTTATAGGGCAGAGTGGGCAACCTGTTGCTATCCAAATGTTGCTGGACTACAATTCCTATCATCTTTGACTATCGGCAATGCTGGGTATGACTGATGGAAACTGGAATTCAGTAACATCTAGAGGGTCATTTTTTCCCATTGTTCTTTAACGGAATGCAATATTTGCACACATAGCTCATTAGGTTCTACTCTCCCTTTCCCTCACTTTTTGGTAACATATTTATTTTCCATATAACAAATATACATTTCAACCTTCTACATTACAAAAAATGTATTTATCCTTCCCCTGGGTGTTGGTCAGTTGGCACCATGCCCAGTTAATGCCCCCTGCATACCTGCCACCACTGGCGAATTTGGTGGCAGGGGTATGATCCAGTCAGCAATAGGCTGGTTCATAGGGGAGATACGGTGCCTGCCTGCAAAGCCACCAGCCCAAGGAGGACAAACCGATTTGAAGATCAGAACCTTGTGTAATCAAGGGCTTAGAAAGAGATTGTACACAAGGGGTTGAAGGAGCTTTTAGTAAGGCTGAAAGGGCTTTGCGCTGTGTTGATGGACTAAACTGTTGGGCTGCTGCTCGAACCAAAGGCAGGGACCTAAAACTGAAGAGCTTCCAGGAGCACAGTTGAAAGTTCCTAGGAGCTGACTAAGGTCTTGCCTTGAGCATGAGGTGGTGCTAATCCTACCTGGGTGCAGTATGCCAGTATGGGAGATCCATTTTTTTTATAACCTCAGTTGGGTTTAAGGAGTGTTCCTGTGTAAGTTTGCTCAGGATCCTGCTTCTATCCCACCAATATGTGGCATGCCTTTAGGTAAGCATGCAGAAGACTGAACCCTTATGAAAACATAATTTACAGAACCAAGAAGTGAAATCCATGCTATACTTACCTCTGGGATGTCCTCCATAAGACCAAGTCTTGGCTTGCCTGGCCCCCATCCTGGGCCCTTGAACAGGACAGAAAGCTTATTGCAGAATCCAGGAGTATTCCAAAATGTTTTCCATATATAAATACAATGATGGAACTGTAATGATAGAATAATCAGTGTGACATTTCTGTGCAGGGGCACTTTCTTCTGTTAATGAGAATACTTGAAGTTTAACATTTCCCACCCTGCTAGAGGCTGACTAAAACTAGCTTAATCTATGTCAATGAACCAAAAACAATCAAATAAAAGCAAAGGAGTAATAGGAAACACACTGAATTCAACCCATGAAATCAAATGTAATATTAAAGCATACAAGCAGGTTAGAGAAACAGATGGACTACCTGAATCTTGAAAAGTTCGAAGCTGTTAATTGGATGTGTTAGGCCATATACAACTTTATCATTTTCTGCAGCAAATGTCCCTGCAGGGAAGGAAAAAAAGCTGAGAATAAAATCACCGCTTGTAAAGCTAATGTTAAGAAAAATAATTAACTGCACTTACCAAAAATCCTGTCCCAAATAATCAGTGTGCCACCATAGTTCTTATCAATGCAGTATGGATTTCTTCCTATTTGGGGAGAAATGTTGCAACCAACTTTGTCAATGCCTTTGAAGAATACATTGTGTTTTATCAATTCTTTTTCTTTAAATAAGCTTCCAGAAATACATTTCCTCATAAATAAATTATAACACGGCCATGATTCTGAGCATTTCTTTAAAACCTCTTGCGTCATTTCCCTTCTAATAACATTTCTCTGGGTTACATACTGCAAGCTGCTTAAGACATTTTTCAAACATGTTTACAAAAATAATAGAAATACATTTGGAGTTACTTTTTGATACATTTTTGAAAAAACTGTTTAAGAGTAGTGTTGCACTGTAAAAAATTATTTAAGCTGTTTTGTAACATTTATGGTGAGCTAAATAAGGGGCAGGATATTTCCTTTATTTTTCTTCAGTCTTTGAAGCAGGAAATGTTTTGGAAAGTAACAAAATGGCTATTCACATACCATTTAATAAAATGGAGTGGTTTTCTGAAATGCCTTTATATATTATTAATCAAATATTAAAAGTTCAAGATACAACTGTGATAGCACAACATCACAAAATATGGTGTTACAATAACACTGACATTGTCACATGTGGTTAGGGCTGAGGAACAGGAGAAGAATTTGAGTACAAGCTTGTTGATATATTTATGGCAGAAGTTAATGGGGCACAAACATCTAAGTAATATCAAGGATAACCCTGACTTCCTGTGTGAGATGTAAAAAAGTGGGGGCGGGAATCTAAAATGTTATAGAACTGCTATTAAAACAGTAATAGAAAAATGCTCATTTACAACTGCTCCTGCTATTCTGTTCCTTCATATAAAACATTTTTAAAAATAATACAAACATGAACACAGAACTAATATTACCTACCATGATGTACTCTGTGATGACTAGGTGTGTTGAGAATAAACTCCAAAGGGCCGAGATTCTTAATAACCTTGGAAAAAAGAATGATCTTGTTAACAAAAAGCGAAACAGTAGACAATGCCACAGGAGAAATTCAGAGCAGAGGGATAATTTGGATGTCAATGGTAATCCTGAACAAAATATTCATAAGAGAAGATGAGAAAGCTACTATGATATGTAAAATTCACTGAGGACAACCTCTATTCACACAAGACAGGGTTTTGTCATATTATTGCAATTTTATCTTACATTTGTATCCCATCCTATTCTCCAGAGAGCAAAGGGCAATGTATGTGTGACCCCAACCATTTTACCCACGCAATGACACTGTAAGGAAGGAGTGGGTATTTTCCCCCCCCCCCAGGCTGTAGGCCACAAACAAACAAAACTTTATTAGCAAAGCCAACAGGCCACAGCTATACAAGAATTAAAAATAGAAATAAGGATAAAAGGGAGAAAAGAACAAGCAAAAGGAGGTCCGTCAGATGAACAAGTCTGTCACTCAGATGGTGGCCCTCAATTTCATAGCTCTTTCGATGTACCTCGCGACCTTCTCTGTTATCTGACTATCCGTATCAGATAAGAGGAAATACAGTGTGATGTCTGGTGAACGGCCGGGGTTGGAGAGAATGAGTGGAGTAATAATCTCATTCCTTAGGTCTTTGTAAAGGGGGCAGGATAGGAAGACGTGGGACACTGTTTCCGTGTTACCATCTCCACATGGGCAGAGTCGTTTTTCAAATGGAGTCTTTTGGTAGCGACCTTCGAGTACGGCAGAAGGGAGAACATCCCATCTAGCCAATGTAAAGGCACGTCTGTATTTTGGGATGGTTAATTTGAACAAATATGAAGCTGGAGAGTCAAAATGAGAAGGGGGAAAGTAGGTATACCATGGGCACAGTTTCTTTAAGATAGTCAGGTTGTTTTGCCGTTCAATGTCTTTCAGGCGCTGGCCTATTAGACTCTTTGCTTTAATGAGGCCCATTGATAGTAGGGACTGTGAATGCAGACCGCATGTAAGAAGTTTTTGATGCACAGTTTTGAACCACTTGCTTTTGTGGGGGTCTTGCATTACTAGAGGCAGTAGACCAGGTGGATTTAGATTAAGACGAAGCCAGTAGTTGAATGTTCTTTGCCAGGTCTGAGTTTCTACAGATGGAAGGCAGGCCTCGAGTCGTAATGCTGCGTTTGGAACACAGGAGGGGACGCCGAATATCTGCCTTAGGAATTTAGACTGAACAGTTTCAAGACTGGAGCAGTGGTTCCCCGTCCAGATTTGTGCCCCATACAGTAACTGCGCCAGAGGTTTTGCTTGAAAAACTTCAAAGGCTGCTGGGATGTATCTGCCCCCCTTCGTATAAAAGAAGCGAGACAGCATCTTAATACTTTGAGCTGCTTTTTCTTTGGCACATTTTTGATGGACATCCCAGGACCCGGTCGACTGGAAAACGATACCCAGATATTTGAAGGCTTTAACCTGTTCAATTGTCTGGTTATCCATCCTCCAGCTGTACTGTCTGTGTTTCCTTGCAAAAACCATAATTTTGGTTTTCTGATAGTTTATTACCAGTTGCTCTCTCCTGCAGTATGCTGAAAATTCACCTATGAGCCTATTTAAGCCTATTCTTGTTCGAGATAGGAGTATCGCATCATCAGCATACAAAAGTACTGATATTGATTTGTCAGCCAGTTTGGGGGCGTGGAAGTCCGGAGATGACAAACAATTAACCATATCATTGATGTAAAAGTTGAATAAAACTGGGGCCAAGATGCAACCTTGCTTGACCCCCTTGCAGACAGGAACTGGTCCTATAAGATGGCCATTTGACGAAGTTCTTACATGCAGCACCGTGTCTTTATATAAACAGCTGATCAGAAATAATAGTCTTTTGTCTATACTTGATGTGCTCAATTTATCCCAGAGTCTTGCACGTGGAATTGAATCGAAAGCAGCCTTTAGATCGATAAAGGCTGCATATAGCACCCCACGGGATTTTTTGGCATATTTGTCAATTAAATAGGCTAGGGTGAAGCAATGGTCTATGGTGGACCTGCCTTGCCTGAAACCCGCTTGCTCTTCCGCTAGAATAGCTTCAGTTTCGAGCCAGCTAGTTAGCTTAATATAAAGATGTTTGGCATATAGTTTGCTGGGTATAGGCAGAAGACTGATTGGTCTATAACTCGCCGGGTCTGGCATAGGTCCTTTTTTATAGATTGGAATAACTATTGCCTCAGTCCAACCATCTGGGAGTAAACCCGTTGAGTCGATCCAAGAAAATAAAGACGCCAGCAGGGGGGCCCACCAGCCAATGTTGGACTTCAGAAGTTCGGCAGGGATGTAGTCATTCCCTGGGGCCTTGTTGTTCTTTAATTGTGCGATTAAGTTCTCAACTTCCTTTACAGTTACTGGTGGCCAATGAGGTAGGTCCTCCAATTGAATACATAATTTGTAGTGTTGGGCTTCCTGGTCATAGAACAAAGATTGAAAATGGCGCAACCACTCCATTGGTTCCACTGTACAGATGGAATTAGTACGCTCCTGGTCCAGTAGACCAGATATGGTTCGCCAAAAGCAAGTAGTATCTTTCTCGTGCGATGCCTTAACCAGACTGTGCCATACGGCTCTTTCAGCTTCCAGTTTCTTTCTCCTTAGTAATTGTTTGTAAGACCTTCTCAGATAAATATAAGCATTAAGTAGGAGGGCAGTCCCTGATTTCCTATATCTCTGGTAGGCTGTTCTCATTTGTCTCCTTGTTTGCCTGCACTCCAGGTCAAACCAGCTAGCTCCGTCCTTTGCCCTCTTTGTAGCGGCGCTATGTATCACTGTTGTTAAATGGGATTTCAATCTTTCCAAAAGTAATTTAAAGCGTTCCATAATCGCATCTACTGAATTGCCTGACACAATAGCGGAGCGAATAAGCTTTAACTCCGCTGACTGAAGAAGGAGGGTTAGATTTTCATTCAGTATTGGGGACCATTTGAGTCTTTTGGGAGCAGGTATACCCAAATTTACAGAAGGTATATATTGTGGCTCGGCAATAGAATAGTCAAAAGGCCGACCTGCAAGCTCTAAAATTAGAGGTAGGTGATCACTCAGAGTATTGTAGCCCACTTGGAACTTCCTTACAAAGCTGTGAGCAAATCTTGAGATTAGAATATAATCTATAACGCTTCCCCCAGCCTTGGAAAAATGGGTATATTCCCCGGGGCGATCCCCCTCTATGTTGCCGTTTAATATCAGCAGTTCCCTCCGTCTGGCAGCCTGCACTAAGCAGAGACCTGAAAAATTACTTCTTCTATCTTTGGACAGTCGTGTTGCACCAATATCCGTCTGTTCTTCAGGGTCCATAAATAGGTTGAAGTGAGTGTATAGACTGTTGTCATCTGTTCCTATACTAGCGTTAAAGTCTCCACACACAATAGTCAGGGCAGACGGGTAAGTAGATTCGAAAGGCTCTAAAAACGCCTCTAGCTCAGCCCAAATAGCCTTGACCGTGGGGTTTTTTTGGCCTGGGGGAATATAGACATTGACCAGCAAAAGAGTAGTTCTCTTGAAGCTAAGTAGAGCGGCTGTTGCTAGAGAATTGCAGCTGGGTAGGGCTGTTAGAGAATGCGCCAGCTCCGTGGAAATGAAGCAAGCTAGGCCACCACTAGATCTGCCGCCCCTTAAAGATGGAGAGGCAGGCAGGTAGTGGCAGTTATACCCATTGAGAAATATAGGGTCATTCTGCCATGTCTCCTGAAAGAAGATGATGTCAAATTGCTTAAGGTAGCACAAAAATTGTTGGTTGTTTTTCTTGGCGTGCCAACCCGCGATATTCCAAGACAGCACTTTTAGGCCCCGGGCCCTTCGGGGAGCTGGATCTATGTCACCACCACGTCCAGCAATTCTTTGGTGTCTAAAAAAACACACCCATTGGCTCTTTTCGAGGATGACTGCTTGGAGAGAGTGTAATGATCCTCTCTTCTTGGTGATTTGGGGCTAGATTTTGGAGTTGGGGGGGAAGCTAATTCATTCGGAGACAATTTAAGATAGGTGTGCCAGGCGCTTTGAGATTTCACACCTTGATTTGGTCTTACTTTATTGTACATCACAGGGGGCTCAGATTGTAATTCCACGTCTACACATTTAAAGGTGCCTCCCACCGTCCTCCTATCCACTAGACATTTGGGAGATATGGGCTGCACATAAGGGTCCTTCATTGTCTCACCTTGGTCATCCTTTTTTTCTAGTCTGCTTCGAAGTAAATCAAGTCTTTTCAGGATCTCAGTTTGAGCTGGAGAATGCAGTGACCAGAATCGCTTTATCAGTGAGAGTTCTTCCTCCAAAACGGAGTCCTCACTATCACACGTGAGAGGCCAGACGCCAGTTGGATGTGGAGCTTCCTTTTTTTCATTTGGCACTGTTTGATGGAGATGATCCTGCTGGAACTTATGCTTTCTATTTTGATGGTTTTGGTGGTTGGTTTTTTCCCTTTTGTGAACTTCCATTCCTATGCCCTTGGGCCCCATCAGAGAGGTTAAAGGTGCTCTATTTTCAAATATTCTTAATAGGACTATTCTTTCTTTTTTGAATAGGTTTTTAGCTCTAAAAATAAAGCTGGCCAGACTATGATCTAAAAAAGTAATCAGTGCTCGTACCGAGCAATCATCTTGATGTAGATACTCTATAGCGGCTATGTCAATTGCTTTTACTACCCCCGGTAAAATGCCACTTATGATGGACAAAAAGTGGTCTATACGGTCCGACCCTGCATAAAATCTAGGCGGTTTAGGGTAATTAGCAAAGACAAGCTTTTGTGGGATTAGGACTAAACTCCATTCTCTTTTGGGACACAACATCTGTCGAGCTTGAGAGGAGTGGTTCCCCTCAATAGCTTGGGTCGCCAGCTCACCTCTGTCTACAGATTCTGTGCTGGCCATAAGAGGACTCTGGGGCGGTATAACTGTAGATGGATTAGTTCCTTTGTCCCAGCTCGGTGTTGGTTCTTCGAAGCTTGGTTTAGATTCTTTTGTGAGTGTGTCTACTTTACGTGTCTCTTTGATGGCACTCGAGTTGGATTTGTTTGTTCCATTTGTAGAAAGGGATGGAAGAAGGTTAAAGAGCTTCTGCCAATATTTTTTACAGGTACGGTGAGTTGTCTTAGGCCGCCTTAGGTTTTTCATATTTTTGCTTTTCTTCATCTTAGGCTCGGCTTTTTTCCTCCGGGGTTTGCTGGGGAGTGGTAGATCCGGGCTGGCTAGGGGATTTGTATTCTGGACTGAAGCGCTCACATGTTGTTTGAAATTATCCACTAGGGTCAGGAGAAGCCCGTTTGTTATCGATAAGAAATTTTTGACGTTAAGGAGATCCGTAGAAATCTGGTATATCTGCTCCTGAAGATAATCACCCCGCATTTCTGTTCCGCTGTCATTGGCTTTCAACCAGTGGGTTGAAAGGTTGCTTCCAGGTTCCAGCGGTGACAAATGAGGATTAGCATCAGGTGTGTTGGCTGTATTAGCCTTTGTAGCATTCTCTGCTATGGCAAGTTCTTGGGCCAAATTTGTTGGATGGTTTGTCTTCTTGTTGTTTGTTTGCAAGTCCTTTAGCTGTGTTGACCAATCCAACACTGTGAGTGGCAAAGGCATAGCTACCTCTAGAATACTCTCATTCTGAGTTCTCTTACTCGAGTCTTTTTGGGGAAAGTAGCTGGTAATTTTACTTTGTCTCCTTCGGCGCTCCATCGGGCTCTGTGGTGAATTAGGCAAGATTCCTTGGTCCTTGTATTTTTTCCTGGTGAGGACCATAGTGGGTATATAGGTATATATGGATATATGGTAGGGGGTGCTTGCTTAACGGCGACTTATCTTTTATTCTAAGCTGGAGTAATCAATAGCAGAAATGCTGATTTGTGGAAGTTGCCTCTAGACCTCTCCAACCTCTTCAACTTGTTAGTTTCTCCAGCAATTTACATCGGGGCTTGTGAGGTATCAATCATTTAAAATGTTGGAAAATATTACTGGTCCTAGGCTTTCATACTATAACTTGTTTCTTTTAAAATTCAACTAGGTCTTTCTCCCTCATTCAGCAGCCTCACGGCGTAACCGGTAAAGTAGCTAGGCAGTATAACAAAAAAACAAAAAACAAAAAACAAAAAACAAAACAAAAGTCCCTTGGAATAATTATCGAGTTAAACTTGCCTTGTGTTTCTTGGAGTTGTAGCTGCTTCAGTTCCTTCCTTTTTGGTTTTTTTTATGGATAAAAAGCTCGGCGTCCTTCCAGAGGAGTAGCTGACTCCCCCGTCTGCTAATTACCAGCTTCGTGAAGATAGGGCGGCTTGCCGAACCTCTTTTGGATAAAAATAGGCCTTTGGCAGTTAATAAAAAAAGATAATAGTTTAAAACTACTAAGCTCAGTTAAAAAAAAAGCTTTAAAAGTGCTAGAAAATACTAATAAATCTATATTATCAACGCGGAGCACAAAATAGAGCTACCACCAACGACGCCATCATCGCTGTAGGCCACACATTCCCTTTAGGGCAACCTCCCAAGGGCCACTTGCCAGTGGTGGCAACAAATGTAAAGTTTGCCTTTGTACAGTAGACTAGTTTCTGTGCACATGCTGAGTAAGAAGCTGCATCTCCCTGGCCCTAGGTCATTTCTTAACCACTGCAAGAGTCTCCACTGCTCTCACATTTTCAGTTTATGTTCAGTGTCAGCCATGCTCACAAACCCAACACACACACAAAAAAACCCCATAGAAACAAAGGACTCCTTTGAAAGCTATCACCTTGATAAAAGGAAATAATAAGAATGTGATAATTTCCATCATGAATGGAACTTTTTATCTCAAAGATATACTTTAATGCAGCAGAAGAGATGTTTTATACATGGTTTTTTATTTTTCTCTAATTTGAAGAGGTGACCAGTAATTTCTAAATGCAATTTGCTGCATCAGTAAAGCAGCTATATAGTACAAACTGAAAGCAGTAAAGACACTTGCTCATTTTTCCAAATGCATCTTAGTTGTGCACATATTATATATGCTGAATAAATAAGCTTATTTAGACAACAGATTAGTATAAAATGACTCCAAAAAGACTGACAATAGAATACAGACTATTAATTTTTATTCTAAACCAAAAAAACAGCACAAGCATTCACATTTGAATTCCACAAAAACTGTCAGGAAATATCTCCAAGCCCCAAAAGGCCACCTAAGAGTAAGAAAAATGTTAATATTTCAGGTTAGCTCAGCTTCCATCATTTGTCCAGCTATAAACAAGGTGACAGCTAGTTAGATTCACTGTACAGTCCCATAAAAGTCTACTCAGAATTAAGTCATATTGAATTCAACCGGGCATACTCTCAGGTAAGTGAGAACAAGATTGAAGCCATTTTAAAATAATAGAGGCATTCCTTGATTCACAGTGGTTTCTCTAAAAGACCACACCTAACCTTCAACCGCTTAGTTTTGGTTTGTTTTTAAAATAAATATTGAAATAGTTTTGTAAAAATATATCATATTTGGGTTCCCAACATGAGGAGTACAATGAACCAAGTTATATGTTTTGGGTAAGCTTAGAAGTGGGCTAGAACTGCCCATTTTGATCTAAGTAGATGTTTTTTAACGATTTTTTTTCATCCCTGCTAACATCACTGCTTGCAATATTAATCCTTTGAAGAGGGTCATATTATGTTCTGGCCCTAATCCAGAGATTTTCATGCATAGCAGTGGGCTGCAGTTCATTGCCAACGAACAAAATTTTGATGCTGTCAGCCCTGACCACCTGCTGGAGGTGGTGGTGGTGGTTGGGAAAGCTGGAATCCATCCCACCCAAACAGGTGACTGATACTGTCAGAACTGAAAATGCTGAACATCTGTTTGGCAGTGCTCTCACACATCCTTGGGTGAAGGATATGCATCCTCTCCCCACAGCAGCACCATCTTGCATTTGCAAGGTAGTCTCCATAACGGACAGATGTGTTCAGAAGTTTCTTCCCATTTACAAGTCACTTGTTGCTGCACTGGGACGATGGTGTGCACTGTGTTCCTCTGGTATCCCCAATCCATAAACAGGGAAAGGAAATGCAATACTTTGACACTCAAATGTTAACAATGAGTTATTTATCAACCTTAAAACTGACAATTGCAAAAGCTACAAAAGTTCTTCATAGTTCGTCAAAAAGATGCATCTTCAGTCATGAATATTCATGTAGTAACTACCAGTATTGCACTACATATACTGTATGTCAAGTCCAAGGCATTTATGTGTATACTTTATTTAAGGAGGAGGAACAGAAAAAGTCATATTTTATAAAAAGACAAATGAAATCAATGTAAAATAAATTTGCTTCTTTGAAATAGCAAAGCTAGCTTTATGGGGATTGAAAACTTTGTGGCATCTTTTGTGGCATGTTTGCTGTCTCAAAGTCATCTCAACACATGAGGAAATCTTTACTGCTTTCTATCTGTAGACTTGAATACTGTTTTTGTTTAAATAATGAAAAACAGTCATGACTTGAAATCTAAGGCAAATGTCACACTTAGTGGCCTAACTCCTCTTGTCACCACTGCAACGTGAATCCTTAGTTCTGCTGTTTTGCAAAATGTACACAGGTCACTTGAATAAAGATCCCGCTTCCTGGATTGTGGAGGAGATGGTTTATCAATGAAGATCCAGAACAAATGGGGCACATCAGTTACAGTGAAGGTGTGAGAACCATGGCAGCACATCTCCTAGTTTCATTTTGATAGAATAATAGAATTGTAGAGTTAGAAGGGACCCTGAGGGTCATCCAGCCCAGCTCCTTGCAATGCAGGAATCTCAACTAGATCATAAGTGACAGATGGTCAAACAACCTCTGCTATAAAAAAACCTCTTGTGGAAGTCTGTTCCACTGTCGAACAGCTCTTACTGTAAGAAAGTTATTCCTGATGTTTAGGTGGAATCTACTTTCTTGTAACTTGAAGCCAATGATTCGGATCCTAGCCTCTGGAGCAGGAGAAAACAAGCTTGCTCCATCCTCCATGTGATAAGTTCTTTAGATATCTGATGCAGGCTGTCACATTTCCTCTCAATCTCTTTACCAGGCTAAAGATACCCAATTCCCTCGTTTCTCATAAGGCTTGGTTTCCAGACCCTTTATCATCTGGGCTGCCCTTCTTTGCAATACGTTGAAGCTTGTCAATATCCTTCTTAAATTGTGGTGCCCAGAACATGGGTCAGATAAGAGGAGTTTATGTTGCACCTCTTATACTACCAACAGTATAACTTTACTGGGCCTGAATAATACACTGATGCTTCAACAGCCCACCAGCATATGGTAAAGAAGACCCGTGCTACTCTTGGCTGCATATTTAAAGTAGCTACGACGCTACCTGTGATGCATATTATTATAAACTTCATAATACATCTAAACTTCATAATACATCTATAGTCTGCAACAATGGAATTGTTCAGGAACTTAACATATAAAAACAAATGAAAATGTCAGGGGGGGTTAGGGCCATGGTCTGCTGTATTTGGTTGAACTGAGCCAACTATTTTGTTCTCCCTTAATATTATAAACTACTACACCAAAGTCAAGGTGATTTAAAAAAAAACCTTTGGAATATGAATCCATATTTGAGACCATCTGGCAAGGAAACATAAAAATAAAAGCATGATTTGCTTTTTCTACTAAAGTTGTTGAGTTAATTCAAGACAACCCACCCATGTATTTATACAGATGGGCATGGTGGCCATATCTGTCATGTGAATTCTCTACAGGGAAGCTGGGGAAAGGCAGAACCCCTAGGATATGCACTCGTCTGCCCGCCTTATAACTTTGAATTTTTCGGCAAACCCTGATTTATTCATCGCCAACTGTTTTCCTATCTGATTAGGCAGTTTTCTACTCCAGTTAGCATGTAATATGGAGGTTTCCAAATTTCCACATTGAGAAGTGAAACAATAATATTTTTGGTTTGGAATTAAAACAAGCTAAAGGAATCAGGCCTGTAGGGATCATAAAGCAATGGGGGGGGGTGAATTTCTGATATAACTGCACTATAGGAATGAAGAAGTGAAAGCCTAGCTTTAATGGACAGTCAGGCTTAGAAACTGTTTATATAATAAATACAAGGGTTTCAAGAAATCTGTTTATAATAAATTATCTTGAAGGCAGAATGTTGTCACTCAATCCCCCCCCCCACATTTCACCAATAATTTTCAGTTAAAGGTTCTACTTCCCATTGGACAAGCTCAAAGCTTTTCTTTAGACAGGTGATACATAACTAGATACGGATTTTAATTGAATAAAAAACAAACCTTTCAACATACTTGGTGGAAAAAGTGTGCAATTATAAAGAAACTGAATTAAACTATTTTAAACTAATCAATGGCTTTTAGAAAGAAATAGGCATGTTTCATTAGCATTTTGGACCTAATTATATAAAGAACACATTCCTTCAGGATTATTTTATTCACAGTTTGTCACGGCCAAATTATTAAACCTGGCAGGGAGATTGTGAGTGGGTGGAGGAGTATTGTGATTGACAGGTCTAGCTTGTAATCATAGGGAAGGATTTTATCAGCATTCTCCAAACCCAGTGCTTTAGGGAATGGAGCAGCTTTGTGAAAGTGAAGCTTTTATATTTAAACTTAAGGAGGCTGCTAGAGTGAGGAGGGGAGAAGGTGCTGAGGGACAGCTCCATTGTGATCAAAAGGTCAAGTTTACAATTCGAGGGAATTATTTCAACTAGAAAGTGAATTCCTTCATTTATTCACACACACCTCAATCAACTATTTACATGCATAGCAGTGAGCTGAAGTTCAATTAACAAAATTTTGATGCTTGAGCAATGACCACAAAAATTAGTTCAGACCACAATTCTAGGCTGTTCCATTAAGTACCAAATTGGGGTCTGAAGCAAATATTATGTAGGTGCACACCTTCTATAAAGCATTATTTATTATAGTCTATATTATTCTTTAAACATAAATGTATTGGTTTTTATTTTGCCCTTGCCTGTGGAAGGCTCTATAATTAAAATTAAATTATATTAAAATGAATATTTCTGAACCAGGAATCTGTTATTCTGCTTTTGATGCATTTATATAAGTTTCCCATGCCAAATCAAAACAACCTTTTGACAACTGATTCAAGAAGCACTAGCCATATGCATGCATGCATGATATTTGGATGTTGCTATGGAAGGCAAGCATGGACCTCCTACACCAAGTATTAGCTAGCAGGTTGCAGAATGTATGTACCTTGCCAAAAACCAGCAGCAGAAACCAAGTTGAAAGGTTCAGTTGAGCCTTATGCAATTCCCTCCTACATCTCCCTCTTTTCAGTTGTTACAAAAGCACTACCATGTTGTCTTTTTCAAATGCCTATCAATAAACACTTTCCCTCAGCCTTTTTAGGGCCTGATTCAGCTCCTGAAGTATTGCATTTCAAAGCCCTTTTCTGTTTATTATATCAGTAATTTTGAGAGGAACAACTATACCATTTATTTTAGAAATTTAGGAGCATCATTTATCTAAGCTAAATATTTTCTTTGGGGGAATTTCATGCAGGGCAGCAACACATGATTTAATGTTGCAATAGAGGTAGCCTTGAGATGACAGAGGCATTTTGTTATGGAAGAACACTTAATTAAATATAATGTAGAATTCACATCTGTCAGACAGCAACATCTGAACAAAATTACATTTAGTTCTGTCACAATAACACCTGGACCCTTTTCTTTATAAAAAGCAGGACTGCTTTATTTGTCCTAACAGCCCATTGTGATTTTGGTATTTTATTATAACTAGCAGACCAGTGTAGTATAACCTTCAGATTTATAATATTTTAAAAGCTGAGGCTATATTATATATAAAAGACCAAGTGTAACTGCACAGCAAGTAAGCCAAACAATATGCACAGGAAACCTGAAAACAGGATGAGAAAGCATTTGTAGAACTATGTATGGCCTCCTCACAGCAATCTGTGAACTACGTAACTGAAAATAACTAAGCACTTTGTAATGTAATAAGCTACAGTTGTAGTAGAGGATAATTATTTATTCTAGGATTAATTTAAATATGGGGTGATGGCTATTCAAAATAGATTGTTGTATGCAGCAGAAAAATAATATGATCAGCACATAAACCTTGCATATTACTAAAACTTGAAACAAAGTTTACCTGAGAAATAGCATGATGACTAATTAGTTATCAACACAGAAGACTAACAAATATGTGCTCAAATGCACACAATGTTCACATGAAACTTTCATGAGCAGCTAACCATTAGGACAATGGAGGCCAACACCAAAATTTGGTCATGATTTTAGATCATTAACAAAATGATCTGATGATCATTGAAAATATTTTCATTGATATGTCTTTCTCAGATATAAAGTCTATCTGTGCTGCAGCAATTAAAATAAAAAGTGTAAAAATACAGTACTAAAATAGTACTTTGTTTTGATATGCTGAAGTTAAAATATTTTAAACTAATTGGGACCAAATGGCCTGTGTGTGTGTGTGTGTGTGTGTGTGTGTGAGAGAGAGAGAGAGAGAGAGAGAGAGGGGAATAAAAAGGAGCATATGTTTCTCTTTAAAGAAATCAGAAAAATACTTCTGTTACACAATAAATCAGCTACTTGTAGATTTCCAAGACACAGTTCCAGACTAAGAGCTTAGGCATTGCTAAAGATCCTAAATTACCTCTGTATGTATCCAGAACTGGTAAAGGAGATTAAACTGGAGATGAACAGCACACACTGAGGGAGGAATAAAGAGAGCCATGGGCAAGTAGAATATCTGAAAATTAAGGAAGACAAGTTAACAAATGTATCTACCAAATTATAATAGACATAATTTTATTCATTTAATAAAAGAATTATGGGAAACTCCACATTCAAGACATGCCTGAGATGACAAAGATAGAAGAAGCCAGCAAAGAGAAAATGTACCCATTGCAATTCCCTTGGTTGCTATTCTGGTTATTAGATACATACCATCATACTCTGAAATATGCTTTCTTGAAACTTAGTATGGATAAAGATGTGCTATAACTAAAATGGTTGCCACGTTTCATTATTTTAAATTGCTTAACTCAATTGTTCCCTTCATTGCTGTTCTGCCATGGAACTGCTAACCAGCCAAAACTCTAAGGGTGAATTCCTAGTGGATTGGAAATGTCCACAATATTTTTCCAGCTATTCATGTGTCTCCACTCAATTAGTGTCATCAGGTAAAAATCTGAAAAGTTCAATGACAGAAAAGTCAGCAGTTGGGTTTGTATCCAATCAAGTCTTATTTCACTGCACTTGTAACAGAAAGAGGTTCTAAGTAAAGAATTTAGGAAGGTATTCTAGTGAGATGCAAAATGCTTAAATCACAGCACATTGCTTTTTTTCCAAAAGCACGAAAAAGGCTGTGGCAATTCTAATTAGTTTCCATTTTGGCATGGCCAAATTTATCTAAAACAAGAACCACTGTCACTTTTCAACTGGATCCGTTTGAACATGGCAGGCTACCCATCACTGGAGACCACAAACATTTGCTATGAAACAGAAGCCAGAGATCTCCTATTAGTTAACTATTATTTTGTAAAATCTTCTAATGTCATTCTTCATTAGTTTGATTGCAAGTCTCACAAACAGTCAACAGTACTGTTACATACTATTTGCTTATATATAGTGACCTCAAAACAGTTAATTCTATTTTTTTATAAATCTAAATGGCAGAATTTTCAAGGTAAGTAGTAAATTATGTTAAATAGTTAAGAGAAATTATGCACCGTGATGTAGGGCAAAGAAATGAAACTCAGGTTGCAATTCTTTGCAGCCTGGGAATTCTATATGGGAATAAACTCATCTGAACTTAGTGGGGAGTTACATCAGAGTGAACACACATAGGATCGGGCTCCATATGTCTTTAAACCTCAGTGAGGATTTAAAACCACAAACCTCAATTTACTGTTTTCTGAGCCATTTTACAGGGGCAACGCCAACATCAGAAGCTCAGAACCAGGTGAGGAGAACAGACGTTTGCGTCCACAATCACTTCACACTTTTTCAAATGCATTCTGCATACTATGACATCACAGCAAAGATCCTTCCACTGCACATGGTCAGTGACAACCATAAATTTTGGCTGGTGATCAAGGCTAGGTTCAAGTCCGGTTTTGTGGCCATGTATTAATACCTTTTTAGTTACATTTTAAAAGAAAAGTTCACTTCCTTAATTTAGGTGACTTACAGTGTGTGAATTGGCAGCACCAAGCACCTGAACAGTGTAGCAACTACAGTCCCTAATCCAGTGCTAAGACTCACTTGCACAGCCCTGACTATTTGTCATGGGCATCCACTCATGCTATTAACACAGAAGCACAACACACTATAAATGTCCCAACCAACCAAAGGAACTTTAGAGCAAAGGAACTTAAGAGCAAAGCCTCCTTCCTACATATAGACATCACTTCCTAGATTGGGGAGAAATATAAGAATTTTGCTTGCCTGTCAAGGTAGTTTTGTGTCATTTTATTTAGAACACACACACAATACATATATAGGCTTTCAATGTCATTTAAAACAATTCTCTTTATATACAAATCAATTAATTCATTGTTAATTCAACATTTATAATTTTAGTTAATAGAAATTTTACAATTGCACTTAAGTATTAAATTCATTTTATTTACTCATGTCAAATATATTAATCGGAGAGCCAGTGTGGTGTAGTGGTTAAGAGCGGTAGTCTCGTAATCTGGGGAACCGGGTTCGCGTCTCCGCTCCTCCACATGCAGCTGCTGGGTGACCTTGGGCCAGTCACACTTCTGTGAAGTCTCTCGGCCCCACTCACCTCACAGAGTGATTGTTGTGGGGGAGGAAGGGAAAGGAGAATGTTAGCCGCTTTGAGACTCCTTAAAGGGAGTGAAAGGCGGGATATCAAATCCAAACTCTTCTTCTTCTTCTTCTAAGATATAGAGAAAGTAGAATCCACATGGAAGTTTAAAGTAAATAAAGCATTTTACTAATTACTTTTTGAAAAAAGCTTAAGTCATAGATTTGATATCCCTAAAGTTGATGACTGACACACATGTTTAGCCATTATTTTATTGCACAACAGTGTAACTTTTATGCAACATACCCAAGATGCATACTTCTGCAGGACGGATTGCCTTAATGCTGTGAATAAATTATAGTCCTCAGAACTGTGATGAGCTTGGTGTCCTGCCCACAATAAATTAATCTCTGAAAAGACAAATAATTCATGTGAGCTCTGGAATAGAGAACAAAGCATTTTGTTCCTATAATCAAGTAACTATCACAATTAATAAAAATTAGCATGTGATACACATATTTCAGAAATTATAATGATGGTGATTAATTAAATTTATATCCCACCCTTCTTCTCAAAGGAGCCAAGAGCAGTAAACAAAGGACATTGTATGGAACTGACCTCCTGAGAAGGTGGTATCTGCAGGGGGTGATCACCTGCAGAGGACAGTGATTGATTGGTAATGTAAGATGTGAGATCATTTTTTCAGTTATCATAGTCGATAGGTGCAAACTCCACGGAGCTGAGGACACCTCCATCCCGCCCACAGATTATGTGGGAACAGAGCTAAGCTGCTCCTGATCTTGAGGGGGTGGGCCTTATAGGGCCTCCCTGCAATGGCAGTGAACCTTTCAGCCTCCTCCCGATGCACATGATGTCACATGTGTGTGTCATAAATGTAATGTCACATGCAAATAATGAGCCCTCCCCCCAATGTTGGGCGGAACTCGATGTCTCTGTCCTGGTCCCATTTTATACATAAAAATCAGCTAATTCCAGAATCCCTTTAGACATTCTCTCAGGATCAAAGGATATCTACACCGAGGAAAATGACTGAGGCTACAATCCTATGCATTGAACACCCATTGAATAAAGCAATATTTACTTTTGAGGAAATGCTCATATAATTGCAATCAAACAATATAATTGCAAAGAAACAATCACCCTGCCCAAGTGCCTTGATAATTCAAATGACCTATGTAGGAACGGCTCACAATTAAGTGGCTCCCACATGATTGAGAGAATATCTAATGGACCCCTCAGTGGGGTTAATATAAGTGAGAAAAGTTACCTATTTAAAGAGCTGAAGTAATACATACAGAAATAAACTGTAAAGCGAGGAAATTGGAAGGGTTTTCAGGACATATTTTAAGAGAAATTGGAAGAGTGTGTGCGCAATTAGATATAATCTTTATCAGTAAAGATAAGCTAAATAAGAGTAAGCGTCTTATTATGTAGTAATGCTTTATGTGTAATATTTCATTCTCTATCGTTCCCTGAACATAATATTGCTGTCTAGGGATATCATGAGAATTTTACACCTTTTGTATAATAATAATAATAATAATAATAATAATAATAATAATAATAATAATTTTATTTATATCCTGCCCATCTGGCTGGGTTTCCTTAGCCACTCTGGGAGGCTTCCAGCAGAATATAAAAATGTAATAAAATGACAAACGTTAAAAACTTCCCAATACAGGGCTGCCTTCAGATGTCTTCTAAAAGTTGTGTAGTTCTTTATCTCCTTGACATCTTATGGGAGGGGATTCCACAGGGAGGGTGCTACCACCAAGAAGGCCCTCTGCCTGGTTCCCTGTGTCTCACAGTGAGGGAACCTTGGAGGTGGACCTTAAGTGTCCAGGCTGAATGATGGGGGTTGTTCATATTGTTTGGTTTATTTCCATTCTTAAGTGTGATGGTGAAAGAGGTCAGAAGCTCTGAGCTGATGATTGGTTGGTTGATCAAGGCCATTCCTATAATTCTACTAAGGAGACAGGGAAACAGGCAGCCACCAATCAGCAGCTATGTGTATGCATACTGATTGTCTCTATGTCCCTTGCCTCACTATCAATAGCCAAAATATGTCAGGACACTGTCTTCTTTAAAATAGTCTAGGTGGCCTGGTTGCTATGAATTTTAGATATGTATGTCTATTTTGAGACAGTTTTGAGAAGGAATTTGGCAAGAAGAACTGAAAAGACCAAGTCTTTCATGGCCATCAGATGTGTAGCCTGAGGCTCTGTGGAGTGTCTTGAACTCATCATAATGTGAAAGTGGGTGGTGGAGTCTAGTAGTTGTCTTCTTAAAGTTAAACAAATCTCAGGTCACCTGTGTTTCAAAGAATGAAGTTTACATAAATCTGCTGATAATGTGAAAGTTGACTGGATGGCAGCCAGATGAACTCTACTTAGTAACAATCGGAAGGTAAACTTTTGTTGAAACGATTAAGCAAGTAACATTTGGCAAAAATTGGGATCTTGTTCACTATATAAGTATATGATTATAAACATCAATGCTGTGGTATCTTCTACTGCCAAAAGTACATTAGGAGTGATGATTAACCCGTTAGATCAAATTTACCAAATCCAATATGTTAATGAATCTTCAGGTCATTCATTCCAAGACACCAGAGAAATTGCAAAATACTTGTAAGTTAGATATTAGCATATGACAGCCAAGAAATTATGACCTGCTAATAATATAGGATGCAACTTAAATTATCCCAGACTGTATCCTGAGCTCCTCAAAATCCTCACATCAGCTATACTGAAAAACTATTATTTAACTGACCCATCAGGAAAATATCCCTAACATGCAACCTGAGAAATCGTTTTTGAGAATTCATCTTCTCTTGAAACACTCAGTATCTTAAACCAATTCCTCAGGGAAATGAGTATCTTAATCCACCCTTCCTAATGAGTGCACTAGGGGACGAGTTATTCATGCAAACTACAATACTGTGCAATAATTTGTATTTGAAATACTTCCTAGGACCATGACAGAAGCTAAATGAGTGAACAAAAAAATCTAAAAAGGGTGGAGGTTAAAGATCTGTCTCCTTAGTTGTTTTAAAAGCATATACTTCCTATCACAAACTGTGTGTAACACAAACCTTGACTCAATGAGATACAGCTGTACAAACACAGTACAGTAACTGGATCTTGCTTCTTTCCCTCAGTCATTGTGAAAAGTTCAAGTAAGAGAATCCATGGTGATTTTTACATTGTACATTCATTTAACTTAAGGTTAAATGGTATTCAAAAAGAATTACTAGAAGTCCATTTTATTACTAGCAAGTATTCAATTAAAGAGTGAGAAACCAGTGAGAACAATGCCGAATCATGTTCTTCGTCTTAAATACATCAAACAGTCAGCTGTGGAAATGAGTGATTTAAAAAACATAGCCCAGAATTCTTGCACAGGTGGGACAGAACTATGTGCACACAGAGCCTCTGATTGCTATTTTTACAGAAAAAGGTTCCTACTGCCTAAGAGGAAACCCATTGATCAATGAGAATAGCCATCAAAACTTCCACTCCTGCACCTTATAAACAGATTTCCACTTTATAAGCAGATACTTATTGTTTGATTATTTGATTAAAATATATACCAAGGTGGACTTGTCTTTTAAAAGCTAATTTTAAAGACCTATTTCTGAGAGAAGAATTTGCAAAAGCAACCAATAAAGGCCAGTATAACTTCCTTGAGTTTAGAAAGTTAACTGTAATACAAGCTCTTATTTTAAGATGAACAGTTTAATTACATTGGGAGCAGATGTGGTTTCATGGAAAATACTAGTACTGTATATTGTTGTCTATACATATATATTAGATCTATTTTCATTTTGAAATATATGCCAAGTGTCGAGTTGTAAATGTAGACAGAAACACTAATTGTTAGCCTATGGACTATAGACCGTGTCCTATTTGAAAAATGAAATTAAAAAAAAAATCCATTGGGCTCTTACTGGCAGGATAACTACTGATGTTAATCAAATATATTGACAATGTGCGCTAAACCAAAGTTTCACTCTGCTCTGTATTTGCAATGTAGAATTCCTTTCTAAAAAGAAAGAGTTAAGATTAAGTAATGAATGAGGAGCAATGATCATGCCTAGAAGAACTGGAACAGTCACACTCACTGCTGGTCAGCCCTGAACACAGGTGGCAGCCTGTTTTATCTATTACTACAAAATATACAGCTGTAGCCAACACATTGTAAAATACAAAAGGTGTCTCTACAAGGATGGAAAGCACACCAGTGTCAATCAACTAACATAACTTATTCTCCCCATGATCAAAAACAAAAATAAAAACGTTGAATCTAGGGAAGGGGAATTTAAGCAAACTAAAAACACACTTTTTTCCCAGCAAGACAAAGGAAGTAGCTACACGGCTGCAAACTACAACATAATTTCATTAACATTTCCATTATACTATTTTCAACTTAAAGTTGTCCACAATTACAAATGTTACACATGGTTAAAGACTCAATTTCAAATACTTTTTTTCCATAATAGTTTTCCTTTAACAAATGAACTAAAATGTCACATGCAGAATCCAGATACACTAGCCGCATAAATCTCTTCTCTTCTCTTCTCTTCTCTTCTCTTCTCTTCTCTCTCTCTCTCTCTCTCTCTCTCTCTCTCCTTAATAATGGTCAGCCAGTCATTGAAAATTAAATTACTGGCATGCACCAGAGCCTAAATAACTTGGAACCAGCATTTTTAAAGGGCTGCCTTCTCCTACAAAAACCTGCCCAAACTCCAAGATCTGCTACTAGAGCACTTCTCTGGGTGTCCCAACTTTCAGAGATGAGAGCGGCACTACGTTTGAAGGAGTCTTTGGCATACTACCCTGAAGAGTCCCCCATTCCATTGCTTGTATTAAAATGTTGCTAAGTATGTCACTTTTGAGATGTAGTATCAGAAATCAACTGATACATTCTTAAATAAAAAGAAACCAAGTAACTTTAAATTTCTTGTTTTTCATTTCTGCTCCTTCAGTATCCATTGTGTTAATATTTTTATCCAGCCCTCAAATCAACTGAAACAAGTAGCCAGAAGTCAACCCCAGAAGGTAACTTGAACCAGAACACACCAAAGTTGTTCCTCCTTTTTTGTTGCAATAAAAGAAAAAAATTTATGGGAGAGCTTGCCAAGAAATCCCACTTGCCAGCTTTTGTGTTAAGGACTGCTAGAGATAAGGCACTTGGTAGGTTCAGGTAGGAGGCTGGCGGTAGTAAAGGATAAGGGTTGAAATCCATTGTGATCCAATGCCAATTGTTGGATGCTCCCCATATCCTCAGTTTAAGGTTTGGAGCTGCACATAAATGTATCATATTGACATAGCTTGCCCTTAAATGCTTTTAACACATCTGCATAATGTTAAAGGAAAAATGTATCAATATATGAACCATTTTAGGGAAAATTGGCAATTTACTGATTTTTCTTTCTCTAATTTGATTTTTCCATTCATTCTCATTCCCATCACTCAAAAATTAAAAACCTTGTGTGGTCTGAAAATGATTCAGTGAGTGAGCTAACTTAGGATCAAATAGAAAAATCAGGCAATATGTTCCCAGGATATACATGCCAAGAACTATAGCAAGCTAGTGCAAAACCTGCCTCAAAGATATGTACATGTGCCAGAAACCCCTGCCTGATCTTCTGCCATACCATCTGAATAGCAAAGCAATCACTCCCACAGAGAAGATCCACAAGCATTCTAGAAATTCAAAACAAAAACCATTGATCTGAGGCAATGTGGGAAGAACTCTCCAAAGCAAAAAGTAGTACAGACCTCGTCCAGGAAAAATAGAGACAGCCAAGCCCTCCAGTAGTAAAATCTCAAGGTATCTTGTACACAGCCTATGTTAAGAGAGTGTAATCCATATTGATTTTGCCCTTCAAGTCTACAACAGCTTTATTTTTTAAGTAATACATATTCATGCTTTTTAAAGTGAAACATGTCCAAAAAGCCACATTATTTCAATAGGATTTTGATTTGTTTGTATTAGTAAGTAAGCATCATATTGAGGCTCGGGGGGTGGGATATTTGTGATGGGTGAGCTTGACTAGATATCACCATAGACAAATTTGGAAACGAAACAAATTCTTTTTTGCACAATTGGAAATAACTCACTTCCTTTTCCTATCCACCGTAAGGCTCTAAAAAGCACCCCTGTAGCAAAGTCAAGACAGAAGTGCTCAAGAGAGCTTTTCCCACTCACTTCGTTGCCCAACTGTAACACAACAGCCCTGCAGTGCTGCCAGTGGGCCTTACTCTCCAGCAGTTGCTGCCACCACCCTCCCAATTACTCTTTCTGCACCAGATGGAAAGGAACCTGGGATGCACTAAAGCAGTGCCCTAGCACTCAGTTCAACTTGCACCTTTGTGGTTCATTTGGAGTGTAGTGGAAGCATTCACTCTCTCTGAGTCCCTCCCAGACCTCAGAAGAGTGTGGTTGTAATTCCAATCCAAAATTCCCAGTAGCATGAATGCCAAGTGTTTAGGCATGTAGGGATCCAAAAACTCTGAGACTGGCAACCATATACACAGCCAAATTAAGAAACTTTTTTAGAGGGGAAGCAGAAGGTCAAAACATAATATAAAATAAACCTGAGCACTGTGGCTCTAAAACTGAACTTGCTTATTCACTACACTCGTTGTTCAAGTTTACTCACAAAGAATCACCAAGGTTGGTCAGCTTCATAGAAAATTCCAGCTTTGAACCCTGGTTCTCTAAAGGGACCTGGATACCCTGATGTTGGGAGGTACATTCCCTTCTCATTGGGTGGGGAACCTTGCCTCTTTCGCCTCATGTTCTTCAGGTAGGTATTTTAAGTACCCATTTTGCATAGGAAGAGCCTTGGCAGGAGACAAGGAACATCTTGACTTAGAGAAATAGTGGGCAGCTCAGACCTTTCTTCACAAAGATTTCATCCACCGATTTGCTAGGTGATTACCTTTCATAGCTACCCCTGTGAAAACTGGGCTTGGGAGCAAAAGCCAACCTATGTTTGGGAACCCTCTTTTACCATGTGTCTTCCATGGGCCAGTGTTCCTAGTGACAGTTCTTTAGCACTGGTAAGTCAGAAAGCCTTCTCTTATTTGGCATTTAATAAAAAAGAGCGAAGAATTTCAGGGCTTCTAATGATCTCCTCTTCTTTGAGACAATCACCACCAAAGCCACCAAAATTTCCTGAAGAATTTTGGTAGCATCTCTGGCCTGT
Organism: Podarcis gaigeae; assembly: GCF_964106915.1. NCBI lineage: Eukaryota > Metazoa > Chordata > Lepidosauria > Squamata > Lacertidae > Podarcis > Podarcis gaigeae. The sequence continues at coordinate 32,572,184 of NC_139688.1, forward strand.
CTGTCCATCCATCTTCACAAACATCAATTCTTCTATCACACTCCAACATTTTGTTTTATAATATTGAAGCACGGAGCAATTGAGAAGTAGGAAGACAGGAAGCTGCTTATAGTGAGTCCGACCACTGGTGCCTCTAACTCAGTACTATCCATATTGACGGGCAGTGGCTCTCCAGAGTTTCAGACTGGGGGGGTCTCTGCCAGCCCTATTTGGAGATGCTGGGGTTGAAACCAGGGCCTCCTTTATGCAAAGGAGATGTCCTGCCACTGAGTGGGCCTTCCCACTCCCTTGGAAAGGGGGCGGGCAGGCAGGTTTGTGCAGTGACAGAGCACAGGGAGCCATGTAGCTTTCCCTTCCTTGCTCCTTTCTTGCTGAACCTAGGAGCACACCATTGCTGAACCTAGGAGCACACCATGCCAACCCAGGTGGCATCTAGGAAAGGGAAATAAGAAAGGTGGCTTTGTACAGTGCATGAAGACATCTTCCTACTCTTGACCCAAGTTCAACACATTAGCCCTAGCATGCACAAGGAAAGATGAAACACACTCTTGGAGCAGAAGGAACAGGACAAGGAGAATTCCAAATCCCAGCCAGCCAATTCTGAGCTAAAAGGACCAATGGTCCCACTCAATATGCAGCTGCTTCTTACGTCCCTGAATTGAAGTGGAGAAGAACAGAGACAAGGCAGGAATAGGGTCCCTCCCACACAAATGTCCCTAACCTACACATGTATTTTAAAAAGATCACAAGCACTTAAAATTAAAAACAAATAACCAGACAACAACTGATGAAGGAATCTGTTTTAATTTCCTATGGGTGAACAACTGCAGGCAAAGCATGCAGCTTCTCCCTTCTGGGAGAAGCCACTTCAAAACAGGTTACTCACATGCTGAGAAGAACATTGTTCCCATTGCTGGACAAAACTGAATGAAACCAAACTAAACAAACAGGAGACAAGCTTCCCTGCAACACCTCAAACCCTTACTAAGAGTTTAAAGTAGCAGCCTCAGATGCTATGAAATCAGAAGCCCATGTAGATACAATAGCACTCTGATGCTACTTTTGCAGCTGGGCTGCTGCTCCTCTACTAGTCCAAGAATACATTTCCATAGACTAATATCAACAGCAAAGCCAACATTTAAAGAAATCAAAGCATTTTTTACATTGTGGAGTGCATACATTTATAACTCAAGTTGCGTTAATAAAAATCTGAAATGTCACTGGGAGAATATATTTCGTTCTAAAAGGATCTGAAGAGGAAACAACTGGAATGAGAATGAAAGGGAGAAGATAATTCTCCTTTTGTCCTCTTTTTTTTTGTAAAGGGTTCTTATTTTCCTGTGTTCTGGGCTGTCTCTATAAAGATTGATGTTTGGTGTCACTGCTAGGAAGTGCAAACTGTTCAGCTTCATTGCAAACTATGTCCTCATCCTCCTGCTCTGCTGGATACCACATACTTTGGCAGCTGATATTCAGATGGGAAACACTTTTAATGGCAAGAATGGTTGCCAGTGAAACCTTTTCCCACAATGTCCAAAATTCTGAATGTGCATACATTAAAGGGGAACATTAAAGTTAGAGTACGCCAAGAGTAAACAAAATAAATAAATAAATAAATGCAGATATTAACTAAGGTATGTTGATATTACTTCTACAAACTCAAAAAAAGAATCAAAATAAAAGACAATTGGTCAACCATATACTTAATAAGAAGTTTTGGTCAGGATCTAGAAAACCATCTGACCAAGTTTTACATCCCAACAAGCAGCATTCGAAACTCCCATCATTGTAGATGCATTTTGCGACAGGGAATTTCATTAATGTGAGCAGTTTCTGAGCCCATGGCGCAGTACTGAGCCTAAGATTTCAGATTAAAACTGTCATTGCTGGAAGAAAAGGAGGTGCTTTTTCTGCCTCCCCACTTCCAGCCACTCCCTGAAGAGTGGAGAAGGGACCCTCAAAAGATTTTAGCTGCAGTTCATTCATTTTCAGTTTTGTATTTTTGTTCTAAAAATTGTGCCTAGGTTTGAGGTGCCATTTAATTTCTAGCCTTCATATCTCAGTTTCTAACACCACCATCTGGGTTCCCATATCTACTTTAAACATCATCCCCACATATCATGGGGAAAGTGGCTTTCAAAAGTTGTTAGCAATTTGGGTCAAGTGCCCACTGTTTGAAAGGTTGTGTTAAGTCCCATTGCAAATACCTAAGCTGATGGACACACCTAATGCAACTCTTCAAATCTTGGCTTGTGTGTTTAAAATTGTGTCTGTTTAGTTTACATGTATTTTTAAAAGAAAGGCTATTTACATACCACTTTCTTTGCATAGAAATTTCACTTCAAGTGTATGTGTGGATAGAAAAAACATACAAGCTTATTTTGTAGGAGATGCACCCCCCCAATCCCCTGAATTTTAATATGGGGGTGGGGAGGGGAGAACTGCTTATGCTTTTCCCACAATTTAAGCCAAGGGAACTCATTGTGTTGAAGGAGATACTGTATTGCATGGGGGGGGGGGAATGGCACATAGCAAACAACACAGTCTATTCTGAATATTCCTAGTAATGATCTGAAAAACGAATATGAGATGGATAATTAAATCAAGGAGGTATCCAATTGAGGAAATGTTTTAGTAATTGATGACTTCAGTCACGCTAACATAGACTGGGTATGTGTGCATTCCGGTCATGATGTGCCCTAGAACAGCTGATGACCTTGAACCTAATCTCAGGTGGAACACAGGACCTGGTATTGGATGTAAATAATATTGAATTAATTAGTTCTATCATATTCAGTATATATGAAAACGAGCAATTACCAAGGAAGTCCGACAGTCACATTTGACTTCAAAAGAGAGAACTTCCTCAAAATGAAGGTAAAAGGGAAGTTGATAGTGAAAGTAAAGAGTAACAAATCTCTCCAGAATCCTTGGGAGTTGCTCATAACCACAATAACAGAAGCTTGTCTCGAATGTGGAAAATACCACTAAGGCAAAGAGGATGCTAATATGATTAACAAGCAAAGTCACTGAAGCTATTAGAGACAAGGAGGCTTCCTACAGAAAATGAAGAATAAAAAGAACACAAACTTTGGCAAAAGAAATGCCACGACCATTGTCCACTACAACCAAGTATTCATTTGAATGCTTCCAGGGCAATTTGTTTGCTTGCTATGTCTTAGTTCTTGACTTATTGCAATACCAACTGAGCAATTTCTAATCCCCCAATCATATACCCTTTAAATCACACACATTTTCCTCAATTTGGTCTCCACACAAGCAGTAAGATAGTAAAAAAAATAAAAACCAGAGAACAAAGATGGCTGAACTTTTCTGTGATTCTTACAGAGTGGTAGTAAAAAAAAAATGCAGTAAGGGTGGAACCCTAACCCAACTTACCTGGAAGTAAGCATCATTGATTTATATGGGACCTACTGCTGAGTAGATATGGTTAGCAAGGAATTTCTGGCTAACCTGGTAATGCACATAGGAGCATAGGAAGCTACCTTATACTGAATCAGACCATTGGTGCATCATGCTTAGTAATGTCTATACCGACTAGCAGTGGCCGTTCAGGGTTTCAGTGAAGTCTCTCTCTTAGCCCTACCTGGAGATGTCAGGAATGAACCTAGGACTGCAGATGCTTCACCAGTGAACTGTGGTCCTTTCCCAATTATATAAATGGCATCATTTTTATAATCAGCTTCTAATGAAAGTAATGGCACTGGTGTACCAATGAAATCTTGTACATAATGGTAAATTTTGTGTGTCTGTGTATATAACTTTTTTTAGGGGGGGAGTGGGGAGTTTGAGAACCCTGGGAAATAATGCACTATTGTTTTCAACTTCTTCTCTTCTCTACTCCCACACTGGAATTCTCTAGTTTCCTTTTTGCATCTTGTTAACCCATCCTATAAATCCTTTGACTACGGACTCTAACGTACTGTGTGTCAGGTCCTGACCTAGAAAATACTAGACCTGAAGCATTGAGAATACTTTTATTGCCATTAACAGATGACAATAAATCTCACGACATCTAAACTATCAACCTAGACGGCAAAAATAAGCCAATGATTATAAATGTGTTCAGGAAAGATGACCTGAGTGCCTTGGATCTAGGGGTGGAGATGGAAAGAGGCAGCCTATGCAGGTGTTTGAGATTAGAATAAGATGAAATAATACTGGCAAGTATAGTAAATGGCCTTTCGCTGTTACCAATATTTTTAATGTTCTTATTCAGCTGCGAAAAGTTACAACTAATTTATCTGTTGACAATTTCTGACTCAAATTACAAGAGATCAGTGCTCTGACTTCCACTTCCTATCAAGTGTACTCTAGTTAAAACATAAATAATGCACCACTGCAAAAGGGAAAGAAGAAACCTTACACTTATAACACAAATGATTGTGTTCTTCGATTGATTGATTTTTTTATGTGAGGTTGCATATGACACAAAGACAAACTATATCTCCGCAACGAAAAATAAAAAGTTTTGCTTCTTGAATACAATATATTAAGTCATGACTAACACAAGTCACAGAAATGTCATGACACATAACTCTCCATCTTTACCAATCAAGCTGAAATTTGTCCATCTGTCATGGGACACTGATGACAAAGGATGTAAATTTAACTTAAGTGTCACAATTTCAAATTTGTAGGAAAATATGCTCCCAAACATCTTTCAAAAGGCAACAGACAAAGTGTATCAGGATTACTTCACATTTGTCTAAGTCAGGGGTTCCCAAACTGTAGTCCGTGGAGCAGTGGTCTGTGAGCTTTATTCAGGTGGTCCGCGACAGATCTGAATATGTGGCTGAAGACAGCTGATGGCACAGCTATCACATTAAATAATAAAACATATGTTGTAGATATTTTTCCACATTTTTATGCTATTTTTGTGATAGACACATGAAATGAGAAAACTTGGTATACTAATTTGTATAACACTTTTCTTGTTTACAAAACCTAATAAAATTTAAAAAAAATATTCATTTTGATTTTTAACTGTATTTTCCCCCTTTTTTATTTCTTATATTGGTGCCAGATCTAACCCTCTTCCTCCTGCTTCCCTGGTTTATTTTCTTCCTCTTGTTCCAATTCAACACATAATAAATCTGATACTACTCTGATTTTGACCACGTACACAATAAATTATTGGGTGGGATATTTAGCATATTTTAGTTCTAGTCATTGTCCCACCCCACCCCTCCACTCAGATGAGCTACCAATAAGACACCATGCCATTTAATGGGATCAAATCAGGCCTCAACTTTATTGACTACAGATGAAGAGGTTTGGCATAGACAATGGGTAATCATTTATTTCTTGTCTGCCTGCCGGAAATAACATCAGGGTCAACCCAGCAGTGGGGATTCCTATGACTTACATCAAATAGGGGGATCCCCGCAGGGATCGCCACCTCTAGAAGTGCTGAGGCCCAAGCTGCCATCTGGGCAAATGGACAGAAGCAACTCCTTCATGGATCCCTTTAACAGGATACCCAGTTTCTGGAGCGGAATGTGAGGGTACAACCCCCCACTGATTTTGACCACATACACAATTAATTAATTAGTTGGTAGGATATTTGGCAGATTTTAGTTCTAGTCATTCTATAGGCATTATCTAAAGACAGAAAGCAGAAAATACCCTCCTTAAACAGCTTCTTATAAGCTATTTGATACAACCGTTAGGGATGCAATCCTGTGCATACTTACCTGGGACTAAGCCCCACTGAAAACAGTGTGATTTACTTCCAAGTAAGCATGCATAGGATTGCACTGTTATATTAGAATCCTTATTTCTGGCCAGGAGCAGTGGAACTGAGCAGAGTGACAGAGCCAGTGTCACATCAGAAGTCCTACTACTCATATCAGCCAGGGTAGGAGGAGAAATACAGGGGTGTATTTTGTTAAGATTCCTGCTCCATGACTGCAGTCATGAGATTGTTGTATGTTTTCATTCCACAGTGAGAAGTGGAAGAGACAGGATGTTTGTGTTACTGTGTTCTTTGAAGTGGGATTATTGTCCTTTTTTCTCTCTCTTTGCTGTCTGGTGGGAAAGAGAAAGGAGCTAAGTCAGAATGCTCTGAGTGTTTTATATGTAAATAAAGTAGATTAGCCAAAATGCTGAGTTGCTGAGGTCTGTTCCGTAAACTGCAAAGACTCTGTGGATCCGTGAGTGTGCTGATGTCTGTTGGCATCAGTCGTTGTAATGTTCGGGCAGAAGAAAGCTTTTGAAGCTCCCGAACGATCGACCAGGAGGGAGAGAACATGCCAGTCGGGAAGTGCTACCATGAGTTGGCTAGGCTGACCCCTGTGAAGGGTGCAGGCCCAGGGGGGCACAAAAACTGTACCACCACTGTTGCTCGGCGTACCTAGGAGTCTGTGAAAATCAACAAAAAGCTAACTTTTTGAGTTTCTTGTCCATGGTCTCTCCTGGCTTCAGAATCACCAATACAGCTCCTTGCCAAGGGTGCAGGAAAGCTTGTGTATGCCTCTGGGGGAAGGGGCAGTGAAACTGCTGGTTTTCAGCATGCCAGTACAGGCTGGTGCAGGAGAGAGGCCTGATCAGGCTCATTTCTAGAAGCTGAAGAAGCTGAGCACCCAGCACTGGAAAAATGAGATCCCCTATTTACAAAGTGAAGCCTCTGCCACATCCTAACTCCCTCCAGTGGGCTGAATTGGAGGTTAGAACTGCTCTGCTTATTCACCACACAGCTGTACTTATAAGGATGGCTTGTAATACATGTGGGACTAACCCATGCAATGAAGAAATTGCAATTATTATTTCAGAGACCTTTTGTTTTTCAATACGTACATTTCCCCATCCACTCAAAGTAACACTTCTTTGGAAACACCATTCCATTATGAATGCAAAGGCATTGTGCATTTACAACTTTATTTCCTCAAGCCGCATCAGTGTTGTTTGGTGTGGGACATGGGTGGCGCTGTGGTCTAAACCACCCAGCTTCTTAGGCTTGCTGATTGGAAGGTTGGCAGTTAGAATCTGCGCAATGGGGTGAGCTCCTGTTGCTCTGTCCCAGCTTTTACCAACCTAGCAGTTTGAAAGCATACCAGTTCAAGTAGATAAATAGGAACCGCTGTAGCAGGAATGTAAATTGCATTTCTGTGCACTCTGACACTTGTCACAGTCCTCCATGTGCCAGTAGCAGTTTAGTCATGCTGGCCACATGACCCAGAAAGCTGTCTGTGAACAAATGCTGCTCCCTAGGCCTGAAAAAGAGAGATGAGTGCCATACCCTATAGTCACCTTTAACTGGACTTAACTGTCCAGGGGTCCTTTACCTTTACCTTGTTTGGTGTACCATATAGCACACAAAATAATAACCTTACACAATATCTATCCATCATTTTCTCGTGGCAGTTTCAGCTGAATCTTTGCACACTATTTCCACTCTATCTCTTTTAAAACTTGACTAATGTTTGTGAAATAGGAAACAGAAGTGAATTCCAAAAGCTTAATATACTAGGAGAATACTGTGGCCAACATTTTCCAAGTGTGGGAAAAATTCCACAGCAATTTGTATGAACCTTGGTCCATAGCAGAATATTATTAGCACATTTATAATACAAATCAAAGTCATGGGAATGTGTCATTCTGAATATTTATTCATATTTCAGCATGACTACATTTCCTATGCAAAGGCTAGGTTCCCTGAAATATCATCACCATTAAAGAGACAATCCATTAACCAAAAAGGCATGAGCCTCAGCAGTGGTAAAAAAAGAAGACCTGTATGGGAATATCCATGATATACAAAGCAGCATTATTAATACAGGCAACTTCCTGTTTCTGTGGGGGGTTGCATTCCGGGTCATTGCATACATAGACTGTGTATAAGCCCACCCCACCACATTTTTGGGCCACCTCCAGGTCCATGGTGATGCATGCATGTGCAATCACGCACACATTGGACCCAAGTAAAACGGTCGCTGCTTTTACTTCATAACACAGTATCACATCACAGAAACAACTATTAATTTCTAAAGTAACAGGTGCTAGATCAACCATGCTTGGAAATCATGCCCTATGCCCCTTACCTTAAAGACCGCCATGTCCCTATATAGAGCTATAAGATCACTTAAGTCATCTGGGGAAATTATATTTGTGGTACTATACTGAAAACAGACATTTTATGCATATTTTTGTTTTAACAATACTGTTTTATGTTTCTGTGTTGTACAACGGTCACAGTTTTTTAAAACATTGAACATTTTATAAAAGTTTTAAATAAATAAGTAATCCCAGAAAGATGGTGTTAGTGGTAGGAAAAGCACTCCACACAAACACTTTTCATTTTCAAATCACAGTCTAAGTATTGAACATGAATTTTAGGGTTAAGGGCATTCCTAGGATCTTGGGCTGAGACTTTGAGATCTGAGATACACAAAACACACACCTAAATACGTTACTAGGACTGCAATGTTCCTGCTGAGCTATTCAGGCTATCTTGCTGAGAGAGGAGTTGAGATTAAGGAGCCAATAATTCATATTATATGCTAGGAAAATATTTGCAGTGCACATACCACAGAATGCTCCTGCTCCCCTTCATTTTAATTCTTTGTCCAGCCAAAACTCTCAGCTATGATGAAGAAGTAAGCAGGAAGGTTGCCTCATTTGTGGTGCTTTCAAGTAGGATTTAAGACTTCGAGGGCAACCCAGAAGAGTGAGTTCCTAAGCGAGGCCAATTCCCCCCTTTCAAAAATAGTTAAAACAAATGAACTTAACAATTCTCAGAGGAAGAAAATAATGGGGGTTCGATTACACTGGCTGGGAAGAAGAGTATAAACAGATTGGTGCTCATGGTGTACTGCCAAGAAGAAAGAGATGATGCTGAGGCATCAAAATTTTAAGAGGAGAAAAGAAAAACATTCACAGGAGAGTCTCTGTGCCTTTCACTATTGTGCATCTTGCTGAAAATAACAGCGAAGCATCTAAAGAGAGAACAGCTGAGAAAAATTTGAGGACAATGGGACAGCCCAGACATCACTTCAGCTCACTTCTTTCTTGCAAAATATTTGAATGCATTTTATTGTTCCACCAAGAAAATTAACTGGTGTTATGAGGACTTCCTTGCTTGTGGTGACCTCATTTGGAATTACCTTCCTGAGAAACTTGCCCAGTTTCTACTTTGATATCCACCTGACACTGGACAAAGTCTTTAAAAAATAAATCCCCAGCATTTCAAGAAAATTAGTTCATTTTAATTGTTCTATGGTTCCTGTCAAGGTTTATCAAATGGATGTTGCTATTTTATCACTGAGGTTTACTGCACTGCAATATTTTTTACATGCTGGTTGTGGCCTTAAACTGAAGGGAGACTCATAATCTCTCATAATTTCAAAGGCAAATAAGGGATTGCCCTATTCCCAAATCATTGCATAAACAAAATGCCAAGTTTTCAAGAAATCTTGCCTATGTCTGTTTCATCCCCTGTCACCACTCACATTTTCCATCCCTTCTGTTCCATGGTCATTCACAGAATGCTAATCAGATAGCAAAGTAAGACAGCACACATCAGGCAAAGAGTGCTTCAAGAAACAGGTTTTAGAGAGGTATAAGGCAGACTAGGGAGAAACATGTGTGCAAGCAGACAAGCCAGCTGAACCAGCATGCTAGTTTGGAAAAGCCATTTCCCCACTCCATAAGGTGATTGGCGGCAGTCAGAGGTTTTCAATAGTTATTTCCCACTTCATGAAGACACACCCCTACCTTGCTACAGCTGTCCAGCATTGCAACTAAACCAATTAACAGTATAATCTATACTGTTACCATTAACCATCCTATATTTTTATCATTGTTTGTGAATGTCCAAGACAGAATCACAGAAGCAGACACAGTCACAGACACAGCCTTCGTCATCTCTGCAACAACCCTGTGAGGTAGGTAAGTATTATTATCTCCATTACTAAATTTAAATGTACAGTGGATGTTTGGGTTGTGAATGTGATCCATGCAGGATGCACGTTCCCAAGTGCGATTCAGAACTTCTGTGAATGTGCAACAGCCGAAACCTGGAAGTAACCCATTCTGGTACTTCCAGGTTTCAGTGGTCCACAACCCAAAAAAAAACCACAACTTGAAGCGTCTGTAACCCGAGGTATGACTGTATTAAGACTGAGCTAGTGTACTGAGCACACCAAGCCCATGGAGGTAAAACAACCAGTAGTTTAATTCCTTATTTATTGACAACGCATGAATAACAGCAGCTCCTGAGATGCACTAAGCACACACAAACATGTTTCTAGTGGCTAGCTAGCCCCTCCTTAGGCTTGTGCTCTGAGCTGGACTGTAGGAGCAACCGGTGGCCATTCCTACACCCCAAACTTAAGTATGCTTCCCTAATAGCGTGAGCGCAATCAACCTGCAACTTCTCCTACATTGAAGTTGTCGCTGTGCCTGTATCAGTCTCTGGCCCCGCTACCTCTTCCACCCATTCCTCAGAACCCTGCCAGTTCCTGACAGTCAGAGACAGTCAGGTATCACACCAAGCCATAGTTTGCACTAAGCATACCTTACAACGCAAATCACAATGTGAACTTCTAAGGTAAACCATGGAAGCTGCTAGTTAGTTATCACTTTCTGTCTGGTCAGCAATTTAGGTGCAGTGGTCCCTGAAGGAGCAGCAGAAAAAGCTTTAAATTATGTTTTGTCAATTCAGGTAACACACAAAACCATAGTTAATCTTCCTTAACTATTGTTTGACATGATGTCAAAACTGTCTAGGGGCATTCAGCAAATTCACAGCTGAGGAAAGATTTGAAGCAGAAACCTCCTTACTCAGAGTTCATATTCAGTCTACAATGTGATGCTCACTTTTCTTGAAAAGGAATGCCACTAATGTCACAAAACTTACTTCTGAAAAAACACACCCAGGGGTGGGGTGGAAAATGTTGGACTGGTAATTCAAAAATGTCACTTAGAAAAATGTGCAGGCGCTGCCCTTTCAGAAGACAAATGGTCCAATTCTAGTGAGGGAAAGATAAATATACCTAGTATTAACCAGTATAATGTTTAATTACTTGTCACAAGAGAAAAGCTGGTAAATTGGCACTTTGCCATCACGTGCCTTTTGGAAAAACATGTACAAATAATATTGAACATTCAGGTAGGCAAATAAACAATTGTCCTAGATTTACCATAGGAACTTCTACTGCCTTCACTTTGATTAATGGTCAAAGGTTTTAATATTAATTATTCTACCACAAATACAGTACCTTTTTCATCTATGAGAAAAAGTATTTTTGCCAAAGACTATGCATCCATCAACTTTGGCCAGTGGTTCAGCTGTGTTGCTCTCTGGGCAAGGATAGCCTCACTACTGTTGTCTATGCTCTGGCAACCTCTAGTTTAGGTTACTGCAATGTAGGGCTGCCTCTGAAGATGGTTTGGAAACCTCATCTGATCCTTGCCCAATTGCACTGGCTGCCACTTAGTTTCTAGGCCCAATTCAAAGTATTGGTTTTGACCTATAAACCCCTAAGTGGCTCAGGACCACAATACATCAAGGACTGCCTCTTTCCATATAAACCAACCTGGACTTTGCCATCATCATCCCTTCTTTGTGTGCCTCCTCCACAAGAAGTCAGAGGGCAGCAACATGAGAAAGGCCTCTTCTGTGGGGGTCCCCATTTGTGGAATGCTCTGCTGCCTTCATTACACATCTCAAGGTGCCAGGTGAGAATGTTTCTCTTCAACCAGGCGTTTGGCTGATTAACATTACATGGCTTTTATAAAGTGTTCATTGAAGAGGTGTTATTGGTTTCTTCTTGTTTTTGTTTTATTATGTATTTTGTATTCTCATTTTGTATTTATCTGTTGTGAACCACCCTGGTTCATCTTCTGATGAAGGGCGGTATACAAATTTAACAAACAACAACAACAATATGCAATTAGCAATGTATATATAGTACATAAATGTGTTTTCTAAAAGCAGCTGTGTTGTCTAGTGTCTCAGTCTAGTAAGAATAATTTATTCATTCAAACAAGTTTCTATGCAGAGGTGCAAATCATCACCTAGGTGATTTGAAGGGTGCTATGAGATGAAGGAGATGATTCCATCACTTGGTGGTATAGGTCTGGATTATGTAAGTCACATATAGTTGGCACTGTCAAAGATAATACCACCTATTTGCGGCAGTTGTGGTCTGATTACTGTCATCTCCTTTCATACAAACAATGGTTTGTAAATAATTAAGATGTTCATCTAATTAATTGTATTGTATAATTTTAACATTACTCCAGAGCTAAGAAATAATTCAAGTTAATTGTTTTTATATATTTTTTGCTGTTGACATAAATATTGTAAATATTACATGCTTCCTGAATTTTGAATTGAGAGAGAGACGTTGACTCCAAAGAAGGCAGTCCATGCTCACTCCAGGAGCACGTATACTAAAACTGGAATGATACAGCAGTAGAGTTCTCTCAGCAGACACCTTTGGAATATTTTTTTTAAAATGCAAGATGTAACTATTTAGCTGACAATGAATTTTTAAACAAACAAGCAAACACGAAGTAAAAGAAATTGCTTATTGCTATTTATTTTTTTAAAAATAAAAATGCTCTTGAAAAAAGGATCTTAAAAGAAATGCTTGGCAAAACAGACTGTAAAGTTTAGCACATGTGAGCAATATGTGTACTAGCTGTTGACTTTCAGTCTGCTGAGTGACTTAAAGATCTTGTCACCAGTACAGTCAATGGGGTGCAAAAGCCTGAGGAATGTGATGCTTCAACTGAGCCAAGCAAAACAACCACTGGATTTTGGGACTCTGGTCACATCACAGAGTATCAACACAAATGGCAACGCTGCTTGGTGTCCTGTGCCAATTTTTAAAGCCAGGTTCACGAGTTCAGTTTTTTAAAAATTTTATTTACTTAAGTCTCAATTGTTTCCTTTATGCTAAGATGCTATGCTTTAAGAACTTAATTTTTCATAATGTGGTCTACTAGCACAGTCAAGCTGATCTGTTTAAAAATGGATTAAATCCCTTTGGCTTTAGAGGACTAACCTGCATGAATCCAAGCAGTTTGGCTTAACTGGTCTATCTGATTACAAGATGCATAAATAACATGAAGGGCTCTTCTTGGTTGCTTAATTGTTTAAAAGATGAGCAACACAGCAGAAAAAACCCTGTGGACATATGGCTTCTTATTAGGGCTGAAATGTTTAGTTGATTCATTGGTTAAACTGACTGACTTTAAAACATTTTTACCAAGTAAATTAATTGGACAGCAAATTTAATACAAGTAACTTATAAAAACTGCAAATAGCAAGAACCATTTTAGGAGTCAGTTTTAATTATTACATATGCAAAAGGAATGTCATCTAAGAGGTCCTCCTCAGAGAAGGTTCTCCATTCCACCTCCCTAGGCTGCAGAGTGCCATATGGAGAATCTCAAGGTCCCTGCTAGAGGTTGACAGTAAACTCTCCATAGAGAGTTTTTTTGGCAGTTTCCCCATAGTAAACACAACATGTGCTCTAGCTCTTATGCAAACAGCCTTAATGTAGACACCCCAGTAGCACATATTTATTGGGTTTATTCAGTATGTTAATTATTATTATTTCTTGCATCTATATTCAATTTTTACTGCTGCAGATCCCTGCTTTAAAATTCTCAAGCATAAATACAGTTTGGCAGCTCCTGGGCTGCTAGGAGGAGGGAAGGCAAATATCTCCCACATTCTTCCCAGCCCTGACCCAGCTCCTGGGCTGCTGGGTGGAGACTGGGGCACAAGGAGGGTGCCTGGTGACCCCCTCAATATTGGGGGGGGGGTGCCCTGACACTATGTCACAAATGCTTTTCACATATCTGCTGTTAAATGGCAGTAATAGAGGAGCATGATCAGGACTGTGATATGCAGGGAAGGGAAATTTAATTCTTTCCCCACAACAGATTCCCAATGAAAATAGCTCCTCAGGCTTTTATTGGCACCCAACAGCTCACCTGTATAAATTGGGGGTGGGGGAAACCACTTTTTAAAAATCTCCACCAAAATAATGTACACAACATGCGATTCCACATCACTTTTCATCTAGTTTGGTCCTAAATCATCCAAAAGAAAACTACCAGGACGAAAAAGAAAAAGAAAAAGCTAAATAAATTAATCTGTCATTAAACTTGCATACATAAAATGCAAATGGTCCTCACATTCATACATTTGCAAAATGTGTGAAGAGACAAAAATAAAAGTAAAATCAAATGGATTACAGAATCCTTCCTGATACATTGTTAAAACTTTGGTGTATTTCCAGAAGTTACCGGTAGGTTTCTCAGTTGAGAACATGAGGAGCAATACGAAAGACCCACATAAAGACAAACTGAATTAGGAAAGGAGGACGGAAATCTGCAATTACCACAAAATGCACTCACACCCATCACAAAGGACTAGTGTCCTTTTTGCAAGCTAAAGGCTAAAGTTCATGGGGCCCAGTTCACAGATTAGCGTGACTGGCATGATATACTTGCCAATAAGGTATGTGCCCCAGAACACCCATTGAGCTTTGATTCAGGTGCACACTCTGCAGAAGCCACAGAACACACAGCAGAAGGACATAACATGGCCAACAATGCTTAAGGGACTGGGCTTCAAAAACATACACAGTCCCCCTGCCCTTTCGTATAGCCTTAGGACCTGGTCATCTATCCATTTTGGTGATTTCTATATTCACTGTGAAACTTGATGTAAATTCCCTGTGTCTTTCCCCCCCATTTTTTTTACTTCAAGGTTCATGTCTTACTTTTAAAAAATAGACCTGCTTGCAGATTGTTCAGTTTATAGTACTTAAATACTACTTTTTTTATTGGTAATTGCAGTACAGATTATGTGGTGGAAAAAATCCATCCACTTTTTAAGGCATAAAACCAAGTTCCTGTCTGTTGTACGGATGTTAGAAATCCCCATGGCACTTGACAAAGAAGAGTGGGAGTATTAACTCTCCAAAATCCCTGGCTAAGTACCCAGGAATATATTCTCTTTTGTTTAAACTCCCAACACTGGAGACAAAATTAGTTTGAAAGGCTGACTGCAAAGAAGCAGTTTATGAAATCACAGTAAATAAAAGGCCATTGTCTATGAGGAAGCAATACAAAAACATAATATCCTCATTTATTTTGTCATTCTTATGAACAACAATACATTTTGATTAGTTCAGCCAAACGATTAAGCTTGAACTGCAAGGAAGGTCACTGTGTGAGAGATGATCCATCATTTACATATTATCTATCTAAAAAATACTTCTGTCTTGTAGTACATCTGTGAATATTTAACCTTGGTTGGCAATTTGGAATATCTGCAATTTACGCTAACTAACATGCTTATTTGCAGGAGTGGTTTGTAAGTGTGAGAGATAACTTCTTTTCAGTCGGTTCCTTCTGTTTCTATCTTCTGATGTGGAAACCTCTAAATCTAAGCATGTCTCCTCAGGATGCACAATTCTACCCCTTTGAAGTTTACAGCACCTCTCCAATGTATCAGTTACCTCAGATGACACAGGGCTGACAGATAACAAGAACCTGAGCTACTGTGCCTAGCAGAATTGATAGACGTTCTCACTGGAGTTAAGGGAGTGGGGGTGAGCTTTTGTGTGCACAGATTGTTAAGACAAACACAAAATGCTGATGCCAAGAAAGGCCACCCTACAGAGCTGTGGATGGATGTTATTATTTTTAAGAAGGATCCCTCTGATGATATAACAGGGTTGACCCTGTTAGTGAGGGCTTCATAAATCTTTCTCAACTGAAGGTTCCTGGCCGTGCAGGTTGGAGGGCGGACAAAAGAATCAAAAGAGCCAGGATGTGAAGTCTCTGTACTGTTCATGTTAGGCTTGCCTGTGGGACTCTGCAATAATATAACAATAGCCAAGATTGCAAGGCACAGCTTCAGCTCAGTGCATCCTTTCAACTGCTTCTAATAACAGTTTTAATTTTAGATTCCTGGTGCTATTGTGCACTAAAGCCTTAAAATTGATACTGTCAGAAGCCTTATATGCATCTCTTTTAATAATAAGCTCTAATAACATGGCTGTTTAGCATAGAATCATATGTAGATCTTGAGGGGCTCTCTGTAAAGGGAGGCCTTTATTATTGTGTGTTGATATGATTCTGTGAATTACACCATCTATGTTTCATACTGTAATCAGTTGCTAGATCGACTTTTGTACTTTATGCAATCCTAAGGAAGTCAAAGAAAGTTAAGTGAATGCCTATAATTACAGCTCAGAACTAATCTAAATGCTTTACTCAATGGAAAACATTGTCTCCACCAATTCATAAGAGGTTTAAAAACACAGTTATCAGCTGTAATGATTTTTTTTTTTTTTTTTACATTGGTACATGCTAGTCTTGGGAAAGGGCATGTGAATAGTGCATACATTCATGCAAACAAATGATCCTGTGATTCCATATTTATATGGAAATGTATGCTGTTAGATGGGTGGAATATATTATCAAGTAAGATGGTATCAGTCAAGATACCATATTATCTAAATGTGGGATGGACAAAAGTAATATGAATAATAACCTTCTCTTGACCAAGTACCAATTTTATGTATGATTTATTATTTTTAAAATACGTTTTGATCTACAGATACTGTCTAGAATGTAGCTGTGGGGGGGGGGGAGAGACTCAATGTAGCCCCACCCCACACCCCAACTTTTGCCAAGCACATGTTTAACAGAATTATCAGGGAATCTGCAAGGAATCTCAAAATCTGATGCACTGCATATACAACTGTAATACATATTCTGATTATTTTATGATACTTAGCTTCTCTTCAAAGAATACAGGTGGTGGGAAACCAGACACAAAATAGTGCTTGTTTTATTGGTTAGCAGATAACAATTCAAGAGTCAGTATATCCTAGACTACATGTTGCAATCCTCCTGGGATTACAGAAAAAGAAGAATGGGGTAAAAAGAAGAAAATGGAGGATGCGAAACTAGGAGGAATCAGTGACCCAGGACTAGTGCAAGCATAATGTTGCCCAATCTAATTCTGATAAGGGAATCAGAAGCACTGTTTAGGTTAGGTTCATCTGCACCTTCTCCTTTCCTTTCCCTCCTCTTGAATTTCTCCCTCTCTTTTCTTTCAATGGTGCAACATTATGTTTGCATCAGCGTTTTGCCTAAAATGTAATTAGCTCAAAGCATAGTTTGGAGACACAATGCTCATTCACTAGCAATCGATGAACAACACTTTTCTACGTGGCCCAGAATAGCAAACTGAGACACCTTTTAATTTGATTTAGGATTATATATCCTTTCAATCCCATCAGCTCCACATTTTTAAGAGCTGGAAACTCCCTATTTCAACAAAAAGCTTTCTACAGACCTATCCATAAAACAATTTAGAGGGGGACATGAAAATTCAACCCGTAGGATTTTTAAGCTTCTTCAGTGCTGTACCAAGTTTTTTTTTCTATTTATTTATATTTATTTAACAGAAATTGAATACTGCTAAGTTGTAAAGAAAAACTCTTAAGTGGTTTATAAACATAATTCAGTTTTAAATAGCAACATTCCATCTATTCCTTGCTCCTCGTCATTTACAACCTTAATCAGCTGCTGTTTTGGCACCAATTTTTAAAATCCCCTCCACCTCCTCCTTGCTGACTATGCAATTCCAGCCAATCAGGGTTACCATACCCAGCATGACATCACTAAATTACTTAGCCATAGCAACACAGGCAGATGCCTTGTACTGAATTGGACCACTGGTCCATCTAGCTGAGTTCTGACTGGCAGTGGCACTCCATGATTTCAAACAGGGATCTCTCCCAGTCCTACCTGATGATACCAGGGATTGAATCTGGGACCTTCCGCAGACAGAGCAGGTGACTCTGCAACTGAGCTAAGGCTCTCCCCAGGCCTGGCTATACCTGATGTCACAAAATCAATACAGACTGAGGGCAAGAAACAAAATCCTTAATCTGCAAAGGCAAACACCTTCATCCTATTCATAGCCACCCCATGATATTAACCAAAAGCGGATGCTTTTTTAAAGAGTCTGTTGCTTTGTTTCTGTTTTTTAAAAAGTACCCTCCATTTCACCTCAACGCTATTTTCCACCTTCTGGATGTATCCAGTCTACATGAAAAACCAGCATATGTGGCTCTTTAGGAGTTGAGAAGCTATACTTCACATGAGTTTACACTGCTGAATAATTTACATAGGGTAAAAGGTAAAAGTAAAGGACCCTTGACAGTTAACTCCAGTCGCGAATGACTCTAGAGTTGCGCTCATCTTGCTTTACTTGCTTTACAGAGTTTTTCTGGGTCATGTGACCAGCACGACTAAGCCGCTTTTGGCGAAACCAGAGCAATGCATGGGAACGCCATTTACCTTCCCGCCGGAGCGGTACCTAATTATCTGCTTGCACTTTGACGTGCTTTCAAACTGCTAGGTTGGCAGGAGCTGGGACTGAACAACGGGAGCTCACCCTGTTGTGGGGATTTGAACCGCCAACCTTCCGATTGCCAAGCCCAAGGCTCAGTGGTTTACACCACAGTGCCACCCGCGTCTCATTTACATAGGGTGGTATTCAACTATTACTTAGAGTAGACCTACTGAAATTAATGGACCTAAATAAGTCATGCTCAATCATTTCAATGGGCCTATTACAAGTATGACTGACTTTGGATACAAACCATTACTTTTTAATATTACTTTATAAAGGCTAGATTCAATGTTTTCCCATCAAATGTGTTGGGTAACAGACTCTCCAACGGACAGATCTCACTCCTCTGTGACTGTAAAAGTGGATCTATAGAATCATTATATCATATAATCTTCTGTTGTCCTTTACATTCGGCTTCATGGTCCAAGTTTCTGGCCCAATATTTATCGAGAATAGCTGACAGACCTCAGGAAGCCCAAATAATATACTTATTAAACGACGAAGACTCAAGTAGATCCCTTGCAGTCGCTAGATACCTGATTAATGTCTTATTTCATAAGAGGAGAAATGGATCACTGTATGACTCTGACAGCTTAGCCAAACTTAAGAACCATCAATAAGTGCCAGAACTAAGACGCATATCCCCCAAAATCTGAGGGATTTGAATTGCGGTTGACATAGAGGGAGCTTATTGTGTATAGTTTACTTAATTGAAGTAAAATTGGTTTTATAGGGGTGTTTTAACTTGGAACTGTTTAAATTGTATTGTTTATGGATAAATTTGTTGGGATTCGCAGGATACTGGATAAGTCTGCAGGCTTCAACAGGATGATGCAATACTCTGCTGGGTCAGAGTGACTCAGCAGGAGTGTGATTAGTGGGATTGGCTATCACCTGTTTTAAAAGGAAAGCCTGTTTAACAGTGAGGGATTTGAATTGCGGTTGACATAGAGGGAGCTTATTGTGTATAGTTTACTTAATTGAAGTAAAATTGGTTTTATAGGGGTGTTTTAACTTGGAACTGTTTAAATTGTATTGTTTTTAGATATGGGCCAATGGCCGTAATAAATCAATCAATTTCAATATTACTTTCAATAATTTGATTGAAATGTAACCAAACAATTAAGGGGGGCTGAATTGGTGTGGACTGGTAAAAAGTCAAGGTTTCCAGTTTTGGACATAAATAACCTGAAACATGAGAACAGACCCTAGGAAGCACGGGAAAAGATGGCACACCTATTTCCTAATGCTGGAAAGGCACTTCTGGAAGCCAAGTCTCCCATGAAGTGAAATCAATGCACAGAGAGTGTTAAATTAACTTTGACAGATGCAGCCACCATTTCAAAGCTGTGCCTCCATGCTGCAAGGATTTCTAATTTGGAACCGTTGTAGGTTTAGTTATAAAAGAATGCACACTTTTATATTTTAAAAAAGTGAGACAAACTTTCATCAAGACTACAGAGATAAAAAGGTTGTGTGTGTTTACAACTTCCTGTCAGGAGACACAGGTATACCATTGTCTTCCAAAATGTAACATTATCCATCTGGCCAGCAAACATCTGGATATTTATCTTAGCTCATCATTTCCTCCTGCAAGTCCAGAAATTGTCAGTTATTTCAGCTGAGATTCAGCCCAAGGGAGAAAAGAAAAAGTTACATCCTTATTTGCCCAGGTTTTATAAACTGAACTTTACCTTTTTCCCTAGGATGCCAGTAAGCATAAATATAAGTAGTCTGAAGTCTTCTTATTGTGGTTTAACTTGACGCATTTAAACTACAAGGGCCATACAACCGACACATTTGATTTTATTATGTAACTAAGTTTTAAAGTTCAGCACAAACAATTCAGATACTAATACCACTTTTTAAAATAAATGTTACATTATTTTAAGTCAGGCTAAAATTATCTCTTCCCTCAAACATACACTTCTGGAGTCCACCATTCCCCTGTAAAGCGCAACTTTAGCAAAGTGAATTTTCCAAATGCTCTGGTGGGGGAAGATTAAATGGCCAATAATTTCTTTTAGTTAAAAACAAAGCAGAACCAAAAAATACCAAGTGGGAGGCTGACTTTGCCACCACTTGAAACAGCAGCTATGCTGCCCTCTTAGTTTGAGTGATTCTCTCCAAACTGTTTGATTATAAAATCACAGAATTATAGAACTATAAGAGTGGGGGACATAGGTGGCACTGTGGTGTAAACCACTGAGCCTTGGGCTTGCCAATCGGAAGGTCAGCGGTTCGAATCCCTGCCACAGGGTCAGCTCCTGTTGTTCGGTCCCAGCTCCTGCCAACCTAGCAGTTCAAAAGCACGTCAAAGTGCAAGTAGATAAATAGGTACTGCTCTGGTGGGAAGGTAAACAGTGTTTACGTGTGTTGCTCTGGTTTCAGTGTTCCGTTGTCTGCAGACAATTTTTTCAGATCATGTGGCCAGCATGACTAAGCCACTTCTGGCACATGACCCAGAAGCTGTACGCCGGCTCCCTCAGCCAGTAAGGCGAGATGAGAACTGCAACCCCAGAGTCATTCACGACCGGAGTTAACTGTCAGGGGTCCTTTACCTTTTTAGAGTTGGGAGGGACCACGAGGGTCATCTAGTCCAACGCTCTGCAATTCAAGAATCTTTTGCCCAACATGGAGCTCCTCATGTAGATTCCTAGTTTGGAAGAGTCACTCTTATCATACCTTGCCAGACATAATGATGGATTGAGGTTTGATCAAACCAGAAAGTATTCTATTAAGCTTAGTGCATAATAGGAGGGAAGGGGGTGTCAACACGTAAGTATAGTGCTTGTTGCGTGTCGAGGTCCCCAAGACACCCCCATCCCAACAACACACACTTCACACAGAACCCTCCTCCAACCAATTATAACCAATGCCTAACCGCAACCTTACAAGTTGTGACGATTTGCTATGCAGTAGGCAAAAAATAAATGGCACCAGCCAATCAGCCAATGGACAAAATTCCTACCAGGCCCCTGCCCCAACGGCAGACGACCCCATGACAGGCATAGCAAGGTCAATGCACAAGACCCAAATTAAGGGAGGGTGGGAGATATGGTGCACGCAGCAAAAGAGAAAGCAGATCGCTGCGAGCACTGTTTAAAAAACCTCTGTTCCCACCCCCAAATTGGTTACATCAAAATTACCCCAGCAACTCAGGCTACCAGTCTCTGCCAGAGCTATACCATCCCAAACTGCCTGGCAACAGAGGGGTGTCTTGGCTGGCCCCCACTGCAACACGTGCTCTCTTTTAATGAGAACACGCTTTCCCAATCTTTCAAACTATGGTTTAAATTTCTGAACGTTAGAGGATAAGAAAATGTGACCTATGAATACAGCCTGACAAATCAGGAGGCTTGCAGGTTGGGAAATTCAGATATAGCCAAATAAAAGTTGACTTTTAACAGCATCACATATGGGTTAGAATTTCTCCACAGTAATGTTGCAAAAGTTTATTTGCTCACAGGCAACTACAGGAAGATTAGTTTGTCTAATTCATATGGTGAAACATGACAATAGGCCTTAGACGAATTCTGAAAACACCAGAATTCATTCCATTGACTATTTTTAAAAGTGAAGAGTGCAGAGGAATAAATCTGTTTTATCCATTTGTGTGTTTGCGTCACCTAGAAAACACTCCAGTATCCTGGGGAAAGCACTGCCATTCTTGAACTAAAAAGCATTTTGGCACCTTTAAAATGAAAATAAAAACCTTTAGCCACCGGGGAAAGACATCACATACTGTATTTGTAATTAACCAAGATATGTAAAACAAACAAGGTAACTACAGTAGATGAGAAACCTTATACTGTCACCT
Organism: Podarcis gaigeae; assembly: GCF_964106915.1. NCBI lineage: Eukaryota > Metazoa > Chordata > Lepidosauria > Squamata > Lacertidae > Podarcis > Podarcis gaigeae. Next base: position 32,594,425 of record NC_139688.1, read on the forward strand.
TCTACAGAAAGCTTTCCCACCTTTTTTAAAAGCCTCAGAATTAGTAATGTTAAAATACAGTCATACTTCGGGATAAATGTGCTTCAAGTTAAGTATTTTTGGGTTGAGCTCCACGGTGACCCGAAGTAACGGAGTGCGTTACTTCCAGGTTTCACTGCTCATGCATGCGCAGACGGTCAAAATGACGTCACGCACATGCGCTGAAGTGGCGAAACACGGTCTGCTCATGCGCAGACGCACAGACGCAGGTTGCGTTCGCTTCAGGATGTGAACGGGGCTCCGGAACAGATCCCGTTCGCATCCCGAGGTACCACTGTTAGTTGGGTCTGCTGAAATTTGAAAAGCCATCTATTAAGCTTTTTCCCAGTGGCTCACATGTTCAAAGGCACTTTCTAATACATTTTTGAAGTCTCTTTTCTGGTTGTTGTTTTTTAAGCTGAAAGCAATTTTTTTAAAAAAGTTACTAATAAGATATGTTTAGTGTAACATTAATTTTAGTTTACATTGCTGCTCTTCAACAGCCTCACATGGGATGGCTTGTCATTAAAGAGGCAGGGAGGCATTGCTCTCCTGAGTCCTTTGAAAGTTTGCAAAACACAAGTAGCTATTACTGTATCTTGCCAATCCCACATGGTGCTGGATGCCCCAAACTGACTAGTAACCTCCTTTTCACTGCTGTTTTTTCCACTTCGCTTGCTAGTTTAATCACTAGCAAGACAGTGGTCCTCTACCTATACAACTGCCCAAAACAGCACTTCTAAAGAACAGAACTGGATAGTTTCCTCAGCCATAGTGTAAAGAAGTTCCCTTGACAATTCTCTATTCTGTGTGTCTATTATGACATGAGATTCTTGTACCTTGCTGAATTGGCACCCATCCAGTGTAGTAGTGAGTAGGCTGTTTCAGAATGAACCATGCATGCATCCTGTCACTACACAGTTGTGTGCTTCTTTCCCTGACAGGACCTAATCTCTTTTCTCCCCACAGGTGGGAAAGCAGCTGGGGGGAGGATTTTCAGCAGACTAATGGCAGGAAGGATAGGAGTTAAAACAACCCCCCTACTGTTCTCCCCGCTCTTGATCACAGCCTCCTCCAAGGCTGCTTTGCATTAAAGAAACAAATCATCTGGGGAAAGAATCATGCAACTGAGTGTCACATGTAGTTTGAACCTTAAAAATCGTATTGCCTGCAATGAAATGGTCTAATTATAATTTAAAAATAGGAGTTCAACAGTGTTCTCTTAAAGGGCAATTGTTCTCCCCCCCCCCCCCAAACAGAAGTGAACAGATTTTCTTTTCCTCTCTGTCAATGCATATTTGGTGGATAGGATTAGGTGCTCAGGATGAGATGTATTATAATAGCTTTTCATAATGGAAATCATGGACATGTTAGTGCTGCCAATACAGTTAATGTTGTTGTTGATGAAAAATATTCCCCATCTCTCTCACACCCACACAAAGAATTTGGCTACCCCTTATGATGAATATTCCCTCCCCTTAGCATTGTCTCATCTCCCATGCACTTCCTCATCTCCCACCCACCCCTCTCTCTAAATGAAGTCTGGAGTTCCTCCCCATAGGATTGCTGTATGTCCGATTGCCTCCTTCCTCTGCTGCTTAATTCAAAAACCCTCCCAGCATTGTTCTAGCCCGATTCTGACCCCAGTCCTTTTTCCATCACAAGTGTTCTCATCAGCGGCAGGAGCCACCCCACCCTTCCACTCAGTTCAACAGCCCATCATAATTTCCTACCTGTCCTTATAGTTTTTAAGTCTGCAGCAATGTTTTCCACACATCTGAGGATTTAGGAATGTTTCCCCTTTGAACAGAAATGTCTATTTCCTATCATTTGAAGGAAATGCAAAAGTTCACGCTAATCCCAAAAGGGGTCCCCTACTGATTTTAGGCATGTTGGCCTAAAATTATTAAATAATTTATACCTTCCTTTTCAAACCAATGTTTTGGAACAGCTTACATTTAAAGAAACAAATTAATCAATGCTGGAAATCAAACAACAAAATAGAAATGCACAGAGGTATTAAAAAAACAAGGTAAAAAAGCAAATATTTTTTCAAAAAAATAGAAGTTTCAAAGCACCTGTATAAGAAGGGGAAGAAAGGGCATTTGTTAGATTTTCATGAGAAGAGAATTTCATAATTGTGATGTCACCAAGGAGAAGACCCCATTTCTGATAACTACCAATCAGATCTTTGCAAATGGATGAGCCAGAGAGCAAATCTTAAAGTACATGCAAGTTCATATGGCCTCACCCCAGGCCATTTTGGACTTTAAAGGTGACTGCTAGTATTTAAAATACAAACATATATAACAGCAAATTAAATGTTTATACGGCCATTCAGTTTTAGCCCCTACCTTTCATGCTTCAGGAAGGCTGACAATCTTTTTCATTTTTAAATTAATTTCATGTGTGTATATATATATGTTCATTCATCTTTGCCTTTGCTAATTAAAGAGAGTAAAATATTTAACTTCAAAATTGTTCCAAAGACTGGTGGCGGTAAGGGGAAGAGATTTCTTGACAACAGCATGGGTACCAGGCAATCAGAAGAATACTGGGTACCCCAGCTTCCTAACTCAAGAAAAAAAAAAAAAAACCTTCAAATTGAACGCACTCACAAAAAGGCCACACTGCTCTCAGAAGATTACATCTGACTCCACTCTTAGGGAAACGCCAATACATTTTTGAAACTTTTCACTGGTGCATTTTAAACAAGTAATTAAAGATAATGCAACAACTTAGGGGAGTTTCACAAAATATAGTTATTTTCCATACAAGTGAAGTCCTGATCGTCACAGTGGTTCACTCACATAGACAAACTTTACAATTTGCAGCTTCCAGCCTGCCTGTGTCTTGCCTCTGAGGTTTCTACTTGCCTACATCCAGTCATGTCTAGCCCAAAACATTTTGCTGCCTAAAAAGGAGTGGGAAAACCACCTAATGCCCCTTCCATTCCATAAACTGAAATGGAAAAATGAAATGGACTGGTATGTGAATCATACTTCTAACACTATGGAAAGGAGAACATCCTCTACTGCAGCTGAAGACAGCTGAGGGACACAAAGCTCTGTCCTCGAACATCTCACTTCAATTCACCATTCCTCAACCAAATTCAACAGCAGCGGGACCCACATGCATAATAGGAGCAGAACAATGCACACATATGCCTTCTGGCATCTGGCATTTATAGCCTGGGCTGCCTGCCTCTCAGCTTTCCTGTTCCAAGGGTACTGTCTGTGATGCACTGGAACATGACTAGGGAGTACAGGAATACAAGCAGCATCACTAACTATTCAGGAGAGTGAAAACAGCCTGCAAACATGCTGAGGGGGCATAGCAGGGGTAGACTGTTGTCACTACTTCACCCCCATTGTCTATTGCCTGACACAGTCACCTTACTCTGCCTACAAGTAGTCTGGTCCTGGGTGACAGGATGACAGTCCTCATGGCCAAAATGGCATTCATGGTGGAGCAACTTGTCAAAAAGAAGATTAATACATTCCTGGCAGCATCAACTGAGCGTGCTTTCATCGGCATCTCTTGAGAAAACAAGTAAAAAATATACAAGAAATCAAAAAACAAAACACGTCTTACCATGAGCCATACGGTGGAACCAGTAGTAACCAAAATCTACTCCAAGGAATGTCAAATACCATGTCCACGGTGAGTCCCATGGCAGTTCCAGAAGTCTGTAGTTGTCCCACACATAGATGTATATTGCCAGCTCAATGGTTATAAACAAAGCTCTGAAATTTGGAAGGCATAGTTCAGAAGAAAATTTCTGAGTTCAACATGCAGCCCAATTCTATGCACATTTATTCAGAAGAAATTTACTCAAAAGCTAGATGAATATGGCTTACTCCCAAGTAATAGGAGATTGTTGCTTGACTCCATGCCTTTCAGAATCCATCAAGGATCCATTCAGTCTCATAACATCATATGAAAAACTATTGGATGCAGTCATATGGGGACTTGGAGAGTGGTGTTATCAGTATACCTATGATATGCAGCTCTCTCTTTCCATTCCTTCAGAATCAGAAAAGGCTGTGTTGGACAAGTATGTGGAGGCAGTGACAAATGAGACATCTAAAGCTCTAAATGGCTTGGGACCCAAGTACCTAAAAGATTCCTCTCAATCATTTCAAACCCCACAATCAACAAGTGAGGCCTTTTTGGCAGTGCTGCCACCTGCACTACTCAGTTGCATCACTTTTTCAGTGATAGTTCCCCACTTGTGGAATGCCCTCCCTATTGAGTTGTAGGTCTCCATCATTACTAATGCTCAGGAGGAATTTGAAAACATTCCAGTATTTGGTGGCTGAAGAATACTGCTCCTCCCTGAGATCATTTGATGGAGTACTTTTTAAACTGTAATTGTTTTTAGAATGTTTTAACTGAATAAGAATGTTTTTGTTTTTAACTTACGGATCTGTTTTCCACCCAGGGCTCCTTCAGGAGGAAACACAGGATATAAATTCAGTAAATAAATAAATGTTGTAGAAAAACAGTGAAAGAACCCTTGCTGAAGCAATAAACACAAATTCATAAGGAATGCAAAAAAAGTGAAGATAAATTATTCAAAATCAAATCAACAGGGCCCTATGAAACTGAATCTACAGAAGCAGTGGCCCAATGAGCAGAGGCAACATTAAAGAGTCAAAAAATGACAAACAAGACAAATAAGTGCAGTTAGCATATTAGATTACTGCTACTGTGGTGCTGGAGTCTTAAACTGACCCAAAATTACCTGTAAGGCTCTGCGCACCTGATTTGTCTAGCTACAAAGAATCACTATGATCAAAGTGTGTTAACACTAAACTATTATTTGGGAAATGCATCGGCAATGTTTCCTGGTTACAATTCCAAAAGCCAAAAAGAATTCAGAAAGAGTATGAGAGGACCCTCTTTCACCTCTGGCTGTCATAGTCCACCTGTGCCTCACTCATAGCCCTCCAACAGCTGTCCTGATTTTCCACTCAAGATATCTGTTTAACTTCACTTTGGCAGTTGATGGACCGAGAATTTCCATGCAACTTTCAATGGTAGGTGAACCTGCCATTTTCTAAGGCAAAACACCTGGAAGATGTTTAATTTTCATAAGAGTCCTGTTCTTCAGATATTGTTAAAGATGATTTTATATGACCAACCATATTTTTACAATTTATAGCATGCGGCATTTGCAAGTCTTAGCTTAAATTCTTAATCATACAGACAACTGGCGAGAAGAGAACCAATGCTAATCTAAAGGGAACAAAAAAAAAAGTATTCTCAACATCATTTCACTGCCCAGGAAATGAAAAAAGGGGGGGATCCAGCAACACAATGTTATCATTTATTGGCCACTATCCAGTGAATAGTTACATGGACTTAAGCCCTACTGAATCAAAAGAGCTTAAGAGTGCCTGACTCTGTGTTGGATTGTGGCCACTGGATACTGTTTTCTCACTTTGGCCTTGTTAATAAAAGAAATGTAATGCTTTTGCAGCATATCCAGAAATATGAACAGATACGTTTCCTCCATTTTTATGAACTTTCATTTTGCCCTTGAGTCCTTTTTTCCATGGGTTGTAGCCAGAGTGTAAAATTCAGACTAACTGCAAAGAAATGATTTTGTTTTGGTTTTAAAAGTCACACAAGTAAATTCTGCATATTTTTCATTCATCGTTGGATTACAAAAAAGTGAAACATAATAGCTACAATTGTAAGAATAATTGATTGTATCACAAAAAGCATCAGCAGTTACTTATGTCTTTTTGTATAATATTTTATGAAAGTCATCAACCTAGCAGTTATTTAATGCTTACTCTTTCCCCCCAAAAAAACAAAAAACCTTCCACTCCCCCCTTCAATGAGGGTTTCAAGAAAAAAAATGGAGGTTAATTAAGCTGATTACTTACCTGAAACTAAACTCTTTTACGTAAATGGCACTTGCTCCAAGAAAGATGATTATAATCAGAAGCTCTGACAAATTTTCATTGCAAAATAGTAGGAAAATTCACTAACATTCCAACTTGGCTTTAATTTCTACCTATTTTGGAGTAATGTTGCCTTATATGCAATTCTGCAAAAGGTTAGATAAATAATGTGTGAAAAATCCATAAATTGCTGTCTATTTTTGTGGAATAAGGGAAAGGGAGCTGCCAGGAAACGTTGGATCTTCAAAGACTAAAATCCAGAAGATATGGCACAAATAAAATATGAGATAGGAAATCTGCTTATAACAAGGGTCGCCAACCTTTTTGGATTAACTGTGCACATTGTAAATCTTGTGTCTGCTGTGGGGCACAAAATGGCTGCCATTGGGAGCATGGCATAACACATAATTAGAAAGACAGTCAGCCTTTACCACCTTATGCTTACCATGAGCAGCTATGTATGTTCTGCTGGTTCTGATTATGAAGCGAAATCTCACTCTTGCTCTTGCTCTTTCTCTCTCTCTCTCTCTCTCTCTCTCACACACACACACACACACACAAACAAAACACAAACACACTGTTCTTGTCTAATAACAACAGGGAGCATTCCTCAGCGCAAGGGAAATATTTATTTAATAAAATGTATACAGCACTTGATTGTAAAAAAAAAACCAAACCTCAATGTGGTTTACAAAGATACAAGCTGGCCACACCACTCTTATTTCACAGAAATTGCTGAGAAGTCACCCGCACACACCGTAACTAAGTCTACAGACTTACTTTAAAATTGAAATTTACATTTCTCAATGGGAAAACGACTAGAAAAAGTCAAACAACAAGATTTCCTAATGTTTTCTCTATGAAAAAGGAGTGAAAAGCAGCAGCCTTTGGAAACCTCAGGTTGAAAAAGGAAAAGAGCTTGCCTGCAATCTGAAATCCCCTTTTTATTTTTTGGACAGTTGCCAGCTCTCGAGCTGACAACCAATTTATTACTCTGTCAACCAACTTATTAGAGTTGACACAAATCGAGTTGAAATATGCTTGACATGCTAGAGTCAAGGCTTTTTCTCCCTTTTCACACTCCAATACAAAGCCAAACTTTCCGCAAGGTGGCGGAAAGGGGAAGGAAGGAGTGGGAGTTCTATTCCCTGACTTCGCTCAGGAAGGCAAATATGATCCACTTCTACCCTCAATATGCAAAACTGGCTATGAAGCAACCTTAGGCTAAGAGCAATTCACAAAAATGGCAGAGTTTTGAATATTATTAGCAGAGCCTAGTAAACGCTTGCTTATTGTTATTTTAAATCTGTGCTTTTTCCGTTAAAAATAAAGAAAAGCTCCAACCAACACAAAAATATGTATCATTGTTTTCAATGGTAAGTGTATAAAGAATTGCAGCCCTTATAGGTCAAATGACTTTCAGCTATTTAAAAAATGAATATGAAACAGCTGCATAATTTTAAAGGTTATCAACAAAGGAAGATGTAGAATCACACATAATAAAAATTCCAATAGGAATTTCCCCTCTTTTTGTAGTCAATACAGTGTGGAGAGTTATATTAAGTTGACAGGATTAACTAGATCTTGTTCTGGTTTTAGGAATGGAAATCTTCATTGCAGGCATGGCTAAAAAGAAACAATATTAAGTGTACAGCCTAAATACAAAAGCATATTGTCAAACCAACTGAAAGGTATTTTCTGATACTTCATTGCAGGCTGCAATCCTATATTTTTCCATGGAAGTTCATTCCTTTCAAATAAATAAGGTGAGTTTAGGATCTGAATATAAGAAAACATATACATAAACACTTCACATTTACCAAAATGTTATTGTGAACATTTACTTGTAGTTCTTAATTTCATGGGTGGAAATAAACCAATATAAGAAATAATGCATGAACTGTAGGTGATATTCATATCTAGCATATATATACCGGTAGTTATTTCCGGAGAAATGAGTATTGTTTTGCTTGGTTCACTGGAAACTTTTCAAATTTTAGGCAAGTTTTATTTGTAATTTATTTTATAGTGTCAAGGTTTTCAGAACCATCTACTTATAGAAGGGAACAGCTCCCTTGAGTTCAGCGAGACTTATTCCCAAGAAATGAGCTTTAATGTCTCAATCCCGTTTCCATTTCTAAAGTGATTTTTAAAAAAAATTTAAAGCTTTACATTTACATGAATTTTAAATGTCTCTTAAATTATCCTTAAGCAATTTACTATCCTTGTTTTTGATCAATTCTTACTGTGTCCAACAGACCTTACTTACTAAAAGTTTTTAGGATTGCAGCCGCAATATTCTTCCTCCTTTTAAGAGAATTTAAAAGTTGCATTACATACTTAAATTTTAAATCCCTGGCTTCAAATTTCTTCACAACAACTAAAAAGGTATTCTTATTATATGTCTGAAGATCTGTTCCAACTACAGGTTTGATGTATTGCAAGTCACCATTTTAATACTAATCACATGCTTTCCAAGGAAGTGGGAAACTTTCTCCTGTTAGCCGAGAAGATGAAAATTAGTCCCTAGGAGAGGATATCATCAATAGTGCGTTAATCTAACCCTCAGCTGTTAATGATTTACACTACTATTTCCCCAGATACAGTGAGCTCTGCTGAAATATTATTTTAACAGTTTCTGTCAAACTTCCTTACTATGTATTTGTTGGGGGGAAAGGCTGCCTGAAGCTCTAATGGAAGGAACTTACTATTTTTTTGTTTGCTTGCTTTTTAGGATAAAAAAATGAGAAAGGAATGTTTTAATTTTTAATCCTGTTAGCTTTCCCCCTCTGCTATTCATAACTCATCTAGAACAATGGATAATGTTTGGTTAACTGCTTAATAAAGGGATGGGGAACTTCTGGTCCTCCAGATGTTGCTGGGCTACAACTACCATGATCCCTAACCATTGGCCTTGCTGGCTGGGGCTGAAGGAAGCTGGAGTCCAAGAACAACTGCAGGGCCATAGGTTCCATGCACCAAACTATGACTTGTGCTTACCAAGCACAAATCAATTTGTTGGTTCAGATGTAAAGTCGACTATGAACTAAAGTAGTAGTACCTAATTTTACTGAAGCAGCATGTGGAACGTGCGCAGAGGAAGGCAACCAAGATGATCAAGCCTTAGGAGGAATGGTTGAGGGAGCTGGGTGTGTTAACATTGCTGTATTTTAATATTTTGTTGAAAGCCACCCAGAGTGGCTGGGGAAGCCCAGCCAGATGGGCAGGATATAAATAATAAATCATCATTATTATTATTATTAACCTGGAAAAGAGGAGGCTGAGTAGAGAAATGATAGTCATCTTCAAATGTTTAAAGAGTTGTCACACATGGAAGGGGCAACAAGCTTGTTTCCTTCTGCTCTGGAGACTAGGAACCAAACCAATGGATTCAAGTTACAAGAAAGGAGATTCTAACTAACCATCAGGACTTTCTGACAATAAGATCTGTTTGACAATGGAATGGATTCCTTCAGAAAGCTTTCAGCACTGATGGACTATGCAGAACTGGCAAAATTGACACATAAGCTACGGGACAAGGATAACTGTGACTTTAAGGATGAATGGGAACCTTTCACAAAGTATTTGAAGACGCAACAAAGCGAACTGGACTCCTTGGCAGGTTTTGAATAAACATCCACATTTTTTTTTATTGATAATAATTAGCTAAACAGTTGGAGGATCTATACAACTCTGTAACATGCAGAAAATAGCATTATTGGAGAAACCAAAGACTGGAACTGAGGGAAGTCGGGGGGTGGGGGGGGTTGTGGGCGGAGGGGGGAGGGAAAATGGGGGGGAAATAAGGATATGTTTTTGGAAAATATGTTTTGTTATAACTTTGAATACAAAAATTTAAAGAAAGAAAGCTTTCAGCACATGCCAGAACTGCATTACTGTTGGTGCATGCTTTATTTCTAGAGCAAGACCATTCCAGAAGTCAATACCATCACAGAAAAATCCCTCTTCATCATTAATGCCAGATGGATGTCTGCAGGCTGTGCCCCAACAGGAGGCCTCTGTGGATGAACTTAGTGACTGGACAGATATGTGTTGGAGAAGGTGTTTGCTCAGATAACCCAGGCCCTAGTTATTTAGGGTCTTTTAAGTTAATATCTAAACCTTAAACTAGGGTCAGTTGCAAATCTGGACACTGGTGTAGTTCTGTTAACAATGGTGTTACATGGCCATGGCCAGACATATCACTCAGCAACCCAGCAGCTTCAAATATTAAGGGAAGCCCCACATAGACTATTACAGTAATATGGTCTCGAGGATACCAATACATGGTTCATTGTAGCCAAAGTTGATAAAAAGCAGCCCTCACCTTTGCAACCACAGGAGCTTCCAGCAACAATGATGGATCCCCCATGGCAGCCATTTTGTGTTATGCTATGTCCTCCATGATAGCCATGTTGTGACTGGCACTCACAGCACTTTCTCAAAATTCAAAATGTTCAAAATGGTCCAAAAAGGTTATCAACCCCTGATTTAGTCTAGTCTATTTAGTCGTTTACAAATACTTTCAGATGCAGATGTGGAAAACCAGTTCCTGCAAAATTACATATTGTATTAACAGCTGCATGCCTCAATGGCCTAGTTTGTATGTTACATTAACCCATAATAAAATAAACTTTGGTTTAATGTGCTCACTGCTTAAGCAGTAGGTGCTTCGCTCCTTCCACACTCCTGGTGCTGCTGCACTGCCAAGAAGCAAACCATGGTCTGGCTTAACATTACATTCAAACCCAGGCTCACTGTTGCTGTATGAGCAGTATCCAAGGTCTGTTCTTAGCTTACAACGAATGGAGAATAAACCACAAGCCTAGCTTTGGAGGTAACACCGATTGTTTCCCTGCAGTGCAGTGGCAGCAGGAGGAGAAGCTAAATGCCTTCAATTTCACACTGCACTTTCACAACCAACCCAACCTACTAGCTTTTCTGTGTTAGTGAAAGCTAGTATTTGCCATAGGGGATTATTTTCCCCTAAACATGAATCAGCCAAACCACGCAACTGAGAGGACTCACTCTGGAAGTCGAGACAGGATCCCTGCAGAGAGAGATGCTATGCTGTCATTGACCCGAGCTGATGATCCCTTCTGAGCCCACTTAACAATGAACTCTAGAAAAATCAGGGTAAGGAACCATGGAGTTGCCTAAAATGAAAAAGAAACACAAAAACAAGATAGTCAACAATAAAAGACGACAGAGTGCTTATTTTCTAGTAAAGATTTATACTTGAAAACACATTATTTTCACTATCATCTCATCTGCATATTGCAGTTTTGCAAGAATATTGCTGTTGGTTGATTTTTTAATTTTGTATTACATAAAAAACTCAGTAACAATGTACCGTATTTATTTTCAGTACAGACAATTCACACATATAGCTGAGTCATCAAGAGACAGGAGATCAAGTGAAGTGTCTGAAGGTGTGAAACCAATCCTAACTTGAACATGGCATTTATGAAGAAAATTGTATTTTAAAAACATATGAGCTTTCAAGAAAATATAGGTATTGTGTTCTTCTGACCGATCCATGAAATTAGAATATATATATAAAAAAACTTGTATGAAAAATGCCATTTGGCACGGTGAAAGGGAAAATAAACTGAAAATTGCCTTCTGGGAAATTTCTCCATTGTTACATTGAGTAAGTCTGCCCTTGCTTCTGTTTTACACTGTTAAAAACTCCTCTGCAGCAAAAGACTTTATCAGTGTATTGTTTCTGAATCAACTGTATTTAGAGCTGGTAGTTCATAGGTACCGCAGTTATTCCACACTGCAAGCTATATTGATGTGGCTGAGTAGACTCAGGGATCTAATTTTCCATAAAAGTTCATAGCAGATGTAGAATTTATGTTCCCAGATCCAAATCTCATTCTAGCACTTTTCACATGTGGGGGTGAGGAGAGGAGGATCACACATGATGCTATTACTCCCAACCACCACACACTCAATACAATGTGTGTGTAGATCCTACAGTTCATATATATCACATTTTCTAGTGACCAAGAACCCGGGAAAAGCAGGTTTGAATTTACAAATAGGCCATTAAACCAGCTCACCCACTGTAGCAGCAGCTTTCCAAGATCTCAGACAGGGAACTTTCCCAAGCCTTTACCCTTTAAGATTTTGTGTTCTCCTCCTATCACAGAGAAACTGAATCCCCATTGCAGAATGCCATTCCAGAACTAGGACTGGGATAGATAAATGATATAGTGAGATGGGAGAGCAAGCTAATAGTTTGATCCTATGGGTGGGCTAGTCCTATTGAACTAACTTTTATTTAGAGCAGACCCACTGAAATTAATGGTCATGACTTAGGCCCATTAATTTCAGTGGGTCTGCTCCAAGTAAAGATTAACTGAATACAAATAATTGAATTCAATGAGACTTGCCCAGGTATGTGTGCTTATTGTGGGAGCCTGGGTGCTCCACTTTACTCAGGCTTTTGACACTTGAGATATAAATATTTTAGGACCTACCTTATTTCTGTGCTTGTAAGTTGTTTTAAAGTATTTTTAATGTTGTGTTTTAATTGTAGCCCCTCCTGGGACCTTGGGGTAAAGGCCAGGTAAACAGTAATAGATACTTTCCCCCAATCATTCACCCAACACTTGGTATTAAAATGCCAATCCATATTTGTTTCCCCTTTTTATTTGGGCTTCCTCAGAATTTCCTTTATCATTCTTATTGAAACCTGGTGCCAACCAGCTCCCTGCAACGTTAAGCTCCAATTCATTTCAGGCCACAGTCAGGGCCAGGAACACAGGAAGCTGCCTTAGGCCCAGTCAGAACAGTGGGCTGCCTAGCATGCGCGAAGCTATTGAAAAGCATTGAAAGTATTCAATCAACTGAGGTTTTCCCCCAACCAACCAACAACCAACCAACACATGCCCACCCCCGTATTGGGAGGGGGTATTTTTTTTAACCTGTAATTTCCCCACAAAACGTCATCAACTTTAGAGGGTGACCCGACTGTCTTCCCCAACAAAAATCCTGGCTACCCCCATACTGCCCTGGTCCAATGTTTCCAACATGGGAGTCTCTCCCAGTCCCTACCTGGAGATGCTGAGGACTGAACCTGGGGCCTTTTTACATACAAAGTGTGTACCATAGGCAGGGTTGCCAACTTGAATAAAATACTGGAGGGAGGCAGGTAATCCCCACCCCGAAAAATATATAAGACACCATACGAACAGCAATGCCAAGGGCTTTTTTCCAGTGGGTGCCATTTTTTCTGGTGGGCGCCATTGTCATTCTAAGGGAACAAGGGAAATCTGGCCCTTCTTTTTCTAGGAAAATGGTGCTGGCGATGTCCATTAATTAGAGTGGGGGGCTCAAATATTTTATTGGGGGCGAAGACACCCTGGTCCCTGGCTCCTAGGGCCCCATGTGATAGGAATTTTGAGGTCTTAGATATATGGTAATGTTCATAAGCGTACCAACCAAGCACGTACATAGATCAGCACAGGAAGACCGACCTGGAACCATTTTGATTCCTAAACTGAGCAAATGTTTTCTCTGCAAGGTCCAAGTGGGAAACCTCCCATTGTCTCTTTCCTCACAAATCCTGTCTCAAGGGCACATTTAAGATATGAATAGGGTGTGAGCCTGTGACCTGGCCCACTAAATATTTAACATTACAAAAGACTGGCCAGGCAATCCAATCAAGTAACCTGCCAGACAGGAGAAAAACAACATTCAAATTTCTGTTTAGACCGCCTTTTCTGTGATGTAAGTATGATGTATCTGAGGGGGTGGTCTTAGATTACACCCCTTCTGTGATGTATGTATGATGTTTCTGGGGGTGGTCTTGATCTACAGAGTGGAAATTTCAAAAGTCTTTATAAAGCCTTGTGCGCCATTGTTCTGGGTTCCTCTTCCTCTCCTGCGAGTGAGGGGAGCACCCTGTTGCAACAGTTCAATAAAGATCAGGCTTACTAGCTGCTTTGCTTCTCAATATTCTCTGGTTGGCCTATGTTATCTTCTCCTACCAATAGGGAACCTATGTAAGGACTCTATATGGGCTCTTGGATACCCCATAAGGGAAAAGGGCAATTTTGATTACAACACCCAGGGCTGCCCCACAAGAAACAGAACAGCTCCGCCAACACTCCCCCCCCCAAAAAAGAGCCTTTTTTTTCTCCTCAGCTCTGAGGTAAAACTCAACCCTGGGCTTCTCTATGGCAGCCCAAGAGCCCTTTCCACGACGTGTGTTCCACAGCCCAAAGCACAGGTTGCTTCCTCGGGGTTCGTGCATTGTTGGTGGAGGGGAGGGAGCAGATGGGCCGCAGTAAATCCCCCTCAGGTAAAAAAGCCAAGCGAGGCCAAGGCCGCCGCCTGCTCCTCCTCCTCCTCCGAGCTGCGCTTGGCTCACCTTGTCCGTGTAATTGGGCACCTCCTCGACGGCGCAGAAGGAGCTCTCGTTGGGCGTGAGGGCGTAGAAGAGGCCGCGGAGCTGCTGCGAGGCGGTGAGCGCCCGCTGAGGGGTGGCGGGCGAAGAAGCCGCCATGGCTTGGCTGCGCTCGCCTTGTTTGTGCAGCTGCTGCTGCTGACAACGACGCCGGCCGCCTTTTTTCCCCCCTCCTGAGGCGAGGCGCGAGCCCAAGGCGAAGAGCAGAGAGGATATTAGCCCGGCGCTCCCTTCTTAGGGGAAAGTTCAACTTATCAGGGGTGGGGAGGAGAGAGAGAGCGAGAGCAGCGCTCGCTCCGTCTTTCCTCGCTAGCCTTTTGGGTTAGTTTCAAGGCCGGGGCCGGCGCGTTCCCAGTCTGCGGGAAGCAGATCGATGAACTGCGCGAGTTAAGCGAGCTCTGAGGCTTCTGGAAGCAGGGCTGCAGCGGGTGACCCATAAGTTTAGGGGCGGCTCTCGAACCCCCGCCACGGCCTCCTCCTGGCCTCAATGTCTCTCGTTACGAAAGTTGGCCGCCACCCTCGCTTTTCCCTCTGACACACCTGAACAACTTCTCCGTCTGCTTTGCTTATCCTCGCAGCATCAGCATCACTTTTTGTTCTGCCACCCATGCTGGCCTTCCAGGAACATAATTCTACTTCTTTGGCAATCGTTTCTAGCCGAGTAAGATTGTCTTCCATGGAAACGGTCTTAACAGTGACTCTGTGACTGACTGTGGAGGCCAATTCTGATCCACACGTCCTTCCACAGTGGGGACATAGTTTTCTGGGTGGGAGTTGATCAGGGTGAGGGTTTGCCAAGCGTGCCTTCCTCTTAGCACATTTCTCCTTATCGCCCTGAGTTTGTACATCTTCAAAGTCCACAACACCTTTGGTAAAGGCTGCTCTCCCATTGGACTGCTGGCAGGCGAGTGTTTCCCAATTGTTAGTGTTTATACCACATTTTTTTTTTAATATACAAGCATTTCCTGGCCCTGTCTCCCCTGATTCCACTTCCTTTATTTATTGGCATTCTAATGGGCAGCTATTTTGATGCACTAGTGCAGGCATAGGCAAACTCGGCCCTCCAGCTGTTTTGGGACTACAATTTCCATCATCCCTAGCTAACAGGACCAGTGGTCAGGGATGATGGGAGTTGTAGTCCCAAAACAGCTGGAGGGCCAAGTTTGCCTATGCCTGCACTAGTGGTTTGAAGCGCTAATGGTTAATCCCCCACCAGGCATCACCTAACAAAGGAATTCACCTGACTTCATCAACACTTTTTGATTGACTAGGATTAAAGACAATAAGGACTTTCTTGTTATTTATTAAATTTGTACACTAATTCACACTTGGGACGTTGTTACTATACAAATTTAATAAATGATAATAATAACTGCCCCATACCTTCAGGTTAGTTAACTCTTCACATGCTAATTGCGGTTGCTCAGATCCACACATCCCAATACACCTGGATCTTGATTACATTCGCCTGCGCTGGGCCGGTTGCTGCAACAATGACCAGCAATGGAAGGCAAGTGGAGGTAGGGGTGCCAAATTTTGGTGTTTCACAGGGCACCGCTGAAATTCTGAAGCCTAAAGTCTGCCACAGATGCCTGCCTCCTGTCCACACAAAGAGAGAAAGTAGAGAAATGGGGTTACACTGTAGTATTGCCAGTTTTGTTTTGTTTTTGAGAGGCACCGTAGCTGCAACAATAACAACTTAAAAAGCTTTAATTTGTTACATTACAGAGACAGTGTATTCTTCCAGACTGCTGTTTATTTAGCATTCTGATTTGTTTGCACGAAACTTGCAGGGAGGGTTATATAACGTCACTCTTTATTGAGCATTCGTTCTGATTTGTGGGAGAAAATATAAGAGACTGCATCAAGCAGTTTCAATGCACAATTTCTAGTGCATTTCCCCATCACTTTCTTTGCTTCAAAAAGTATTTTAATTTATTTATTTTTTAAAATGTAAATGGGTTTATTTTGCAAAAGCACCAAATCTACTTTAATTGTGAAATTTGATGGTGATGCTATGCAACTGAATCCCACCCCAAAAATACCAATTGTGTTGAAGTGACCTAAGAAAGTAGTGTTTAATGTTCTGATGCAATCATTTTCTTACTATCTTACAACATGTTCCTTATTTTATAGCACTTTGATCTTGCGTCTTGATCCTCTTGCTTGCTGTCTTGCTGGGAAGCACAGCAATAGGAATTGAATCCAGAAGCAGGTACAATTCTTTAATGTGCTGCCATGTAAGTAGACCTTGTGCTAAAGAATAAGTACCCTGTTATGGTTTCATCACTGCATTTGCTGTTTCAGCTGTTAATCTGAGTCCAGATTAGGTTTGTCAACATGGCAACGTGGAAGGAAATAACTTTGCTTCTTGAAAATATGATGCTGCACAAAGCTTTGAGACAAAGATAAGTAACAGAGAGGGAATGTACAAGGAATGTTTACAGTTGGAGTTAAAGGAAATTCCTCTCAGATTACAGAAGGCAAGCAATAATATCTGCAAATTTTCATTGATTTTTCCATATCAGTTACAAAATATTTAATAGTAACAATAAAATGAATCGACCGATCTTCCTGCTTTGCTGGAATATTTTATTTCTCATTATACAGCTGCTGCAGACCAACATTGTGATGATTCTTGGTAGATGCAGAATTGATACTTGATAAGTCAATTATTACCTTAAACAACTTCTAAGAGGTTCAGTAAACTGGTTATCACAAGGTACACATAAGCTATGTTGCTCTTTGCTCATCCAAACAATAAAATAGAATACAGTATGAGCATGTGCATATTGACACAGTAGACTCAGAGTCCATTTTAGAAAATAACTAGAGATGTTTGAACAGAGCAGAACTGAACTGAACTGAACTGAACTGAACTGGGGTTCAGGAGCCCCTCCTGTGCTCCAAATAAGAACAGCATATTCACTTATCTTTACACCTTTACTTCAGCCCTTTTATCTATATTATGAGGTTCATTTTGATTCTATGGGGGTAAAGTCCCTGTGTCATGACAATAAATGCATGGTTATGTTTTAATGTGTATTTGTAAACTGCTCTGTGAATAATGTCTCTTTAAAAGCAGCTCAGGTGAAACTTACTGCAAAAGTTCAAATGGGCTCAAAAGTATACAACAAATCATGTTGAAAATGCAGATAATAAAAAGACTATGTATAAAACACTGTGAATAAAAAGAATAAAACACTGTGAATCAATGATTTTTAAATTAGATTAAACATGGGGTTGGATTCAAAGATAAGTGCACTGAAGGAGACTGCTGAGAACAAACTTTCCTCCCTGCCAGCAACCATCCCAAAAAGCCTTTCATGAGATCCAGGGGACATTGCTGAATGGAGTGACTTATGGCATAAGGGTCTGGAGGAATGGGAAAAGGCAGGTTCCATTAGTTCCCTTAGGTGTGCATATCTCTGGATTCAACCCGTGGAAAATATAGAAAATGTTTTGAGTCGTCCTGTCAGTTAAAAATGAGAACATTCATAATACTTTGGCATGATACAAGCTTTGAGTTTTTTTCATGTGGAGATTACTTCCCACAAATGTCTCCCATGAAAATTAGGTGGGTAAAGTCACACAAAGTCACGCTTCAGAAACAAATGCATCAGTGTTTTCTCTTAGAAGGAACATTCTACTAATAGGACCCCAGCATCCCCCAGTTTGCAATGTGATAGGACATTCAGTTTATGTGAGTATGGTCTCTTCTCTGGCATACTGTACTCTCAAAGGACTATCAGAGTCCTGTTTGTGTCCTGAAGATGGAGAGCTGAAAGAGCAAATGCAGCATATATTTACTGAGCTGAATACTGAACTGCGACTTGTTAGCATTTGGCACAAGGCTCCAGAAACAGGACCTTTGTGAGCATGGATGTGTACGTGTTCCTCTGCCCCATGTCTTTGTGTTTGTAGAACCCAAGGTCTCTCCAATACAATTAAAGGAACACAGGTCTAAAGGGATAGTATTCTAGTGTTGACTAATCATTTCAGTATCCAAGGAAACTAAACTCTTGGAGGAAATTGAGGAACTGGCCCAATGTGATCTGCAGGCAGCTCATATTCTTATTTTCTCTGAAGAACTCTGTCCCACCCACTCTATGAGCAGAAAACACCCAGACGCTTCCTGTTTGGGTCTCTTTGGAGCTCTGCAGCAGCATTAAA
The DNA here is from genome assembly GCF_964106915.1 of Podarcis gaigeae. Lineage (NCBI taxonomy): Eukaryota > Metazoa > Chordata > Lepidosauria > Squamata > Lacertidae > Podarcis > Podarcis gaigeae. The sequence goes on from NC_139688.1 coordinate 32,612,950, forward strand.
TAATAAACTCATAAAGGGAGTTAGGGTAGGTTTAGAATGGGTTGGGCAATACCGTTTGCCTTGGCAGCAATTCACTGCAAAGTGAAATTGTATCCAGACATGAGCTGCGGATAGTTTGTTTGAATGATTTGAAATTATACATGAATATGGGAAATAGCTTAAAATAATAAATAATAACCATATTTTTAAGTCTTTTGATGCATTGCTAGTTAAGCTATTTATTAAAGTAGTCTAAAATGTGGCAATACAGTGGTCCCTCAGGTTACATACGCTTCAGGTTACATACGCTTCAGGTTACAGACTCCGCTAACCCAGAAATAGTACCTTGGGTTAAGAACTTTGCTTCAGGATGAGAACAGAAATCATGCTCCGGCAGTGCAGTGGCAGTGGGAGGCCCCCATTAGCTTAAGTGGTGCTTCAGGTTAAGAACATTTTTCAGGTTAAGAACAGACCTCCGGAACAAATTAAGTACTTAACCCAAGGTACCACTGTAGTGCTATTTATTAAACTATATTCCTAGCCTGATGAGGGTAATTGTGCAACAGCTTATTTTGATTCATTTAAGTGGTGGTACAAGTGTGATTTGCAAAAGAGTCAAAGTTCTTTATTAGATAAGCATTATTTCGTCATGTGTTTTTAGTACTTATCAGCCATAAACCAGTACCTGATTCCATCTCTTTAATTTGCAGCTGTGGCTCCCAATATTTTTTTTATTATTTTTTTTGTAATGAGCTAGTGCTATGTACTATAGACAAATATTTATGAAGAGTATTTCATAAACAGAAACTGATGGATTATCTTGCTGAGAACCAAGGCATGTGTTTAAATAATAGATATTGGAGGAAACTCTGGAACAAACCTAATATACTTGCATGGCATGTCTTTTAGATGGTTAGCTTGAGAACAAGGGCTGTTGCTACTTTTGAGTTAAAGAGTAAGGTAGAAATGCTTTAAACAAAAGAAAAATGTATCTAGGCATTAACAACAACTCTATAGAGAGCTCCAGAATGAATTACTGTATATACATAGGGAGCTCTGGAGTAGTCAAGAACCCTGGCTACAGAAGCAGGACTTATTAGGAAACTGCTAAATGCTTTTTAAAATGTTTAATTTCACAATGGGTGCAGCTCAAACACATTTGGTAATGCATTATTGTTTAGATAGATGGACTGAAGGGAAACAGTGGTGTACTTCGGTAATTTTTAGATTCTGGTCTTAGGGGAGGCCTCTTTAGATGGTAACGTGTATTATTTCACTGCCTCCAAAATGTGGTAAGCCAGGCCTGCTGCACTCGGAGCCCTGGACACCTTCCCCAAACTCCTGTACTGATGTGACACCACTGAAGAGAAGATAATGCACCGGCAGTTTCTGTCCAGGTGCATATACTCAAACACTCTAGACACACAATGCATTCGTCTCCCCTCAGAGCTTTAAGGGGCTAAAGGAAGGTGTGAGGCCTGAAAAAATTCTAGTGTACACCAATGTTTATTGTTACTGCTGTTGTTGTTTTTTAAAAAAAGACATTTCTAATACCACAGGCAAAATAGAGTGTTTTACTACAATATGAGAAAATAGGGATGAACCCTGGTAAATTAGGACATTTGGAGTGTAAGGACATTGAAATAACTGAGGTTACCAGGGCTTGAATCACCATGGCCTAGTTTACATAACGGGCATAGCTGGTAAAAGGCACTTTTAGGCACTGAGGCCACGTGAACCTCCAGTAGTAAGGCTGGGTGGGTGGGTGAGAGAGAAGAAATGATGAGGAGCCTTGCAAGAACCCACCGTGGTTAAAGGTAAAGATAAAGGGACCCCTGACCATTAGATCCAGTCGTGAACGACTCTGGGGTTGCGGCGCTCATCTCGCTTTACTGGCCGAGGGAGCCAGCGTACAGGTTCTGGGTCATGTAGCCAACATGACTAAGACGCTTCTGGCGAACCAGAGCAGCACACGGGAACATCGTTTACCTTCCTGCCGGAGCAGTACCTATTTATCTACTTGCACTTTGACATGCTTTCAAACTGCTAGGTTGGCAGGAGCAGGGACCAAGCAATGGGAGCTCACCCCATCACGGGGATTGAAACCACTGACCTTCTGATGGGCAAGCCCAAGAGGCTCAGTGGATTAGACCACAGCGCCACCCGCGTCCTTCTTCATGTACCCCCCTTTGGGAGGTCCAGAGGGGGGCAACACAAGAAGGGGCCTTTTCAGTGGTGACTCTCCACTTGTGGAATGATGTCCCTCGGGGGGACTTCCTTCGCATCACAACTGAATTGTAAACAAGCGACAAGTGGAAATACAGTGGACACTCAGGTTGCGAACGTGATCCGTGTGGGAAGCACGTTGCCACCCGCAGCGCCGCATCTGTGCATGCGCGGGTCGCGATTCGGCGCTTCTGCGCATGCACAAAGCGTGGTTCAGCACGTCTGCTCATGCGCAAGCGCTGAAACCTGGAAGTAACCATTTCCGGTACTTCCAGGTTCGGCGCAGTGCGCAACCCGAAATCGCACAACCTGAAGCGTCCGTAACCCGAGGTATGAGTGTACTGAGTACAGCATTGTAATATCTGGAGGGCAAAGGGATTGTAGGAAAGTGTAAGCTCAAACCATAGTCCAGTTATAGTTATTTCCTAGTAAGAATGTTCTGGATTGGAGCCCTAGCTGTTGTGGAAAGCCCTAATTATCTCCTCTATGGTCATTCCAGAAGTAATTAACAGGATTCCACATACTCTCATGAATGTTTCCAATCCATTGAGGGAGAGTGTTATACTCTGAGAAAATAATATAATAACTGTGGAATTTACTCAATTGTGTTTGGTTCGGAGGAACCCTTCCAGAGCAGCCAACTGTTTTGACAGCAGCTGTGATCAAGATGTGGATGGATTTTTCTGTGTATGCTTTTATTTATCAGTTCCGGAAAGTCTGGAGATTTAGGATTTTATCCAAGGCTCATTGATGACAATGGCGGGCTTTAATATAAATGTAATATTTTGCTTTATATTAAAGGATAATGATACACAGAGATAGAATCTATTCTGTGTCTCTGATAGAAAATCAGCTTTATGCCAAGCCATTTGTATTATTCTTTGCATTATGAATAAAGGCTGTTGGTCTGTTCATCTTCTTTAGCACAGGAAGCATGTAAAAATCCTGAAGGAAATGGTTGGTGCCATCTATTTATTTTTTATTATTAATTTGATTTGATTTGTTGCTTGATAGAAAACATATCTAGGCAATATACATACACAGTAAAAAAAAAAGTCCATCAAGTTTAACAATAAAACAGCAATACCCCTCCTAAAAACGTAACATAGAAACAGCAATCATAATCACATTCCCTCAAATGGCTGGGAGAAGGTTCTATGGGAGTTTGTCCTTTCGTGTTGATGTGATCATATCTGGAGCACCTTCTGGTAAATTTATGGGTTGCAATACACTGAATTGTGATTTTTTTTTAAAAAATGGCTTTTCTTTTTCTAAAGTGCAGCTTCTGAAATTACACTTTAAAGAGATTAGTGTGAGGCAACAAATGCTTTGTCACCCTTTTCCCCTGGATTGTTCATTCACTGATAATTGTTACCACCAAGCTGTTTTTGCCTGTACTGGATAATATATAGTTCCATGCTTAGAATTCCATGTTTACACTGATTCCCCCATTTGCTCACATTGGGACATCCTGCATTGCAGGGGAGCATAACTTTTTCTCTCTTAAGGGTTGCATTTGCTCAGGGGTTGCATGCTGTTGGTGGGCAGGACTGGATATTTCAGTGTGAGCAGGGCCCAGTACCTTTTCTTTTCCTTTCCCTCTTCCTGTTCAGTGGGCTACCAAGGGAAGGACAGATTGCTCTTGCCAGAGGTCTAAATTACTTGCTTGCGGAAAGCTTCCCCCTTCTCCTTCCACCACTCCTATCTGTTTCATCCCTTCCCAATGCACCACCATTTTAGTTCTTCCACTTGCCTTTCCTCCCCTCCCCCACACGTGAATAAAATTAGGCCAAACACTGCACAAAATTAAGCCTAAGAATTTGTATGGTTTATATACAAATAAGTTGATCTCATATTGTCTGTTTTTGTATGCACATTGGAAAGTAGCCTTGGCCTGTGGACCAAGAAACTGGAGTCAGACTTCAGCATCAGCTAGGCTCTCTACCAGAGGGCAGAATTGTTGCTCAGTACAACCGGTAAGATTTCACAGTAACTTTGAAGTCTAATTGAGGCCACTTGAGGGACCATGCACCCCAGTTGCCATAAATCATTTTTCCAGGTGCTCCACAGACATGTAAGCTGTTAGTAGCCTGTTGTCAACTTTGAAAAGTAAGCCAAAAGCCCTTCTCTTTTTCCATGCACTCATCAAAAGCACTTTTTTCTAAGAGGTGAATATATTCAGATGCAGAATGGTGCTGTTTCTGTAAATTGGTCCAAAGCACATTACAAATGCGACATGTCCTGCTAATTTCAGCTCAAAATTGGAGGAATTCCATATAGTTTTGAAACCCGTTTTTTCTTCATCACAAGAAGAAAGTGAGTATGCTGGAGTGGATGAAAACTCATACATGCTAGAGGTGATCTAGCTCCTTTCCCATCACCACACTGTGGGTTTAATGACTGGTGCCCCTCCTTAATCTCACAAAGATGCAGTGGCTTTACCATAAAATAGATTCATAAAGTAGTTTTCTTGATTAACAGTTTTAAATCACTCCTGAAACGAAGTGATTCCTTAAGAGAGAGCTTAAGAGATTGATCATTGGTATAGAGATCTATAGCACACCTTTCCCCAAAGACACAACTCATTTGGAAACTTTCTGGCAAACCTCATGGGAACAGCACAATAGTGAGTGGTTTGTGCCCCAAGCTATTGAGATTAATATTTTTTATTCATGAGCAAACCTATTGTACCAAATAAGTTACGGGAAGTTACTGCTCAGTTAATCAACATTGGCCAAGTTGTCAGTGCATGTCCGTATTTGGACTTCTGTGTCTTAATCTTTTGAGCATCAACAATATTGTGTAATCCCACAGGGAGAGGAAGGTCAGGAAGTGTCAGAAATAAACTGGCATGAGGCCAGGAGGAAAAGCTCGTAGTATTAGTGCATGTTGGTTTGGGGATTCAAAAGCTGACACGTCTTCCCCTGAGTCAATATTGATCTAATATCCTGGAGCAACAGAGCATCTCACAAAGGAGATGTAAAACTTAAGACCTGGCAAGGCAGGGCTGTTAAGAACACACTGATCATATAATGTCTGGAGTCCTTAACAAACACAGTTGAATTGGTACACTTCCATAAGCTAGTTCACATAGCTCTTATTCCACCCACATACATTGTTTAGTTGGATGAGCAATATAGTGTGAGCCCATAAACCTCAAGTGCAGCAACTTCAAGGTACATAGAAGATGCTGCAGCTGAGAATTGCAAAGAAAATAGTCTCGTCATTTTGATTAGTTTACTGCTCAACACCTACTTTTCCTGTGTCTTCACCCAAAAGCATAGCAGTGCCCAACCTGGTAATAACAGAATAAACGTTGCAAGGAGCTCACTCCCTGCAGCCCAAGATAGGAAAAGACGTGGTAATGGAAAACCTAGCTACTTTAAGTGAATTCAAATCTCCAGGGCCTGATGAGCTGCATCCAAGGGTACTAAAGGAGCTTGCAGATGTAATCACATCTGTCTATAATCTTTGAGACTTTTTGGAAAACAGGTGAGGTCGCTGCATACTGGAGGCAGGCAAATGTTGTCCCAATCTTCAAAAAGGTACAGGAAGAAAAGTCCCTGGTAATTACTGAGCAGTCAGCTTGATATCGATACCAAGAAAGGTTGCAGAACAGATAATTACCGTATTTTTCGCTCTATAAGACACACCAGACCACAAGACGCACCTAGTTTTTGGAGGAGGAAAACAAGGGGAAAAAAATTCTGAATCTCAGAAGCCAGAACAGCAAGAGGGATCACTGCGCAGTGAAAGCAGCAATCCCTCTTGCTGTTCTGGCTTCTGGGAAAGACGCACACACATTTCCACTTACTTTTTAGGAGGGAAAAAGTGAGTATTGTAGAGCAAAAAAAACGGTAAAAGGTTGGTCTGTGAGGACTTAGAAAAGGATGCTGTGATTACTAATACCCAGCATGGGTTTCTCAAAAACAAGTTATGCCAGATGACTTTCATGTCTTTTTTTGATAGCGTATGAAGCTTGGTGAATCAGGGGAATGCTGTGGAAGTAGTGCATCTTTATTTCAGCAAGGCTTTTGACAAAGTCCCCCATGATATTATTGTGGAGAAAGTGGTAAAATGCCAAGGGGATGAGGTAACTGTTAGGTAGCTTTGTAGCTGGTTGATTAACTGAATCCAAAGAGTACTCACTAATGCTTCCTCATAATCCTGGAAAAAAGTGACAAGTGGGGTGTCATAGGGGTATCCTGGGCTCATTTTCTCCTGCTCTTGAGTGTAGGACCCAAACAATGGTTTCAATTTACAAGAAAGGAGATTCTGACTAAACATCAGGAATAGCTTCCTGACAAGTAGGAGCTGTTCGACAGTGCAACAGACTTCATTGGATGGTGGTGGACATTAGACATTACATCTACCAGAAGACACCATATTTTCGCTCTCTATAAGACGCACCCGACCATAAGACGCACCTAGTTTTTAGAGGAGGAAAACAAGAAACAAGAAAGCAATGCAAAGCCTCTTAAGCAAAGAGGCAGGAGAGCTCCGGCTGCGCTCAAGAGGCTTTGCGTGGCTATCCGTGAAGCCAGACGAGCAAGAGGGATCGGTGCGCACCGATCCCTCTTGCTCTTCTGGCTTCAGCAATAGCTGCGCAGCCTGCATTCGCTCCATAAGATGCACATACATTTCCCCTTACTTTTTAGGAGGGGAAAAGTGCGTCTTATAGAGCGAAAAATACGGTATAACACTGGGGAAACCTCCACCCCCTAAACAATGCGGGCATGCAATCCCACATTGTTGGTAGACATTGGTAGACATTAGAGGCTTTAAATCAGGGGTTGGATGGTCATCTTTTCTGGATGCTTAGTTGAGATTCCTGCATTGCAGGGGGTTGGACTAGATGACCCTAGTCCCTTCTAACTGTAAAATTCTATCATTCTATGATTCTTTGATTTATTTACTCAATTTCTCTTTCACCCTTTCCAGCAAAGGAGCACGAAGTGGCAATGAGAGGGTCCTGTAAATTAAAGAAGCAGCCCCCTAAAAACATGTCAATTAGATCCAAGTTTCCCGGAGTTGTGAGGTGGTTTTGTTTTGATGAAATTTATGCTGTGCACTGCCTTGAATATCTAGAGAAGCAGTGTATAAATTGTAAAATACTTACTTTAGAGTCTGCTCTGTTTTATGGGTGTAGGTCAGCCGTAGAGCCTGTTCTTTTCATGCATGTATCACAAGCAGCAAATTCACATACTTCAAGGGATTGCAGGGAGGAAGTCTGGAAATATGAATAGCTATGCTTTTGCATATTTATTTGCAGAGGCCCTCCCACCTAGCCAAGTGTTTGGTGAGCAATAGTTTCACACAGTACATGTCCATAAACTCTGCCACACAACAAAAAGTTGCAGCCAATTCTGGGCTCACACTGCACTTACTTAGGTGTACACATGGAAAAGATAATGTCTGAAGAGGCCCTAGGAGTCTTGCATCTGGAGGGTTCCCATTGCTCTCAGAGGAAGCAAAGATTAGACAGTTCCTACCAGCGGAAGAAGCTAAGCCAACTCCTTTGCTAAGGGTAGACAGAAATAAATCAGGTTGGCACAAGTCCATGGCCCGGTGGATACAAAATGCTACCCTGAATCTCAGTCAGAAGGCAGCGGTAGCATCCACACCTAAGGTTTTCTCCCCTGGGAATACTTGATAAGCCAGCCACACCTGGAAGTGGGTGTATTCTGCACTTTCACAATCACTCTGTACAAATGTTAATCTGATAATGTACACAACATTCAATACCCATCTACACTTTACAAGGAATATGATGGACTCCTCAGCATGTATCTCACTCAGGGTGTACATGAGCCCAGATGGTAATCCTCTCTTTGAAGGTTTTCCCAATCCAGTCTGCGTTTGGGAATTGGCACATTTGACTGATCCTTCCCTGTGTGAGATAATCAATTAGATGTTACCCCAGCCACATGTAAACCCCTTGCAATAAACTGAAACTGACACAGGACAAATAGAAGAAGACACCTTCACCCCAGTATCACATACACAGCCCAACAAGACGACAAAAATCCACCAACAGCATACAAATCAATATGGCTAACCTGATCCAAAACACCCACCTACCCCACTCACACATGAAAACAAAGACCACCACAGCCAACCACAAATGAATAACCACACCCTAGGCCAACCCTAACCTGTCTCACCAGCAAAGGAACATGAGTGAACAGCAGAGAACTGGCACAAGCAACGCTGACACCAAACCCTACATATAGTAAGTAAAATAGAAACATCGCCGCCTGATCCCACCCATCTTTCCCCCCTCCACCTCTTTCCCCCTTTTCTTCCTAATGTCTCAACAAATGAAATTGATTTGTAAAAATGGTACATGGGGGGGGGGGGATATATGAGAGAGAGAGACATTGTACACACTTTTGTAAATTAAGAAAATCTTTAATAATAATAAAAAAATAAACTGCTTGCAGAAAAGCAACTTGCTAGGGTGACCATGGGTCCCACTTTGCAGAGGAAAGTCCTATATTTGAAGGCATCCTCTTGTTTGAAAGTCTGGTCCAAGTCCATCTTAAAGAACCACAAGAAGGAAGAGCAAACAAGGGCCTTGAAATTGCCCATCAACAGTTACCACCTGCAGAGCCACACAGGTCACCTGGTCACAATCTTCACTACGGTAAACTGTATTGCTGTTGAAATTTCTTAAATTATATTTTTAAATTTGCATCTTTAACAGAAACAAATTATATGCAGACAGATTTCCTGGAGGCATCATTTCAATCCTTGCTATTTTCCAAAGCTGCAGTAGCAGAAAAGATTATGCAAAATCAGTAAATTTAAATAAAGCCAAGTGATTTACATAGTTCATTTAGTTGACAGAATTCATTCCCCCCCCCCAAGTCCTGTAGCACAGTTAATACAGCACAGAACTTGGTTTTGCCCCCCCTTTTTATTTTTGTTTAGCAAATAATATATGCTGTGAAGGACATATATTTTTTCTCATTTAGCCATTCTTTCAAAGACCTCATGGTAGCCTATATGGTTTGCCTCTCTTTATGCTCACAACAACCCTGTGAGGTTGACTAGACTGCCTGAGGTAACCCAGTGGGCTGTATAGCTGAGTAGAGACTTCACTTGTACTCAGCAATCGACTTCAAGTGACATCTATTGATGGTATATGCCTGTAAGTCATAACGTGGAAAGGAGTCATCTGTTGACGGATGCTGGGGCAAGGGGGTTGCCCACATTTTAATTGTTATACAACTAGGAGAAAATAATCTGATGCATCCTTAGTTGCACTAAAAAGTGCACATAAGTAGAATTACTAATATTTGTGCCCTTGTGGGTGGCCTCAGAAAAGTGAGTTCGCAGGACTCATTCCATAGATATATGTAAATCCTGGTCCCAGCATTTCTCTAGACTATTCTTGGTTTGTTTGATTCAATACCATTGAGGTAATTTGCTAAGTTTATCCTCACGCCGTCTGCATTTAATTTTAGTGAGATCTTGGCTCCCGCTTTAGCCAGGTTGTCTCACCACACATGTTGGCCTTTTTTATTCATGTTTTGCTCATCTTTGAAAAAATTCCATAGTAACTTTGAACAGGAATCTGGCATTGCCAAAAAGGAAACAATCTCAGTTGTGCTGCATGCCCAGTCCTTTTGTGTACATCTCATTATCACAAGTCACTGAAACATTCAGATGCTGAGTATATTAAGAACACCAGGGCCCATCCGGCATCGCATAAAAATAAAAATTCACTGAGGGATGGTAGCAATTTGAAATTAACCAGATGTGGGAAGGTAGGGCTAGGCAACAAAACAAACCAGAACCCTGAACTGTGCCTTATACTGTACACAGTAGGCTGAGTTAAATTTGCGAAAAGATAATACAATAAGTGTGTGGAAAACGTACGCACCCTGCACATGTTCAGAGGTTAGTATCCTGCCCTTTCTGTGTTCCACAGCTGAGCACTGAGATTCAAAATAAGTTAGTGGTTAGCCTGATTAGGACAGCTTGTGAAACCTACTGACTTCCAGCCTACCTACCTCACATGATTGATTGTTTTGAGAATAAACTCAGGATAGAGGGAACCATGTTTGCCACTGTGCTTCTCGAAGGAACGGTGGAATAAAAGTGCAATGAATAGTAAATGGGTTCCAGCCTGCTAAACTCTGGTTCAAATGTATTTCTTTGTTAGACTTATGTTCCGCCTTTCTTCCAAATTTCTTCCCACAACACCCCTGTTGAGTAGGCTTATTTGTTTTAGTTAATATATTATTATGTTAACCCTGCCCTTCTTTCAGCTTGCTTGCTTGGGCCTTGTAGCATAACAGCACCCTCATGAGGTGGGTTTAGTATTTTGTTATTTATTATTTTAAATGTTTATAGGCCACGCATAGGAGTAAGACCCACTCAAGGCTGCTTGCACAAAAATGCATGAAATTGCATTTTCTGACAATAACAAAACAGAATACAATACAAAAATCACAACATTAATAAAACCAGCCATATTAAACCCACATCTTGTCCAAAGATAAAGGTAAAGGGACCCCTGACCATTAGGTCCAGTCATGACCAACTCAGGGGTTGCAGCGCTCATCTCGCTTTATTGGCCGAGGGAGCCAACGTTTGTCCACAGACAGCTTCTGGGTCATGTGGCCAGAATGACCAAGCCACTTCTGGCGAACCAGAGCAGCACACAGGAACGCTGTTTACCTTCCCGCTGGAGTGGTACCTATTTATCTACTTGCACTTTGACGTGCTTTCGAACTGCTAGGTTGGCCAGGAGCAGGGACTGAGCAACAGGAGCTCACCCCATTGGAGGATTCGAACCGCCGACCTTCTGATCGGCAAGTCCTAGGCTCTGTGGTTTAACCCACAGTGCCACCTGTGTCCCCTGTCCAAAGATAATAGTCAAAAATTTCTTAAGTGCATCAAACAAAAGGAGCTGAATAGCAGCATAGAATTACAGTTAATAAGCCATTGTAAATAAGTGGAGGAGATTGTCAAAAGCAGCTTGTGATGTGGCCTATCTAGTCCAGCACCTTATTCTCACAGTGGCCAACTTCAGAAACTTGCAAACAGGACCTGAAGGCTATTTGAAAGTTCTTAGCAGTTAATTCTTATTTATTATTGCCTCTGATGTATGTGATATTTTGGATTTTTAAATTATTATTAAAGGCAGTTTTAGACAACAGAAAGGTGAGTTTTAGACTGTTGAAAGGAACTTGTGTTATGCTTTCTCCATGCTTCACATCACTATTCAAGAATAACTATTTGAGGTTCACCTTCCACCTGGAGGGGCAGGGCTCTGGGATGCAGGGATTTTATTTTAAGGTTTTTCAGATTCCTTGGAAAGCTCCAGCTGGAAGTTAAAGAAACCGAAATCAAGGATGTAAAAATGAACCAGAAAAGCTTCCTTCCGTGTTGAGAAACTTACACTTACAAGCCAACCCACATCCTCAAAGTTTATTAACATTTTTTAAATGCATACTACTCTTCTCCATTCTGTACAGCAGCCTGTCATTGCAGCCCTTTTAAAAAGCTCCCCATTCTACCCTCTCTTTAATTCCATTTTATGTTCTGCTGTACTTTCCCAACTGAATATGGCAATTTTAGGCAATTCCAAGGTTATACCATGCCTGACACATGACTTCACTTTAACAGCACCTGCCCAGAGAATAATTAGCAGCCCACTTTTTTGTTTAATAACAGGACTTCCATATACTACAGATGGCATTTTTCATACCAGACAGGCAACGCTGTATGTTGGAAACCAGCCAAACTGTCTGCAAAAACTGAGAGAAATTCAAGACAGACATCAGGGTGGAAAGAGAGTTTGACTCCCCCCCCCCTCCCGCTTCCTAACTATATGGGAACATATGTTAAAACCTAACCTAATATTATCCTAATGTGAAATGATTTACTCTTTCTTACCTAACGCAATACAATGGAAATGATAAGATAGCAGGTTTGTTGACTAATGTTCTTTCAGGCATTACGATAACTATCTCCCTTATGATGATTCTATGCCAGCCAGGTGACTGCCTAAAGCTAAACTGAGAGTACACTCCTTTCAGTGCTCAAATTATGGAATGGCACAATACAAATTGCACACACCATTTAGCCTTTGAAAAACAGGCTATTGGCTAAGGCATGGGTAGGCAAATTAAGGCCCGGGAGCCAGATCCAGACTAATCGCCTTCTAAATCCGGCCCGCAGATGGTCTGGGAATCAGCATGTTTTTACATGAGTAGAATGTGTGCTTTTAATTTAAAATGCATCTCTGGGTTATTTGTGGGGCATAGGAATTCATTCATTATTTTTTTCAAAATATAGTCTGGCCCCCCACAAGGTCTGAGGGACAGTGGAAAGTTTGCTGACCCCTGGCCTAAGGATTCTTAGCCAAAGTTTAGGAGACAGGCCCCCTCTGCCCCCCTAATTAGAGCACTGGTTTCATTGAACACAGTGTGTCTTACATTTGAGTAAAATGTAGAACAGTGTTTGCTTAGAACAATGGTTTTAATTGCGTGGGTAACAGCCTTACTTGGAAGTATAACCATTTGAAATCACTAGAACTTATTTCCAGGGAAATATATTCAGAGATGCAAATCCTTTATAAATCCCATTGAACTGAATGAACTTATTTCTGAATAAATATGCATAGAAGTAAAAGTTCAGACATGAAACACACAACTGCCCCCTGAGGCTACCTGAAAGAAAGTGGATGCTGGACTCTGCAGGGTTGGGGAGCAAAGTGGTGGGGTGTGCCTGCAGTCTATACTCAGCAGCAATGTCACCATGAATGTCACTAGCAGGTGTAAAACTCCTCACCCCATCCCTGGAAAGGTGCTTTTCAAAAGGGCTTGCAAAAGTTGACGCATGAGGGCCATGCAAATTTTCTCAGCTTTAAATTTTATTTCTGCATTAAAATGGCAAAGTGAAGAAACGCATTAACACTTTTTTTAAAAAATTGAGATCTTTTCACGATTTGGAGAATGCATTGTGGTCAATGCATTTTTGACGGGCACAGAGAATGCATTGAAAGCACATTAAAATGCCATGTGTGCACAGCCTGTATGTCTGTATTGTTGCTGCTGTTCTCCAAAGGAATTGCCAGATCAGAGCAAATCAGCATAAATTTGTATGTCCCATTTGTACTAGATTCCAAGCACATGGAAGTCAATTTTCTGAATGGCAAAATTATTCCAGAAATTGCTTCTGGGAGTCTTGTGTGCATGGTACAACCAAATGCTTAGGCAACTATTTTAGCATAGAGCAATAGGAGTAGTGTAATGTTTTGACTTCCAGCTGGAATGCTTTATGAATTAAAAGGTCATGCAAACATTTCCTCTCTAAATTGCTTATGTGTAAGCATTCATAAGAATCACAGAAATATCGTATTCTGTTCCTGTTGGGTCATATTTAGGTTTGGCTCCTTTCCTCACTGGAATGTATATACTCCTGTGAAAGTTTTTATGAAGGTAATTTGAAAGATAAAATGTATCTTGGCAACCATATATTTCAACTGTTTTGTCAGCTGCACATGCAAATAAAGTCATAAACGTTCAGAAGATTATTTTTTTATTATTTGGAAGATTATGTTTTCTATAGTAATACAGTTGTGGTAAAATGCCCAGTGAAGGTTACATGTTTGTAGATATTAAAGGAAGCAATGTTTATAACAAATTATTTCTCGGCTGGTCCATCTTAGTACTGGTCAAAAATGAAATGTTGAGTGCCGGCCTCCAGATGGCAGGTAAAACTTACTAGTGCACTTAATAATGATAAAACTTCCAAATTCTGTTCAAATAACTTCATATATATTATACACCAGCCCTCCAAAGCAGTCCATTACAATATTTCAGGTAGGACATTTAAGGATTTCCCTCCCTCTATATTGGAGCAGAGGAAGTCAGATCATTTGTCTATCAATGGCAGTACAGTGGTACCTCGGGTTAAGAACTTAATTCGTTCTGGAGGTCCGTTCTTAACCTGAAACTGTTCTTAACCTGAAGTACCACCAGTGGCGTAGCGTGGGGGGTGCAGGGAGGGCCGGCCGCACTGGGTGCAACATCTGGGGGTTAGGGTTAGGGGGCGTAAATCCACGGGTTAGGGGGCACAAATTACTTGCCTTGCCCCGGGTGCTGACAACCCACGCTATGCCACTGAGTACCACTTTAGCTAATGGGGTCTCCCACTGCTGTCGCGCCACTGGAGCACGATTTCTGTTCTCATCCTGAAGCAAAGTTCTTATCCCGAGGTACTATTCCTGGGTTAGTGGAGTCTGTGACCTGAAGTGAATGTAACCTGAAGTGTATGTAACCTGAGGTACCACTGTATTATCTACACAAGCTAGCAGTGGGTCTCCAGAGTTTCAGAACAGGCACCTCCTATATGGAGATGTTGTGAACTGAACCTGGAATCTTCTGCATTCAAAGCAGATCCTCTAGCACTGAGTTATGGTCCTTCCCTAAACAGGGCAATATGGTGACTGGTTGTATTGCTAAAAGAACACCTGTCTCATATCATAGCTGCTCTGGGACTAAGGAGAAGAACTATTGGTCAGGGAACCATGAACCATTCCTGCTTCCTAGGAAGAATATCATTGCAAGGAGGAGGCCAAACTCACCTCATCCATGGGCCAGAAAAGGAGCAGTTGGAGGTAGTTTGCTTTCCTTTTCCCCAAAATAACATTCTCTTCTAAATTTCAGTTGTGCTGAGACTAGGAGAGCACAAGGGAAGTAGATTTTGGTGTCCATCAGTCTGAAAACTAAAGGCTGCTTCATGGTGTTGCTTTGGTATGTTGTTTGTGTATTGGATTTCTGTGCATTTTCTGTGCATCCCCTCAACCACCAATTCCAAAAATCTGCAGTAGTGGAGAACATGCAAGAAGGCACAACACATGAAGTGCCTACGCCATTGTTACTGAGTCTTCATACCAAATGGTTACAAAACAGTTTGACACAATGGAAAATTTACTGGGTAACAAACTTACTGAACAACTAGAGTGATGCTTCACACAGTTAGCTTCACCTCTGCCTGAACACTCTGCAGCAGTGACATCTAATGTAAATGAAAGTGACAATCGAAGAACCGACACTAGAATTCCTAAAAAAAAAAAAGTCCTATATTAGCAGTTCAACATATCATTTGGAGTAACATCTATTCCTAGTCAGGGTCTCTCATTTCCACGACCAGTAAAGTCTAATTACAGTTCTGGAAAATATTAGAAAGGGCAATACAGTGGATAGGATCTACTAAAGAGTGAAACCTGCTGTCCGCCATTGCACTCAGGGGACCATTAAGGAAAGGCTTGGGGTGCAACTCTCACACAACCTGGCTCATCCAATTTTCACCATTCCGCACCTTCTACTGCAGTCTTCCTCCATGCCACATGCTGCAGGCCAAGCCTCGTTCTTAACCTTAGACACGACTCCGCATTCCAAATGCGCCGTTATCTTGTATTCAGTCATTTAAAACAAGCTTTAATGTTTATTAGCTTTATTTACATAAAGTATGTCTATCTCACATCTCCGTAAATCAGCCAGCAAAGCAGATTAGAAACACTTGTAAATGTTCCAGGCTTTGATAGCTGTATTAGAAGGGGTTGGGGTGGGGAGAGTGGGGGGATTGAGGGCAAAGCAGTTTTGTAAATACTTATTTGACAGTAATTCTGTCTCCAGATGGAAAACTTCCTGTAAATAAGGAGACTTCTCACTCAAGGGGATAGATTTCTTTTTGTGGTTCTCCCAGAGATTTCCATGGAGCACGTGGAATTTGCCTGCCTATAAACTTAGTGGTTCCCTTGGGATGTGCAAGAGGATTGAAGGAACAACAAAGGGGAAAGGTCGTCCAGATGGAAGTCTTGTGCCTTTGTGTAGTGATTGTGTCTTGGCTCACACTTCCCCCGCCTCCTTTCTCTCTCTCCGTTGGAAATAGCCCTGTTAGGGCTTCTGAAATTAGTAGCTGCATTAGGGACTTCATCGTACCTCTGTGCTCAACAATGCCTTGAAATGTTCATCAGGGTGTGTGTATAAAATAAACTTAGTACATTTAGCAATTATGTACAGAATCCATCCAGGATATTTCCTTAAGTAATACATTCAGTCACAGCAGAGAAGTGGTTAAGCTTTACTGCCAATATTGCAAGGTGATCCTAAATTGTATATGTGCATTGTTTGCATAGACCAAAATATGTATTGACCCAAGAGAGATTGCCGGACAAAAGCCAGGAAATTCAACATGAATGCTGGGACAGATCCTTGGTTCGTAGCTTGTGTTGCTCGCCTTCCCCAGAAACACTGCATGAGTTCAAGATTTGAAAAACCATGCTGGTTTCATTTCAACTTAGTGATGTGGTGAAATCCTGCATGGATGCTTTGAGATATCTGGAGTTTCAGGCATGCCCATTTCACCAGATCCCAGTACAACTGGGTACAGACTGCTTTATAATGGGATATATGTGGCTGTTGGCTCCCACCTGCATACCCAACATAAAATCTATCTCTCCCTTAAATTACCAATGTGGAGAACATCAGGTTCTGTGGTAAGGACCTGATCTGCTCCGAACCAAACTTAGAGACCTGATAGTTTTTTTGGCAAAAACAGATGTGATGCTATTCACACAGCACTGTGTGATTGTGGGGTGTTTGATTTTAAAAAGTGACAGTTCATGAGAATTTGGGGGGGGTGGACCCTGATGTGGTGGGATGGGTTGCTGCTGCTGTGGTTCCAGTCTGGACCCTCCCCTATCCTGCATGCTTCAACTGATATTTGCATCAGGATGGCATCTTCCATTGGTGCCCAGGGGACCTCCCTAGAACAGGTATCATGTCAAGGGCAAATTTTTAAAGCCCACCTCCTCACCTTGCCATGGCCCTGATATAGATCAGCTCTTTCCCCTTTGCTGCTACATGCATACATACATATATATATATATATGCTTTCGTAGATTTTCACGGGTACAGGAATGCAGGTTTTGGTGTCCTCGGGTGTCTTCCCGTGTAAAAGTTGGGGTGTCTAGGCGACGTTTCGACGAGGTCTCACTCGTCATCTTCATGAGATGACGAGTGAGACCTCGTCGAAACGTCGCCTAGACACCCCAACTTTTACACGGGAAGACACCCGAGGACACCAAAACCTGCATATATATATATATATATATATATATATTTGCTTTCGTAGATTTTCACGGGTACAGGAATGCAGGTTTTGGTGTCCTCGGGTGTCTTCCCGTGTAAAAGTGTATATATATATACACACACACACACACACATACACACACACATGCAAACATATATAAATATACATATACATATATTTCCTAGAGAAAAAGAATGAAGGATTTCATCCAGAAACTGACTTTTGAGCCCATATAAAACAGGCTCATTCCTTTACCGCAAGTCCAATATAGTTTCCGCAACAAGGTTTTCATCCTGAGTACAGGAAAATGTCTTTGGGGTATTAGAAATTCTTTCTGGATTGGTGCTTTTGATTGTCAAAGAGGTTATGCTGCAACTCATGCAGCATAGAAAAGTTTCTGACTTGACAGAATACAGGTGCAGTGGAGAGCCTCAGACAGTATCGCCATTGGTTAGATAGATAGGGCGGACAATAAAAGAAAGATATTGGCAATCACCCAAGGTACCATTGTGATGAATGGAGGATTACAAAGGCAGGATGGTTTGTGGTTGATGATGATGATGATGCCTGTTGCCTGTTGCCTCCTTGAAGCACTTAGCTTCAATGAGCAAGGACCAGACAGTGGCCAATTTCAAGCTTGGAAGCATGGTGCGGTTGCTAGACTATTGTCACTGTAAGGAGTTTATTTCAGTAGCAGTCAAGTTTTATTAATAATGTTCATCCTTTATATTGAGTCTTTATTTGGGTGTGGGGACAATGGCTGTTCATTGGCAGCAAAAGCATGACAATTGGCAAAAGAGTGAGGAGTATTGTGATAAATTGCTTTTATTTTTAGCATGTTATTTTGCATAATGTATTTGCCTGCTAATATCATCACCTTTTCTTATATGCCTTAGGTACTTATGTATCTTAAATATTTTAAATTGCAATATATGTTTGCTTGGCCTACATCACATTTTTGAACATAATTTATTCTTCTTTTCCACAAGATGCCACAAAAAATATCCATTTAATATTTGCCTTAGATCTGGGAAAACGGTTTAGCATGTTTCTTGTTGTTCTTGGCTGGAGACTTCTGTAGCTAAGGGTTGCTTTTTCCTGCTACAGGAAAGGATTTCCCCAATGTATCAAGGTAGAAGCCTCATCCAATATGGAAAACCTGGTTTGCACTATCTAAAGCAAACATAGGGTACATTTTTAGAGCATTTTACAGTTCTGACCTTTTGAGTTACCTATGAAAACTCCAAAGGAGAGCAAGAATTATTTCCAGAAGGATCATTTATTAAACATTTCCTTTACAAGTACAATCACTGTTTTGTGTAAAATTTGATTGTATTATTCCACTGTATGTACACAAAAGCCTGGAAGGGGGAGGGAATGCCTTGACCTTTGCATTTTCTACACAGAGCTATCTAATAAATTGTGACCATTAATGGAGGCAGTTAACTCTGTCTTTATAATACCTGAATATTATTACATTACTGTAAATAAAAAAAAATTCCAATTTATAGCACAAGCTACTATCCACAGTTCTACTGACTGTATCAGGTGCTGCTCAGGAGTAGATGAACTGTGGCCAGCAGCTGAAATGAGCCAAGATATCAATGCATGTAAAACATTTGGGGTAATGAATTCTATAAAAAATATGAATCAATGGTTCTTTTTCCGGACAGGCATGATCCTATTTTTTTTAAAAAAAAAAACAAAACACTTTTGCTGGTATAAGATAAGAAAATTTGAAGAGCAAGGTTTAATAATTTCCTATTAGCAGCAGTTGATAGTAAATGCAACATAAGATTTGTTTTGTCTGTGGTATAAGGACATTCCATAGCAGACTCTTTTCTGAACACAATGGTCTGCATGTAGCTATCTCTGGGACACAAAACAAAACAGAGACAAAAAGAAGCCATTTAATTCTCATGAGTGACTATTGCCGTCAGCTAATATGAATGCGTTGCTAAAAATGAGTGAAAAGTAAAAATGCGGTAAAGTAGATATATACAGAGTTAAAATACATTTCTTACCCACTAGACCATGTTTCTGTTGGCACTCTGTTATTTGTTTATTAGAATATTTATTTTGTTGAGAGCAATGGCATTTTTTTTCAGTGCAAGCTAAAGCAAAAAATACCTGCCCATTGTCATTAGAATGACAGTCCAATTTGGAATGTTCAAAAGCAAGCTTGTCTTTCTGCTTCTGTTCACAAGGCAACTTTAAGGTGTGGCACTTACTGAATTCATGTAAAAAATAATAATAATTCAAGAGTAGCAGACACCATAAGTTCAAGGTTCGGTTAATTGCGAGAGAGTCGCTTGCATCCGTCAATTACGTCCGTGTAAGGCTTCCTGCGTTAGCGTGTCTTTCCTGAGAACAGAGCTGCAACTCCTTCGTGTCTTATCATAAGTGCGCATGCTCAGAGCTGTGGTCGCTGTCGTGGCTGTCGTCGTTTGCTAGTGAGTCCCCTGTGTGCTGGAGGCTGGCTGCGCCAATGCCAGAAAGCTCCGAGGGAAGGAGCGTGCCCTTTTTGACGTTCACCAGTTCCTTCTCTCGGGCAGCGGCTCCCTGCTGCCCTCCTTTTACCCGCTTCCATTTCATCCGCCTGTTCTGGAACCAAACTTTTACCTTTGAATCAAAAACAAAAGAAAACGGCAATGTGGGAGATCAATAAAATAGTCACAGGACTGATAATGGCATGCTTATAATTTCTAAGAGGGCGGCTGAAGTTCCTTTGTGCCACAGCTGCATTCAGTATATGTTTGCTTACTGTTGATATAACTGGTGCACAGACATTCATTTGCACAGCTGAAATAGACCATTCTTCATCTTATTTAATACACATTTTGCTTACTGCAGTCCTGGAATATCAAAAAGTGTTTAATTTCTACAAGGACTGCTGCATGGAAAAGTCTAGTGCGGAAAGTTTTGGGGAGGTTCCTGTCTCCTTGGCTATGGTTCATATTTTTTGTTTCAGGGTTTTAAGAAGAAACACCAAGGATTAGCCACAGCATGAAATGTTATACGACACCAGTAAACGGAGTCATGGCATATTTTTCATATAGTTATAGTTGTACTATTTCACAAATAATAAAAAAGGAAATCAAGTTAAATTCTGCTGCAGATATTGTTTATAAACCTTTTTTTTTTTTTTTGCTATGTAATTTTATGCTAAATTCAAACTGATGGCTTGTGTTGTTTTCATGTTGCTATTTAAACTCAATGTAAGTGTCTGGAATTAGGAGAAGGCGGTTTTGAATTAGAGGCTTCTCAAGCTTGAGCTGCACATCCTTTCTTCTAGACAGCACATCAGAGCCATAGAAGCAGGCTAGTAAAATAAACCTAATATAAGGAGGAAAGTATTTATTGCTAGTTGCTCTGATGTTAGGAAATATTGTTACGCCATCTGTCAAAAGCTTTCACAAAAACAATGTCAAAGGGCTCATAATGTTTGTACTCTTCATGCAGTCCTTTGTGGAAAATTATATATGACACTTTTCGCAATGAATTTCCTCTAGTAAAATAGCAATGTATTGCTAATGCCAAACACTGTATTAAGCTATACTATGCTTGGGACTATCATTCTGCTATAAATCCGATGAGTTCTTATTTTCTGTAAAATATCAACAGCTTTTTCTCATAAATATTATTTATGCCTAAACATGCATGCACAGAATATATATAAAGAGAGAGAGAGAGATTAAATTTATCTATGGATGGGGGTGATAGAATAATATACAGCTGGGATGGGGAACCTGTGGTGGACTCTTAACTCCCATCATCCCTGACCATTAGTCATAATGGCTGAGGCAGATGGGAACTGTAGTCCAATAACACCCAGAGGGCTACAGATTCCCCATCCCTTTTAAAATTATTTGGTCAGTGCAACACTGAACTATAACTGAAAGCGAAGGAGAAGCTGGACCAGGGATGCATTGCATCTCAAAAAAACCACATTCATCTTTGTCTAAAATTAGATCTTGCATATTTTATTCTATGGAGTTTGGGGAAAATATCTAATCTATGGGGAAAGTAGCACAAATTAAAATACCATTTTAGTAAAATTTAGTAGGCAATCAACCATATTTTGTGTAGTGAAACCAGAGCAAGTATACATAGACAGGGCACTTGAGCTAATGCCTATTTAACTCAAGCCCATCGGCTTAGCTGGTTTGTGAATTGCAGCCTTAAATATGTTCAGCAGTAGTTGGAAAGGAATAGTTTATGAAGGCCGATGAAGGCAAATGTGCTCAGTTCAGTGGGGTGGGGGTGGGGGTCACACATAAAATTCAAGTTCAAGGAAGAAAAATAATATAGTCTAGCATGTGAAAATAGAACTAGCACAAGGAAACTAAGAATAATGCAATGAACCTAGGGGAAAAATAAGAAAAGATTATCTTAATATGTTAAATGCCTTTCACTCTTGGCTGCAATTTGTGGCACTGCTATATCTGATCTGATTTGTAGTGTCTGGCAACCAAAGGGTGGCTAAAGATAGGAAAGTTAAATGTACTCTTGCAAGGTGGGGGATAAAATGCAACAAAGGTACACTGAGAATATGGAAATAGGATAGAAGTCTAGACAAATTCATAGGAAAGAAACTGTATGGCATTATTCTACTGGGGGTGGGGACTTTGCAGGTCATACTTATTAGCAATCTTTGTTTCTGCCTATAAGCGTACGAGTGTGTTTGAGTAATTGTATTTTTATTTTAGATTGCAGAGGAATGGCAACGAGAATGGAAAAATAGATAAAACTGCTTGAAACATAATAGGCCCAAATTGCAAAGGTCATATGTAAAAAGAGGTGTAAATTGGCAAGTGCCTGTGAGTCTGAGGAAGTGAGTAAGCCTCAGGGAGTCTAAGTCAATCTAAGGGAATCTACATTGGCTAGCACATACATGTAAGGCTTGGAAGAAAGCATAAGTTAAACCATCTGAGCCTTCCTCTAAATTTAGATGCCTTCTGGCAAAATTAAGAAGTGGTCTGTGTAAGATGAGACAAGCCCTTTCTCCCCAAGCCCTTCTCTTCAATTTTATTTCCATTAGCTTTAAGCTGTGAATAAGATATGTCAATTAGTCTCCCCCCCCCCTTTTAGGGTGACTTTCACTAGCATCAATAGGTTGAAGGCAATAACTACTGGATGGCAAAATAATAAAATAAAAAATCCCTTTGGTGAATACATCCAGGCAACAGTAAAACACTCTGTTTCTTTATTGACACCCTGCACCATACCACAGGTGGAAGGAAAGGAAAGAAGAATAGGCAATAAACAACTCTAGTGGGTTCTTGGGGGTCAATAGAAAAGAGGTCTAAAGCAAAATCATCATTTAAATTATCCAAAGCCAAAATGTACCCCACAAAGAGATATGAAGGAGTACAAAAGGGGAGGTTCTCTTATATTTAGGAAGCTGCCCAGCAGTATGCCAGAAAACTTTAAGGATATCCCCTCCACCGAGGTTCATGAAAAGTTGGCTCTCGTAGTTTTAGTTAACATTTTATACTGTTCTTCCTTTTTTAAAAAACAAACAAACTAGAACAGATTACAACATATGCCAGTGCAATAAAAGCAAACAAATAAAGTAAAAGCAATAGCAACTGGACTGTGAATTGATAGCTATACCCAGCAGAGGGATGAGTGAAAATATATATATTTTTGGAGGCACCAAAAACTCAGCATAATTGCTGCTTTGCCTTATTTCTGGTTAGGGAGATAATTCTGCAAGCTAGTCTGCAATAGAAAAGGCCTTCTTGGTTGTCACTTGATTGACAGTCACGGGTTCCAGCGCATCTCATTCTGAGATCTTAAGAACTGGGCAACCAGGTCCCAGGTTGTTTATATGTTTGGTAACTTGGTCTTGGTAGCAAATTGGTAACCAGTACTGTACTTTGAACAGTGGTTTCATACATTTGCTGTAAACTACTCAAGTTAGCAGATGAACCACTGCATTTTCCACAAGTTGCAACATCCACACCAACCTTAAGGATAGCTCCACGTAGAGAACATTGCAGTCTTGAGGCAACTAACACATGAATCACTGCAGCAATACTATCTGGAGCTGGTAAAGGACACTCCTAAAGCCCTCCAGTGGCAGTGATGGATTCAGAAGTGCCCCCAGACACCTACAACCCCAACCGGATCAGGCAATTTGCATAATTCCAGCGGGTGGCACTATGAGTTAAACCACAGAGCCTAGGACTTGCTGATCAGAAGGTTGGCGGTTCGAATCCCCATGATGGGGTGAGCTCCCATTGCTCGGTCCCAGCTCCTGCCAACCTAGCAGTTCGAAAGCACGTCAAAGCGCAAGTAGATAAATGCATTCTGTATTATTATTTTTAAATGCATAATGATCAGATGAAGAGAATCAAACTTTATAAATGATGGAAAATCCATCTTTTCCTTTGGGTTTTAATGTATCACTTTTAAAATTCCAGTTTAACAGCTTTTAAAATGCAGTCTTTGTTACAGATGGCTTAAATCATTCGTTTAAAATCCCAGTTTCCTATGTATTTCATTTACCACCATTAGACTGTCAAGTTCTTGTCTTTTACTTTATAATAAAGAACAACTTACACCATTATACTCTGAAACAGAAATAGTATTGAACTGCATATATCACATGTGCTAAATATAACAACCTGTAAAGGACGTTTCATGTGCTATTTCCTCCACAGATCAAATTCAGAGAGATGAAATCTGAACTTCCTTTGGATTTCGTGACAAGTCAATAATGGAACTGATACATGATCCTGTTACATTTTAGCAATAGGAAGGATGTGTGAATTCTGAAAATCAATTCTCTTAAATTCTTAGAAGCCCACACTTTATCCTATTGCTAAAAGTTCCAGCATATCTGAAACAGTTAAGCAGCTTGCTTGAAAGTCAAAATATATATTGAGGAGAAGGTAGTAGTAGTAGTAGTAGTAATACTAATGGTAGAAGTAAAAGTCGGAATATGAGAAAGAAATACTAACACTTTCTGAAAAATTAAACAGACTTTAATTTTATATAAAGTTTTGTATTCGATTTTTGTAAAGTGTTTGGGGCAAATAGCTGCTTATTAATTTGAAATTGGGATCTTTCCTAATACAAATCTAACTCCCAAATATTTATTTAAATAAAATGGTATTTCTAAGAACGTTTTTGCTTAAGGCAATTTTACATTTTTAAATAATAATAATAATAATAATAATAATAAACCCTACAATTTAAACATGCAAAAGGTTATGGGTGGTATCCAGTATTAGTCATAGAACAGGCCCACTGCAACCAATGGACTTACTGTAATTAAGTCCATTAATCTCAATGGGTCTATTACAAGTATGACTTAGTTTAAGTCATGAAATTAAACTGATTGACACTTCCCAAACATTTCCAGACCAAAGTGCTGTGCCCTGAAGCTGCACATCTTACATCTGCAAACTTCATGTAATTTGTTGTTATTCCAAATGGAACTGCAGGATTAACATGGATAATGGCTGTGCCAAACAAACAAACCTGCAGTAGGACCACACCCTAATGCTAGCACTTGCTTGAGATACTGCTTAATTAAGACCATTCAACTGTCTAGATACTTTACTTCCAGTTCAGCTTCCTATAATGGTGCTGTGGTATTGTTTAGCGATTTGGGGTGGGTTGTTGCTCTTATTGATATTAATTATTTTATCTTTATTTTAGATACTATTGAGATTTACGTGGAAACTGTTCAGCTTTCTGACGCTTCATTTATTGTTTATGACCACTCTAGTTATGTTTGTCATTATGTAATTTTTTTTTAATATTGTAAGCTGCCTTGAGCAAGGTTTGAACTATGGAAAGGCGGCATACAGATGAAATGTTGACTGAAAGTGTTCCAAGCCTAACACATTTTCTTGGAAATCAATCCCGTTGTTTTTAATGGAACTAAGTACATATTCTTAACATATTAATGCTGTTTTAGCAGGCTTGGCTGCTTCATACCTCCAAAGCATCAAACCCCAGGCAGGTCATATAAGTCACCATCTGGCATGTTCCAACAGACTATTCTAACCTGGGTTTAGTGGTGGTGACTGATTCTAACTTAGAATCAGTCTGTGCAGCAAATGATTCAGAGCACCACTTTGTAATGGTACGAAACAAGCAAGGCACACAGCAATCTTGACAACTGGACTTCCAACTGACAGACACTGTTTTGTGAAGAGAGATGTATGACCTATGGATCTGATTGAACTGGCGCCTGATTGAACCAGGAAAAACATTCCTCTTCTCCCAGGTCTTTGGCTAATTAAACAATATATGGCCTTTCGAACTGTGGGGGTATTGCTTTTGTTTGGTATTATGTTATGTACTTTTGTATTTTTATATTATAAACCGCCTTGTGATCCTTTGGTGAAGGGCAATACATAAATTTAATTAATAATAGTGTACTGGACTAAATGCATTGCCATAGAAGGACGAGAAAGTGACTTTAAAATCATCATATTTCTACATAAGAGGTTTGTGCATTTGACAGAAAAGCATGAGTTGGACCTGGATAAACCTAAACATCTGATGAAATGAAGTCTCCTCTTTCAACCGTTTTATTTTATTTTAATGAGCAGGTTCTTATTGTTTCTTTCAAGCACACATATACTCTACCATGCACAGTGGAAAAGGTGGCTGATCTAGAGAGGAGCTATTGCAGCACGATGAACTATTTCTAAATCACCAGTTATGGACTGATCTGCTAGGCACATCTGCTCACTAGCGTGGTGTGAAAGCACAGCTTCCTTCCCCTTAGTCAACAACTTGGTTAGTATTTAGGTCTCCCAGACTGATGATTTAGCAGTTGCTTAAATAGGTTGAGGAATATATGACCGTACATTGAACATCTCTTTGGGAGCAGGCACCGGAGGAAAAGTCTCTTAGCTTTATCTGTTTTATTTGGAGGAGAGAGAGGGCTACCGAACTCAGAGGGTGGGGGAAGAATATGATATGGGCGCTAAAAACAAGAGGCATTGTTTCAATGTATACAGGACAACAGTAAAAAGGTAACAGTTTGAATCAAAGCTTTTTTCTACTCAGGAGTCAAAACCTAAGCTCACTTCAATGCAGGTGGCTCCCCTAAAAATAAATAAAGTTGCACGGCATGTCAGTCGGTGGAGAATTTGCCTCACCGCTTTAAAATCAAGTCTGACATATATGTATATTTACACACACACACACACACACACACACACACACACGATAGTTTTCTTTTCCTTGGAATAACGACTTTCTTTTAAATCCAGAGAAATAATGTGTTTGTGTATGTGAATATGTAGCTTAAACTGTATTTGACAGCCTCTCTTACAGGCAGCGCTAGCAGACATTTCCACTGGGACCAGATCTCACATTCCAAGGCCAGAGCTGCAGGAAACGGACACCGTTTCAGAAACCAAATAAAACATAAAAACCCATACCCCATAATTCTTGTGATCTTTCCTTCAAATGTGGTGGTTTCCTGACCCTCCCAGCAACACATTATAAAAAACCTCCTGTATTGAAGAAGCAGGTGGAGTCTCCGCTCATTTACCAATGGATGGTCACGCAATTTATCAGAACAGGTAAAACCTGCCTATTGAAAGAAAAAAGTGAGAACTATGTAACTTGAAAACTGGGACATTGTTGTCAGTAGAAAGTGGATCGCCCACCCACAAGCTGAAGAATCTATTTATCAAACAGGGAAGTGTAAAGTCCATTTTCTTTTTTTCTTATTAACTCCAATGAAACATTGATTCTTAATATTCTGTCAAGGGCAAAGCAGATGTGACATAGAAGATCTATGAAAAGGATCTACAGCTTAAAAAAACAAACAGAAAGCTTCAGGGGGCAAGAGGGGGGGCAATGATTTGGATTCCGACCTCTGCATGGGGGTAGATTGTGTTTTTCCCCCATGCAGCTTTTGGTTAGAATGCTTCTCCCTCACCCAGCTAGCATTAGCCCAAGTTGCGACTGGGAAAATAGCATAATGGGAAGGGTTCCTATTCATTCTTGGATAGTGATAATGCTATTTTTTTATCTTTCTTTTTTACATAAAGAGTTTTAAAAGTATTAAAAGTTTTAGTGCTTATTATAGGACATTTTCTGATAGATAAGTACATGACGTGTCTCATGGAAATCTAATAACTTTTTATTCTTTGGCAGACTATGTTAAAAAGTAGTCATGCAGAAATGTATGTCTCTTTTTGTCACCTTTCTCTGTCTTCATTTCCCCCTCGTCCAGCACTATGGCTATTATCTGAATTGCCCTCTAGGAAGTTTTGGTCTTTAAATAAACCCCAAAAGCAAGAATCTGTATTTTCAGATGTCCTGCATCACTCCTAATTGGGCCCTAAAAATCCCTTTCCTTTAAAGCCAAGTGATAATCACAGTTAATACATAAATAAACTACCACAACAATATAATCTGAGTAGGTAGGATTTTCTGTAGGCAAATTAAATTAGTATATATTGGATTTCTGCAAAACACTCTTAGGTGGAGCTTCTCTTGCACCAGAATTGCAGTTAATGCAGAATGCTGAAGCACAGTTGCTATCAGGAGTGAGACCATGTCAGTCTGCTAAGAGTTCTGCACTGGCTACCAATTTGTTGCACCGTCTAGTTCAATATGTTACTTATTGGTATTATATAAAGATTGCTGACACCTACTCATTTGAACACTCTATATGTCTATTGACACCAGGCAGGTGCTTTCACTGTATCCTTTTCAGCACCTGCTTAAAACATTTGTTTATCCAGACATGTGGATGTTGATGTGCTTTAATCTCTTTTTAGTCTACTGTTAATTTCAATTTCCTTTTAAACCTGTTTCCTCCTTTTTCACTTTTGTATTGATCACCTCAATATTTAGAGGTTTTATTACCATAAAATGCTGTGTGTATGTGTGTATATATTAAAACAAATAAGTAAATTATATTAGCTGCCATGAAGGCCTAGAACCTTGCTAATTTTTTAATTAAACTTCTTTCATAAAAGGCTTTGTGAGTTTGGGACATTTGCCACCTTTTTCATACTGTGAAGACCCATCTCTTCTCTTTAGCTCTTAGTAGCTGATGTGCTGAAGTACTGAAGTAGGAGCATTGGAAACTGCCTTATTATATTGACACAGAATCGGTCCACCTAGCTCTGTGAGGCTTATATGGGTTTCTTCTCTGTGGCGCAATGGGTCAGTGTGTCTGGCTGCTAACCAGAAGGTTGGTGGTTCAACCCCCCCCCCCCCCAGGGATTGGCTGTGGGTAGGATTCCTGCATTGCAGAGGTTGCAAGAGATGATCCTTGTAATCCCTCCCAACTCTCTGATTCTGTGAACTGTGTGCTCCCATATATGGTTAGACTACAAGTCCCATCATCCCTGGCCAATTTAGCCAAAGGCTGTGGATAATGGTAATTGTAGTCCAACAACATCTAGGGAAGTTTGAAGAGTGTTAATCTACATTGACTTGTAGCAGCACTCTGGGGTTTCAGGCCCTGGAGATGGCAAGGAGTGATCCTGCTGGGATCTATGTGCAGAGCATGTGCTCTACCTACCGAGCAACAGCCCTTACCTGGACTACCACGTAAGTAAGTGGTTTTGAAGGGAGTTTATAGAAAAAGAAAAGGAAAGACAAATTTGCAACAACTAATTTAGTACAACTGCTATCCACCTCTAAAAAGCAAATGAAGAAGCAGAAGTAGCCCAGCTCTTTGCATTCCAGATTTCCCTGGAGGCTGCCACAGCTATATAGCAAAGACAATTTAAGAAGCATCTTTGTCTTGGCAGTTCTGGAGGCTTTCCCCCACCCCTCTTTTGAGAGCTCCTTTGGTTCTGTCATATCTCAAGCTATGCAGCAAAAATATGATCAATTAGTCCTCTGCAGCATATTGAATTGAAACCTTTGAAGAATTGCCTCTGGGAAACAGAAATCATCTCATCATGCTCTGCTCTTTTAAAGAAGAGACATGAAAAACACCAAGAATGTGCTGTATTAAGTGCCATTACGAAAGCAAAGGCTTCGTGCACATGCCACTTAATTTCCTCAAGCTGCATCAGTGTTGTTTGGTGTGGGACGTAGGTGGCACTGTGGTCTAAACCACCGAGCCTCTTGGGCTTGCCGATCAAAAAGCTGGCAGTTCAGTTCCACACAATGGGGTGAGCTCCCTTTGCTCTGTCCCAGCTTCTGCCAACCTAGCAGTTCAAAAGCACACCAGTGCAAGTAGATAAACAGGTACCACTGAGGCAGGAAGGTAAATGGCATTTCTGTGGGCTCTGACACTCGTCATGGTCCTCCATGCGCCAGAATCGATTTAGTCATGCTGGCCACATGACCCAGAAAGTGTCTGTGGACAAACACTGACTCCCTAGGCCTGAAAAGAAAGATGAGTGCCACACCCCATAGTTGCCTTTGACTGGACTTAACCATCCAGGGGTCATTTACCTTTACCTTATATATTATCAGGAAAAGTGGGGGGGGGGTTAAGAGAGAGAGAGAGAGAGAGGTGAACATTAAACAGGATTAAGGGCAGAAACAGGAATGGGGCAGGTGAGCATTATCCACCAGTAGCAGTTGACACCTGTTTTTAAAATATATTTGGAGAACTTCCCTGTTTTCTGAAACTGTTCTCCCTATTACAGCACCAGATCATCCCATTTCGGTGTCCACTCTAATATTTCCTCTCACCTTCATTTGTCAAGAATGTTAGCTGTTAGCTGAATGTGAACTGACACACCAGAACAGTGTGCATTTGCAGAGCCTGTCAGCACACAATAGAAAGTGGACCTGTCCTCTAGATGCTGGCCTGAAAACATTTGGACATGTTGCAGCCAAATCACCTCCATGTTTTGACTCAATAAAGGCACCACCTTGCCATCTATGAATTACCGTATTTTTCGCTCTATAACACGCACCCGACCATAACACGCACATAGTTTTTAGAGGAGGAAAATCCGTAGGCATGCCACCTGTAGGCATTTCCTCCATAACATGCGCAGACATTTCCCTTTACTTTTTAGGAGGAAAAAAGTGAGTGTTATGGTGCAAAAAATACGGTAGTTACTCGCAGCACTGCACTTTTTTCTAACCTTCCCATTCGTGTCAAAAACCACACTCAACCTAAAGTCAAGCATTCTCTTACATCTTCCCTTCTCCCTCCCTTTGACACGCTTTGGATAGAGCATAAGGACAAACAGGGGTACTATTTCACTTATGCACCACCCATCCCCCACAATTTCTTCCCTCCTTCCCCACCTCTCCAGCTTTCCAGCTTCTGCCACTTCAGATTCCTTTTGTTCTGAACACTGAAGCATAACCATGTAGCCACTCTTGGCTGGTTAGCATCTCCTCTCTTCCCCACCCCCTCGCCATCTCTCTCACTTCCTTCATCCTTTCTGGGACAAGCCTTGAGTAAATTTGCCTTTTATTTTACTTTCTCAATAATAACTTCCTGTGTACTTTGATGAATGTGGCCATTTCTGTGGTAGACGTACTGGACTGGCAGCAGCCAGTATAGAATCAGGGCCACTTAAAGGAGAGAGTAAAGATTTTCCTAGCAGTTGCATAATCCTGCCCAGCAGTCATTCACATTTCAGAAGCAGGTTTCAGACATGTATAGAACTGCATGTCCTGAACATATCTGACAGCACCCTACCCTGTGTCACAGGTCAACATTATCACCAGTTTTGTTTGAATTGCTAGAATTAATAGAGTGTGCGTATGGAGGGATAGGGATTTATTTTAAAAACGGGACTGGAGAAGAAGATAAATGCATTCGTGTTGTAAATGCTTATAAAACTTTTAAAAAAACCAACAACCCACAGAAGACAGGATGAATGTTAAAAGGACAATCTGAAAATGCATTTGTTCTATTCTGGCAGACACGGAACTGAGCTCATTAATTTTCCATGGCTGTTACAATGTGCTAACTGATTTTATAAGTATCTGTTTCAAAGATAACATTGATGTTATCCAGTATATATATGCATAACATAAATGTCATGTTAGGATTTTATTCTGTTCCACACATTATCATGTCTACTTCTAAATGAGATAGATCTGGTCTGAGGTAATTGCCTGCACTTAGAACTCCATTAATTTATTTTCCATTCATACCTGTCTTTCAGTAAGATCCAGGTTTACTGCTATCTCATATCTCCGCAGCCTGGTGAGGTAGTTGTGGTGAGCAAACTCTGCTTCTAACTCTCTGATTTGCTCTTTGGTGAAAGCAGTTCTTTCCTTCCTTGGCTTACTGTTGACTTCTGATTTGTAATTTCCCTCTTGAGAATCTGAAATAAATGAAAGATCAAATCAGGAGCCATGATACGTTTATGCTTTATTAGGAAGCAAACATTCAAGGTGAAAATATCATTCAAGATGGTATTGTACAGATGGGATTCAGAAAGTATTGGTATAGGCAGGAAATGTCATGCAGGTGGGATTCTGTCAAATTCATGGGTGCTTGCAATGCTACAGCCTACTGAAATCACAAGTGGTGCATGGTTGACTCCCCATGTCCTTCTTATGTACTGCAGGTACAGCTCTGGCTGCTAGAGGCAAATACCTTGAATCACCTACACGGATGTCTTTACAAATATATCACAAATAACCATCATGCAACCACCATTCAAACACACCCTGTTTAAAATGGGGAAGAGGTTTTTTTGTTGTTCGCGTTCTTTGCCATATGCAATACGACTGGATGCAATGATTAGCATCCTGCTGTTTTATGTAAAGGTCATTTGGGATATGTTTGAAAGAAGCTTAAACTTGCAACATTTAAATATAAGCTTGTTCTAAATAGGTTTTCCTAAGCATTCCTCCAAAGAAGGGCTCTATAACCTAAAATACATTGGGATTGTGATCACTTTGGATCAATGAGTTGTCTGCCCATTTTATATTCTCTTTTTGCACCAGGCAAAATACCTTCTACTATAAAATAACTTTCTCAATGAAGCAATGTCATAAGAACGGCCCCTCCCTGAAGGCCTTTCCCATATTAACATTTGAAAGCTAGCTCATTGCTATTTGACTATTATTAGCTGACTGCCGCTGCTTGAATGAATTGGGATTTTCCTACACGGACATCACTGCCTTGTAGGAAAAACCATGTCCCCTATGACATGTGAAAAATACATACACATTTATTTTTCCACATGTATTTTCCTACACATAAGAATCATGTGCAAAGTGGCCCTAAAGCAAACTATGACCCATGTATCAGATTACCCTGCCCGCCCAAATTTTATATCCATTTGTTTCTAATCTTGGCATGCTGCATGCTGTAAATCCAAAATTAGCTAGCGTTCAGCCATGAGAATCACTAGTCAACTTTTGGCTTCATCAACCATCTTAAAAATGTCACAGATAAATTCACACTTCAGCTGCTGATTTAAATAGAAACCTGCATCAACTTCCAAGCAGACAAGCTCATAAGCAGTCTCTTTATGACTTTCGCTGAAGGATGAGTCACTGGCATGCCTGAGATGGCCTTGTTGGCCAAAGAACACCATAACTACAGCAGATCTTATAAGCAGACAAGAATGGTTTGGATTATAACTAGCTCCTATGGAGGGTAGAGTGAAAAGGGTTTAGTTTTCATTGAGAACTTCCAGTAATCATTGTCCCCACTGCCAAAGTCACTGGAAACTTCTATGAAAGAAAATTCATAGGCCTGTCTGCTGATATACATCTTAAAATTAAAAGAAATGTTGAAAGGCAAACAGGATATAAAAAAGACAAATATAACAAACTCTACCAATACGGCATGTAAAATGCTTATTATGAAGGCCAAAGAATGAAATTCAAAGGAACTCTGCACCTCGCCTTCCTCCCTAATGGCACTTACAAATAGAAAGCTTGCCATATACTTCCAGGAAATGCCAATAGGCTTTGGCAGTGCACCAAGGCAAGGCAGTTCCAACAGTGCAGATCAGCCTCCTCGAATGGCTGCCTACAAGCCCTGAGTGTGCAGGTTTGCTTTGGGCATCATGATCCTTATCTGTCTTGTAGCTGCAACAACTACTATGAGATCCTATGGGAACCAAGGACAGCTCCACCCTGCCTGCCTCTACAAGCCAGCACAAAGATGTGCTTAGGAGATGACAGACAACTCTGTTGGCCTGAGGGAAGAATGACAGGAACAATCACAGCCCCATCTTCCTCTTCATTCCTAAAAGTTCCTTGTGTTCTAGTGTCTTTGTAAAGGCAGTCCCTTGTGCTCCATTAGGCAATTCTTTGTTGCAGGATGCAACAAAGCCTGTTGAAGTTAGGAAACAGGTAAGCCTGCACCAGCCATTATTTGAGGACATCTCTCAGGAACAGCTATTGCAATCTGCACTTTATCCTAGGTTGCATTTCTGGTTTGAGAATTATTTATGGGTGTTTTGTTTTGTTTTGTTTTGTTTTGTTTGAATCAGGGAAGCAGGCATTTGATTAATTGTCCTGTCGTATTTTTTCCAAATCTCAGGCAAAGCTTGACAAACACCATTGCCATCCAGAATCTTACTATTTGAAATGGCACACTTATTTACTTAAGAATAGGTGCCCCCAGGTTTTACTTTATTTTATTTTTATTTGTGTGTGTGTGTTGGTATAGGCAACATGGTGCTCTCCAGAAATTGTCCCATCAGCCCCAGCCAAGATGGCTAGTGGTAAGGGCAATAGGAACTGTAACCCCGTGTCTGATGGAGGGCAGCACATTGGCCATCCCTGCCATAAATGGATCTACGTATGAGTGATGCATTTCCAAGCCTTGTGACTGTTATACCAGATGAAAGACCTACTGGTAAATTCAACCTCCTGGTACGGTCAGCTAGGGAATGTGATGGGCTATAGTCTTCTGTCTGACCTGAACTTACTGGTTCAGATTGTCTCTATCTCAAAAAGGATATTGTAGAGCTGGAAAGCATGCTGAAAAGGGAACCAAAATTATCTGGAGCTGGAGCCCCTTCCCTACAAGGAAAGACTATAATATTTGGGGTTTGTTGTGGGGGGGACGACTAAATCTTGATGTCATCCAGTGAAACTTAATTGTCAGGACAGACAAAAATACACACTTATTCATACCACCACATGACATGCAATTGATTTCTGGCATTGGCTCCCATGAGATGCAATGATGGCCACAAGGCTTGATCATTTTGAAAGGGGATTAGAAAAAACGAATGGAGGATACAGTCCCCAATGGATACTAATCATTGTAGGAGTTTATGGGACCTCGCAAGTTCAGAGGTAGCACATCTCTGAAACACAGTTGCAGGTGAGCATCAATGGTAAAAGGCTCATGCGCTAGAAATAGCTGGGTAACCAGGATGCTGGACTGGATGGGTCAGCAGTTCTGCTCCTTATGCTCTAGCGCAAGAGTGGGAAAATCTGTGGCTCTCCTGGTATTGCTGGACCTCCAATCTATGTTGGCTGGGGTTTATGGGAACTGGAGTCCAATAGCAGCTGGAGGGACTCATGTTCCCCACCCGTGCTCTCACAGTATGTCACATTCCTAGATTCTGCTCTGACTCTTTAGTTCGTGCAGTCTGCCATTTTATCTGCTTGCCCAGGCTGTACTTGCCCTGCCCTGCCCAAAGGATGGTCCTCTCAGTTACACTTGCCTGGACTGTGTTCAGTCTGCCCGCTCCAGCGTGTATAAAGATCAATGGGTTTTTAAAAACAAAAATGGATTGTTTTATTTACATCAGATTTTTTAAAATTTAAATTGGATTTTTAAAATAAAATGCTTTTGGCAGAAAAATCTTTCTAAAGATAGTTTTCTATTTAAGTTACGTGATAGTCCAAAGGATATTCATCGGGAAATAAGGATTTGTTTTAAGTTTTTCATGTGTGCTAAAACTCAGTCTGAGTTTATTAAAAAATATATGTTTAAACACATCAGTTAACAAACATGGATACATGTGCTACAATGTTATTGTTTTAGTTAAATAAATTGCTTAAATTGTTATTAAGGAAATGATTTTTTTTTTCTGCATAATTTTTATTGGTTTACAAAATCAAAATACAAACAAACATAACAATTCTCTACATATTCTATAAGAAGATGACTTCCTTCAGTCTTACCACGAATCGTCCATACTACTAATAAACATTATTTCTGCGTTTCTTTGTTTGTAATGCCATAAGTCATTTCCATTTGTACATTTCCTTTTGGACATTACCCTTTACCTCTTACAGAGCATCTTTGAAACCCACCAGAGTTATCTGATCATCAATTAGATTTTCCAGATATTTTGTGAAACTTTCCCAGTCTTTGACAAACCTCTGATCCTTTATGTATCTGATTTTTCCTGTCAACCTGTCCATCTCCGCATATTCTAATAATTTCGATCTCCAATCCTCCAATGACGGTATACCCTCTAATTTCCAATTTTTGGCTATTAAGACCCTTGCTGCTGTTGTTGCATATTGGAATAGCTTATGATCTTTCTTCTTGATCTCCCTTCCCACCAGACCCAGCAGGAACGCCTCCGGTCTTTTAACAAAGGTATATTTTAACATTTTCTTCATTTCATTATATATACTCTCCCAAAACCCTTTAACCTTTTGGCATTCCCACCACATATGGTAGAAAGTTCCCTCCTTTTCCCTGCACTTCCAACATTTATTGCTAGATCCGTACATTCTTGCTAGTTTTGCAGGGGTCAGATACCAGCGATAGAACATTTTCATTAGGTTCTCTTTTAATAACACACAGGCCGTGAATTTAAGGTGTTGGTTCCAGAGTTTTTCCCACTCTTCGAAATAGATATTGCGACCCAGATCTCTAGCCCAATGTATCATTACTGCCTTAACTTCCTCGTCAACTAGGTTCCAATCCAATAATTGTTTATACATTTTGGACAGAGTTTTTGTATTATTTTCCAAAATCTCGTTTTGAAATCTAGAACTCTTGTCAGCATAACCTTTATCTTTAACATCTTTCCTAAACATTCCGTTTATCTGATGGTAATGCAGCCAGTCATACACTTGGGACTTAACCTGGTCGTACGGCCTCATTTTCCACTTTCCTTCCTCCTTCATTAATAGTTGTTCGTAAGTTACCCATTTGGCTCTCCTATCGCTCTTTTTAACCGCCATAGCTTCTAGTGGTGACAGCCATTGTGGCGTTTTAGGTTCCAAAACATCTCTGTACCTTTCCCACACTTCCATTAGAGGGCCCCTGAAGATGTGATTTCCAAATTCTTTGTGCACTTTCTTCCTCTCATGCCACAAGTATGCGTGCCACCCGAATCGATTATCGTGGCCTTCTAAGTCTAGCACTTCCGCCTCTTCTAGTTTTATCCATGTTTTGACCCAGCACAGGCATGATGCCTCAAAATATAATTTCAAGTCTGGCAGGGCGAAGGCTCCTCTTTCTTTAATATCCGTTAATAGTTTAAATTTTATTCTCGGCTTCCTTCCCTGCCAGATAAATTTGGAAATCTCCCTGTGCCAGGTTTTGAATATTTTTGTGCCTTTGATCACCGGGATGTTTTGAAAATAAAATAGTATTCTTGGAAGTACCGACATTTTAATTGTGGCTATTCTACCCCAGAATGACAGTTTAAGTCTGCCCCACGTTTCTATATCTTTTTTGACTCTTTTCCACGTTGTTTCATAGTTGTTTTTAAATAAATCTATGTTCTTAGACGTTACCCATATGCCCAGATATTTCACTTTTTTGGTTACTTCTATTTCTGTTTCTCTTTGTAGTTCCTCGATTTTATCTGCCGACATATTTTTAGTTATTATTTTTGTTTTCCTTTTATTTAATTTAAAGCCCGTTACTTCCCCATATTGATCAAATTCTGCCAATACCTCTTTTATTGAGTCGAGTGGATCTTCCATTGTTACAACCAGGTCGTCTGCGAAAGCCTTAGTCTTATATTCGTGTTGACCGACCCTGATTCCTTTGATTTCTTTATTATCTCTAATGGAATTAAGTAGAACCTCTAGTATCATTATAAATAATAATGGGGACAGCGGGCATCCTTGTCTTGTTCCTTTGGTTACTATTATTTCGGTCGACTCCACATTATTTATTATTAATCTTGCTCTTTGTTCGGTATAAATTGCTTTTATCCCATTGTAAAATTCAGTACCTACTTCCATATATTCCAGTTGTTTCAGCAGGAATTCCCAGTTTACATTGTCGAACGCTTTTTCAGCGTCCACAAATAACAATAAACCTTCTTTGTCGCATCTTTCTGTTAAGTATTCTATAATATTGATAACATTCCTTATGTTATCTTTCATTTGCCTTCTTGGCAGAAAGCCGGCTTGGTCTTTATGAATACTTTCTACCAATACAGTTTTTAGTCTCCTTGCCAGGACTCCTGTAAAAATCTTATAATCTATGTTTAACAGGGAGATCGGTCTATAATTTTTAATTTGTTCTAGGTCTGAATCTTGTTTGGGGATTAGTGTAATCAATGCCTCCTTCCACGTCTCTGGTATTTCTCTTTCCTTAAGAATGTTGTTCATCACTTCTTGTAGTGGATTCACCAATACCGATTCCAACTCTTTATAGTATCTACTGGTTAACCCATCTGGGCCTGGGGCTTTCCCATTTTTAAGGTCTGTTATTATTGCTTTAATTTCTTCTGTCTCGATTGGGGCGTTTAACTCTTCTTTTGCAGCTGTAGTAATTTTGTTAATATTTTTGGATTTTAGATATCTCTCTATTTTTCTCGTCATATTTTTTCCTGTATTTTTAAAGAGTCCTCCATAGAAGTCCGTAAAGGCTCTCCTTATTTCTTTTGGCTTGTTTATCTCTACTCCTTCCACCACTATCTTATTTATTATACTCTGTTCTTTCCTTTTTTTCAATTGCCACGCTAAAAGCTTCCCTGGTTTGTTGGCATATTCAAAATTCCTCTGTCTCAATCTTTTAACCTTCCATTCTATCTCTCTATTTATCAGCATTGCGTATTGGGCTTGTAGTACCTTGATATTTTCTTTTATTTTCTTATTTTTTGGGTTTTGACTTAATTTCTGTTCATTCTCCATTATTTGTTGTGCGATTTCTTTTTTTCCTTTTTCCCTCTTTTTATTTTTAATTACGCTCTGTTGGAAGTTATTAAGGAAATGATTGTTCTACCAATAAAGTACAACAGAAAATATAAACAGTTAACTTACTAAACCTCAAAATTATTTCATAATTATCTGTCTATGTATTTCTAATAGTATAACCAAATCAGTAATTTTTGAGATAACTGTAAAAACAACTCTGAAAATTTATTATTCCAAAAATGAAACCTTCCTCTGGTTGTAAATATCAAGATTACACAGCAAGAATGAGTCTTACTGTAAAATGATTTAAATCAAGTCTGACTCGTGATTTAAATCGATTTGATTTAAATCAAATCCACCCTGGCCAGCTCTGCCACCTACCCCCCTGCACAGCATTGCACACTTTTCAGCATCTTGCGCGAACTGCTTGTTTGGAAAGGCTACGTGGCTAGTGATAGCTTTGCAAGTCTGAAGCATTTTCTCAATGATAAATAAACTGCTGGTTGGACAGTTACTACAGTTTGAGTGGTTTGGTTGACACTGAAAAACGCTTTGCATATTGCAAGCAAGACTATTAAACTGAGTTGCATAGCTGGTCACATTTTGTTAGCCAGAAAGATCTTGCACGAGACCTAAGCAACAGGGGAAGATTCGCTATTCAGACATTCTTGCCATTACTGGATAGAAACTATGCCGTAAAACCTTTTTGGCAGCAGTGCTTCTATCAGCAGCAGTAGCTTTCCTTGGCAGACTGGCATATGGGTAAAGTCTGGGTTGCAGTTTTATTGCATATCACTGAATGTACGTGTGTCATACGGCATCTGCTCTTGGCAAAGGCCTCCCGGCTGAACTGTGGTGAGGCTGTTTTGCCCAGCTTCATCGTTTGTTGGCTTCCTAGTCTCTCATTTGCTTTATGGGGCTATGTTGGGACACAATGAAATGTCTGGAGTAGAATAAAATATCTTGCATAAATTATTGCTAAACACTGACTAATGGTAGAATCCAAACTGGTCTCTGTTTCATGAAAAAACAAATAATCATCACATCGACACACAGTTACAGCTACATCTTTTAAATTTATCTATCACTATCTAGTCTCGATAAAACAAGAAGAGGAAATTCTTCCACAATATCTAGCACATGTAAAATATATTATCACATATTTTCTTGCTGCTAGTTGCTCTCACAAAGTCCTGTGGTGAAGAAAGATTATCACTGTAGAACAAATTATCATTCACTTTAAATGTGGAAGCTACTGCATTATCCTCTGAGATATACCACTATTGGCCGCACTGATTAGGGTGAGATTATAATTTGCCAAAGACCAGCCAGTAAATTCTTGAATAAAACTGGTTATCTCTAATGGCTGCTGACCATACCGAAAACATTATTTTCTATGCCCAGTGTATTAAACACTGACTAATCTATGACCTTATTGAAATGAGTTATTCTTGTGAATGTTTGGGGCTGTTAAATTTTTTTAACTATATTTACTTTAATTTAAAATTTTCTGCCTACTTTAACACGTTGTAAAATTCAATACGGCTAGAGAAGAAGGGTATATATAAGGCTAATACAAACAAAATAAATTCTAAAATTGGAAAGGTACATAGAAATGTTAGACATTAACCACAAAGTCCTGGTAACAAGGCTTATGTAACAGAATTATAAAACTTTTAGTGACTGTGTTTCCACAATTATCTGGCTTTCTCTCAAGTTGCAGTCCTACTTAACTACTTCTATTGCGTTACGCAGAACTTCATAGACCTACAGTACTTACAGGGATGTGCAAGATGTCGGCTTGAGATTCTTCGAGAGAACGCTCTAAAAAGAGTGGATTTCAAAACATGATATACGGTATCCAAGACTC
Organism: Podarcis gaigeae; assembly: GCF_964106915.1. NCBI lineage: Eukaryota > Metazoa > Chordata > Lepidosauria > Squamata > Lacertidae > Podarcis > Podarcis gaigeae. The sequence continues at coordinate 32,653,103 of NC_139688.1, forward strand.
TTTGCTTCCCCACCCTCACAACGTGAAACTTCTAAGCAGCTTCCACCTTTGCATCCCTTATACTTACATGTCTAAAGACAAACACTTGCATGGTGACCTCACCATCTCTATTTCTTCAATTAACTTCCCAAAATGCCATCTTTTCCACGTCACGTTTCACAAACATCTTTGGCTCCTGTGAAAAGCACTCTAATTTCCGGGAAGAGTTGCAAAGAAGAGATGTGTTTGGCTTTCCAGCTCCATTCCTGAGTTAGGACAATGCTAAAGCTGGCTTTGTGACATAATAAAATAATATCTTAATGCTAATGTGGTGTTTAGCAATATCATTACGCCCATTATGCGATTTCTGCATGGCCAGGTATCCTGGGGGGTGGAGTTGGGGGGTGGGATCTGAGTTCAGCAACATCCAGAGGGCCACAGGTGCCTTCCCCATCTCTGCTATATGAGCAACCTAAGCTACCTCTGGCTAAACCCAGAGAGACTCACAAGCCCCATTAGTACAATATGGTTCACATACCTGACAGCAATAATAATAATGGCAGAATTTCACTTGGATAAATAAATTTTTGTACTGAATGAACAGCAAAGAATGCTATGCAATTACAAGCTATGGGGAAAATGTGCATTTAGCAGATGTATGATTTTTAAACTCCTGCATACATTTGACTGGTTCCTGACCTTTGTTTCATGGCCTTGTGTTATGTTATGTGCAACTCTTTCCCTGTTGTTTTCTATTAAAATCAACTTGCTCTGGATACTCTTTAGGTATGTTGTCTTTGTGAAGTTTGATTGCTTTGATTCCCAAAGCAGTATTTTGTTTTATTTTTTGCAGGAATTTATTTTCCACTTTTCTAACAGCCAAGATTAAGAGATTCCATCCCATCTTGAGCTTGGGATCTGTATTCATAATATCACCTAGATTTGTTTTCTCTTTGGTGGAAAATGGGTGGAAAACCTAGAGATGATTTCTGGCAGATTTCACGTCAGCTTCCCATCTGTTTTGCAGCTGCTGCAACTGAGGCAACCCCCCCTCGAGTTTTCCTCTGCTGCCTGTATCCTATGCCAAATGGTAGGTGTAGCTGCAAAAGGGGGGGGGGAATCTGAAAGGGCCCCATAATGCACTCCCTTTTCCCACATAATACTTTAAGTATTAACATATGGTATATAACACCTGAGGTTAAAGAAAAGCATTATGTAAAGCTTGTATTGTTCTCCACACTCGCTGCTATATATTTCGTAAAATGCAGATGAGTGATCAGGTGATGCTTAGTTTGATAGCTTTTAGTTCTGTAAAACTTTTGGGGATTTTTGTGATTAAGCTAACTCAAGAAGACAAACAGGAAGTATGGAAAAACATGCACACTTGCTTCCAAGCATTGTTTTCTCTTTCAACACCCAGAGAGGATCTTAAATTTAACAAGTATAGTAAGGGAGAAAGGTTGCAATTATTTGCAGAGGGACATACAGCTTCTTTTAATATAAGGAGCACCAGGTCCTTCAGTTGCTAGGGAAATATTCAACCTTTTAAATAAATATGAAAAAGTAAAGTATATAGAAAATAGATTATGGTAATGATTGTGAGAAGATTAAACCAGAGTACAGTGGTACCTCAGGTTACAGATGCTTCAGGTTACAGACGCTTCAGGTTACAGACTCCATTAACCCAGAAATAGTACCTCAGGTTAAGAACCTTGCTTCAGGATGAGAACATAAATCGTGTGGCGGCAGTAGGAGGCCCCATTAGCTAAAGTGTCACCTCAAGTTAAGAACAGTTTCAGGTTAAGAATGGACCTCCAGAACGAATTAAGTTCTTAACCCGAGGTACCACTGCACTTGGTCGCCACCATTCACAATAACCCTTCTGCAATTTCAATGCAGATATCAACGACACAACTTCCAGAGTCAAAAATACATAGCATAGTGACAAATAAAAACAATACCACACACACACACACACACACAGAGAGAGAGAGAGAGAGAGAGAGAGACGTAGTTTGTTTAATGAGCCATATGCCTGAGAGAAAAGTTATGTAACGAAGGCATCAGTCCTATCAGTTCAATAGGTTGTACTTCTCTTTTCACAAAACTGTGTCTGTTTGTTGGAGGACCAGTTGTCGAGATTGCTTTGTGCCGTCCTTGCTTCCTCACATTACAATTGGTGATAAAGTAGCCTCTGAATCATTTGTCACACACACTCATTCTAATTTGGTTCACCAACACTAAACCCACGTTAGACTAATCTGTTGGAACATGCCAGGTGGTGTCCTCTACAACCACTGGTTTGTCAGTATATATTTGGATATGGAGTGAGAATGCACACACCCTTTTCAGAGTTGTTCTAAACTTTCTTTGTCTACATTCATAAGAAAGGTCTTTTATTTTCTTAAAATTAACTTTCTCAGACTGTTATGAAGAGCCCTCCTTTCCACAAATATGAGTGTGCATGTTAACTCAGACTTTGCTGGCTTTCAAGTTTCCATTTCTTCCCCATCCACAAATGCACAAGCTCCCATCTGACCAAAAATAATAAATAGCTTGCATGTAAGCCAAGGAATGTAGGCTTTAAGTTTTCCATACTTAGCAATAAAATTGAAAAGCTCACAAAGTTTAAGGCAGGTTGAGTTTCTTTATGGCTTTATTACTTTTTCACTTTTTCCTTTTTGTTCTGTAGAAAGGCAGCTCTTGAGGTTGCATTTTGCAAAGGACAATGGCAGTTTTGTATCGGCTCATCAGTTGTGCTCAAAAGCATCAATGCTATACGACAGCAAAGATGGGACTGAATATTGCACAGCTCAGTCCCAATTCTTTGCAAGATGAAACACCCAAGAAAGGAGACATAAAGTTGCTTCGTTGTGAGCTCTAAGGCTCCAATGATCAGCATGATGGTTCTTGGAGTCACCAGTAATGGCAGCAGCCACATTCACAATCTAGGCTGGTGGGTTTTCTCAAAATCATATAGTATTCTGCTCCTCTTAAATACTTGCTTATGACCAACAGCATGTTAAGCAGTAAATAAATGGAAGGAGGCTATGAATGAATTAAACCCTTTTGTTTTAGTTGTGAAAACAAATGGGAATGCATATGACTGATTTCCAAATGAATTTTCCATTTGTGACCTGTTAATTTATTCAGAACTCATCCATTTGAACTGGAGTCCTTGCTTGGAAGTGTACAGGTCATAGAAAGGTTATGGGGAGAGCAATCAAACTGGCTCATTGGAAAAAAATTGCATCATCTCTAAGGAAATATCCATAAATCTAATGGTTTCTATCCACATCATTCCACACAGAAAGTGCCAATCCCAGTGGTAACAGCAAGGAACAGGAGGGAAGCTATGAAAGAGGCTGTCACAAGCTTCATTGCCAATACTATTCCCCCCATCTGTGGGTTCCCTTTATTTTGTTTTAATAATTTATAAACCACTTAACATAAAATATTTTAGCAGTGATTAAAAGCATATCAAAATATGAAATATAAAATCAGTTACTACTAATGTTGAAAAGCAGTCTCTTAAATCAAGCAGAACATGAACTCAAAGACACTCCCCACTTGAGCTGCACAGCAAGAGGTATTTGCAGGCATACTGCCTCTGGTTACTGATGTAATATGGAGCATTCATTATTAGTGGCCATTGAGAGACATAGCCTCCATGACTATCTAATCTCCTTTTTAAAAGCATTCAAGATGGCAGCCATCACACCATCCTATGGTAGCAGATTCCATAGTATAGCCATGGTGCTATGTGGAGAAGCACTTCCTTTTGTTTATATACTTGCTTCTGCTTAAGACTAGCTGGCAGCTAAATCTGCCTTGCTGCTGAGTTCCTCTGAACATGCAACTCTCTGCTCTGGTTTAAGAGAAATACAATCTCACAGATCACTTCTTTGCTGTGCCACTCTGTGGTTCTATTAGTTTAGATAGCAGTTAGGGTACATCTGCCTTTTTATTAAAATGCCCTTAAAATTGGGACCCTTTATTCCATCTGATCTTTGACAGATATGGGCTTTGAGAAGGTTCACAGAATGAAAAAAAGAGAGGAAAATTAGAGTTAAGAAGAAAGAAACTGGGTCTACCACTGAAAGCAGTAAGGAGCTTTCAGGATGCACACCTTTTAAAACTGCCTCTGAGGGCCAAAGTAAACATGACGTAAAATGAATGCCACTTTGCATTTGACCTGCATATTGGAAAATAAAAAAGCACGTGGCACCTGCTTTGGGAGGTGGGTGATAATTAACAGGATCGCCGCCGGGCAGGGGATGTAACACTTTCCTCTCTTTCCAAAGTCCTAAGGAAAATCCTGCCTTTCAGACTGTTATTTGCATTGGGAGGAAATTCCTCTATTGACACCATTTCTTCCCAGTGCAACTAGTAGTTTTGGAGCAGGGATTTTACTCAAGTCTTCAGCCGTTATGCCGCATGCTACTCCTCCTCCTTCCTTAAACTTGTAGTATAGACATGTTTGCTTTTCTGGTGGAATATAAAACTGACTAATCCAGCAAAGAGGTTCAGTACATAGATAAGGGCAGACTGTAGGCAAGAAAGGACTGGAGCTGTAGGCAAACTCAAGCTTTTGAGCCTGATATTTCTGGGCATCTCTGGGAAGGATGTGCCAATACATTACATTAGACTTCACTCACAGAGAACAGTGTGGGAACAGGACTTTCCAGCAAGAATGCTTTCAGATAAGCATGAATGGTTAGGGTATTCTGCATCAGCTGATGTAGCTTTCTGCAATGTTTGTTGAAATTTCCAACCAAATCTGTCAAAAGCGCTTGAAAAATCAAGTGGCTTTCACAAACATGCTACACCCATGGTCTATATTTCAGTAATGTCTATATGGCATGATAAAGAACCTCTTGATATTCTCTTGTTCACTGTATCCTTAGCATCCCTTTTCTTATGAAACAAAAAATTATGCCAGTCATTTAATTCTTGGTGTTTGTACTAAAATTTCTGTTAACTTGACCTTTATAAAGCCCTTTATATAGCAACCTATTTGCATGTAGGAGTGAGAGGGAAGGTCACTCTTTTTTCCTTCCCCCGGCCTGGTCCTCACATCCTCTCCACCAGGAAAGTAAAGGAGATGGGCTGGTACTATGAACACACACAAATGCTTCACCAAGAAATGTGGCTGCTCCAACTAGGAAGGGCTGCTACAGGGCTCTTCTTATGGAAGCCCAAAGTCTGAAAGAAGCAACAACGCAGAGGAGACTATTGTAGCAGCAATTAAGCATGAATGGTCTGACTATTATCCAACATTTCCACATCACATTGCTTTCTCCATCTCTATTGTAAGCAGTTTTGCCCGGTGTGTGTTTTCAAAAGCTCATATTACACATTAGTAGCATACAGAGTATCTAGCTTAACCATGCATTCACAAATCATTTCCCATTTCATGGTCTAGACTCAAGTTGTCTGTTTGCTTTCTAAATCCTCTTTCTTTCTTTCTTTCTTTCTTTCTTTCTTTCTTTCTGATTTTGTCTGTTGAATCCAAGCTAACCTCTGTAATAGTGCTAGGAAGAATTACTGTAGAAAAGAGTCTGCCTTCTCTGGTTTATCATATATGTGCACCTATGTCTGCTACATGTGCTCTAGCCACATATTTTATATATCTTACTACCCCTCAGAAAGCATTAAAACAAAACCTAAAAGGGCCAGCTGTGCTCATAAATGCAGGTTAGTAAATAACCAGACGTTATCTGTTTTTCTTCCTTTTTTCAGACTCCACAGGGCTGCCAGTGTATGTGTATTCTACTATTTCATTCACAGTTTACTTTTACAGCATCATCCCGAAGTGCCACACTCACCATAAAAGAAAAGGAACAGTGGAAAGTGCTTTCCCACCTGCAATTAAATGGAATTACCTGTCTTTTAGGAGAAGGCAAAATAAAAAAGGGTTGTAAAATATTAAGAGTTAAAACATCTGAAAAAAAGATTTTATTGCCCATGTTCATGTCAAAGAGTCACACATTTGTTTTTGGGGTCTGTCCCCCCACAAAAAAGACTACATGCAACTAGGAGACAGATAAATCTAATGAATAGACTGGGATTTCAGCAGTGCAGTCCTATACATGGCAATACAAAAAGTAATGTCTTGATACCTTCCTTATAGCAAACTACCTCTTATTTGGCGCAGATTGAATGATAACCTCACAAACTTGTTTCTAGGCTCAATGGAGGAACAAGATAGCATACACCCCATGAACGCCCTCCAGACATGCCTATACTCCACCAGGAGCCCCAAATGTCCATATGTAGGCATCGTGTTTGAAGAACATGTATGTTCCTTAAATGCACACTTCGAATCATGCAGTCATTTCACAAATTGTATGTGGACTCATTAAAAACAGAAAGATTGCATGGAAGAAGGGAAAAAAGAATAATGATGAGAACTGCCCTGAGAATTGGAGATGTTTTGGATAGAAGCCAAACTCTTATTATTATTGTTATAATTGGAATTATTCATTTAATTTCTATATGTTTAAGAAAAAAACATTCAAAGCAGTATACAAACGATATTAGAACATCAAATAAAACAATCCAGAATAAAACAATAACGAAGAAAGCCAAATATAATGTTTACATCCAAAGCAACATAATAAAAAGGAAACTAAAATATTATCTTAAACATTTCAAAATAAAACATTACTAAAGGAAGTAAAATATAAAATGCTCATTTAAAGCAGCATAATGAGCAAGAGGATAAAATTTGAAAGAAAATTGGCATGGGAATAAAACTCTACCCTGTTCAGTATGTGGTGCTTTTCTCTTCCCTTTCCCTCATCCCATGATGTACCATGAGGCAGAGAAGGAGATATACATCCATTTTGGGGCACAATAGAAAGATCCTGAAAATATTAGTAGCTGATCATTAGCAACCGATGATGTATCCCTATCTTAACCAGAAGAGAAAGTTCATTCTGTAGCTTTCCTATAGGAAAAACTTTTTGGTAGTTATTAAATCCATCTTTGCATTTGTTTTTATATAATGTGCATCCTTTCTTTTTCTAGTATAGTCAATTGTAATCTATACTGCAAAGGCATTAAAAACAAATCCTTCTCTGGCAAGTACAGTAAAGTTAAAAAAGCAAACAAACACACTCATCTACTGTTAAGATGCTTTGAAATTTAACAGAAAGCAATATACTAATACATAAATGCTAAATCAAGTATAATTTACAAAATATATACTCCAAAAGTAATAACTAGCATCAATTTTTATTAATTGCAAACTTGTACCAGCTCAATCATGCTACAGATTTATCCATTTGGCTCTTATTGGAAGATTACTTAACTTGTTTTTCCAGAAAGAGTTTAGCATTGTCCCTCTGCACATCCCTCTGGGTACTAGGTAAAGGTAAAGGACCCCTAGTCAAAGGCAACTATGGGGTTGCGGCGCTCATCTCGCTTTCAGGCCGAGGGAGCCGGCGTTTGTCCACAGACAGCTTTCCGGGTCATGTGGCCAGCATGACTAAACTGCTTCTGGTGCAATGGAACACTGTGACAGAAACCAGAGTGCATGGAAACACCGTTTACCTTCCCGCTGCAGTGGTACCTATTTATCTACTTGCACTGGCATGCTTTCAAACTGCTAGGTTGGCAGGAGCTGGAACAGAGCAACAGGAGCTCACCCCATTGGGCGGATTCGAACTACCTCTGGGTACTCCTGTCAATGTGGCAACAGTGAATCATAATCAAACAAACAGTAATGAATCTCAAATTTTAATATGAATTAGCTATGGGATTGTCCTTTTGACAAACCATGTGCAGACTTTTTAAAAATATAAAGACCTGTCTCCCAAGTAACTTGATTCATATTTAATGTCTGTACAGTACCTGTAAAGACCTGTGTGAACTATAGGTGTATCTCACGCATTCTGGTTAACACAAGCAACTCTGGGTTAACTTAGCTGCCAAAGTGCAGGAATCCTATGGAGACACTATGAATTTCAATTGTGCAGTTGGCTGTTTGGTTAATTGAAAGTTTTGTCATGTTAATCTGAGGGCCATCCAGGGCTGGTACTGTTTCAGAACAGATTTACACAACTGCTTCTGCACTTGATGAGTTGCTTTCTCTTTCGGCCTAGATTGTACCTTTCATGTGGCAAATAGCTCATCTGAATCACTCATCAGAACCATAAATCATGATTTGGCACAGCACCAATCAACCCACATTAGGGTCATTCAACCCACATCTTACTCTCTTTAAACTCACTCCAGCTTTTGATTAGCTAGTAAAATATGTCAACAAATTAGAGCTAAGTTAAAAAGGGTTATTCCAGGATGACTTATCATGTAAATAAGTCATCAGAGCTGCTGACCAGTTCATTATATTCGCCAAGAGGTTTGCTTAGCCTGCCTCACAGATTCACATGCTTGGAGCCTACAGCAAATCTGTCCAGAGTGTTCAAGGCCCAGCCACATTACATGGCCCCAAGAAGACATTTTCCTGAGAAAGGCTGTTCTTCAGTCCAGCCTAATACTTCAGGGCTCTGATCTGCAGGCTATACTCTCTGCCCACAATTCAAATGGCCAGAAGCAGCAAGCCTAACCACTGCTCTATTTCATTTTTCTTGGGACGCTAGGTAGAATTTTAGTTGATGGGAGCAATACCCAACATTACACAAGCCAGTGTGGTGTAGTGGTTAAGAGCAGTGGACTCGTAATCTGGTGAACCGGGTTCGATTCCCCACTCCTCCACATGCAGCTGCTGGGTGACCTTGGGCCAGTCACACTTCTCTGAAGTCTCTCAGCCCCATTCACTTCACAGAGTATTTGTTGTGGGGGAGGAAGGGAAAGGAGAATGTTAGCCGCTTTGAGACTCCTTAGGGTAGTGATAAAGCGGGATATCAAATCCAAACTCTTCTTCAAATCCAAATTTATGAATTGCAAGATCAGTGAGCTGTACAATTAAAATTGTGATTTGCAACCCCAAAATTTAGACTGACAAAATAACAGGAACAACTTAATGTGGATTTGTGTCCAGCTGCTGTCACCTGTGGATCTAAGATTCACAGGAGATCAGCTAACTCAGATTTCCACTAAAGAGCAAAAACTCCTCCACTCAGTTTTTTTACATGGCTTTGTCTCATGTGCCTATGTCTTCTGAGCTTAGCAGAGATTCCGTAAAAAGAATGACACAACTTTTAGAAGACACCTGTAACAGGAGGTTTTTAATGCTTGATGTTTTTATGTTTTTAGATATGCTCCAGTTACAGATAGGTAGCCGTGTTGGTCTGCCATAGTCAAAACAAAAAAAATTCCTTCCAGTAGCACCTTAAAGACCAACTAAGTTAGTTCTTGGTATGAGCTTTTGTGTGCATGCACACTTCTTCAGATACACAGATTTAGATATGCTGTAAGCCATCCAGAGTGGCTGGGGAAACCCAGCCAGATGGGCAAGGTATTATTATTATTATTATTATTATTATTATTATTATTATTATTACACAACAATGCCGTCCTCAACTATGCACCTTCACTCTGAATGATCCGTCTGGCACTCTCAGATCCAAAGTACTTCCACTATATTTTCTCTGCTCTTTCCCACTAATTCTGCCCCACTATGTCCCCCTCCACTGGGTAGTTGGCCTGTTCCAAAGTGACCAAAACACACCCCTACTCATATACACAGCCCTCTAAAGACCATGAAAAGCAATGCAAAGGCATAAAGGGGGCTTTGGAATGAAGCATCAAACCCCAGCCCAAGATCACAAATTAAAAAGATTATCTCTCCATAGATAAATGTAGGTGTAAATATTATTTGTGTCTCTCTGTGTGTTTATTATATCTATAGCCCACCTTTTTCTCGGCTATGTTTTGAAACAAGAGGAAGAACAAGGAAGTAATAAGTCCTCTGCATGGAAAAGACTGAGAAATATTATTGGGTTGGATGGCCATAGCCACTTCCACCCTTCTGCCCAGCCCCCTTGTGATTAGGGGGATTCCCGGCCGCATTACCACCTGGCCAGCCAATCAGCTGGCTCTGGGGGTGTGGCCTGCCCTATTTAAGGCAGGACGTGGCCAGGGATCTCCCTCTTTGCCGCCCCACATATTGAAGGGTAGTCCAATAAAGGATTCCGTGGGGCGTGGCCCTGTCCGAAGCCTAAGGAGGTGAGGACCTAAGGCACACACCCTATCAGTGACCCCGGGGGAGTTCCTAGTTGATGTACATCAGCAGGACTCCCTCTACTGGCGGTTAAGCCTTCCCGGACTTCAAGCGGACAGGCTGAAGTCGAATATAGTCGGTTAGGACCAATGCCTAAGCCAATACCGCTCATCACCTGTAACCAATAAAGTTGTGGCCTTTATTTTAGCCCTTTAACCCTAATAATTGTGTCATGCGCCATTATTTCCACCTTGGGGGTGGGAACTTGCCACGCAACTGTCAGTGATTCTTTGGCTGTGATTCCTGCATTGTAGGGAGTTGGAGGAGATGAACCTTGGAGTACCTTCCAAGTCTATGATTCTATGATTGAACCTGCTTTGTTTCAGCAAGGATGCTGCATCATATGTCATTGCATCCTACCCTTGGGCCAATATGCTCTTGGGAAAGAGGGTGTGGCTTGGGAAGGGGACATGGCCTTGAAGGTAGGATAGAAAAGCCTGGAGGACCACCTTTGGACCCTGGCTCTGAGGTTTGCCACCCTACTTAACACGTAAAGCAAGTGTTCTACCACTGTGCTATGTTAGGCAACTCTATGGAATCACAGAGTTGGAAGGGACCAGAAGGGTCATTTGTTCAACCCCCTGCAATGCAGGAGTCTTTCTCCCAACATGGGGCTCAAACCTACGACCTTGAGATTAAATGTAAATGATATTTTTAGGCAATAGTGAACTTTCAGTGCAAGTCTTTTTTTTCATTCAGCCGCCTAGGTTTGAAAGCCTGATTTTTTCTTTGGAATGCACAGTGTTGTGCATAAATTAGCAAGACCTATGGAGAATTCCTCTTCCTTCTCTCGCTCCCACACCCTGCTGCCACCCAACTAACTCTAAAGTTTGTTTAAAGATTTGTTTGAATTTTAATACTACTTCCACAACGCTCAGTGATTGTACTTGGCTTTGTACATTATTTATAGGCCTCTGGAGAAACGAAGAAATGTAGCAACGACTCCTTTTGCAGATGTAAACAAGGCTATGAATAAACAGATTACTTATATTTCCTAGTATGCCACCATTTATGAGTGGAATGGTAAGGCAAAACCATCCCCTTGGCCCTTCCTAATCTGTTTTTTTTAAAAATAAATGTTACATTCCCCACCCCCACCTGAAAATTGTCATTTGTGGAAGAAAAATAACCCCAGATTTTTGTTCATTCAGAACTGTTGAAAAAGGAAATATTAAGATTGGGAAATGTTAAAACAGAAAATCACTGGTAAGGGATTGGAGTTAAAAGTTAATAGTTTTGCCTTTACTTAGGGCCAGCCACACATGCATATATATATATATATATATATATATATATACACACACACACACACACACACACACACACACCACCTGAAGTCCTGTCATCAGTTCACTCAACATTCTGGGATTGTGCACATATGTTCTACATCTGACAACTGGTGAGTGGCATGTGTGAATATGTTATCACAGATAAATACCACAAGCTATCTTTTACTTCACTCCACCTGACTTCAGTGCTTTTCTATATGTTACATTGTCAGATCCAGAACTAGAAACATAAACTTAATGCAAACATGTTGTGCAAGATGTACATCCAGAACTATCTCCTGTAAAGTTGGACACCTGGCTTCCTAATGCAACCCATTGCCCAAAACCTTTATGAAATCCAAGGGAAAAATGGATGATGATGCAGTTCAGAGATCTTCTCATAGTAAACTGATGTAATGGGAATCTGGGAACTAGACAGATAGCATTTGAATGACTCATAATAAATAGAAAAGGTTAAAGGCTTCTTGTAAAAAAAAAATCTAATCTATTAAGTCTCATTACCTAACTTTCAAGTGTGAGTGAGATAAAATCTTTGAATTCTCTATAGCAGAGAAGCAGAACCTGTGGTTGTTCGGATGTTGGTGGGCTACAACTCCCATCATCCTTAATCACTGGCCAGTGCTGGTCAAGGTGATAGGAAATGGAGCACATGTGCAGGATGACAGGTTCCCTACCCTTAAAGGTAAAGGTAAAGGTAAAGGTACCCCTGCCCGTACGGGCCAGTCTTGCCAGACTCTGGGGTTGTGCGCCCATCTCACTCAAGAGGCCAGGGGCCAGCGCTGTCCGAAGACACTTCCGGGTCACATGGCCAGTGTGACATCGCTGCTCTGGCGAGCCAGAGCTGCACGCGGAAACACCGTTTACCTTCCCGCTAGAAAGCGGTCCCTATTTATCTACTTGCACCCGAGGGTGCTTTTGAACTGCTAGGTTGGCAGGTGCTGGGACCAAGCAACGGGAGCGCACCCCGCCGCGGGGATTCGAACCGCTGACCTTTCGATCGGCAAGCCCTAGGCGCTGAGGCTTTTACCCACAGTGCCACCCGCGTCCCTTACTCTCTACCAAATACGATTTGATTTAAGATAGTTACAAACATCTTCGTGCTTCTCTGTGGATTAAAGAAGAACATTATGAGTTACTGTGTTGCTGGTTTTTAAAACTTGCAAGGAAGCACAGCAAAATAATAATAATAATAATAATAATAATAATAATAATAATAATAATTTATTATTTATACCCTGCCCATCTGGCTGGGTTTCCCCAGCCGCTCTGGGCGGCTTCCAACAAACACTAAAATACAGTAGCTTATTAAACATTAAAAGCTTCCCTAAACAGGGCTGCCTTTAGATGTCTTCTAAAAGTTTGGTAGTTATTTTTCTCTTTGACATCTGGTAGGAGGGCATTCCACAGGGCAGGTGCCACTACCGAGAAGGCCCTCTGCCTGGTTCCCTGTAACTTGGCTTCTCGCATCTAGGGAACCATCAGAAGGCCCTCGGCGCTGGACCTCAGTGTCCAGGCAGAATGATGGAGGTGGAGACGCTCCTTCAGGTATATTGGACCGAGGCCGTTTAGGGCTTTAAAGATCAGCACCAACACTTTGAATTGTGCTCGGAAACGTACTGGGAGCCAGTGTAGGTCTTTCAAAAATGTAAAAACAATGGCCCAGTTTGCATTTACCGCTTAACTAAGCTATGGCTAACCATGAATTAGCAAGTGCCCAGCTGCTTTGTTCTTCCTCTGCTGGTGTGGTATTCCTGTAACCAAGCCAAGGTTTGGATTAGCATTATATTGAAACCCAGGATTCTGGTTTGTCTCTCCGGACAAACCACAAGTAGTAAAGCAGGAAGAAATCTTGTCAGTTCTTCATGAGAACTGAATCAGTCTATGTGTGCTTATATCCCTATGAGGCAGCAGGCATCCTTACCTACCAGTCAACGAAAAAGACAACCTTTTATTCTACTTTTTGTAGAAGCCGAGACGTGACAAACAGAACTGTACTGTATTTGTTCCCTCAAATAAATATTAGGTAACATATCTTTAAATCTTTGGAAGTAGCAAAACAAGTCAATACAAAGGACCCATGATGACCCATATCTTTGCCACGTAAGAATCTGCAGACATACTATAAGGTTTTGTTTTATAAGAATCTGCAGACTTAAGACTCCTCAAATCTTTTCAATACACTGGCAGCTCTGTGCAGATGTGTGGTTCTGCATATACAGAGACACACAATAAATGCTGAAGGTGTGACCATATTGGAGCAGAATTTTTTGAGAAACAAATTATATATGAAATTTATTGTTTCTGCTTTTCTATATTATTTTCAATCCAATCCATACTATGTTGGGCGTTTAAGTAACAGAAATTTCATAATTTCTGGAAAAGAAATAATTGCAATGGCCTAGGTCTACTTTTCATTTCTGAGTGGTGAAATTCTTGGAAAATTGCTAGATGGTGAAATTGATGAATTACATCAGTATGAGGAAAGATTAAACAAAACACAAAACACTTTGAAAGGGTATGGCTTTTATTAATTGTTGGTCTGTAACTCAAAAACAAACCATTTGTAAATATTTTTATCTTTAATTGCAATATTTTGTTAATTTTTTTCTGTTGCATGTATTTTGGCATATTCTGAGTTCTTAGCCTATATGCTTTAGAAAACAATAAAAGATTTAAGGGGGTACACATAATTTATTTCAATGTAGAAATCATTCTTTAGATGTAGCTCGGTAGATGAATTGCCTGCACTGGAAAGACAGCCTTTGAGATTATCTAGGTGACATGAAAGCATTCTGGTGTTTGGAGTATTATGGCTGCTTCACACGCAAGTTGTCACTTGGCGGTGCAGTCAGAAGTCAAGTTTGTATGTAACACTAATTTAATGTTATGTGCGCAAGACCAGCTCATGCATGCTTTCCTTCCCATCCTCTGACATGATCATGAGGAAGCTTTTGCTTCTGTTTCAACTGGTCATGGTTCCTCATTATGCCTGAACACAGACAAACTGTGGTTAGTGTCAACTATGGTTTCCTGAAATAGAGCAACTTCAAACTGTGGTTAACAATCATAGCCAATTTCAATTGATTATATTTAGTCTTTCCAATAATTACTGGTTTAGAGATAGCAAGACATAATGGTTTGGAGAAAAGGAATAACAAGAAACCATGGTTTATTGAAAATGGAAGTAGAAGCTTCCAATCTCATGGCCATGGTGGAAGACAGGAGCACATGAGCCCTAGATTTGTGAATATGTTCTGTTATGGTTTAATGTGTGCAGCCCTTGAGTGATGAACATGCTTGTGTGAACACATCCATAGAGAAACAGTTTTCAGCTACAGACAAGGTACTCTGAAATAGTGCAGGAATATGTTTCTAAGGAAACCATTTCCTTTCCTTTGATTAAAGGGTATAGAAATAAGGCTGAATTTGAAAATGTCATTCAAATCTGTTTCCTAATTAAGATTTAAAAATATCTTTGCTTATTGTCATCTTTCATGATCCAATTACTCCTTGGCAGAATCCTGATCAGAAAGGAAGAGACTTTGTAGCTCTGATGTATGAAGACCATCTGTATTTCTCCTTATCCTAACTTTTTAGTAGGCACATATTGATCTCATCATTCCAATGAGCTGAAGGATGAAGAGACATCTATGGAAACGACAAGTCCTTCCTCTCAAATCTATTCATTATGAAATCCTGCTAACTGAATCTCTACAAACTCCTTTCCCCAAGTTATCCAACTGCTGAAGTGCTGGAGATAATTCAGCTTCTTGTTTCTTTGTGGCTTTTATATCGAAACCAAACATGCTCTCAGATTCTTCCACTAGCAGAAATCTAGAGGAAAAAGCAAGAGATAGACATAGAAGGAAAACCCTTGATTCTTGATGCTGGATGCCTACTCTTGAAGTTCTGTGGCAACCACAGTCTACTTTATATCCATGACACAAAAGAAGTCTCATTTTTCTAAGTTATTGAATGCCATGTCTCTCTGCACATATGCCCAGCACCTGTAATTAGGATTTACTATGGGTTGGCTTCATTACTTAAACACACATCTGGAAATGAAGTCACAAATGCTGAGAAAGTTCCTGCTGATAATAAGAACAACAGAGGTCTGCCAGGCAATATCGCCAACTCTCAGATCTGCTCTCTGTATTCACTGAAAAATGGAGAAAGCTTTCCGTTCTAAAGTATATCCAGGACTCACCAGGTATTTAGTTCTAGAACCAAGACTTGGCCTCAGGTCATATGAAGGTACAATAGCAAAGAAGTGTGTTTCTTTTGCCTGTGAATAATCACAACGGGCCTTTGCGTGTCTGGGATTAGAGACAGTGTGGCTTCTAGATCAGAAAGAGGTGACTTTTACAAGCACATCCACACTTCTAGCAACATATACTCAGGAATGAATTACATAGCTGTGCAATTTTTCATTCTTACCCATATAACCATAGCCTCCTATCCAGGAGCTAGGTGTGGGAGTGTGCCTCTAATGGTTCTACGGGACTATTCAGTAAATTACCATCAACCATAGTATCCTTCTGGACCACCTTGCTGACACGAGGTTGCGAAATGGACCATTTTGCGCTCGCTCCTCCTTTTCAGTAGGTCTCAGTAGATGGTGCTTTGGAAGTCAATGAGGGCTTAATTTTTAACAAAAATTAAATCAAGACAAGACAGGATTGTTGCTCAGGAGGCTACCGGTCCAGCCTGTTCTGCATGGGATTGCACTCAATTTAAAACACCACGATTGCTGCCATGTAATGTCCAGGTGTGAACTACAGACTTGAGTGTTTTCCCTACTTATTTGCATCCTACTGGAAATTGAAAACTTTTTAAAACAAGCTTGCAGACCCAAATACATGATGCCCAGGTGGTGGGGGAGGGGGAAGGCAATAACCAGTGAACAAATTGACACAACAATGTTCTGGGATTGAAAATGGCCACCACTTTATTGATTACAGATGTAGGTAACCTTTGGTTTAGGCTAGTGGTTTTCAACAGTGTGCTGTGAGCAACACTGGCCTCTGTCCCTCTTTCTTTCCTTCCCTCCCTCCCTCTCCTCTGATGCCCTCTCGCATCTCGGCCTCCCAAAGGTTTGTGTGGCTGTTTGTTACAGCAGCCTTGGCTACAAGCTCCCTAGGCATATAGTGCCTCTGGGGCTGGTCAGGGGGTGCTGGTTGCCAGGAACTGAGGTGCCCCGGAGTAAGCAAGTGAGTGAGGGAGTTCAGCCAGCCAGCCAGCCAGCCCTAGGCACCTTTCTTTGGGGCAGGGTGGGAGCAGCTCTGAGACCAGAGGTGGCAGCAGTGGCTGCCTAGAGGATTCCTAAGGAGAGGGGAGAGGAGAGGAGGTTGAAGGCAACACCCCACAAGGGAGGGTGTTGACACCCCATTTGTAAAATTCCCTGCCCCAAGAGGTTAGGCCACCTTGCTATTTATTTGTGTTCTACTGAAAACAGAAAACTTTCCTTTTTTAAAACAAGCTTTTGATTCTCATGCTGTTCTTTCTGTTTTATTTTTTGCTGCTGTTTCCGATCATTTGTGTTTAATAATGTGTGTTTAATTGTGTTGTTTTACGTTTGCATTTCTATTTGTTAGCCGCTTTAAGCAACTCCTTTGATGGTGGGTATATACCGTATATTTTGAATTATAATAATAAAAAAATCTTTAAATATGCTGGTTTTGAAAATAAAATCTAGATACAATGTTATCTCAGAAACAAAATACCCCAACAAGCAAATAAAAAGTTTGATTAAGAAAGACATTTTTCACAGCTGCCCAGTTTACAGCTTAAAAGATGCATGGCTAAGCACATCAACCGTAAAAAGACACCATTTATACATTTGGTTGAAATTGTGACTGTCCCTTTGTTGTGGTTGTGTGTCCAATGCCCCATGCAGTTCATAAAATAAGATGTTAAGTGTTTAATAGTCCTTAATTTTTTTCTTCCTTCCTGCAGTAAGGTGGTTTAGCAGTTACACAAATAAATCACCCAAGGACATGATTCAAAATCTTTAAAGGATCGCTTTCATAGTTCCTGAGAAGTGCACCTGTGCTTATTTAGATTTCTTTGTTCCTTTTTTTCCTACATTTATTTTCAAGCCATTTTAAAGAGGTCTGGAAATATATGTTTAAATCATTTGATTTGTATTTCAAAATGCCTATAGCAAACACAGCAATGCTTGGTGGAAATAAAAATAAACAGAAAAGAACAAAGAAACTGCAAATGGACATGCTACATATTGAGCAAATTCCAGAGCAATGAAATCATGTACATGAAGCATTCCACAACATCTTTCACAGATTGCATTGCACTGATAGCTACCCCCCCCCCAAAAGAACATATTCTGCATTTACCTACGTTATAACACCAGGTGAAGTTTATGAAGTGTTTAGCTTCACAGTATCAAGTGCTTTAGTGCCATACTTAGACATGTAAAATGTATAAAGTTAAACAAAGAAAGAAAGAAGGCAAAAACACCATTATAACATTAATTAGAAAATTTATTTCAAGTCTTTCAAAATGTTCCAATGGGCCAAGCTAGATGTGATAGCGTTATATTTTTAAACCCAAGTATGCCTCAATTATGTATAAAGTATTCTTTTTCCTTTTTAAAATGGAACAATTGTGGTAAATCTTCTCTTGCCTATGGCTGACTTTACAAAAGTCAGTTATATGTGTGTTATAGGCATAGTTGTCTTCTTAGGAGAGGTGCTCCCTTCTGAGTGAGTTGGTAAGCCACAGCTTACCATCTCCAGTTTTTATAAGCACATATATTAAAAAATAATAACTTTTTTAAAATAATTTTTATTAAATTTCCGTTTAACAAACCAATCATATCATATTAATTATTCCAAATTATGCCAATACGTATCACAAAGTCAAATCAAATTATGCCATTACATATCACAAAAATAATAACTTTTTTAAAATAAAAATTACCTTTTTTTAAAAAGGGGTAGTCATGAAAGTTTTTAACCAATTAATACAATTGATCAAACAGTTAAACACTGCAACCTGACTTTCCCCCATGTATTTGTAGTTTCCCGGGATGCTAAATTCTGTATTCAGCACTGTGTTCCATACTTCAGTGGTAAATCAATTGCAAATAAGGGTTGAATATTACTAAACAGGTGATTGCTTTTCATTCAGAACACTAATTTTGGAAACTGTATCACTTGCAATCCATTTTCATTATGTAATGAAAATAGCACAAGGTAACCAAAACTGGCTCTACTGGAAACATTTGCGTAATGCGATGTTAACCAGTGAAAAAGTGGCTAAATTAAGTATTTAACTTCACAAAGCATATAGAAAGGGAGAACCCAAAACGGACCATCAAAATAATTTCCCAAACATGCAGAGCACCAATGGGCATGTGAAGGTACCTAGAGAACACATTATTATCATTATGCAGAGAAAATTGTGCACTGTTCCAGTAAGTCTGATACTGAAATATATGTGAAGGCTCGAATACAGTGTAAAGAAAAGAGCAGCCAGCTCAATGGAAGTGACAGACCTAGCTGGGTTTCCTTTTGGATTCCTTTCCATTTTCACATTTCCTATGGTCCTATGGAATTGGCTTTCTTTTAGTCATTTTGAAAGCTCTACAATTCATTCCTTTGGCTAGGCAAGTTCACTTTCGCCAAATGCAATGATCTGAGGTTTGTTTGAATTCCTGCTGTGTGGAAACCTACTGTACTTTCCAGCAGGTGCGAGGAACCCTCGGACTCCTTCAGCTGCAGCTCATTTCCACTTACTGACTATTTTATCTCAATGGAAGAAGCAAAAGTGACTTTTGTGTTTCCTGGAAGTCTGCTGCTTCAAAGAGTCTCGTAGTGATTTGTTTATTTCAAAGGAAATGGAGGCCAGTAGGTGATGACAGATTTATTGGTTATGCGGACATCACACACACAAACACACCATCCTGCACAGTCTGGATTCTAACCACACTAATAGCAACTCGCAGTAAAAGTTGATGCTCTATATCTCTGAAATTCAGCCTTTCCCACTCTTCGCATTCATATAGTAATTTTTTTCAGTTTTTCAGAACTCCATAAAAATGCAGTATCCCATATGCTGAAAAATCAAGTTAGCATTTCAGAACCTGTACATTTGAAGCAAAAAAAAAAACTCTTCCCAGCTGGTTGACTAGGTCTCTACCATGGGCATCTCTTCACTATTATTTTTGTAATCTGCTATTTTCTGTGTTCTTTTCAACTTTTTAAAAGCTGTTTTTATTGCATTTTGTGAATTGCTTGAGAGGTGTATGGAATTATTATTAATAATAATAATAAAAATTAACTAAATAGCAAACAATATGTGATCTGGCAAAAAAGCAAACATATTGGGATCATTTCAGGCGATAAGGGAAACAACTAGATGCTCAGATTTTTCTTAAGGCACACACACACATACACAGAGATCCTTAATTGTTGGCTATAGACCCTTTCGAATATGGCATGTGTATTAGTAGTTCCTATAGCTAGAGAACCAGACAGTGGAGAATATTACATAGGAGCAATAAAGCATGAAAATTAATATGAAACCTCTTTGAGAGCCAAGATAAATTGTACAACATAGCTGATCAAATTTAGACCGCAGAAAGCAAAGACCAGAGCTGTCAGCAGTTTTGAGGCGTTAAATGGGCAAAGGCCTATTAAAAGGGGACAGCACATTCTATGCGTATAAATGGCAGAGTGAAGAAAATCTACACTTGAATGTTTTATTTAGGACCTTATTATTACAGCACTTCAAGGAGAACAGCATGAATATTCCAATAGTTCTATCACTTGGGAAAAGCCAAAGAAGTTGCAGAAGCAACTGCCAGGTCTCCTCTATTTGGCAAGGACCACTTACCACCAGCTGAAGGGGACCGGTGGCTGCGGTCCGGCGCAGGGGAGCCTATCGATTCCTCTTCCATTTCATTGGCTGTGGCTGCAGCCAATCATAGACGAGCTAGGGGAGCAGTTTAAGGAATGGACCAGAAGAAACTTCTTCCCTCTGTTCTGCTCCCAAGCCATGCCCAGGACTCAGCCACAGCTGGCACTGGATTCTACCCTACAGCTTATGTTGTAGGGGCTGCCCGTGGATAAGCAGGCAGGCCGCACATAAGACTTTGCTATGGAAGTTGTCAGGGAACTGCCATCGGAGCCAGAGGCGGAGGGAAGGCTCCAGAGGGATGCCAGAGAGGGTCCCAGTAGGGAGAGAGGCAGCCCATCTGCTGGGGAAGGAAATCAGCGTAGCACCAGTGAGGAAGGGGGGCAGATGGGGAAATCGGCTCCAGGACTCCTCGCCAGAGACCAGCGGGGAGAGCACAGGTCCTCCGCTGCCCACACCCTCCCTTCACAGAAGACTTCCGCGCAGGGAGAATAGGAGGAGACTTGCCGTCAAAGAACTTCTTTGCTGGAAGAAGTTCAAGAAACGCCCACTGACGGATTCTGCCAGCGATTGAGACAGCCACGGGTGAGTGGCTGTCCAGACAGAAAGGGTTCACCCAGGTAGTCCAGCCAGGTGTGGCGACGATTTATGCACGAGCAACCCCTAGAACCATTACAGAAGTATTTGGTTGCTGTATTCAGGGCCACAGAGGAATTTGCCTCCAGACAAACTAGCCTGTCTGGGGGCTTTGCCTACTTCATAGCTCTCACAACTTGATGGCACTGAGATGGATCCTTAGTCAAGGGGGGGAATGGGGTATGTATGTGTTGGGAGCCAGTCCACCCCTCCAAAGAATCAGGGTATCATCTTAAAGGGATCCAAGGCAAGGTGCTTCTGTCCAGATGCCCAGATGGAGGCTGATGGGCCATGACCCTTCCAAAATAACCATTTTGGAAGGGTCACCCCAATCTGATGTATGTCATAGGACGATTCTTAACTCTAATGATGCTAAATAATCAAGCAGCAGACAGGCTGATTGATACAAGATACACACCCAAAGCCTGCTCCAATAAACCTGCTTAATCCAAAAATGGTTGTACTGTGTTTATTGCAGCTTCCCCTGGCTTGGCCATACTATCCAAGGCTTCATGGCACCTGGCCCAAAACTGCTAGTTTTCACTAAATATGAAGATGCTAATTGGACCAGGCAATGAAAACCAATAAGCGAAATAAGTGTTTTTCCCCCCTGGGGGTACTCAAGGGCACATAGTACCGGCAGCTTTTTCCCCCTAGAAGAAATACAAAGTGAAATAATCTTTTATTTAGATTAATTTTGTTTTGATGTATACCTTCTCAACCAAACACCTGCAAAACTGGTCGCCTACGCTAGGTCTGCTGGAAATCCTGTATCGCATCTATAGATAGGGTTAACTAAATTAGAACAATTCCTACCAACTCTCCAAGCACATGGATTAGGAACACTCCAAGACAGACAAAACATTTTTCATGTGCATTTCTCATTGGGTAGACTTTCAGAAATTACTCATGCTACATTAGAACCACTTCTTAACTGAGCTGGGTCAGGATGCGGCTAGGACACCACTTCCATTTTCAGCACTTTTGCTAAGAAAGGGGATGGGATGGGACTTCCCAGCAGCGTTTTGGAGTGATTCTGTCATTACATTTTTGAGTTGCAGAAGAC
Organism: Podarcis gaigeae; assembly: GCF_964106915.1. Lineage (NCBI taxonomy): Eukaryota > Metazoa > Chordata > Lepidosauria > Squamata > Lacertidae > Podarcis > Podarcis gaigeae. Next base: position 32,675,139 of record NC_139688.1, read on the forward strand.
TAACCTGGAAGGAATGCTTATGAAAAATGCTCTGTTTAGCTTTGAGCTGCATGGCTCCACCCCACTTGGCAAGCTTTTGTGTCTCAACAAATATCTTCTATTTGCTGCATACTTAGCTTGACTATACTTTCATATTAAAAGCCCTCCATTTCTATCTTATTCCCTTACTATGAAAATTCAATGTAACAGTGTCATGACAACATTGACAGCCCTTAGGATAGAGTGCCAGAGACTGCTAGCAGCCTATACTAGCAAGTTTCCCAACAGCGGCACTAGTGCAAGGCAAAGTCCAACTCATATGTTTGTTCTGTGACCCTAGTTATCAATCCTAACTACTACTTCAGTTGCAGAATGGAACAAAAGCATAACTAGTGAATTGCAATTCTAATACTTCTGCTTAACTGGTTTCTGGATCTTAAAATGAGGAACTGTGCAAATGGCGGAACGAAATGTTTGTAAACCTGGCAGAGATCTTTTCCATCCATAAGAACCTGAATATTTGGGCTACTTGCTCATTTTCCAATGCGCCTTCATTTTTTTCTGCCAGCTCCTTCTAGCTTCTCAATTATTTAATATGCCGAGGTGAATAAAAATATTAGTTCAACAGCGTGTCCTTTCAGATATTTCTTTACATTTACTAGTTCTTGCCTATTAGTAGACAGCAAGTTCAATAAGTACATAGGCACAGACAATTACAAGCCTTCCAAAATAAGTATTTAAGAGGTGTATAGACTGGTATAAAAAGTCTAAACCCACCTTACTTGGCAAATAACAGGATAAGAAAGTAGGAGGCCTGGTAGACTGAAAATCAACACACAAGAAAAATGCCATAGCTACGAGGCCAGGGAAAAGTCTGCTAGATCGAAATGTGAAAAATAAGGGATAATATAGTTGCAGCATTTAAAATAAGGGTCATCTGGAGCTCTGATACCTTGGAAGTACATGTGATGATCTTTTAAAATATGGGGAAATGGGAAGCCATAAAATATATGAAAATGAAAAGATACCATAGTGTTAAGTATGCAGAAGTCATTAGTAGCAGATTGTCTTATGAATGTGAAGGGACTGGCTACTTCTTCATTTCCAGGCACAATTTAAGATGCTGGTTTTGACTTAGAAATCCCGACAGGATTTCAGACCAAGTTATCTGAAGTACCATCTACCCATATAAGCACTTCCAAACTTTAAGGTCAGTGTCTAAGGCGCTAACCTCAGGTGCACTAGTAAGAAAGTTTCAGTGGTGGCTTAAGAACTTTGGAATTGACTCTCCAGGCTAGAAAGTTATTAAAATAAATAATTGCATAAATAAATATTATAAACCACTGTACACTGATTTCAAGGCAAGGGACTGGCAGATTGGTTTTATCATCTATGTGTTTAGCATAGCATGAAGGCAAAGTAACAGTAACAAAAGTTATACACCTGAGCAACAAAGAACCGCACCTGTAAAAATCGCAGTGCAGTTCCTCTTTATAAACAAATCTATGTCCCCATGAGCCTTTTTAAAATGGTGTTTCTGTCTACCATGTTTAAAAAGTAGAAGGAGTCTGAGAGCATTAATTATGAGAGGGTTGGGTAACCTGTTAAAATCAGTGGGCTTGAATAAATGTCATTCGTGACAATATCTGACAAACTTCCTAGTGAATTATGCATTGGATTTTTCATGATGTGCCTTTACTTATTTGCTCATTTGCTTTAAAGCTGTGAGTATGTGGCAGGGCTTCGTTGTTGCTGTTGTCTGCTTAGCTGCCTGAATATTTTTAAACAGTGATGGCAGAGTGGATGAGGAATGGCTAATTTCAGTATGACTGTGGCATCGAAGACTACAACAAAGCCCCAAAGTCCTATTTTTTAGCAGGGTACAGATTTGAGAGCAGTGTTTCTCAACCAAGGGAGCATATGAAGCTCTTGGGGGGGGTGTTTGAATGTCTCAAAAAAAAAGTACAATGTAACTTTTAAAAAATTAAAACACTGAGCAAATCATATGCAGCTTATTATGTGATCTGAACGTCATCATGCGTTTAGAAGTATCTCCTGAGCAATGTGGTATACAATATAAACGGCAGAGCAGTTTGTCATGTTCATTGATCTCATGTTTATTTGTACAGTTCGTTGCCATTAAGTTTGAGAACTTCAAACATACTATAAGCTATTGCTATTACATATCAAGCAATCCTCAGATTTAAGGCAAGGTCTTTTTAGTGTGCAGTTGGAAGAAAAATGTTAGGAAATTGGCCAGAAAACCATAGAGGAAGTCACACACTCAATACCAAATATTTCATCAATGAAAACAGGGTGGGGTTTTCATTTGATTTTTGCTTTTTTGAAGGAATGCTGCATCCCCCTCACCTCCCCCACACACACGTACAAATGTTAGAGACAGGAGGGAGAACTTTAGCTGGATATGAGAAGCAGAGGAGATCCAGTTAGTGAGTCAATCTAGAGATCTACTTTTGGCTTTGCTTATTAAACTCCTCTATCTAAGTCAGGGCTTTCAGATTGACCAGGCCAATCATAGGGGTGGACTGAGTCTGAAATAGACCATCTAGGGGACAATATGTCTAGAACAGAGTCTGATGTTTTCTGTACCTCTCCCCCATCGTCTCTTATTCCTTCTTCTTAACAATGAAGCATACATTTGTGTGGGTGTTGTGTTTGTGTGAGTCCACCAATCCTGCTTTTTTCTTTTCTTTTTGTAATCCCAAAGAAAGGAATTAGCTCCCTTGAACTAAGGGCAGGGGGACAAAGAGGATTTACCTTACCCTTGCTTCCTCCTTCCGAAGAAGAGAAAGGAGGATGAGCTGCCTTCACCCAGCACAAACCCATCCTCAACAGCAGCAGAAATAACTACGGCTTATGTTTTAAGGCAATTGTCTTTTTCTATCCCTAGCAGCAGCTGCCCTTGCTTAGTCAGAGTAGAACAGCCCTTGTGTGAAATCATCTCCACTGGAAGCAATCTTTTTATAGCATACAGAATTAAGATAACAGGCAAGAGATGAGATGGCTGATAAGATTCATAAGTGACCTGGCAGTAAATCAACTATCACCCAAGATGTGTCTGGTCTGAATAAGGCTATACTTGAGTGCTTCCCTTGCTTAAGTCCCTTTCATATGGACAAGGTGCCTACAAGAAATCAGTGCAGACCTTAAACATCTGTGAAATCCTTTTATTGTCTTTGGATAATGCCTTGATTTACTATCGTGGGCTGATCCCCGTAAGATTATTATTTTACTTCACAAAAGTACCCTGAAGTTTGGCTTTTTATAAGTAAGATTAATTTAGCATTCATAAAAATTAGGTGATTTATTCCTGGCTAGAGCCAGGTGTAGCTCAGACAAAAAGTTGTAAAAATGTCTCCAAAGAACTGTGGAAATGCATCTCAATTCTGACACTCACTTTTGCCTGCTATTTCTGTCCTGGAACAGAAGCCTCTTGAGCTGAGTCTTTAGTTTGTGCCAAACAGTGTGGCGGGTTTTTGTGAGATGGAAAAAAGTCCTCTAGGGACTAGCAATAGACTAGCCAATGTATAACTCATATGATCTAATTCTCATTTCAGCTACAGTCTTCAGAGCTGAGACTCTTAATACCCTGATCCTAAACAAATTGGCCAGTTAAGTCCCATTGAAATCATTGAAGTATAATCATGTGTAACTCTGGACTGACTTCTGGGCAATCCAGATAAAATTAGGCGTGCCTAAATTATATTGAAATTAATGGATTTCTAGCCCAATCAAAACCATTAAACTACAGGATTTACTTCTGAATATAAAAATGTATAGGATCTGGTTATTAGGCACATAGGTCTTATCTGCAAATATCCTAGACACTACCAATTTCGGCAGTGGTGGCAAAAAGAAAACAAGAATGAAGTTGACGCAGTGCTGAGATAGGCAGAGCCCAGGAATCTTATCGGGATTAATCACCATCTCCTTAATTATCATATTGATCGTTTGATGAGCAGAGAGGAACACTACCTCTCCTCCTCAGCTGATCTGTACAGATTATTTATTTTCTTTATTTATGAACTAAATACCATTTATGAAATACCATTTATAAACCACTTGATTATTAAAAAAACTCCTCAAAGTGGTTTAGAAAAATATTAGGTGAGAAGGTAGGGGGGGTTGTCCTGTGTGTGCACATCTATGCACACCATTTTAGTCACATCTACCACTCGTATGCAGCCCCAGGGGGTTGGCCATGGGTAGATGGGTTGGCCCTCAGGCTGAATAATTTTAGCCACTCCTGCAGCTGAAATGTATTAATGGGGCAATTGCCCAGGGTGGCAAACTTGATGGGTGGTGTTTGCAACAGCGGCATGGGGACTGGACTCTTAAGGGTTTTGGGTTTTATAACAAAAAAGTGATGTAAAACAAGGTAAAGGACCCTTGACAGTTAAGTCCAGTCACGAACGACTCTGGAGTTGCGGCGCTCATCTCGCTTGCAGGCCGAGGGAAGCCAACGTTTGTCCACAGACAGTTTTTCTGGGTCATGTGCCCAGCATGATTAAGCTGCTTCTGGCAAAACCAGAGCAGAGCACGGAAATGCCGTTTACCTGCCCACCACAGCGGTACCTATTTACTTGCACTAGCATGCTTTCAAACTGCTAGGTTGGCAGGAGCTGGGACCGTACAGCGGGAGCTCACCCCGTCACAGGGATTCGAACCGCCAACCTTCTTATCAGAAGGCCCTAGGCTCAGTGGTTTCGACCACAGTGCCACCCGTGTCCCAAAAAGTGATGTTGGGGAAATGTTATTAGGCTAAATATGAGCCCTGGTGCCCACAAATTTCTATGAAATGAGCTAGACTAACTGGGCTGCTCTAAATCCCCATCAATGAATGACACCACTGCTGTGGGCTGAGTGTGCAGGAACTCCTCCAAAGGCCTTTCCGTCAACGTTTGTACACAGGGAGAAGTCAGCCCAGATCGTCCATATTCAGAAATGCTATTAGTGGAAGAGGAGGCATTTCCTGGGATCCAGATGGGAACTTTGCTGCTTCTGCTTCTTCCCTTCCCATTTTGGGAGGGCGGGGTAGAAGAAGCAGTTAAAACAAAAATGTAGGGAGGGAGAGACTGTCCTGAATGGTGTTGCGTGAATGAGGGATTATGATATGTATGGGGTTGTCCCCACCGACCCCACCTAGTGGGAAGATGCGGACCTATGATTCAGGGTCTGCAGGAATGAGTTTCATCATTTAAATAGTTTCTCTTTGTGGGAAAACAAATCTCTTCTGCCCAGGGGTGGGTAGACACCGCAAATAGACCTTTGCTTTGCAGCAGACAACAGGGCTATGCATATGATTCAAATGAATCCCAAACTACAGCAGGCAGCTTTGAAGAAGAAGAAGAAGAAGAAGAAGAAGAAGAAGAGGAGGAGGAGGAGGAGGAGGAGGAGGAGGAGGAGGAGGAGTTTGGATTTGATATCCCGCCTTTCACTCCCCTTCAGGAGTCTCAAAGTGGCTAACAATCTCCTTTTCCCTTCCTCCTCCACAACAAACACTCTGTGAGGTGAGTGGGGCTGAGAGACTTCAAAGAAGTGTGACTGGCCCAAGGTCACCCAGCAGCTGCATGTGGAGGAGCGGAGACACGAACCTGGTTCCCCAGATTAAGTGACTACTGCTCTTAACCACTACACCACACTGGCTTTGGACAGATTCAGGGTTTGTCTGAGATAGAGCAGCGCCCTGAACTGAAGCGGGGACATCTGATTTAGTGATTGAGGGAATTTCAGAAATTGTGGTATTTATGAAAACAGTGGCTACAGTGCAGCTGCAAAACTGAAACATCTCCCGAAGCATGGCACGCAAGAAAAACATCAGAGTGGATAGAAGGGAATTTTGAGTGGTAGGTGTAGTTTCTAATCAGAGTGAATGGTGTGTTTTTTTACCAGGATTCCCCAATCGCAATGCTTTCAGGAAGAAATGCCGAAGCAATTTTGACCTTGTTCTTCCATGTTCTGTGCTCATTGCTAGTACTACTAGTGGAACTTGCTTGGAAATTCTAGACAAACAAAGCCTTCTGCCTTTGTGTCACATACCCTCACATCCACCCCTGTCATCTCTCTCTCTCTCTCTCTCTCTCTCTCTCTCTCTCTCTCTCTTCCACACACACACACACACCAACTTTAAAGGTACTTAGCACGTATGCACATGCATGCACAAACCATGGCAGGATTTTTATCTAGTGGTACCTCTGTAATGCACGCTATTTTCATACAAATTACTCACAAAACAATAGTTGGGAATAAGTGATTCCTTTTTTACCACTTCAAGACTGCAAATGCAGCTCTTTCAGGGGGGAAAATGCTGCAGTCATTAAATTGGGCATTCATCCAGAGCTCTTCATTTCTATGTCCCACCGCTGCTATCGGGAAAGCTTTGGAGGAAAGGAAGATCTGCAAGGGGTCATGGGGGATTAGGGGAGGAGCTACCTATGTACCAATGTTCATGATAGCATGAGGAGGCTTGGAAATAAAATAATTTATTTTCTTATTATTATTTTGTGAAATGTGTTAGCTTAGCTATTCTGAGCCTATTCTGAGCTGAAATGTGTCAGCTTTCCCATCACTACATATAAGTGTACAATTCTAAATATTTTTCCCCAATAATCACACTGAGCAATTGTTAATTCCTAGCTATGTAATACAGTTCATTTAAACAGATTTTGAAACAGTGTACTACAACAAAATGGCTTGCAATGTTGATATATAAAGCTGAAGGGATATCCAAATCATCGCCCTACTTCATAAATAGGGCCTGACAGTTTAATAGTGGAACATACAGAAACAATTGCTTCTAACACAGGATATTTTATCTCTATTTATATTGAAGCTTCATTTTATGCAGAACATTCTTGTCCTTCTATTTCTAATGAAGAAATTATTCCCAGGCTACATTCTGAGTGGACATCACCTGAAGTCTACTGTAGTCTGCTAAAGCTTGGGAGACATGCTGACTTTTCCCTCCGTATTGTGCAACGCAATAAAAATTAATGAGGCATCATCAAGCTAAAACTATAATCAGCTTTAGAGGATGCCATTTATACCAGTGGGGTTTGAGCAGTCTAACTATACTCAGGTTGGCAGGCAGTTCCTTGCAGTCCTATTTTAATTATGGCTATTTTAATGAAAAACTATGCTGACCTTTCTGTAGTTTATTTCCAGCATGCTTTCTAAGAAAGCAATTCTCAAACTGTGAGTGGATAGTCACAATTAAGCAATAAAGCAAAAAGGAAGACAGTGACTTCCAGATCAAATAGAAGAGGAGGTGTCAGTCAAAGTGCATGTCCTTCCTTTGCATGCAAAAGATTTCTGGTTTAATTCCAGGAACTACAGATAGGAGGGCAGGGACCAGGCCCCAGTCTGAAATCCTCTATAACTGCTGCCAGCCAACATAGACAGTGCTGAGCTAGATGGACCAATGGTCTAACTCTGTATGAAGCAGCTTCTTCCCATGCTTCTAATGTGACTGATCTTACAGTAATATCAAGCACGGCTTCTATAGCTGACCTTTGGGCCCAAACAGGTTCATATGGGGGAGAAATTAGGCAGTGGAGCATAACATAATGTCTCATTTTGTAGTGGGCTTCAATTTGTGTGTTTCAACAACTCTGTGCAGCCCTGTGCATGGGAACCTGCATGAAATTCCTGCAGTTAACTGAGAATGTCATTTCTTCTTTACAGATGAAGGATTGAGGCTGAGTCAAAAACTGACCTGAAGCTACCAAGCAAGTCCATTGTCCTCTTATGACTTTAATATATTTCTCTGGCTAACACAGTCCCCTTTGGACTACTGCACTAGCTCTCATGAGAAACGGGGACATTCATGCTTATAAGTTACGTTAATAAAATTTACTGTTGGGATAGCCCCATAATTACTTATGTCAAACTAAGGAGAACAAACCGAATCTTAAGTAGGTTTATACAGTGTCAAGTCAAACTTCTGTGGCTTGTATGCATCTTCTATAGACCAGCCAAAAGTGAAGAATCTTTCAGATAAGCCATGCCAACACAGGAGAGAGAGTAGGAAAACAGAACAGAAATGCCTGAATTTACTGCCCCCTTCCAAAATGCTATGCTGTCATATATTTTCCCTATTCTTTGTACCCAAATAATCAAGGTGGCTAAGAATCCAATAAACTTGTAAAATAAGAATAAAAATAACTGCAATGATAGCAATAGCTATCAAATAGCTGGGGGGGGGACTTGCTGGGAATTGTTTTCATACCCCTTCAACCATAAAATCTGAGAAATCATTTTGGGAAGGCTGTTCTACATTCTGGACACCACAATAAAGAAGACTCTCTCTTATACCTATTCACCATGTATCAAACAGCAAGGGTGCCGGGAGAAGGGCCCCAGAGGCAGCAGCGAATGGCTTGATGGGATGCCACTTTTGCCTCATCACCAGTCAGTTACATTGCTGCTGCTTACCAGGAGGTAAAGTAGGGAGTCAAGGCAGCAGGAAGGTTGATATACTGGAAACACATGGTCAGGAGCAGAGGATTAGCTTAACTAGTAGTGCCTTTGCACCTCCATGACCTTGCTTCACCTCTGCTTCTGGGTAAGCTGCAGTGGTATGACCAAACAGAGGTGTGGTGATCAGTGGCACCCCACCTAAGCCATCCACTAGTGCTAGGGATGGTTGGATATGTCAATTTCAGTTCTCCAATATTCCAGTATTAAATTCAGTTACACACATTTCCACAGAAATTTGCTATTTTTCTTTTAAAAATTCATCAGCATTCTGGTGTAAATTTCTCCTAATAAACAGATTTATTTTTATTTTTTTTGCATGTAACTTTGCCTAATGTACACATTTTGCCAAGAAAGCTCCCCTAACACATTTTGAATGCTATCTTCACTAATACTGTACATGCGTTTTATGCACACACTTTACATAAGTGTATATGTACACATTACTTGGCTGGAGATCTCCACTGAAAAATTCATAGAAGTTCAAATTTCGAAGGCTGACTGTGTTTTGATTTGCTTATTTCAAGGAGTGCAGGTTCGATAGGTTTACCTTTAAATGAGAACTGAATAGAATTCCTCCCCCTTCCCTAGCTAGGGGCAGATTAAAGTACACAAGCTGGATCATATGAGGAGGGCCGTTTTTAAGGTACTATGCCATTTACAGCCTTAATGATTAAAAATGAAAAATTTATCTGAATACAGAAACCAACTGTAGATAATATGATGCCCTCTGCTGCCTCCAGTAACCCTGGTGTTCAAACTTTGAACCAACTGAAATTTCTGGATTGTCTTCCAAGGCAGCCCAAGGCAGAACGCATTACAGTAATTTAACTGTGAATGACTGAGGCAGTGTCTGATTATTCATGTCCTAGTCTCTTCCAGGTAATATTACTGCAAAGGGGAACCAGAAGAAGGAAGGCACCAATAATAGGAAAAGAGGGACAGGGGGAAGGAGAGGAAATCTCAATGGCACACAAAAAGAAAGGTTTTTGTTGGTCCAACATGTTTTGATATACACTTTCTTCAGGAGCACTTAAAAAGCAGGTGACTTTCCCCCCCTTTGGGGTGCTCAGTACCAAATGATTTGATTACAGAACTCACTAGAGAACAGTGGTACATATTTCAAAACATGTTGGAACAATAAAATCTTTATTTTTGTGCACCCTTGAGATCTCATCACTCCCCTTTTTTCTAGTTAAATTACTGTAATGCCTCTACCCGGGTTTGCCTTTGAAGGCAGTTTCAGGAATTTCAACTGGCAGCACAAAGAGAGTGTTCACTGACAAAGCACTCTTTGTTTTTATTGCAGTAGTTCAATAACTGAGAAAATATTTTTGTTTTTTGTTAGCAAATGCTGTGCTTGACTAGTGATGGGGGTGTGAATCATAATTAAAACAAGATTAAAATACATGAAAATATTGTGTTATGTGGGATCATTGCAATTTGCATCCACTTGCTAATTAGTCCACCTGTTCAAATACTCGAAATTAAAACCAATTTACTTAGGGCTACGTAAACCCCGCAGCTTCTATTAAAGTTTTAATAGAGTATTAATAAATTCAAAAATAATAAGATATGAAAGGAGAAAATATTTATATTTTACACAGCACACTCACAACGACAACTTCCACATTATCTTAGTGTTTTTCCCCAAACAACATCTGAAGTTGTGACAATGTAGGAACCCAGGATTCACCATTCACCTGAGAGATAAAGGGAATGTCATGCTGTAGGGTAGCCATTTATTGATCTCAGTAGAACTTACTCACAAGTAAATATGTTTAGGGAAATAAATTTGTTTTCAAACAGATGAGTTGTGTTTAGCATTTATTGACCTGGCATTTATTTTAAAATATAATGCACCAGCAAATTTATTTCCTTTTGTTTGTGCAAATGGGACACTTACATGATCTGGCAGCCTGTTTATAAAAGTATGCTCTTTTATCAATGAATCTAACTGGACCTTTGCATCTTTACTCAGAAGTAAGTTCCACTGCTTTCAGGATAGCAGCCTTACAATTTCTCGGAGGAACATAGTAATCTTTTCCAGAAAATGCACACAAAATACTCTAATTCCTCTAGTCCTGGATAAATTGACTTCAAAGCCTGCCCAATGTCTGAAAGCAAAGACTCTTAACTACAGAGCCAAACATTTGCTTGCCCAAGAAAAATATACAATCATAATACATTGATCAATCATCCTAGTATTTAAATTTTGTCATATTATTGCTATGATCCCAGAATTTTCATTGTTCTTCATTTGCACACACGGCGGTCTTTTTAAAAGTTAGAAGCATCGTATTAATAGACTTAAAATGCTTCAATTAACATGAACACGTTTCTTTCATATATATCCCCTACCGAGCTTTCTGTTGTATGTTTATACAGAAATCTTATACGGGGAAATCTTAGCATTTGGTATCCAAACTGCTAGTATTGTTGCAGCGATCATGCTGTACTGCAGTGACTCACCATAGAGAATATGCAGAATAAAATTTAACAGGTTCCATTATCAGCTTGATTCAATGATGGTCAAGGAAAATCAGCTTTATTGCTATGACTAAATCCACCTTAGTACACACTCAGAATTGCCAGCTGAAAGAATGAGCAGCAGGACTCTTAATACCTATGAAAAATACAGTTTGGCTGAGTTACTATTCTTAATTCCACTACCTTCTAATCTTTAATCACCCATCTCTTCAAAGGGTTCCTGTACTTTTTCTTAGTATTTTAGGAAGCCATTCAAACCCAATATCCTCTGGGGTGTGTGGAGTTTGGAATACAGTGGTACCTCACGTTAAGTACTTAATTCGTTCTGGAGGTCCGTTCTTAACCTGAAACTGTACTTAACCTGAAGCACCACTTTAGCTAATGGGGCTTCCCACTGCCACCGTGCTGCCAGAGCACAATTTCTGTTCTCATCCTGAAGCAAAGTTTTTAACCTGAGGTACTATTTCTGGTTTAGTGGAGTCTGTAACCTGAAGCGTCTGTAACCTGAAGCTCATGTAACCCGAGGTACCACTGTAGAGAGATTTCTGGCTGAGCTGGGATGAGTCTGGGCTCAGCCAAAGCTATACAGGGCAAATTCCTTCATCCCCAGGGCTGGCCCTATGATGAGGCAGAGTGAGGCAGCTGCCATGTGGGAAAAAGTTGTGACAGCCATGTGGCCTGTACCCACTATGCAATCCTGCTGCTCTCAAGTGTGGTGGTCTATATTTTCCTTTCAGCAGTATTGGATTAAGATTAAATTGCAAGTCCAACTGTCTTCAGTTTGGGCCTTGGGGGAGGATGCCATTTTGTCCTTTGCGTCAGGCAGAGAAATGTCTTGAGCCAGCCCTCTTCATCTTGTTAAATGTCTGCTCAGCTGGAGCTCAATGAGGTAAGCTGAAGGCGGCTGAGCTAATACTTGTGTAAGTCTCCAAAAAGGGGTCTCGTATAGGATAGAACAGGGGGAAATTTACTCCTATCCCAAACCCTATTCAGCTTGGTCACATGACCTAGCAATCCAGTGGAAGCTGCACCACAAAAAGGATGGCATAAGTCAAATTAGTTTAAAGGCTTGTTTCCCCTCTCCAGGCTCAGGCTGGCCCAGCAGCCAGTTGCCCTGCTCCTGAATGGAGTTTGGAATGTCCTGGCTCCCTACTCTTTTGGATTGCTCTGTCCATTAAAAAGACAAAGTCATTTGTGATATCAGTCTATCAGAACTCTTTCAAGATCAGAACACAAAGATGTATTTAACTGAGAGGTTATGTTTATTATTTAAGATACACAAAGCCAAAATAAAGGACATTAAAAAAAAGTTGTTTCTAATTTAATATGTTGCTTACATGACATAGGAAAGTGTTTATAGTTTCCCTGGTTACAGGAGATCAACAGCAAAGAGCAATTATAAATCAAAATCCTCCAGTGTCTTTTTTCTAGAAAGCACTGCATGGAAACCATGAAGGACAGCTTTGATAATTTCAAACTGAAGACAAGCAGAGCACAGAATTGCAGCACAATGCTAACCATGTCTACTGAGAGGTAATTCCTATTCCATTCTCCCAGGTAACTGGACTCAGGATTGCAGCCTTAGGGAACAATCCCCAAACTGCGCTACTGCAGGAGGGTTCTGCTACCATGAAAGTCCTCGCTGCACTTGCTGAAAGCACAGGCAGTCAGGAAGCTACCATCTGTAAAGTCAGTAGAAACCACCAACCCACTCAACAAAACAGGCCATTATAGGGTCAAGGAAGAGCTGGCAGTAATCCACTGGTTCAAAAGCTGGTTCATAACCAGGTGAGGAGCCTGGCAAAATCTCCTGTATTTTTGAGAACGGAACATGAAAAGAATGGACTCACTCCCTGCTTCCAGCAGAGATGTTTTAAAAACTATCCATATATTCCTTTCTATGCCATGACCACTTCAGCCTATTTTGAAAGTCTTTCTTAGAGGAAGAAACATCCACTGTATTGTGCACATCCATTTATTTACTAGATTTTAACACATGCACATTGCTGTAATACTCACTCAAACTGGAAATAACAAGAAATTTCTTTATGGAAGTCTTGATGTATAACTACATTGTTTCCACCTGTCTACACACAGAGAAAGCTACTAGATTTCAATTCCATGACAAACTTTGGAGATTTTAAAATACATTGTTGACGATGAGCTACACAGCACAATTTTTCTCCTTTTAAGGGAGTAATGTGGTAGGCTCAATTTCTCGTGCAAATTGTAGTTCTCTTGTCAATGCTGAAAATTATTATAAACCCACCGATTTACTATCTACCTGGGAGGGGGGATTATTAGTGGCTGGATGTACAACCTCTTGAGGGGTCAAGAAAAGGACTATACAATTATGTGGATAACTCGCAAAGAACAGCACCTGCATTTAGTGGTGCATAGTATTTTCATTCATATTCATTTTCCGTGTACTTAAATTAGTCATGCCCCTTGATTCTACTCTGATTATGACTTACTTGGGTACAACCTTGCATGTGTAGTCATTAGTTTTTCCTCCTGTCATAACTGAAAGAAGTTTCTTATTAGCAAAATCTTTTTCTTTTAATGCTTATTTGGCATCCAGAGTAGCTTCCCTGGGTGGTATTAGTTGAATCCAAGTATGTTCTTCGGAAGCTGGCTTCAAGCACCAGGCCCGCTGGCAGACATGTTATGAAGATGTCTGCAAACGTGACATGAAGGTTGGCAACCCTGCCATGTGGGAATCGCGGCGCCTAGAGATAGTCAGTTGGGTCATGCCTCCATAGCAGTGACCAGAGGAGGACTGTCTGCTGGGAGCAGTGCAGAGAGAAAAAGCACCATGGTGCATCTGCAGTAGCACAACTGGGCACCTTCATCTGCCCCCAGCTACAATAAAACATGTTTTCTCCTGTACTAGTATCTACAGCCACAGCAGACACTGTAACCTTCCAACAGTTTGACTTCACCCCCAAAGGTGCAATCCCTCACTGTCTCCCAAGACAGATGGATGCCAACCAAATTTTAGTTATAATGAGACCATTAAAAAAAATATCTTGCAATATCTGTCAAAAAAAACAGCATGAGCTGCAGTGGAGTAGATCCCAATGGGAAAGGATAGCTACTGAAACTAATTCAAATATCCTGGTTTCCTTGCTGTTCCTCTACTGTTTTAAAGGGGTTCTGCAACTTCTGTAAAAGCTGCTTTAATGCTGGCAGACTGAATGATAGGAGGCACAGGCCCCTTCTATTGTAAACAACCATGGGTTACACGCTCATTAGGAATATACAAACATTAAGCTTTGGAGTTAAAGCCTTTGTACTACTGCCTCTGCATAATTACTAGCACGTTTTAAAATAATATTCTGCAGTAAAGAAAATAAATAAACTCTCCACCCTTATTCTCCTGGCTTACCTCAACTCCTACCGCTATTCTCCACCTGTTGCTGAAACTGAAGGCATATCCCACGTTCACTAAAGCTGCAATCCCAACAGGATCTCCATCTAAAATAAACTTGTTTATAAATATTGGGTTTAATAGCAGAAGGAAAGGACCATCCTGCATTTTCTGCACCCGTGTACCCTGCACCCAAACAGAACCCCTAAGTCCGACAACTAGGTTCAGTACTGAAAGTCAGATAAACTCTTTCCTACTTTACTTGCTTTCGTATGGCTAAGTCAGTTTACTGCATTAAAATATATTAAAAATGAAGAGCTTCATTAGACTTATTTTTTTGGAACCATATAAATAATAAATCCCAAATATGGTATTTCATCTAGTACAGAAAACTGGCCCTTGCATACCCAGTGGGGAGGAGTGGCTGTTGCCCCTCTTCTTCCCCTTATATCACCAACTGCTATTGAGGATAATTCCTGATCTCTGCGCAAACCTCACTTATGCCAGTAGGTTTGCTCAAAACAACAACCTATTTGCAGTTGCTAACATTATTTGCAGCAATCCGCATAAGATTTTCTTCTGAGCACAAAGCAAGCGGATAGAGTTGCATTTAAGCAGCTGCTGCTTACTATGGTTGACTGTTCAACCTGGCTTCTATATGACGGCTGGAGGGAAAGAGTACAGGGTAAAATAAAATTCATTGTTTTCATTATGTCTAAAATACAGTGGAAACTATTTGTAATGTTTAGAAATTGGCCTATATAGCAGACCCCCCCCCCCATTTTCTATTTATTTATTTTTTTTAAAAAAAAAAACACTGCAATTTATCCTGACCCTGAAAATATTAAAGAATGCTCAATTTGCTATGGTTCTATTTTCGCTTGCCAACATGACAACGGATAAACAGAAGTAAGGATAAAACAAAAGGAATTTAATTTGTAAATGATAGGCACAAAATTATTCTGGGCCAGCAGTATATATAAAATTATACTGTACCACTGTAAAGGTACACATTTTTCTTTAATTATGTCTTAAATGTGCAACTGTGTGAATGCAACTTTGCTTGGGTGTGTTACTAGCCAATACTAGTTATTGGCAGTTACAGGCATTTTACTACAAGACAAACCCAAACTAGACAAGCATTCGAATTCTATAATGCATAAAAACAGAAGGTAATTTGAAGTGTCAACACATAAGCAAAACTTAACTTGCCTTTGTCTTATATGGTCTCATACTGAACTAAGTAATCTCACACCGTTTGCACAGGCCGTGTATTATCTCCTACCCTGATTTGTAAAAATAAGTTCAGTTGGAATCTATGTACTATTCTTCCAAGCAAATGAGATTATACAGCACAATTCTTCCAAGCAAATGAGATTATACAGCACTGAGAAGTAAGGATCCTTCCAGACCGGCATTGTTTGCAGGTGAGATTCAGTTTCATACTGGCAAATTTAGCTTACCCAATTATAGTGGACCTGGAAGTCTTCCACAACATATCCTTTCCCCTGAAAGATCAGATCTTCTAAGATAAGGAAAGTGTGATGAAAATGCATTTGAGAGTGTGGGATAACACTTGTTTTGGTGCAACATCATCTAACCTCCTAGTAAACAAATCACAAAGAATGCTGAATAAACAAGTCATCTGGAAGCGGTGTAGTCCAATGGAATGCAGTGAGGGCTATTCTCTAGGAAGTGCGTTCAGAACACAACCTCCAAATTTTTAAAATTAAAATTCCAAAAGTATTTTAATGCACTTCAATTATTTTAAAGCTGTTTTGATGTATCATAGGGAAAAGTCAGAAAAGCACACAACTTGTTTTGAGTACCCACATATGCTTTTGAACTGTGCTTTTTAAAAAATCATAGTTTCTTACACCACATTATAAGACAAGGAACATGGTGGTTAGATGTTGAAACTAAATATAAAAAAAATCCTATGTATACATGCAAACAGCCTAATTCAACCCAGTGCTCTCCCGAGGTTCCACAATTCCCATCATCCCTGATCACGGGGCTGTGCTACTTGCAGCTGATGGGAGTTGTCATCTAACAAAATCTGGAGGGTACCAGGTTGAGGAAGACTGCTCTAGAGTATGTCTCAAGTTGTTCTTTGGAAAGTAGTGGGTTTTATCATTCACACAGCATAGTTCCAAGTGTGATCGCACTGTGTTCAATGGAGGTTACTCCAAAATAAGTGAGCACAGAACTGCACATTGATTCAAAAACCACTTCATACTAAAATGATCTTAACTTCTAATGCGTAATTATAATATTTGTGAAAAGCATTAGAAAAATATATTGTAAATAAAAATGTCTTGCTTAGAAACTTAAACTAATACAGTGGTACCTCAGGTTACAGACACTTCAGGTTACAGACACTTCAAGTTACAGACTCTGCTAACCCAGAAATAGTACCTCAGGTTCAGAATTTTGCTTCAGGATGAGAACAGAAATCGCGTGGCGGCGGCGCAGCGGCAGCGGGAGGCCCCATTAGCTAAAGTGGTAACTAAGGTTAAGAGCAGTTTCAAGTTAAGAACGGACGTCCAGAATGAATTAAGTCATTAACCCAAGGTACCACTGTATAGCATTTCATATTTTCATATTAAGAATAATTATTAGCCTTGCACTATAATTGTAACCATATTCAAAGTAATATTCTTTGCCTTTAAAAGCAGGTACTTGTGTTATTTGTGTTTTGACTCACAAAAAGAAACTCCAACTCTAAATGTGTCCATCCTAATCTAGAGCTCCATTCAAAATACATATAATGTTCAAGGAGCTCCGACTTAGTACAGAGGTGCACACTCTGATAGGTGTTCCATACTATTCTAAATGGGAAATCCCTTCCTTGCATGTTTCAGAGTTCCATACGCCTAGCAGAATACCCGCACATACAATGTGCTACTAGAAATAAGTGCTACTGTAATCAATGGGCTTTATTTTCATATCCCACATTATGGATTTGGGTTAGCAGGGCTGGCCCGATAGATTTAGCTGCCTCAGATGGGACAGCAAGTTATCCATCCCCATCTAGGTTGACCAAGTTATTTTGGTACTTGAGGCAGAAACTCCCATAAACCCCTTTCAGCTTCCCCGGCAATAACAACACGTAATAGGAGGCTGCCTAATGGTAGGATTTGTATTTGGCCCTGTATTTGTAGGAATTGTTTTAAAGTTCCTATGTTATCAGCAAAATATTTGATTAATCTAATTAAGCCAAAGTTTTGGCCCGAATCAAGATGTATCTACGATACAGTCATATCTGTTTAGAATCCTACAGCAAAATGCAGTAAAGCATCGCTCCCTCTCTCTTTCTTTGTGATAACTAGTTTACTTTGGGCTCATGCATATTGGGAAGCAACCCCGAAGACTACAGGAAAAGCTACTTTTGAATTCAGGGAAACTTTCAAAAGCAGCTTGTAATATGGCGTTGTAGACTGCTGCTCAAAAGGGGTGGGGGGAATACCACTGGGCACACATATGGCCTTGGCTGGGGTTAAAAGAACTAATTTAGGTATGCCAAAGGCTGGGACATGTGGGGATTTTAATTTCTTCTTCTTCTTTGAGCACCAGACCACCCATTGTGCCATATAAAATGTGCTTTTAAAAGTCCCCTTAATTTCAAAAGTGGTTTGCCATTTGGCATGGGGAGGTGATGTTTGAGAAACACAAGCCCAATGTCCCCCAGGAGAAAGCAGAATGACTTGTGCTATTCTTTGGATTCAAGCTCTTAAGATGCGCCTATATCGCATCTTTGGTTCCTGGCCTGTAGGATTCGGTGTTTTTGTTCAAGATGAATGATATGTTGATAATAATAAAGAAAAACCCAAGCATAATGAACAGATTACCTCTGTCTGAAAGAAAAACACACATAGCAAATATATTTTGCTTGTACTGTAGAAGCATGCTGAAAAGTTTGAGAACTCGGATGAATCCTTTATGCTATGTGTATGCATGCGTGTGTATATACACCAAAGTGCTTTGTAAAGTAATCATTAAAAGCAACAAAAAAATCACACTATTAGCAGGCATTTATTAAATCATTTTCTCATAAGTGATATTTTTAATAAGTACGCTGGTACATGTATTTTTAAAGGCATTTCTTGGAAATTATCACAAATATTTTGGAAGTAATCCATCAAATGCTACCACTGCACAATGTTTGGAGTTTATGCAAGACTCCAGGTCACTTAATTCAAATTGTGCAACAGTAGTATGTACCAGGTTCTAAACAGATTATTACAGAATTATCAGTCATTGATTCCAATGGATTTAAGGATACCTAATTCTGTGTGATGTTAGGATAGCATGTGGTAGTTTAAGCTTGGATCTCAGGGTTGCAAAATAGTTCGTGAACATGGAAAAAATAGTTTCGTCATTATTTTAAATAATTAAGAAGCTTTCCCAAATAGGTATAATGGGGAACAAATCCTACTGATGCCAATGGAAAATAAGTAAGGAAATGTTCATCAGTTCATCAGTTTATAATGTAGGGAAGTTTAGCATCATGGTATAAGGAAGTGATCAGCAAAACTTACAATATGCAGAGGATATTTTATAAACCTTCCTTGCTATCATTTGTTTACTTTTGGGATTAATATATTTAATATTACTGAAGATTAATTTCTGCTTCCATATTGCATATTGCACACCCTTTCTCAAATTCTTAGTGGGGACAGTATTCAACAGTTTGCAAATGCCTAATTTTGTTGCCAGTATTAAATGAATTCTAAGAACAGACTTGGAGACTTTTATTTATTTATTTTTAAAATGTTTTTTCAACATGCACTTTCTTTAACTATGTAACTGCTATTATTCAAAATGCTATCAAATAATATTTCCTTTTTAAAAGTATTTCCATATTCTTATAAAATTGATTTCTTATTACATTTTTCCATTCAAGTCTCCCTGATAATATCTGATATTTAAGATATTTAAGAAGCTCTAAGGGCAGCTTATCAGGTGGGTCAAGAAGCAATCTAAAATAAATAATAAAATGATTTACATTTCAAACTCCATCTTGTTGCTTGTAAGGCAAGAACCACTGAATTAAATAGGCACGGCTTGATTATAAAGTGCAAGTCCTTTGTAATAGTGGATTGCTTGTATTCATCTCTAACTATAAACTACATTTTAACCAACAGTGAAATAAAGATAAGTGTAGACAGAAAGCTAGAGATGAAAATTCTTTGATATACTGAGGCTTAATAAGGATTCATTTTGCATGACAGATCAAATAAATAAATGTTAAAATGAATAAAGGCTTCTACCTGGCCATTGTTATCCTCATTAACATAGGTGAATTAACCCCCGCATTTAAATTTAAATTTGTTTGCAATATATACCCACAATTATTACACAAATGCTCAGCACTACAGTGTTGAATTCAGAGGTTTTGATATGAAAGAGGTGCAGTGATGGACAACATAGATCATTTAAAAGGAAAGAAGTTAAACTGATTAAAGATTGTTGTTTTTCTCATGCTAGGTTATATTACATCAGCGAAAGATACTATCAAAAGGGAGCTACTGCGGACACATGGAGGAACTGTCAGCAGTTGTCTGCTAGTTTTGATGACTGAATTTCCCATCATGATATCATGTACAGATCATGTTGGAAACAGATGACAGTTTCCTGTGATGCTACTGCAATCAGTCAAATACAAAGGTCCTTATAACCTGTTGAAAGTCAATACAAGACAAGGGCAAGATTTAAGTCTATTCATTGCTCTGCAAAGCTACCTACTGTTGCAAGTTATAACTACCAGTGTACCAAAACACAAACATGTTGCTTTTGCTACTGATAGGGTTTCTAATGGAAGAAAAATTTGTACAACAGCGATGCCAGATGAAGAAAATTACTTACAATTGTTCATTGTCAGCACCACTGTAAATACACGCAGATACATTTTGGGAAAGACTCTATTGAGTTCTTTGGGATATAGAGGTTCTAACAAATGCAATGGTCTAATTCATGCCTGTTTAGAATCTATACCTTAGGCATTGCCCTAGTTATTTGTACATAAAAATTTTCTAACGTACAAGCGTGATAGACATATGTATAGGTATTAATCCATAGGCGTTCAAGTTTCAAAGAAAATGAAATAGCAATTTGAAATCTAATCTCTATTCGTATGCGAAAGTGACCCCCACAAAAATCATTATTTCAATTATGTCAGAAAGATACACCAATTTGAAGAAGAAAACAAAAATATATAATTTACATATACTGAATAAAATTCTGCCTTTTGAAATGTTCAAAACTATGTAACTGGACTAATTTAAAATTGGTATTTGCCATCCATTGTTAAGCATGTTTTGTTACATATACTGTTCTGAAATAAGCCGTGATGGCTTCATTTGTATAATGAAGTCTATAATAGTGAAGAATTTCAATAATTTAGACAAATTTATGCCAGCATTCTTATACAGATTACTGGGAAGTCAGCTTCACTAAATTGCTTTTTCTAGGTAATGTTTGATATGACATGGATCTAATGCTTTAATCCTAAACAGTATTCCTGTTCCTATGAATATGTTTAGGATTGTGTTTTACTTTGGGTTAATTGTATTACAGAATATTACTCACTGCAACTCAACTTTAAATATATGAGTTTTTGGATTTCAATAACAGCTAAATATTAATATTTTCCTTGAATTGTGATGAGCTGTTTTCTTAACATTTTGCATTGTATGAAGTTTTCCTTCTTATTCTTCTGCCAATTAAAAATTATTTCTCCTTGAAATAATAATAATAAATTACCAACTTAAACATGTGAAAAAATTAATTAACCACTCTTTATATAAATATACAATTTCTGTTTGTAGATAATTCAGTGTTCTCAGATCAACAAGACCTTTTCCTCATAAATCGCAAGATAGAAATAATAAGAAACTACAACACTGTAAAATAATTGGCAAAGAAAATTGCTCAAAAAGGATATAAAACTACAAAATGTAGCAATTTCAAGTATGAGTTTTCTACTACTTATTCTAGCAATTATAAATAACACGAGACAAGGTCAAGGCTTTCCTTGTGAACTTTTCATACTGTCTGAACACGCCTATTACTTTCTCTTTCTAAACATTGCTTCATTTATCTTCCTCTGTGTGTGTGTGTGTGTGTGTGTGTGTGTGTGTGTGTGCGTGTGTGCGCACAAGCACATCTTACCTTTAGCAGTTTTACTATGGGACTGACATCTTTCATTTCTAGCTTCCCACTTGGAATTTTGTAGCATATTTAAATCATTTTACAGAATCACAGAATTTGTTGTAGAAGATATGCAATCCAGATAAACGCACATGTCAAATTTAGCTTTAAAACTATAGGACGTATAAAATAAACTCTGAAGTGAATGGAACTTGCATCTGATCACAGAATACCACTAAATTTAAATATATTGAATTTACTTCCAAGTAAATGTCTTAAGAACTGAAATGTAATTGCAGAAATTCTACACGTTTTGCTTTACATTGTTATTGATCAAAATTGAAATTCACTTCTATTTCTTCCTAAATAATGCTTTATGCAAGACTATGTACGGTATAAAAAGTGGCATTTATTGTGGGTATTTAAATAGTATACATACTATTCAGTTTGTAGTCTCTACCTGAATAAGTTGCACTATGTGTATGATATAATTTACATTGTATCTATTACACAAGTAGTACTGTAAACATCTGAAACGTACTTCTAATTTATCAGTTTATGTGCTTTTCAGAGGCAGGACTCTCATTTTATACATAAAACTGTTTACATATTTGTGTGTAACCCTCTTAATCCATAAAACCAACCAAAAGAATAACTATAAACTTCTTCCAGGGATAGAACTTGCATGGTTCTATTAGGCAGCCCTAAAGAGAAACGGGCTCCATGACTGCTCGTGGCGCTTCTTCCAAAAGCGCGCAGCAGCCTGCGACTCTGAACCGGAGGGAAACAAAAATCTGGGGAAAGGAGGACTGAATGGAAACCCTGGTGTCAGAGATGCACACGCTAATCCGGATTCCGAAGCGAGTCTCTCCACCCAGCCCCGCCGGCCAACGATTTTATGGTCCACCACCTGATGGTCCCTGCATCTCTCTGCCCGCGATGAAAGGTCTAGAAGGCGATGCGATGCGCTCTCCGCGTCTCCCCAAAAGGTGACTTAACCTCACCAAAGGAGCGCACAGATGGGGTCACTTTCTTCGCCAACAGCCCGATCCACCTGGGGGTGGGTTTCCCCTTTTCGACCCCCGTCCCCACCCATCTACCCACCCAAGAAAAGACACGAGGGGCGCGTTTACCTGAGCTGTCGCTTTTCCGCTTGCCGGCGCGCTTCTCGGTTTCCACCGGGGACAGCGCCTGCCTGCCGTAATCTCCCGGAGCGCACGCCGCCCCCGTCGGGGTGCTGGTCCCCAGGCTGGATGAGTTCGAGCACAGTCCCGGGGGGCTACTGCCCAGCTCCGGGGGTCCACCCGAGTCGGGCTGCAGGCACAGGCTGTGCCTGGCCGAGGCGGAGGGCGGCGGCGGAGGGGGAGGCGGCGGCGGAGAAGCCATCTGCGGAATGTGCCAGTTCGTCTGCAATGGCTGGTGTTGCTGCTGCTGCTGCTGCTGCGCCTGGTGGTGGTGGTGATGGTGGTGGTGGTGGTGGTGCCCCCGGTGATGCTGGCTGCCGAACATGCCCTCCTCGCTGGGGTATCCCGCGATGATGCAAGAGGAGGCCGAAGGCGAGAGCTCCGGGTAGGACATGTGGTCGGAGCGGCCGTGCAGGGCGAGCGCCGACTGCGAGAAGGGGTGCAAGCCCTGGCCCGGGGCATGGTGCGGGCTGCGCAGGCAGCCGAAGAGCGTGTGATCCATGGCGGCGCGCAAGGCGGCCCCGCTGCCAAGGGAAGCCCGCGGTTCAAGAGGCGCCGGGGCGCTGCGCTCTCCTCCCAGACAGCCACCCCCCAAGCCACCAGATGCCGCCGCTGCGCGCTCGCCAATAATCCAGGGCTTGTGCGCCCGAGCGGGGCCTCGATCGGATGCTCCCGATCGGCGCGCTGTCCGCCGGCGGCAGAAAGGAGGTGGTCCCGCGCAAGTGCTCCGAGGGGGAAGCGGCTCGCCGAGGTTATAAATACAGGAGTGTGTAACGTGAGCCGGGGGCTGGCTTAGCGGCGGCGCGGCGGCACTGACCACATGCGAGCTGCCTCCGCGCGCCAGCCAGCCCAGCGGCCGCCCGCCCGCCCGCCCGCGGCTCCCCTCGTCCTGACCCCGGCTCGGCCTCCGAGGCGAGATCGGGAGGCAGGTCGAGCTGCGGCGGAGAGGGAGCCCCGGGCAGGGACAGGGGGGACCCGCTTCCGCCCACCGTCGCAGCTCCTCCGAGGCAGAGGGGGCCAATGGGGCAGCTGCTCCGGCCAGGGTCCCTCCTTCCGCCCCTTTGGCCCGGAGGGGGAGCGCAGAGGAGCAGGTGGCACGAGGAGGAGGTTACTACTCCCTATATCTGGGGGGCACAGCCATCGAAGGGAGGGTGGGACCCAGCCACTGGCGTAGGCAAGGAGGGGGACAACTGCCTCCACCCCTATATCAAGTAATAAAATATTGCTCCCCGCTAACATAAATCCTGGCTACGCCCATGGAGCCAGTCTGGCAGGCCAGGATGCGGAAGCCAAGAGGAGAGAGCCAGGATCTCCCTCCGGACAGCCGCCCAGTGCAAAATGGGATTGGGCCTTTGCGCAAGCAGCCGCCTGCCGTGACTCTTTTGGTCCCCATCTTCTCTCTGGGGGAGAGGATAGGGCTTGCTGGGAGTGGGGCTGGCGGGCAGCAAGACGCAGCATCTCCCGGGGCGGCCTTGCTGGGCCTTCTCCCTCTTAACAGGAGACCAGGACGCGCGGCCTCTTCTTCCCCACTGGCTTGCCCGCTCTCAGCCGCTCACCTGCACTTCCCCAGCGAGCCAGCTTCCCTTGCCAGGCCAACCCAAAAATAAAGTGGCCGTGTGAAGAGGCTGCCGAGAGCAGCCGGTGTCCCCCTTGGCTCATTTGCGCTCTCCCTTTGAACAGTAGAAGGCGGCACACGGTGGAGGAAGTTGGAGGGGCGCTTCCTACAAGGAGTGCGCCCTCAGTCTCATGTGCGCCCACTTTCACACCCACACAAGGCGCCCCAAAGTTCCCCACGGGGGAGTCTGTAGCTGGTGGCACTTCAGCAGACCAGTGCTGGGGCCTGACCAGCTAGCCTATGGTCCTGATCCTAGCCCTGCTGAGAGGACACTTAGAAATCTGCAACAGGCAGCATTATCCCCTACAGAGTACCCATTTCACCTTGTCAAGGGTTTTATTTGTGCTTTTCTTATCTTTTGAACCAAGCTGAGATCTTTGGATAAAGGGCGGTATATAAATCTAATAAATAAACAATGGCAGACAAATCCATAGAAATAACACAATATCTGCCTTTGGGTTTAGAATCTAAGAAAACATGGGGAAAGGAAAAGGGGGTGAGGAGGGAAGAGGCAAACAAGCAAACTCAGGCACCAAATTCTTAATGTTACAAAATTCTTATAATGATGAGCTTGGATGGAAGTTTTGTGCTACACAACCTCACATATATATCCAATGTCTTAAAAAAAAACAGGAGGGGGAATGCCACATGAATATACAATGTTAACATCTACCATTATATGCTTCTTTGGCTAATAAAACTCTGTCTCTGTCATCTTCTCAACAGGATTTCAAAATTAATCTCTCTGGTGCAGTATGTTGGCTGTTTCCCCGTCCCCACACTAGTTAATTTGCAGTATGGGGAAAGCAACGTAATCTGGAGGTTATAAGGAATACTGAAATAAGGTATGTGATCTGTGCAAAACAAATGTTGAGGTTCTCCCTCCTGGCTAAATATTAGACTTCTCCCTCCCCTCTGATAGATGGGTGCACACACAATGGCTGTAGAACATGTACCAAGGATGGATTTATATGAAGTAAGTTTGTGCTCTGTTTGCGCCACTCTTTCGCACAAACAGCATTTGTCACAAAGGATGCACAAAATGTAAGCCTGATCTGAAGTGATGCTAATGTTCAATAGGGGCACTCTATTTGGAAGTGAATGAAGTTTCATTTTTTTCGTCAACCCTTATGAGCCTGAATGTGTATATATCAATAAAGTGGGTTGTCTCTAACTACCGCTGAGAAGAGGCATCATCCCACTATCATTCTGGAGCTTTAAATTGTTTCTCCAGGACGTGGATAACTTGGGCTTATTCTGTATATATGAAAAGTAGACTCTTGAGAGCAAGACTTTCCTCCAAATCAGCATGCTTTTTGCACTTGCATGTCTCTCAAGAAATGCTTTGACTGAGTGAAGGGAAAACTTATCAGTTGGACTAGAATCAAAGTTTACAGGAGAGTCCAATGCAGCTTTTTTTAAAAAAAGGTTTTGTGTCATCTCCCTCTTTCATTTCTTCAGTTGGGGCATTTTCAACAAAGCGAAAGGACTCTCTTGGGCCAATGTGGGGCCAAGCCTCAGGCCTATTTCAACAAAGTGAATACATTTCAATATGGCAAACAGCTGGTGATCACTTGCTTTATTGAGCAATTGCAGGTGTGGAGAATTCATTTTACGCTACGGTTACACACACCTGCCCATTACTTGATCACCATCTTCAAGGGCGTCAGCTCTGTGACTGGAGATTACGAATTTAATGGCACAAAGCTGTGAGCAGGTTTCTCTGAGGCAAATTCTCCGCCTGCGAAAGTATTCTTAGATTTGCCTGATCCTAAGAGATAACTGTGACCACCTGAATCACTTCGCTGGCTGTCAAACACCACCCCGCTTTCCCCTTGTAAATTTAGGTCAGTCTCTAAAATAGCTAAGCCACCCACGGGATCCAGATAAGATCTATTGACATCAGATAGGTCCAAACAGTATGGTGATCACCTCACAAAAGTGGAACTGCCTTTCCCTAGAGCTCTTTACAAAGAAAAGAAGAAAGAAACTGTTGGCAGATGAGCCTTAAGCAGAAGGGAAGTTTCAGGATCTGAGCACTTAAATACTTCAGCTTGATTTGGGGCTGCTTCGAAGGGCTAGAAATACAGTAAATATGTGGAGGAATAAATAAACGCGGGTGGAGTAAACAGAAAAGAGTGTTTGCTTGAAGTGTACATGAAAACGGGACGCTTGGGGGGAGGGGGCCGCCTTCGAGGCGGAGGCGCGTTTGGAGTCCGAGGCGCTGCGTCGCGCGAGGCAGAGCGCGGGAGCGACGAGGCGCAAAAGGCGCTCGAGCGCCTTCCCGCCTCAAGCGCCTGACGGGATTCCCTCGCCTGCCCAGCTAGGGGGGCGTGCAGTTGTCGCGCGCCTCTCCGGCGTCCCTGAGGCGCGATCTGATTGGCCGCTTCCCTTGCTTTCCCCCTACCTGACAGAATTCGAGCCGTCGCGCCCGACGTTGCTTGTTAATAATAGCAGCAATAACAATAGCCAGAATCTCACCTAGAGGTGCGAGGAAACCTCTTTCTAATGATAAGGTGCCATGGAGGTTGAGTTAACCTGACAGGATCGACGTGAGGAACTGATGGTCATTTTGGCGCTCGAGTTCGACTGGGAAACAAATCATGGCTTTGGGAGGCAGACCCCTCACGACCCCTTATGTCAAACCTTTGACAAAGCGCCGAGTCTCTCCCCTCCTCCCGCTCCACAGAGCTGATTTCTCATCTGAGTAGTAAACAAAGATATTCGCAGGGCGCGCAAAAGAGGTCGCAGGTTCTTGTGCTTTCAAAACAAGGCATCCCGCCCTTCCCCATTTTACACACAAACACACGAGACAGTTTGTTCTGTTCCCTTTGGCGAGGGTGTTTGTATTGTCTCAGGTGTCAGGAGAGCCTCCGAGGGCGCTTCGAAACAGCAAACGGCAGAGACAGTTGAGCTGACCGCTGATAAGCAAACGATTTTTTTTTAAAAAAAAGTCTTTCCCGCCTTTTCCCCTTCTGTGTTTGTGAAATCCCAAACATTTAGTCCCCTTTTCACGGCATTGTAAATTCTCGGGCGTGTGAAAACGCGCGCGCTCTCTTTTTCCCTTTCCCCCTCTTTCTCTCACACAAGTCATTTTCATCTGCCAGTGGGGGAAAAAAGGGTTGTATGAGATTTGCAAGAGGTAGTTGCTTAAACGGAAATTGAGTCCTATTTGTGGGAAATTAGTTTTGCAGACTTTCTCTTTTTTAAAAAAAAACACAACACCAACAACTAGAAGTTTTGTTCAGCAGCTGCTGCAGTTTGCCTCACAGTTTTAGACTGAGCTGGAAACCTGCAGCGCTCTGTGGCCGGTAAGAGTCTTTCCCCCTTTTTTTGAGATCTGTTTTCTTCTTATATTTATAACTATCTTGAAGCGGTTTTTTTTTTTTGTCAAGTGGCATTTCTCAGAAGTCCTCCTGGAAGGGCCAGCGGTGGCCATACGTGGCTGGGCAAGGCCAGAGCTACCCTTCCCCACCCCTTCCTCCAGGAAGGGGGAAAAAAGAGGAAAATCTATGTACTCAACAATCTTGATGAAATATGTTGTGCCTTGTGTTTATCGTTTCAATATGTGCTCTAATATAGACCAAGGCAAAGGAAACACAATGGCTGGACTCTCCGCCAGCCCCTTTTTCGGAACTTGGAGCTGCTGTTTCTGGGGAAGAAGCCCTGGTTCCATCATGGAACATTTACCAACCATCTATTTAATCTAAAATAGATGGATCTATAGGTATAATGTGGTACCAGATGAATCAAATTATGTAGTAGGACGAAACCAAGTTAACCTGAAATACTGAAGTCACTTGCTAAAATTCAGTATGACCAGAGTCATGTTAAGCTTCCATTATTTAGGAAAACAAGTAACAAGGGGAATCTAAAGTCCCTTGGTATTTCAGGTGAGCTATAAACATGGTCCTAGCTTTCATCTCTAATAGGTGCGACTTCTCTTAACGTGGCCACTCATGGGACTAAGTTCTCTCCCCTAAAGTGTCAGATCTTAATGTGCCCTGAAATTTCTTCCCAACCTGTCGCTGTCAATCAGTCGCTGTGGATGTGGGACAAGAAGAATCAAAAGGGTGACTGCTCAGTTTGAGCCATAAAATGCTCCAAGCGGCTGGAACAGTTAATGTTCCAGATCAAAGGCAATATGAAATATGGCTCCTTAATTCTATCGTTCGGAAGGATGCCTGTCATGCTTTCTTCCTAATTCATTCTTAAGGCAAACCTAAAAAGGGTTTCGCAAATTGTATGTCAAGAGAAAAAGCAATAGACTGGACCACATTTTTCTATGTGTGTGGTTTGTGTGTGTAAAAGTCAGTAGGTAGCAAGGAAGGAAATAATAAAAGGACCAACAGTTGAATACTGCACAGATTTAAACATAATGCACATAATCAGAAGCTGATTTCTTTTATTTTGGTTCCTAGCCATCGCATCAACTGCCCTGCCCCTCTTCTGCCATCTCTTCATTTTTTCTTACAATCAAAACATTATTATTTAAATGGAACGTATTTGCTAGTGCATCAAGCAAGCCATGCAGACACAAACAATAATTTACAGTGTAAATGTTTCATTAAACAAAAGTGGATATATGCATACATATCAAGGGATTGTTACCTGAATAATATGGTTACTTGTACAGCTTTTCAAATTAGGTTAATTAAATGTTAAATTTTTAAAATATTGATTGTTTTTTTTAAAAAAAAATCTACTTCCAACTTTACTGATTACAGCAAGTCACGGTTTGCCTTTCTGGAATGCTTATTTGATCTGGCTCAGCAAGAAAATAAACAAACTAGTGTCAGCTTTTTTATTATTACTCCAAATACATAATCATGGATCATGCAAACTATAAGAAAAAACAGTCTGTTAAATTTTTTAAACCTGAGATTAATAAAAAATTATCTAATAAGTAAACTGATTTCAAAAAGAATATTTCCCAAAATGTATGGAAATTCATACATTGCTTCTTATATTCATAGCTTCTTATATTAAGTTGCAGGACTTGGTTCTGTTTAATATAGCTGTTTGCTTTATTGTCACAAAGGATTATCATCCGAAATAGCATTAATTTATTGTGGTCTCCATGTTTAACTATGAATGTGTTTAATTTGCAATGGCTAGTTAGTGGCTGCCATTTAAAACTTTAAATCCAAAACTGTGTCTTTTAAAAAATAATGCTGATAGTAGGTTTCATGAAATGTACTCAGTACCACAAACCTATTTGCCTTCATTCATTCATTAAACCTTTTTTATGTTGAATTGTGAAATATATACTTTTTTGGTCGTCTGTCTGCATTCACTGACTCCAAAAAATTACCTGGACATATTTGTTTCCGTATAACCTCCTGATGCTAAACACATGTACACAGGAGTAAGTTCTGTTGATTCATTAGAGCTCAATTTAGGTAAGCATGCTTAGTTTCACTGACTTTCACCCTGATCTTATGATCTACTGTGGAAGGCAAAGTGTAAGGTTAGCTGCCATAATGTGCCAGGACAACAGTGTCAGTGTGGTGATGTATGCACCAACACACAATATCTTGTGCTATTGAAAAAAACAGAGGGCACTGCAGTAGAACTGTTAAAGTTCTTACATGAGTGAGGTGTGGACAAGAAAGAGCCATGGTGTTTAAAGGGAGAAGTTGGATAAGCTGAAACAACACTATCTTGTCCACACTGACAGGGCAATGGACTCCCTCATATTGAAAAACCCACACCATAGATGCATATTGATCCATATGCATGAGTCTTACATATGAAAGCCCATAGCCAAACCCTAAAGAACACAGACTTGCCTTATTTGGCATATTCTTTGCATAGGATGCAACTAGCTAGTGCCAATGTTTGTGCAGCCACAACCTTTTACAAGCATTCATAGGATGTGGCTACAAGTTTCTTATTCCCGGTTCCCACCAAAATCCAGGAATCATCACATGCAATTGAAATATGGGCCAGAATGATACATATAATTCTCATTTTTTTATTCTTTTGAACACCTTGTTCATACACTTTATTTATGAAATAGGCTACTCATATAATTCCACACATTGCATTTTGAAGATGGCTTATTATTTAGAAATATTCCTCTGGAAGAAAGAAAAAAACCTACTGACAAATATCTTGAAACACTGGCTGTAATGAAAAATCTGTCACACTGTCCATTGGTTTTGTTTTAATTCTCACAGGAAGCAACAATGTACCATACACTTGCAACTTTTCTGAAATTAATGGATATATAATGAGGCAGCGGTGCATTGTGGGTTGCAACCATGATTTCAACAGGCACCGCCTGATCCCCACAGGTATAAATTGCTACAAGATCTATAGTAATGGGTGGGATTTATACAGTACTTTTGGAATGCAAGTTATGAAAAATAATTAAATTGTGTATGATTATATAAATGTCAAGTTTTCAGGCTTGTAACATGAATGGAGGAACAAGAGGGAAGTATCAGTGTGCTTGGGGGAACTCTGAAATTTCCAGTAGTACACACACACACACAAATCCTAATGAGACAGATGCTCCAATAAAGACTGAGCATGCTTAGTGGCCAGAGAAAGTTAAAGTTACAGATAGGTAGCCGTGTTGGTCTGCCATAGTCAAAACAAAAAAATTCCTTCCAGTAGCACCTTAAAGACCAACTAAGTCAGTTGGTCTTTAAGGTGCTACTGGAAGGATTTTTTTTTTGTTTTCACAGAAAGTTAAGTTATGGCTGAGGGGGGAAACAGAACAACGGTGGGGGTGGGTTAGAATGCTCTCCTTTTGGGGGAATGATGGACTAGTATTCTGAATAAGAACACTCCTTTTAGAAGTGGGGAATGCACTGCAACATTTTGTTGCAGATCCAACGTGAGTCTCTTCTAAGCACATTTACAAATACCCATTTAGCTCAAAACTTTCACATAAGCATGCTTGAGAACACAGCCTAAAGCAGATGTGTTTTATTTTCCAACTTGATATTATCTGATACTTACCTAGGTTTGAACTGTAAAGTTTTTGGACACTTCTCTGTAATACATTTCTTTGCATGAAGTGAATCAGTAAAACAGTACTAAGTGGGTATTATAAATAAAAGGGTATATTTCTGGGTTATGAGGTTTTGAATTTTTTTTTTTGTATTAATACTTTTATCCCATTCCAGCTTTCATTAAAATCAAAAGAAAAATTCCTAGCAACTTCAGCAATGCCAAAACGAGTCTTCCTTCAAAATCCATATTGCAATCTGCTGCAACAGGCCCTAAAGCAGAATATTTAAGATCCTCTTCATTTTTAGAAAACTATACATTGATTCTAGGATCTCATCCCATCTCCTCAAATCAATGTTCAATCCTAAAACTGATATTTGAGCCAAATTATATTACAACTTTGGTAAGAATAATTCAGTTGTACTTTCTTTATTGTCTTAATTGGCTTGATATTTTTTTTTAATCATTCTGAAGTTGAATTTGTTCCATATTTGATAGGAGCTTTCAGTATTTCATTTCATTCACAGCATTGAATGCTGTATGGTCCAAAGAGTCCCTCTAGGCAGGCATATTGCCACAGCTCCTTGCACTATATTGGGGGACAATTCTGAAGTGTGTGGCACAGAGGGAGCTACTAGAAGATGATTTAAAAGCCCCAGTACACGAGTTATCATAAAGCTTTTGCTCTCTTGCCTTCCATAATTGGTGTGTTTTTATGTTTAAGGGAGGGTGATACCATCTGGGTACAGCATTCCTAACCCCTTACTGAGGGTTGTATTTCACAGGTCACATTCAAGGTCTGGAAGGCAGCAGGGAGGAAGGAAGTATGAAGACTGCCAAGGAAGTCCTGGGCACAGGGGCGCCGACTTATAAAAAATATTGGGGGGGGGCCAAGACCTCCAAACCGCTGCTGCTGGGGGAACGAAAGGGGCGAGCCCCGGGCTGCCCCGACCTTAAGTGAACCTGTGAGGGCCTGCCCTTTGCGGCAGCCGATTGGCTGCCGCCGTGGGCGGTGAATATTAATGAGCTAGGGGGAATCCCCGCTTCTCGCGGGGCTGACGCCAGCCCCGCGAGATTGTTGATGGGTCGAGAGCCCGCAACCCCACCCCCTCTCTAGATCGGGAGTGGCTTTGTTTTAACTCATTACTGAATGTATTTTAAAAGGTAACTATCGTCAAACAAGGAAAATAAAAAATACCAACATAATTTTGTGATTTTACAAAGCATAATATAACTAATAATTTTCTTAAATTATTGGGGGGGCAGAGCCCACCCAAATGAATTTTTGAGGGGGCTCGGGCCCCCTCAGGCCCCATGGAGTCGGCGCCTATGCCTGGGCACGGTATCTGGCATGAGGAATAATCAGTTTTGGCCATGGAATGAGCAGTTGGATTTTAGGTTCCCAGAAATGTCCGCCATGGCTGTGTCAGTTTTTCTTACAGGGGTGCACACCTTGCAAGGAAACAACACAAGAAGTTGGAGGTTCATATACAGGCTGGCCTTCAGAGTGCTGACAGGAAGATAGATTGCGCCCAAGCTGGGAATAAAGAGGCAAGCTACTTATCAGCGGATTAACTAGGACCATGTTACGGACATGGGAAGCTGCTTTATACTGGACCCAGAGTATTGATTCATCTAGTTTAGAATTATCTACACTGTCAGGCAGCTGGTTAGCATTTCAGACAGAGTTCTCCAGCCCCCAGTCCTGCTTGCAGATACCCCTTGGCGTATTGTCACTAAGATGTCTGCCCGAAACGAGGAGATCTGCAGCTGTAAGATGAGTAAGGACAGTAAGGCAAGGGATAAAGTAAAGGTAAAGGGACCCCTGACCATTAGGTCCAGGCGTGGCCAACTCTGGGGTTGCGGCGCTCATCTCGCTTTACTGGCCGAGGGAGCCGGCGTACAGCTTCTGGGTCATGTGGCCAGCATGACTAAGCCGCTTCTGGCGAACCAGAGCAGCACACGGAAACACCGTTTACCTTCCTGCCAGAGTGGTACCTATTTATCTACTTGCACTTTGACGTGCTTCCGAACTGCTAGGTGGGCAGGAGCAGGGACCGAGCAACGGGAGCTCACCCTGTAGCGGGGATTTGAACCACTGACCTTCTGATCGGCAAGCTCTAGGCTCAGTGGTTTAGACCACAGCGCCACCCGCCACCCTTATGACAATTTCTTGCTGCCTAGATAAGGGAGAACACAATCTTTTCCTGAGCTGCAGTGAGCTCCTGATAGCCACACCTTTCCAGCTTGACGTTCCTAAGTCACTACCTTTCCAAGTTCCAAGATTTTAGCTGTGTGATCTAGGCAATCCCTAAAGAAAATTCTTCCTTGCTTCTGGCTCTCAACTCCCTGCTCTTTTGCCATCTTGATGGCTGTGTATACACTCTAGTCTAGTGACTGCTTTTAACTATTCCTTTCCAGCTCTACCCTTTCTGTTGTGATCAGCCTTTTGATTCTGTTTATGGCAACACACGCTAAATTAACACTCAGTTTCCAAAAGAAAACTGTGCGGAGTAGACTTTTTAACAACAACAACAACTTGTTTTCCTTTGTCAATATGCACACACATCTCCTAAGCAACCAGATGCTTGGTGGGCAGGCACTGAGACAATTGCAAATGTATTGGCGAGGGATGGGCACACCTTTCCTGGACTCATGTCACATTAGATATCATGTGCATGTTTATGTCTACATGCCAATATCTTCATGCTCCACCCTTGCCAAGTTTGAATGCAACTGCAACAATGGCCTCACCTCCCACATGCTCTGGTTTGGGGGAAGGAGTGGACATCTGGCCAGTTTGTGTCCATGATAACATCCACAGCTGGCCCTCCTTATATGAGACCAGATTCAGGTTTAACGCAAAAACTTTAAGACATAGATCCCTTTTCTTCGTTTCCAAACAGGTTAAGTAAAAGTAAGGGCATTTTAAAAATTTCCCACTGCATATAAGCAGAATACCAGTAGTACTCATAACCTTGCCAACAAAGGTCCGTATAGTTAAAGCTATGGTTTTCTCAGTAGTGATGTATGGAAGTGAGAGCTGGACCATAAAGAAGGCTGAGCGCCGAAGAACTGATGCTTTTGAATTATGGTGCTGGAGGAGACTCTTGAGAGTCCCATGGACTGCAAGAAGATCAAACCTATCCATTCTTAAGGAAATCAGCCCTGAGTGCTCCCAGGAAGGACAGATCGTGAAGCTGAGGCTCCAATACTTTGGCCACCTCATGAGAAGAGAAGACTCCCTGGAAAAGACCCTGATGTTGGGAAAGATTGAGGGCACAAGGAGAAGGGGACGACAGAGGATGAGATGGTTGGACAGTGTTCTCGAAGCTACCAGCATGAGTTTGACCAAACTGCGGGAGGCAGTGGAAGACAGAAGTGCCTGGGGTGCTCTGGTTCATGGGGTCATGAAGAGTCGGACAGGACTAAACGACTAAACAAATTACTCATAACTGTTACTGAAGTGGAGGGCTTTGTTGCCCATATACAGGGCAACAGAAACCTCTCCCTTTTGTGTACCTTGAGTTCTGGTCTTGACTGGGCTTCTAGGCATGTTAAAAAAGAGTAAAACCTTACCAACAAGATATGCAGTCCTTCGAAGCATTGCTTGGGTTGCTGGAGGGTAGTGCTGTTGGGTGTTACTGTTCTGAGTGTTCTTGGGTGTTTACTTGCTGTTGTGTCTATACATCTGTAGATTTTTATATTTCATGTCATAGATAGCGAAATACTTCCATATGAGAAACGAAAACAAAGCAAATGAAAAATATTTCCATTCCTCTATAACTGCTTCAAAATGGCATTTTTGGGAAAGCACAGACCAAATGGAAATAAGTTACAACATGTGCCATTCTTGAGCTAGCAACGCAGATTTTGCAGGTCCTTTAAGCAAACTGGTGGCAAATGGCACACATCAAACCAAAAGGGAACAATCGTGATGATGCAATAGCGTGTGTGGCCTTAGGTCTTTAGCATTGCTCCAGTCACCAAATACCAATATTTCTGCCAAACTTATAATGGAATAAGCTGTTGATGGATGTTTTTTTAAAGAGAGAAGACATTTGAATATTCTTACTCTTCACAAGCAATAGAATATGTCTATGAAACCCCCCTCCCCAAGTATTTCCAATAGAAACTGCTTTATTAAGTTTATAATCTGTTATTGAAAACTGATTTATACTTCAGTCATAAAGAATTCCATTGTATTCTGCTATTTGCTGTGACATTGTTTAGCTAAATATGTCACCATACACAGCTTTAAAAATTAGACTATAATTTAAAGGAAAATTATATATATATATTTCCTGGAGACACTTGTTAAGAAATTACATTTTAATATACTAGTAATTTAGTCTTCCTGTATAACCTATGTAGAAATGCTAGATGTGTCTGTTTTTTAAACCAGCAAAACATATTTAGTGCTCTACTAACTGCAAGAACTGTTCGGAACTAATATTCAGCAATGAATAGGTAAATTTAAAGCATACTAATTATGTTTAATTACACTATATTTGAAGGATCACTGCTAATATCTCACTTTAAAAAATGCTAGAAAAACAAGATTAGGACTATAAGATGTGAGACATATTTATCCTGCTATTAAATCCTAATATGTTAAGTGGGTTGTGTATCAAACTATGGAACATCTCATAGGAAAAATATACTGCAGGTAAAAACAAATATTTGCATATAAACAGATTGTGTTGTGATCATGTTTTTAGTAATGGAAGACATATATTATTGGTATGATTTCTCACACACATATAATTTCATCTCATGCACAGTCCCTAAACATTTAAGTAAACTCTGTTGAATCCTGTTCTTATAGCTTTGTGCAGCTTTTTTGTATGAAGGGGAAAAGATGAACAGTGTACGGCATTTGTAAAAGTTACAGTATATGGTAAAATAATAGATTTGTTATCCAGGCGAATAAAGTAATTCACTGACTTCAAAAAATTGTATTGGAATGACACAATTTGTCTATTTGTGATGGTACAACAGCAATCAAATGCAACATTGAATCCTATGCTATCATAGTCACAGATGTGTGAAATGAAAAATTGCAGATATATTTGGGTGCAATATCCCAACTTATCATAAGAAGCATATATATATTTTTACTTCACATAGGTCTTGACCATTTCAGATGCTTTTTATATTTAGCATTTTCAAATGCATGCCCAGTTCTTTCATTAAACATCACACTGCAGCTGTGGTAACCAGATTCTTTGTTTAAAATATACCTTGACTTGATGATGAGAATATTTGGCTCTAAAAATAGGACATACATTTCACCGCTGATATGTCAGAAATGGCATGGGTCCAGAGATGTGGGCAAAACATTTATAGTTAACCAAGCATTTCCAGCTAGGTCTCATAAACACAAGCAGGCATAGCTTGTTTGTTTTACATTAAAGTAAAAGTTTCCTCTATCGATTCTTGCAACACTTCATTCCAAATATAAGAAAATAAAACTGTATCACATTAAAATCCAGGGACATGCTTCCAGGCATTTATTGGGTATAGCTAGTAAACATTTCCTGGCAAACAATTTAGTGTCCATAAATTCCATCCTAACACTACTTCCGCAGCTACATGCGTACACCATAATACACAAGGGTATTAGCTCAGACTCTCTTATCCGGAATGTGTGGACTGGAATTGAAAATTCTTCACCACCTTCTTTTCTGCACCACATGCCTTGAAAACATATCCTTTCTCAGGACAAACTGCGCCTTCTCAGATCCGCTTTGTGCATTGCAAAGAATTCTGCTGCCCTCAAGAATTCCGTCTAGCAGATTTCTAAGTATCTGTTAACATAGCACAATGCAGCTTGTATCCCACTAGCATTAGCACAAGCTAAGTGCACATACAGAGGGAGGCTGGAATGCCAGAGTCGAGACCTATTATGCCAAGCAAATTTGTGGGGAAAATCTTGCTCTGAGGTCATGGGTGGGAAGGGAAGGAAGGGAAGGGTAAAGTGATCACAGCTTCCTGATTCCCTGGATGGTTACTTAGCCAGCTAATGAGTCTTATTCAGCTAGCTCCAAAACATCTTCAGTCTAAGAAGACTGCGTCGAAGCCTCAATTTAATTGCGTTTAAAATATTTTGAATATTTTCCACGTTTACTACCCGGGTATTGATGAATTCCACAGGTGAAAACATTCTTCCTTCCTTGTGCTAAGTGTCAGTAAAAATGTGGAGGCTTCAAATCAACAGTCAACATTTTAACGATACCATTATCTGAACCTGAGACTTCAGAAGTGGTTGGGATAAGTATAATTGTGTAACCTTGTGGGCTTCTTCAGCAGCTTAGCTGGGCAGATTCTTCCTTCAGAAGAATCTGATTGCCCACTATAATTTTGAATTTTGTGGCCCACCAAATTTTTTAATTTTTCAGCCAATCAGGGCCCTAGTGGAGGGCGAAGCTTATGTAGCAGACAAGAGTGAACAAATCTTCACTTTGGTTTGCCACTGAAGGATAAAAGCCAGCTGCACATAGGATACAATACAGTCAATAGATAATACATTTTCCCTCAATGACATTTAGTGTCCTCCTGAATCAAAATCTTTTCAAAAGGGGATGACTCCATTAACGGGAATCAGCTCTTAATAATGCTCTTACAGTATGTCTAATTTGAAAATACTAAAATGTCATGGATCTTAGCCGTCCAGTTTGCTGTGCTGTTGAAACTGATCATGTGATAACATTATTCCATTCCTCAACTAGGCCCTCAGTCTAACCAGTTTTCTGTTTTCCCATCAAGGTTAAGGTTGAAAAGTTTGGTCTTAATAATCTGTTTGTATTCTCACACCAAGAAAATGGCACACTTACATTTTACATGAACAGCTTTACATTCTTATTCTAATCAAATCTTATAGTGTGTTTTTAAAAGACAAAGTAATATCACCTTACTGAATTTTACATAAAGCAGATTTTTTTTCAACCACCCTTTCGTATTTGCCAAACAGGCTGCTGGATAATATTAGGGAGTTCACATTTAGGCAGTTTAATTCCACTCTGGTTGTAATGCAGAAGATGCTATCCTGGCAGGTTTTACAGACCATATGACTTTTCTATGTAGTTTTTGTCATGCTTATAAAATTGATTTAAACAAGTGCATGGTCTTGCCCGAAATGGCCCAGTTCACTGAATTTCCAGTACATTTGTCTTTCTGCAGTGTAGGCTGTTTGTAAAAGTCTCTGCTTTGCCTCCATTGGATTTTTCTTGCTTTCTGGATAGTGGTGTTGTTTCAGGACTGTTGTCGTCACTCTTGAAGTTTTGCTGCTTCCCTGGTGCAGTTTTTCCACACTTTTAACTGTTCTGTCAGTACCCTCATCTGAATCACAGGTACCCTGACTATCATGGTCTCAAAATCCTTCCATGTATAACATAAATATATACTACAAAATAATTCAGCCAGGATAAGAACCATTTCCAGATCCACACCATTCCTTTAGTTTCCAGGCACAACTCAGAGTTTGACCTTTAATATCCTACAGGGTTTTAGACCAGGCCATATAAACCTTCCAATATATTAATATCTGCTGCAGACACCCACTTCAGACACCTGGACCACCCTTCCAGTTGAGGGGCATTCTAGCTTTCTGACAATTTGAACCCCTTTGACCTGCTGTATTAGGCATCATGCTGTTGGTGTATTTGCTGTTGTGTTGATGCTTTTAGCTTGTTTTTGTAAAAATAAATAAATAAAAATAAGTATTTGGTGTTCTTTGTTGTGAGCCACATAACCAATGGCAGGCTATATGCTTCAATCTCCCTTCCTTCCCTCATTAACCCCTTGCGCTTATCTTCTGTTCTCCTCCACGGCTGTTGAAATAAACCATTGGGTTTTATATCCATGAAAATTACTGACATCTATTCAGGGTTAGTTTGCTGGGGATTGGCTTAGGGGTGAATCGATCATTTCCACCTCTTCCTGCAATCCCTTAAGCCACTAGGGGGAGTCCTCATTGCAGTTCAGGAGATCTATGGATGATACAGTTCAACCTGGGGAAACAAGTGCTTGAGGTAGAGACAGTTCAGCCTGTTTTGCCACCTGAAGCGAAATGGAGAGGTGCTGCCCCGTGTTCCCACCTCACTCCCCTGCTGCCTCCACCCGAGTTGTTTACTGGGGTCACATGGCTGTGGCTTCCAAATTCTGGTGAGACAAGAGCCCTGTGGAATCTTGTGTGATCTCACCTGAACTCGGAAGCCTCCACAGCCTCTTCTCCTTGCTTCTCTAGTGGTGGCAGGGAGGCATGCCTATGGATTCCACTGCTTGAGGCAGCTGTCTCAGTCTGCCTCATGGACAGCCCGGCCCTTACCTGAAGACTCACATTTGCTCAGTCCTTAAGGCTGAAAGTAGGTATGCTATCCTTCAGCCCAGCAACTACCCAGTGACAGGGAGCTTTTAACCATCATGCAAGTCTCTGCTGCCATGAATTCATGGCAACGTGAAGACTAGAGACTATGTGTGGAAGTTTGTTTGTTTATTTGTTTATTTATTTATTTATTAAACCACTCAAACTTTTATTGCACCCTAGGGATGCAGAAACACCATCCTGTTCTCACCAGGGTTCATCTGAGTGTCCGTATGTGGGATACTCTCATGAGAGAGAGTGAGAGAGAGGCCTGAACCTGTCAAAAGCAGGTCCCTGCCCCAAGGAGTTCCAGTCAAAATTGACAGAGGGCTGTGTTTTAGATCTCATATTGTTCCACAAAGTGTGGACTTCATAGATTCATCTTTAAATGGGAGTTTGAATTGAATTGCGCCCCAT
Organism: Podarcis gaigeae; assembly: GCF_964106915.1. NCBI lineage: Eukaryota > Metazoa > Chordata > Lepidosauria > Squamata > Lacertidae > Podarcis > Podarcis gaigeae. The sequence continues at coordinate 32,715,170 of NC_139688.1, forward strand.
CTTTAAGTACCATGTTAAATCAGATTACAAAAATTAAAAACAGCAGAGTAAATTAACAGAGCCTAGAGTGCCCAGTTAAAACAGCTTCCTGCAGAGCCGAGGTACTAATGTTTAAAAAACTTTCTTTAAAATTACAATAACAACAGTTTTTTTAACATGTGGCAAAAAACCCCATTAATGACAGGTAAGGCAGGCTTTCCTTGAGATGGAGTTCCGGAGCCTTTGTGCAGCTATTGTGTAGGCCCTCCCTGGTCACAACCAGATGCGATTGTTGTATGGGATTATTTCAGTTTATGAACAGCTGAGGTTTTGTAGAAGAGATTGTGATAATATCCTGTTAATAGAATGCAAAAAAGCAATTGATAATTAAGAAACAGAATAGTTTGTGGTATGGCATGGGGCTGTAGATGTGATAAGAATTTGTGGAAATTCAGTTTCAAATCTTCTTTTCAGCCTACTGAGTGTCTTTGGCCGTGTGTCATGCATGCCATTATCTCTCAGTTTAATCTACCTGTCTGGATTGCTCTGATATTTAAAAGGCTGTTTTAATTTCCTTGGAGGAAGGATGAGATGACGGTGTAGCAAAATGAAAATAAATAAATAAGCAAACAAACATTTTACATGCACTTATTGTATATTTTATCATTAACAACCAGAGTAAACAAATTATGCCTTTTTGAAAACAGCTAAAATATTGGAGTGTTCCCAGGTTTCTAAATTAATTTCTTAGGAGAACATATTAACCGTTATCCTTTCTCTCTTCAAGGATTTTTTATTTTAACTTTCTTACCTCCTGTGCCCCCACTCCAGTGTAATCTTGCAGTATAAGGACCATTTAGCTTTTGTTAGGGAGAATATTGCAGACTTAATGTAATTTATCAAAATAATGTTTGCAGGACTGCCAGATCCCTTTTCTTGATTTATATGACAGAGGTGAGACTTACAAACATAAGGATTTTGTTTTTACTCTGATACTTAAAAGCTCACTTTTCGCTGGCTACTTTTCAAATCTGTCCTGCTCTATATTGTGCTAACTGTTCCCTGTTTTATCTTATTAATACAGGTTGGTTGCTGGATCAAAAAACCCCAAATAATTGGGCTTCACTCTATCCTAGTAATTACAGATTTATGCTTTTTGTTCAGAATGTGCACCAACCACAAGATTAGGTTTGGACCTGGTTTCAGCACTTCAAAAAACAGCCCACCCCAGTCCAAAATGCATTGGAGGCTGCCCAACTCAGCTCGGGAGCTAAGTATGCTTTGGAAAAAATGAGGCTTCATTTCCACCCCATTCACTATTGGGAAAACAAAGCCAGCTACAATTTTTTCCCCTTTTGACAGTAGGTAAAATTTGTACACATAGCAGTCCCTCCAGAGTGAATAAAGGCTGCCAAATTACAGAGAAATAGGTCCAGGGTGTTCATGCTGGGCAGTTCTGCATTTTTAAAGTTTTTCATTGGCAGAAGTGCGTGAAATTTGCAGGAATGCTTTCCCTTTCTGAGGGGATGAATCCTGCCAAATTTCAGATGTATAGCTATAGTAGTGTCAGGCGTGGAGTATTCTCTCCTCCCCCGCTAGCCTCAGAGTCAAGAAGAACAAACAGTTCATATTTTATGGCTTTTTATTCAGGCATCTGGTTGCAAAACAGAAGATCCATGTCTCCACGCATGGGAGACGTTGGCTACTCTGAGTCCCTCCTCTTCCGTCTCCCACAACATCCTGGAAACCTACGGGAAGGCATAGGAGTCACATCCCTCTGCATTCTCTGTTCCTGAATGCGGAGGGACCTTCTAGCCCTTGGACTAGGAGGGTCTCCCATACTCTCCAGGGAGGTCTCTGCTGTCTGCTCTCTAACTTCCCCCTCCTCATCCTGCACTATCTCATAACTAGGGATTTCCTCATTCAGCTGTACATCACCCCTGTCTTCTTCTCCTCCTGAAACTTCTGGAGACGGGGAGGGTGAAACTTCCCACTCCTCCCAGGGGCACAGGAAGGGGAGCGTGGTGGAGGTGGACCACCCCGAGTGACCTCACTGAGGGGGGTGACATTCAGCGCACCGCACGCCCATGACTCCCAAACCTACCTCAAGCCCTCGGGCTGAGGAGGGGGAGCTGCACTGCTTTGCCAGCAGCATTTCCCCCTTCATTTTGACAGCTTGGGGGAGGCTTTAGAGCTGCGGGAGGGCAGTGCGCCAAATGTCCACCATGGGCAGATCACTCCGCCCATGGCTGCAGGGTGTGCGTGCTGCTCCGGACACCCAAGTGGCTATCCCGCAGCTGGGAGGGCACCCTCCACACCACGCCCCCCCCTTGGGAGCATGTCCGCCCTGGGCAGGGCGGACATAGGCTCTGCCACTGACTCCTCCTCTCTTTTGAGAGGAGCTGATCAGACGGAGGGCTCCATTCCCATTCCTCCTGCTCAGTCCAGTCCCTGAGAAGTAGCTTCCCATAAGGTAAATCTTTAAAGTTTGGCTTGTTGGTGGTAAAAATCGATGTTCCCCAGGGCTTTGTGGGCAATTTCTCCTAAAGAATAGCAGAGAGAGTTGCCTCTCAGTCAGAAACCTGTCAAATTATCAAAACCTGCTGCCACCTATTTCATGGCCCCAGCTTATGACTTGTCCATTGGAGTGGGAAGGCAACACCAACAGTGCCATCAATGCTGTATGTTGGAGGGAGTGAGGGGTGAGGAAGAAGGGAGGTCAGCACCTTGCAACTGCGGCAGTGATAACACTATATTGGGTCCACCAGTGCAACCTCACAGCATCCATTTCCTGGCACTCCATCCTTCCCAGTAACTGGCAATGACACCACTACTGGAACGCCAGGTGCGTGGTGGGCCAGCCCTCCCATGCAGCTGCTTCTGGTTTGCTGCCGGAATTGAAAATATTCCTTGTTGTCAGAAACAATGTGAGATGAACCGGGGTGTAAAAGGCAAAAGGTAAAGGGACCCCTGATGATTAAGTCCCGTCGCGGACGACTCTGGGGTTTTGGTGCTCATCTTGCTTTACTGGCTGAGGGAGCCAACATTTCTCCTCCGAGAGCTTCCGAGTCATGTGGCCAGCATGACTAAGCCACTCTTGGCGAAACCAGAGCAGCTTCACGGAAACGCCATTTACCTTCCTGCCAGAGTGGTACCTATTTATCTACTTGCACTTTGACGTGCTTTCGAACTGCTAGGTTGGCAGGAGCAGGGACTGAACAACTGGAGCTGACCCCGTTGTGGGGATTTGAACCGCCGACCTTCTGATCGGCAATTCCTAGACTCCATGGTTTAGACCACAGCGCCACCTGCATCCCTGAACCGGGGTGTAATTGTGTTAAATCATAGAGTTGGAAGGGACCCTGAGGATCATTAAGTCCAACCCCCTTCAATGCAGGACTGTGCAACTGTCCTATACGGGAATAGAAACTGCAACCTTGGCGCGATCAGCACAGTACTCTAACCAACTGAGCTGTGTGTGTTCTTGTTATGTTCCACTTTGCTGCTTGAATACTGAAGTCTAGTAACAGGCAATTTGTGTGCATGTGGAAAACAGGCACCCTAAAGACACCAATAATGATGATGAAGATAAATAGATATTCATTTGGACACACAGACAGTGACACTAATTGTGGCAAGCACGCAGAGACAGAAAGCAATAATTAATAATAATGATAATAACGGATGAATAAAAAAATACTTGGCGCACACACAAAGCAATAAAAATAAGGAATGAAAAAGGCTCTGTGATACATACCGTATTTTTCGCTCTATAACACACACCCAACCATAACACGCACGTAGTTTTTAGAGGAGGAAAATCCGTAGGCATGCCACCCGTAGGCATTCCCTCCATAACACGCACAGACATTTCCCCTTACTTTCTGGGAGGAAAAAAGTGAGTGTTATGGTGCAAAAAATACGGTATATAAAATAACTCAGAGTGATTAAAACAGACTACACAGAGTCACACAGAAGCAACGCCGTTAGGCCTAGAACTGGAATAACACTGCATACCACGAAACAGACCAAGCACAGTTCTAACAACAGCAAATAAAATCAAAACTAAATGAAGGCCTGTTAATGATAAGAAGGGGAAATAAGGTGGAAAAAGAGGGTAATAAAAATGAAACAAAAAGGATTAAAGAAGATAGCTGAAGAAAGTCTGCTGCAGGTATCCTTTTACCTCAAATGTTAGGCAAAATGCCAAATATTGAGGTAAATCATCAGCTACACCCTCCCCACATATATAAAGCTTTAAACTGAATGAAATATACTTGAAATGGTCTTCCAAAACTGCAGATTTTTTTAGAAGAGACAACCTTCCTAATAGGGAACTTCATGAGTTCTTTTTTAATGACTTCCATAATCGAGATTGAATTGAATCATACAATATCAAGAGGTTCCTTTAACCTCAGAGATCAAGGATAAGTCAGCCTGTGCCAAAATGCCTTTTAGTCTATTTTAAAAGGCCACTTTAGCTGCCACTGTTCTGAGATAAGCTTGAGAAAAGCTGTAAGATCAAATCAATCATTCAGTTTTCTGAAGCCATGCATCCCTTCTAAAGGGCCTATGGAACTCATCCCCTACAAACAACTTTTGGGTAATCTCCTCAGATTTAATTTTAATCCAATAATTGAAAAGATGGGGAAACATTCCAAGCACCATGGGTAATATTCCTGTTTCCACTCTGAAGGATAATTGAGGATATACATTTGAGATCACCCTCAATAGTTCTAGGTGTCATAGGCCCCATCTGCACTAGACATTTAAAGCAGTATTACTCCACTGTAAACTGTCCAATTCCGGTAAATTGTAATTGGCTCCAAATGCTGGAGCCACACAGTAAGTGAGAATAGTATTGGATTTTACCAACCTGTCTTATAAATGGTTCAAGAAATGTGCATCAGCCATTGAATTTGGCTATCATGACGACTTCCTTAGGCTAACTTTGTCTAAAACCGATCTTGGGAGCCAGCGGTGTGAAAAATGGATATGCTGGACCTTAGATTCCATACCCATACTCAGGGTGAACTCCAATAGCATCCCTGGAGAAGGTTGGAAGAGCCTTATTTGTAGTATAAAAAAAGGACCTAGAACAGGATGTGGCCTGGAAGACTCGCCACTCTTCCTTTCCTTTAATCAACGTATGCAGCACCCTGATTTGGGGCACTATCCTTCTGAAGTCAGAAAAAAACAGAACCAGAAAAAATATTCCAGGTGCAGTGGTACCTCGGGTTAAGTACTTAATTTGTTCCAGAGGTCCGTTCTTAACCTGAAACTGTTCTTAACCTGAAGCACCACTTTAGCTAATGGGACCTCCTGCTGCTGCCGTGCCACCGGAGCACAATTTCTGTTCTCATCCTGAAGCAACGTTCTTAATCCGAGGTACTATTTCTGGGTTAGCGGACTCTGTAACCTGATGTGTATGTAACCTGAAGCGTATGTACCCCGAGGTACCACTGTACACAGAAGAGGCAAAGTTAATTTGGGAAAGGGGCATGTGAAAAATGACTTTATTTTAAGCTGTCAGAGATTCAGCATGGGAGAAGTGGAAGAGAGGAACTAGTTGTTGGGGTGGGGTTTACTCTGCCCCACTCTGGCTCTGCCTGTGGGGAACAACCTTTTGAAATGACTGTGAGTCTAAGACACCAAAAAGGGGGAAGTTATTTCCAAAATGATAGGGAGAGCCTTTATTGATTTAATTCATTCCCGTTACATTAAATATATTCAGCTATTGCTCTCATGCTTGCCCTGCACTGTAGACTAAATTTTGTATCTAATTAGACCCACTGAAATCTGTGCACGTGACTAACTTAGGTCTATTAACTTCAGTGCATTTAAGTTTAACTCGGTCAGATGCAACTCTAAGCTTTTAATTTGCAAAACCACGGTGAGAACTGTATTTATTGATCATTTTAATTGACCCTGCTTGGCAGCAAAACCCTACAGGCAAATAAATAAACAAATTTCAGTAGCTCTCAACTACTTCAAACTTCACTATTGGCTCCCTAAACCTCTCTGAAGGCTCTGTTGTCCTCCTTAGATGAGAAAGAGTTCTGCTGCTCATATCCACAGTTAATAGGATAAGGGGAAGAAGCAGAATAGCTTTCAGGGGATTTTTTTTCCATGGGCAGTCTGCCTGGAGAATGTGACAGTTCCTGCTGGTCGATGGAAGAGACTAGGAAAAATCAACACAGGCAGTATAGTCCACATTCTTTCAAGTGACACTTTTTCTTTTTTGCTTTAATGCTAAATGGCCAGTGTGTGTGTGTGGAGGGGGGAACTGACATATGGACACACAGCCTAACTAAAACTGTGTGGGTTTTGTGCTTCATTAAATGTTTTTCCCTCCACATGCAGGTAATGGCTTTTCCACCATGCATCCAACAAGTATAAGGTCATGGGGGCAGGAGAGTAGATTGGATGAGGCTGGATACCAAAAGAGTCCACAAGGAATGTAAGACTTCAGTGTGGTTTTTTTTAATGTCCTTAACACTTTTCCTTGCAAGAATGGCAGACTAATAAGCAAACAAATAAAAAAATAAAAAGGAAAGACTGAATCAAATGAAAAAAGTGTGCAGGGATATCAGTACTGCTTGGCTGTTTTTGAATTTCCACTTTTTGAGAGGAAGGGCAGAGCGGAACTTTGAATGTTGGAGAAAAAGTGGGGCTGGCTATGGTTACTGAAAGCTGCTGAACACAGATGGCTCTGGTGTGGGATTGGTCTCCTTCTGGGAGTGGGATGGTTAACAAGAGAGTTGTAGATATCTAGCAAAACTAGGAAACAAAACTAGGAAACAATAGGGAGGGGGGCGACAACAGAGGGAAAGTTTGCAATTTGATTTGAGAGAAAATCTAACTCTCTTCTCCCTTGCTGCAGTCCTGATGAAAATCTCTGAAGGTGCTATTTTCATAGAATCAGAGTTGTAGAGTTAGAAGGGAATCTGAGGGCCGCTTCATTAGGAGGAGTTCCCCCATCAACACTGATGTGCATTTCTACCCAAACCAAAGCAGCTAGCAGCTTCAGAAGAGTCTCTGCAGCAGGACTATAGAAAGAGAGGAAAGGGTTAAATTTCCTCTGAATCCATTAAATGTCATTAATGAAATATATGTCACAATACCACCACATGGAACAGCTTTTTTTGCTTAGTAGCTGTCTTCTGTATTTCAGCCAATCTCTTGATTATTTCAGGCCAATATTTGATGGCTGTTCTCCCCCCTCCACATCTCAACCTTTCTCTTAAGGTAAAGGTAAAGGGACCCCTGACCATTAGGTCCAGTCGCGGATGACTCTGATTTATTGGCCAAGGGAGCCAGTGTACAGCTTCTGGGTCATGTGGCCAGCATGACTAAGCCGCTTCTGGTGAACCAGAGCAGTGCACGGAAATGCTGTTTACCTTCTCGCCGGAGCGGTACCTATTTATCTACTTGCACTTTGATGTGCTTTCAAACTGCTGGGTTGGCAGGAGCAGGGACCAAGCAACGGGAGCTCACCCCATTGTGGGGATTTGAACCGCTGACCTTCTGATTGGCAAGTCCTAGGTTCTGTGGTTTAACCCACAGTGCCCCCCGCGTCTTATCCCTGGATAAATATGTTTGAGGGAGGGACCAATTAAATTTCTAAGAAGCATGTCAGCTACTGCTGCAGTAGAGTAAAGCAGGTGAAACCAAACCAAGTGGTCTCCAACTTTATTCATACTCAGAGTAGACCCACTGAAATCAACTGACTTAAGTACAGCTTCTTTGGATATTGCTCTGGGAGTCCATGGGGTGGAGAGCCCATGGGGTGCATGTATGTGATACCATCAGTGCACACGAACCAATATTTTAAACTGGAAAAGGACTATCAGAAAACAGATGAGCTTCTTCTGAATGCTTGCCAAGAAATCCCATAAATATTGAGATGACTACAAATTGAGGCTGTGAGAGTTCTCCTCTCCCTACTGAAAGTATAGCATTGCTACTTTTTCATTTGACACAGTAATTGCTATTTAAAATTAGTTTACAAGGAGTTTGCCTTTACATTGATATAACATGTAAGGCTAAGGAAAATTAATGCTTAAAAATATGAATTATCTGGAAAAAGGGCATTTATATGTAATAGAGTATCACTGTGACTAGCGGAAGAGGCCAAGGTGTTTTATGAGACCATGCAGTTGCAGCAAAGGCTGGCATGTAGCCCAATCAACTAGCTGTTCTTTTCCGGTGTATTTCTACATCAGACTTTAGCTGAAATGCCCACAAGAGACTTGGATAACTGTACAAGTGCTTTTTGCAAGTAGTGAGTGTTAATATAATTTTAAAAGTCCAACGTTTTTCTCTTCCCCGCCACCTTATTCTGTAAATTGTAAATCATTTATAGGCAAACACCTTGTGGGATTTGCAGAATGGGCCACAATAAGACTTTTTCTCTCTTCGACATAATGCTAAGTAATGCAATGTGGAATTTTGAAGTGACTGTTTATTAGTTCTTATTTATAGAAACTGTACACTATTCATCAAAATATAACGAATCTCCTTAAAATGAATAATAACCTCAGCAGTAGACAGATGTAGATTCCAATTTGCACAGACATTTTTACACATTAGTTTCAGGATGAAGTGCCTACGAATTGTTTTATTTTTCAGTGGCTCTGAATGTGCTTGCCATTTTTGTGAAAGTTTTAGACTATGACAAGGTTATAGGTTCAAGGTTCAAGAAGAAGTTGTCAAAAAGAAGCAATAAATTATCACCGTGACAAATTTCAAGCCACTCAACCTAGCTTTGGCTACCTGGTCTGCTGAATGCTGATCACACACATGTAGAGAATCACACTTCACTTTCAGAGCTGCAAGATAACTTTGGGAGAAAACAGCACTTGATTCATGATACAGCCAAGCATTGCGAGCTAGACGTTCATATACAAATTTGAATCATTATGAACTTGGACATCATCACCAACTTAAAGGTGTGAGTTTATTCTGTGATGCCTACTTCAGGCCTCACAGGGGTGCAGAGGTGATGACAGTATACAATTGTTTGATGGGTTGCATCGTAACCCAGGCAAAAAGTTCAGATCATGGACCACCAAAGAGGACAGTGGTGGAACCTATAAGGCTGTTCTCCTGTTCTGACCCATTAGCTTCAGGGATGCCTAAATTGTTCTCTTTCAGACCTGCTTGCCACGAACAGGTGGCCATTTCAGGTGCTAGCACTTGTATAACATAAGTGAAGAGATGATAAGGGAGATGAAAACCACTTCTAAATACATTTTTGACTGATCTCACAGAGTGCCGACATCAGAGACAGAGCAGATCACTGTACAGAACAACATCTTCCATAAAGAGGCCAGCTTTTACTGGTCTCGCATTCCCATCAAAATTTGGAGCTTCATCCCTTGTATCTTGGAACCATCTAGCCAGGTGACTAAAGATGGTCAGAACCACTCTTTTGTAAGAATAGGCCCTGAAACCCAACACTCTCCTCTGAAACCAAACACTCAAGCAGTTAAGATATAACTAGCTAAGTTAGATTGACTTTATTTTATTTTCTAGTCTGTATGTTCCTTCCTACCATCCCTTCCAAATAAAATCCTTTAGACTTTGGCATTTGGCTTGAAAATGAATTTCTCTTGAATTTTTCACTAGATTGCATGGAGCAATCCGTGGTTTTCCCCGGAGCTGAGGGTGATGAAACAATCGTTGAGACGGCTAGAGCGCCGGTGGCGGAAAACTCATTCTGAATCAGACCGGACACGGGTTAGAGCTCAACGTCGAGCCTACCAAGTGGCAATGGCGACAGCGAAGAGGGCCTTCTTCACCGCCTCCATTGCATCTGCAGAAAACAGCAGCAGGAGACTTTTTCAGGTGGTTCGCAATCTATCGGAACCACCTGTTCCACCGGGGCCTGGTAGGGACCCCAAGATCTCCTGCAATGCTTTTGCAAAGTTTTTTGCAGATAAAATCGCTCAGATTCAGAAGGAGGTAGACTCCACCGTGGGAGCAGGGCCAGGGCGGGAGAGTGCTAGAGTTCTGTCTGGTCCTGTTACATGGGATCAATTCCAATCTGTTACCTCCGAGGATGTGGACAGGCTGCTTGGACAAGTGAAACCGACCACCTGTCTCCTTGATCCTTGCCCATCCTGGCTGATAAAAGCGAGCCGGGAAGGGCTGGGCGATGGGCTCTGCGGGGTGGTGAATGCTTCCCTCTGTGAGGGAGCCTTCCCAGACCCGCTGAAAGAGGCGGTCATTAAACCGCTTCTTAAAAAAACATCTTTAGACCCAGCCAATTTGGCCAACTATCGCCCAGTCTCAAACCTGCCATTCTTGGGCAAGGTGATTGAGCGGGTGGTTGCTGAACAACTCCAAGCATGCCTGGAGGAAACAGACCATTTGGATCCCTTCTAATCGGGATTCAGGCCTCACCATGGGACTGAAACTGCCTTGGTCGCGCTGGTTGATGATCTCCGGCGGGCTAGGGACAAAGGTGAGAGCTGTTTCCTAGTTCTGCTGGATCTCTCAGCGGCCTTTGACACCATCGACCATAACATCCTTCTGGACCGTCTAGAGGGGCTGGGAGCTGGGGGCACTGTCATACAGTGGTTCCGCTCCTTCCTCCTGGGCCGTGTCCAGAAAGTGGTGGGGGGGGTGAGTGTTCAGACCCCTGGGCTCTCACTTGTGGAGTGCCTCAGGGTTTTGTCCCCTCCCCCATGCTTTTTAATATCTATATGAAGCCGCTGGGAGAGATCATCAGGGGGTTTGGACTGGGTGTTCATCAGTATGCAGATGATACCCAGCTCTACCTCTCCTTTAAATCAGAACCAGTGAAGGCGGTGAAGGTCCTGTGTGAGTGCCTGGAGGCGGTTGGAGGTTGGATGGTGGCTAACAGATTGAGGTTGAATCCTGACAAGACAGAAGTACTGTTTTGGGGGGACAGGAGTCGGGCTGGTGTGGAGGATTCCTTGGTCCTGAATGGGATAACTGTGCCCCTGAAGGACCAGGTGCGCAGCCTGGGAGTCATTTTGGACTCTCAGCTGCCCATGGAGGTGCAGGTTAACTCTGTGTCCAGGGCAGCTGTCTACCAGCTCCACCTGGTACGCAGGCTAAGACCCTACCTCCCCGCGGACTGTCTCGCCAGAGTGGTGCATGCTCTGGTTATCTCACGCTTGGACTACTGCAACGCGCTCTACGTGGGGCTACCTTTGAAGGTGACCCGGAAACTGCAATTAATCCAGAATGCGGCAGCTAGACTGGTGACTGGGAGTGGCCGCCGAGACCATATAACACCGGTTCTGAGAGATCTGCATTGGCTCCCAGTACGTTTCCGAGCATGATTCAAAGTGTTGGTGCTGACCTTTAAAGCCCTAAACGGCCTCGGTCCTGTATACCTGAAGGAGCGTCTCCACCCCCATTGTTCAGCCCGGACACTGAGATCCAGCGCCGAGGGCCTTCTGGCGGTTCCCTCATTGCGAGAAGTGAGGCTACAGGGAACCAGACAGAGGGCCTTCTCGGTAGTGGCGCCCGCCCTGTGGAACGCCCTCCCATCAGATGTCAAAGAGATAAAGAATTACCTGACATTCAGAAGACATCTTAAGGCAGCCCTGTTCAGGGAAGTTTTTAATATGTAATGCTGTACTGTTTTTAACACTGATTGGGAGCCGCCCAGAGTTATTATAGAATTTTTCCTGTGTGCTACACTGCATGAGTGTTAAGCTATCTCTTGTATTCTAAGGATATCCCATCATGTTTCATCAAGTTTGTGTCCCCTGGGGTTTGGGGAAATAAATTCAGTTTGTCCCTCTTTGTTTTACCCTCCCCCTACCCCCGCCGCCCACCGTAGAGCTGGCTGAAGAAAGAGGCCTTAGCAATTCCCCAAGAAAGCTGAGCATGTCAGGAGGTTCGCGGTGTGGTGACAGACTATTGTAACGGCATTTTGGGGGGAACTTTAGTACAAAAAGGGGTTCTGCAGGTGAGGAAATGCCATTCCCAGAGCCACCATAATGTCTAGTGCGGCAGCACACATACTTGCAAAGGCTCACTTCCAGAGTAAACATGCATAGGAGCCCTCTCTAAAATTATCATGGATTTTACAGGAGCTTTTCTAGCAGAAAAGGCAAAAGCAGGGCTGGGGGGGGGGACCTGTGGCCTTCACAAGGTTTCTGGACTACAAATCCCATCATTTGTGATTGCTGACAAGGCTGGCTGGGGCTGATGGGTGTTGGAGTCAAAAAACTTCCTGTGGGTCAAAGCATTTGAGGCTTTTTAACTTTAAAAAATAGGACTAAGGGCAGTGGAGGTTGATATTTGTTTGTTTTTATCTGCTTTTGTTGAAGCAGATGACAATCATTCTACATTAGGCTCAATGCTGATAGAGGTTATCTGCTTGATAATCTCCAAAGGACTGTGCAAATCAATGAGACGCCTTTTCGTTCTTCTTTAAAATTTTATTTAAAACAAAGATAAAACAAATACATACAATCAGCACATATTTTAGATATTTTAGTTATTACTATTTAGTTATTAATATTTTCTCCTTCCCTCCCACCTTTGTATAATAAACCCTGCAGACAAGCATTGCTGCTGATACAATATATCTTTTTAGTTGTGGATAATAGTCCAAGCAATGGAGGTTATTATGTATCATTTGGTGTTTGTTAAGATTGTGGTGATTTTAGCCTACACTAAGTTTTGTGGAGCACTCAGATGTTGATATTTATTATATAATATGATTATTAACATTTTCCCTCCAGCCACCGGGCAACGGATGAAGTTGATTGGCAGCTATTTCAAAACCAAAGAAAGTACCATTCTGTACACTACGTTGTTAACCTATGGAATACCAGTGGCTTAGATAGCTTTAAAAATGGTTAACAAATTCTTGGTGGCAAGATCCATCAATGATTACCAACCATGAGAGCTAAAGAGAACCTCCATCTTCAGTGGCAGATACCCATCAATATGGGTTGGGTGAAGGATGTTATAGATTTCCCATTAAGTTGGCCAATGCTGGAAACACAATGTTTAAATAAGTACATTCAAAGGACAAGAAGGAATGTCAGTTTCGAAATACGAAATTGAAAAAAGTCAAACTATGATACAGTGGTACCTCACAAGACGAATGCCTCGCAAGATGAAAAACGCGCAAGACGAAAGAGTTTTCCGTTTTTTGAGTCATTCCGCAAGACAAATTTCCCTATGGGCTTGCTTCGCAAGATGAAACGTCTTGCGAGTTCTTGCGAGTTTGTTTCCTTTTTCTTAAAGCCGCTAAGCCGTTAATAGCTGCTAAGCTGCTAAGCCGTTAATAGCTGCTAAGCCGCTAAGCCGTTAATAGCTATGCTTCGCAAGACGAAAAAACCGCAAGATGAAGAGACTCGCGGAATGGATTAATTTCATCTTGCGAGGCACCACTGTATATGTAATAACTTGATTTTTAAGAGTTTTTTGCTTTTTGTTTGTTGTAAAATGAAAAAAATATATTTTTTTAAAAAAAGGAATAGCAGTTTGATCCAGTAGAGATCTTCTTATGTCCTATATTCACATTGGTCCAGGACTTTACTTCTGTTTCTCCATCTATGCACTTCTCCCCTCACAAATAAAGGAAACCTCCAGCTTGCTGGCTGGTGAAGATAGCCTTCATAATGTAAACAAAGTCCATTCATCTTGCGGGGTTGGCATACTATCAGCTAAAACAATAGCTTCAAGAGAAATTAATACCCCCATTCATCATTAGAGGCCTTGTCATTTACGAAGCATAAATACAGTGAAGAGCCAACACTGTTAACTACTTCGTTATCTGTTTGCCTTTCTTCTTTTTAAGTCTATTCCTGGTGTTACATTTATTCTACTTATTCTTGGTGTTAGATTTTATTTTATTTAGGTTTGTTTTATTGCTCTTTCACCCATTTGTTGATGTGTTGCTATTGCTGCTTATCATAAAAACCCCAGTTATAAGTTGGGGCCATTAAGGAATGTTATTTTAAAAATGAGAACAATCTAGGAGAAGAAACTCTGGAGAGAAGAAAGCCTGAGGATCAACACCATCTTGCAAATGACCTCCTCCTCTTAGGCAGTGGTGGTTAGGCCATTATGGCAAATGAGGCATTGCCCCAGTAACCAAAGTCTTGATTCACCAAACCAATCTACCACTTAATCATAACCACTCAGCAGAGTGGACCTGGCTGTCTCCTCCCTCCTCCTCAGTCTCTGCTTTCTTCTTGTAGAACTCAGAAGGTAGGAGTTGAATTGGTTGACTCTGTCTGCTATTGGGTATGGCTCCACCTATCATTGCTGTCTGCTCTACCAGTGGGGATTCTGACACACAGGTCTATGCTTCTGAGATGCATATGTTTCACTGAAGTTCTTAATGGACCATATGCCAACCGCCTGCTCCTCTCCCATTCTGATCAATACACTCTCAGTTTTTCCCTATGCTCTGTTCATCAGAGGTCAATGCAAGGGACAGCAGTTGCCTGAAGCCTTCCTGGCACAAGAACTTTCAGGTTTAATTATCAGTATGATAGCTTAGGATCGAATATTTGCGCAATGAGTAATTGTGTGGCTGATATATATATATATATATATATATATATATATATATGCTTTCGTAGATTTTCACGGGTACAGGAATGCAGGTTTTGGTGTCCTCGGGTGTCTTCCCGTGTAAAAGTTGGGGTGTCTAGGCGACGTTTCGACGAGGTCTCACTCGTCATCTTCAGGCTGGTGCTTTCGGCTTCTTGTTACTGGAACAGAGCGGGATCTCAATGTTTGAGTTCCTATAAATACTGTAGAGGGGGTGTGGTGTCTAGCCTCCAATGTTCTGGGCAGAGAGGAAGTTCCCAGGCTAGTGTGCCTTTTCTTCTTTTGTTCCTTAATTACTTGAGAGATACCTTGAGTGATTTCTTGAGTGATATCCTGAGTACCACTTAGGTGGGTCATTAGGTGTGGATTAGTTGCTAAAGTCTTTGTGTCTTGACCTCTTGAACTTTGTGAAGAGTTTTCCTGAGAAGATGGCTGTATTGCACTTAGTTGTGCTTTGGCTTGGCTTCGTGTATAGGGGCGAGCTGTGGTTTTGTGGCTTGTGTCAGCCAGATCTGTGTAGGGATTGCAGGGGGGTGCAGCATCCGGAGGTGCCACCATGGACTGGCTACTGGATGGTGTCAGTAATTCATCTGTGGAGAGGGTCTGGGTTTGGGTCTGGTGTGGTTGATTGGTGTTGGCGTTCTGTGTGCCTCTGGATCTGGTGTCAGTTTTTGTGGGGAGGGCTAATTTCCAGATGTCTGGCAAGCGGGATGTGTCGTCACGCTTGTTCATGTTGTGAGGGTGTTTCTCTATCTCGATGGCTTCCATGATTATTCTCTTGTGGTGATGTTCCGTGTTAAAGAGCAATTTGGAATCTGCAAAATTAATTTCGTGTCCTGTTTCTTTCATGTGTTGGAAAAGAGAGGAAGTTTTTTCTTCTTTTTTGACGGCATTCTTGTGTTCTGCGATACGTGCATTTATTCGTCTGTTTGTTTGTCCAATGTACGTGGCTGGGCAGACTTTGCAGGGTATTTCATAGATCCCTTGGTTTTCCAACTGGATTTTATCCTTGGGGTTTCTGAGGATATTGGCTATTTTTTGGTTGGTGCAAAAGGCTGTTTTGATATTGTGTTTATGGAGGATTTTGCTAATTTTATCTGTAGTGCCCTTGATATAAGGAAGGAGGGCCATGCCATTGTTTTCTTCTGTGTCTTGGTTTTTGGGGGGTGTTTCCTTTTGGATTAGCTTCGTAATCCTGTTTTGCTGGTATCCATTGGCAATTAACACATTTGAGAGATTCTGTAACTCAGTTGTCAAGTGGTCTTTGTCAGCCAGGCGTTTGGTTCTGGAGATGAGAGTCTTGGCTACGGAGTTTATTTGTGCAGGGTAGTGGTGTGATTGTGCATGTAAGTAGCGGTTGGTGTGTGTTTTTTTCTGGTAGATAGTGTGTCCTAGGGAGCCATCAGGTTTTTTGTAGATTAGGACGTCAAGGAAGGGAAGTTGGTTGTTGGCTTCTATTTCCATAGTGAATTGTATTTTGGGGTGTAAGTTGTTGAGATGTGTGAGGAAGCTATCCAGTTTTTCCTTCCCGTGTGGCCAAATTACAAAGGTGTCGTCAACATATCTGAGCCAAAGTTTGGGTTTGTGTTCTGACTTGTCTAAAGCATTGGTTTCAAAGTGTTCCATGTACAGGTTTGCGATGACCGGTGAGAGGGGTGATCCCATAGGTGCTCCTTCTATCTGTTTGTATCTTTGTCCATTGTGGATGAAGTACGTGTTGGTTAGGCAGTGGTTGGTCAGGTCCAAGATGTATTCGGGGGGATTGTATTTGTTTTGAATAGCTGTCAAGGCTTCATTAATGGGCACTTGTGTGAAGAGAGATACAACATCGAAGCTCACAAGTAGGTCATTAGGATGTAGGTTTTGCTTCTTTATTGTTTCTATGAACTGGAAGGAGTTTGGTACGTGTGAAGAGATGGATTCTGCATAGGGCTGAAGTTGCTTGGCGAGAAATTTAGCGAGATTTTGTAGAACAAAAGAAGAAAAGGCACACTAGCCTGGGAACTTCCTCTCTGCCCAGAACATTGGAGGCTAGACACCACACCCCCTCTACAGTATTTATAGGAACTCAAACATTGAGATCCCGCTCTGTTCCAGTAACAAGAAGCCGAAAGCACCAGCCTGAAGATGACGAGTGAGACCTCGTCGAAACGTCGCCTAGACACCCCAACTTTTACACGGGAAGACACCCGAGGACACCAAAACCTGCATATATATATATATATATATATATATGGCCCCCAATCTGGCTTTTGACTGTCGGAGGTATTGGGCAGGAGGATTTCAACCTTCTGCCTCCTGTCGCCCTGATGTAGATTAGGCCCCTTCTGTTGATGGTGGTGGGGGCACAGTTAAAAGCACAAGATCCCAAACCAGGTTGATACCCTCACACCCACCATTTACTTATTAAAATGCAATAGCTAAATGCCTGGATGCCCGGATGATGTCTCATATAGTTTGGCCCTTAGAATAAGAAAAAATAGGAAATAAATTTTCTGATCAAAGTGTACGAGTCATTATGATGGCTCTCTTACATCATAATGCTGTGCTAGTAATTTCAACCTTTCTTTCTTTCTTTCTTTCTTTCTTTCTTTCTTTCTTTCTTTCTTTCTTTCTTTCTTTCAATTTGCTTTCTGTAATATAATGGATTTATCCAAAGTTTACAGTGCAATCATAGCTCCTTGCTGTTGGGGAATGATTTATTTGACTAGCTTTAGCTTTTATTCCAAAAGGCAGAATGCCAAATCATTACAGTCTATCTGGTGTTCTATTGTTAAAATATATGATCTAGCATTACGATGCTATGCAGAGATTCAAAGAGCCAGAGAAAAGAATTGTGGTAAATCAAAACCTCATAAATACTTTATAAAGTTCTTTTTAATCTCTACCCTGATGTGCAACAAAAAGTAGTACTTTATTTGCCATTATAATGGCAGGGTCTTGAGACCTTATCCTCCCACCTTTGTTTTATAACCAAATGCGTACATTTATCCTTTGTAGAGACTTGGAAAAAAGCAGCAATTGCTTGTTGTCACATTACATTTCCTGGACTACTGCGCTGTTAATATTTTATTTTGCTTCTAACCTTTCCTGTCCCATAGGCTTCTTGCACCTAATGAAAGTTGTACAATACCAACTACATGAAACATAGTAAATACATAAATACATGCAAATATATTGATAAAATATACAACTACCTGTGAAATTTTATAGACTGGGTGTTTTTTTTACAACAGATAATTCAAATACATTCTTTTCACTGCCTCCTCAGCAACAGGAAACTATTTATTTATATCAGATATGTATATACTGCTTAATATTCAGATTTTTTCTGCAAAAAGTTGCAAATGTCTCCCCAGCCTGGATTGGTTGAATGACAAGGATAGGTATAATATCTGGGATGGCCAAGAAATCTAAAACAATTATGCAATATTTTACTATTCTTGCAGACTTTGGAATTTCCACAATAATAAGGATCAAATGAAATGCAACAGTAAAACCTATTTGAATTCCAACCTTTGGTGCTTCCCTCCCCCCTTTAAAAGGGGTCTGTGAGGGATTCAAATCAGGAGATGGGAGGGGAGAGATGGGTAACCCTTGAAGCCATCAGTAGCTTTGAGGGCAAATACCAACTTTGGGACACATTCAGTTGAAAGATGGCAGAGTGAGGAAGGGTTAAACTTCACTTCCCTACAGACCTGATCTGTGTTGCCCTACCTGCTTCCTGATGCTACAACTAAAAATAAAATAAAAATAAAATTACAGGAGTTTTAAATCCACAGGGCTCAAAAATGTGTTTAGCTATGCTTGTAATCTGACCCTTATTTTCTTGCAATATCCAAAACACTAACATAGAAAGGCCCAAACTATGAGGATGAAAATCAGACCTGATCATGTTCCATGCAGTGAACATGCTGTGGTCTAAACCACTGAGCCTCTTGGGCTTGCCAATCGGAAGTTCAGTGGTTTGAATCCCCACAACAGAGTGAGCTCCTGTTGCTCTGTCCCAGCTCCTGCCAACCCAGCAGTTCGAAAGCACACCAGTGCAAGTAGATAAATAGGTAGCACTGTGGCGGGAAGGTAAACAAGGTTTCCGTGCACTCTGGTTTCCATCACGGTGTTCCATTTTGCCAGAAGTGGTTTAGTCATGCTGGCCACACAACCCAGAAAGCTGACTGTGGACAAACGCCAGCTCCTTTGGCCTGAAAGCGAGATGAGCACCTCATAGTCACCTTTGACTGGACTTAACCATCCAGAGGACCTTTACCTGTACCTTATAGGGTAAGGCAGCACTTTGGACCTTAGGCACATCAATTGAAAAATCATGGTTATTTGGGCATTGGTTATTTAGGTTTCCTAAAAACCTACAGACAGTTATGCAACAACTAGTCCGATTGTTCCATTCTTCTGTACATATAAATTTATTTGTTTGTCAATGCATGGTGATTCTCCTCACACTGAAAACAAAACTTATCCAGCTAAGCAGCAAAGTAATCATTCTGCAGAACCGCTATATAGTGCACACTGAATTTAGCACATATATGTGGCCTAATTTCCATTTTTGTGAGTAGTCCATAATATTATGCTCTTATAGATGCAAACACAAACAGCTTAGCAGAGGAAACATAAGCAGAGTGAACATAGATATAGCCCATGAAACCTCATGTAATCCTAATAAGAAATGAAATTTTATAATAAAAGAATACACCTATTTTTGCCCATGAAATAACAGGTCCCTCGGCCTGAAAAAAGGTTCCCCATCCTGAACTTAACATCCTCATGACTTCAGAATTTTAAATTACGTAAAAGGAAAACAAGGTTACATCTCTTTTCTACCCACCACCTGAATTGTTGTATGGTGTAAGGCAGGCATAGGCAAACTCAGCCCTCTAGACGTTTTGGGACTACAACTCCCATCATCCCTAGCTAATAGGACCAGTGGTCAGGGATGATGTGAATGATAGTTCCAAAACATCTGGAGGGCCAAGTTTGCCTATGCCTGTGTAAGGTGTATGGATATGTTTTGAGTCTCTTTGGTAACCCCCATCAAAAAGCGGGATACACAAATCTCTTGAATTAATAGTATTATTTATTTGCTTGTTTGTCTGATGGCTTCCCATGAAACATCCTGAAGCGATTAACAACACAAACATCAGTTTAAAAAAGCAATACACACACACACACACACACACAAACAAACAACAAACAAAATTTCAGATCCATTTCAAAGCATCTGATCACAGACTTGTGTGCTACAAGTGGACATGAAGCATAGTCAGATAAAAACAGCTGAAAACCACAATATTTGCTCACTTTCTCCCGTGAATTAAGATAGGTTTAGGGTGTGTGGGATGTAACTGCCTTAAAGGCACGTTCTGTGAAATAATCTTGGCTTACTTTTGTTGGTTTGCCAAAAGCTACCTACGTTTATTAACAGCCAGTTGTGATCAGGATGCTGATTTTAAAACCCAAATTAGACTGGCACTTGTCTTAACAGCATGCATCTTAAGTCAAAACCAGAAATCTCAGTAGGTGGTCTTTGTGCTTAATTTATACAGCATCTGTATTTTCCTTGGAGTTCTACCCAAAACTTGACAAGGTCCAGCCCTGCCTTTAATTTATGATACAAGATCACAACCCATGGTGATAGGAATTCTGGCACGGATTTGTAAAGAAAGCTAGGACTAGTTAACAAATATGTTTTATGTTACAGTTCAATATTCAAACTTGCACAATGTGAAATATAGAGATCAAAGAGACATTCAGCACAAAGAACCTCTTGTGTGAGATTCATGTCTATTCTATGGCTGGGGGCAGGATATTGTTGTTTTTGAATTCAGTTTTCCGATTAAGAGCTGATTCAAATATGAAATGTGGTGAATTTGCTGTTTTCCAGTAAATCAACTCTTATACTTTGTTACCAGTGATTTATATCTCATTTGAGCTCTATTTATGGGATGTCGTTTAATCATGTGGGGGTGGGGGAGGGCAGTTCTGGGGAAGACTCTAACTGAAGTGGGAGATCACATACTTTGCTTATAAACATAAATATAAAATTGTATTTGTTTTTTAAAAATATTTTAAAGCACAGTAATAAATTAAGAAAACACAAAGTAAATCCTCTGGAATATATTTTCATATAGTTAACATAGTAGCATACAGAGAAAGGGATAGCTTGATACTGTTCAAAATGTTCAAATATTACCTTAAACATAATAGTTGCACTTTATGTTGTACATGTACAGTGAATGTACATTCCGTTTATGTGAAAATGCTATTATTAATTCCATTGAATTGAAAGTTGGTGTTGAAACTTCTTTTTCACCGTGTAAGGTGTACGGATTTATTGCAGCTTAGACTTTATTATTCCAATAAGAAATAAAAAGACTCAGTTTCTATGAGTTGTATCTAAGGTTTGTCCTATGGTTTAAAACTCATGATTTGTTGGGAAGAGCCAAACCATAATGACAGATGACACACTAAGCCCAACAACAGCTTAGTTCAGCAGAGCACAGCAGCAGTACAACTGGGAAAAGCAAAACTTTCAAGGAGCCTGCACACTCTTGCATTCATGCTAAACCGTGGTTTGACTTAGTGCGGCTTGTGAACCAGGTTGTGGAAAGGGGGCACACAAAGGTCTAAATATAATACGGTAAAACAAATTTTCCAGATGTGGATGAAATCCTAATGGAGGCTGCTGGGTGACCAGTGTGGTGTAGTGGTTAAGAGCGGTAGACTCGTAATCTGGGGAACAGGGTTTGCGTCTCCGCTCCTCCACATGCAGCTGCTGGATGACCTTGGGCCAGTCACACTTCTGTGAAGTCTCTCAGCCTCACTCACCTCACAGAGTGTTTGTTGTGGGGGAGGAGGGGAAAGGAGAATGTTAGCCGCTTTGAGACTCCTTTGGGTAGTGATAAAGCGGGATATCAAATCCAAACTCTTCTTCTTCTTCTAGGACAAATGGGGCACTGCCTCACCAAGCTCAGCCTCCACTCAGCTAGCTCCCCACCAGCTTGTCTTCTTACTTACTACTATTCCAGGTGTGTCACTGGCTGTCTGCTTTCTCTTCCTAAGTTTCACTGTGGTCCGTAAAGAGCTCAGCAGGGTGGAGGCTACAGATAAAATGGGCGTTATTTGCCCAGCCTGGCTTTATTTACTGCTGGTCTTCTGGTCTTCCACCCTACCAGTCCCAATGGGCTCCGGCCACCTCTGTGACACGGACAGGTAGCAACTGCTATCTGATGCTGAAATAGTCCTAGCAAAGGGTTAATTTTGGCAGCTTCACAAACAGGGTGAGTTTATGTGTTAATGGCTCTTCCCTTTGCCAGAGATCTTATTTTGAAAAAAAAAGAAAAGAAGAAAGAAAGCCTTCCAAGATCTAATGTAACATCTATTTTCTAGGAAGAAAACAGGTTAATAAATAATATTGTCTGAGGTTTATTGGCCTTTTTTGTCATTCATCCCCAGTGGGAATTACAGCAAGGAACCGTTGCCCTTGTTAACCTGCAAACATTTTTCACTCAGTTAGATCATTGACTCTGACTCCAGGGTCCAATTTTCTTTTTATTCATTAAGCACATTGGGAAGTGGAGTTCCTAACCCTTTCCAGTCTAAATGTGGAACAATCACATCCCCTCACAATCAAACGCCAATGTGCTGGGACCTCCACATTTCAGTGCAATCTCTCAGTGACGCAAGTTTTTAACAATTGAAGGATATTAAGTCAAAAAGTTGTTTTCTAATTGGAGGCGCTCAGGGGATTTCAAAAACACACTGGAAGTTGGTACATGTGCCTTTCCAATTATCTTTGTTGAAATCAGGGGAGAGGGCATCATAAATCTCAGGCAGCAGCTTCCAGAAGCTGAGTTTGGGAATTAAAGCCTGTTAGGATAACACATCTGATGACCACAAGTATTACTGCTTTGGAGAGCTGACACGACATGGTGGAATATGTCGTTTCCGTGGGTGGTGTAATATTGACATTGCAATTCCACTTTAGGATAAAAGAAAAATAGACGCCGTACAGAAAGTCAAAGGTGTTGACATGCACAGAGGGTGGCAAGGGCCCTCAGTTTTAGCCAAATTCCCCTTTCATGTTGCAGTCCTCTACAGTCTATGCCATTCTGGATGGTTTCTCAACCTATTTTTTGAGAGTGCAGATGGGTTGCAGGAGGAGAGAAGAAATTGAAAAGCCCCGTTTCGTGTGCAGAAGACCATTTGTTGTACTTGGGATTCTATCTGACATGTCTGGTTGTGTTTCTGTTTCATATCATGTGTATTACGTCAACTTCAAACTCCTGTCTTAAGCGCAATAACTGGTGCCTACAAATATGTCAGATTAAACATGTGCTGTAATAGCCAAGTCAACTCCTGAGCATAGCTCGAAACTGCATATATAGGGAAATTTATTTGGGACTATTGAAAGAATTGAGCTTCAGTCCCAAGTTACCCAGCCGTCATCATCCTATGCAGTTTAAAATGACACGCCTTACTTTGAGTATGCCCAACAAAGTCACGGACCTTAATAGAAGGACCCAGGGGAAAGAGAAAAAGGAAGTGGAACTTAATAAAGTTCCCAGGCCCTCATCGGAGCAGCAAGGTTTGTCTCATTTGGGATGTGAACCAATAAACAATCTACAAAATGATAACAGTCACATGGTGCCAGATCTGTTCATGTGTCCACACAGACGTACATGTGATCCTGTATCTTACATGTATGTACACAGAATAATTACTTTGAGAACCTCCACTTATATGACACAAATACGTGATGGGCTTGATTGCTCTGTGCACACCAATATTGTCTTTCTTTTGGGGAAATTAGCAAAACCATTAAATGCCAATCTAATATCAATGTTTATTTAGAACAAAATGGCAGCCAACAAGTGAAATGGCTTTGTGGCTTCAAGTGCCATACAAAAACATAAAAGGTCAAGATGGTTAGCTGTTGCAAACTATCCAAACCCACATCCTCTGGAACATAAACTTCATATCACAGAGGCAGAGGTGGGGAGAGATGTTGTCTTATATGGAGTCAAGAGGGCCATTTTAAGTTTAGTTCTTTTTTAAAAAATATTTTTTATTAAAGATTTTCTTGGTTTACAAAAGTACCTGCATTGTTCATAAACCTTCCCCAATGACAACAGGGTCTAAATTCAAGTATATCACAAAATTAAAATAAACTGGCCTGTTTAGAGGCAAAAATATGAAGAAGGTTTTAAGTCCAGCCACATAAAAGCATAGCCTTGATTTATGAACTGGAAAAAAATAATATTCCAGTATGTGATATGCCTTTTTACATAAGAATTTGCAGAGTATTGTCGTTGCATTTTAAAAAGGAGCTCGCCCTTCACACATACACAACATTCCTGCAAGGGTAAGAAGCAAGGGTTTGTTTGTTTGTTTGTTTACAGAAGAGAGAGCCAAATAAAGGTGAGATTCTCATGACTTCTGCAATGGTAATTTTAAGAAAATCCCTAATAATGAGAAACATGGTGAAATGGCCGAAACTGGTTATCATTGCTGCTATCTGACATGACATCATTGTGTGAGTGGCTTTGACTCTCAGTTGAGACATCAATTAGGCTGGGACAAAACTGTCAATTCCAGTTTTTCCTCAATTCCTTGTTGCTTGTATATAGAGTCTGAATGAAAATTCATCATGAATTTAGTGCAAATTTCTTCTGAAATATAATTAGTTTGCAATTTGCCTGGTAGTCACATTTCCGCAAACAATTTCCCTTAACCCAACACATTTTTATGTTACTTTTACTAATATTTGTGCTTTTATGCATTGCAAAATTCAGTGAAGTGCTTTGCTTCACAACTTGTTTCAGCAACTGTGAATTAGGCAGGATCACTTTAAAACCCTAAATAAACCAAATTTCTCTTCCACCTCTCGTGCGACTCAAACATACTCAGAACAGTGCTCTCTCCTTCCTATTTTCCATCACACAAGACTGTCCCAAATCCCAGCTCAGGGCCCCTGCAGTAGCTATATATTTGTAGCCTGCCAGAGACAACCGTGTTGGAAGGTAGTGAAAAGCAAAGAAATTAGATCACAAGGTCCGAAGAGGAAGCCCAGAGTACAGTGTCATCGATGTGCTCCACATAGTCCCTAACACCTCATAACTTCAGTGAGTAAACCATGTGGTACAATACATCTCTGTCCAGGTGTCTCCCTCGTCCAATGTCAATATCCTCATAAACTTCATGGCCAAGAACATTTTTCATTGTCTTGGTTTCATGTTTTCAGTCCAAACCCTTAAGAACTTTTTTTTAAAAAAAATAAAAGCATGGATTTGAATAACTACATTTCTGTAACTGCGTTGGTGCTTTTTTAAAAAAAAACTCACTATAAATAAAGAGTGACATTTACATATATTGGGAATGGCAAAGAAAAGTCCAGCTATACCACAACTCTTTACAGGCAGATTGACTCACGACTGTTACCTACTGATGCCAGAAATACTTCATGATGGAGTATTGTTCCCGTATTGACCAAGTTTTGTTTGTTTGTTTGTTTGTTTGTGTGTTTATTACAAGAGCTTTGTTTTGAGGGGGGAGCCTTCAGCCACTTCATCCTTAATGGTAAGCCCCCTCCACCAAAATTATTAGAATTTACTCCTCCACATGTCACCAACAATCCCCTCGCTTTCATATGGCACAAATAGTCACACACATGTGTACATGGGAAAGGACGCCTCCTTCAGCCCAGCTCTAGAGCAAGTCAAATTTATATAATCAGCTTCATAAGTTGAAAAGCCTGGGAGACATAAGGTGTTGTTGAGCGATTCATGCTTTATTGAAATGCTGGCACATTATATCTTGCTGATTTGAGAGTTTCCCACAACCTACCCCCGCCCCTTTTCAGCTATACCCCTATGCCCTTGGTCAGGGGTAGTCAATGAGGCACTTTCCAGATATTGTAGGACTACAACTCCCATCATTCCACACATGACCAATGATCGGGGATGATGGGGTATCTTTGTTTGTTTGTTTGTTGTTTTGTTTGATTTCATTGTGCATTTGGTCCAATTCCCCTCCCCTCCATAGCATTAAATGTTCATATTTACATGTATCTATAATAAAACTATAGATTTGATTTTTTTTTAAGTATCTATGAGCTTCAAGGTTTTACAGAACGTTCATGACTGTTGAGTCTCTAACATGTTCAGGAAATGTTAAAGTAACTCACACCATTGTCTGGAGATAGAATGTCCTGCTTCACCCTGACCATTGACAAAAACAACAACTCCTGTTCTTGCTTCTTGCTTTGTTTGTGGGACTGCTGCTGTCCAATCACAGCTGTTTTAAAACCCCAGATTCTGATATTATTTCACATGGATGGTTTTAATTTCTGTCCTGGAAAGGGGAAAAAAAAGCAATTTAAGGGAACCAGAAGTTGGGCCGATTCTGTGAGATTAGCATATGTCTATGGTCGACAGCAGTTGAAACAGAGAATGTTAGCATACTCCTCAACTGTTCCGTTTTAAGCAGGGCATCCTGGAATCACAGATGGCAATCCTGGCTTCTGATTGGATCCTAGAATGTTCTGTTTTGCTTCTGTGTTCTGGCACGAGACGCCAGCCCAAAAGATGCTCACTCTGGCATGAGTCATCTGGGTCACACCAGAACAAAAGCTGCTTGGTTTTTGGTCTTGCGAGACCAAGAAAAAAGCGTCTTTGGGTCTTGTGCTCTTACGCAAGTGCAAGAGCTCAGGACCAAAATAGGAGCATCCTGACTTTGGTCCCAGGAATGTTGGGGGGGTGGTTATGTGTTAGGGTATCCGTTGAGCAAGAGAAAGGAGGCAAGAATGAAAGGCAGGCCAAGAGAGCAAATTGGCGTACTAAAGCCACTAGCAGCCCATAATAAGCATCCTAGATGGGGCTCATTAGGGGTGGGAGGATGAATTCATGTTGTGAGGTTAACAAACTCCTTTCCCTGCACCATTCAGGAGGAAGGAAAGGAAAAAGCATCCCTTTCCCCTTTCCATTTATGTAGAACCACCACCACCTACCTTCCATAGTAATAAATTGCTAAGATTTTGGCAGCCCGGCAGTCAATCTCATGCCCAAGGCCTCTGTTGCAGTAGAGGAAGGTACCAGGGGAGGGAGGGACGGAGGAAATCTTCTTTCTCACCTTCTTCTTGTCTCCTCCACCCTGAGAGGTTTGAATACAGGATTCCTGTTTCAGGCTGGCTGGAACATTGAACAGAAGCATTTGTTTAATGGGACACAAACACTGTAACATATTGCAGTGTATTTTCAAGGATAATCATATTATTATCTCACCCTCCATCCAATGAGCTCACCATGGCATTCACGTGGTTATCCCATTTTATTCTTCCCCCCCCCCTCCCTCTCTCTCTCTGGGATGTGGTATTTGCTGAAAGGTAGTAACTGGGCTTGGAACACTGTGTAAGATTCATGGTTGAGTGGGAATTTCAACCAACATTCAGGGCTAACCCAAGATATTTTGCTGCCTGAGGCACAATAGCAAGTCTCTCCAGCTCCTCCGCCTATCCTTGGCAGTAAAAATGCAATGGTAATGAATTAAATAACTGACCGTTTGCTTAACTTTGGTGACACCCAAAATCAGCTGCCTAATGGTAGAGATGGTCTCGCCAACATTCTTACCACTACGCCATATTGGCCTTGTGTTTTTTTTAGGTATACTATGTAACTTTGGGAAATTGCCTTTCCCCCTTTAATTAAACATACACACCCTGAATGAGAAAACCTGCTATTTTGTAAAAAGTTGCCTTTTGTATAATGTTTTCATGCTACTGATCTAGTTTCAATAAAAATATTGGGGCATCTGTTTTTGCATATTAAAGAAAAGGCAGAGAAGGGAATGGAAACAGATATGTCCAAAATAAAGCTAGTCAACTGAAAATAAAAGAAATCCAGTATGGACTTAGATGGTTTCAAATGGAAATAAAGAGGATTAATGGAAGAAAGTGTGTTAGTCAACAACCTCTTCATGACCTTCTGGCCACATAAAGTGGGGAGGAGGTGATGGACCCTTTAGTCAGGCAGGAAGTTAAGAAGTACAGATCATTCTTAAAAATGCACACAAATGCAATATTTGAATGACTGTAGTGGAAGAGAGAGAAATCTCTGAAGACCAGCAGGAGGAAAGAAAATGCATCATATTTTCCTGGCTCACCAATCTTATTAGAGGAAGTAAGGAGAACCCAGACCCATTGCCAGATCACTAGGATTCACTTAGCATGCCAGAATATTTCAAACTGAACTAAAGAGACTGAGAGTGGAAACTACTTCTTGCCTAATAATCTATTAATTATTGGTTGCAAGGAAGCAGAAATAAATAACTGAGTAGATGAAGGACTGTATTTTTAAACAGAGAAAGCATTTCTCAGCCAGTGAGAAACAGGGATGCTGGGAAGTGACCTTTTGTAAGACTGCAGAGACACCTAACAAGACATGGACACCATCTGTCTGCCCTTTCCAGGCATAACAAAATGTGATTGCTAGTGTTTCACCCCCAGAAAATAACTAGTTCTT
This sequence comes from Podarcis gaigeae, assembly GCF_964106915.1. Taxonomy (NCBI): domain Eukaryota; kingdom Metazoa; phylum Chordata; class Lepidosauria; order Squamata; family Lacertidae; genus Podarcis; species Podarcis gaigeae. Next base: position 32,743,237 of record NC_139688.1, read on the forward strand.
ATGCTTCTTCCCAGTCTCAGGACACCATCCCACTTTCTGTTTATGGAATTCCAAAACAATATGGGGTATTCTTGCACCACTCTCTTGGATAGTCAGGAATTACTTAGAAATACCTCAGCTGGGTGGCCATGTGTCCAACTTTACAGAAGCCAGTTCTCCATCTGAAGGAGTCCTCTGTATGCAGGGCTGTCCAGTTTAAAGATGCAGAACCTTAAGAAGGAAAAGCAAGCTTTGATGTTGCCCATCTAAAGTTAGCTTAGCACATGACGAAAACAGACTAAGCCAACAGATCAACTCTTTACAGTTTTTTTCACTAGTCTGAGAAATGCTGCACTTCTGTTTAAATTATATTAATTACTTATAAAGTCGCAGCTATGCAAATAAATTTGCATATGCATATTTAAATGCAAATTCGTATCCTCAGCTGCCACCTCAACCTCCTACCTGGAACACTAACTGCCCTGATGAAAGATCTCTATTTTGGAAAAGGTCCTGCTTCTCAAGATGTCCTTCCTGTATATTATTTCATTCTTTCATGTTTATTGGCAACAGAACAATATGGAGTTCATTTTGATCACTCTCAGGCAAAAAGATAAACAAATATGAGTTGTTTCTAATGTGTCAGAAGTTGCTGTCTTGCATGGACTTTTTCCATAAATTTGTGTGGCTTCATACTAGCAACACAACCTTGACCGTAGCGCCCAAGAAAAGCTAAATATGATACCTGATTCTAAAATATATACATGCAATATATACATTGGGTTTGTGTGTAACAAAATGCTATAGAGTGCATATATACCTCTTAAGGATACCCAGTAATTGCACTGAAGACAATTAAATCATACCAGTGTAAGTGCCAAACTAGTTAGACTCTGTTTTCAACAACGTCTAGCTGGTATTCTGAAGACATGGAATTTGGAATCTAGTCAACAGAACAGATGTTGGGGAAACGCCCTTGGTGACAATTTGTATGTTATGGCGGCACGCATATGGAATCAGCCAAGTAGTTTTTTCTGAATGACAGCACTTCACACGGCAGGACAAAACATCTGTGCTGGGCTTAGTATGTGAGGCAGCCCAAGCTACATGGCTTCTCTGTAACAGACCTGCAGATCCCTGGTAGCAGTAACTAGTGCTGGCATAAATATGTTCCCTGCCATTGCCAGAACCACAGTCTGGTCACCCAAGGAACACTAGGCACAGAGAAACACTTCTAGCGGGGTCAGTAATGTATGATGCAGCCCCTGTTATGAACCAAAATCTTCCTAGAACACTTTTTCAAAGCACTAGTTGGAGTAGTTATGAGAACAATGTCAAGAATTGAAGAGATCATTAGGCACATGAGCGTTGTGCTTCCTTTGACTTCAGGGTAGGTAAACATCTAGAAAATGAACCATTATATGGAACCAGAAAGGTCATGCCTCTTGCATCATTACCCCCAGGCATATTATCGTATTAATTCCTTTAGAAGAGCTGCTGTCAAGCAGTTGGCTCCACTGCACAAATGGCACGAGCTATGAAAGACACATGAAATCAAGCCTAACATAGCATTTAAGGGAAACAGGCTGTCCACAGAATCGACTTTGAGGCTTGTGGTGATGATTGAGAAGTACATGCAATTTTGAGGACCCCTGACTAGTGAGACAGAAAGGGTTTTCTCCTCTGGACAAATAAATTCCACTCGTGTTATTAACATTATTAATTCACTCTGGCGCATCATGCGTGCCAAATGTGTTGATCAATCTTGTTTCTTCGGCAGTTCAATTGTAAACAGTAATAACTGCCAGGTTTGAAATGCTAAAGGAAAGCAGTTGTTATGAGACTAGAAAATAGAAGCAACCCATATTATCAGACCACCAAAAATGCTACGAAGTTTGGCACAATTCTAAAAGTCTTTGTTCTACCAAACCCAAGTCCAGACCACACACACACACGGCTTCAATTAAAGCATATTTCATTCTCCAGTAAAGCAAGGATGATTTAAATAATCCACAAAAGAATAATCCTGAATCATACTTGGAAGGGCAAATTAGGAAAGCTTTGGGGTAACACCCAACTTAATGACTGATCAAACAAGTGGCAAAGCCTCATTTGTGATCAAACAAGTGGCAAAGCCTCAAGTGGCAAACCCCTCCAGGTTTATCACCTTTGTGTGTACATTGTTTATTATGACTAGAATGCAAGGAATATTCTAATGCAATAATAATAATAATAATAATAATAATAATAATAATAATAATTTTTATTTATACCCCACCCTCCCCAGCCAAGGCGGGGCTCAGAGCGGCTTACAAGCAATAATAAAAACAAGTTGAATGATTACAACTTAAAAACAAAATTAAAATACAGCATTAAAATATTGAAACATTAAAATATTAAAATGTAGTCTCATCGCAGGAGGAGAAGGAAAAGAAAAAAGAAAGAGAGGGAGGGAATCAAATTGGCTCCAAGCCAAAGGCCAGGCGGAACAACTCTGTCTTACAGGCTCTGCGGAAAGAAATCAGATCCAGCAGGGCCCTGGTCTCATGAGACAGAGCGTTCCACCAGGCCAGAGCCAGTGTTGAAAAGGCCCTGGCTCTGGTTGAAGCCAATCTAACTTCCTTAGGGCCCGGGACCACTAGGGTGTTGCTGTTTACGGACCTTGAGGCTCTCCGTGGGGTATACCGGGAGAGGCGGTCCCGTAGGTATGAGGGTCCTAGGCCATGAAGGGCTTTAAAGGTCAAAAGCAGCACCTTAAATCTGACCCTGTACTCCACCGGGAGCCAGTGCAGCTTGAAAAGCACTGGGTGAATATGCTCCCATGGCAGATGGGGAGCCTCGCTGCAGCATTCTGCATCCGCTGGAGTTTCTGGGACAGCTTCAAGGGCAGCCCCGCGTAGAGCAAATTACAGTAGTCAAGCCTGGAGATGACCGTCGCATGGATCACTGTGGCCCAGGTCGGGGCGGGAAAGGTACATTACACTTGGAAAGCTTTGCTGTGCCATCTTAATCTGAAATTTCATGACCATATCTGAAACCAAAGCCTGCAATTCAGCCTTACATATTGTTTCCCTTCATCTCTTTATCCTTTTAACTTGTTTCTATTTATTTACTGATGGCTCCTAATTCATCTCTTGAGCAGGCTGGTCTTGCTATACTGGCAGGTCTGACGCTGAGACTAACATGAGTATAGACTCGGCACTGTGGAAAAAAAGGCCAAAGGCCAGTCAGACCTGCCATTTATCCCGGCTCTGAGCGCGGGGCCAAGCACTGCCATTGGGCAGTGGGTCCCGTGCCCAGGTGAATGCCCTCCAAATTGGTGGCAGGGAGACAATCTGACCTGCCATTTACCGGCTCACAGGGAGGCCCGGGGCAGGGGTGGGGTGAGCTGTCCATGGGGGTGCCGCAGCGATGAGTCAAGTCCCATGCTGCCGTTTTGAGCATCGCAGGGCCCCGAGCCACTGCGTCACTCCTCAGGGATGACACCCGAGGCGGCCCGCACCCCCTTCCTATGCCCCTGATCCAGGGCCCACCTGCAAAACTGCCCACCCAAGAAGGGGCAAATGGACTTCTAGAAAAAGGTTCTCATAGAATGGCAAAGGCACCTGGAACTCACCAGAAAGGTTCCGGGACCCACCTGAGAGTTATCCGAACTAAGTTCCAGTGAGTTCCCCCTGGGGGGGAAAAACCCGGCATGAGTGTAACCTAGTCTATGTACACATTAGTGGCTTAAAATGTAGCAAGGTTGTTTATAGCTGCTGCATTTCAAGTCACAGCAGAACAACAATCATCTGCATTTTACTGTGAATTTCTCCTAATCTGCGTATTTTTGCCTGCAGTTTAACTACAAATTTTTGCAAGCAATTTTCTCCAGTATAATGGATTCTTTATGTCATTTTCAATAATGAATTGAGTTGTTAGGATACTCCATTCCCCTCACGGAGGTACAATTCCTAGGGCACTTTCATTCCTAGGGTTCCCTCTTCCCAGGGAACTTTGGGAAATGGAGTTCTGTGAGGACAGCAGGAGTTTCCTTATCACTCTCAGGGCCCTTAGCAAACTACAGTTCCCAAGATTTTTTTTTTTTGGGGGGGGGGAAGTCATGGTTGTTCAAAATTATATGGTACTGCTTTAAATGCATTGTGCAGATGGGGGCCAAATTCTCTGAGAGACATCTGAGTCTTATCTCGCTCTGCTAGAGATGTTTATACATTTGAACATGGGAAACTTGGACACTGGACAAGGAACACGATAAATTTTGTTAATCAAACTGGGTATCAAGAGGAGGCCTGTCATCGTTGCTGCTTTCCCTTTAAGAAAAGGAAATGCAGAGCATCAGAAAGTCGTCCCCCCACCCCAAGTCATTAAACATTCTCTGGCTTTTGTCAACAGCCGGGTAAACATCCAGAAAAAAAGGGAATCTGAATCAAATAGTTTATTTAACATTCTTCTTCTCCAACTGCTGATTAGGATAAATAGTTTGGTTGGGGTTTTTTTTTAACTATCTGCTCCAACAATCACACATAAGGGGAAAGGGAGGGAAGCTTTCAGCTATCAGCTGAGTTTAGACTGGGCTTCAAAGTTTTTAAACAAGGAAAGATTCTGGGCACTCTTTGATATTTTTGTCTATCCGCAGCATGTCGTGTTAGCACCATGTCATAGCAAAATGGGAACATTTTTTTAAGAAAAAAGAAAGAAAGATCATTAGACAGTGGACTGTCTATAGGCTGCAATTCCAGACACAATGCAACACTTGGAAAGAATCCAGAACAGAGAGCAATTTGAACAGCCTATATATACCGAAGTGGGGGTTTCATCTGGCAAAAGACCTTTATGGGCAAAACACCTGAGGAACTTCCGTATTCTATCAGACCAGTGAGGAATCTAATCCAGTAATCCTCGACAGGGGGTTAATTGCAGCCTCCCCTCCCCAGAAATTCAGGGACAGCCTTGTCCAGAAGTCATGGGTATTGTGCGCGCGTGCACACACACACACACACACACACACAGAGATGTGGTTTTTCCAGATGAACTGTTTAATAAGGACCCAGTTGCGGCTGGTTGCAGAAAGATCAGATAATGTCGGCTATTTAATAAGCATTCATCCTGATTTGTTTGTTGGGAGAATAGACAACGTTCCATCAAGAAAGTGTTAAACCACAGCATTCTGTTCATTTACCCATCACTTAACTTATCTCAAAAAACAAACCTTTAGGAAATGCATTTGTTTCACAAAAGCTCCATTTTAGTTTTAATTATGCAGCCCAAATGTGCTGGGTTGTGACTGAATTCCACCCGAAAATGCTGACAATCTGGAAGCACCCTCACACCCAAGCTGGTGAAAAAAAAGAAAGCGAAAGGTGTTAGTGTTAATTATTTCAGCACCCTCTTGGCATCTGTCAGTTTGCAAAAGGCGGGGAGAACCTTATCGAAAAACACCATAATGATTCATTACTTTAGCACAACCACAATCTATTATGTTACAGAGCGTGCCTATGCATGTTTACTTGAAAGTTAGTCTCAAATAACTCAACGAGTTTTACTCCTAAATTAGTGCACACAGGATTGCAGTCTTAGTACCAGATAAATCCAGCCTAGCTAATCAGGGATCACAGAGTGAATAGGATTATATCACAATGTTATATAGTAGGGGTTGAGAACTGGATCTGGCCAAATGGATCCTATTTGTTGGCTTGGTTGTAACTAGCCTTGGGTTGCCCTGGGCATGATAAAGGAACTAACAAATTCAGTAAATAGCAACAACAGCAACAGACAGATCATTATCTCCTCCACACCCTGTGGACCAGGTTTGGCAGGTCCGTGGGGCACCCACCTATCAATCTTCACACCTCACAGGTTTTTGCCCACACAATTTGAAGCCAAAAGGTGCAGACAAATTCACAGTCTGCACAGCATCAAAAATCAGCTGATCCTTAGGACCTGTGAAGAATCTTGCACCTGGCTTTGCAAGCTCCAGTAACTGGAGCTGAACAATCGAAGTTGCAGAGGCCATCAATCAGCTGATTGACAGTGTCTGCAAGTGCCCTGTCCGCTGAGACAGGTCTTTGCCTGCCTTGGAGGACAGGTGTGCGTGGCTTGGCTGAAATGGCCTTGTAGACCCAATGGGGAGGCCTGGTGGGCCTGATTCAGCCATTGAACTGGAGGTTCCCCACCACAGCTATCTAGTACAGTGGTGCCCCACAAGACGAATGCCTCGCAAGATGGAAAACCCTTTAGACGAAAGGGTTTTCCGTTTTGGAGGCGCTTCGCAAAACGAATTTCCCTATGGGCTTGCTTCGGAAGATGAAAATGTCTTGCGAGTTCCTGCGGGGTTTTTCCCCTCCCCCCCCACTTTTCCTAAGCCCTAAGCTGCTTATCAGCTGATCCGCTGATAAGCCGCTTATCAGCTGATCCGCTAAAAGCCGCTAAACCGCTAATAGCGCTAATCCGCTAAGCTGTCAGTGGGCTTGCTTCGCAAGACGAAATAACCGCTATACGAAGGGCCTCACGGAATGGATTAATTTCGTCTTGTGAGGCACCACTGTATATAGACACAGTGGCTTGGCAATGTGGTGCAGAACTGAGGTCAACTAAATGCTGTGTAAAGGAACAAGTCAACATTTTCAGGAGTGGACAAAAAAGGGCCCAAAGGAGTCATGTGTGTGGTTTTTGTTTTTTGTTTTTTTGCACTGCTGAAAATGCCAGAGGGAAGCTTGTTTTTGCTGAGCCATGCTCTTTACTCCAGCAGAAATCCATTTATTAAAGAGTTCTTAGGTTACTGCACTAAAATAATATATAGAGTACTTTCTCTATATTTATATAGAGTATTTTCTCTACATAGTGCCTTTAATTTTGAGGATTTAAGCAACACATTTGTACCCTGCCTTGATAACCCATCCTTCTTGTTAATTGACAGTCTGAATCGATAGGCTTTCTTTTCTCGATGGTACTGAAAATAGATGAAGCGTTTGCATTCTGGCCTCTGTATGCTCTTGAATCCCTGTGTGGTCTTGGACAAATTACTCAGTATCACTTGGCATGGATTTCCTTTCTATAAAAATGGAAGGATATTGACCTCGTTTAGTAAAGGGGTACAAGATGTTAAGCAGGTCTCAGTCCACAAGGACTTTCTCCCCATTGGTGTGTTCTGCACTACATTACATGTGGCATTAATGTTGTTTGGAAGTTGGAGATCGTTTCTTCATCCATGTGGAAACCACATTTGTCTACGCAACAAAGTTATTTTTAAGTGCAAATATGCCTATACAGTTTATGTGTGTGTGGAAGACAGAACATATGGAAAATAGGTGAACAACACATTCTGAAGTTACGTTACTACAAATCTGAGGGCCTTTATGTTTAATATTTTCTTGCCGACAGAACTGAAAATGTTGATGTGTGGAAAAGTCCCTGACTTGGGTTTTATTTAATGCTGGTGGTGCGCTCTGGAGTTAACTTTTCCCAAAGGTATGCAAAGATGGCTCCCTGTGTCCCCCACGTTGCATGGCTCTCTAGTGCACACAGTGTTTCCACACAGTATTGGAGACTCAATCCCACGAAGATTTTGTGATGACATGGAAACCTAGGGGCAAACAGCAATGCTATCAAGGCCGCAGGAAAGCTATTCCTCTGCAGCAAGAGCAGAGAAAACAAGGCGAAGACCTTTTTAATGAGTTTGTTCAATCATAATAGTGAGAGGCAAAAGAACGCAGCAAGTCTTAACAATGGCATTGCTCCAAACTTGGCTCCTCCTCCCTCCATCCTAGCAACAGCATCTTCCCTTACGGTGGCCTGCACTCTTAACAAACACTGAGTTCTGGGAGAAGGGGGATCAGAAATACTGATCTGGCTGCCCTGCCCTGCTGCAGCCCCCCCCCCAACATTTCCCAACCCTTCTATCTATCACAACTGTTCATCTGTCTCTGAGTTGTGACTTTCCTCAAACCCCTCAAAGCCCTGCTGTAATTCAATGCTTCATCCCTCTTCTCTTGCAGCATCAGGAGAAGGGTGTGTGTGCGTGATCTCCACCATTCCTCTTCCTCCATCTCACCATCTCGAGTCCAATCCCTGACAAATGTGCAGACAGGTTTCCTCTAGTCAGACTTCAACATGCAGCATGTGGGAGTTAGGGCTGAGGTGCTGCATAATGTCAGGGGCAGCAATGTAGACCTGATGCCCATCCTGCATGTGGAAGGGCTACAGCCACGGAGGGGGAAAAGGTGAGGGGGGAATGTCATATCACCGTATCCACTGACCCCAATTGGAGAGTTTTAATTCTGCCACATTGGGAGTGGGGCCAATTTCTGAGCAAGTGTTGGAGTCTGACTAAGTGCTGTTCCTTCCCAAATATACCCCATCCCACACCTCCCTTTAGAGTGGTTGTGTACCAGCATAATTACACCAGAGAAACTGTGTGGTAAAAATGTTATAGTGGGAAAATGGTACTTAAGTAGTAAAGCACATGGAGTGCATGCAAAAGATCCTGGATTCAGCCCCTGGGATCTTCAGGAAGAGCTGGGGAAAACTCTTATCTGAGACCCTGGAGAGCTGCAGCCAGTCAGCATAGACAGTAATGAACTAGATTAGGGATAGGGATGTTAAAAGGCAGAAATTTCCATTCTGACCTGTGTTCATCACAATCAGTGCTGTTTCCAGTCTGCTGCAATTAGGTTTCTGCCAACTGCTATGTTGCATGTAACATAAGTTATATAAGTTATATAATTATTACTTACCTTAATTTAAATGCAAAGGAAATGCCAAAACAATGTAAAAAAGTAATTAATTGCATATTGTTGACAAGCTTAAAAAAACAACAACAATGTAAATGAATATCAATTGTACGTGCTTCGCTGATTTCCATTCCTCACCACAGACGAACCAGCAAACTGCTGAAATTTCTGCTTCTTTTCCCGTTTTTGTTGGTGGTGCTCTCTAGAGTTCGGCTCCCATCACCCCAGACAATTGCCATGAGCTGGCTTAACAATGGGCACCATGCGTGCTCAATGTTTATTTTAATGAACTGAATAAAGTGAAAGATTATGAGTCAAGGAGGCATGGAGAGTGCTGCTCTTTTCTCCATGTTGTTAATAATTGTTTTATAGATTCTAAATACCTTATTGATTTGTTTATCATATAATAGGACTTCTGCTATAATTGTGATGCTTAGCTTATTTTTTAGTTGCTGTTTTGTTAATAGTGTTTTATCGATTGTAATTGCTTTATTGATGATTTGTTAATTATTTTATATGATTCGTGCTGTATTTATGATGCTAATGTTCTCAATTGATTGTAAGCTGCTATGAGATCCGACTGAATGAAAATCGGCACAGAAATACAATAAATCAAATCAATTATAGTAGCATGTAGAGGGCACCAGTCTAGATACGCTTTCAGCTAATCTGGCTTGGTATGAGGCAGCTCTCCATGTTCCTTTTGTGCTCCTCTGGTGCAAGGGAATTTTGGAGTGATCCTCTCCTCATCTAGCCGGCCTAATTCAAAGGAGTGGGTTGCCCCGAAAGAGATGCTATAATGAACCTAAATTCATATCGTAAGGCAGCTCCAGGTTGAGGCAATTGCCAAGCATTATAAAGAGGCTGGGATTCTTGTGCTAGGTTGAGTGAAATGCCATATGGGCTGCATTACTACTTAGGCAAAATGAGGGAAGTTTCACAGTGGAAATCTCGGGGTTATTTTAATTCAGTTTTTATCATTTAATTTCCTTTGTTTCTTCAATAGTTAAAGGCCCAAAGAGAAAAAATGATGATGTAGGTGTCAGTCTCCCATCATTCGAAGGTCTTTGACAGCAATCAGAGCTTGACACGGGGAGGCACAGCCTATACAGACCTTGATTGAAGATCTGACACCAAGAAACACCTAAAAACATGTGTATGGGAAGCAGTTCCCTAGGGATACATGCAAAAAAGGAAAAAAAATGTGCCTGCAACATTCCTTCCTTTCGGTCCTACTTTTTTGCTCTGCATTTTGTTCGTATGTTCTGTTTTGGATTTCTCTTTTGTTCCCATAAACCCTCTTGCCAGCTCAAAGCTAAGAAGAAAGGCACTCATGTAACAAAGGCGGGGGGAAAGAGCTTTGCTTCGTTTTGGCCCATGAGAGTGTTTTCATTAATGGGGGACATACCTTTCACCACCAACAAGAAGTAGTAGTAGTAAGAAATCTCCAAACCCAAAATAACAAAAAATAGGAAATCTCCAAAAAAGCAAAAACAAACCCAAACTCCAAGAAATAGGAAACCCTAGGAGGTAAAACACAAAAATATTCATTGGGAATATTTTGAAATCTGTTAACAACAAATGACAAACCTCCTTGTAAGGAGATTTATATGGGAGGAGGCAGCAGGAACTGCTAAATGGGAGAGCCTTTTAGTTTGTGCACAGCCCTTTTGAATCTAAGAAATTGTCATTAGTAAGGTGTGGTGTTTCATTTTTATGATGTTGTGTGCATTGCACACGACGAGAAAACAGTGATGATGACTGTAAACAACTGAATATTCGGAGCCCACACTACTAGATGTCTGCCAGCCTTCCACAACCTATTGGCCACCAGATGTTTAGGACTACAAATCACAACAACCCCTGCCATCATGCTAGCGATTGCTCACATGGTTCAGTGCTATAAACTACAATTGGTAGGGGCGGGGAGCATTTGCCCATTACAGATTGCGTATCTGATGCCAGTCCTAAAACCTTTTCCATTTGCACAGCCTTGTCAATGTTAAATCTCAGCATTTCATTATACTGAGAAGAGGATGGAAATTCATGGGAGAAATGAATGGATGAGAGCAACCTTGGATCTTCATCACCCTCAAATGAAAGTAAGCAGTTGATCTAATTTTACCACTACTCGAGGCTTCGCTGTTGATTTCAGCTTTGGCTGGAAGTAAAACTTCATCCTTCGTGATGTATTGATCCCAGCAACACCCGTTGATTTTAATATGGCAATGCATTTCCCATGATCCGTTGATGGGTTCTTAGAAACCTTTGGGACAGATACTGGCTGGGACACCAGCAATTCAAGAAACAAATTTACTTTCCTCAAATTAAATCCCACACATTGTTTAGAGTCTCTTGTTATGAGCATAGTATTATTATTATTATTTGGCTTGTATGCCCATTTCCTCTGAAATCTTCAAGAAAATTCATTTCTGGCTTCATATACTAACATTATTTTGTGTTTCCTTTAACTTTTATTTGCAAGTAAAAAAGAATGGCCTTTGGTTGGCTTAGGAGGAGCTGGAAATATATATTTTTTCCAGTGCTAGAAAACAGCTAATGTTCTTGCCAGCGAGTTAAAGCCAGAGTATCCCTTTGTCACGACCACATTTATAACACGGATCAAAAACTATAAAAGGTAGCATTGCATCCTGCTATTACGGAGAATTTAAATTTTCAGTGGCATTTTTAAACAATGTTTTCCCAGTGTCTCTTGTTAAATGCTGATTGTTGACTTTTCATCCTTGTATGCCAAACACTTTCACTGAAACTCTAACAAGACTTTCATCTTAACAACGATTATTTCTTAATAGACTTGGATGCAGGCAGAGTTTGGAAATGGGTTTCCTTTTGAACGCTCTGTAACGACCCGTCTTTAGTGAGCGGGATTCCGCAGAACTATTATGCACAAAGACATTTAAAGCATTTCCAGAGCGACATGCCACTTTCCCTAAAATTCAATTCATGCGCCATTTATTATATATTGCAGCAATGTTTCAGCCATATCCCGCTTTTAAATATCTCTGTTCTGATTGCTTCTCTCTCTGTGTGTGTGTTTGTGTGTCATACAGTAAAAGTCATAATGAATGAGATCATGCCTCTTTCTTTTTTTAAGTGGAGTGGATTTTGGAGAACTTTCCCCTCATCTTGGGCAATAAATCTGCCTTTGAAAAACCACAAAGCCCAAACATCTGACCATTTGACAAGAAGACCGTACGGTGACATCACTCATCACTTATTTCTTATTAGTGGATAGATTATACGATTCAGATTTGGCAACCAAGCACTGCCCATTTTCCCCATTTCTATTCTTGCTATTTTTAGTCATTTTTCTACCCGTTTAGCTGGCTCTGACCTTCTATCTGTCTCGAAAGGATCCTCTCCTTGCTTGCACTCTTGGGTTGAGCACAGAGTGAGTAAATCGCTTTCAAAATTGCCCACTGCAGCCATCAAGCTTTTGCATTCCTCGTAAGTGTTTCTAAAGATTCCTCTGCAATTACATACCCAGATGTAGCTTTGGAACATGTCCACTTCTGGTGGTATTTTGAATCACAGCCGTATTGGCAGCAACTTGAGTCAAAGTAAAGACCTTGCAGGGTGATGCCATCCATTTTAAGAAGTTCAGCAATATTTTTATATCTTCATTCAGGTTTTATTTCAAATGCTAACTGGCTTTGCGACCTTCATTAAGAGAAGCTGGCATCCGTGCAGACATGCATTCATTTTTCCATTCTTCAATCCCTTCTGAAGTGAATTGGGCCAGTTGTGTAGTTTCCACTAGCTTATACTATTTGTATACTAGGCATGCCTTTCCATTTTAAGATTTTCTAACCTCGAGGACTTTGAGCTTGCCTTGTATTTTCTTCACATCATTCCCTTGCTGCCCATAACGTTTTCTCCCCCCGCTTTTTGTTCAAGAAGGTACTTTTGTTGGTGGGTTTCATAACATTTTTGATAGCATACTCTGAAGGCAGTTTTCCTGGGTTCTTTGACAGATGGAGCACAAAAGCTGTAAATGACTCCATTTAGCCTCATTCCTAATTAAATCCAATCAATTAAATCAGGGTTTCATGAACTTGGGTCTCCAGCTGTTTTTGGACTACAGTTCCCATCATCCCTGACCAACAACAGCTTGAGACCCAAGTTTGGGAAACCTTGTTTTAGATGTTTCTATCCTGCTCTAATCTGGGTTGGAAAGGTTGGTGAGGTGGTTTGGGGGTAGCAATGGGAAAGCAATGCCCAATCAATATCAACGAAACATATGATATCTCCACTAAGAAAACCCAAACAGACTGGAATCCCGAAAGCTCTTTGGCTGCACTCCTAGACCTTGCAGTGCTGACCCAATAAGATGGTCAGTTTTGCTTCTTTGAACAACTAGTCCCTCGTGACATATCACAAACTATTTAAAAAACTATCCTCGGATTGAAAAGCAGTTTGCCTCAGCCCTCTTCTCAACTAGTGCTTAGAGATAGGCTACCTCTCAATTTGGGCTACCTCTGTCAGGTGTGCGTGGAGAAGCCAGGCCCTGTGACCAATAGGACTTTGCAGGACTGGGGCCTTCCTAAGTTTGTTCTGAAGAGGCAAGGTGTGGCCTCACAGGTAAGACTGATTTGTAACTCACAGCACCTGGTGGCAAGAGCTGGGAAGGGATATAAGATCAGCATTTCCCTTCGGCTCTTTGCCACAGCAACACACTTCCTGTCTTGCGGCGTTTGGCTTCTTGCTTCCTGATCATTGAACCTTGGCTTGGTGACTCCTTGCTTCCTGGCTTCTGGACCCCTGTTCCTGCTCCCACCCCACCATCTTGCCCCTGGTCCTGACGTCCCCAGCCGGGACTTCAATCGCCTGTGAACTGGACCGTGACAACCTCTACCGTTAGACAGAGTGAGGCTGTCCCCTCCATTAGCAAATGAATGAAGCAGTGGCAAGGGGTAGGAGGACTCCGCTGTGTGTGCCACAAAGCCTGCTTTGCTCCCCTTAGGCTTCCTTGCTACTCTCCAGTTCAGGGAAGGTCACCTTTCCATTATCAGTGTCAAAGCAAGATTCCAATATGATCAGGTTTTGGGGCAGTGGGACAGGTGGTGCTATCGTGTTCTTAAGCAGCAGATTGTTTTCAGATACCTATAGGATTGTACAGTAGTTAGGCAATTTCAGACTCTGGACATAATGGCCCGCTCTCCTTTTTAAATTGCAAATACCTATTTCGAAAGGTGGTAAGCTAGCCCTAATGCACCTGCAAGCCTCCTCCTCATTCTGCACACTTGAGCAGACTCTCCAAGTGTCCCTATTTTCCAGGAACAGTCCTGGATTTAGAGAAGCTGTCCTGGTTTCTGATTTGATCCCAGAATGTCCCGCTTTTCCTTAGGATATTTCTATTTTCATTAGAGAAATATTGGAGGGTATGGATTAGGACATCCCTAGTTTCATTGGGGGCGACGCGGGTAGTGCTGTGGTCTAAACCACTGAGCCTAGGGCTTGCCGATTGAAAGGTCGGTGGTTCGAATCCCTGCGACAGGGTGAGCTCCCGTTGCTCGGTCCCAGCTCCTGCCAACCTAGCAATTCGAAAGCACATCAAAATGCAAGGAGATAAATAGGAACAACTCCAGCGGGAAGATAAACAGTGTTTCTGTGCACTGCTTTGGTTCGCCAGAAGCGGCTTAGTCATGCTGGCCACATGACCCGGAAAAACTGTCTTTGGACAAACGCCAACTTCCTCGGCCAGTAAAGCGAGATGAGCGCCGCAACCCCAGAGTCGTTCATGACTGGGCTTAACTGTCAGGGTTCCTTTACCTTAGTTTCACAGGAGAAATTTTGGAGGGGACACTGGAGCCCTGAACTTCTGCTCACAAAGCCATGCCTTGACATCACTGTTTGCCAGACCTGCTTTCATAACTAGTAGCCCATAAAGGACAAAGTGAATTGACCACTAATGTGCCTCATATCCTGCCGTATCCCAACTTCATTTCTTTTTTATTTTTACTATGCTCCGCAACTAGAAATCTTTACCCATGTGGATGAAATATTGGCTATTTCAAACAGATGAGTTAAAGGGCATGTAAAAAAAGCTACTCACCAGAATTTGAATTATAGGTTCTGAGCCGTATTTCTTTTATCTGAGCCCATACAGCTTTTGGAAGTTCCTCCCTGATTGGTAGTAGTCTATAAGATTTAGACTTTTATGCCATATTATTTTAGCAAATCCCGCTGAACTCATTCTGTTTTATATTCCTTCTTAGAGGAAACTATTATATGTAAACGGAATCTCTTAAGTTTATCATATCCAATATAAACACCCTCTTTATAAGACACACCTCATACCAGTATGCAATGTGGAGGCGATTCTAGCCCAAATGATTTTAACTACTTCGTTGAAAATGCTAAACCAGACGGCAAAAACTATCGCACAAAAGAAAGAGCAAATGAGTAGGGAAAATAAACGTGTGGCGATATTGCATGAAACTGAAGAGACAAGTTTTAAAGGCTCTCTCTCTCTCTCTCTCTCTCTCTCTCTCTCTCTCTCTCTCTCTCTGAATGCTTTTGGCTTTTAAATGAAATATTCAGGGACATTTTCTCTTTCCCAGAGATCATAGAAGTAAAGGAGGTGGGTTGGGGCTGTGCTAAACACTGCAAATTGTTGCAGAATCCAAACCTGTTTTCATTTATTAAACATTATTACATAATGGAAGTGGGATGCTGTAATTCAACCCAAATGGAGAACTTCAGAAAAATGGGTGGAAATGATTCAGGACATTAAAGAGAAGCTGTTTAAATTACAAATCTTTCTTATAATCAGGAGTGAAGTGGTTAATTTAAAGGATTTACTGAAAAATAGGCTGGCAAAACTGTTTCCAGGGATGTGGAGATATTTCTCTCCCCCCACCCCCCGCCGTCCCTTTTAGTCAATAGGGGTTTAGAGAGTAGGCTTGGAAGGGAAGGAGGGCTCCAGTTCCAGGTTCCCCACATTCCCACGAGTTCCATTAAGGAAGGGGGAAGGGTTTCCTGTGGAGTCAGACATCTGCAGCATTCTGCAAACAGCAGGAACCAAAAAGACCTGGTAAAAGGAGAGCGAACCCAGGCTGACAACTTCTGTCTGGGCTGGAACGAGGCAAGGAGAGTGGCTGGCTTTTGATACACTAATAAATTAATAAATTAATAAGCCACACGAGGTTTTCTTTCTTTCATCCATTTTCTGGCAAGCCACCTCTCCACACCCCACACCCCCCGCCCCCCGCCCACCAGCAACAAACAAAACCCCTCTTACAAATATAATGGAGTGTTAATTGTGGCAAAACAATAGCAGAGAAGTAACAGGCGTGAACACACCCAGACATCTCTTTCCTGGAAAGCACTGATGTTCAAAAAATAATAATGATAAAAACCGAACTGGGATTGTCATCAGCATCATCCAGGCTACCAAAAAACAAACAAACAAAAAAACCACCTCTGCAACACCATTTTTGGAAGATCTGCGGGTTTATTTATTTATTTAGTGAGGCTCCCTTACATTTGCCTCTTCAGAGCACTTTTGATCGGGGTTTTTTATTTTTTTCTGTGTCGCTCAGTATGCCTGTTTTATTAAGGTTTTATTTTATGCTTATAAATTTGAGGCTAACACAGCTGCTATTTCCTCTACTAGCTTTGATGAGCATTGCCGGTGGAAAAGGAGCAGAGAGTGACACTGGGTAAAAATAGCCAGGGGATTGTAACTTCCACCATCTGGAGAAAACAATGTGAGGAGAGAGAGAGAGAGAGACCATGAACAAATAGGTAGAGCAGCATACCAAAAGAAAGCCCACATTATTTTTTTAGTCAGAAGAGTCAAACGCAATAATGGAGAAGGAAAGAAGACCTCAGTTCCAAACTCAGCCTTCAGTTGTCCTAATGCTGAGCCGATGAAGGATATATTAATGAAAAAAGGGCCTCATTATATATATTCTCCCCCACCCTCAAAAAAACAAAAACAAAAAACACAATCCAAAAAGAAATCTCCTTTCAATTCTATCTCCAAAACGTCCCATCACAAACATTTCAATAAAATTTTATCATTGCTGCATATAATTCCGGGGATGCTTCTTAGAAGAATTAAGGAAATTCTACTCTACTTCAAAAAAAGCAAGCAAGCAAAATGAAATGCAGTAAGTAGAATAATATATATTAGGATTAATAGTGCAGAGTACTTTTTGTAGGTATGTGGAAGGAGGAATGTCACTATTGGTAATATTATTAAAGGAAAATTCATGAGTGTTTTTACTCATATTGGGGGTGGACAAGTCTTCAGGGAAAGAGAAAGCTTTTCCTCAAGGCTGAAACGATTTCACAAGGTACTTTTAGCAGACATAAAAAGAAAGAAATGTGCTATGCAGTTCTCATGATGGAAACACTACATTTCACAGCATCCCTGTGTCTTCCTTGTTCAGAGGATGGGAGGGGCGGGGAGAGTTGCCTGATATTTTTTAATAGTGTACATTCCTGAGCACTCCCATTTGTTGTCTGAATTCCTGTTTGTGACCTTCAGATTCCATATTTATGATGTCACCACCTGTTTTTCTCCCCTTTCCCTTGGCATTGCATTCGAAAATGAAAACAATACAAAAAAGGCTTCCCTCCGCACCCTGCTTTGCCCTTTTAACAAGTATGGCTTTGACAACCATGAAAGAGATCCAACAAGTGACCACAGATAGCTAAAGTGGAATAAATTCCTGTCTTTAGTTTACATGCACTGTTAAGGCAAATTTATGTTATGTCAATATTTGCGCTTATGTACATGCTATCTGAGGAATTCGGGGAGCGCTGTGGGTTAAACCACAGAGCCTAGGGCTTGCCAGTTGGCGGTTCGAATCCCGGCGACAGGGTGAGCTCCCGTTGCTCAGTCCCAGCTCCTGCCAACCTAGCAGTTTGAAAGCACGTCAAAGTGCAAGTAGATAAATAGGTACCGCTCTGGTAGGAAGGTAAACGGCGTTTCCGTGCACTGCTCTGGTTCACCAGAAGCGGCTTAGTCATGCTGGCCACATGACCCGGAAGCTGTACATCGGCTCCCTCAGCCAATAAAGTGAGATGAGCGCCGCAACCCCAGAGTCGTCCGCAACTGGACCTAATGGTCAGGGGTCCCTTTACCTTTACATGCTATCTGAAGGACTGTATTCTCCCATACGAGCCTGCCTGGGACCTGAGATCTTCTGGAGGCCCTTCTCTCAGTCATGTTTGGTGAGGACGCAGAAGCGGGCCTTCGTAGTGGCTGCTCCCATACTTTGGACGTTGCTTCCTAGAGAAGCTAGACTGGTTCCTTCCTTGTTGTCCTTCTGCCAACAGATGAAGACCAGGGCTTTTTTTCAGCCGGAACTCACCAGAACTGAGTTCTGGCAGCTCAGCGGTGAGTTCCGGCACCTCTTTGGTGCATTGTAGCACCTCTTTTGTATTGTGTTCCTTCCTTGGGTTTTTGTGGCTGGTGGCATAGCAGTTTCCCTAAAAATGCTCATCCTTTTCCAGTGGGCACTCCCCTAAAAAACAAGTTCCGGCACCTCTATTTTCCTGGTGAAGACTATTTTAATCCAGCAGGCTTTTGGGAACTGACTGTTTTTAAGGAAATGTCTTTTAATAGTGCTGTGCCGTTTTGATTATCTCCATTTTAATAGATTTCTTGTTGCATTGTTTTCATTCTGATGCAGTTTAATTAGTTCTTAGCTATTATCATATATATATATATTTCAGCCATGTTTATATGTTTTAGCCATGTTATTTTTAATTCTTTTGAGGCATCCGGAGTCCCAATTCTAGGAAGAAGGCAGAACCCAGCATAAGAGCACTCTTCACTGCTGTGGTTTTCAGCAACTGGTATTTAGAGGCATTACCTTGTAGGAGGAAGATAATAATAATAATAATAATAATAATAATAATAATACAGACACAGCTTTTGGAGAGCATGAGCATAAGGCCTGCATGCAGCCCACGTGAGTTGATGTACCAAAATCCCACAATCCACCAGGTAGCACACAAAAGCCTAAATGCAACTGTGTGGCTCTTTAAATTACACCTGCATTCCAGGAACTATATATTCCCAAATGATCTCTGACTAAATCCAGAGCATAGTGTGAAGCCTGACATAAATAATAAATAGTAAACTCGAGCCTTCGAGGTGTTGGGAGTTCTTTAGTTTCAGTGGGCATTATAAGTGGTGCTCCTATAGATCAGCCTCAAAGTTCCTTTTTTCTTAAAGATTTATAAGCCAAATGTGCTCGCTTTCCTGAAGAACATCTAGAGCCCCAAAGCCACCGGAACTAGGCTGGCGTGCCTGAAAACCTGTCGGAGGTCTGTACAAAGAAACTGAATAGGGGAATGTTTCCTTTCTCTGTCTCGTTTTTTAAAAAAATGTTTTTTCTCCTAAGGGATTTATGGACATAACACAGATTCCCAGTGCTGAAATCTAACGGCTGAAGTAATATCACTGTGATATAATAGTACATGTGTTTTAAAAAGCCCTCAACTCTTTGTTTTATTAATTTTACATTTTTAAGTGTTCAAAGGGACAATACAATCATTTCTAGCTTTAAAAACAACAACAGAAATGGTTTTGCAAAGTCTGTAACTGAAGTAATGAAACTGATGCTCCCCAACAGCCTATTAATAATTATTATTATTATTACTATTATTAATAATAATATTTAAATTTCATGGCCTGAAGGGCATTGTTAGGCATATTCCATACAGAGAACAAATATTGCCCTCATTGTTGATTCTTGTATTATTTTTAAAACCTGTTTTGGTTAGGTTAAGCTAACTTTACTAACGTATGGGATTGTGGGTCTGCAGAAGTGGAGCTGCTGGAAATTGGAGAAGACAATAGGTTGGGCCTCATGGAGAGAGCTCATAATTAAAGTTCTGCATTCAAAACAATCTGACCTGGAAGTTCTTGACCTAGGCTGGATTGGGTCCATTTTTAATCAACGTTCATATTTCCCACTGCTGTTTAAGTCTTTGAAAGCGGAACTGCCTGAGCTCAAATCCCAACACCTGCGGAACTCTGCCCCACCAGTCTCAGTCTGACCTTAGCCAGCCTCCGCCTGCCTGCCTTCTGACAAACAAGCACAGTGGGTGCCACTGCTATCAGCTTCCTCCTCCTTAATCTCAGTGTCGCCCTTTGTGGAACTCAGCTGGGAGGAGGATGGGGACAAAACTAGAATTAGTTGGCTCTGTCTGTCATTGGCTCTGGCTCTACCAAGGTTGCCCTCCCTTCTTGCTCTGCCACTCTCAATGGGCACCAGCCGCCACCACCTGCCACTGGGTCCGTGGCCACCTTAACACACCCTCTGAAGCAAAATCACAGGGGAGACATTCTAAAAGCAGCAGCAGTTTCATTGTCTGTGGCTGGCTCTTCAACAGAATGGCCTCCGTTGTGATTACATGGGGGAAAGGATGTCCACCATGGTGTTACAACATTACGAGATTATGGAGGGAAATGTTCAGCTGAACAACAGCTGGGGTTGGAAAGAAGCAGTTAAAAGCCCACAGAGGAAGAGTGGAACTGAAGAATAATGTTGAAACATATAAGACATTTTAGCATCTGTGCTATACTTCCTAGGCCATAAAAAACGTCTTCTATATAACGTAGGAAGTTCTTTGATGCAATCTGGTTACAAAGAGTTGCTTAAAAAAAATAATCCATAGTAACATCATCCTATCAGTCAAAGCAAACAAAGGAATTGATTCCAGGGTGTACAAGCTGATACAATTTGTCCTGTTCTTTATTTTTGGAAGTTTTGAGGCACGAAGGGCTGTTTTCATTCCACCACATTGCAAGGTTTCCTTTCATCTCCCTACACCTTCTTTTCTGCCCACTTTTCCACTAAGGAAGGGAGGAGAGCTCAGTGGAAGATTCCATGTAGAAGGCCCCAGGCTCAGTCCCTGGAAAGTGCAGTTAAAAGGAGCAGGTAGAAGATATTCTTGAATGGAGGGAACTCTGTCAGAGACCTGAAGAACTTCTGTCAGCCAAAGTGGGTTGGGCTAGTGTTGAAGATGTGCAGATTAAGATAAAGCAGATTCCACCTAGTTCTCAGTTTCTCAGGCACTGTGCTGGTCAGTCTGGTGGGTTTTTATTCTTCTGTTTCTAACCTCTGGCCAGGATCCAAAGAACTGGGAAGCTAGTTCTGTGACTCCAAGGAGGCTTTAGGCTTGTTTTGCTCAAAGTCAGCAGCCATCCACATTGCATGGCAAACTTGACATAGCAAACTGTTTATAATATGGCACGGGAGTCAGCTGTTGACAGATAAAAAGCAAAGGCTCCACTGAGCTAGCACAATCCTTTATGTGAGTAGAAGGAGTTCTTTGGGTCCCAGGATCTATCTTTACTGAAATTGTTTTGGCCTTGCTTTGTCCTCCATCCCTTACTCATTTTGGGTTTATGAAATAGTTTCCTTTTCTCTTTCCTCAGAAATAATCTGCAGCAAATAAAGACCCACCATCACAACAAACTCTGTGTCCGTTTGTGTGTACAGTAAGGATTAGCCCACAGTTTTTGCTGTAAACATGACAGATAATTAACATGGCAAGAGGATCTGTGCAAAAGCCCTATTTCAATGGCCTCTAACTTTTTCAGACAGTTTTGACTCACACACACTCTGTATAAACCAGCATTGCATTCCCATGTGAACTGTAAACTGGCTGGAATGCAATTTGTGACACATTAAAGTGACATAATTTATCATGTAACCTTGAGGAAGCACACTATCCTGTTTTCTTTATCTGGGCCACAGATGTCTTGGCCTACCATCTCACTAGAAAAACCACCAGTTAGGACCATTGGCCTTCTTTGATTAATGCATCATGAACAGCCAGTTCATTAGCTTCTTTTATAACTTTTTTTAAAAAATAGAATTGCATTGATTTGTACCACGGAGTCAATGTTTCAGTGAGACTTCCTATTCACAATGAACATCACGGGAATAATAGATGTTGGACACAAAATTCACTATTGAGGAAGCAATAAATTAAAGAGATGGGGTGGAAAGCTGCTGGCTCTCACAGAATGGTGCTTCTTTGTTACTTTAACAATCTGTTGCCTTCTGAAGCTAACCTTTTGCTTCTTAAAGAGCCCATCCAAACAGAATAATTCAATCCCAAGG
This sequence comes from Podarcis gaigeae, assembly GCF_964106915.1. Lineage (NCBI taxonomy): Eukaryota > Metazoa > Chordata > Lepidosauria > Squamata > Lacertidae > Podarcis > Podarcis gaigeae. Next base: position 32,765,063 of record NC_139688.1, read on the forward strand.
ATGGAGGAGGCTTTATAGACATCCCCCATCGTTCAGCCTGGACACTGAGGTCCACCTCTGAGGGTCTTCTGCCGGTTCCCTCACTGTGGGAGGTGAAGTTACAAGGAACCAGGAAGAGGGCCTTCTTGGCAGTAGTGCCCTCGCTGTGGAACACCCTCCCATCAGATGTCAAGGAGATAAAGAACTACACAGCTTTTAGAAGACATCTGAAGGAAGCCCTGTATCGGGAAGTTTTTAATATTTGACATTTTATTATTTTTTTATATTTTGCTGGAAGCTGCCCAAATTGACTGGGAAAACCCAGCCAGATGGGTGAGGTATAAATAATAAAATTACTATTACTATTATTATTATTATTATTATTATTCATCCAATTTCTTGCTAGATACAGGGATTCCAGAGGTGGAGTGCCTGCTGTCCAGTGACTGCTTAAAGACTTCAGTTGTTGATCTGCCCATACCACTAAGACATTCCTACTAATATTAAAATGAAACACATACCATCCAATAATTTAAGGCTATCAAATAGCTCAAAAAAAGCCATCCCTCATGCACACTTCAATGGGAATGATTTAATGTAGCACCATTCATGTGGGGACTTTTGGCCTATATTTGGTAGCTGAAATGGAATGGTAGCTAACTCACTATTTGAAGCATAGCTCATTTTGGGGTAAATAAGGGAGGGGGAAAGGGGGGTGGAGCTGGTCATTTTGCTATAATGTAAATCTACCCCACTAAAAAATGCTGCGACTTTTGTCCACTCCCAAGTCAACAATATTCTCCCCACTACCACCTTTGAAGGGGATGATCCTGCAAACGGGTGTGTATGTGATTCCACCCAGCCCTAGTTTCGATTTCTTATATCTTGTGTGTATCAACCACTTTGACAGAGCCATCCTATATGGTCTACTCAAATGAAAGTCCCATGGAACTCAATGGGACTTGCTCCCAGGTAAGTGGGTGTAGACGTGATACACCTGATCAACACTCAACAGATCTCTTCCTGTATGAGAAATTGCGCGATGTGTGCTTTGATTTTGACGTTCCACAAATCTATGAGCATGAACTCTACTTTAAAATGAATTAATTCTGTCTTATTACAGATGTTAGTTGAAAAGTTCTCCAGACGCGTCAGTAACAGCAAGGCTCGGCATGTATTATTTTTACGTCCCTTAGTACCGGTTGGAACGCATGGGCAGTTGGCCCAGCAGATGATGATGCTTATTTTTAAACCAATCTCGATAAACAAACCCTTCCATTTTTCATCCTTCCATTTCTCTTGTTTGCTATAATTAATCCTCTGAGAAGTTACAAATTAAACAGCACTTACTCCACCAAACTGGAAACGTCTTATAACGGTTCCTTTTACAGAGAACAGACCAAATATAAAGTCACATTTTTTATTATATATCTATTGAATATGGAAATACTCCTAGTGATGAAAGTTATACTTAGTAAATGTTGGAATGTGTACTTCATATTTTAAGTGTTTATAAAAAAACACTAACCATGCCAGTGAACTTCGATATGATGATGTTTAATGGGCCCTGGAGCCATCTCAGATCCAACAGTCTGAATCCAAACATTAAACTTACATCAGAACTGGAAGTTGAATAATGCTGAGCATGAAAGACACACAGTTTGGTTTGTACTAGTGCAAAGAGCATTTAGTTTATGGAGAAGATTGAGAATTTGGGCCAGATAATGCTCCAGCCGGGATTAGGGAAGGACAGGCCATTCAAGTCCCAGTGTGTGTCAGTTTCACACGTATTCATTCATAAATCTTTTCTGTCCCATTTCCACATCTCTCTGTGAATTCTTAAAAAAAAAAAAACCACACACAACCAGAATCCTCCCAAACAGACATTTTTGGTAAGCATTTGATTCTAAATCACTTGGCTAGAGCATGGTGCAGATAACACCAAGGTTGCAGGTTTGATCCCCATATGAGGCAGCTGCAGATTCATTCCTGCATTGCAGGGGGTTGGACTAGATGTTTCTCAGGGTTCCTTCCAACTCTACAATTCTATGATTCTATATAAAGAAATACCCATTTTAACCTAAAACGTGCATTTTTATAAGTCCCTTACCCTGCTTTTTCTGCCTTGAACTGTATTGCAAAATGGATAAGTGTGAAAACCAAAGGGATAATAGTGTCCCCCAAAAGTACAAATTAGGTCAGTTTGGGGTGTGTTTTTTTTTAAAAAAGGTAGACCTAACAAATTCTTCAAACATTGCTAGTTGGAGTTAACTATGAAAAATCACTACAGTTAACATCAGTGTATTGTCAACGTTTTCATGTGATCTGAGGTGGCTGCAATGGAAGATAAACAGTTATTTTCTCATCTGAAATTAGACCCAACCAGTATTGCTCTTTGGAAAGTGCAAATTGGATAAGTTTGGCTTCAAATGTGAACCTTCCCTCCCCTAAGCAAGTTTCATGGTTCCTTGAGTGAAATCTTAACCTGGGTTTGTGTGTGTGTGTGTGTGTGTGTGTGTGTGTCCATTGTTGGGTTATCCTGATCTAAAAATAAAATATATTCATAATGACTTCTTTTTAAATCTAAAATTAGAAAATCACTTCAAACCACTCCCCCGCCCCCCAATTATTATGCCTATGTAGTGTTATTGTCTTGGTTTACTCATAAAGGGTCTGTACTGTAAATACGGTCCTTGAAGCAGCTGCATCGCATTTGCACTGAAAGAAAACATGCTGAATTGTTTAGACAGAGCCATAATATAGTGGCAATTTCTTTCCCCCTTACTTCTGAATTAACAGTTTGAAATACTGTGCCTGAAGCCCCATAAAGCTCGGTATGCCTTGGGGAAAGCACTCCAACCTTAATTTAGGCCAGGCTCCTTTCCACTTTGAAGGAACCAAATGAGGGTTTAACAATTCCAGGAGCCCTTAAGCAGTTGCGGACTGAAGACTTCAAAAGCAATCGAGAAGGTATTGTTTGTGTGAAACACTCCAGAGAGGCCAGTTATACTACAAACGTCAGTGCCTCCCATCACACATCTAGGACAATCAGTTTGGTTCCCCACTGTCAGCACTGCATGCAAGTTTCAGATCTCACTGGTCCATATTAAATGTATGAATGCACTGCATATTTTCCCATTTCAGTTTTCAGGCCAAAAGCAGCAATGCTCCTGAACACTTTATGAGAATATTCACCATTTATTGACCCTATTCATTCCCATGGCACCCTTAACTTTAATGTCGTTCTGCCACTGCCCCCTATGAACTGCTTCTTTCTCCTTCATAGATTTTAACATAGGTGATCCTGGACAATCAGGGATCACCGAAGGAACAGTGTGATGTCACTGTACCATGCAGATTTGGCTACAAAGGCTGATTTCACAGAACAGTTTATTCCATTTTCATCACTTTTTCCTGTTACGTTCCGCATTAAATTTGAGCTTTCACGCGGTGTCAAAGCCATCTCTGGGTCTAAGTAAACATAAATTTCTCTCTGGGATATTGTGTAAGTTTTGTGCTCATTACTATGACATTTGCTTCCAGGAAAAAAAACAACCTTTTTCAAATAATAAGGAAAGGAGTGCCTATTTTTTGACAGCGAGTGATATGCAAATACTTTGAAAGCATGTTGCAGCTGTCTGGTTTATGGCTATATGTAGTCAAGAGCAACTATATTATTCTTTTATATCCTAAGCCAAAGCATAGTGTGTTAAGCATGAGTAAAAACACTGTGGTTGCAATATGAAACACTTTAAAACAGTGTGCAGTGGTCACATGGGGACACTCTACCAACCATTATTCCAGCTAAAGAACGTTTTTCCATTTCAGTGATCAGGATCTCATTGGTTGCCTCCTAGACTAGACCTACAGGAAATGTTACTTTCGCATACTCAAAGCTCCATCCCTTATTTCAAGTTTGACTGAAATTGAAATAAATGTAACTTTGAGAAAGGCGCCAACAAGTAAACAACAATTTCTCTTCTATGAGAGGATCAAAAGTTCAGAACTAATACAACTGAAGCATGCTCGTGCATATTCAATTTCTCTCAAAAGAGCCACAACTTCTGGTTCTGAAGTTCACTATGTTAAATCATGTGAAATTTGACATCAACATTTGAGACAGTGCCAAACACTGCTGTCCAGAACAAATATTAATGGATATCTCTGGTCAAATGCTGAATATCATTTCATGTCACTTCTCAAATATCATGAAATGCCAAAAGTTAATAAATAATAATAATAATAATCCAATATTGAAACAGATATTGGAGTTATAAAATGGCATTGGATATAAGATATTGTCAGGTGTCAAATGCTGTGATCATATGAATAATGTTCTCCAAAGAAAATATTTAGTTCCTCAAGAAAATGTTCAGCAAATACTTTGCATGAAATTTCTAACTGCAGAATTATTTTTGCTCCAGAGAACATCCATGTTGCAGCCCTGTTTAGGGAAGTTATTATTGACTGATGTTTTAATGTATTTTTAATCTTTTGTTGGAAACCACCCAGAGTGGCTGGGGAAACCCAGCCAGATGGGCGGGGTAGAAATAATAAATTATTTATTACAGTGGTACCTCGGGTTACAAACACTTTGGGTTACAGACTCTGCTAGCCTGGAAGTAGTACCTCGGGTTAAGAACTTTACCTCAGGATGAGAACAGAAATTGTGCGGCGGCAGCACAGCAGCAGTGAGAGACCCCATTAGCTAAAGTGGTACCTCAGGTTAAGAATGGACCTCTAGAACGAATTAAGTTCTATCCCCTGTGCTGGTGTAAAAAACTATTTGGAAACTGAGGGGGTAGAAGATATTCATTTACCTCCCTTACTTTGATTGTATTTCTTTCTCATTTGAGAGATATATCAGAACGTCAAAAAAAGGATCCCGGGAACAGATTACTTTATATTACTTTCGATTTTAAAAAGAATGACCACAGTGTTCCTCAGTGCTCTCTTGGGATATTTCACCCCAGTTCTGAGGAAAGACCCTACCTTATTGTGAACTAGGATCCATCTTCAGAGTGAGGCAGTGTGGGTGAAATGGCCACCCAGAGTGTTTCAAGGAGTGCTCAAACTGCTGTCTCTACCAGGGTCTAGTGAAGCCAGCATGTTGGTGCAACATGGGGCGAAGGAAGTGGAAGAGAAGTGGTTGCAGGGAGTAGCAGCATCTATTGGTCTGCCTCAGGTACCAGGATGTTTTGAGCCGGCCCTGCTGGCGAGCATCTCTGCACTGAAACCAAACAAACCAGTCTGGGCCACCCTCCACAGCCCTTCAGAAATAATCAAAATGGCCTCCCAAATTTGCCCTCTGAAGAATGGGGTGGTGAGTTTTCATTCTGCCCCAAACACACACAGAAAGGAATGCCTCTGTGGACACAGCCTCCTGCTGCGAAGAGCTGTCGTCTGGATGGTTCTCCAATCTCTTCATAGCAGGCCGGCTGCCTTTCTTCTGACAGCAGATACACTTGTGGGAAAGCTGAGCAGCTGCCTGTTGCCTTCGTGTGCAATTTTGGCTCCATATAACCTTTAAAAGAAAACACCGAAGGGCAGAATAATAATAAATGTTTGCTTCAACAGCTCCACCTATGATTGTGTGCTTTGGTGTTTGGCTTTTCTCTCCTTCAAAAAGAGGTGGATATCGGATCTGAGCAATCCCATAAAAATGTTTGGTTTGGCTTCCTTGCCATTTTCCACAGGTCTGAAGTTAAGAAAAGTAACAAAGATTCTTGTTAAGTTTCCACAATGCTACTGACTCACCCACCACGGTACATTCTAGGTATGAAGTATGCACCGCACAACAAACTTGAGAAGCGTTGCTATTGCCAACTGAGGGTCTTCTGGGGCCTGGAAGGCCATCTTTTGTTAGTTATGTCAACTTACGTAACCCGCCTAAGCAATCCTAGTTCTCACTGTGCGCAGCCAAGCGATGTATTTAATTAGCAACCACTATTTGTCGTTAATTATTACAAATGCATGTTTAATATTCAATCTTAATTAAAATAAGCTGCTTTATGTGTTCAAAATCTTTACCACAATAATGAGAAGAGGCAGACCACACCGATGACTTATGTGAATTGCTTCTCAAATAGCCTATTTTCTTGGGGCTGAGTTCCATCGATGAAGTGGGACTTACTGCAAAGTAGACATGTACAGGATTGTGCTGCTGTTTCATTTTAAAAGAACCCTGCATCTGAAACAAGCCACATGCATGTTGGGAAAGATCTTCTATCATTATATTCATCTGTATTAATCAAGACAAATGATTTTAAACAACAGTACGATATGAGTCGATTGGCTTGCCAATGCCAGAATGTATGTGTTGTCAGCAACTGTTTTGTGATGAACCCTGTTTATTATGTTATTATAACCCTCTTGGAACTTTGTGAATTTCATTTCTCTCTGACCTTACTGTTTATAATTCCATCTAGCCACCTCAAATTATGTATAAATTTACATGTAAACTAATGTAACACTTCATGCATAAGATGAAGTGGACTGTACTCTTCAGAAGCTTACAATGCAATATATTTGACAGTCCTTAAGGTCCTTAAGGTACCACAAGAGGGACACGGGTGGCACTGTGGGTTAAACCACAGAGCCTAGGACTTGCTGATCGGTAGTTCGAATCCCCGCAATGGGGTGAGCTCCCGTTGCTCGGTCCCTGCTCCTGCCAACCTAGCAGTTCGAAAGCACGTCAAAGTGCAAGTAGATAAATAGGAACCGCTCCGGCGGGAAGGTAAACAGCTTTTCCGTGCGCTGTTCTGGTTTGCCAGAAGCAGCTTAGTCATGCTGGCCACATGACCCGGAAGCTGTCTGTGGACAAACGCCGGCTCCCTCGGCCCATAGAGCGAGATGAGCGCCGCAACCCCAGAGTCGGTCACGGCTGGACCTAATGGTCAGGGGTACCTTTACCTTTACCTTTAAGGTACCACAAGACTCTTTTTGTTAGTTTTGCTGAAACCGACAAACCCAGGAAATACATATTTTAGGCACATTCTTGTTTGCTTGTTTGACCTATCAACAGCTAATTGTACTGGAATAACCTTATTTGTGAAGGACACATTGCTCAGGACTGATGGTCTCCAGTGTGGGGAGAGAGGGAAAGGTGTGTTGGACAGTCACAGCCTTTCATTTTAAATAAGAAACTGACATTTTAGGCCTTCTCTACGGCTGTGTAATTTTCACAAATTACTCACCGAAGCGAAAATCTTTATGCTGGAGTAAATCCTATTAAATTCACACAAATTTACTTCTGAGTAAACATGCACAGGATTGTTCCAGTCTGTGATTATTACGTCAGCAAGCAAATTGCTTAAGACAGAGCACTAAGACTGCTCAGTCCTTGCCAACACCCCAAATTGCAGTTTTACATGGATGTGACAGTGACATAAGGAAGCTGTTGCAGGGAGATAGACTGGTGGAAATATTTAGCACTGGAGTGCCAGTAAAATGAAACATCCTGGTTTCTCCCCCCTCCTGCTGCTGAGACTCATTCCTAAAAGGTGTGTGAAGAACTTCTACATTTTTCCAAATTATTAAGTGTGTAGATTTCTGGGGTTCTGCTTTATAGACAAAAATACATTATCCATAAAACAGAACCATGTTGATAGCATGTGCTTCTACGATGCCTATTTTAACTCAGAGGTGTCATCCATTTGGGCAGGAAATTAACTTTTCAACCACTGATCCTTGGTGCAACACCTCCTAAAATGCTACACGTATACCAGAAAAAGAGGTTATTACAATACTTGACAGTGAGATAATAACCAAATATCGCAACAGCTTCCATCTCAGATACTTAGCAACTCCAGGTCTTGTTTTTTAATTTCAAGTCAGAATTTCACTCCCCCAATATAGCTCAATATCCTACCCTGCAAAATCCATTTTCTTGCCAGTTCTCTCTTGCATGCACTTAAACATGTCTCAGTAATAATTGCATGAATTAAAGAGGTGAGGATCAATCAAGGAACCATTTTTTAAAAAAACACCAGGAGTGCGTTTGGATGGCACCCCAAATTTTCTCTTATTATTTACTTTGACTTAGAGCACAGGTGATAACCCCAGAAAAAAACTAGTTTGTAGGCGTCAAGGAGTAGCAAAGATTTTTTTTTTTTAAGAAGCAAGGATTTTCTATGCGCCTTAAATACAAATATTATGCAACTGAAAGCTGGAGGAGTGAAAGGTGTACATGGTAATATTTAATGGGAGTGGGAGACATCTGCTACTGCTCACTACTCATTGTAATAATCCCTGCTACTACAACATCACACACTACAGAGGAGATAGCACAGGTTTTCCTGTTACCATGCAATAGCCTTTAGTGTCATAATTATCAGTAGATGCATTTACTGTATACAAACTTTATGGAAATGTCTGAGTTTCTGAAAGATATATTAAACTTGTTGCTCTTGTCCAGGTGGGGATCCAAATTCTTGTTGGATATTCTCTCTTTGTGTATGAGTCGTTTGTTCCAGAAACACAGAAGAAAAGAGGAAAAAGTTTCAAGAAGAAGCAGAAGGCTGAGATTGTTTTGTCTATGCAAGGACATTTTCTGTGGAAACTGTTCTTTGCACATGCGCAGTGTGACAGGAAGTACTGATAACTATGCAGCACTGGATTCCATCCAATAATAAAAACAACAATACACCCTTCTGCAAATCCCTTAATATTACATAGATAATAATGTTGCCATTTGCTAACCCAGCTACAGGCATCACAGACCCTCCAAGTGTCCCTATTTTCCAGGGATGTCCCTGATTTAGAGAAGCTCTCCTGGTTTCTGATTTAATCCTGGAATGTCCCAATTTTCCTTAGGATGTCCCTATTTTCATTGGATAAATGTTGGAGGGTATGGAGTAATCTGACCCCCGAGCCATCTGAAGGCAATCCTATATAGGGAAGTTTTAAATGTGTAATGTTTTATTATGTTTTTATATATGTGGGAAGCTGCCCAGAGTGGCTGGAGCAACCCAGTAAGATGTGTAGGGTATAAATAGTAAAATTATCATTATGGAATGGGACGTCCCTATTTTCAGAAAGCTGCAACCCCCTGGCCACTTTTCACCATTTCCACAAATATCAGCACAAATCCTATTCAACCATTCCACAGAATTTGGGGTGCTGCCCAGGGGGCGGGAATTCAGACCTGTTACAGCCTATGAATCTAGGACTGCTAAAAATGAGCACATTGATGATGTCCAAGCTGTTTTTGTTTTGAACTGGTTATGAGCACATCTGGATGATAGCCTATTTGATTAAGCTCATATGTTACAAAAAAATGTAAAGAAGGGCACGCACCAGATAAACTCACTGAAAGAAAATGGAGCTTATTCATAAACCATTGGGGGGGAAAGTCTGGATAATATACTGCCACATGCATCATTTTCACTCATATAACTTAACATGATAAATTTGTAATAGAGCAATCGGATGGAGCTATAGGGTGCAGGAGAACCCATGGTGGGGCTCTTCCTGAGGCTGGAGGAACATCGCCTGATTGTGAGGCGCGAAGGCAGCTCCCTGCAAGGCCCTTTCCACCTGGCCTAGGGGGTGAGGCCCAGACTCACCCAGCTCTAGAAAGAGGCTCCTCATGAGGCCAGAGGAACATCGCCCGGCTATTGTTTTATTGTTTTAATATGCTCTAAACCACTTTGAGATTTTTATTAAAAATATAAAGTGGTATAGAATTTTTAAAAATCAATCAATCCAAAATTGTTCCAGGAGACAACTTTTAAAAAATCATTTCGTTTCATCTTCTACCCCTTTCCCAATAGCTGCAATAGGAGCAAATTAACTGCACCAACTCCGGGGATGGCATTCAACTCAGATTTACTCATGGTAGATCATCTAAGATTAAGTAGGGTCCATTAATTTCAGTGTATCTACAGTGGTGCCTCGCAAGACGAAATTAATTTCTTCGTCTAGCGGTTTTTTCGTCTTGCGAAGCAAGCCCATTGACAGCTTAGCGGATTAGCGCTATTAGCGGTCTAGCGGCTTTTAGCGATCAGCTGAGAAGCGGCTTATCAGCGGAACAGCTGATAAGCGGCTTAGCGCTTAGGGAAAAGGTGGAAAAAAGCAGAAAAAAACGCGAGAACTCGCAAGATTTTTTCGTCTTGCGAAGCAACCCCATAGAGAAATTCGTTTAGCGAAGCGCCTCCAAAAACGGAAAACCCTTTCGTCTAGCGGGTTTTTCGTCTTGCGAGGCGTTCGTCTTGCGGGGCACCACTGTACTCTGAATACCAGCCAGGGTTGCTGTAGTGTTGGAGCAAGGCTGAGGATGTGGGGACTTAGGATCCTAACTTCAAAGCCTCTCCACCATGCCCTGGTCGCATCCTGCTTTCACTCTCCACTGCCCAAGGAACACCACAGGAAAATCAGTGATGGGGCAGAACTTTCTGTGGCCGCCAGTGACAGACCTCCTTCTCCAATGGTGGAAATGGAAATTCAAAGCATTCTGTGGGTCCTCTGCTGCCCTCCTAGGGAGAATAGCATTGCTCCCTGAGTTTTCCGCCCTTCATGTTGTAATTTAAGTGTCTGTTTTCATTATATTGCTGTACTTCATTGCTTAATTTTATGTATAATAATAACAAATACAGGATAACCTCTAGGACAGTGGGAAAGAAAAAAGAACTGGCTGACACTGATTTGCTTTGCAGGAATCCCCATCCCATCTTTTGCTTTTGGTTCACAGTGAGTTCATGGCCAGTCTCTGTGGCTCCCTTGGTGGGGCTATAAAGGCCAAAGGATGCGGTGTAAAAGGGTACAGATGGAATTTAATTTTAGCGTTTATTTTTATTTTATTTTTTTAAAAAACCCAGCCTTTTATATCCATTATCATCTCTGAGAATAAGAGTGGCAGGAGAGGGAAGAGGAGTTGTAATGGGACAAGGTTTTGGCAGCCTTCTTAGCTTGGATCATAGGTACAAATATTGGTCACAACTAGGAACAATGAAGAAATTGGATTCCTTTCTCATTCAAAGGCAAACCTGTCAAATACGCACCTCCCTAAGCAAAGACATATTTCAAAATTCACACTTCTCTGAATTTTGCAGTTCAGTCCCCCAGCCAAATAATGTGTACAAAACTGCATGTAGTATTGTTTTTTAAAAAGACTCTATTTCTGAAAGTAACATAGAAAAATGTGTTATATTAAGGAGAAATTGTTCTGCAAAAAAAAGTGAATATAAAAATATGTATATTAGGAGAGAGAGGTACTAAAATGCTGGTGAATTTTCATGTTAAAAAACTGAATCTCAGACATGTGAAAATTTCTCATAAATGTGAAAAACTGAAATTACGACTGGAAGAATGAGAATATGGGAGAAAGTGAAACAGAGATTTGCCTATCCCTAAATGCAACCCCTCTCCTCCTGCACACATAAGCTGTGTATAGTGGAGGGACAGGAATAGGGACTGGTCATGCCCGTTCCTTTTACTGCAGTCTGACTCCTGAAAGAAATACGTCCCCCTGTAACACTTTCCCAGTGCGAAATCAGATTGAAATGAATGATGATCCTTACAATGCACAACAACGGTGCCTGTATATTACACACACACACACACACACACACACACTTCTATTAAATCCCACCTTGAGCTATTCATAGCCATTTCCTCTTTCTGTGGGTTAAAAAAGTAAAGAAAACCAAAAGCTTATAAAAAGCCCACTTCCTGAATGAGCAAAATGACTTACACCTGGTAGCAACACCTGGTTACATAAGGTCTCTTTTCCTATCCCTGAGTGACTGGCTGTTGCTGACTCCGGCTTCTCTACCGCCAGACTTTGATGTATTACCAAGGGACAAGTAACGACCCATTAAATAATAAATAAATAAACATTGGAGTTGGTATTTTTTTTTTAAAGTATGTAGTAAACCTAAGGAACCATACAAGTTTGTGGGGGAAGGGAATACAGAGCACATCAGTGCATATGAATCTGCAGCTTGAATATTATAAAAAATATCATCAGTGGAAGATGAAAAATCTGTATTGTATAGTGTTTTCCATTATTAATCGCAATAAGAGCATTTTCACACTGTGCTTGAATCAGACTCATAATACAGCTGAAAGCCAACATTGACTAGGCTGTACGTTCAGTCGCTGATCCTCGTTCTATTCTATATGAACAACATCTACACATGGCATAAATAGAGTGAGGGGTTCAAAGGCCCCTTTAGTCTCACTTGTGAAAATGGTATAAATTAAAACTATATTATTCTCTGCAGAATTGTTATCACAAAGCAACCGAACTATAAACATATGTCCTAACCGTATGAGATTCCTTCCCCTGGTTATTTCCCAGTGTTATTTTCTTTTCATTTAAATATAACGTCATGCAAATGGATTCTCTAATCATACTCTTGGGTTCAAGTAAGTGGCCATGGGTGGGACTTCTTAAGCACGCTTAGTGAGAAATATATCCTTTCAGATCAGTGGACTTACTGCTGAGTAAACATCCATAGGAACAGATTGTAAGTCATCATGAGAAACTTCTTTTTCAGATCTGCGCATATTTTCCAAACAGTGAAACAATAGAACAGTTTTCATGTCACAGCCATTTACTCAAGCATTGACTTCCTTTTTTTTTAAAGTTCACACTTACCGAGATTCATTTTGATTTATAGGCCCAAATTAACTTGAAATCACAGCCAGATATTCAGCTGGAACGAATCAGCTTGGAAGCAGGTAGATTTACATCAGCTCAGAATCCATCCCTGATCAAACCAAAATGCCATAGCTAAATTTCACCCGGTTTCTGTTCTCGCTTGCAAACAAGGGAAGCTGTGAATGTCACATGGTTTAAACATGCGATGGCAAACTGGCCACAGAGGGCCATAGGTACATAGGAAGCTGCTGTGTCAGAACATGGAGCCATCTACCTCAGCAGGGGTGGACTTTGGGCTTTAAAATTTCAACGGAGCCTAAATTTGGTGCCCACCACATCTCCCTTCTGTTCTAAGTTCATTGTTGCAGCACCCCCTGCGGCATCCTTTCGGCTCAGTACCCAGTACAAATGAACTGGTCCCACTCTCCTAAATCCATCTCTGAGCTCAGTATTGTCTCTAGGCTGACAGGCCATGGCTCCTGCCATGTTTAGGCAGGAGTGTCATCCAGTTCTGCTTGGAGATACCAGGGGTTCAGTCTGGGACCTTGTACAGTGGTACCTTGGTACTCGAACGGCTTAGTTCCTGATCAAATCAGTTCCCGAACACCGCAAACCTACAAGTGAGTGTTTCGGTTTGCAAATGTTTTTTGGAAGCCAAACTTCTGACGCAGCTTCTGACTGAGTGCAGGAAGCTCCTGCAGCCAATCAGAAGCCACACCTTGGTTTTTGAATGGACTCCCAGAACAGATTAAGTTCAAGAACCAAGGTACCACTGTACATGGAATGCAGATGCTCTGAAACAGAGCTAACACCAGCTCTAAGGTGTGTGTTTTTTAACAACAACAACAACAAAGTATTTGATTTGATGGAAAATTTCTGCATTTCTTCCTTCCTATCATCTTTTCTTTTCTACAGTTTTGGTGACTCCTAAGACACAGCCCAGTCCTATGGAGAATTAGCCACAACTGAGCTCATTGAACTCTGAAAAAGGATTGGTCTGTTAGAAAGTCCCACACTGATATCTAACTTTTATGAGGGATTAGCAAGTGAGCTCTGGGTCTCGAGCCTATAGCATTTAATAGGCCCAGAAGTGAGACAAAGAAAGTTCTCGGGAAGAGCACCAGAGGACCTAACAGTCTGGTCTTCCACTCAGAGAAGAATTAAATGCTGGTTAATGAATGTCAGTCACCTCCATCACACCACCTGTGTGCAGCTCTGCTTTGGGGTTAGGTTCATGAGGCATCCACAGACAAGCCATGTTCCCATGGCTCCTTCTTATATGCTGCAGGCTTTAGTGGTGGAGTCATAAAACCCTGCCCAATTTGCCTGCAAATCTTTCCTTCTTGTTGGGAGATTGGCTGATAAGGCTCCAGGTACAGTCCCCATAACACAGCTACTCTCACACCTCTCTGTCTCTTTACTTCTTTCATCGTTCAAGTGTGGCATTAATCAGTACTGCTGTAACTTCCTGTATCAGGAGTCTGCTCTCACCACAACCTCCTGTTCTAGGAGGGAGAGAAAGAGAGAGAGATTTTGGGGATAATTATGCTAACTTATTAAGAGGAATGTTGTAAGCATAACTGAGATGCATGCAAAGTTCTTTGACTATTCTAAAGCACGGGTCACCACATTTTGGGGACCAATTTTGGGGACATCTGGACTTTTTAGAAAGTGCTGGGCCCATTACAAAATGGATGTCATTGGGGATGGGCATAACACAACATGGCTACCAGTGGCTTATTGCCTAATACCAAATAGCTGCCACACCTAATAAGAGCAGAAAAAGAGTCAGGAACAGAAAAATAGTGGGTGAAAAAGACACCTACCTCAGCCATCATCACCCTCAGTCACAGAAAGAAGGTCCTTGCACCTCTCTTCTGTTCAGAAAAGAAGGGAGAGTAGGTGTCAGATCTTGGTATCCAATTAAATGCAGACATGCTGAAAGTTGTGTGTGTTTGTTCAGTGTAGGAGAAACCAAGCTACTGAAAAGGGAAACTAAGCAGAAAGAGTGCACCGTCTCCTGTGCATTGCAGATTTACTGAGTACTTTTGTGGGCACCATAGGATATACTTTTGTGCACAATGGCAGCCACAGGATGGCGCTCCCTGCACTAAAGGTTGATATAAATGTTATTATGGTGTAAAGAACGTTGGACTAGAACTGTAGAGGCCCTGTTTCAAATCCCCACTCAGCCATGAAACTCCTTTGGTAGCCCCAGTTGCTATGAGGCTAAAATGGAAGGACGAGTTGAGCCGTCTACATAGTAAATGAACATTACTGCATCAGTATTTGAATGTTGCAGCTTCTATGCTGATGGAAGCTGTTTCCTGGAACAGTCACCAGTGTTTTAATAGTCCCCTTCAGAAGTACCACCCAGACACTGCATTCATGCACAAGCAGGAAAAGGGCTTCACCAGCTAGCCCTGTCCATCATGCAGTCTCTGTTGCAGATATTAATACTGTGCAATCTGGAGTGACTGGAAGCATAAGAACTGGTTCCTTTTGGAATAAATCATTGTCCAGACCCATTAAAATATTACATTGGTACCTCGGGTTACAGACGCTTCAGGTTACAGACGCTTCGGGTTACAAACTCCGCTAACCAGGAAGTGGTTGTTCCAGGTTAAGAACTTTGCCCCAGGATAAGAACAGAAATTGCACACCAGCAGCACAGCAGCAGCAGGAGGCCCCATTAGCGAAAGCACACCCCAGGTTAAGAACCGTTTCAGGTTAAGAACGGACCTCTGGAACAAATTAAGTTCTTAACTCGAGGTAGCACTGTATTCAAACTTCTACTGGCAGAACTCTTTAAAATAAAACAGAATACATCAAATGATACATTCAAAATATCCATACAATGTTTTGTGAGGTCCAACTCAGGCTCAGCGTCTTAAAAAATATGAAATAATCCAAACAGACCTAAGTGCAAATGGTCTCTCTTTCTCCACAGCCTACATTCCAGCCTCCAAGCTTCATTTTACATTTTTCACTCCATTGAATTTGGGAGAAAAGTCTAAAGGCAACTCCCTTCAAAACGGAGATTTGCAACTCAGTACCTCTGTCACCTGATCTAAGGTTACAACATTCACATATTAGCTACCAGAGAAGAGCAATCAGTTAGTTAACCATTAACTTAGCAAGAGCTCAAAGTCCTCTCCTTGGCTTTAATATAGCCCCATGGAAAACTCCCATGTTAAAGCTTCTGCAATACACCTTCAGCCACTTTTCATTTCTGTGTCAGTCATTCCAATATACTTGACAGCCTTGCTTGTCCCTCCTCCAAGGTAATACCTTCTGGCATCTGCACATGTTGCAAAGGCCTCTGGGTACAGTTATCCCTTATGAAGGCTTCTTAGCTGCAGAGGTTTGTGCGGTACACACAGACACTCTGGGCGGCGCCAGCCGAAGCTCATGATGTCAGGGTGGGGCTGGTTGGCACAACCCTGCTCACATATTGAGACAATATGTGAGTGGTACTGTTGGAGGAGGCTAATATTGAAAACAAAGGGCCTTTTTTCTGACTGACTGCAACGTTTGGAGAAAGAACAAAAACTGTAGATACCACTGGCACCAGGCTTGCAGCGAAGCATCGTGCTACTTTATTCAACACGCAGGAGCCGTAATGCTAGCATGATTAATCAGGCCTTGAGACCAGAATGTGCTGCTGCCAGCAACTAGCCAAACACCATATCAAAGAATTACAATATGCCAGTCATATATTTCCCTAGAAAAACATCTGCTGCTGCCTGGCTTTCAGCCACATTGGTACAGAGGTTTCCACTTTGGCGAGCTTTCAGAAGAGGAAGCAAACATAAATATGTGGTTCCATCGCAGCAGGCGAATGAAAGATAAAACTGCCCCTAGCTTAGAGGAGAAAAATGGAAATGTGTGAGGTATTAGAAAATACTTCCACATCCTTTGGAAAATTTATGGTTTTGTCAATGGGACCAAAAATTATACCTTTTGCTGTGGTCTCGTGTAAAGTGTTACTCTTGGTCAGAGGTGCCTCATAAGCATTTTTCTTGCCAGAGTCTTTTTGACTCCTGCTGTTGGTTCCATATACAGAACAGGAGAGCCCTGGAAACAAAGCTCATAGTTTTACTTGTAAATTTACTTAGGTGGGTGTCCTCTCGAGAAACCCATTTAAAAAAGCTGGATCTCAACTGAAAATCCAGTCAAAACCTTTATTTCCTCCTGAAATATTTCACCCAGAAAACAAGCCATTGCTTGAAAAGCTATATGGGACCTCAACTGGAGCAGAACCTTACAAGAATGTAAATTACCATGGCATAATATAGAGGTTTCAGGTGAAAAATAGCTGAATATAGTGCTGCAATCCTGCATCCTCCACTGTGTTTACTAAACCTACATTAACATGGGCTGCAGTTTTAAGCAGAGCAGACTACAGAGCCAGAGTGGGGCCAAAATGAAGAAACAGCTAAAAAAGGGGGGGAGAGGGGAGGGGTTGGCTGTTCATGAGTGAGTGAATTGATGTGAACAAGGGAATAATAATGATAATAGTAATAATATTAATTATTATTTAATTTTAAGACATAATGGTTTTATCTGCTTAGTTGTGTGTGTATATGTGTTTCCACACACAAATTGCCAATGGTTGTTGGCTGGAGCAAATGTGTATCTATCAGCTGTATAAGCACACAGCTCTCTCAATACACTTGCACCCAGCCAGAGTTAGTTGTGACCGAGCCCAACTAAAACCAATGACACAAGTAAGTCATATCTAACTTCCTGTTCTTTCCAACTAGGTCTCATATTCTTGCTTCACTCTCCCTACCATTGTTGTATAAAACGTCACACGCATTTGAAAGGATTGTATGTTTCTCCAGATATACCCATTGATATGAAGTGTATCCCATCTCAGATCAGTTCCCAAGGCTGCTGCAATCCTAATTAACACACTTACCTGGGAGTAAGGCCCACTGAACACAGTGAAACTGACTTCTGGGTAGACCTGCATCAGATTGCTGTACAAGCTGGCAATCCTATACACACTTATCTGAGGCATACCCACCCACGTTGTTGTTGTAAATACACCAGCCATCTGTGTGGGTTGCCCCAGCCACTCTGGGTGGCTTCCAACATAAATAAAAACATAACAAATGGTTAAACATTAAAAAACCTTCCCTATACAGGGCTGCCTTCAGTTACTTATCTCCTTGGCTTGGGGGTCCATACCCAGGGCCATCTTTACCCGGGGGTGCAAGGGGTGCAGGGCACCAAATTCTGGGGGGCGCCAGGTGCCCACCGCTTAAGCCACTTAAGCTCTTAACTATCAACCTGTTATGAAATAATAAATAATTTTGATCGAGCTAGAAAAACAAAATACATATATACCTAGGTATTACCGAAATGTATACCTACTGTTTCACTAAAAGACTTTCGACTTTGTGCGCTCATTTACCAAAGACGTGCTGCGCCAGCAGCACCATGTGTCATTCACAACGGCGCTGTGCATGTGAGATTAACTCTTACATCAAAATATTATGTTACTTATTGTATTGAGCTGCTATGCGGCAGCGGGGTCAGCGGCATCTTTGACACGACTGATGTTTCTCCTAAGTAGGTGCCTAAACAATACTTATAAGTTTAAGTGTGGTGGTGTTAATTTGGGGGCTAAACTAAATTTGGGGGTGCTGGGCGGATCTTTGCATCCCAGCGGTGCATATGATAAAGACCCTCCATACCCTCCAACATTTATCTGATGAGAATAGGGACATCCTAAGGAAAAGCAGAACATTCCAGGATCAAATCATAAACAGGACTGGCTTCTTTAAATCCGGGATTGTTCCTGGAAAATAAATACACTTGGAGGGTATGTGAGAGTAAGCTCCATTGAATGGAGTAAGCTCCATTGAATTGGGACTTAATACAGATGGCGCTGTGGGTTAAACCACAGAGCCTAGGACTTGCCGATCAGAAGGTCGGCAGTTCGAATCCCCACGACGGGGTGAGCTCCCATTGCTCAGTCCCTGCTTCTGCCAACATAGCAGCTCGAAAGCACGTCAAAGTGCAAGCACATAAATAGGTACCACTCCGGCAGGAAGGTAAACAGTGTTTCCGTGCGCTGTTCTGGTTCGCCAGAAGTGGTTTGGTCATGCTGGCTACATGACCCGGAAGCTGTATGCCGGCTCCCTCGGCCAATAAAGCGAGATGAGCGCCGCAACCCCAGAGTCAGTCACGACTGGACCTAATGGTCAGGGGTCTCTTTACCTTTACCTTTAATTTCCAAATAGGCACTCATTGGCTTCTCAGAGTGGTTTCACAATCAATCCCTCTTCCCATGGAACTCTGGCAATTGTAGCTCTGGGAGGGGAACAACAACTGTCCACACCCTACAGCTCCTGGGATGCTTTGGGGGAAGCCACAACTGTTTAAAGTTGCGTGATTCTGCTTTAAATGTATAGTGCAGATGGGGCTTTAGATGACAATATGCTCTAAGTTTGGTTTCCCCAAAAATGTTTTGAAGGACCATGCAGGAAGCTCTAAAACAAAGGAAAATGGAAAATGATGGAATTATGTGTCCTTCCTCCTGTGTCAAGTAGTAGCTAAATTTCCCCTGCATTTGTAATAAGAAATTCAATCACCAACAGCTAGTGCAGTAGGTGAGGTCATACAGAAGATATTCAGCGGAGGATACAGTCCTACACACTAGTGTTACTTCTGTTGATGACATCTTTTTCCATCCGTTTGGCTACTGCCTTTCTCTTTTTATAGACTCTGAATTAATGTGCTTGATGCATCCCAGCTGCTGCGAGAATAAAGGTGAAATCTGTATTTCCCTTTGCTAGAAGAAGTCATAGAAGCAAGGATGGGAATTGCTTGGGGGGGGAGGGTTCTCTAACCGTTTCCCTGCTGAAATACAGCAATCCTTAAAACCTCGTTGAACAGCAGACGGCTATTCTGCTTTGTTTTTTCTTGCAAGAGCCTTCACACGGGATGCCATGAATGATTTTCATGGCAGCCATAATAAGTCTTGGCCCTGGGTGCTTGGTGGACAACTGGTCATGATGGGCAAATGCCCCATCAAAAGGAATTGGTGTGGGTGTCTACAGAGCCCCTGACACAACTTCTGAGGTTTTGCAAAGCATCTCCAAGGTCTCACAAGGCCACCGGAAGTCAGGTTCTGAGGCTGGGGAACACACATGATAGGCTGGGGAACACACATGATTTCATGACATGCCACACGTGATGTCATGACATCACGCACACTGGGCACCCATAACCTGGGGCCCATGTTGGCTCCCCTGGTGTTAGCAGCATCAAAGTGAGCTCCCTGGGTCACAGTCCAGGGCAGTGTGGATGGAGGTCCTGGGCTCCCCAGGTGACAAGACCTCCCCCCACCCTTCAGCCTCGCTGATGTGGTCCAAAGGAAAGCTGAGCAATCTGTTTGGCACCAGCTTGGCTGTGGGAGTTGCTGGATAGAGGCATATAAGGCACCATCCAACTGTCTTAAGGACTTCACTCCAGATTAGTGTAGGGTCTATTCCTTAGCATTTCTTCTCCCAAAGATATCCCACAAGGTAGTGGAGGTTTAGGACAGAGCCATCTGCCCCTCACTTCCCTCTTCAGGATATACAGAAACTGCCTTCTAGAATGTTGGACCTACTATGGGTCTCATCCATTCAATCCACTGGAACTTGTCTTTGCATGAAGGTGAAGACCCTAACTCACTGAGGGTTTGGAGACCCATCAGCTACCCTCACCTGGTTTAGTCAGCCAGTTGAAGCTGTTTCCTGGAGTGTGGCTGCTGCTGCATGCTGACAGTTTCTAGGAAACACAGGAGAGATCTGAATGCAGGGTGGGGACCAACTATGTAGAAACTCCCCCCAGAAGGAGCACAATGTGTCTCCTAGCACTGGTACTACCCCTCCCTGATTATAAAAGATGGATAATAATAATAACAACATGAGTTTTAAAAGCTAGCATAACAAACCTGGACTTTTCTGCTGCTTTTGAGCCTGTTGACTTGTTAGAAAACAGACTCTCTCTCTTTCCCTAAATACTGCTTTCTGCTGCAATAGAAATCAGATTCTGTGGCCAGCTGACCCTGAGCGAGAAAGTGAAGAGTGCAAGTTAATGGCACCATCCAAGTTTAATTGTTTGAGACCTAGTCTGCTAAGCTGTTAGGGTATCATATCCATTTGAGGCCCAACAGGAAATAAAAGTGCTGGTATGCACAGTTGTCTCTAAACAGAGACATCATCCATCATAAATGTTTAACATCTACCCCTGGCTCACAACGTTTGCTTCAAATGATCAGCTACGAAAGGATGTCAATAAAAATCGGAAATGGGGGTTTCTTTTAAGGAAGATTGTTTCCTGCTGTGGAAATTCTACAGCCAAAAAAAGTGCCAAATTTCATCTCAACCCTTAAAACATTTGCTGTGTATACTATGACAAACTGACATTAATATCTAAGCATGAAATATAAGTTGAAGCAGAAAATATTTGGGTCTCCTTTTGTGACAAACTACTGTAAGCTGATACTTTTCATTGGGCCTATGCTTTACGGAACGCAGTCATTCCAAGTCCTAGTTTGAAGGTTAAGTATTGCAAAGCATGGTCTGAAGAGTTTGTTTTCTCAATCTAAATGCTGAAGAGTTGTTTGCTTTGGCTGTGTTTGTGCTTCCTTTCAACTGATACTCAGTTGACTGGGCTTCTTCTGCTCAAAGAAAGTCACGAGAAATAGCTGCATTCTTAAAACTGACATGACAGTGAAAGAACACTGGGTTGAGTTCCTCCAAGCCAAGTCTGGAGACTCTTGGCAAAGTGTCCATGTCATCACCTCGTGAGATGTCCAAGTCCTGATGTTTCCTTCAGTATATATAAGTGTTTGACTGCTGGCCTGCTGACCAACTCTGAGAAGTTTTCATGACAGCAATGGAAAATGCCTGGGAAATTATGGCTTGGATTTGCAGAGACACTCATCTCACACAACCACTTCGCAACATGTTTCAAAACTTAGTCCACCTATTCCCAAACCAATTTTTCACCATGTGTACAAATTATCCTCTACACAGATATGTAATCAGTGCTAAGTTGAATTTTACTAAGTTTTGATTTTCATGTTGAAATTTCCATGTGTCCCTGGGGCGCAAATCAGAGAAGCTCATGTGAGGCAGTTGAGCAATACCTGAGCTCAACTGACCATGTGAAAGCAAAACTAAACATTTCTATGATAAACTAATCACAAATCCACTGCAATTCTACTCAGAAGTAGGGATGGGGGAGAAATCTCATTCAGTTCACATTTAAAGGTGAATTTACCTAATTTACACTTTCTGAAGTGAACCAGAACAAAAGTATCCTTTGAGATTTGCATTTATTCTCCAGTCTAGGAATGGGTACAAAAATGTACATACTAAACTAAACCGTGCATTCAAATACATGTATAGTGAAAATAACATATAAATGCATTATATTAGGGAAATATGGTTTGCAAAAAAAATATATGTGTATTGTGGGGGAAATTGCATTAAAATGTATATATTAGGAGAAATTTGCACGAAAATGCTGGTGGATTTTCATGATTTTTTAAAAATGTTTGCAAACTGACATGGAAGTGTGAAGAATGGAACTTAAAACTGGAAAAATGAGAGAAACAAAAATTGAAGGATTCAGGTAGGTAGCTGTGTTGGTCTGACGCAGTCGAAATATATATATATATATATAATGTCCAGTAGCACCTTAGAGACCAACTATGTTTGTTCTTGGTATAAGCTTTCATGGAGTTGCCTATACGTGCTCAGATGTCTTCTTCTTTGGCAATCACTCGTAGCCAAGCAAGATTGTCTTCCATAAACACGGTTTTAAAAGTGAGTCCGTAAGTGACTGTGAAGGCCAATTCTGGATCCACACGTCCTTCCACAGTGGGGACATTGTTTCTTGGGCGGGAGTTGATCACGGTGAGGGTTTGACAAGTGTGCCTTTCTCTTAGCGTATTTCTCCCTTTCATCCTGAGTTTGAGCGTCTTCAAAACCCACAACACTTTTGGTAAAGGCCTTCACAGCCATTGTAACATACTACTTGTTATCTTTTGCCTGTTCTGCTATTGAGGACTTTTTGGATCATTCTTTGTCTAGCTCCTCCCCTTTGACCTTACTACCTTGGGTGACCCTGCTGGGGTACGAGACTCCCAATGGCTTCGCTCACAAGGGTCATGGGAACATGCAAGCCCACTCACCACGACAGGGTGATGATCCAGGGAGTGAGGCTAAGATGTAGGTTGCTTGAGGAGGCCACATCCTAGCAGTGGCGCCATATTTCAGAAGCAGAACACCTCCTTTGCCTGTAGAATGTCTCAGTTTCAATCACTGACATCTCTAGTCCAAAGGGACAAGTAGTAAGTAATGTGAAAGACCTCTGCCAGAGATTCTGCCACTCAGAGGTGACAGTATTGAGCCAGATGGAACAAGGGTCTCACCAAGTATAAGGTAGCTCCCTGTGTTTCAGCCTTATAGTTGAAGTTTCCCTTGTCAGAGACTCTTTATATTCTTGATGCAACTGGTCAGAATAAGCAGACCCAAAGTGAAACAAGCACTGTCTGAAAACTACACCCAAATGAGGATGATACCTATCAAAAAAAAATACATTTAAAAAGTTGATTATATCAGTACTAATCACAGGAACAGTATAGCCAACTGTAATAATTGGTTTCAATGCCTTTGCCAAAGTAAACTTGAGATGTAAAGTCCTCCCTTTTATAAATTCCCCAAAAGAAAGGATGGATATTGTAGCAATCATAAGGGAATGACTGAATGAGATCATGGAAGTTTCCATGATTTACTAAGGCTTTTGAAAATGAATACGCACAAAGCTGTTTGATGACACTATGAATATAAAGGCTTGATAGATCATTAACAAGTCTCGTCACTGTGAGCAAATTGCTAAGATTCTCATCTATTGTATCTTGATGGAGGTTTGCCGCACACATACACATATGTTAAGGGGAATGTAAGTTGAGTCGTTAATAGGCATAACAACCAGCCATGTGCACATTGTCCAAGCCTTATGGATTATGTACATGAAGAGGGAATTGTGTACATAACCATATCAATATACAGTATCTCCAACAGGCCTTAGGGGATGTGCATAGCTCAACTGCATTTTGAACATTCTTTGGACAATGTACACATTCTCCAGTCAATATGCATACTATCCAAGAAATGCACCTTCTTTTCTATCTCTGGAGAGAACTAAAAGTAAAGTGGCCATTTTAAGCCATGGGAAAGAATTTCTCATCTGATAAGATATGCTGTGGCTGCAATCTTAACATGGAAATATTAATGTAAACTGAGTTGCTAATAGTAGCCAAAACATCAAGGTACCTTTGAATTTCCCAGTGACTGTTGGTATTGTTCAACAGTTGGTGGCTGAACAATTAAAAATGATCAGATGAGTGATTGATGAAAAGGGGAAAGAAAATGAATAAGAGTGATATGAAATGGAAAGTGGATTGACTCGAAGTCAATCATCATTGGAATTGCAGGGAGCACAATCCATAGGTTTTTGTGGGGAGGCGGGAAGGCATATAGTTTTGTCTTCAGTTAGAGACTTCTACGTGGTTTTCTCAGTTTCATTAAATGAATCCCAATTCTATTATCCTTCCCTGTTTATAAGGGTGCCTCTAAACCATCACACACGTTTTTGTGTGTGTGATTTGCATGTCCAAGAAATGTGTTTCTTTTTTTGTGATTTGCATGCCCAGGCACAGTCCCCCCCCCCCCCATCTCTGGAAACCAGACCTCAATATAAAAGGAGAAGACATGACAACATATTTTGGGATTAAATTGGCCACAATTTCATTAAAAAATTCAGATGTAGGAAGCCTTGGCATAGGCATTGGGTGTGTATTCCTCTCATCCCCCAGCTGGGGGTCTGAGGCATGACAGGGTCAAACGGAAATATGAGTCACTGCAAAATGTGTGTTTATGCAGGCGGCTCCCCACCCCCATGATGCTTGGATGAGTTCTATGGCCCACCTGTTGTGCGCTTGTGGACAGAGACTCCCCCCAAGACTCCTCTAATGGGATACTCTGTTATTGCTGCCACGGGAGGAATGAGTCACCACTTCACCCCTTCATCGGTTATTCGACTAAAGGATTCCACCCAAGGCCTATGGGGAAGGCGAAACCTGCAGAGCTGGGGAAATTCTTTCCCAGCACTGAAAGACAGGAACCATCATATGACCATAGCAATGCCCATGTACCTTGGAAAAGGGGGAAAGGTTAGCCTGCAAGAAAAGACAAGGTTAGAAGGTGGGCTCGGTGGATGATGCAACAGCCTGGGGAGCAGAACAAAGGTTGGCAAGGCAGCATGGCTTCAGGAGGACGGGAGTGGGTGAGTGGCCATTTCTGACCTACTGGCACAGTTTAGGTAATCATACTAGGCTTCCTAAACCATGGTTTGTGAGCCCCGTAAACAATGGTTTATGAAAAAGAAGGACCAAGCACTCCTCCTTTGCCCCTTGCCTCCTCCACTTGTACACAGTTTTAACATTTCATTCCTGCTTCCTTAACTGTCATGAAGACAGAGTAGACCAGCTCTGATGCAACCAATACCTCTGGCAGGTATACAGGGCAGGAGTATAACACAAACAGCACAAGGTGGGAAGAAGAGAAAAGAGAGATTAAGGAAGAGTGCTCAGCTCCAATGCCCATTACCCACTTTATATATCAGGGGTTATGAAAGCTTGGATGGTGATACAAAAGGACTTATATGTTGGATGGAACCCTAGTCAGTTGCTGAATCCAGTGCAAAAGCAGATTTCCTCTGCAGACATATCCAATGTCAGGATGTGACCCAAGGGTGGTCTGAGGAGCAGATGTTTGCCAGAGGAACGCTATGCAGATAGGTCCAAAACACTGTCTTCATTGCCTATTATATATAAAGATCTGCCTCTTAATACCTTTGTCATTTTAAATTAGCACAATAACTGACCTAGTTATCTCAAAAGATGCTTTTTATCAACAAGTAGAGATTGCCAGCATTGGGAAGATGGATGCTGGATTTGGTACAGGGTGTCTAGCCATCAATGCAGGAGGGCCACTTCCTTCTCCTTCCCTCCAAGAAAAACCCCACACTCCTCCCTAACTAATGCAACTAAAATGAGAAAGAACATTTCTCTACCCAGAAGGAAATTCAGATCATAATTAACGACTCAAACAGGTATTTCATCCTAAACCGGACAGTATAGTCACAGAAAAATATTTGTTTTTTATACTTCTTTCTTTTTCATTTTTTGAATGGATCACATAGAATTCCTAGCCAAATTTCCTGTATGGGTGGGTGGCATTTCCACATCCCTTTGCATTATGATTACAGATAGGGAAACGATACACTCTGCAAAATAGAAATAACGGATGCTCCATCCAATCACACAGGTTTTTTTTATAGAAAAAAAACAATTTAAACCTCTGCGCTAGGGGTAGGAAACTCAATACGATTTGTTTTAAAGAGCAGAGCATAAATTAAAGAAACAAATTGCTTAGCAGACCAACTACCAGGTCCAAAAGGATACTGGAGAAAGGGTGATTCAGATTACTGCATCTGAAAAAGTATAAGAATTCGCGTTTGCACCTGAACAAATATAGATAATATCGGTTGGAATAATGGCCATTTCAAGATGTTTTATTAAATGTGACAATCTTAAATGATACATGCTGGATGTACAGTTACTTGGAATTTGCACTTTCATAACAAAAGTGTTTACACTGTAGCCAACTATCCCCTAGACATTATCTTTAGTTGCTGGAAATGTTGTAGGTTATGGTGGTGAACAAAAAAGGAATGTGATGCCTTGAAACAATGCGGATCTAACGTGTCAAATCCCCAACTTACTCCTTCCTTATAGAGACAGAATGCTGCTGGCTAGAGTACTTCAATATGGCATCATGTCTCAGTCGTTCACCAACAGACGGATCAAATGGGGTCCAGAGAATCTAAATGGCACATAAAGACGTAATGGGAATCTGTGGAGAATGATTATCTGCCCTAACTGTTTGCCTCTTCAAAAGCACAAGGAACTTGTGCCAAATGTGGGATATCGTTTAGGAGGATTTTGTGACTTATGAAACGGAACACCCCAAATGGAATTCATGTCTGCTAACTCCCACTTCTGCATAAAACCCCCATTTTCACTATGAGCAGAATTCAAAGTTGTGTGAGTGGATTTCTGCTTGCGTAATGGAACTTCACCTCTATCCCCTCCCATTGCTGCCCCACAACCTCCAGAGACGCCACCTCTTTTTAAACTATCTGCACTCTCAAGAGAGCTCGGAGTAAGGCCAAGACTTCCTCTTATTTGCATGAAGGTTTGGAGAAAGGCTGACACACAGCTGGAGGGGCTCCTATTTCTTGCCTTCATCATATGCTGATAATAATAATATTATAATAATTTATTATTTATACCCCGCCCATCTGGCTGGGTTTCCCCAGCCACTCTGGGCAGCTTCCAACCGAATATTAAAAACAATACAGCATCAGACATTAAAAACTTCCCTAAACAGGGCCACCTTCAGTTGTCTTTTAAAAGTAAAATAGTTTATTGCCTTGACATCTGCTGGGAGGGCGTTCACAGGAAAGGTGCCACTACCAAGAAGGCCCTGCCTGGTAATCTCACTTCTCGCAGCGAGGGAACTGCCAGAAGGCCCTCGGCACTGGACCTCAGTGTCCCGGCTGGATGATGGGGGTGGAGACGCTCCTTCAGGTATTACTTGGATATGGCAAACCATGGCATGGGTGCAGCAGGATCAGAGAAGGAGCAAGCCCACATGTTTTGTTGGTGCTAAGTCATGGTTTGGCTTAAGCATTACGTGTCAACTGCATGAACAAAACCAAATCACCACAAGCAGAGAGCGCAAGAGAATGAGACGGGGCCGCGTCCAATGTAATAATATCAACCCAGACTATGCAAGCAGCAGTTCCTATCACACAGTGCAGGGGAAAGAGGGAAAGTCTAATACCAAGATTGCTGTGTTCCGTGATGTTTTCGCTTCCACTGGATACTAAATAGGATCTTTTCAACAACCAGACTTTAACCATTGTTCTACGTCCAATAAAAACAAAATCTGAAGTCCTGATGAAGGCTAGTTTTAATATGATAGATTTTCTTAAATATGCAGGAAATACTTTCAGCCTGTGCCTATCCACAGCAATTATTCATTCATTAACCTCTAGTGGGCCCCTCCACATCTTTGAAAATGGTGCATTGTGCAGCGGTCGGATCTATAGAAAAACCCAAGCCATAGAAATGGTTCTATGTCATCTGATGCCTATGAGTTATCCTTAGCTTTCTATTAACTGTGTTTAACAAATGAATTTTGTAATTAATGTAGTATATGTGCGATTATCATCATTATCATTGCTGTTCTTCATTCTTTATACATACTTGGAAGCAAATGAGGACAGGAGAAGCACCTTCACTTTGAACAGTATTTTTCAATGGCTAGCCTCATTAGCTGTGTTTTATACAGGGTATAGCAATCATATTATATGTGGTGTACCAGTCAGAGTGTTGGCCTAAGACCTTGGAGGCTGGAGTTCAAATCCCCAGACTCAGCCATGAAACTCACTAGGTGACATGAGGCCAGTCACTGTCTTTTTGGCCTAACCTACCTCACTGCTGTGAGGAGAAAAATGGAGACGGGGAGAACTATGAACCTGACATTTTTCACCTTGGAGGAAAGGAGGGATATAAATGTAAGAGTGAAACAAGAATAAATAAATAAACATAGGAGAAAACAAGTCCTCCTCAGCATCATTTGATTGACTGAAAGTTTAAGCTCATTCTGTTAGTCCCCAGTCTCTTTTTACATTTCAGCAATCTACATTAAAAGAAAAAGAGAAAAGCATACACTCAAATTATGAGCAGGCTACATAGGCCTGTTGAAGAACTACTTTTCCCTGAAGGGAGAAGAAGCAGAAACTTCTTGGTGAGCTGTCACCATCCAGTTCCCCAGCTTTCGAAAATGTTTCTCTCCTCTGTATTTTTGCTTTATTGAATAATTTTTATTTATGTTTATTTTTAAGAATAATCTTGCTTTCTGAGGTTCACCTGAACAGCAGTATGTAAAAAAATGTATGTAAAAAATCTTTAAAAATGTAGTATAAACACCAACAACTGGGAAACACTGACCTGCAAGTGCTCCAGTTGGAAAACAGCCTTTACCAAAAGTGTTGTGGACTTTGAAGACACTCAAACTCAGAACGCAAGGGAGAAACGTGCTAAGAGGAAGGCACGCTTGGCAAACACTCACCGTGATCAACTCCTGCCCGGGAACCAATGTCCCCACTGTGGAAGGACATGTGGGTCCAGAATTGGCCTCCACAGTCACTTACGGACTCATTGTTAAAACCGTGTTTATGGAAGACAATCTTACTCGGCTACGAGTGATCGCCAAAGAAGACGTATGTAAAGACCTGGAGGCCGTTTTCCCACACTTGCCTGAACTTACTTTTGAGTAGACATGCATAGGTATACATTAGAAATAAATACTAACAATACAATTGGTTACCATAAGATACTCAGACAGCTTACATATTCTTCTGGACTCTTGTGTTTTTTAGAGAGCTAATCGTTGCTCAAAACATGGACAGTGGGGGGGGGGGTTACTTTTTTTTGCATAAAATAGTATCATTCAGAAAACATAACTTTTGGACATGGATTTCCTTGTTGCAGAATTTGGAAGCTATAGGCACAGAATGCTTATTTTCCTGTTGCAGAACAAGAGGATTCTCTACACACCAGAAACTGTTTACCTACCACCGCCTCTGGTGAACTGTGGCATATGAATTACCAAGAAATCACACAGTGGTCAGGAAATGTTGACAGTTTTTGCCAGCGCATGGATAGCCATCTGCATTTTGTCAACAGGAGTAAGTCACTTGTTAAAAAAACATTATCTCTTCAACTTTTCCAGTTACTGAGCACAACAGAAGGCATTTGAACTTGAATACTATACTGAATATCGCTGAATACATACGCTAGAACTGGTGACCTCATCTTTCTGGGGAATGCCTTTTTTGAACCCAAAGGCAAATGGAGGCTTGAAAAGATACAGTGGGATATTATATTTTCTTTCTCCCCTTGCATAGCTGTCAATGTTTCCCTTATTCCGAATAGGTTTCCTCTCAATAAAAGGGAAAAGTTGACAGCTATGTCCCCTTGACTTCAGTAACATCAGTATATGCTGTTTGGGGACTCTGACCTTGAATTCTAAAATTAGAAAGTGGGTTTAAAAGTTCCGTTTTCCGTGTCAAACTGGAAAATGTGTTTTGCATCACTTTTTCATTGTACACCATATATAATTAATAGGCACCGTACATTTCTTCAGTACAGCAACATATGCCCTGAAACAAGTTTCAAAAGCATATAAAGATGTTGAATAAATGACCCAGTTTGCAGATCGTAGAGTGCATTGGTGTATATAACTTTGGAAATTTCAGGGTAACATTTGCTTTCTTTTAAGCCAAGCTATAATGGACACCTTTTTATTTTTTATTTTTTTAAAATAAAAGATTCTCGTTGAAGGTTCTGGCCTTAATCCCGAATAAGATGTTCACAATTAAAGCCTTTAAATATCTTCCTTTCAAAAACTGTTTCAAGTAAAAGGTACCACTATCTCCTAATCAGGGGTGCCAACTTGAATAAAATATGGGGGGCAGGTAAACCCCACCCTGCATAATTGATCACGTTGCGCAGTGCACACACATCATTTGAATGGCAATACCCATAAACGTGGCGGTGACGGCACCTACAAATATTTTATTGGAGGGCTGAAGTCCCCTTTGCCCCTAGGAGTTGGCTCCTATGCTCCTAATCCTATATGCCAGAGATGAGTCTTGGAGCTAAAGGCTCTTCTCTGTTTGGTCCTTGGGCCTCTCCTCATTCATGCTCCTTTTCCGAAGCAGCTCTCCCTCAGCTCACTGGGCGTTAGAAGGCCAAAGGCCAAAGGCCAAAGGTGAGAGTTATGTGAGCTAGAAGCTAGAAGTTGGCAGGTTGCAGGCTGGGCATCAGGGAGACACAGCCATACCCGATTTCTGTTGGAATCCAAGGCTGTGGTTACGGGAGAAGCAAGACCTTCTTGGGGTGTGAATGCTGTGAACCCCTCCATCATAGGCTCAGTTTGTATATACAGTGGTACCTCGGGTTAAGTACTTAATTCATTCCAGAGGTCCGTTCTTAACCTGAAACTGTTCTTAACCTGAGGTACCACTTTAGCTAATGGGGCCTCCCTCTGCCGCCCCGCGGCCGCCCAATTTCTGTTCTCATCCTGAAGCAAAGTTCTTAACCTGAGGTACTATTTCTGGGTTAGTAGTCTGTAACCTGAAGCATATGTATCCTGAAGCGTATGTAACCCGAGGTACCACTGTATGTGTAAATAAGCCATAAAGACACAGAAGTCTCTGCCGTCCCTCATTCCAAAGGAAACATGAACTCTGGGTAAGCGCTTGGAACCCCCTCGCCCCTCAGAGATTGGGGTGGCATGAAGCAATATGCATCCTCATCGCCATCGGCACTGTGTAAAGTTGCCTGTCTCTCAGTTTCGCCAACTACTGTGTTTGTGTAAATTAACGCTACATCACAAATCAGGAAGGCATGCTTTTTCCATCTGAAGTTTTTTTAAAATATATTTTTAATAATAATAATAATAATAATAATAATAATAATAATAATAATAAACATATCTGGTAATAACAGAACAAAAGACTCTTGCCAAAAAAAATAGGACAATGCATCTGGATTAAAAAAACCAGATTCAATCTGCAGTGGAAAATATTATGTCTTGAGGATGAGCTTTTCAACACTGTGGAGCGTGTTTATTTTAATAAGCCCAGAAATCCCATGCTTCTGCAACGTTTAGCTACAAAGAGATTCTCCTTCCATGAAACAAAATCAAGCAGTGGTGCAGTTAGATAATTTTAGATTC
Source organism: Podarcis gaigeae (assembly GCF_964106915.1). NCBI lineage: Eukaryota > Metazoa > Chordata > Lepidosauria > Squamata > Lacertidae > Podarcis > Podarcis gaigeae. Next base: position 32,796,596 of record NC_139688.1, read on the forward strand.
TAAATTAGGCTCCTTCGATGGCAATGTGTCTTTCTTCACTTACTTTGACATGTGGGAAGCCAGCCCTGCTTTGTGAAGGGAGCAGGGGTGGGCGGGTGGGTGGCTTCTTGCTAAGTGGGTCCCAGCACCACTGAAATCATTTTTTAAAGAAAAATGAAAACACCATGTAGGCAGAGATGGGTGAATCTGTCCCATCCCCCCCCCCAGTCTTAAGTTCCATTCTCCACATTTCCACACCAGTTTGAGATTTCTAAAAATAATAATTTAAAAGTCTGTATGAAAATTCACCAGCTTTTTAGTGCCAATTTTTCCTAATAAGACAATTTTTTGTAGGAGATTTTGCCAAATGTGATGCATATTATAATGTTGTTTTTTTTTGAAAATATCTATATCTATATCTATATCTATATCTATATCTATATCTATATCTATATCTATATCTATATCTATATCTATATCTATATCTATATCTATATCTATATCTATATCTATATCTTTGCTTTTGTATGCTGACTTTAGCCTAGTATATGCATTTTTGCACACATTACTTGGCTGGAGGATTGGAAAATTTGGAGGACTGTGAATTTCGAGGGCTGGCTGTGCTTTGCTTTGCATATTGTTTTGGAAAAAGGAAATTAGGTAAGTTCATCATTAAAGGTGAATTGAATCAAATTCCTCATCCCTAACTGAAGGGCAGAAGTGGAGGGAGGAGGTGAAATGAAGAGAGGAACTGTTTTAAGATATGCCTGCTTTTATTTATGTTGGTAGGCTGTTCTACATTTGAAAACAAAGCATATGACATTAAAGCTTGAGAACTTACCATGGTTACCGTCATCTCAATTTCCTTCCCACGTCTGGATATTGGTTCAGAAAGAAGAGTTGAAGGTGACTTGTAGGAGTGCAAAAGCAAAGCAAAACAAAACAAAAAACCCCATTGCCTGACAAACTGAAAGCTCAAAAGGGCCTTGTTTAGAATTGCCCCCCAAATGCACGTTAAGATTTAGACAAGGATTACTGTGTCGCTAGCATGATTTCACTGTAATGGGAAGGGCTTTGTTTAAAGTGCAGTTGTCATCCATTTTCTTAAGCTTTACTGCTGTGTCTAAGCAAGAGAGTCCTCTCTCTGATTCATAGTTATATGATGGTTTAAATTGGGAGCTGCCTACCTACATTGCCTTAGGAACGCAAGCTGAAAAAAGGTAAATCTTAAATACGCTTACTATTTGCATAGCTAAGGCTGCAATCCTAGCCCAACTTGCCTGGAAGTAAGCAGGAAATGGGCCTTATTCCAAGTAGGCAGAGGCGCCAGCTTCTCAAGATGACTGAGGGGGGCCGACAACATGGTGCTCTCCAGATCCCATCATCACCAGGAAGCCTGGCTAATGGGGGTTATTGGTTTTGTTTGTTTGTTTGTTTGTTTGTTTGTTTGTTTGTTTGTGTATTTTATGTTCTCATTCTGTATTTTTATGTTGCGAACCAACCTGTGATCTTTGGGTGAAGGGCAGTATACAGATTTAATACATAATAATCATTTAAAATGAAATAGTGTTCAACTTCCAGAGGTTTAAAAAGGTAAAGATAAAGGAGCCATGGATGGTTAAGTACAGTCAAAGGCAACCATGAGGTTGCAGTGCTCATCTCGCTTTCAGGCCGAGGCAGCCAGCATTTGTCCACAGACAGCTTTCTGGGTCATGCGGCCAACATGAATAAGCTGCTTCTGGTGCAACAGGACACCGCGACAGAAACCAGAGCACACAGAAACACTGTTTACTGTCCTGCCGCAGTGGTACCTATTTATCTACTTGCACTGGTGTGCTTGCAAACTGCTAGGTTGGCAAGAGCTGGCACAGAGCAACGGGCGCTTACTGCATCACATGTATTTGAACTGCTGACCTTCTGATCGGCAAGCCCAAGAGGCTCAGTGGTTTAGACCACAGCGCCACCTGCATCCTACTTCCAGAGTGCACCATGTTGGCTATCACTGCATTAGCTGGTTGGTACAGAGGTGTATTCTTTCAAGTTAATGAGGATGTTAATGACATAATCCATTTTTTAACTGACTCTCGAGGATCATGCAATGAAAATAAGTTTATATTTTACATTGAAGAGAACATTGCAAGCAAGCTGAGCTAAGCAGGGCAAAACCTAAGTAAGGAGATAATAATGCAACTCTTCCCACGTCAATTCCATCTATGGGGAGACTGCCATCAAGGCAATTCTGAGCAGTGTGTATCTCCAACTCAAACTGCCTTCATGCCGAGAGTGCACAGTTTGGCTTCTGTCCGGGGTACAACTTTTCCACCATAAAGTTCTGTGACAAAACAATGGGTTACTTTGAGAAAATGGTGTGGTGTCGTGTGGTATCTGAAAATACCCAAGCCTTTGTGTGGCTGCAAAAGAATGGTAGATTGTTGCTATAATTTGAGAGAAGGGAGGGGTTTTCTCTCCCCCCCTCTTTTTTTTCCAGAGTTAGCGGTTCAATGTGTATTGTGTGCACACATGTGCTTCATTGCAGATGGAGATCCAAATGAATGTCAGACTCTTTGGTGTGAGTTCAAATTTCCTTGAAGGTGTTGGAATGTCTGTAAAACATCAGATGCCCTTTTGGGTTTTTTTCTTTTATATATATAAATATGATTTAATTCTCTACTGATTTGACATTTCACTTTATTTAGGAAAAATGGGGAAAAACATGGACAGCATAAATATTAAAAAAGACAGAAGGAAATAAAAAGAAGAAGAGGGGAAGATATTGTATTAAAATTGCTTGCACGTCTCTGGCAGCTACCTGCATTTCTTCTATAAAGTTACCTCTGATTCTTCTACAACCACAAACAACCCAGCTTTTCTTTGTGTTCCCTCCAGAAAGGAAGTTCAAAAAATGTTCATGTATTCCAAAGCTATAAATCTCTTTTATGAGATTATTGAGGAGAGTAGAAAAGCTTTTGTCATTTTTCCCCCCTGAAAATACATTTCCCCCTGTACTTCAGGAATCTCATAAGTAAAGTGGCAGAAGGTCCTTTTTAACCCTTTTGCAACCAACTATGTATCTGGGATTTGTTTCCCTATTCGCTGCAACTGTTACTGTTCAATAAATGGGCTATTTCATGTGATACATTAATCCTGTACTGGGTTTTTTTTCTGCCACCTTCCTTGTTCCCAATTCTGGTCTGGAGTATGTTCCAAGAGAATAAAACACATGATGGATTAAATAACTGCAAAGTATTTTTGGGAAGACAACCCCAACACACACCACAAAGCAGCCCAAATCTAATAATACCCCATATTCTTCTGGGCATCAGGACAGATTAAGATGACTTCTGAGAGCACAGTGAAGTTTCAAAAGTACAACACTCAAAAGTTTAATGGCATATCGTATAAAAGGACAATTGTGGACTGTGTAGTCACATCATGTCTACTCTGCTGAAGGGGCCAAAATGAGACACAGCACATACAAAGCAGGTGAAGAAACTGAACACTTTTGTGGTACAATGAGGGTGTGGCATAAAGACTCAAAGCAACAACTGTGGTAGCTGAAAATCTATCCTACTCTGGCACTCACACCAAGATACCCCTGTGTAAAGAGGTACCGTATGTTCCATTTTCCAAAATAAGATTAGGATAATGATTTAGGTAAAGGACACATAGTAAAGGACTATCAAAGTGTTCCAGAACAAATACTAAAGTGCAACTAAAAGGCATAGCTGGGCATCCTTTGTATAAGACAACATGCCCTGCCCTGGAACACCAAGAAAAAATATGGAGGGGGTGGGCAGGAATCACAAGAAGATGCAGGAAGGGAAATGTGCAAAGGAAATATCCTATAAATTGCAGCTGGCATCAGTTCGAAGAGCCAGAATGGATTTCCATTGGATTACAAGCAGTATCAATCCCCTTTAAACAGTCATGGCTTCCCTCAAGGAATCCCAGGAACTGCAGTTTGTTAAAAATGCTGAACGTTGTGAGGAGACCCCTGTTCTGCTGAGAGAGCTCTCATTCTTCAGTGGTTTAACAATTAGTTCCTCTTTGCAGAGAGCTCTGAGAACTGAGGTTCCGTAATGGGGTCTCCTAACAATTCTCAGCGCCTTTAACAAACTGTAGTTCTCAGGGTTCTTTGGGAGAAGCCATGACTGTTTAAAGTGGCACGATACTGCTTGTAATGTATTGTGCAGATGAGGCCTATGATTGCACATCCTGTTCTGTACATATTGGCCACCTTTTAGAAATAATGATCTGAATGCTCTGAATGTTGGTCCATGTGTAGCCAAAACATCACCATTCACATATGAGAGGGAGGCGTCAGCAAGTGGGAGGGGGGAGACCCCAATTTTTTCAGAAGTACAGTGGTACCTCAGGTGTCAGGGAACTGCCATCGGATCGCAGGGTGGTGGAGAGGCTCTCGGATGCTGGGAGACCCTCGGATGCTGAGGAGGGAACCAGCAGGGGGAGAGGGAGAGTTTCCACTGAAGAAGGAGGGGAGGAGGAGACAGTGTTGGAGGTGAGGCACAGAGACGCTTCAAGCGAGACCAGTGGTGAGAGCTCGGGGCCTCCCCTTGGGACGCCCACTCTGTGCAGAAAGCTGTCGCGCAGAGAATCAAGGAGGAGACTCTCTGTCAAATAACTTTTATGTTGGAAGAAATTTAGGAAACGCCCACTGACGGATTCTGCCAGTGATTAAGGCAGCCACGCACTCATGGCTGTCCGGCTAGAGAGAGTTTAAAACTAACCACAAAACTGGGAGCGTTTTAGCGCTTACGCACAAGCAACCCCTTATGCCATTACATCAGGTTACAGACATTTCAGGTTACAGACACTTCAGGTTACAGACTCCACTAACCCAGAAATAGTACCTCAGGTTAAGAACTTTGCTTCAGGATGAGAACAGAAATTGCGTGGCGGTGGCGCAGTGGCAGTAGGAGGCCCCATTAGCTAAAGTTGTACCTCAGGATAAGAACAGTTTCAGGTAAAGAACAGACCTCCAGAACGAATTAAGTTCTTAACCCGAGGTACCACTGTACAAGAAATAATCAGGGGGAGAAACCCCTAAGAGGGCTAGAAACCCCAAACAGCTCCATGAATACTGAGCATGCTCAGGAAACAAACAATGCTGAAAATGAGTAGGAGGAAGAGAGAGAAATTGGGTGGAAGAGGAGCAGAGCGGAAGAGAGAATCTTGAACAGAGAACTCCACATGGCAACATTTTGTTGCAGGTCCCACTCACCTCTTTATACTTAGGGCTCTTGTCATAATTCTTTCTAACGTCTCTCCAGCTTTGAATCTGTATATGGTGAACCTCTTTGGACTAAGACAGTTTACTATGATGCACACTAAGCTGTGCCTCTTGTTGTTGTCCATGCCAGAACGGCTGGAACAATAAAACTGAGCCAGTTTCCCAGACATGTATTTACATCTTACTTTAATATTCTGTGACGGTGCTAATTAAAATCACCAAGTGAAGAAACCACAGCCCTGTTGGCTAAACAAACATCTGATCTTCTGGAAAACTCTGTAGACGTAAACCAGAAACATGTATCAACCTCCTTGAGATGTCTAGGTGTTCCCTCTCTTTATCCTCAAAACTTTAGAAAAGTTTGTCCTGTGTAAACTGCTGAATATATTGAATATATATATATCACAATGCATGCATACCAATAATGGCTGTCATAGGTTTTCCTTGTATGCAGTTTATTAACTCTGATCTGAAGTTTCCTCAAACAATTCTTCTAACTTCACTCAGCTCATATTAACATTTGCACACAGTGCTACTTGGGTATTGATAAGAGTTAAGTTATTTGTAATTAGTTCCCAAAGGGTTTGAGTCACGACTGACCTAATTAAATTGATTTCAGTGGGACCTGCGTGAAACTAACTTCATCTTCATCCAAGCTGCTATCATCAGTTTTATTTGTTGGCATCCACTTCCTCTGAAAATGTTCCAAAAATATAGACTGCAAGTCACAAATATAATGTATGCAGTTCTATCTTATATAAGGAGCAGCAGTTAGAGTCGCTAACAAGGAAGAAAGGGGAATGTTCATGGTCACTAGGAATCGTAGCTGCAGCTACAATTGGATGGCAGATGTTCCACATGCTGTTGGAGAAATCTGGGATGAATTTATGCATTATTCTTAGCTGGCATCATGTCTACGGTTCGGCAAAATGTGATGTGTGACAGGGCTGAGCTCATGAGAGGAGAGCGCTTAACCACAAGCCTCAGTTCAGATGACACATCAGTGTGGCATGAGAATAAAAAAGGCCAAGGAGGGGCAAATTGGCTGTGAACTCCTCTCCAGGAGTCTGCACATTTGCATGGTCTCGCTAAGCCATAGTTTGGCTCACCATGATGTGCAAACCAGACCATTGTTTTATTTCAGATCCGAAACACAAAGACAGGCTCCAGTCAATGGACCATACCAGGAGAAAAAAGTAGCTGCTCAAATAATTTACTAGAATAGTATTTCTGTGGATTAAAAGCCCTTTCAAACAGCATGTCTTTTTGACCAGAAAGGGAAATAACTTCCCTATGGTTTTCAAATTTAAACTTTTCCTACACTATTGCACTTCTGTGTCATTAAAATGCTATTAAAACAAACAAACAGCTCTCTGACCTCTATTTTCATTCAAGTTTTTGTTTCATCATTTTCCAATATCCCGGCCTCAGAAGTGAGAAAGGAAAGGTTTTTAGCTGCCATTTTAAGTTAGCCATCTTGAAATCAAAACACATGGTTAATTGTAATTTTTTTTGGCTGTTTTTAAGGTTGCATTTTTATATTGTTGCAATCTGCCCTGGAGCCAAGCCTGGCCCAAGACATTTCGCTGCCCGAGACAAAAGGATAAAATGGCACACAGGCACATCCATTCCATATACAATAGGCAACTGGTCTGGCTGCCGGATCCTTCTTCAGTGCTAGTAATGTGGCCCTGCACTGCCCTAGAAGGAGATCAACCAGGTATGTATGAAGGTGGAGGGCAAAATGTCTGACACACACCTCTCCTCTCCAACAGAAGGGCATGGTCAGAGAGGAAAGACTAAGGGGCACCACTTACTCCCAGCATATGTTGCTGGAGGGAGTTGCATCATGCTACCTAATGGTAGGACCGGCCCTGCCTGGAACCTTATTATGAAGGGCTGGTAGGAATTCCAAATAATAATGCCAATATAATGACAACAACACTTTCACATCTCCATGAGACCCAGAACACCTGAATGAGAAGCTAACATCTTCAGTATAACTTTTGTGAATGGCTTCTATTGCCAGCTCCTGAACTATTCTGCCTTCCCATAAATCTTTCCTACACCTAACAAGTCCATTTACCCCCATTTAGGGGTGCAGCAGCTTTGTGGGATGGTCAGCGCCTCCCCTCCCGCCGACGATGCAGGGCTGGGTGTTGGGGTCTGATCCTTGAAATCCTGCTCTGCTTCAGCCTGAGCAGGCTGGTACAGAGGGCTGGGCTCTCCAGGGCCGGGCTTGAGGGAACAATCAGGCTTCCCTCAGGTCCACTCCCAGGGGATTTAAAACGGCTCACGGCAGCCCCCAACACCCAGCTCTTCTTCATCAGATCAACCCACTCCAGTAATTTTTGCATTTTCTCATTGAATTGACTTTGCTATGGCTGCGGTGGTCACCATATTTGTGGAGGGTGGGTAGGAATTTGCCTACCAGGCGAATTGGCTATAACCTGGAGGTTGTGCCTACCCTGTAGCAATTGTCACAACTTTGGCGGTTTAAGCATTGGGTAACCTTAGCCTTGGTTGTACCCTTGCCTTCCACTCCAGAAACAAGGTATCCCATTAAAGGGATCCGTGATGGAGTTGTTTCTGTCCATTTGACCTGCCAGAGGGCTTGGGCCTCAGTGCTCCTAGAGGTGGAGATCACTGCGGGGATCCCCCTATTTGATGTAAGTCATAGGAATCCCCACTGCCGGGTTGACCCTGATGTCATTTCTGGTAGGCAGCTCGGAAATGAATGCTTACTCAATGCCTATGCCAAACCTCTTCATCTGTAGTCAATAAAGTTGTGTCCTGATTCTATCCCATTCAACTATGTGGTCTCCTTTATTGGTAGCTCACCTGAGCTGAGGGTTGGGGAGCCTGCAAGATACCACCCTCACCACCTTTTCCTTCTTGCGTCACAGCTAGGACCTGCCTTCTTCTTCTGCTCTTGCCTTTCTTGAATCCTCCTTCAAAACTGCCTGTTGCCATTATTTAATTTTTAAATGTGTAGAAAGTCCATAGTTCTTTTCTTTTTTCCCTACCTTAACCTACCTCGCTTACATATTCACTTGAGAAGATTTCCTCAGCAGAGATAATACTTGTTTTCCGCTGCCTCGTTTTATTTGCTCCAAAGGCAAATAAATGTAGGCACTTCTGAAGAAGAAAGAGGAGCAATTTGACATGGTAAAATCTGGAATCCCTTTTACCGTATCAAATGAATCCCTGTGTTTTTCAAAGCGGTGTATGGGAATACCGTCACGTGGCTGCTATTAAAATCAATGCTTCCTTTCCTGGTTTATAAGGTCACCAGAACTCCTTGATGGAATTACACTCTGACAGGGTGGTTTCTCCCTCCCCCCCAAACTCTCTTCTTTTAAACAGAGAAAGATAACTCTTCTGCAAACCCCACCAAGTTTGGCTCAAGTATTTCCCATTGTTTTTTGCTGTTGGGGTTTTTTTTTTCCTTCAGAGAGGGATCAGATCTTGGGATTAAATCTATAGATATTTGAAAACGGCAGGAGGGGAGACAGAGAGAAAAATCGTTTGCTAAGCGACTGTTAATTCGAACAGCCTGACATGGTATCTGGTGCGCTCTATGTCCCTTGCCCTGCGATCTCAGGGAAATAATTTCTTCCTGTGATTCTGCTCTTCTCTTCTGATGAATGGGAAGCCCGCTGGGGAAGATTCTGTAGAAAAACAACAGGTCTTCCTGTGAGAATGTGGTTTTCCTTTCAAAGCCTTTTGTGTGCGGAGGGAGGAGGCGGGTGCTTGAATCATTGTAGCTTGTATGGCATACAGGCTGTTCTGTGCATAAAAAGGGATTTGTTCTCTAGCCACCCCACCCCGCACAGCTCATTCTGTCATATTTCTTTGCACATGCATTTCATTGTGATAAACATCCTTCGCTTTTTAAAGAATCTGGCTTGAACAGTAAGGGCGCAAAGCTAACAGTAGGAGAGTCCTACTAAACTCAGTGAGACTTAATTCTCTTTAAACATGCACCAATCTGGGCAATTACATCTCTAAAGTATAAAATAACCACCTCAGGAAGGAACTGTATTAAACATCATGCACACAAAAAATGAAATGTCAGTGGCTTAGGGGCAATTTGAATTTTGCAGAACATTTTTGCTACGCCACTAAGTGTGTTGGATCTGGACTAAAAAAATCACACTACAGCCCCATCAAAGGCAATGGGGCTTAAATCAGTGAGGATAACTTGTCCCCTTGATTTCAATGGGACAATAGCATGACTAACTTAACCTTGATCCCACTCATGCAACTATGTTAGAACAGACCTATTAAAATTTAATACCTAAAATTTAATGTATATTAAAAACCTAAGTTTAATATACATTAATTTCAATGGGTTTCCTCTGATGCCCAATCTGCACTATTCATTTGAAGCAGTATCATGCCACTTTAAACTGTCATCAAAGATTCCTGGGAACTGTAGTTTGTTGAGGATGCTGAGAGCTACTAGGAGACCTCTGTTCCCCTTATTGGGGCTTCAATTCCCAGAGTTCCCTGGGAAGAGAGTCTGACCGTTAAACCACTCTGGGAATGATACTGCTTCTCAGATGGGGCCTGAGAAATATTAACACTAGATAAAGCTCTGTAGATTTAATGGGGACCTAGGAAGCTGCCTTATACGCTGCCATTTTGGACAGCGCTTTGCCCCGAGCTACCGCGTCACTCCCAGGAGAGACGCGTGGCTTAGGCACACTGCAGGCCAGGCCCTGTGGTAAGTGCCGCCCCCTGCAGTGTGCCATTTTGTCAGCCCCTCAGGGATGACACCCCCTGCACTCCCCTTCCTATTCCCCTGCCATCTAACTCAGGACTGCCAGCAGTAACTGGCAGGGATTCTATAGGGTTTCAGTCAGGTGTCATTCCTACCTGGAGATGTCAGGAATTGAATTCTTCATGGGAAGAGGATCTGCTTTGCATGCAGAAGGTGCATTTGAACAAGTGTCCCTTCATATAGTTATTGTCATTGGGCGATGGAGGTAAGCAATTGTCTTACACTTCTACAATTGCTTTTCAGCCATTTGTTGCATTTTGCCTATCTCTCCCTTATATTGTTGCTTTTCAGGCCACTCAATGACTGCTCTCCTCCTCTCTTTCAGACACCCTGCTTCTGGTCTCATCACCTCTTCATTTCCCTATCTCCTAGGAGGTCTTAACTTTTCCATTTCTAACTAGTACATTTTCTGTTAAGAGTTTAACAAGGACTGACCTTTTACATCCTCCACAGAAGTTAATCTGTGTGCAAACATTTTATTCCTGGCAGTTTCATTTCATCAGTGGAATGTTTGTGAACTTTCTGTGACATCACATCAGCTCGGCCAATAAGCCTAAGAGTTTTCACCACCACAGTTGCCAACAGAAAATCCCTTAGTACCTTGTTTCAACAGCACAATGTGCATATTTTCACTGACAATTTTTTACAGCCCTTTTATTCAGACTATTTTCCCTCCCTGCATTGAGCAGTACTGAGATCAAATAGCCTTTTTTTTTTTTTTTTACATTAATGGGTAACAATTAATCATTCCCCCAAAGGCTGAGCTTAAAGGAAGTATCAAATATTTTGAATACTGTGCAGCTGGCCTCATATACACAATACGTAAATTTTAAGATAGTTCTTCTGAGGTTGTGGCAAAGTTGTTTTTGTTTTAGTCTATTTGAAAGAACAGCTGGGGTGCACACGACAGGAAGAAAAACACAGAAGCTGGTTTGGTCTGTGATTTCCTCCCATCAGCTGCTCACCTACTGAAATTACATGCTCAGTCACAGTATCCATGAATGGGAATTAGACTCTTGAAGAAAAAAAGAAAATCAGAAAAGTGAACCACAAAGTAAAGAGTTTCAGGTTCTAAATAATGTTAGACCCACCTAAACAAAGGGAAAGTAATTATGTTTTCTACATTTCAAATATTCGCAGTGAGGAGAATCTGGGAAAATGGAAATAACCAAACTTTGTGCATTATGAAAGTCTGGATCATTGTGACCATGGTGAAATCTACACACATACTGTATAAAAACCATTCTGAAAATGCTTTTTTAAAAAAGATACATTGAATTTTCCATAAGGCTCACCATCGCCATCTAGTGTCATGTTGCATATTGCACTTAAAACATACTTAAAACGTTTTATTTGCAGCTGTACAGCTGACTCTCATGACTGCCCCACCAAAGAGCTCTAGGTCTGTTAAGGGTGCTGAGAGTTGTCAGAAGACCCCTATTCCCCTCCCACAGCTGCAGTTATTATTATTATTTATTGAACTGATATACTACCCAATACCCACAGGTCTTGGGGTGGTTCATAGGATAAGTTCCCAGACTTCCCTGTGAGGTGCGATCAATTTCTAAACTGCTGTGGGAATTGTACCTCTGTGGGGTCTCCTCAAAGCTCTCAGCAACCTTACAAAAACTACTGCTCCTGGAATTCTTTCGGGGGGGGGGCTGTTTAAAGCAGTCTCATAATGCTTTAAAAATACGTTGTGAGTGTGGCCTTAGAGAAAAACAACGCTTTGGGTTCTAAGGTCGCTGCAGTTAGTTGTGGGGATTGATTCATCTTTGGTCTTGCTGTGGACTAGAGATGGGAGAAGTTTCTAAAGCTCTCCTTGGTTTAACTCAGAATGTTGCCAGCTGCCCCCCTCTGCCCACACACAGCCACAACAATCTGGAAAGACAGGGACAGTATTCTTGAGTTGATCAGACGGGTTGAGAAAATACCCAATTCCTGTCAACCCTCAACACGCCCCAAGTCCCGACCAACCAGTCCCTGCTCCACAACACCCATTTCCTTACAAGTTTCTGTAGTCCTTGCATTGAATGGGGGGAGAAAAAGAAGGATTTTTTTAAAAAAAAATCACACACACACACACCTCTCTCCTTCATCTGCCATGCTGACTAGCAGTGTGCTGGGATTTGGATTTTTAAAAAGCCTGACCTGCAGTTGCAGCAATCCTTTGAGGAACACTTCTTTGTAACCCGGCATTATCCAGCATTTTCAGGGCCATGGATAGAGAGAAAAAGATTGAGACTAACTCTTTTGGATACGATTGTGGGGACAGCTTGGGGAACTAAAGCTAGGATTTTTCTATAGCTCAGATTTTGGTTCAAGTCACAGAAGAATTCGGGGGCTTCTAAAAGTCACCTCCCATTCGAGGAAGACTTTTAAAGCCCACAAAGTTCATCCCAAGCCTTTCTCAGGAGAGTTTCACCGCCATCTTGACTCCTGCCCGTTTTTGTGTCTGTTGGCTTCCTGCCTGCTCAACCTCGACATTTGCAAGCCAAGAGATGTTACAAAACACTCAAATCCAGGAGTTGATTCCCTAAAGAAAGCTGTCCCTCTCATTCTTCCCTGGAACTTTCTGATGCTTTGGGAAGGAGGGAAACAATACTGAAACACACCCTGAAAACTAAACCTCAGTTATAATTTAAACAGTATCCTGATTATGTTGAGGAGAACGGACAGAAAAAAGCTCTTAGGATTACACACTAGCCAAGACCTTCAGGTGTTGGGACAGATATCAGAGTATTATTACAACTCTATTTCCATACATACTGTGCCAAATAAGAGGGGGGGGGGAACATACATTATATGATTGCATGTCTCCAGGGTAAAAGAACGCATGAAAAAACAGTACCAAGAACCCCCCCCCCCAATAACACATAAAAATACAATTCACTGAGAAGCTTCCCAGTATTCTGCAGTACTGGACCATAAATCAATGAAATCTGCATTTCTGTGGTAGCAGGAAACTTTTCAAATGATGGTAATAAATGAAGCACATGTTTTACGTGTAGGTTACTATTTTTGGCAGTTCATCAACCCTCTTTGATCTGCAGACACCAGGGGTTTCATCCAGAAAGCATACTAAAAAATAAAGGGTCCAGATTCCATTTTGTGCCAAGTTCTCTTGATGGCAGTAGCAGGGAGCCTGTAAAGATCTCTTGATAGTCCTGCTGCCCCTGTGCTGAAACAAGACCTGGCCCATATCGCAGCGTTTGAGGCCACAGATGGCTGTGCCATAAAACCTGCCAAATGCCAATCTCCCCTAATACAGTCGTACCTCGGAAGTCAAACAGAATCCATTCTGGACGTCTGTTAGACTTCTGAAATGTTTCAAAACCAAAGTGCGGCTTCCGATTGGCTGCAGGAACCTCCTGCAGCCAATTGGAAGCCGCGTGAAGCCCTGTCATACATTTGGCTTCCAAAAGAACGTTTGAAAACTGGAGCCCTCACTTCTGGTTTTTGATCATTCGGGAGCCGGAACATTCGACTCCCAAGACGTTCGGGAGCCGAGGTATGACTGTACTCTGCCAATAATTAAAAAACTAATCTAAATAAAAACACAAACCAAAAGGGGGGAAAGGGAAAGGGGGGAAAGGAAGAAGAAAGAGAAAAGGAGAAGAAAAAAAACCGAGAACTTTTGATTCTTTGTCTGTTAGCTACATATAGAAAATTATTCAAAACATGCATTCCAAAATAGCACCCAACAATTCCCCTTTCTATAAACCAACATTTTCTTCAATTCTCAAACTCAGATATCACACATTCAATTTTCTTTTTCGTGCAAAAAATCTATAAGGAGTTTCTGATCATTCGGAAATATTGACAATGATTTTTCAGCGTTGCACTTCTTGAAATCCAAAATTCATTGCACACTTTCAAAGATGTGGGTCCACAGACTGCAGCTGCAAACTCGCTATGCATATATTGTTAAAAATAACATGTAATAATGCATTTTTTTTAGGATAAACTGCTTTGGAAAAGTTTTTTATATAAGGAAAATTGCATGGAAGTGTATATACAGTGGTACCTCAGATTACAGATGCTTCAGGTTACAGATGCTTCAGGTTACAGACTCTGCTAACCCAGAAATAGTACCTCAGGTTAAGAACTTTGCTTCAGAATGAGAACAGTGCAGCGACAGCAGGAGGCCCTATTAGCTAAAGTGGTACCTCAGGTTAAGAAAAGTTTCAGGTTAAGAACAGACCTCCAGAATGAATTAAGTTCTTAACCTGAGGTACCACTGTATTGCGATTGGCATTAAATAGCATTAAAATGCTGGCGAATTTTCATGAGGATTTCATTTTATTTTTTAGATTGCAAACTGGTGTGGAAATCTGAAGAACTGAACTGGAAAAACGAGTAACTGAGAGAAATTGATAGATTTGCCTATTCCTAGCGACAAGTGAGAGCAGGCTTTATCTCAGCACCCCTTAAAACTAAAGTCACAGCAACTGGAGCATGAATAATGCCAGGAAAATTTTGGGAATGGGGAAATATGGTGGCTTCACATTAACTGAACCAAAAGAAGAGAATGCCTCATATCAACAATCACCCTTCACCCTCAGAAGCAAAGTTTTTACAAGTGATTTCCCCCCCAAAAGAAAAACAAAAAACTGCAGGGTGAAATAATCATCTGAAGAAGGGGCGAACTCTAGAATTGAGCAAAATAGCCCTGTCCTATGAAAGAGATACTATTTTTGGCTTTATCATTTTTATTATGTCCTATCTGTCTCAGTCTGCTAATTGGTGGCTATCCCTGGATGAATAGCAGCTGGCTTAGCATATAACTTTGCCAACTTTAGAATACCATTAAACTAAGTACAACCAAAATTGTACTGCCAGTGCCTGTAAGTCCAACAAAAGACTGACTTCAAAGAAAGGACCACTGCTTTGCTTGATGCATTCATAAAGAGCCCTTGTTCCATCAGATGAAAAACTTCAAAGCGCCTAACACCTTTTGGGGATTAGATAAAAAGACCTGTATGTAGGGCTGTAGTCACTGACTTGTGTGTGTGTTTGAAAGAAGGGAAAATAGATCAGATCCCGTGATGTACTCAGGGCGTTATAAGGTTGGATCCAGACTAAGTTAGTCATGCTTTAGTTATTACTAATGTCTGAATAGCGTTATATTCAAGAGAACTTCCAAGGAAAGTACAAAACAAAAATAAAATACAACACATTGATATCAGACATAAATGAGGGTTGGACCAATTCAAGTCAGCCCAGGATTTACTCAGATTCGATTGAGGTAGTGCCAGATCTCACCGGGTCAGATCAGGTCAATCTGGAATGATCTGGAGCTGACAAAAGGTGGGTGTCATTAAGATATAATGCTAATTAAACATATGGTTGGGATGGAAAGGTGGCATATTGCAGATATTCATATTGCGCAGCTTGAAGCAATAGGATGAATAAAAACTGGCTCCTTTTGGGATAAAAATTGCTCAGACCCAAAATCTCATTTTAAAGCTTTACTAACAGAACTTTTTTCAAAAACAGGTTTAAAAATCAATGTTACATCCAGATACAGTGGTACCTCTAGTTATGAACTTAATTCATTCCGGAGGTCCGTTCTTAACCCAAAACTGTTCTTAACTAGAGGCAGGCTTTCGCTAATGGGGCCTCTTGCTGCCGCTGTGCTGCTGGCACACAATTTCCATTCTCACCAAGGGGCAAAGTTCTCAACTCGAGATGACTCTTCCAGGTTAGCGGAGTTTGTAACCTGAAGCGTTTGTAACCTGAGGTGTTTGTAACTCGAGGTACCACTGTAGTTGCGTATTATTACGTGCTTGCTCAGCACAGGCTCAGCTTCTTACAAATATGAAATAACTCCAAGTGGACCTGAAATCAAAGGTCTGTCTCTTTTCACAGCCTCCATTACCGCCTGGAGCTGTTTTGCCTTCAGGAGAGACCTCATGAGCCCATGTTTGCCTTCAGCACCTTGAGAACAAAAGACAACTCACTCACCCCAAATGGAGATTTGCAACTGAACACCACGTCATCTAAGTTAGGCAATGACAGAGCCAGAAGAGATAAATCGATAGTTAATTATCAACCTATCAAGTACCCAGGGAGTTCTTCTTAGCTTTGGTGGGATTTTTCAAACCCCTTTTGCAATACACATGCAGAGTTGTTTTCCATTTCAATGTGCAATTAACAAGGCAGGTCTCCTCCTTGCCCCGAAACCAACTGCATGATCCAGATTGGGTCTGCTTCAAAGCACTGGATTGGACTTTGAACCAGATCAGGGGCATGCCCTGCCCTAATATCATTATACTGTTCTGAAATTAGCAGTGACCAGACCAGAATTATCCTTTTGGGAAGGTCTGTTCATGGAAAAATGGTCTTCAACAGGCATTGAAACTGCCTGTCTCATATCCACCAGGAGGGACTTCCATAAAACTGGAGCTGCTAAAACTAAAAGCCCTGCTCTGTGTCACCACAAAGTGGACCTTGGCTGCAGGGCTGTAGCTAGGGGGTGATGAAGTGGGCCCCCGCTAGGGGCGTGGCTGAGGGGGCGTGCAAAATTGGCTTATAAATATGTCCATAATTAAAATATTGATTATTGCCTCATAAGAAAAGGTTTTTGAAATATACTCGGAGTCGAGAGTGGATTTCATGCTCTTTATTTAGCTCATAGTGGTGAGGAGGAATGGAAGTTCCCCCACAATATCTGCTTTATATACATCATTTACACAATGGGCTACACGTGATTGGCTAATTCCAGGATTCTCCTGAAGGCCAATCAGGTTGTGGATTCACTTCCACCTGGAGCTGGATTGGGTGGCACCTGCTGACCAATCATACTGCTGCATTGTTCTAGGACCAATCAGACTGCTGCATTCTGAATCCTATTGTTCTAGGACCAATCAGACTGCTGCATTTTGGATCCTATTAAACTCAGTACATAGTAGTTTTAAATAGAGGGTGAATTGATTGGGTGGAGGTTGGAGGAGAGGTGGAAAGAAGAGCTAATTTGTCCATGGCTAGGGGGCGCGATCTGGACGGTTCTACCAGGGGCGCAAGATCACCTAGCTATGGCTCTGCTTCACTGTGGTACATAGCACTAAGAGAAACACATCCCCTGATGACCAGAGTGGCCACACCAGTATGCAGGGCATGAAGTAGTGTCTCAGATCCTGCAAAAGAGAAGTGTAAGGCATAGGTTCCCAAATTGTGGTCCTAGGACCACCAGTGGTCTGAAAGTTTCATTCAGGTGGTCCATGGTGTGTCTGAGAAGAACAGTGGGAGCAGCAGATGGAAATGGGGGGGCACAATTAGTGTAGCTTTCCCTGATACTGAATGACCCCCCTGTCCTTATGTTTAGTTAAGGCAGCAAGCTAGTATATACACCGACCCAGGAGTAAGCCCATTGAACTCAGTGAGTCTTCCTTTTGAGCAGGCATACACAAGGAGGGCTTCAGTGTAAGTCACTTGCTTAATTTTCAAAACATCTCTCTTTTTTTCGTGGTAAAAGATATTTCTCCATCTTTTCAAAGTGCCCTTATTAGCTTTGGGCCATAAATGCTACAAAACAGATTTGAAAACTGGAACAAGCCCAACAGAAATGCTTGCTGCTGGTGAATAGAAGGGCATACAAAACAGGGCAGTAAAGTCCCTATACAATATCAGGAAGACCATTAAAAAAAGCTGGAAAAGCATCAAGATAGATGGCCTCTTTGTAGTTTCAGCCCAAAAGTTGAGCCCTGTTTCTAAATATTTTCCCTAGTGGGAAATAACAGCTTGAAAATAATCCCAGATGTATTCATTTGTATAGAATTGTGCTGCTTGCAATATATAAGCATGGAAATATTGTTGAAGGTTTCAATTCTGGTCTTGTGTTTTTTAAAATGTCAGGCTTTTGAAAAACAGCATCATTTTCCCTTAAAAGTTACTCATTTACCTGGAATGTTGGCCTGCAGGCCTAGATTATGGCCTGGGTTTGGACTTTCTTGAGACTGAAAAATTGCCTATAGGCAGAGAGGGGGGGGGGGAGAGCAGGCAGTTGTTGTGGATCATGTTCAATTGTAACACAAAAGTCAGCTGAAGGCTGGGGTCCCATGCCATTAGGATATTCACTGAAATGAACGAGCTTTACCTCTGAACAGTGCCGAGGACAAAATTCAATTCCTTTTGCCTTTAATGGCGACCTTACCTAATGAACAGGGACTCGGGTGGTGCTGTGGGTTAAACCACAGAGCCTGGGACTTGCCGATCAGAAGGTCGGCTGTTCAAATCCCCGCAACAGGGTGAGCTCCCGTTTCTCGGTCCCTGATCCTGCCAACCTAGCAGTTTGAAAGGACCTCAAAGTGCAAGTAGATAAATAGGGACCGCTCCGGCGGGAAGGTAAACGGCGTTTCCGTGCGCTGCTCTGGTTCTCCAGAAGCAGCTTAGTCATGCTGGCCACATGACCTGGAAGCTGTACACCGGCCCCCTCGGCCAATAAAGCGAGATGAGCGCCGCAACCCCAGAGTCGGCCATGACCGGACCTAATGGTCAGGGGTCCCTTTACCTTTACCTAATGCACACTTTCAAAAACAGTAAGAGAACCAAAGAACAACTGTCCTTCAAAGCTCACACTTATTCTGCAGCCCAGTTGTCCAGCAGCACAGGATTTAGGGCAGTGTGAGTGGTTCCACCGCACAGGGCACCAAGCCAAGGGAGAGCAAAATTGAGAAGATCCATAATTGAGAAGATCCATTTGGGAGCACCAAAATTTGGCCTTGCTCAGGGCACCATATTACATAAAATTACCAAAGTCCACTCCTTTCTCCAGCCACATAATATAAACAAAAAAAAAATATAATGGAGTGAAGTGTGCATGTGTTAACGAAAATAACACCAAAACACATGATATTAGGGGAAATGGCTTTGCAAAAATCTGTATATTGCGTGGACAGGCGGAGTCCCCAGATCCCGAGTGCCCCCCCCCCGTCATGTGGAATAACGACTCTAGACAACGTGCTATGGGATTAAATTGGCCACAACTTTATTAAATTTCAAATGTGGGTAGACCTTGGCTCAGGCATTGGGCGTTCTCCCTCCCTAGTCCCCAGCCGGGGACCTAGGGAGCATCAGGGTTATCCAGTGTGTGTGGGGAGGATGGGCCGGCTCTGGAGAACATATGTTCAAGCAGAGATAGCCGCCCCCGTTACGCCGCCGCAGGGGAGAGCAATGACGACCTTTTGGCATACGGCCAAAGCCTCCCTTCAAAAACCCCTTTAATGGGGAACCCTGGTATCGCCGCCGCAAAGAGGAAGATGGACTAAAGGATTCCGCCCAAGGCCTGATACCGCCAAAGTTGTGACGTTTTGCTACGGGAAAGGCGAAACCTGCCAATGCAGGGAAATTCCTTTCCGGCCCTTTAACAGCGACCTTATCGTAGCAGCGCCCGCATACCTGTGGAGACAGGTTAACCTGCAAAACCTATGAAGAAAAGTTAACCTGCAAAAGAAGACATTAACTGAGGGTGGGTAGGGTGGGAGAAGCTCTGGAGCCAAGTGAGGATTACCAATTAAGATCCACCCTCTATTGTGTGGGCAGGTAATCCATCCCCCTACCTGGCCTGGTTTCCCTGGCAACGCTTCCCCCAGGTGGGATTGGACAACTCACTGGGGTAGGCGGGGACCTCCAGGTATCCCACCTGAGGGAAGGCAAAGCCTATGCTTATGGGGCCACTCCAGATCCAGGGCTGCACGCGTCCCCGCAAAGGGCGCCCCCCGTTTTAAGTGGGGAGCGGTCATTACGCAAAAATATGTACAGAAGGAGAAATTTGCACTAAAATGCAGGTGAATTTTCATGTGGACTTTAAAAATAAATCAGTCACAAACTGGAAAACCTACTTGTCCTGATTTGTGAGGTCAGAAGGACTGGGTGCAGAGGAAGGCAACCAAGATGATCAAGGATCTGGAAACTAGGCCTAGGGTTGAAGAAGTTGGGTATGTTTAGCCTGGAGAAGAGAAGACTGAGAGGAGATATGATAGCTATCTTCAAATATCTGAAGGGCTGTCACATGGAAAATGAAACAAACTTATTTTCTGCTGTTCTAGAGCGTAGAATAGAGGAGCATACCATTCCCAACTGCAAGATGAGCAAGAATATAATTTTTGAATGCTCCCCATATTTTTTTAAAAAGCACACAACTTCCAAGTAATAAACCAGTATGTCAGGGAGAAGGGTCAAGGCTAACTTATTCCCTTTTGTGATTTTCAACTTGCAGTCATTTTTAATTTTTAATTTTATTTTTTTACATTTCAAAACAGATCCCCAAACTGCAGTCTAAAATTGTAGAACCTATTTGACAACTTCAAAATACTACCACTATTTCATCTCATTATTTTGCTGCAAGTGTCAATTATATCTGAACCAGCCCTTAAATACTGACGATTGTTCACTGCAAGGCAGCTGTAATTACCTTTATGAGAGAAGAAGAAGAAGAGTTTGGATTTGATATCCCGCTTTATCACTACCCGAAGGAGTCTCAAAGCGGCTAACATTCTCCTTTCCCTTCCTCCTCCATAACAAACACTCTGTGAGGTGAGTGAGGCTGAGAGACTTCAGAGAGGTATGACTAGCCCACGGTCACCCAACAGCTACATGTGGAGGAGTGGGGAAGCAAACTCGGTTCACCTGATTACGAGACTACCACTCTTAATCACTATACCACACTGGCTCTCCAGAGAGTTATTACAAAGGTCAGGCTTGACTCAGCATGGTTCAGGCAAGATCAATGATGTTAACAAGTTTGCAATAGTGCCTCATCAGATTAAGTTTGGAAACTGGAGGAAGAAATCAGGCTGGAAAAGCTTCTCCTTTATATTGACCACCTAAGACTGCAGTCCTGAGGGCAGATAGGAAAGAGCTCAAAGATGAATGAACCATTACATCTAATGCAGGCCTCTTACTGGCAGAGCACTAGTGAGTTTGAAGGAGTGCTCTTGTGCATCTCTGTTGTCTTCCTTGAGCAACCCCACCAATTTCCCTCCTTTTGATCTACCTCTGGTTTTCCCGTGACACCCCCACAATCTGCCCCCAAGACACTCCCCTTTCCGGATCTCCCAATGTCAAAGCTCCTGTGTTGTTAGGGTAAGGGTTGTGATTTCCGCTGAGCCAGGGAGGAGCTATTCAACATCACCTCTTCCTCGCTAAAGTTTGACCTTTCTCTATCTGCCATCAGAGAGAGAAATCTGATGTTTCCTATCTGGGATACCCCCTCCCTGGGGACCATATTCTATCCACTAAAAAAATTGCTGGAAGTGCAAGAGCAGGGATCATTCAGTGTGCAACTTAAGGGTTAATTTTGTTAACGTCAACATGCACAGAGGGCAATGGGGCGAAGGAGCTGCTTTGCAGGGCATGATCTCTAGAGCTCTGGTTATGTAGTTATGAGAGAGTTCTTTCTCTGTATGTTTTGTTGAAGGTCTCCCTGCTACGTACAAGGCCTGACCTACGAAAGACAAAACCTTTCTCTTCCTTTCCCTTCAAATTATATGCTGTCTTTCTTCAGTTTGTTCAGTAAAGTGTTATTCAGACTCTCTGTAGACTTCTCCCGTGTTACTTAAGGGACTATCAGACAGATGCAACTATCAACCCTATAGCATAGGGTTGTAAGGAAGCAGTAGTAGTAAGGAAGAAGTTTCACACAGGTTTGATTTTGGTCCTGGCATTTGAGACTTATCTCACCCATCCTGGCTGCTCCACAATCCTCTTTGCTGTTGTTGCATTTTTGTTCGTCTTCGTTCAGTGTGCCTTTGAATGGGAGGCACAGTTCATAAATCACACAGGGGGAAAAGCACAGGCAGGAAAAGGGTGCTATGAAATATATACAGAAAAGAAAACGTTTGATGGCAAAAGGCGGTCTTTTTTAAGACCCCTTGTTATGGTTGTGGTCACTTGTTTATACCTCGTAATAACTACAGCAATGTTATCAGCGCTAGCCAAAGCAGAAGAATTTCTGTCTGTGCTGTGAATATTGCCTCCAACAGACCCATGTAATTGTTTATAATAGCTACTCAGTGCATATAACCAGAGAGTTGGCCAGAAATGTAGGTGCTTCTGGGAAATAAATATTGCCTCTGCTGATAGGCATGATGTCGTCCAGCTCAGGGTAAGCAAATTAAATCCTCTTAATTAAAAATAAAAACCTCAGCCCACAACTTATTTTCCCTGCTGTATACATTATCTGTGGAGAGGTTTGTAAAATATGTAATGTGATACATGGATTTCATTCCAGAATTCCAAACTTAACCTATGTTATATGTGAGACTAGTTTCACTTAAATTTATAGTCCAGTTCCTACCATTGAGCTTACAAGTTAAGTTTTACAAGGGAAGGGCAATAAATTAAATCTAGATGGAGGCATAACTTTGGCCCTCTAGCTGGTTGTACAGTTTAGCACATTAAAAAGAGAGAGAGCATAATGCGCACTTGTTAATAAAATTAGCACAGTGCTGACATGTAAAAAACCATTTTATAATTTGCGGGTCCATTCTAAGGGCCTGTTGACAACACTGAACAACCTGCTTTGGTAACAACATTGTAAATGTGGAAAGCTCATAAATGGATACAACAGAAATTCGTTTGCTCTTTGATATTACGTGTGTATGTGTGTGTCTCCTTAAAGCGAAAACTGTAAAATTACCACATAATAAAAGCCAGGGTACTGAGCGCTAATTGCCTATTTATACAAAAAAGGCTCTTTTCTACAGTCTTGTAGGTGTGAGGCATAAACGTCTTGGATTTTACGAAGCTGCGATTTACATTTTCAGCCTGTCTGTTCTCTCTTGCATTTCATCTCAACCTTATAAAAAAGAAAATGTGATTTTATTAATCTGCTTCAAGTATTCACCAGGCATTAAATCCACAAAGCACCCTGCAGGGTTTTAATTGTGACAGAAGAGCCAGCGACAATTGGGGCCTCCTGCCCACCACTAAGGCTGGCCCACCCTGGCTGCTGGGCACAAATGCTGGTTTTTAAACAGCAATACCCGGCCGGTCGTGATAGCCACTTTGTCAGCTGCCTGGAGGGAAGTTGTCAAGTCTGGGACCCCGCTGCTTTATTCCTATAACTCTGTTGTAGAAACACCTCACAAGTGGAATTGTGGTTGCCTCATCCAGAAAATGTGGAAAGGATTAATGTGGCATGTAAAACAAATCACTCTTGAGCTCAGCTGAGAAAGTGGGTATTAAAAGCACTCCAGTCAAAAGGGCTTTTAGTAAAAGGGTTGCTGTGATATACAGTCAGCATATGCTGGGCTGGTAAAGCTGCAGGGTGTTTGGAAATGGTAATGGTCCATGGGTGTAAATTCTTTCAAGACCTCTTAAAGGCACATATGTTTTTTGAGCATGTTCCTCAAACAAGGACCTGTTATGGTTTAGAGTCAATGGCGCTTTTAAACTTTATTGATTGGCTTGTGATATTCCGAGGCCACTTAACCATCTTTCTAGTATTGCTGGACAAGTGGCTTTTAGAAACCTGGAATCTCATACATTCTCTTGCCTATGCAGTTGTGTGCATTCTGAAATTAGCAATCTCTAGAAGTCCAGTCATCCCAAGGAAACAGTTTGACATCTTCCCAGGGTGTGTGTGTCTGTGTGTGTCTGTGTGTGCCCTTTTATTGAGCTTTGTTTATTCTTACGCAGATTTATTTATTGGTTGATATACCACTGTTCTGGCCCCCAAAAGCCCTTAAAGGTTGCTTACAATAAAAATAAGTAAAAACAGTGAAATACCTTGTCCCCGTTTTGCAATGCACAAATACAGGAGAACATTTTGGGAGGCTGTTTTCACTCAGATATGCATATACCTGCTACTTCTTCTGAAGATTATAGACTCCTTTCAAAGCCACTTTGAAAACCACATTTGTAACCAAACATGTTACAAATGAAGAAGAGCAGAATCATTCCAATGCAAATCTTTTTTGAAGCCTAGATTTCACAAGTATGGGACATTGTACAAATTAACCAGGAATATTTATCTGGTGGGGTGGGGAGAGCACTCACACCTTCTGTAAGACAAGTTATTCTATTATTGACTTTGTTTAGACATTTGAACATGGTTTTGATCCTCCCCAGACCCATGGAACCTTGTGGAGAGACACTTTCATTTGACTTTCTTTCCAGGAAGGTCTAAAACTACAACCATCAGCCGCTATTTTTCTTTCTTTTCTGAACAACTACTAAGCTCTGTTTTCCTTGCATGCATATGTTTTGCTACTTGAAATTAATAGATCAATCAAACAGCAACAACAACATCTGTCCAGGGCAACCCATCACCAAATGCACACAGAGGCAAATGTTCACCATACCATTTTGTAAAAACACACACTGAAGCACACATTTAAAAGCAAAAGCTCAGAGCGATGGAGAAGGAGCCAGTATGTAGCACTAATAACCTAGTAGGGTAGCAGTAAACAGAAGCAAGATGAAAATGGGATGATGAATAGCCCAGATATTCATCATGTGCAGGAGTGAACCTTACAGTGAGGCTGTGCTGCTCAGCTGACCACCATCTAGTTGTGTTGCTGCTGCATAGTAAAATACAGAAGAGGGGGAGGAGTCAGACAGCAGCAAGATCAGCTTCCTACAAACACATCAGCAGAGCTGACCTGGTAGCCCTCTTTCTCTCCATCCTGGTATGCAAAGAGAAATACCTCATTTAGGTATACAAACTCAGTGTAAGTTCTCCAACTGTCAGATGGGAACAAGTAGTTGCCTACATAGATCACAGGAATGTATTGCAGGTAAAGCTGCAAAGGGAACAAGAAAAATCTGAAGGTGAATACAGTGGTACCTCGGGTTAAGTACTTAATTCATTCCGGAGGTCTGTTCTTAACCTGAAACTGTTCTTAACCTGAAGCACCACTTTAGCTAATGGGGCCTCCTGCTGCTGCCGCGCCACTGGAGCACGATTTCTGTTCTCATCCTGAAGCAAAGTTCTTAACCCGAGGTAATATTTCTGGGTTAGCGGAGTCTGTAACCTGAAGTGTATGTAACCTGAAGCGTATGTAACCCGAGGTACCACTGTACTAAAAAGACAGAGGGGTTGTGTATTCTAAGGTGGGAACATGATAGTGTTTAAAGTCCTAAATAAACCAGCACCCCAACACCACCTCCTTCCCTATAGACCCTCCCAGTTGGGAAGATAAACAGAGTTAGGGTCCTTTTGTTAGTTCCCCCTGGTAGTTCCCCAGTGGGGTAGTGGTGGTGACATAGGAGAGGGCATTATCTGTGGCAGCCCCTAAGTTGTTGTGTTGCCTCACCAGACAGTTGTGTCCAACTCCTTCACCATATAGCTTTGGACCCTTGACACCTGAGATGTGTGTTTTCAGAGCCCACCGTATTCCTGCAGGTGCAATCTGCTTAAACTGTTTTAAATGTCGAATTATGAATTGTTGTAACCCACCATGGGACCTGCGGGTGAAGATTTAAGAGTAAGGAGCACATTGTGTAGAACCATTTCAGTGAGGTAGTCTACTGGCTTGACCTTCTACTTAGGGACATATGATTGCTTTATCCATACTTTAAAGAAGAGGACCCCTAGTTCAGTGGAACAGCTCATGTGCTGCACAAGGTCACAGGTTTAGTTCCCAGAACTAATAATAATAATAATAATAATAATAATAATAATAATTTATACCCTGCCTATCTGGCTAGGTTTCCCCAGCCACTCTGGGCGGCTCCCAACAGAAAATGAAAAACATGATAAAACATCAAACATTAAAAACTTCCCTAAACAGAGCTGCCTTCAGATGTCTTCTAAAAGTCAGGTAGTTTAATTCTTTGACATCTGATGGGAGGGTGTTCCACAGGGCAGGTGCTACTACTGAGAGGGCCCTCTGCCTGGTTAGATCCCTGTCCAAGATCCTGGCAAAATTGAACGAGATGGACCAGTAGTCTGATTAATGATAAGGTTCTTTGAGCATGTTAAATTTGTTTGTGGACTGAAATGATTCAGACTTATCATCTGTTGAGTAGTTCCGTTGTTCTTGAAAACTATGCCTGCTACTTTATATGTAAACCTAACAATGAATTTAAACGTTAAAATGAACATAAAATCAGGGAGCAGCTGCATAGACTTCCCTTGCAGGTAATCACTGCATCTGAACACTGGCTTCACTGAATGGAGCTCATGTTACAATTGCTTTTGAGCTGTACATGCCAGATGTTTGTGTGTGGTTTTTTGTTTTTTGTTTAAAGAGCATGCAAGAGACCTTGTTGTATTTCAAAGTGGGAAGTGGCTGAAATGGAAATGAAGAACAATGCTGCATCTGGCTGTTAGATTTTATTTGCCATTGCATTCGGCAACTTTGCAATAACATTTCCTTCCACTGTCCCTGCACACTCACCAATAAACCTGTGATTTCTTTCAAAACATTGCTATTGTATCTGGACTCATTCTGGAGTCTTGAAATCAATTAAAAGTACAATGTTGGCTTTGAGGTGTACAGGAAAGAATGGGCACAGGAAACTGAGATGGTGGGTCCCTGCTACCTGCCAGATTTCTACCTGAGTTTCAGCAGGAAAGTAATAAAAATATATATTTACCGAAAATGTGCATAGATAGTAGGAATGAACACACACAACAAGGACAAGTTTAAGTTTTTATCTGTCCAGAATATATCTCCATGGGTAATCTTGGGAAATAAATCATGGATACATGAGCAGCAATTATGTCAGAGTTGGGGGGCAAAAAAAGAAGAATATATATGTGTGTTTGTGTTTTGAATCACTGTATATAAAATTACTCATGGATTGCTCTTATTTTTGTTAATCCTATAAATCACCAGGACCATCAAGCAGAAAGGTCATGGTTTCATGATCAAAAACGTACTTAGCTGAGTTAAAACAATCGTGCGGAATCCTGTGTGAATGTTGAATATTTTGGTTTCCCTTTCAGGTTCTGGTTCAGTGCCCCAGACTCTGCCTCTGACTGTAACCATGACTGAAAATATTGTTTCACCCGTTTCAGCAATGACACCATTTGTTACTTCTTTGCTTTACTACAGGGCTGGTAAAAGTCAAGATCAATCAACCGCCTTTAATATTTCCACCATGCAGAGAACTTTGCAGCCAACATGCAAAAAGAGATACAGTTGAAGTGAAGTCACGCTCTGGCATCTTCATAAAATGGAAAGCCGAACATGTAACTTCTGCATACCAGGACCAAACCACCTGAATTTCACTGCCAATGCCCTGAGGTTGAGAAGATAATTCAAATATATATTTGAATAGACAGGGGATAGGAATATCACCTTGAAACACTGGTTAATTATTATTATTTTAATCGCAAGCTGATGTGGAAATGCAAAGAACTGAATTTAGATGGGAAAAATGAGAAGTTGAGTGAAATTGACAAATATTCCCATTCTTAGTAGCTCCTGCATCCTGCTAAATGGGAGATAGTTTGCTTCAAGGGGTACCATGAAGGCAGTGGGAGGATAGATACAATAACTAATGTATTTAAAATTGTGGGGGGGGGATTTGGACTCCACTTCAGGTATTAAAATTCAGTGGGCCAGCACAGATGTTGAGTAGCACTAATCAATTTGTCATCATTAGATGTATGTACTATCCCATATATTTTTGCATTTCTGTAGTGAGAAATGGTACATGGAAACGAATATAGGCCCACGGAGAAAAGCATAATATTCGGAAAAGAGACAAGCTATATAAGGATGTAGAAGGGGAGACTGAGAGAAGGAAAAGAGGAAGCAGGAAATGAAGGCAACATTTGAAAAAGCAAAACTGCCACACCATAATTTATTAGGCAAACCAGGAAATGAATTACAGTTAAAGAATGACAAGAGACATTTCGGAAACTATATATAATAAAAAGTAAATTCTGGACTGATGGATCATGTGCTTCTGGAAATAAAATCACATTGCCATTTTCTCTCGCCAACTCACCAAAATGTTTTGGGGTTTTTTTAAAAAAAATGTTTTCCAATTGATAAATATGCACTAATAAAAACGGTATGCTATAGAACTGATTTCATTCAGGCAAACAACAACAAACACCTTTTTATTTTTGAAAGGTCAAAAACCCCTCACGGATTACCTTTCACAAAATTTAAAACAGTGCCACTCTGCCTATAACATGATGGGCTGCATCCAGCGAAGATACTTTACTCAGAGTGGACCCATTGAAATTAATGCACTCAAGTTAGTTAAAAGGTCTACTCAGATTATGACTAACAGTGGGTCATGTTGGCATTTCACTCATCCATTGCTGGATGTGTGGTTGTTATATCACATGTCTGTGTTTACTGTCTAGTGTGAGAACGGAAACTAGTCTTATCTCTTCCACTCTACTGTACTTTTGTACTTTCTTTCACCTCCTTCCTCTCCAAGAGAGAGAGATCATTGGTCCTTGATCCAGTGAGAAGTATACATAGCTGGGCCTGAAAACCTCAGGCCTAGAGGCTAAAGGCAGCTCTAGCCAGCCCTAGAAAAGACCCCTACCTCCCTTTGCTCTGCCCTCCCTGGTCGCTTTTACCTGGCTGGAATAAACTTTGATAATGCATCTTGTTTGCCTGAATGGTGGGTGGAGAGATTTGTATGAGTGCAGAAGCCTCTCTATGTGTTAAAACCTCTGGTGGTTGTATGGCTGGAATGTAGCCTATGCAGCAAAGGTCAGGTTCATTGCTCTATACTCTTGGGCCTCTGGCTTTGCCAACTGGGGCATGGGATCCCCAGAAGATTGTCCATGGAGGAATGTATATGTTTCCCACTCCCAGGGATGGGGGAGGAATTCATTTCAGTTCACACATAAAGGCAGACCTAATGAATCCACACTTTCCAAAACAATTCATAAAAACCAAATCAGAGCCATCCAGAATGCGGCAGCTAGACTGGTGACTGGGTGTGGTCACCAAGACCACATAACACCGGTCTTGAAAGACATACATTGGCTCCCAGTAGGGCCTCCCCAGCCACTCTGGGCAGCTTCCATAGAAACCAAAAATACACTAAAATATCACACGTTAAAAACTTCCCTGAAGTTGCCTTAAGATGTCTTCTGAATGTCAGGTAGTTGTTTATCACTTTGACATCTGCTGGAAGGGCATTCCACAGGGCGGGCGCCACTACCGAGAAGGCCCTCTGCCTGGTTCCCTGTAGCTTTGCTTCTCGCAATGAGGGAACCGCCAGAAGGCCCTCGGCGCTGGACCTCAACGTCCGGGCAAAACGATGGGGGTGGAGACGCTCCTTCAGGTATACTGGACCGAGGCCATTTAGGGCTTTAAAGGTCAGCACGAACACTTTGAATTGTGCTCAGAAACGTACTGGGAGCCAATGTAGGTCTTTCAAGACCGGTGTTATATGGTCTCGGCGGCCGCCCCCAGTCACCAGTCTAACTGCCGCATTCTGGATTAGTTGTAGTTTCCGAGTCACCTTCAAAGGTAGCCCCACGTAGAGCGCATTGCAGTAGTCCAAGCGGGAGATAACCAGAGCATGCACCACTCTGGCGAGACAGTCCGCAGGCAGATAGGGTCTCAGCCTATATACCAGATGGAGCTGGTAAACAGCTGCCCTGGACACAGATTTGACCTGTGCCTCCATGGACAGCTGTGAGTCCAAAATGACTCCCAGGCTGCGCACCTGGTCCTTCAGGGGCGCAGTTACCCCATTCAGGACCAGGGAATCCTCGACACCTGCCTGCCTCCTGTCCCCCCAAAACAGTACTTGTCTTGTCAGGATTCAACCTCAATCTGTTAGCCGCCATCCATCCTCCAACCGCCTCCAGACACTCACACAGGACCTTCACCGCCTTCACTGGTTCTGATTTAAAAGAGAGGTAGAGCTGGGTATCATCCGCATACTGATGAACGCCCAGCCCAAACCTCCTGATGATCTCTCCCAGCGGCTGCATGTAAATGTTGAAAAGCATGGGGGAGAGGACAGAACCCTGAGGCACCCCACAAGTGAGAGCCCAGGGGTCTGAAAACTCATCCCCCCCCCCACCACATTCTGAACACGGCCCAGGAGGAAGGAGCGGAACCACTGTATGACAGTGCCCCCAGCTCCTAGCCCCTCAAGACGGTCCAGAAGGATGTTATGGTCGATGGTATCAAAAGCCGCTGAGAGATCCAGCAGAACTAGGAAACAGCTCTCACCTTTGTCCCTAGCCCGCCGGAGATCATCAACCAGTGCGACCAAGGCAGTTTCAGTCCCATGATGAGGCCTGAATCCCGACTGGAAGGGATCCAAATGGTCCACTTCTTCCAGGCGTGCCTGGAGTTATTCAGCAACCACTCACTCAATCACCTTGCCCAAGAATGGAAGATTTGAGACTGGGCGATAGTTGGCCATCGTGGCCGCATCTAAAGATGGTTTTTTAAGAAGCGGTTTAATCACCGCCTCTTTCAGCGGGTCTGGAAAGGCTCCCTCACAGAGGGAAGCATTCAGCATCCCACCAAGCCCATCGCTCAGTCCTTCCCGGCTAGCTTTTATAAGCCAGGATGGGCAAGGATCCAGGAGACAGGTGGTTGGTTTCACTCGTCCAAGCAGCCTGTCCACATCCTCAGAAGTAACAGATTGGAATTGATCCCATTCAACTTGACTAGACAAAACTCTAGCACTCTCCCGCCCCAGCCCTGCTCCCATGGTGGAGTCTACTTCTTCCCGAATCTGAGCGATTTTATCTGCAAAAAACTTTGCAAAATCATTGCAGGAGAACGTGTGGCCCGTACTGGGCCCCGATGTTGCAGGTGGTTCCACTAAATTGTGAACCACCTGAAAAAGTCTCCTGCTACTGTTTTCTGCAGATGCAATAGAGGCGGTTAAGAAATTCTTATTCATCGCCACTATCGCCACTTGGTAGGCTCGACGTTGAGCTCTAAC
This sequence comes from Podarcis gaigeae, assembly GCF_964106915.1. Taxonomy (NCBI): domain Eukaryota; kingdom Metazoa; phylum Chordata; class Lepidosauria; order Squamata; family Lacertidae; genus Podarcis; species Podarcis gaigeae. The sequence continues at coordinate 32,827,453 of NC_139688.1, forward strand.
CTGTGTCCGGTCAGATTCGGAATGAGTTATCCGCCACCGGCGCTCTAGCCGTCTCAACGATTGTTTCATTGCCCTCAGATCCGTGGAAAACCACGGGGCTGTCCGGACTCCATGCAATCGGAGAGGGCGCTTCGGAGCCAAACAGTCAATAGCCCTAGTTAACTCCACATTCCAGCGGGCCACCAGGGAATCAGCTGAAAGGCCATCAACATGGGATAAAGCATCCCTACCACTCTCTGGAAACCATTTGGATCCATTAAGTGGCAGGGGTGGACCGTCCGAATTGGTCCCACCTCCCTGCATCTATAGGCGGAAATAGCATACTGTACAAAAACACATTGTGTTGTGGGTAATTGCTTTGCAAAAAAAAAATGCATATATAAGGGAAAATTGAATATAAGCATGTGCATACTAGGAGAAATTTGCACTAAATACTGGTGAAATTTCACGGTAATTTTTCCCTACACAAAGTAGACTTAGGTAGAATTGTGGAGAGCCAAACCTAATACTGGGGCAAGTGGAATCAGAGGTATTGAAATGCCTATATTTGCCCATCCCTACCCGCCACTGGCATAAAGAAGCAGGTTTCTGGCCACAGGTTATCTCCTCCAAGCCCCTGTACATATTTCAAGATGTGCTTCTAACACAGCTATGCTATTGCAAATAGGGCCACGTTAAAGCACGGGTGGCACTGTGGTCTAAACCACTGAGCCTTGGGCTTGCCAATCGGAAGGTCGGTGGTGTGAATCCCTGCAACAGGGGGAGCTCCTGTTGTTCGGTCCCAGCTCCTGCCAACCTAGCAGTTTGAAAGCACGTCAAAGTGCAAGTAGATAAATAGGTACTACTCTGGCAGAAAGGTAAACAGTGTTTCCGTGCGCTGCTCTGGTTTCGCCAGAAATGGCTTAGTCATGCTGGCCACATGACCCAAAAAAACTGTCTGTAGTCAAACATCAGCTCCCTTGGCCTGAAAGCGAGATGAGCGCCGCAACCCCAGAGTCGTTCACGACTGGACTTAACTATCAGGGGTCCTTTACCTTTACCTTTTTAAAGCCAGACAGTCCTAAATCTTAAGTTTTCTGTCTTTAAATGTTTACTGTGAGAGTGACAGCAGTGTTGTTATTGTATCTTCCGGATGACGGTTGTTGCAGTATTGGACAAAATCTGTTGCCCCGAAAGCTCATTGCATTGGAATATCATAGAGGGTGGAATTCAATGTTGTATAACATGTCTATAAAAATGCATGTTAATGAACAGTACACAGAAAAACATGTATATATGTGAAAATGTACAAAAATGCATCCTACAATGGAAAATAGCTTCCAAAATGTATACAGTGGTACCTCGGGATGTGAATGGGATCCGTCCCAAATGGAACGCAAGATGCGACGGCGCATCTGCACACGCGCAGGTCGCGTTCCGCCGCTACCACACATGCGCGTGACGTCATTTTGAGTGTCTGCGCATGCGCGAGCGGCGAAACCTGGACATAACGTGCTCCATTACTTCCGGGTTGCCACGGAGCGCAACTCGAACGTGCTCAACCCAAAGCGCATTCAAGTCAAGGTATGACTGTATTTAATAGGCAAAATTGTAGTAAAAGCTAAAAATGTGGCGAACTGAATTTAAGATAAAAAAATTGTGAAACTCAGAAATTGATAGTTTGTCCATCACTTCTTTGAAGTAAGGCTTAATATCACAGCTATAACATTAGCAATAATATTAATTAGGCAGTACCCCCTTCCATGGCTCTTACTCATGATATGCTGTATAGAGCAATAAAATGCACCTAGTGCATATAATAAACATAAAGGTGAACTAATATGGAAAAGACCCTGATGCTGGGAAAGATGGAGGGCCCAAGGAGAAGGGGACGACAGAGGACGAGACGGTTAGACGGTGTTCTCGAAGCTACAAACATGAGTCTGACCAAACTGCGGGAGGCAGTGGAAGACAGGAGTGCCTGGCGTGCTCTGGTCCATGGGGTCACAAAGAGTCAGACACGACTAAATGACTAAACAACAACAACAATATGGAAATATGGATCCCATGCCAATATTTCTAAAAGTTTTCAACACATTTGTTGTTGTTAATGGTTTATTAGAGTTTCTTTTTTAAAAAAGATCTTACAACTAACAAGAGTTTCCCCTTCAATTCTCCTTCCCAAAATTCCCTCCTCCCTCTTATCCAAACATATTAATTCCAAAACACTTTAATTCAATGCATACACTTAAAATACTAATAATTTAAAGAAGAAAAAAACACTTCTCAACACTTTTAAAGCTGAATTGGGCAGCAACAAAGATGAAGAACCGGCCAAACATGCTTCACATCTTATCAAATTCATATTATCATTTGAATGCATCTGAATCCCATAATTCGTATTCAAATTACAAACCCTTGCAACTTCTGTTTGGCTGGCACCGAATACTAAATATTAAAGTTCAATCTATATTGGAAACTGAGCTTGAAACGGGTTTATAGCCTGGAGGCAAGTTGTGAATCCCATAAAGCATTGTTAGAGGCACCTGGTTAGTGTTCGGTACACCTGCTTAATGTTCCTCTCCCCTCCCCGAAGTCGCAAACGTCAAACGTCTTGGCAACGTAATGGGGTTTGAATGACAGCCATGCGCTTGAACAGCAGTTATGTTTTTTCACTACCAAATTGGATCATAAATGATGAAAAAGAGGTCAGAAAGGAAGTATGGAGGCAAACAAATTTGAAAGGGGAAACTGCTAATAGCCATAAACCGTGCAAAATCAAAGGGGCCGACAAGTCATTGTGGATTACCTGCCCCATGAATTACTGATCAAGCTGCATTATGATATGGAATTTTCTGGCTCCTTTCATCTGCAGCACAACACTTTCTAATGGCTCCCAGATTAAAACGCACAGATTTGCCTGAAGACTGCTTTCTTAGAAAGCAACCCCCATTGCTTTGCATACGTAACATGCTTTATGTGTTGAGTTTTTCTTAAATATGAAGGTTAGACAGCTAGACTGCTTCTTGATTTGATTACGAGGCATGCCGCAAGTGCCATCCTCTTTGACACTTCTGAAATAAACTCAACACAAAATGTTGCATTTCCATGACAAAGCCATTTTGAATGTGCAGTAAAGTCACAGATGATTTGACGTGCCTTCACGGTTATTTCTCACCAGAGGAGAGTGCTGAATGCAAGTAGTCTGTCAACGCCTAGTCACATGTTTTGAGACTGATATACTATCAAGGCCCAATGTACATCTTTACACAAACACACCCCGCACACATATTGAGGCATCACTGGCATGGGACGCAGCCATGTCTTTGACTCCTTCCACATGACCTCAGAGTTATCTCACTGGGGTTGTACAGGAAATGGCCACCTTTTGGCAGCTTCCATGCAGTCAGGTCCGCCATGAAACAAATTATGGAGCACGCGCATGTGATTAAAAATGAACCGTGTGATTATGGGCCAATCATTCTTTAGTTCACAGAACCTGATCTTTTTTAAAAAATGGGGACCACACCTGTCAGAGAGGGGAGGTTCAACCAGAAATAGTCACCAGCAATCTGAAATTTGTAACAGAAAAAAATAACCCACTGAAGGTAATAGAAGGGGGATTCCCCCCCCCATCATTAATTGTGTTTTTTGCCCAGGGGTGTTTTTTTTGTCAGGATCATGGTAGAAGAGGAAACAGTAAAGTTTCTTCTCCCTATGAACTGGAGTCCCAATTCAAAACAGACTCCCACACCCCATGTATGTGCTAAGTTTTAAAACCCAGACAATACAGTAGGCAACACATTGAGCATTACATGTAGCAAGGTCTCAAATGCCTAAAGATTGTAACCTTCCTTAGTAAGGGAGACATTCCAATCCCCTTTTCTGCACTCTTCCCAGCCCTTCAACATCCTACTTGAGATGTGGCTAGTGAGAAAAGCTGTAAGATGCTTTATACAAAAAGCTACTAAATCTGGCCTGAAGCCTTATTTCCAAAAAAACCCAGGATTTGGGGGTCAAGGGGGGGGGAGTCTTTACCAATTTTCCTGCATGCTGGGGAATGTGCATTTACTTTTGTTACCTCAGTCAGCCAACGAGGGGCACTATTGCATCACACCACAGAAGTTAACAAAATCTTTTTAATTAGTGTTTTGGCAATACAAATGATGTTGCTGTTAATCTCTTGGGGGTGACACTCTTTTATTTTAATTCCAAAACATTGTCGTTGTTGTTACTCTCTTTGGTAATACTATTTTTAGTATTAGTATTGCTATTAATAATGCTATTATTATTAGAAACTACATGAGAAGACCTAAGACTTCTGTTTGCTTTGAAGAATATCGACATTGTACAATGCCATGCGGTTTTTAGGTTGTCGGTTTTGCATCTGTCAATTGCAAAACACATCGGATATAGCAATAACTTGACCCAACACAGGTGAAAGGTGAAAGAGAGATTATTTCTCTTCAGAATAGGGACGGAGAAATCCAATGTTTCTGCCACACCAACAGTCACACTCCCAGAAAATGTGGAAGCTAGAGAGAATATAATGAAACTGGCAAAACACTTTGCCCATGTCCTTGGCAATGCTGCCAATACACACAAATCAGAAAGCAGCATGTCAACACCCAAGGCCAGCCTACTCATGAGACAAGGCAAGACAATCACCTCAGGCAGCAGCATCCACAGGGCAGCAGATCCTGGTGTAGATCTTTATTTTTCCCCTTGTTCCTATTGCCCTAGAGTCTCGTCTAAGTAAACTGCAGCAGCTCTGGTGTTTTGATTAAGGTGGCTCAGCCTCACCACACCAACCTCTGCTACAGGTCCTCTTTTTTTGCTCTTGTCATTGTTCAAATGCTTGCAGAAGACAAGCAAAAAGGTAGTTGACACCAAGCAGCAGGAGGCACAGGATTCCCTGAGGATCAGCAGGAAGGAGGAGGAGGAGGAGGAGGAGGAGGAGGAGTTTGGATTTGATATCCCGTTTTATCACTACCCTAAGGAGTCTCAAAGCAGCTAACATTCTCCTTTCCCTTCCTCCCCCACAACAAACACTCTGTGAGGTGAGTGAGGCTGAGAGACTTCAGAGAAGTGTGACTAGCCCAAGGTCACCCAGCAGCTGCATGTGGAGGAGTAGGGAAGCGAACCTAGTTCACCAGATTACGAGTCTACCACTCTTAACCACTGCACCATGCTGGCTCCCTTGCCAGGCTGTGTGGGCCTCAGGAGGTGTTCAGTAATGATGATTCCTGACACCAGTCCTGCTGTCAATAGTGTATGTCTAAGGACCACCAATGCAGGGAACTTGTCAGGATCCAGCTGGCAAATGGATGTTGCCCAAGGGGAGTTCTAAGAAAAGAGAAGCAGAAAGGCAATCAAGCCTTCCACACCTTTTGAGTGGTGGCTCTCTGTTCTAAGAGGACGCAAGCTTTTGTGTGTCTTCTTGCTTTGCTTATGACATGACTTGATCCATCAACCAATGGGTATTTTCAGGGTCATGAGTAATGCAATTCATATCACAAGCTGGATGATTTATAAGTAAGGAATTAGTATTCTACTAGGGAGTTGAATTACATACCTAGTGAAATGGAGTGGCTAGAAGATCAACAGGTCCATTGCAATCCTTCAGTTTCATAAATCTATAATGGGGGTGGAGTGTCCTTCTACTTGAGTCCACAATACATACACACACACACTTTACAGCTCAGACTTAACAGTTCACTGCATGTTGACTGGCTAGACATCGAGCCTAGTTTTCCTAGATCACTGGTTAAAGGTGAATTGGCAGCCACAACTGGCATGTTGGAACAGCCATTTTCCTGGTGTCACCCTCAAAGGCCGTGATTCCCCCCCCCCAACCTGCAATATTGTAAAGTCCCACTTCTAAAATCATATAAAATGAATGTAACCACCACAAAGAATGGCTCTTTCCTAGCAGAAACCGTGGCCCCACGTTGCCTTTGAGCAAGGAACACAATAGAAAAATATAAAAAGGAGGGGGGGCAGGCTAATTTGTCCTTGTCAGCAAACTTTGGCTGTAAATATACAGAACGAGTTGCAGGGGAAAATGAAACGAGAGAATTTGCAAAGCTGGGGGATGAGATCATCCTCCAACAACAAGCCCCAAATTCATAAGACACTTTTGAATTCATGAGGTGAGAATGACTAGCACAGAGGGCTGTAAAATGCATTTGAAGTGCATGACTTTTGTTTGGGGGGGAGAGAGAAATATATACATTTTACAAACTATCTCCCATTAACAGAGACGTGGCTAAGTTGCACTAGAAGGGGGTTTGGGTGGAAAGATAATATGATAATTGTTCACATCCGTGAATGCTCTCTATAAATATTAGAGGATCAGAGCAAGCTACAATGTGTTATAGCATCAGAGCATTATTTTGAAAAGGGCTGATCTGGAATACATAAATTCCTATGCATGTGATTATGCTTAGGACCAAAAGCTGACAAAAGTTAAGTGGCGAAACGGGGTTTGAAATTGATTCTACACATGACATAAAAACAGCACGTAGTGCTCGCCCTGTTCCTTTTAAATGCATAAATTAATGCACTACAACCAAAATGGCAACACTGAATCCTGACAAAACAGCAGTGCATTTGGTTCCTATGTAAGATGTTAGGAGCTTCCAGAAAATCAATAGATTTATGCTCACCATATCTATTGCCCAGGGTGACTAAGGAAGTTCAGACTCCAAGACGGGCTGAAAACTGTATTGGATGGGATTTCAATTAACAATTTCATATTTATTTGTTTATTTTTTTAAAAGAAACCACGTCCCAAAAAAGACCTGAAACTGACATACCATCAGGCACCTTGCTCCGAAACAATAGCTGTTTGAGTTGCATAAACCTAGCCAAAGTTTGACAAACTCAGGTGTTTACATTTTACAGCCTGCTTATCTAACTAAAATAAAAATATAAACATAATAATCAAGTTATTGCAAAGAGGGCCTTCTTGGTAGCACCTACCCTGTGAAACACCCACCCATCAGATGTCAAGGAGATAAATAATGATACAACTCTTAGAAGACATATGAAGGCAGCCCTGTATAGGGAAGTTTTTAACATTTTGCTACACTCTTATATTTGTTGGAAACTACCCAGAGTGGCTGGGGCAACCCAGTCAGAGAGTCAGGGCACAAATAACAAAATTATTATTAATATTGTTGTTGTTGTTGAGGATTTCAAATAAACATTATTATTATTATTCATTTCATTTCTATACCGCTTTATATTTTTAAGAAAAGAATCTCAAAGCAGTCTACAACACATGAAAACATCAAAGAGGACAATCCAGAATAAAACATTGCTGAAAAAGTCACATATAAAATGTACATTCAAAGCAACATAATTAACAGGAAACTAAAATATTCTCTTCAAGTTTTCAAATAAAACATTGCAAAGGAGGTTGACGACAGAATGCACATTTAGCGCGACAGGGTTAACAGAAAGAAATCTTAAACATTTCAAAAGAAAACATTACTAAAGGAAGTCAAATATAAAAACCACATTTAAAACAGCATAATTAACAAGAGAATAAAATATTACCATAAGCACAGAATTTGTCTGCCAGTGGTAGAATGGTGGTTCATGGTGGAAGCTCAGGCTTGATGACCTGGTTCTGCATGAAGAGACAGCCAAGATGGTCTCCTAAACATTAGGAGGAACTTCCTGACTGCATGAATTTATTGGCGGTGGAATAGATTGCCACAGAAAGTGTGTGGGCTCTTTTTAGGCAAGCCATATAGATATATATACATACAGTGGTACCTCAGGTTAAGAACTTAATTCATTCTGGAGGTCCGTTCTTAACCTGAAACTGTTCTTAACCTGAGGTACCACTTTAGCTAATGGGGCTTCCCGCTACCACTGCGTAATTTCTGTTCTCATCCTGAAGCAAAGTTCTTAACCCGAGATACTATTTCTGGGTTAGCGGAGTCTGTAACCTGAAGCGTCTGTAACCTGAAGCATCTGTAACCCGAGATACCACTGTAGATATATATACAGAGAGACAGACAGAAACACACACACAGAGAGAGGGGGGGGAGCCCTAAAAACAAACAAAAAGTCAAACACAGCATCTCCAGGAGTTGGTTCTTCTTTGAGCAGTGAAAGAAAAATGAAGAAGAGAGAGAGAGAGAGAGAGAGAGAGAGAGAGAGAGAACCCAACACAGCCCCCACCTTACTTTTTTCTCTACTACACCCCCCAGCTACTCAGCCCCCCCCCCCACGACCCCTCAAAAACATGTAGTGAGGTGCTGCCACCTTTCTCCCCCCACAACCTCGAACTTACCACAGCTGGTTTTGTTCCCCTTCCTCACAGTTTGCTTCCCTCACTATCCAGGCCTATCCAGGTCTCATTTGAACTCTTTCCTGTGCACCCCCCACTGTTACCTGCCTGGCCCCCATCTCTGCCTTGACGTTATTGCAGCTAGAAGGGAATGGTGGCCCTGAGGGGCTGAAGCCCATCCTGACAACACGAGGAGGTATGTGCCGTCATGCATCCGGCGGGTGAGCTGAACCAACACCACCACCTCAACACTCGGGCAAGGTGGCTGCACCAGCAGCTCCTGCAGACCCTGTCTCGCTATCTCCACTGTCACAACTGAGCCGCCCATGGGATGCCCCTGGCATGGGGTCCCCTTTTCAACATGCTTGGGGCAGCTAGGCTGCTGCATCACCTTCCTCCCTTCTCTGTCTCCTTCCCACTGGTCAAGAAAAGTGACCTCTCATTACTTCCGCTGCCACCAGGGCACAGCCTCCCCTGGAAAAAAAATCCAGAAAAACGGGGGGACGGGGACAGAAAACTGAAAAAAACCGGGTTGTCATACGTTCGGAAAATTCCAGAAATCTCTTAACATTCAAAAAATTCCACCTGGATGCCATTTTAGGCATCTGATTTCTGTACATGTCTGGAAGTTTCCAAACGTATGGCAAGCCTAGCTCTTTTTTGCTAGAGATTTTGAAGCAGAGGCTGGAAGGCCACCAATTTCAGGGATTTTGTAGCAATGAATTTCCTGCATTTGCAGGGATGTGGGGTGGGATTCTATGGTCTTTGAGTCCCCTTCCAACTCGAAGGCTGCATTCAGATGATGGCACTTTATTCTGTCTTCCTGGTGCTCCCTTCATGTTTTATGTGATCTTTCACGTGACATAAAAGCCTGTTCTGGAAATCTAGTGGAATCTAGAGGAAGTCTAGCATTACTTGCTTCCAGGGAGAGAGAGAAAAATCTGTTTGCAAGGTTGTTAACTCAGAAAACCACAGGAGTTTTCCTTCGTTTTTTTTTTTTCTGTGGTTCTCATGATTACACCACCATTGAACACGTAACAAAATTTGGGATTAGTCCCAAAATAGAGTTTTTTTCTGCCCTTTAAAATTGAACACAATATGGTGGCATATCAATAAAAAAACCACAGTTCTGTAAAGCAACCAGGTACAGTACCTTGGTTTTCAAACTTAATTCATTCCAGGATTCCGTTTGACTCCCAAAACCATTCGAAAACCAAGGCATGGCTTCCAATTGGCTGCAGGAGCTTCCTGCACTCAATCAGAAGCAGTGTCAGATGTTCGGCTTCCAAAAAAAATTGCAAACCAGGTTTGAGGTGTTCAGGAGCCAAGCTGTTCGGGAACCAAGGTACCACTGTACTGCAGTGTAAAAGGAATGTTAGAAATTGGAACAGAACTGCTAACATTATAGCCAATAAAATGAAATAAACTCTATGTCTGAAAGCTGCCAAAGATTCTGTGATCTTTGTCATATTCTATGATACTTTCCATTGCTCATGTACACAATATGTAACTCCAAAAATTTATGTTAATAGTGCATTCGGGCTCTCTGTGGGTTTAGTTACCATTACCTGCACTGCTGTGGATATAGTAGCTGCTCTGTTTGTTTGATGGTATGTTCTAGTATCTACTGTTATTTTATGATTTTGTTGGTTGTTTTTATTGCTATTTAGTTAATTAGTGGACATACTGATTGTTTTTCAGACAGAACAAAAAAACCCCAAACTTCTCAAGGTGGTTTACACACCAGATGTCAACACCTGCATGATAAAATATAATCTTAAAAACGTTATAAATATTTATAACAATCCACTTCCTTATTGAGAGCCAGAATAAACCATACAATAATGACAACCCACCTCGTATTCCAGAGCCAGATATTACTCCAGCGAAATAATGCCAAGATTTCGGAGCCAGACCACAATACCAGTTCTACAGCCCAAGTCATGGTTAGCCTCTCCTTGCCACGATAAAAAGATGGGGGGGGGGGTTGTTTTTTAAAAAGCATTTAGGAATTGAGGTTTGCCTGATCTCACTTGGGATCAAATTCCACAGCTGTGGAATGTTAGGTTCTACACCCTGCCTTCATATCTGTATAAATCAGCTTTTCAGCCTATATAAACCTGGTGCCTTCCAAATGTTTTGGAAATGAATGCTCTGTTCTGTGCCCTGCCCATATATCTGTATAAATCAACATTCCCCAATCTGGTCCCATTAGGACCAGTAGGGTAGAAGGCAGAGAGACCAACAGTAGAGGGAGACAGACCCAATGACCTGAAAATGAAACTTTCATCGATTTTTTTTAAAAAACAAAACAAAACAAAACAAAACAAAACTTACTTTTTTACCTGTTGGAGTTTCCCAATATAACTGACTGTACATCATACAAAGAAATAATATATTTCAAACCATATGGACCAGACATATTTCCCTCATCTTAATTGCAAATATTTGGTCTGAGGGCATCTCATTTCAATCAGTAGTGGGATGGCTCGGTAGATTATACCAAAGAATAAAAGTTTAAATCTGGATTGAAGAATTGTAACAAGCCTGGAAATTATAACCTTGCAGGCTCTTGATTCCAAAGCTCCAGAGATCCCCCCCTTTTTTTTTTGTATGCCAGCTCTCCCAATGATCTCTCAGGTGTCATAATAAAGAACTCTGCAGTATAATTATCGCCGAAATATAATTGGACTAATAGATGTGTTAGTCATTCCAGAAGGACCAATCTCCAAAAAGATAATCACCTGAAAGAATGTAAAGTAACTTTTATGTTGGGTCAATGGAAATAGTCAAATTCTCTCCAGGGAGATGTCTTTTAAAATAATTATATGCTTTTTTCCTTCTTCTGTTTGGTATTTCCTGCTGCACTGGCTGGTTAACACAATAGCACCTTGGCATACTATACAGGGCTGTGGCCCAATTAAATATTTAAAAAACCAGCAAATTCAGTAAGTGGCAGTTACACCACTGTCAGGAGACTATTGTTTTGCCTCCATGCCACTGGGTGATGATCTGGGATCTGTCCTGGCATACACACTAAGTCCTGGCATTTAAAGCACATTATTCCCCTCAAAGAATTATGAGAGCTGTAGCTTATCCTACTGTTCCCAGAATCCTTAGCAAAGTACAATTCCTGGGGGAAATAATGCAGCCTCTGGCTCCCAAAGGGCTGAAAATGAGCCAGACACCCTTTGGGGTCTGTTGCCACTTATAAAACACTGCTTTAGAAACTCCACTCATATAACATATGTGAAGCTACCTTATATCAAGTCTGGTGATTGGTCCATATAGCTCAGTATTATCATCAAATCATTTTTCAGACCCCCAAAAAGGGGATTGTGGGTTTCGCTGCTTCCAAATACTTGAGTGTCTGCTTTTCTTCTCATTCATTCTAGGGAAAAAACCCAACACTCTTTTCACTTTGGTTGAATTGCCTCAGGTACTTGAGACTCTTTTGGGGGCTGACTCGGAAAAGAGACTAAATATTGTACACTATGGTAGACAATTCCAACAGACCGGGTCGTCTTGACAAAGGGTAATGTACAGTACTTGGGGAAGGGGCGGAAATCTGGCCTTGGGCCACCAAATTGAATCCCTGGACACAGCAAGTCACAATAAAAGGGTAGGGGGGGAGGAAAAGAGGGGGAAGGGAGGCGTGCGCTGCTATGCATCATCCATTAAGCTGTCTGTTGAATCTGGTGTAATGTTAAGCAGACCAAAGAGAGGCTGCTATTTAAAATTATGCAGTCTGAACTCATGCATGCACTCAACCTTGTCCGCAGAGTTCTAGTGCTACATAAACCTATTTGCTAAGGCCCATATTTCTCTTTTTCATTTTATGAGTGTGGAGAAAGAGAGGTTGCTACCTCCTCACCTGTGTCCCACTGTGAGCCCGAACGTCTATTGAGAGCAGTCCTGGAGCACATTTAAACACACACCACGAAGAAAGGGCCTCAGAGCTTCTGCGTTGTGCTGCTTCATACATATATATGAAATGAGGATTTGACAGTGTAGCAAACCATTGGAGAAAAATCAAGGAACTCTCAGGAAAGTGGATTTTTCAGTCACCGGCTTCCATCAGCTCCAACCAGCATGGCCAGTTGTGAAAGATGATGATGATTATGATGACAACAACAACAACCGTTTATTATTTATACCCCACTCATTTGGCTGGTGGGAGCTGGAGTCCAAGAGTGTCTTAAGGGTCTGCACAGCTTCCCTATCCCTGCCTTAGACTACTGGTGTGAGCTATATCAGGTCCGAATATTATATGCAGGGCTTTTTTTCAGCCGGAACTCACAGGAGCTCAGTTCCGGCACCTCTCAGGTGGGTGTCATTGCCATTCTAAGAAAACAAGAGAGAAGTTCATGATGAGCTCCGGCACCTCTTTTTCTAGGAAAATAACACCAATTATATGTAATGTATTTCTTAGTGGCTGACCCACAATTGTAGTTTTCTTTCAGGTATAATATTTAACGAAGACAACAGCCAATTTATATACTTGTAGCTGGGCTAGAAAATCTCCCAATGCCATCCATCAGGTCAATCAACCCACAGAAAAAAGTCAGTTAGGGACTGGGCCTGATAAGTGAGCAAAATGGGAGTCTAATATCATCTTTTTGGCACCCTGCTTCCCTGAAACATGGTTCGAGATCTGCCTGCCTGCCTGCCTTCCTTCTTCTGGGCTCCCTCCTTCCCCTGTGCCGCCACTTTCTTGAGCTAACACCAAGTTATTTTTCTCTTTTGCTCCTCATCTCACTTTGAATGCTAGTTCTCTCAAGCCTGCATTGGACTTGGACAAGAGAGGCCCAAGGATGAAGCTCATTAGGTGATCATTGGGCAAGTCACTATCTCTCTGTCTCTCCAACCAACCTCGCATGATTGTGATATGGATAAAATGGCATGAGAAATCCACCCACTCCCAGCTCCTTTGAAGAGCAGGGCAGTTTAAATGTGTTATGTCGTATCTTGCAATTTTTAGTTGACTTGCAAATCTGCTACAAAACTCTTCTGTATTTTTTACACAAAGGTTTTGTGTGGTTTTTAAATGTGACTAGTCTACATCGAATGCTGTAAACTGAATCTAAGCTAGATAAATGTAGTCTATGATGATAGGTCAAAACAAAAAAAAAAGGAATTGAAGGCATCTTGGATGCTTGAATATGTAGGTTTAGCATAGTAGGGAGTGAGTATGAAAGTCATTTGTTAACACATGTGGAAATACTTAAGCAAAACACAGTTACTGACTAGTGATGGAAAGCACAATTCCTTAACTTTCTGATAAACCAACCTTATACCTATAGTGCTGAGATGGTCAAATTGCAGCCCTTGGCGTGAGGCCTTCAGAGAGATATCATTTCAGACCTTTGGCAAAAGGAATGTGTATCTCCACCAGTGGTATAAAATGCACCCTGTCCTTCTAGGTGGGGAGGGAGAGGGAGAGAGAGGAAAATATGGGGTGGCAGAAGTCAAAGAAGTAACGACAACGACAACAACAACAACATATTATTTATACCCCACCCATCTGGCTGGGTTACTCCAGCCGCTCTGGGTGGCTTCCAACAAAAGATTAAAAATACATTAAAACATCCGTCATAAAAAACTTCCCTAAACAGGGCTGCCTTCAGTTGTCTTCTAAACACCAGATAGTTTTTTTATTTCTTTGACATCTGATTGGAGGGTGTTCCACAGGGTGGGCACCACTACCAAGAAGGCCCTCTGCCTGGTTCCCTGTAACTTCACTTCTCACAGTGAGGGATCTGCCAGAAGGCCCTCGGCACTGGACCTCAGTGTCCAAGCTGAACGATGGGGTGGAGACTCTCCTTCAGGTATACAGGACCAAGGATGTTTAGGGCTGTAAAGGTCAGCGCCAGCACTCTGAATTGTCTTTCAAGACAGGTGTTATGTGGTCTCAGAAGCCGCTCCCAGTCACCAGTCTAGCTGCTGATTTCTGGATTAGTTGGAGTGCACCACAACAAATTTCCCTGAAGGGAAAGTGTCCCTTGACAGACAAAAGATTGCCCACTTAACTAATATACATATGAATGTAAGTGACATCAAAAAATGCACAATACAAGGAGAATTTTTTTTAAAATGTGTATATTAGTCAAAATTGCATACAAAACTGTATTTTTTAGGAGAATTTTGCACTGGTATTCTGATGAATTTTCAAAAGGATTTAAAAATAATTATAATGATAATCACAAATTGCAGTACGGAAATGGGAAACTGAGAGAACTGAAATGGATAGATCTGTCAATACCGGCTCCCATGTCAGCTCAAGCTCCTGTCAGTCATATCTACAGGCATAGGACGTGCATACAATGTCAACGCAGCAGTGCAGCAGCACTTATTCATTTTATCCTCCCAGATCATATCATCTATTTTCTCCTTGTCCTCAACAGGCTCCAGAATTCCGCAGCCATTCCTTTTCAACATAGCACTACTTGAAACACAACCCTCGGCTGGTTCTGCCAAAAGCTACACCTGCGAGTCCTCCTGTGTGTCTGTGCTGTAATAGAAACTTGGCAGCGCAAATGTGTTGCTGAGGAAGACCTGCAGCGTCAGTGTGTTGCTTCTCCTGTACCGGTACACAGTGTAGCTCCATGCTGAATGTATCCACAGTCTTTTCCCAAGCGGCACACACACTTTAGAAAATATGTTGTATAAATACCTGTCTTCCTAGCACCATCTGACAGATTTATATGGTTTTCTTCTGGCCCTTTGAGGTAAGAGGACAAAGTTGCAGAAACATAGAAGCAATTGTGTTTATAGAGTTACAGTTTCATAGACTTCCTGAAAGCCAAGATGCAATTATGAGAGGTGCATGCCTCCGGACTGAAGCAGAAACAAAAGGAAGATGCCCTAGTCCAGGTTAGACCACTGGTCGACTGGACTCAGCATTGTCCACACCAGTATTGGAGAACCTTTGGCCCTCCAGAGGCTGTTGGACTACAGCTCCCATCATCCGTGTCCATTGGCTATGCTGGCAAGGGTTGAAAAGTGGGCTGAAGTAGCCCAATCACATCTGGAAGACTATAGGTTTCCCATCCTTGACCTACGGGTAGTTAACATACTGTCCTCCATATATTGTTAGACTACAACTCCCAGCAACCCTAGCCAGCATGGGGAGTGATCAGGGATGATGGGATTTGTAGTCCATTACCTAGAGTTGACAATGATTAAGCCTGGGATCTTTTGCATGCAAAGGGCATCCTCTGCCACTGAGCTTTATCCAAACAATGATAAAGCAATCACAAGCTTTGATAAAGTAGCCACAATATTTTCCTCCAGTGCTACATTTACAGTGGATCCAGGGATTTCAAGTTGAAAGCAATTAGCTTTGCAGGAAAACACTTTAATCTGTATGCACTCTTTTAACAAGACTATCTGCTTAATTACAGCGCAAAAGAGCCATTTAGACAGGCTGCTTACACAGCACTCCCAACATGGAAAAGAACAGTTGATTGGGCTTTTATTAAAATCTGGTTGGAGGAATACCTGTGTCAACATAGCATGTAAAATAGCAAAGTCATTCCTAGTCTAGCCCACAGTGGCATAGCGTGGGGGGTGCAGGGAGGGCCGGCCGCATCAGGCGCAACATCTGGGGTTAGGGTTAGGGGGCGCAAATCCACGGGTTAGGGGGCGCAAATCCATAGGTTAGGGGGTGCAAATCCACGGGTTAGGGGGCGCAAATTACTTGCCTTGCCCCGGGTGCTGACAACCCACGCTACGCCACTGCTAGCCCACAAGTAGGGGAAATTGAAGGTGGAGACATTTTCAGTGGACCTGTTTACTGAGCATTCAGCCAGACTTGTGTTTGTAGGGAGGCCAGACCACATTCCATTAACGCTGATGCCATCACATACTTTCCACTGCATTTCCCTGTCACCTTCCTTATCACAAAAGGTTAATCCTTTGGCGGAAGTAGGTTTGTTGGGCCAGATCCCCAAATCAACTGGAAAGGCACAGCCTGAGCTCACCATTATGAGATTGAATCTCACCCCAAAAATCTGGAAGTGCCCAGAGAGGCAGGGGAAAGAATGATGGATGTTGTTTAGGCTTCTGGAGAAATTACCTCAGAAGCAGATGATTCTTTTTCTTCACTCTGGAATAATCATGATAATAATTTTATTATGTATACTGGGTTGCCCCGGTCATTCCGGGCACTTCCAACAAACATAAAAGCATAATATAACATCAAATATTAAAAACTTCCCGATACAGGGCTGTCGTCAGATGTCTTCTAAAAGTTGTGTAGTTCTTTATCTCCTTGACATCCGATGGGAGGGCTTTCCATGGGAAGGACGCCACTGCCGAGGAGGCCCTCTGTCTGGTTCCCTGTAACTTCACTTCTTGCAGTGAGGAAGCCGCCAGAAGGCCCAATGTTTGTGTATAAAGACGTATGATACGTTTTCTCCCACCCACCCCCATTTAATTCATAGGGACTCCTCAAAATTCTTAACTGCATCTAAATGACAAAAACTCACCACTGAAAAGTTGCCAGATATTTTAGTTGCTTTGTTTTGCTTAGGTAGCTTCCATGAGGTGGAACGTGCCTCCAGCTTAGCGTGCCGCAGGATCTTCTTCTGCCTTCTTGGAGTTCTGTGTCTTCTCAGGGGAACCCATATTACAGTTTGAGGAGCATTATGTTAAAGAGGGCTAAACCACAGAGCCTAGGGCTTGCTGATCAGAAGGTCACGGTTCGAATCCCCATGATGGGGTGAGCTCCTGTTGTTCGGTCCCTGCTCCTGCCAACCTAGCAGTTTGAAAGCACGTCAAAGTGCAAGTAGATAAATAGGTACCGTTCCGGCGGGAACGTAAACAGTGTTTCCGTGTGCTGCTCTGGTTTGCCAGCTGCCTCGGCCAGTAAAGTGAGATGAGCACCGCAACTCCAGAGTCGTCTTATGTTAAAGAGACTAAGGTATTGTGCTTGGGTAAACGAATAACTTTCTTAATGTGAAGAAGCAACTAGTGGACTCTCTAGGAGAGCAGCCTACTTATGGCCTATTTGATTCAATATGTTTTATTATTAAGCTGATTGAAGGAAATAGGAGCATGTTGATGGAATCTGCAGATAACACCAAGCTAGGCAGTATTGTTAATGAAGCGAAGGAGCAGGAAATTATGCAGGATGAATTTGGGTGATCTCATGAACTGGAGTAATATAAATGGAATGAAATTCAATAGCACCAAGTGTAAGATCATGCATTTGAGGACAAACAATAAGTATTATTTTTGTAACTGGCTGAAGGTTTCATTTGCTGGAAACAACTAAATAAAGAGATAATGGGGTATTTGGTTGATTACATGATGACAAAGAGCCACCAAGCTGCTGCAGTTGCCAAGAGGGCAAACTCACAACTTGAAAATATCCGTGTGAGGTCTCTAGACAGCCAATACAAGCAGCCCGGTTGAGTCACACTTTGGCCCAACTGGAAGTAAACACAGCCAGGCCGAAAAAGGGATACTGTGGTTCTGCCACATGCTCTGTGCATGCCTTATGTCTCTCCTGATACCCACATAGAGAGAAGGGGTAAGGGCCAGCCCAATATATTCTGCTGATTGTGACAGAAGGCAAAATGGTGTCTTCTCCCAATTTGACATACAAATTAGCAACTAATTTTTTACTTCCAAACTGGTGATGAGACAGCATCCACTCCCTTCCCTGAGGACAGAAGGCTAACTCAGGTGGTGCAGGCCAGGTTCAGTAGCACACAGGCTCTGACTTCCAACAGCTCAGGGGTGGACCCCAGCATCTGCTGTTTGAGGAGGACATTTTGCTCTGCCCAGGGATAGGATGAGCCCTGAGTGGAAAGCTGACAAGAAGGGCCTACTCTCCAACATGTCACAATGATAAACCAGGATGCTATCTTCTCCACAAGTCACATGGCCCACACAAAATTGTGGCCCTGAAAGAGTACTTTGGGGGCACAGCACCCCAAAAAATGAGTTTCGGGGTGCTGTACAATATCACAGCCCCCCAAAGCACCTTTTTTGGGGTGAGATTGTGGCGTGAAATTGTCCAAAATGGCTGCCATGCTCTCTTGGGGGGAAACAGGATGTTCTGGTTTTTCCAAGACAGTTGAGGGTGTCCAACTAAAAGGGAGTTTGGAGGCAAACAGTGGTATTGAGAAGCTCAGTTGACAAGCAAGGCCTAGATTGCCAAGGGGTGTCAACGTAAAAAGCCGCTGCCTTCATTATCCATATGCCAGTCCCACCATGAGCCTCTTTGTATCCCTACCTGCCTAGCAGAGACAAAACACAAAAGGGCATGAAGTATGATTGTTTTCCACATGGCCTCAGCTTGCTTAAATCTCTCCTGTGATTACAAAGTCATGGTGATGTTCTTGAGTTCTAAGGGGGCCTAAACTGATGGTTCCACTGCAGTATTCATTACCTAAGTATTTCTACCATTTCAGAAAAGAGCAAGAGGTTTGATTGCTTTGAAAGGCCGTTTGAGACTTTTTGGTTTGGGGTGGGAGTTGACACCAGGCCAACTAAGGCTTTGGGGAATCAGAGTTTCCCTCCAATTTTCCTCCGAGTGCAAGTTCCCCCAAGAAAATCACCCCAATTTCCATAGGGAAACTGCATCTGGAAAATCAGCCAGAAAACCCCCATCACTGTCTTTACTTGATGACTATTACACTTGACCATTTAGCCATTAAAACAGCTCATGACAATGAATTTTGCAGCATACGCTCTCAGCATAGTAGAAAATAGTAATGAGCGGCTCTCCATTTCAAATAGCAAGTGCAATATTCTCTAGCTCCAAGACACTCGGATGCTTTCTGTTTAGATTGCAGTTTTCCATTCATTTTGTTGGATGAGGATGACTTCAGTAAATAATTCAGAGGAAGATAAAGTTGTGGATTTAGGCAGCTGTTGAGATAGCCTCTCAGATAAAGTCTTGCAGAAATAAGACAAAAAATAATGTAGATCTTTCAAGATGACATCATGTTTTATGCGGACAAGACATGACCACAAATAACCTACAGTAACCTTTCAAATTAGTTTTTTCCTGACTCCATAAAGCAATATTTTATTTGGCAAGCCTTCACTGGCAAGCACTTTTGACAGCTCTATTTGTTTTCTGTAACCAGGAAGATACAACCAGAGTTTTCACGTAGGCTTCCTCCAGTGCAGTGGTTTTTGCCATTTTTGGTCTCTTTTATTACAGTTTGCTGCTGCTCAATATTTTTCTTTGGAATGTGTATTAAGAGCAAGGATATGAATAAAAGAAAAGCAATCTCTTTAACTATGCTGGCTACACTTCCCCAGCTATAACATTGCCGCATCCGAAAAAACACAGTTATGACAGGTTAGTACTAGCTGGAGCAGTTTATAGTTTGGATTTATGAAAGGGTGTGCAGCTGCGAACATATAAATGGGAGGAAATCCTTCTTTAGCTGTTGATGCGCTGAATGAGACTAACAATCCAATATGGAACTGTATAATGTGGATCTAAATGAAGTAAATTAGTGGGGTGGGGAGGAAGATCCTTAAAAAGCATTACAAGTCAAAACAACAACAAAATGTTGCAGTATGGACTGCTGTTGGCGATTACAGCTGCTCCACTCCATTCTCCTCCCCTTCCTTCAGTTTATCGATCTGCCCACAACTCCCACTCCCACAAGAAGCAGTCAGTCCCCATTTGGGATGCTCTCCCACTAAAAAAAATAAAATCCTGTAGTTCTTCAAACTTTGCCTTTTCCCCAAGCCTGTCACTTTTTTCCTCTTGTGTCTTAGTAGCTATGAAAGTAGCTTGCATATGAGAATGGGGAATCTGTCCCTGCTGGCATTATTGGATTGTAGGTAAATTGCAAATAAATAAAACCTAAAAGCTATTAAAAACAAACATCACTGAGCAGGGCCGGATTTAGGTTTGATGAGGCTCTAAGCTACTGAAGGTAATGGGGCCCTTTATATGTCCAGCTGTCCTTTGTCAACAACAAATTGTCCCTGTTTTTTGTGTTGAATATATGCTATATGGCAATTTATGGACCTAATAGGTATCTAAAGCCATTTGCACATAACAAAATATGTATTTTATCAAAGTAATTGTTGAACTGAAATACAGTGGTACCTCAGGTTAAGTACTTAATTCGTTCTGGAGGTCTGTTCTTAACCTGAAACTGTTCTTAACCTGAAGCACCATTTTAGCTAATGGGGCCTCCTGCTGCCGCCACACTGCTGGAGCACGATTTCTGTTCTCATCCTGAAGCAAAGTTCTTAAACTGAAGCACTATTTCTGGGTTAGCAGAAGCATATGTAACCTGAGGTCTGTAACCTGAAGTGTATGTAACCTGAAGCGTAAGTAACCCGAGGTACCACTGTACAAGAAAAAGTATATTAATAGTGAAGCACTGTTGCTGTATTCACAGGTAGGTAGCCGTGTTGGTCTGCCATAGTCGAAACAAAATAAAAAAATTCCTTCCTTAGAGACTAACTACGTAAGTTTGTTATTGGCATGAGCTTTTGTGTGCATGCACACTTCTTCAGATACTGTTGCTGTATGTATGTTTTATTTTATTTGTTTTTATCTTATATTTTGGAAATGTAGATCCAGTTGGTTTTTTCCTTTAAATTTTTTTGGGGGCCCCCAAGAGAGTGGGGCTCTAAGCTATAGCTTGTTTAACTTATACGTAAATCTGGCACTGTCACTGAGAGAAGACGAGAAAGGACATAGACATATAGTTTATATATGAATGCTTTGATCTCATGGGGGCATGAAAGAGATAGTTGAAAACCCCATAATAAAGAGAAAAATAGTGTAGACACACATAGGCCTACACATGAGATTTAAAACTGTGTTGAGAGGTAGGATCTGCACACAAAAATCTCCCCCACCCCCACCCAATGTCCTCACATGAGCAGGTTCTTCTCAGACCTTTCAACGCTGAGTGCAAAGGTTCTGCTCCTTACCTCTCTCGCCTTGACCTAGTCACTGTGATCCACGCAAGAGTCACCTCCAGGCTTGATTATTGTAACTCACTCTACGTGGGGCTGCCCTTGAGACTGACCCAGAAACTCCAGTGGGTGCAGAATGCCGCGGCGAGACTCCTTACGGGGTCCTTGCTGCGGGATCACATTCACCCGGTGCTATACCAGCTGCACTGGCTCCCGGTGGAGTACAGGATCAGGTTTAAGGTGCTAGTTTTAACCTTTAAAGCCCTATATGGCCTAGGACCCTCGTACCTACGGGACCGCCTCTCCTGGTATGTCCCACGAGGACCTTAAGGTCTTCAAATAAAAACATCTTGGAGATCCGGGGCCACAGGGAGGTTAGGCTGGCCTCAACCAGAGCCAGGGCTTTTTCGGCTGTGGCCCCGATCTGGTAGAATGCTCTGTCACAAGAGATTAGGGCCCTGCGGGACTTGACATCTCTCCGCAGGGCCTGCAAGACAGAGCTGTTCCACCAGTCCTTTGGCCAAGGCACAGTCTGACCCCCTCCTTCTGTAATCCTCATAGAACTCTAGCCCAATGGTTGCCATTAATTTGATTCTGAATTGATTTTAGAATGTATTTTAATTAACTGACTGTGATTTTATGTAAATTGTGCTTTTTTTTTACTGTTGTTAGCTGCTCTGAGCCCGGCTTTGGCTGGGGAGGGTGGAATAGAAATAAAATATGATGATGATGATGATGATGATGATGATGATGATGATGATGCATTTAGAAACCTCCATGCAATCAAGGACCCTTATACAACAGGGACTCTCAGTTGTGCAGAGGCTTCTAAATGCACCAGGAAAAGCATATAAAGAAGACCCTGATCAATACACAAAGTTCTAAGAGGACGCTTTTGACACAATTTTAACCCTTGTGTGTTCAGGTGAATGCCTGAAGATCACTACAGTCAAAGAAATCATACTTCACTAGAAAAAATTGAACATGGGGCTCATGGGTTGACATCCAATGCCCTTTAAAAATGTGTTGGGGAGGGGGCGTTATTGGGTTGTTATTTTATTTTATTTTATTTTCATGTATTTTGTGTTTTTAAATTGTGCTATTATGTTGAGGTCGGGACGCAGGTGGCGCTGTGGGTTAAAGCCTCAGCGCCTAGGACTTGCCGATCGAAAGGTCGGCGGTTCGAATCCCTGTGGCGGGGTGCGCTCCCGTCGTTCGGTCCCAGCGCCTGCCAACCTAGCAGTTCGAAAGCACCTCCGGGTGCAAGTAGATAAATAGGGACTGCTTACCAGCGGGAAGGTAAACGGCGTTTCCGTGTGCGGCTCTGGCTCTCCAGAGCAGCGATGTCACGCTGGCCACGTGACCCGGAAGTGTCTCCAGACAGCGCTGGCCCCTGGCCTCTTAAGTGAGATGGGCGCACAACCCCAGAGTCTGTCAAGACTGGCCCGTACGGGCAGGGGTACCTTTACCTTTACCTTATTATGTTGAGAGCTGCTCCGAGACATGCGAGTATGTAAACTTAAAAACAAATAAATAAAAACAAAAATTTGACCGAAAACACAATGACAGACAGCACACAAGGCCACATACATACATACAATGCAGATGTATCTTATAATACAATGCAATTGCACAATGCAATACAGTGCAGATGCATCCTTCACATGGATTCAACGCATCATTCTTCACATACCTAAAACTAGCTTAGGATTGGGGAAGAGGAACTTATGTTGGCACCAGAAATGTGTGAGCGCATGGAGCAAGCAGCATAGACATGATAGCACGGCAGACACAGATTTCGCCTTGCACACTATGTCTGATGAGATAGGCTCCAGCTGCGGTCATGAACAGATCCATCCTTGCAAGGTGCGTGTCTATTAACGAATAATGGATTATTTAAATGCAGCTAGTAGACTGTTCTCGGATTTCTGAGCAATATTGCCTTACAACATACAACATGAATGGAAAGTTCCAATAATTAAACTTGCTCTACTGACCTAACCAAAATTAACAGGCTTTGCAACAGTACAGCCGTCCACATAAAAACAGGAAGCCAGATTTCCCCAAGTAACTCTGATTCACCATGAGAAAAACAGCTGGTTCTCTCCCTTAACGTGCAAGTTTGTAGGGCAGGGATGAAAGGATGTATATGTATGATATCCTCTCTTTAAAATGGGTGTGTGCGCATGTTTTTTCCCCCCAGTGGAAGTTTTCCAGCACTGATTTCTGCAGGGGCCTGGCCCCAAGATAGTCTGAGTTAAATACAATCTTTTCTTTGCAAAATGGTTTTATTTTCAATGAACTGGGAGTTGGGAGGGGGGAGCCAATTAGCCTACCATGCATATTTTTCTACAACCAAAAAACAGGAGTTATGTATTCCACTTCCAAAGAGATCAGAAAGAGGGGGGGAGGCTCTCTTAACAATATTCACTGTTTAAAAAACAACAGCAAAACCCGGGGATCTTGTGTCACTGTTTCTCAGCAGTTATGCTACATTTTCCCCTGTAGACTGCTGAGACGTTTGATTTTTTTTAAGGAAAAGTTTTGCTCCACATGATTGCACATCTGCTCAACATGTGTGGCTGGAGCCTGGGTTTTCAGGCTGAATGTCCTGCTAAATGGACAGAGTGGGCAGATCATTCCTTGGAGAGGGGAGAATCTGCCTCTTGTGGATTGCTGCCAAATGCTGCGGTGTAATAAAGAAAAGAAAGCTGCTCATTCAAATTGCTCTGAAATGAACTGTGTCTTCTCCAAAAAATACCATCTGGCTGCGATCCCTCGAGGCCTGGTCATAACACCTAGGTTTGGCAGGCTTTGCCTGATGGCTGCAGGCATCTCCACGCAGCCAGGGTGTGTGGAAGTCACAGGACCATTTTAAAAGGTGCAAAGTGGAAGAAGGGTTGTTGTTGCCGTTTTTCCTCTTCTCACTTTCAAGAGGCTCAGATTAAGTTGCAGTGATTATGGAGGGCACAGGATTAATAAAGGTAGTGTTAGCATTGCAACAGAAAACTTCCGCCTATGAACTTAGTACATCTGTACCTCAGAAGTCGAAGGCCTTGCGAGTCGAACATTTTGGGTCCCAAACGCCGCAATCCCAGAAGTGAGTGTTCCGGTTTGCGAACGTTCTTTGGAACCTGAACGTCCGACACAACTTCCACAGCTTCTGATTGGCTGCAGGACCTTCCTGCAGCCAATCAGAAGCCACACCTTGGTTTCCGAACGTTTTGGAAGTCAAACGGACTTCTGGAATGGATTCTGTTCGACTTCCAAGGTACCACTGTAGTTCATCCTAGGGGCTAAAGTCCCTTGGCCCCTCCCAATAAAAAAATGAGGGGGCTGCGTCCCCAAGTTGATGGACATTACCATTCAAATTGTGTGCATGTGGTGCATCATGGGATCAACCATGCAGGGCCCCTTCAATATTTTATTCAAGTTGGCACCCCTGCAGCCTTCTGAAGATGGGTTTGAAGGGGTTCAATGCAGAAAATGACACATCTTTCAGTCAATCTTTCAATGGTTTGGCACATGAGCAGTTCCTTGCAATCCCCATTGGCTTCATATGCTGCCCACCTGTTTTCTGCAGTGATGTGGTGGCATGGTTAAAGGAGGTTATACAGACGCTGAGGAAGTCACAAGGATGCTTCAGAATGTGCCATGCTCTGTCCCAAGCCACCCTGCCCATACCTCAGTTTTAACATTTTCAGATTAATCATGCCAACTGGCCTTGAGTCCAGCTGAGGTCAAAGGGAACTCACAGAGCTGGAGTGGAGAACCTGTGACCTCACAGATGCTGCTCAGCTGCAACTCCCATCAACCCTCACCATTGCCCACGCTGGTTGGGGCTGATGGGCAGTGGAGTCCAAAAACATCTGGATGGCCACAATGGAAGGTTTCAGGACCAATGGTCTGACTCGGTTGAAGGCAACTTCTGTGCTTCCCAATATCTGAAGGCTTATCTGAATGTTCTCCTGTTATAGACAGCTGTGATCAATGTTAATTACAAATGCATTTTCTGCAGATATTTACAGATATTGAGCAGCAACAGGCTGGTAATAACTAAGGACTCAGCTACATTAGTTAAAAAACAGTGCTTTAAATGCATTATACACATGCAGCACCTGATGGCGCTGTAGAGCACACAACTTTTCTGTTTGGTTTTATATAGAGGGTTTTTTGTTGTTGTTTTGCTATGATGATTTAATTTATGACTTATTTAAAGTGGTATTTTCCCCTGTGTGCAGATCCGCCCTAACTGTAGGAAACAAGCAAACAGCCATGCACAAGGAATCAGCTTAATCTGCTAAATCTATAGTTATTAAAAGGCAAATGGTATCTTAAACTAAAGCTCCCATCAACTCAATCTACTTACACTCCATGGAGTGTTGGCACAGTTACAAAAAAATAAGAGTCTGGCTCGGTACGTTTTATCTGAAGAACAAGGAGTTCCTCTGCAATAAATAAATAGCGTAAAGAAGAAGAAAAGGACGTGACATAAACCTAGCAAAAGGCAGTTCCTTTATTAAAGCCACATCATTGGCTGTTAACACATATACAAGCTGGCAGGAGACATGAACAACTATCCCACCATGTCCCCTGTTGTTTATCACGGATGATCTTTATGAGAGAGAGAGAAAGAGAGAGAGTTTGTGCATAGGCTGTGATACCGAGTCAACAGCTGAGGGAGAAGGCCCATGCAATGTTATGTCCTGCAAGAAAGGGAATGTTCCCTGCTTTGATCAACTCGAAGGCCACTATTAGCATATGCTGAAGAGACTGTACTCACAGTTGAGCAGAGTGTTTTAATCACGCTAGGTACGCCATCTCCCTGTTTACACAAAGTGCAATCTGTGTCCTGGTGGAGTAAAATGGCAAAGTTGTTATTGAGCTGAGTGGAAGTGGGCTCTTTCTAGCTTCATGGCTCTTTCCAACATTAGAAAGAAAGAGAGGAAACTGCCCTCTACAGACCATCGAGAGCAATATTGCCTAAACTGACCAGCAGCCGCTCATGAGGATTTCAGACAGGCTTATTCCCCCATCTCTTTTTGGGGACTGATCCTGGGATCTGACTGCAAAACAGCTGCTTCACCACTTAGCTGCGGCCTTTCCCTAACCCAGCAATGCTCAATTTTATAGTTCTAAGATAACTGCAACTTGGCATTTCCCCCACTGTGGAATCTCTTGTTCTTTTCAACATTTTCCACTCTCCAGTTTTGAAAGGAGGTTTCTATGCCCTGTTGCACCCCATAGCACATCCGCCTTGAGAAAGCCAGATGTGTGCTTGTTTAAAAGTCAAGGGGGTTCCATATCTTAAAGGGAATATAACACTTCTATAAAAATGCCACAGTGATTCACCTGAAGACTCAAGTCTTCTGAGTACCCAGCCCTGTTCGTTAAGTTTTATAATTCAGTGTCCATAGCCATCCAAACCTTGGCTACAAGTTTACTCTTGCCTCTCTGAACTTACTACCTTCTTATCTGTCAACATCTGCCTTAATTGGAGTTAAATAATAATTAGGACACTTTGAACAGGGCCTTTGATTGCTTACCTAAGGCATGACTCCAAACTAATGCTCAAACATTAATTACACTGACAGCAGCGGAAAATGCTGAATTAACACTGTCAATATTTTGCAAAGGAGTCCAGTGTGAACCAAGTTATACATCAGGAATGGGGAACATTTGACCCTCCAGATGTTGCTAGACTCCAGTTCTCATAGTCCTTAGCCATGGGTCATACTGGTTGGGCAGATGGAAGTTGGGGTCCAAAAACATCTGGATGGCCACTAATTCCCCATCCCTACTATACAGAACTGGTCTACAGTTTGTGAGAACCAGAGATGGGGACTGCAATATTTAGGGGTTCCCCCCTCTAATGGGGGGGGTGACCAGAGTCTACATTACTTTGATGAGTGTAGAAAAACTCATCAAAGATATGCCCAGGTCCATGCAGCTGATAACCTTTGATAGTTTTGCACTTTCATTGCAATAGGTAGCAGAGCTAACTTGGGCCTGTATTTTATTACATGTCCCAGATTAGAAATTGGTTACATGGATGGGTCTCTGGTGCCCATATGAGACTACTCTACACACAAAATCTGCCCCTGTTGTCTCAACAAGTACATCCTGTTGTGCATGTCAGCATACGAAGTCAACCCTAACATTAGGTGGAATGGGTATGGACCTCCGATGTTGCTGGACTACAGCTCCCATCAACCCTGACTATTGACCATGCTGGCTGGGGCTGCTGGGAGTTGGAGTCCAACAACATCTAGCGAGCCCCAGCTTCCCCCACCATGGAGGTAGAGTGAGGTGGCCACCAAAGGCAACAGATGACAGGGGTAGATACAACTCCCCTCTGCTGTTTCTCTTGAACTTGCTTCCCCATCCTCCTGAGCCAGAGCTGCAACAACAGCCTAGTCATCTCTTGCCGAGTCAGGTGCTCCTAACACATCAGAGGTGGTGCAGCTATGATAATCCCGCTAACTAAGGGACTAGGCAGAGAGGAAGCCAATGCAGATATGCCACAAACTGCTGGTGGGAGGACCATCACTGTTGCACTGGGGTTGGTCTGAGCAGGCAGAGGGCAGGAGCCAGATAGAGTTGCCTTGGGAGTGGAGGGACATCTTGTCCCATTGCCCATGTTGAAGGAAGATTCAACTGCTGGTCTCCTTGGCTTCTCTTCGGAACAACAACCTTTTCTAGCCAGTGGGCCAGATCCTGATTTTCACCATCACCTGACATCAAAATGACATCAAGTGACCCAAAGTAATTTTCAGCTTTTGGAGTTTAAGTGTGCATCCCAGCAGGCTCCTGCCACTGCCGATTGGCTGATCAGTATTTACATCAAGGCTGCTTTTAGCAGGGATCCACTGCCCTATGGAATTCCACATTGTGGTTCAAATCTCCACTCAGCCATGAAGCTCACCTGCTGGGTGACCTTGGGCAATCACCATGTCGCGGTTTCACCTACCTCGCAGGGCTATTATGAGGATAAAATGTTTGTGTGTGGAAAGCGGGACGTCCCCACCTGCCCCAGAGCTCTTTTGGGGGGAGTGTGAGATGAACATGTAATAAATAAATAAATGTAACAACTAGGCCATGGGTAGGCAAACTAAGCCCCGGGCCCAATCCGGCCCAATCGCCTTCTAAATCTGGCCCGTGGGCGGTCCAGGAATCAGTGTGTTTTTACATGAGTAGAATGTGTGATTTTATTTAAAATGCATCTCTGGGTTATTTGTGGGGCATAGGAATTTATTCATATTTTTTTTCATATTATAGTCCAGCCCTCCACAAGGTTTAAGGGACAGTGGACCGCAGTGGACCGGCCCCCTGCTGAAAAAGTTTGCTGATCCCTGAAGTGGCTTTAAATTAGGTTCTCAAACTCATAGTGAGCATCTACAGGTTAAGATTAAATCCAACCCTAAGACAAAGCAGTGATGTATAAATTAATATTCCCTGTTCAAATGGCATGATCAAACCTGAAAGGAAGGGGGAAATCAAGTTGAAGTGAGACCGCTATGCACAGATGCACCATGCATCATTAAGCTTGACAAAAACATTTTAGAGGAAACACAAGCTGTTTACAGTGCAGAAGGTACATTTGTATTCCCTCACACTTCCCTCGTCTTTTTTTCTTGCCGATCTCAATTATTTTCTTTACCTGTTTTGTATGGCTTTATTTTCTCTTCCAGCTAATCCCTGAGCCTTGGTTGGGGTGAAAGAATCAGCTCTGCAGCAAAGCTCTAGAGGAGATGGGGAGGGAGTCCCTTACTTTCAAGCCATCATTTATTATACTATGGTCCCTCTGCTGGACAAAGGGAAGAACTGCACTATTGGCTAATAAGACATTTCCTCCTGCTTCGCAGCACAGGCCCCTGTGACTGGGTGTGCAGCGCAGATGGAACACACAGAGCTCTTTTGATTAAGGAGAATGCATCTCAGATGGTTGGATGCTGCAGTCCTGCAGCCAGTCTCACGGATATGGATCTGGTTCAGACATCCGGCCCAGAGGAAACGTCTTGTACCTAGAGGAGAGAGATAGACCCGGCCTTGAAACATACCACATGAAAACATCTCGGGGACTTAAGAAGCGATCTGCAGGATCAGCCCCATCTAGGCCAGCATTCTGTTCTCAGAGTGGACATACATCAGAAGGCCCATAAGGTCTACATGTGATATCTTCCCCTCCCAACCTTGGTTCAAACGTTGGGGGACTCAGGGAAGACCAGGACTGTAATGTGAAATGTGTTCATCTCTGACACCACGTTCCCCTTGCATCTAGTTGGCCACTGTGAGAACAGGATGCTGGACTAGATGGGCCATTGGTCTGATCCAGCAGGACTCTTATGTTCCTCTTATGTTCTTGTATTTACACAAATGACATATTTGCAGACCCTACAAGCGTCCCTATTTTCCAGGGACAGTCCTGGATTTACAGAAGCCCTCCTGGTTTCTGATTTGATCCTGAAATGTCCTGCTTTTCCTTAGGATGTCCATATTTTCACTGGAGAAATGTTGTAAGGTATGGAGTTATCCAGCTCCCAAGCTATCTCTATCTGTATAGGGGAAGTTTTTTTAAAAAAAATGTTTAATGTTTTCTTATGTTTTTATATATGTTGGAAGCTGCCCAGAGTGGCTGGGGCAACCAGTCAGATGGGCGGGGTATAAATAGTAAAGTTGTTGTTGAATAGGACACCCCCATTTTCACTGGAGAAGTCTTGGAGGCTTTGTATTTGCATCTGCAAATATGTAAGTGGCATTCCTACAATCTGTGTGATCCTTCCACCCCTTTTAGGAGTGGAAAAGATTGTGCACATTGGCCCAGCTATGCAAACATGCTTCTGTAGCTCATTCCCAGTTCCCCATCATGCAAAGGATGTCACCTTGGATTCAGTTGTCTGAACTGGCCTTAATTCTCACATTGACATCAGAGAGGCAACAGATGCACATCTTGTCTATAGATCCAGACAAGCAAAAAGTGGCTTAAATTCAGGCTAGTTCTACTGCTGCCCCCTAGTTAGCACAGCAGTGGAATGCAATTGGCCTATTCCTAACATCTACAACACAACCTAAGCCACAGGACTGCAAACTTTTTCAGTAGGGGGCTGGTCCACTGTCCCTCAGACCTTGTGTGGGGCCGGACTATATTTTGGAGAAAAGGGAAAAAAGAATGAATTCCTATGCCCCACAAATAACCCAGAGATGCATTTTAAATAAAACCACACATTCTACTCATGTAAAAACACCAGGCAGGCCCCACAAATAACCCAGAGGTGCATTTTAAATATAAGGACACATTCTACTCATGCAAAAACATGCTGATTTTCAGACTGTCCGTGGGCCGGATTTAGAAGGCGATTGGACCGGATCTGGCCCCCGGGCCTTAGTTTGCCTATCCATGACCTAAGCTTTCCAACCTGGGTTTTGCAGCTGACTTTCTCTTAATTATGACATCTTTTCAAATGAGTCTGTGTCATCCAGATAATGGTGTCCTACAAGCAGAAAGTTGGGCAAAAAAATATCCCACCTTCCTTTGGGGTAAGGAATGAGCTTAACGAAACAATGGAAAGTGCAGACACAGAAATTGAAAATGACTCACACAAACTTGCAGAAGGCAGATAGTAAATCCTGTTCTCTGGCAGAGAATACGAGGATTATCTATATCTATTTCAGTCATCATTTCACAGAATGGCTGGACTTCAGTCACCTTAAGGCATAATTGATGGTGAAGGCAGCACTGGGATCCCTGCTCGCTGCAAGAGATGGGTGATTGTTGCAGTGTAGACAAACTAACATATTTAGTTCCATTACATAACTGACTGCCTCCTTATTAACTTTCAGAAGTCATCTGTAAAAAGACCTGTTCACCCAAGCATTTGATGCCTGGAAGATATTGTTCTGCACAACTTTAGTTTATTTGCTGTGAGGATATGTGACTGTTTCAAAAAAAATATGTTTATATGCCCTTAACCTTTAAAAAAAGTGTTCTCATTTATATTTAATCCTTTTGTTTTACCGGTTTCTTGTTTGCCTACCTGGCTTTCTCTGGGAAGAAGGAAATGATAGAAATTTTGGCTTGCACCCCATGCTAGTCAGAGCAGACCCATTGAAATGAATGAACCTAGGACTGTGTAAACCTTTCTGTTTAGTCTGCACCCAAGGCACTCCCACAGGGATGCAACATGCACACATTAGCCACAATCTACACATATCCTGCTGTTTCTTAGGGAATACTCCATTTTGAAGCTCCCTTCCCATGAAACGCCCAACTTCAATCAGAATTGAGAATTGAGAAAAAGAACAACCTATCTGCATTTGAAGCCAATAATTTGAAGTGTTGGTGCTGACCTTTAAAGCCCTAAACAGCCTCGGTCCAGTACACCTGAAGGAGCATATCCACCCCCATCATTCTACTCGGACACTGAGGTCCAGCGCCAAGGGCCTTCTGGTGGTTCCCTCACTGCGAGAAGCCAAGTTACAGGGACCCAGGCAGAGGGCCTTCTTGGTAGTGGCGCCTGCCCTGTGGTACTCTCTCCCATCAGATGTCAAAGAAATAAACAACTATCAGACTTTTAGAAGACATCTGAATGCACCCCTGTGTAGGAAAGCTTTTAATATTTGATGAATCATTGTATTTTAATATTCTGCTGGAAGCTGCTCAGAGTGGCTGGGGAAACCCAGCCAGATGGGTGGGGTATACATAATACATTATTATTATTATTATTATAGAATGTGTACCCAGCCTAAGTTAGTCAGGTCCATTAACATCAATGGGTCTCACTGAATAGCACTGGCATTGGATACAACCCTTAATAAATAAATAAAGCTATCACGCAGGAAGCAAACCTTCTGTAGGCCTTGCAACATCTGAGCCCACATTTGGTTGCTGGATTGGACCTGCAGAGAAGTCCCATAGATGCCAATGCCATGCACACAGGGGGCATTTTGAACCCTTTGAACTCGGCATGTGCATCACATTAGTTATGGAAGGTTCCCACAAGTACAAATCATAGCCTTTCCATTTGAAGTGTTAGTGATATGTTTATTTTGTTGACTATGTAACTATGTATTTTGTTGACTATGCTCTTCAAGCCAAATGCCCAGAGGGGCTTCCAATAAAATAATTACAATGAGAAACAACAAAGAAAATTAAAAACGAATATCGGAGCAACAGCAACAGAAAGCTGGATTTAAAAACAAAAATCTAAGAGAGCCAGGAAAATAAAGACCTGGTGCCAAAAGGCGACGAGCTGCACCAGGCGAACTCTCTCTGGAGAAAGTCCAAGGCCAAGCTGCCATGACAAGGACATTCTCTCTCACTTCCGGTCGGCGCCAGCGTTTTAATGGCGGTCTTAGCCTCGAGCTCCAAGGCGAGACTGCTCTGCGAGTTCGGGTCTGACCCGCTACGGCGAGCGGGGGACCCCTAAAATCGCAGGCGCTGAAGCCTGCGAACAAGGAGACCCGGTGGGCACCTTTGCGCCCCCCGGTACTGCGAAAGAGCCTTTTTAAAGGCTCCGGAGCGGCATCGGGTGTGAGCGCGGTGCTGAGAGTCACTACCCAGCCCGCAGAGTGAAGCCGCGTCGCCATTAACGGAGAGCGCCGATTCCTTCCTGAAACTACAATTGGCATCGATACCCGTGAGTAAGAACTTAAAAAACAACTATTAACGGGACTTAAAAATTTGGATTTGGCTGAAAACGGGAGGCATTAAATCAAGGAAGTCTGCCCCCCGGAAACTGCATGTTTAATCAAGCAACGAAAAACCAAGTTGTTTTTATATGACAAGTGCTTTTTAAAACTACAAGCCCGACATCAGAGAGTAACCTCCCCCCCTTTTGGGCAGGAATAGGGGGGGAAGAAGAAAAAAAAGAGACATTATTAACCTGCTGAAAACAGTAAGAGAAGTCACCCCCCCCTCACCGCTAAACCCCCCTGGTAGGGGCTGCCTGATCAGAGTTATATCGCCGGAAAAGGGGAACTGTCAAAAGGGAGCTGTCAAAATCGGACTGTAGATGTGAATGACTCTATTTGACAAAAAGTAACGGTTTTGGCTTATTTAGAAGATTGTTTTACCTTGATACAAAGTAAAGTTCGTGCTGGACTATTGGATTTGTATTGATATATGCTTAAGGCTTCTTTGTGACTTTCACTTTTGGGATACATTTTACTCCCTCTAGAGGGAAAGAGAGACATTGTTCCATTGGAAAAAATAACAGTGGGATTTTCCACTTAAACCTTTCCTGTGAGAACGACCTTGGCTATGAGCAATCCAGTGGAGGAAATATCAACAAGGGCCAGAACAAAAGCACAAGCACAAAAGAAAAGGGCCTCCACGGCAGGCTTACCAGCTGCACAGGAAAGAGTAACAACAGCATCAATGGATTCTATGACACAGGCACTGCTTAAAATAAACCAGTCTCTAGAGGCATTGACAAAGCAATCCACAGACAACTCCAAGAAGTTGGCAGAAAATTCCAAAAAATTGACAGAACTTACAACAAGATTAGACCTGAACACAACAACGATTTCATCTCATACCGACTCCATAAATAAATTAATACAGGAAAATACAGAAACGAGGAGGATAGCCGAGAGTGCTCAAAGTACGGTTGAGGAATTTAAAGGAAAATTTGTTCCAATTGAGAGGAAAGTGAGTGAACATGATGCAACTTTGGCCTTGATGGAACTTGAGAGAAAAGGGAAGAATCTGAAGCTGAGACTTGTCCCTGAGGAAGAAAAGGACGACCTAAAGGAATTCCTTACAGAGAATATTCATGGATTTTGGTTGGAGGATTGGGAAGGAGAAGAAGATTTTGAGATAACCACAGCCTTCCGGCTGGGCAGGAGACAAGGCAAAAAGCCGAGGGATTGCCTAATTACATTAAGAACCAGAGAAGAGAGAGACAAAATATTAAATCTACATTTTCAGAAGGCATTGGTGATAGGAAACTCTCAGATACAGATTTTTAAAGACATCCCTCGTTACATCTTGCAAGTAAGGACCTACTTTAAAGACCTTGTTGACCTGCTGAAGGGAAATAGCATCCCATTTAGGTGGGAATTCCCACAAGGATTGTCCTTCAACTTCAAAGGGAGGAAGATAAAGATCAAAACAATACAGGACAAGGACCAGTTTCTGGAAAGAAACTTTGAGGATTTACAAAAAGGGACTGTGACCCTAAGAGAACCAACAGACATTTCAAATCTATCATTTGGACTTACTTCACCACCACCAACCGAAGAAGAACAATTAGTTGGTGCGGTCGGAGGAACAGATACCCATCAATAAATAAAGATGTCTCTGCAACTACTAACCTGGAATTGTAATGGTTTGAACCTTCCCCGAAAAAGAAAACAAGTTTTTTACATTCTAAAAAAAGAACAATTGGACATAATATGCCTCCAAGAAACACATATAGCCAGGACCCACAGGAAGCTTCTGATAAATAAGAGATTAGGATTGGAATTTATATCATCAGATAAAGTTAAAAAAAGAGGCGTAGTGATGTACATTAAAGAAAAATTGGCTCCAAAAATGATATTTAAGGACGAGCAAGGAAGATATTTGGCAGTTGAAATTCAATCACAAGGAGAAAAACTTCTAATAGTAGGGGTGTATGCACCTAATGAGGGGAAGGCAGAATTTTTCAAGAAACTGCATGAGACTCTATCAGACTTTATGGACTATAAAATTGTAATGATGGGTGATATGAACGGAGTAGTCTCCACAAACATGGACAAAGCCCAAAGACTTGTGATATCCAAGGACGGGAGACTACCAAAGGCTTTTTTTTTAAATGACCGACAACATGGACTTAATAGACATTTGGAGAACAAGGAACCCTCTAGAAAGAGAGGGAACCTTTTTCTCCGAAGCAAAGATGACGTGGACTAGAATTGACCAAATTTGGATCTCCAGCAATCTGGCATCAAAAGTTAAGATAGAAATCTGCCCAAAAACCTGCTCCGACCATAATGCTGTAAAAATGGAAATGAAACAAACAACGGCGGGAACATTTCGATGGAGAATGAATGACACCCTCTTAAAAGATGAAGAAATCTACAAGAAGGCCCAAAAAACTTTAAGAGAATACTTTGAGATAAATTTAAGAACAAATGTGGAGAAAAGAACAATCTGGGATGCAAGTAAAGCTGTGATGCGTGGTTTTCTTATTCAGCAGAATTCCCTAAAGAGAAGAAAGCAAAAGGAGAGGGAAGAGAAAATCCTGGAAAAAATAAAGGAAGAAGAGAAGAAGTTAAGATCTAAACCAAAGTCACAAGAAATATTAAGAGAAATAAAATTCTATCAGATGCAATATATGGAACTGATGAATCAAGAAATAGAATGGAAGATAAAGCAGATGAGACAAAAGACATTTGAATCGGCAGATAAATGTGGAAAACTGCTATCATGGCAATTGAAAAAAAGACAAAAACTGAATACTGTAACATCTTTGGAAGAAGATGGAAGAATAATCACTAGACCAAATGAGATAAGCAATTGCTTTCAAAGCTTCTTCAAAAAACTGTACGCGCAAGGCCCAACAAACGAGCAAGAAATAGAGGAATTCATCAGAAAATATGGACTTTCAAAAATTTCAGAACAGAATAAGATGACCTTAAATGGGAGAATAACAGAACAAGAAATAGAGGGTGCCATTCAGAATATGAAATTGGGGAAATCTCCAGGACCGGACGGTTTAACTGCAGGATATTACAAAATGTTAAAAGAATGGTTGACTCAACCATTGAAAGAAGTTTGCAATCAAATTTTGGAGGGGAAAAAGGCTCCCGAATCGTGGAAAGAGGCATTCATCTCACTTATACCAAAGACAGAGACTGGCAAAAGCCAAGTAAAAAACTATAGGCCTATATCACTGTTGAATGTGGATTACAAAATTTTTGCAGACATTCTGGCAAAAAGATTTAAAAGAGTGCTAGTAGGGGAGATTCATAAGGACCAAACAGGCTTTCTCCCAGGGAGATATATGTCAAGTAATGTGAGAAATATTTTAGACATTTTGGAACTGTTGGAAACGGACATTAACAAAAAGGCAGTTTTGATCTTTGTGGATGCGGAGAAAGCCTTTGACAATATTAGTTGGAATTTTATGATGAAGAATCTCCAGGGGATGGGGGTAGGCCAAAGATTTCAAAATGGTATAGGTGCGATATATGCAGAACAAAAAGCAAAATTAATCGTGAATGGTATGGTGATGGATGATATATCAATAGAAAAGGGTACACGACAGGGATGCCCTATGTCTCCCCTCCTGTTTATATCTGTCCTGGAGGTTTTGTTAAACATGATTAGAATGGACCCGCTGGTTAAAGGTATTCAGGTCGGAGCGAAACATTATAAATTAAGGGCATTTGCAGACGATTTAGTTCTAACATTACAACAGCCAGAGGAGAGTACGAAAAGAGTGTTGGACCTAATTGAGATATTTGGTCAAGTGGCAGGATTCAAATTGAACAGACAAAAAACAAAAGTGTTGGGGAAAAATTTGACACCGGAAGAAAAAGATAGATTTCAAAATGTAACGGGTTTGGAAATTGTTAAAAAAGTTAAATATCTGGGGGTAAACTTAACATCAAAAAATGCTAATTTATTTAAGGACAATTATGAGAAATGTTGGACAGAAGTGAAAAGGGATCTAGATATATGGTCTAGACTGAAATTTTCCTTGTTAGGCCGTATAGCTGTTATCAAAATGAATGTATTGCCGAGAGTGTTATTCTTGTTTCAGACTTTACAAATTCTGGACAAGATGGAGTGTTTCAAGAGGTGGCAAAAAGATATATCTAAATTTGTCTGGCAGGGCAAAAAGCCCAGAATTAAGTTTAAGATCTTAACAGACGCAAAAGATAGAGGGGGGTTTGCCCTGCCGGACTTGAGGCTCTACTATGAGGCAGCAGCTTTCTGCTGGTTAAAACAATGGCTACTTCTTGAGGACACAGACATCTTAGATCTAGAAGGTTATGATAATAACCTCGGCTGGCATGCATATTTGTGGTATGACAAGGTGAAAGTGCATAAGAGTTTTAAAAACCATATGGTACGGAAGGCATTGTATAATGTCTGGATCAGATACAAAGATTTAATGGAAAATAAAACCCCCAGATGGTTATCACCAATGGAAGCAAAAGCAGTTAAAAAACTTAACATGGACTCAAATTGGTTAAAATATGATGAAATGTTAGAAAAGGATGGAGAAAAGTTTAAATTAAAGAGCTATGAAAAATTGAAACATAGAGTTAGAGATTGGCTACATTACCACCAAATAAATGAAGTGTTTAAGCTGGACAGGAAAGTAGGATTCCAGAGTGAAAAGTCAAAGTTAGAAACGGAACTGTTAGAACCCAATACAAAAAACTTATCTAGAATGTATAACCTGCTGCTGAAATGGAATGTACAGGATGAAACGGTAAAATCAGCTATGATTAAATGGGCACAAGATGTTGGTCATGACATTATGTTTGCTGACTGGGAACAGTTATGGACCACCGGTTTGAAATTCACGGCATGTACTGCTTTGAAAGAAAATATTATGAAAATGATTTATAGGTGGTACATGACTCCAGTCAAGCTTGCTAAGATCTATCATTTGCCCAATAACAAATGTTGGAAATGTAAGGAAGCTGAAGGAACCTTCTATCACCTTTGGTGGACCTGCCCAAAAATTAAGGCCTACTGGGAAATGATCTATAATGAAATTAAGAAAGTCCTTAAATGGACGTTTCCAAAGAAACCAGAGGCTTTTCTTCTGGGCATGGTGGGCCAATTGGTACCGAAGAAGGATAAGACTTTCTTTATGTATGCAACCACGGCAGCAAGAATTCTTTTAGCAAAGTATTGGAAGATGCAAGAACTACCCACTCTGGAGGAATGGCAGACGAAGGTGATCGAATATATGGGACTGGCAGAGATGACCGGCAGAATCCGTGACCAGAGGAAGGAGGCGGTGGAGGAAGATTGGAGAAAATTTAAAGTATACCTTAAGAACTACTGTAAAATACTGGACGGTTAAGATGTCGAGAGGCTAGAAACAAAGAACTACAGCTGTAAATCGTAAATTAAAGGGGGAAACCTAATGAGAATATATAGAGAAATTGACTGAAGGGTTGCTGACACATTATAAAATAATGATGCAGAGAAGGGGAGGTATGGGGAAGTCATGTTTTATGTATTTGTTTGTGATTTGTTTGTTTTTCCTATACCCTTGTCCCCTGTTTTTTTTTTTTGTTTTGTAAAAATAATAAAAAAATTATTATAAAAAAAAAAAGACAAGGACATTCTCACCTTCAATTGCCACAGGTGGGAATAGAAACAGGGCACTCATTTAATGCATACCTGCCCCCAAAGAGGAAATGCATAACCCCAAGTGGATAGTGATGTTCTCAGAATGTTCCTGTGCTAACTGAGATGCATACATGCACATTTTGAAACAATGACCATTTTGAATACAGCCACCATAGTGGGAAAGGCCTGGTGTCTTGTATGCTTGCTGGGTCTACTGCCCGGTTGCCAACTGTTGGTCGACAACTTCAAGGTCATTGTTTTCCATCCTGGTGGTTCTCTGCCTTTAAACCAGACTTGGACAAGACAGTCCTTCAGCAGAGGACTTCTTCAGAGGACTGCTCTCTGACAGCACCTTCAAATACAGCTTCTGGCTCAGCTCTAACCATTACTTTTGGCTCAGCCTTGATGCCCTATGAAGAGGGTGACGATCTGTACCTGCGTCAGATGTATCTCCTTACATACAGCAAAGAAACACAGAGATAGGAAGCAGAAGACACTGAGCATGAGAAGAGACCTTCTGGATCATACAACTGGCCATCACTCTTGCTACATTAGCCAACTAAATGCCTATGGGAAGGCCACAAGCAGGACAGGAGCTGAAGCAGGAGTGTGCTCCAGTTCATTATGTGCGAAAATAATCTTATTTTTCTTTGAGCTTTTGCTGCAAATTACCCAGTGTACTATACAGGGCAATTTGTTCCTATTGT
Organism: Podarcis gaigeae; assembly: GCF_964106915.1. Lineage (NCBI taxonomy): Eukaryota > Metazoa > Chordata > Lepidosauria > Squamata > Lacertidae > Podarcis > Podarcis gaigeae. The sequence goes on from NC_139688.1 coordinate 32,866,655, forward strand.
ACCACAATGCTGGTAGTTGCAGGTGTGAGTAATTCAACCGCAACCTAAGCAAGTACATAAGATACAGAGTCAGAGCACAGTGGATTTACTCCCTTGAAATCCTTGGCATGGAACCATGTTTAATAAAATGAATTAGGAGGAAAACCACATGTGGTTTTTTTTAACTGCACTCCCTTAAAAATTGTCCAACTGCAGGGGGCATGAAAGGACCATTGAACAGTTATGTATCTTACTCATAGAATTTTACAGCAGATCTGAAAGTTTTCTAGGTGAATAAAGCGCCTTGTGTTCCTTCTCCTTTTTGAAGCTTTTCTAAAGCAATAATAATATTGACCAACATGCACGGAGCCCTGAAGAGCAGCCACACCTAATTGACAAAATGATGCTAATCTACAGTATTTATGAATACAATATTGATATTAAAATCCAGTGCTTTTTTTCTGGGGGAAGAGGGGGGATAAACATTTTGTGAATCTAGGTGTCATGAGTGCGTGCGGGAGCCAGGCCCTGGGACCGGTGGGGCTTCACAGGACTGGGGCTTTCCTAAGTTTGTTCTGAAGAGGCAAGGTGCGGCCGCACAGGTGAGGCTGATTGGTAACTCACAGCACCTGGTGGCAAGAGCCAGGAAAGGATATAAGGTCAGCATTTCCCTTTGGCTCTTTGCCACAGCAACACGCTTCCTGCCTTGCTGTGTTTGGCTTCTTGACTCCTTGCTTCCTGACCCTCAGACCCTTGACTCCTGGTTTCCTGACCCTCGGACCCTTGGCTTCCTGACACCTGGCTTCCTGACTCCTGTTCCTGCTTCCACCCTGCCATCTTGCCCCCGATCCCAACATCCTCTGCCAGGACTTCAACTGCCCGTAAACTGGACCGTGACACTAGGTTTTTTGGGGGGGGCGGGGATAAACATTTTGTGAATCTAGGTTTGGCCTCATTGAGGGGCAGTATTTCAGTATGAGTAGGAAAATGAGAGTACCCCTAAACATTTTTAAGAAAAAAAGCCCTGTTAAAATCTAAGGCACAACCCACTGGGATCATCTGTGTAGGCCCCACTGGATAGACAAATGTGAAACTTCCACTCATCTATCTTAGGCTTACATTGGATAAGTTCTGTGGATTGTGTCCCAAATGAGCATGACTTCTTTGTTAACAAGCAGACAAAAGCAGGCAGACCTGTAGATAATATTCATGGTTTAGGCTGTCAAACCCTCTCTAGGAACTAAGGGAGCAAACCGAAGTCACCACCCAGCCCAGCTGAGTGGGACTTTATGGAGGGACATTCCTTGCCTGCTGAGCATGGCAACTGGGGCAGAAGGTGGGGGGTGGTAAGTGGACAGATTTCTCCACCACCCTAGAGCTGGCAGAGCTATGGGACTTGAACTGGGCCTAAGACTGTCACCCAAGGCTGACTCAGCTCTCATTTCAAGATTGCTGGATGTCAGCACACTTACTTCTGCCTGCAAATGTGGCGCTTCAGCAATGAGGACAGTGGGCAGCAAAGCCAGGAGAGAAATGGCCCTCAAAACATCTCCCCCTTTACAAAGAGTTCCTACATAGACCCTTTCACTGTTCCATTTCATGAGCAGCAAAGCATAAAGAAAGCAAACAAGGACAACACTTCTCAGCTCTGCCTCATCCTTTCCAAAAAGCCCTTCCATGGGCAGAAGAAGTGGAATGACCTCAGCACATTCCCCCACCCTCAACAAACAACTCAAAGGAGGGGTGATGGTCCTTTGCTCTCCTCTCCAAGATGCTGATCTAATGAGGTGGCCATCCTAACGCCACCGCTGGAAGCTCTACGGCCGGTCTGCCCCACGCTCACTTGGCTTCTGGACAGAAACTTCCACCAAGACCCCTCTAACGGGGTGCCCTGTATACACCACCAGTTCAGGACAGGGTGGTGCACCACTTCACCCCAAATCTTGAAGGCTAGGATTCCACCCAATGCCTTAACGGCCACTCGTGGTGGCTCTTTAAGATGCCTTGCCGCCAATCCACCGACAGCTGCAACCAACCAGAGATCCCCTCAAACAAATCCGCCACCCAAAACTCATTCCCTGAAGTGGATAATTCCTAATTTTCAAATGATGTCAGGATGGGGGTTGGCACGACTACCAAGTTCCTCAGTCGCTCAAGGCAATGCCTTGTTCCTTGCCACTGTTGCCGTGAAGGAGCTCTGACCAGACAATTATGAGGCCTGGATACTGAGGACGCAGCATTTTGACGTCTGCCACCGCTACCTTGATGAGCTCAACACCCTTCATGGAAAACAAGTCATTTCTGCACAGCTGGAGGTGGGAGACATGCAAGTTATTGCCTATAAGGGTGGCTCTGATTGGCTTGATCTGAACTCAACTTTTTGGTGGGAAGTCCTGCCCTGTGACCCTTCCAGCCAGGGAAACTCCCAAACAGCAGGCCCAACACATGTATTCTGGCTGTCAAGGATGGAGGGAAGGGTGAGGGGCCACAACCGCTGCACACCTGAAAAAGAGGTGAGAGCCCATTCTGGACAAAATATGGCCTTGGGGAACCTGGCCCAAATCAATCCTGGAACCAAAAATCGGAAAATTTGAAGCAGAGAGGGTTGGCCTTTCTTTTTTAAAAATATTTTAATGCCATTTGCACTAGTTTACTGTTCAGCTTGGAGGGTGGAGGGAAGAGAACGCTCGTCTGAGAAATCCGCTTGCCAGACACTGTTGCGACTGCTGCCCATTTGGTTTGATTTATTAAGAGCAGGAAATGCAGTAATTCTAGCTTTGTGTTTTAAACCTTTGTGGGGAGGAGAGACTCGTGCCCCTCGAGTCTCTGGGTGGCAGCTTTCCTGAAGGTACACACAACACACGCCGGATTAATGAAGGATTGTTGTACTTTCAAACAGCGAGAAGGTGGCTTTTGTCTTGTGCACTCAAGGCATTAGGAACCTTTTGTTTTTGCCAGCTTAGGATGATTTCCTTGAACGGGTGCTAAGCAGCCACTCCCCAAATCCTTTACAGACAGTTGGTTTCCTTCCTCCCTTTTCTTTCCCCTACCAAAGATGAGGGAAGAGAGATTACAATTCCAACCCTTAAGACTTTTTAAAATATTGTTTTTATGGCAACTTTCAGAGAAAAGCCTGTTGGAGGTCTGGAGTGCATTGAGGCTGGCCCTGTAATCCGTTTCTTACATGCAGGAATGGATTTTAAAGGAATTCCTGGCGGGGCAGGCTGGGGGTTTCTAAGGATTTAAGTTCTGGTGGTGCACAAGCAGCTGCCCTGGTGAAGGGTTCTCCCTTTCCACACCAGCTGTTGATCATCTGTACTCGGTTGGCAGGGGAAGGGACATCTGCTCTGAGCCCCACCAAGCAGAGCAGGGAGGTGCCAAAGACCAACAGCCTCAGTTCCTGATCCAGCCAGGCAAGGAAAGGAATCTTGTGCCAGACCACGGTCTTGGGTTAGAACGCAGGAGGGGATTGCTTAAGTCAAGCAGGGTGGGCTTCAAATGGGGAGGGGGAGAGGGGTGGGCTGGCAAACTGGAACACAAGGAAGCAGACAGGAAAGGAGGGGGTGGAATGGGAAAGCACAACAAATGCAGAGGAGATGCTGAGGAAGTGGGGTGGAGACAACTGAGAAATTCTCGTTTTCTTTTGCAACAGCATCTGAGCAATCCAGTAGTCAGCTTTGTTAGAAATGAGGTGGGTGAAAGGAGCTTGGTTTCTTACGCACGCTGTGTGGGCTGGGTGTTGCAGGAACTGGGGCCTAGAGGCACAGATAATGAGTCAAGAAGCAAGCACCTATTTGCCGAAGAACACAACACCCTTGGCCTGGTGGTTGCCTGGGCCGAGTCTGAAGGCAAGAGTGAGGTCTCTGTTTTAAGGTTCCTGGGAGAACAGAAGCAAGCAGGGAGTGGTAGCTCCTGAGCTCCATCACATCAGGGTTTGGACCTTCTAGTTCTCTCCCACTCAGAAGTCTCTCTCCTGCTTTGGGCTAAAGGATGGAGAAAGCTTCAGGTCAGAATTCCTTCCCACCTGTCACCAGCACCTTTCCAATATTGCTGGAACTTATTGAAAGGGGCTAATGGGTGGCTCTCCATTCAGCACTGCCGTGCCCTGTGGAGAAAGGCAGCTTTGCTTTTATGCTTCCTCTCTCCCAGAGCTGGCCCAAGACATTTTACTCTCTAAGGTGGAGAGCAAAATGGCTTTCAACAGGGCGTTTTTCCCCCAGGCGGAGCTCACTAGAGCTCAACTCCGGCACCTCTCAGGATGGGCACCATTGCCGTTCTAAGAGAAGGGGGAAGTTCGTGGTGAGCTCTGGCACCTCTTTTTCACCCCGTTTCGTGTACAGAAGCCAGCTGGACTTCAGTTGAATCTTACCTTGATATTAGCAACTGGATCGAGTCCTCTGGGTAACAAACTGAATTAAGAATGTGCAGGACTATTTAGGACACAATGCTCTATTTGCCAATAGTTGGGAGGAGCAACCGTGAATGAGCGTCTGCTGCCGCCCTCCATAATCTGTTGCTGGAGGCAGTTACCTACCTTTGCCTAATGGTACTGCTAGCCCTGCAGCCTTTAGCTCTTGGACTACTATAGCTGACAGCGCCCTTTCACTAACTGGAAGTGGCAAGCAGGTCAGCTGCATTGGCCCAAGTCAGAATGTCATGCTAGAGCTCTGCTGGAGGAAAACCATTCCTCGCTCTTCCCCTGTGAGTCCAGGGCTTAGTGCCTGCTTAGGGCAGGAGGGTGGCAAGTCTTAGGCTATCCTGCCACATCTAGTTACATGATTTTCTTTTTTGAATTAAAGAAAACATGTGTATCTCATGTGGAATTAATACTAGCTTTCCAGTTATGAAGATTCTACAATTGATGTGAGGTGGAGTCCGTCTTCATCCTCTGGCACAGTGGAAATGGACACGCCTAACTTGTGACTGACTCACCGGATCACAAATTTATGAGTGCTCTGTATTAACTTGCTCTAGTAGGTTCCAATTGGATAGGATTAAGATACTTCTAATTGATTTATCATGCAGTTAATTGCTTTCATTTTCTTTTAGGCACACGGCACAGAACCTGCTTCCGCAAACAGGAACACAGAAATGAAAAAATATGTATTTGCCAGTCAACTTCTTGCTTCATTGAAATGAGGAGTGCATTTTGTGGGGGGGGGGGGATTACCAATGGGGAGGAAATGCCTTTGGGAGAATTGGCCACACCATTCCAAAACTGTTCACAAAGAAGCAGAGGAAACAGAGGCAGGTAGCCAGTGTTTTCTTGCATCAATTTGGTCAAAATAGGGATGTTTATTGGAATACGCATTCCATAAGAAGTAATTCTGCGTGGACCAACAACATCCACCTGCAGATGTGTCTTCCCTGTCAATGTTCTGCACAAGACGTTTCCTTCTTCCCTCCCAATCCATTTTTTAAATAATATAAGCCTGAGGGCAGGGACTGCCTTGCATGTAGTGATCTGTAAGTCACTCTGGGAACCTTGGGTGGGTGGGGGCTAAAGAGTGGGGTTAAAAAAAATACCTTTAGTCATACCTGGTTACATTTAACTTATTTAAAGTTGAATAGGGGTGAGAGCATTGGTGCACTCTGTTCCGGCAGGCAACAATATTGCTAGTGCAGTAACAAGAGGAGCATAGGCACAGCCTAGGGGTCTGGACAAGAGGGATGCATTGCCTCAACTGATGCTTCCCATGTTTCTGCTGTGTTTTTTTTATGATGTACAGATCTTGCCCACTTTGCTCCTCCCCATTTGCACACGGGAGAAACAAACTACGATTGCTGACTTCGCATTATATCAGAACTGGGTTCATAATTGTTTTGTGCTCCAAACACACAATTACAGACTGAAATGTTGCACAATGTGGTTTGCTGCTTCTTCATGCTAGCAAGGAGCCATGAGAGGGATATCAGAGCAATATTAGTAAATGATTAGCTATGGCTTACAGCAGCCTTTGCTGTCCGGATATTTTGGACTATAGCTCCCATTAGTTGCATGCAGTGGTCATGCTCATAGCAAGAGAAGTTGGGAGGATGCCAGATTGGTACAGGCTGGTTTATTGTGGTGTGAGAAGTCGGCCAATGTGTGTGCTTTAAAATTAAAGAAGCACTGTCTAAATTTTATCAGGCACAGGACACACAAGAGGTCCAAATTCTGGTTGCAGGATGTGGGGGAAAATAGAAGAAACAATATAAGGAAAACTTTTCAGAATAACTCTAGCATTGTGAGTTTCTGATAAAATCTACTGAAATTTTATGACAAATTCTGTTTCAGGCACAAATAACTTCCGTCTAGTTTTTTTTTTTTAAAGGGGACATCTATATTTATCATCTGAATCAAAATAATTTATCAATTTAGCAGTAACAAAATGAAATTGCAAGAGATTATGAGAACCAAGGGAGAATAGCAAAAATCAGAGCCGTGTTTTGCCTGGGGGTACTGCTCAAATACAGCATCGAGATGTGTGACTGAAAAATAGAACTTTTATACTTGAGTCTATTGTACTGCATAAATATAAAGGTCAGCGACTCATAGAATATACTATCAGCTGGATCACATCAAGGGTTTATTTCTTTTGCAAGTCTTGGCATCTCTTCTAGTTAATTCAGAGACAAAAGCAAGTGGGTTCGGGTAAGTGATCCTTGAAACAAACAAGAGGAAATACCTTTGAATAGCTTTCTTTCAAAGTCATACCAAAAAAAATATTTTATTCAACAAACCATGTATTTCAAGTCAGGATAAATATCCAATAATACATTTTTTAAAAGAAGAAGCCACTGGGATTAGAGCTAAGTAATTCTACTGTCAAAAAAAGAGTATGGAATAATCAGGTGGGTTACTTTAAACAGTAAACATAACCAAACACAATGGTTTGAATGACATAATAATATTCGGTTATGCCTACAGTTGCTTCTCTCTAGTGCAGCGTTGATTTGAATTGCTTATGGAAGATTTGCTTCTTATTGCCTGCTCTTTTCTGTAATCCTGTGTTTGAAGTGCATCTTGCGTCTGCTTGAACTGAGGTATACCAGAGCAAAAGGGCTTTCTCCCAGGATTTCTGGCATGATCAGGTTCCCAACATGCTTCGATCTATTTCTCTTAAAAAGTAAGTTGTAAGAAGTGGTTTTTAAACAAATATATATAATGTTGGCTTTTAAGTTCAACCACTGAGCTAAGCCTAGATCCTTTCCTACTGGTTCTCAACACAAGTTAGTATTCCTGACCATTCTGTTTCCCAATGCCTAAAAACATTATACCCAAATTAAATACTTTATATAAAAAATGGAAAATGGGGCCAGCTGCTAGCATGACCCTGTATCATACTTTGCAGGACTCTAGTTAAAGAAATCCACAACTGGAAGGCTGCCTAGATAGAAGTCCAGTTAGAATATAAATAGCCATGAGAAGGGAAAGCAAAGGCCTTGATGTTGCCCATCAAGAGTTGGCACCCGGACAGCACATGTGTCACCTGGCCAGTCTTCCCTACTATGGTGAGATGTACTGTATTTCTATTTGAATGACTGGGCTGTGTCTAATGCTGCTATTCCACTAGCATAGCAGACTTCCACTTGCGTGAAAGAACTTTCCCCTTCGCTTCCCTGCAGCGCTTTCCCCACACCCTCAATATCTTCTCCGGAGGGCAAAATCTGGGGCACATTTTGAGGGTGTGCAGGCAAGAGAGGAAGTCCTCTTGCATGAGTGGAACTCTATGCCCGCATTGTTGGATGCAAGCCATAGCAGTTATTTCTATATTTGTATCTCTAGATATTAATACACATATATAAATGTTATGTACATCTATTGTCTTCGGATCTATTTTTTGTGATGCCTTTTTTGGGGGGGCAGTGTGTAAGTTATTATACTACAACTGCTGCTGTTAAATCTGCATTAAGAACAAGAGCACAATCCAATTGAAAGTTAAGGTTCTCATGGGAAGACACTACTATTTGACCTGCCTGCCTGCCCTAGTATCATTTACTGTTCTTCCCTGATGTCATAGAATGTAGAGACATATTCTTTTAATGGCGTGGGGTTTGAATGGTACAAAGAAATTTAAATCATTCTGGAGCTTTTTGCACAAATATTCTAGACAGAAAGCAAAAAGGAGAATAGTCACAGAGCAACAACATGGCATTGAGGGTAGATGTTAATGATGTAAATTCTATATTTGATAAAATTGGCAGGTAAAAGGTTACTGAATCTATAGATGCTAATAATAATAATAATAATAATAATAATAATAATAATAATAATAATAATTCATAGCATTATCCCATACAACAGGAGCCCTGAAAGGTACCGGTAGGTCAGTATTATTATCCCAATGCTGTAGACAGGACACAGAGACAGTGGCTTGCCTAACACCTCTAGTGAATTCATGGCAGAGTTGAGATGCAAAAATCAAGGACTTTAATTCAAAGTTTCAGTCACGCATGCTTTGTTTTGAAATTTCAGTCTATGCCTTAGGGCAGTGTTTCCCAACCTTGTGCCTCCAGATGTTTTTGGCCTACAACTCCCATCATCCCTGACCACTGGTCTTGCTAGCTAGGGATGATGGGAGTTGTAGGCCAAAAACATCTGGAGGCACAAGGTTGGGAAACACTGCCTTAGGGAAATTAACACTACCGTGATTCTTTGTCACCTACCCAAGCATTGAGAAAGGTTGGGAACAATTGTTCAGTGTAAATGCCTCCTTGCAGAAACTGCTGAGGCTCAACTGAAGGAGCACAACTGTACATATCAAACAAAAAAATTGCAAATAAATCTTTGTAAAGTTATTAAAGGACAAGAGAATAACAAAGATATAGAGCCTCACATCCCATGTTTGTTTGTTTTTACAACTCTCTATCAAACTGGAAGCCTAAAGGCAAGGGCTTTCTTATTGATATTTGTAAGCTCCTTTGGTAATCTTTTGTTGGTTGAATAGCAAAATAAAAATGTTTTAAGTAAAATAATAGTTTATATGGCCAAATCATGCACGACAGCTCTTTCACCTCCATTTCTGAGTGTTCTCTTCACTATACTTCCTTGAGGGTGCTAAAAATTATCTTGCCAACAATGACATGAGCGTCTGAAATAACCATTAAAAAACGTTTCGATGATTCAATCAGCCTTACTGTAACTGATTATATTTAGCTGCATTATACAAAGCTGCACCCAGGATATGGCCCAAGGGTCATAATGTGAGCACTTTTTATTTCCTTGTCACGCTCAAAGAGGTTGTGCATGAATACCCATGTAAAGCTGTGCACTGCTTATTAACCATTGTTGTTTTAGTTCCCTTACAGATTTACTGACATACTATATGAAGAGTTGGGTTGAAGAACATAAACATAACTGGGGTTTGCTCATTCATATTTTACGTTAACAAGATACAAGGCTTCCCAGATAAGGAGCAAGAGGCACTAACCATTTACTCCAATACAAGAGCCCTACACTTAGGTATTTTGAGATGCTCCACCTGGCAGGCTCAAATATTGTGGATACAGTGGTACCTCAGGTTAAGTACTTAATTCGTTCCAGAGGTCCATTCGTAACCTGAAACTGTTCTTAACCTGAAGCACCACTTTAGCTAATGGGGCCTCCTGCTGCTGCCGCACTGCCGGAGCTCGATTTCTGTTCTTATCCTGAAGCAAAGTTCTTAACCTGAAGCACTATTTCTGTGTTAGCGGAGTGTGTAACCTGAAGCGTATGTAGCCTGAAGCATATGTAACCTGAGGTACCACTGTATTGTTTTCTGTAGCTATCACACATGAAGTGCAAACAATATACTAGCATCTTTAAACACAAAACACATCCTTCTCAACACATTCTGTAGATGTTTAAAGATGTGGGTCATGTCATCTGCAACGTATATATTTGTTGCAGGAAACACTGGTGTAGCCACAAAGAGAGTTTCTGCTGCGCAAAGTGTGGATTTGGCCTAAGGTTAAGTGATGACAAGAGACAGAACCAGGAATTGGTCTTTCCTTGCTGGCACAGGGTGTGTAATGTATGCCTTTGAAATATGAGGGGCTTCCTTCTTTTCTTCATTGCAAGGGACAGCTCCACACATGAAAAAGGGAACATCTGAAGTCGAGGGAAAAGCCCACTTACTTCTTTATCTGGGGTTCAAAGCACAGCAAGGTAGTACAATACACACACAATCCATTTAATAAATGTCAGTATGAAATGTTTTGTTCAAATAACACCTATAATTGATTTCCCCTGATTTAAACCAAAAAGTTATTTGAGAGAAGGTGAGGGAAATACTGGTTGCCTTAAACCACAGGGTTGGGTGGTGGTGTTATGCTTGGATCCTGATTTTGGGTTTCCAACAGGCATCTGGTTGGTCCCTGTGAGAACAGAATGTTGGACTAGATGGGCTCTTCTTATAGCTTTAATTAGCCAGTGTAATAATATAGTAACGCATGCTTAGCACTTCCTTGTGGAATAGCTGCATTTAAAGCGCTTCACTCTGGTTAGAGCATGTCCACACAGCTTTGAAACAATTTGCTTCTGCAATTATATCCCTTTAGAATACAAACAACCTTATTTATCATAGTCCTTAGTTCTCGCTGCCCAAAGGCACTCAAGGTAACATAGCATAACATTCTGAACCTTATAGTAGCTATATTTCAAATAAGACCTCCCTCTTAAATATTTAAATGCCACCCAAAATATACTCTTGGTAGATTTCATCTTAAAAAGCCTGCATTGACCCCTCCTTGTAATATCTGCACATCTCCTTTTCACGCTACTAGAAGCTGTCCAACATATGCAGGATTTCTGTCTCTTATTAATGCCATGATAAGAGCAGCAGCTGAATCCATGGTCTCTTGAAGCTTCAAATTGTCCTGAAAGAGAGCAAAAAGATACCCATTATCAGCTGCTTTCATTTCTAGGATGGGAAATCAAAATATGAATTTAAAATATTAATGGGGAAATGGTAGGAATTAGGAAGAAAAAGTAGGAAGCAGATAGGCCCATATCTCAGTAGCACATGACATCCTTTGGCTGCAGATGGCCAGAGATTCAATTTTTGAGATCTACAACTGAAAAAGAATCTTAGGTAGCAGGGCAGAGAAATAACTCTGCACAATACAGTGGAGAGCAGGTTACAACAAGTAAAGCACAACATAAATATTAAATTTATTTTTTAAAAAAATAAACTCTTCATTCAGTTCCCACATTTTTGACTGACAATGGTCAGTGCAAGAGGGTCTCCTCTATTGACAGATCCTTTGAATCCTTTGAATTTACAGATTGTTAAACGTTTTTGCTGTGTTCCCAACATGTTTATGTGCAGAACCTTTAGTTTCTGAATGATTGCTTTATGGCTTGGATTCATTAAACCCAAATAAAAATAGAAACAAGAATCAGACAGTCTTTCTAATATCTAGCTGGACCTGTGAGTGAGCACTTCGTTCCAGTGATATTTTGATAGCCAAGAACCTTTCTTGGAGTTTATACTGAATTAAACTGGCAGTGCAAACTGACTCAATAAAAGATGTCATGGTCAATCATATTTACAAGTGCTCCTGCCTTTCTTTTCATACAACTTTCTTTCTATAGTGTTACAATCCTGCTTTTCAATATTCTCATTGAGGGAAGCCAAATATTCAACAACGGGAAACATCACAGACTTAGATACTTGAAAAGTTTAGTCATATTGTAAACCATTAAACACAGAAGGATAGGAAAAACAAAACGAGCAGCCGAGATCTTGTTCTTGTCCCACACCAATTATCTCATATTACCGACCACCCACTGCTGCCTCTATGGTTCTGGCATCCCAAATGTGTGATGCTTATGGAACATGTACAGAAAATTGTTTTACTCATCAGTAAAACCTGCAACAGCAATCCTAGTAATTGATCTTCCCTATGTATCACGTAAATTCTGTGGTAATCTACTTCCCCATCTCCAAAATGTAGACTGTATTGTTGTTGAACCGCAGGATCCATTAACCTAGTACAGTTAATGCTGTATTGAAAAATCTATCTTCCTGGCGTGTAATATTTTTTTTTACTGTTATTTAAATAGATGATTTACTGCATTAATATACCAACCAAAGAACAAAACATTTACAGCGCCATGTGAATGTAATTTGGAAAACAAAGCATTTTGGAATCTTGCCAGTCATACAGTCTATAAATTCATATTACAAAAGTTTGATTCCACAAAAAGATACGCACCCTCTGCTTTTAAATAAGAAATGCCTTGTAGCTCCAGATGGATTCGGATGAAGACTTACTACATCTGATTCGAGTGGTTTCTCACTATGTGTGGGCGCCCATACCACACACTGATGTCTACTTTTGCTTCAATACTAGTTGGATTATGGTAATAGGCTGCCGGAAAGCAGTCTCATATTTGTTTTCAAGTAGAGTTATTGGTGATCAGTAACTTGTATTCTATACATTCAGCTATGCCACTGTATGAAGCGAGACCACACATACAACACACAAAACAACATTGCCTAGACAAGTGTGCGGGCCTTGGGAACAGACTGGAGGGGAGCAGGCTTCACTCTGGTCTGCCCTCAGCCGCTTTAAGGCATTCCACAATCGGGGTTCCATTGCCAAGAAAGTCCTCCTCCTTGTTGACCAGGGAAAGAAACTGGGCTTCTTTATCCAGCCCTCAGAACCTTTCCCAGGCCCATGCCGCTCCCCAGCTCTGCATTAAGCATAGCCTACTATACAAATATATAGTACTTATTCTACAGCTCAATGTAATTATTCCATAGCTTGATGTAATTAATGAAGATGTGGAAAGGGCAAATCCACAAATGGTCAGCTGTGTCATTCCAAGCATCAAGCCACATCATCAAGCCACAACAACTACAAATTGATTAATTGTTTCTAGATACAGTGGTGACAAGGTTGAAATAGATAAGAGCCATTTTATCATCAAAATGTCTACAGGCATGTCATAGAAGTCCTCCAAAGGTTTTAAAATATCACCCAATAGGCCACTAAACCTTCAAAAAAAATTCTGCTGAATAACTTCCTGAGTAACTGTGAGCAATTCAGTGGGAGGAATCATGTTAACAGCCCAATACAAGTCACGATTTCATAGTGAGACAAGGTTTTTAACAGAGGCGCAGCCACGTCAACTGGAAACTCCTAGGGTATTCATGAATTTATGGGATTCCTAAGTCTCCCAGAATGAACAAACTTAATGGGCCCAACTCTTCTGCACAGAGGAATGTTTGCTGTCTGCCTAATTTCATGAGAAAGAGATTTACTAGTCTGGCTCTGACTATGACAATAGGGTCTCACCTTCAAACCACCTGATAGGTGAAAAATACTAGGTTCAGAATGCGCCCTGGAGAATGCATAGGCCCAGTAACAACACATACCAGCCCAACTGTTGTCATGAAGCCATGGCAGCCTGAGGTGACCCTGTTAAGGCAGTCTTGGCATGAATGTTGATCGATTCTGACTGCAACAGGTTAAGCCAACTTTTAAAAATCATGCTATTTCACTGGCAAACAATAATGGCTGGGAGACAGAAGGCCAAGGGATCATTGCCCATTGTATCTTTTTACCCTGGGTTCAGGTGAGTTGAACTTCCACTTCAACTGAAATGAAGAATAAGCTTATATTTATATTGACAGATGTGTGTAACTATATTAAAAGATGCCCAGATGTTAGCTGCCGCAAAGAACTAACAAGAACGTGAGGTAGTATTCTGTGCAGCACATTTGGCATTTCATTTGGGTGGTCTCAGTAAAGAATTCTGAAATAAAATCCCATAACCTGTCTAACAGAATCAACAACACACCTGCTTCCAACCGAGGGGGCAGGGAGAGACTGACTGCTATAACTGTATCATGTTTGGGAAGGTGAAAGCATTATCAAGATGCACGAACTTCACTTCCTTTTGCTGGTGAGGTGTGGCATCATCACAATGGTTTTGCTCCAAAAGCCCTTGGAAATCTGGATGATGTACTAAAACATACATTGTATTTTGAATACCCATCTTTCAGTACATCTGTATCAGTATAAACAGAAGATTGTCAGTTGGCGACAGAAGAAAAAGGATAGTCTGTAAACTATTTTTATGGCTGCTAGGAGTTACATTTGCGGCTTGGAAGACCCACCACACTCCTGTGTTAAGGAAAACTGGTTAGACATTTTTGTACTACTGGAAAACACCCAACCATTCACCCAGAACATGCCAAGAGGAAACGCAAAAGAAAACAAAGGAAAATATGCAAAATTACCTTTAAGATGTAGATCACGGACAGGAAGCCTGTGACCCTCCAGACTGATTGAGGTATTTTTTTCATATATATGCCTCATTCACTCACATCCATTTATAGCATGTCTAGTCTATTCTAAGAAAGTAAATTAACAATTTGAGGCACTAAAGGTGGACAAATCGTAACAAAAAAATATGAATTCTAGGATACAGACAAAATATTTGTGATGAGGAAACCTCTTTACCCAAAAACACAAGAATGCAGAAACTACAATCTTCCAGATACTATTGGACTAGAATTCCTGCCATCCCCGACTACTGTTCATACTGACTGGGGTTGATGGGAGTTGGAGTCTAACAACATATGGAAGGTTGCAGGTTCTCTACCTCTGCAAAAAATACACCCTTGTCTTTATTTATACCCTTACCTTACAGTATTGTACTTTCACTGAACTGAATGTCTTTGGACAAGATAGTGATGCAGAAAAACAACAGAAAGTGCAACCGCCCCATTGTTTCCTGTTTTCAAGCATCTTAACATCTCATCTAAAACAGAATCCATTCAAACTGCATCAGGAATCTGCCTATCTAGAGCAGGAGGGCATGTGAAGAATTAAGTGTTCTACTTGTGATGAAGCAGATCAAGAAGAAAGCAACATTTTCATTTTCTGTTTTCCTATGCCCATCATGCATACACATATTGAGAATACAACCTCCAAATTCAGCTTTCAGACTTCAAAACCTAGAAGTATGTCCAATGTGAATCATACTCAGAAAAGACCCATAATAATTAATGGACATGACTAATTTGTCCATTAATTTCAGCAGGTCTACTCTGGATATTGCCACAATACATCAAGTAAATTAATAAAAACCAGCATACTAATAAACAGAAAACCAATAAACTAGTGTTCTACTCATTAGGCCTTGGCTGTTAGGATTTGCCACCAACCCTACTTAATCAAGAACATCCTTTTTCAATTTTGCATAAAGCTCATCTGAAAAGTGTTTCCTCTTTTGTTTTGTTTTTTAAGAATCTGCTTCTTATGCTATCTACTTCACATTGTTGTTTTACTGAAATGTTAGTCGTGCAATTTATTTCCAATGCAGACAGCAATTATTGTGTGCAGCTTGCTTTCCACCTTCACCCTGTTCTCATGGTTTTGGAGGTTTAATTAAACCAAGATTGTCAGGTTTTTCTGTTTCTGCACTGTCCTCTAAACACTAGATTCTCAAATGTCTGGAACGCCATATATCCTAGTTGAATATGTTTTCAATTCCCATTTTGTTTCATGAAAGTTGTACTGCCCAGCACTAATTTGGAGTTTGAAACAAATAATTCGAAGTACAATTATGCTCTACAAAGCCAAGACTTTCTTAGTGACAGTGCTCATCTATACTCTATAAATCAGTGTTAATCATCATGATTGGAGGTTTTCCTACTGTTAGTTGCTTCAAATCAGTTTTGAGAAGGAGGCCACACAGTTTTGAAAAGGCGTAGCCAAGGATGTGTGCAGCTGCCCTCCCCATCAAGTAAATAAAGAAAAATACTTAACAAACTGACCAATTACATCACAGATAACTTGGTTCTGTTTCTCCCTCCAAATAAATCCTGGCTATGCCCATGAAACTACATGTTTGTTTTTTCAATTCACTAAATAATGCAGATTAAACTTCACATTTTCACTCTGTTAATCAAATACAGCTATTTTGAATTATTTTAAAACCAAAGCCCAAAGAAATATGAATGAAACGCACAACTTGAAACACAGTGCGGTCTAAGGTTTACATTAACACATCTGTAGCCTCACTTGGGAACATAGTCAGTACTTTCTTTTGTTGAAAATTCAAATTAAAACTAATCATGTGCTGAAAAACACTGAATAAAAAAAATAGCAGTGAAAATATATCTTCTGTAACAAGCCTGAATTCCCATGCATATGAAAGCAAGCATCACTGGGCCTACTTTTGAGTAGATAGGTATAGGATTGTGTTGAAAATGCAAGTAAAACAGTGGGAGAGGAGAAAAAGAGCCAACAAACAAGGGCAATTGAGTAGCAACTAAATTCTAAGATAATCTAGTTGTTTTTGCTTTTTTCCTCATTTCCACTTTTGTTCCTACAAAATTGTTTTGTCTCTTTCACACAGATTTGTGTTTTTAATTGTGGTGAAGAGTTAAATAAAGATATATAATTGCTCTGTGGAAAAAATGTACATTTGTGTTTTCTGTTAGGAGTTCACCCTCAAAACTAGCTAGGCTTCAGCATAATCTAAAAAGAATGCTCTATGTTACTGATTAAAACAGAAAAATGACATGACAATACCCATGAGTAACTGCTTCCCCTCCAATAGTCAGACAGCAATAAAACTTGCTTTCAAGCAGACAGAAAATGCACCAACCAACAACAGTCTGTACTAGACGTATTTGCATAGTACACTACATAGCTCCATTGGTTTCAATTTACATGCCTGAACAGCATCCCCAACTTTGATTCTACTGGATAAGGATTGTTCTTGGCTACAGCTCATGGTTAGCAATCTAAACCATGAGCCCCGGTTTAGAAGCCAAACTGTGGTTTTAGCAGAGCATAATAGTAAGAATGACCAGTGTAGAGAAAAGTGACTATCAACTCCTCTCCAGGTACCTGCACATTCACATGGTTCAGGTACACAAAGCTTGTGGTGTTTTATGAACCAAGCCATAGTAAAAATAGTAAACTAAAAGCAGTGAACTACTTGAAGCTCCCATTTCAACCATTGCTGTAAATGGGCTCCACACTCCCTTATAGTTGATCTCTATAAGGGAAAAAACATGGGGAGGGGTTTGGGAACATAGTGTTATATAGACCTTTCCTGCTTCGCCATTGACTTCCAGCACAGTGTTTGTAGACTGATTTTTTTTTATAAGATGTTTTAATGTTATGTCTAATGTTATGTCTTACTATGCATGTGACTACCTTGGAAGGTCTTAGCCTAGAACTATCTGAAATTATGGATCCTAAACATTTCCATTATCATTATTATTTGTAATTATTCTGTGTGGGAGTGCTGGGGTATTCTTGCAAAAAAAAGCAACATTGTATATGCATACTCCTTATTTGGCTGTTTTATTTCTTTTCTACTACATTCCATGGTATGATAGTGAAAGAGAACAATACATTGTGTCAATGGTTTCTCACAAACATTAATTTAGTGCTATGGTCTTACGGCACTAAAATGATAAAATTATCAGAGATGAATAGCCAAAATAATATTTTTATGCCATTATGATAGATGCATAAAACAAGGGTTATCTACAACATGTTACAGTAAACTAAAAGCATTCAAGGGTTGTTTCACACACTATGTGTGCAGGGATATTTTAAGAATATACCTAAAAATGTAAACTATAAATGCAAATGCAGGTATCACAAGGGCATACTTCCCAAGGAGCAATGATTGTGCCCTAACATAACCAAATATTGCAGCCTAAAACTTCCAAATTAATTATGTTTGGATATTTGTAGTTGTATCCACAATTGCTGAAAAGATTCTGTTACTAATCCCACTTAAAATTTTGTTTTAAAAATGTCAAATATTACTGAATCAGAGTAGCTGGGTACAAAAAGAGTGTCCTTGAACCCTGAATCCATTAGGTCCAGAGAGAACAGGCAACATAATCCAGGACGAAGTTTTCCATGAACCTAGGATGGGGAAGCTGTGGCTGTTGAACTCCAACTCCCATCAGCCCTAGCCAGCATGTCCATTAATCAGGAATGATGGAAACTGTAATACATTGACATCTGTGAGGCCACAGGTTCTCCATATCAGCCATAAATAGATGCAACCCAGAAAAGCATCTGCAGGACAAAGAGTGCATGGTGACTCCAAGAAGGAAGTCAAAGCCCACTCTGGGGACTAAGCATTGAAACTCTCATTAGAAATATGTATTCTGTGATCAGAACTGGAAAGCAAGAATGGTCACCGTTTAAACAGCATGAACACATTCATGTAGAAAGAAATGTGTTTTTCAGCATTGCATTGTCAGAATGCATGCACTAGCATGTCTTGTGTCAATATAAAATGTAATAATTTTGGCAATACATTTATAATTATAATCAGGACAAAATGAAGATCTATTGCCTTTTACTGTAATTATATTAATAAAACCACTGCTGACTGATGAAGAAATATGATAGTTATGCTCCAGGGATTAAAAATGAGAAATCAGTGACGGTCAAAAAAGTTGAGCAATCTAGTTTCTGGTGAGGTATTTCACTAGAAAGATAACGTAAGCCCTTCCTGAACTCTGGTTTCTTCTGAGCCCCCTATTTTAGACAGCCTCGTTTCACAGGCAACTGTGTAATTGACTCACTGTCTTACAATTATAACATATAACAATGGTGACTATAAATAGAACAATTCCATTAAAAAATACAAAATGGTTGTAACTCCAAGAGAAGTTTGGTGCTAAAATCTCTTTGACCCCATTGAGCTTTAATTAGCCAGTATATACAGCTGTATTCTTCTTTAAACTGAAAAATAGTGTTAGAAAACTGTTTGCAAATTAATATTATTTATACCCCATTTTTCTGTACAAGTACACCTAAAACAGCTTATAAGAGTAGAATGGTATCTGCCTCATTTTAAGAGTCATTTTAGAACATTCCACTCTTACATTAAAATAATAATTTAGTGATGTCTTGGCTCCCTGGCAACTCCAGACAGGATTGGGAACATCCCATATCTGAAACCCTAGAAAGCTGTGGTCAGTTAATAGAGACAATAAATACTGAGTTAGATGGACCCCTTGATACTATGCAATTTCCTATGTTCCTATTTTAGCCATTGACTTCCCAAATTAATTTCTAAAAAGAAAGAAAAAGGCACTGCCGCATTCCCCCAGCCCTGTGTATTACAGTTCAGACACCTTGGATCATCTGCAATGAAGAACAAAATGTATTTTATTTCTATTGATGAGCTAGCTGCTGCTGTAAAATTTTCCATGGGGTAAAGCAAATTGAATTAGACAAACTGATACTCTCACAAGCTACATATGAAGAGGTATCACATGTATGCTGCCTTGGGTACTATGATGAAAGGATGTCAAGATATAACTGTAAGACAATAAAAAAGTGTCCCCTCCCCCATCAGGCACTGGTTTGTGTGACTTTTTTTAATTTACTGACTTGTCAAGGGACACTGACAAGTATCATTTTTTTCCTTTATTTAGGAAGAACACATTGCTACAAATACACATTGCTACAAATAAAATACGTTTGTGTGTTTGTTTTGTATTTTGCTCATTATGCAGTATGCAAATGGAACCATGCACAACTGAAAACAATTTAACAAAAAGTACAGAGAAACATAGGGACACTCCACAAAGTAGGTCACATATTTAAAGGCCTTTAAAAAACATTCATTTCTTCCCATCACTTTATTTCATTTTAACCAATACCACATCTCTCTTTTGTAACTCTGCTCTCACTTTCCCTTCTCTTTGTGTGGCATATGCTACTCAAAGAAATATCAACACTGTAAGCTAGACCTCAGAGTACATGGAAGAACACTGTATTGGTGGCTTTATTAGGCTGTAAATGTTTTCCAGCGTTACCTCCTATAATAATCTAAAGCAGAGGTGGCTTTGGCCCTCCAGATGTTGCTGGACTACAACTCCCATTATACCTTACCATGGCCATGCTGGCTGGGGCTGATGGGTGTTTATGAGTTTATTGGTGTCTGGAGAGCCAATGATTAGGCCCCACCCCAGTCAGAAACTGTGTTTTGTTCTTAATTCTGTTCTTGCCTGCCTGCAAACAGACATAGACAGCCTAGAAACAGTTGCCTACATACGGTTCAATAAACCGAGTTGTGTGGCCCATATCTTGTGCTATATTGGATACAGTTGTGTTTTTCTGAACTTTTGTCATGATCCATCTTGCTGTCCATGAGTTGTTAGCAGCATGAGCAGCATTTTAAATTTTACAACGTTGAGTAATATCACATTACCTTTGATCAGCAGGGAAGTCAAAGAAACACAATCTAATTCAATGGATTCAACCTCATATACCTCATATGTGTTTATTTGGTACACACATCATTCTAGTACACACATCATCCACCCGTCATCCAATAAGCTTTATTATTTTTAATAGTAACAACCACCCTTTCCCTGGTGGAAATAGCTTCAGGTTCAAGAAGAAACAATTTCAGTGGGACCAGAAGCACATCTATGAGCTAGTTCGCAGATCAGGCCTACATGATTGTCTTGGGGAAAGAAAGTTAGACTGCATATCTTTTTGGAAATGATATGCAAAGTAAATAAATATAATTTAGAGAACTAGAATTAATTGAATGTAACCAAAATTTGCATAAGGAACTGCTGATGTATCAGGAAAATTGCTCACTTCTTATCTTTATTGAATTTAGTTAATTATAATTATACTACACCATCTTTTTTACTAAATCTACATGTACATCATTATGAAACACCCGCAACCAGCATATTATTGCCTATCTATTGTAGAAAGCAATAATTATATCATTTAGCTCCATTTGCCTTGATGTTCTGATACAAGTTACCACTGATTTAACCATTACATTCCAAGTATAAGACGTATTTGAAAGGCCAATTATATTATAATTATTATTTGTTCATATGGCAATTGAATGCAATTTTTAAAAATGTTTTGGCACTTTTATAATTAGTGACATTATTTACACAGCAAACACTTGCTACACTCAAAACAAAGAGCAGTGTAGTTTTTTACCTTTGGTTATAAAATACATTTCACCGTATGTGATTAATGAAGGAGTGGGTTTAGAATAGCATTTTGGCTTAAACCACAAAAGATGTTTGCTTGAGTGATAGAAGGCTTCTTACATCAATGCAAATTACTGAGAGATCACTAAAGGGAATCAGGGCATGTGTGGAAATGAACCAGAGAAGGTAAAATAGTATAGATGGCAGAAGAAATAATTTTAAACTGATTATAAAGAACTTTTGAAGTCTGCATTTGGGATTGTAAAAAAAATTCTTTCATTGGGAGTGATCCATCTGTATAGGGCTTATGTGTTAGCACCAAAAGCATGAACTTGGCCCAGTAACAGATGGGCAGCTAGTGCAAAGTCTTGCAAACTAGGGGATATATGCTGCTGTTGCAGCATGGAGTTTTTCCTTTACTTGGGAATAAGACCCATAGGAATCACCAGAACATACTTCAGAGTTGGGATCTGGCTGCAAGCCCATCTGTAAAACTGATGTAACTGATGAATTGTGAAAAGGAATCAAACTGAGAAGTCAAGGCAGAAGTGCTGTCCATTAAAGAGATAATGGAGGGGCATTTAAGTAGCTGAACATATTTGATATCAAACTATCCACAAAACTCAGCAGCATGGATGGAATATTTTGAATGTTTCAGCACATTAAAAACAAAACCTGAAATGCAAATATAAGAGATTACTGGCTAATTTCTCACAACAGTTGAGAAGAATGGTGTCTGTAAATTTAATCTTATATCCCAAGTTCTAAAAATGCTAGAAATCCCTTTAAAAAACTATTTGAGGATTATGGCTCATTCTGGGAGCACTAAAGAAAACCTTTGCTGGTGTGTGGTGCCTGCAGGGTTGGTAACAGAAGATAAATTTAGTCACTCGTCTTTATCACAGCCTTTCAAACCCAATGAGCTCTGATTTATGACCCTGGCTTGTTCATTAACTAGAGTTCCCTCAGTTCAGACATAATAAGGAATTCCATTTAGTTTAAAACCAGTAACAAATGTATCCGAACTTCTCACCTGGCACATGCCAGAGAATGCAAGCACTCAAACCCAGTGCTCATCATGGTTCATGCACTTACATCAGAACTGGCTCAGTGTACCTCCAGAAGTCTCACCATTGCAGACCTGTTTAGAAGCATGGAAGTTATCCCCTCACTAGCAATCCATTTCTTAGATATGAATCATAACAATCAACACTGAAACATTCATCAGAATCTATGTTTTATAAAACAATGCAAGAAGCACAAAATACATTAAGTCAGTTTTGGAATGAGTAATTCAGATGCCCTGTCTTTGACAACTTGTCTCTGATCATGAATCAGTTGACACAGTGTGTACTTTTCACTTGTTTTGGCAAACATGCTGGTTTCCATTAGCAGCATACTCATGTAGTGTTTTCTTTATACACTGTTATGTTTAAAACAGCAAGTCTGTAATAGCTTTCAAAGAGGCCTGATGTATTTGTGGTGAGGTTTTTGTTTTGTTTCATTTCAAGAGCTGGTTATAAGATGCCTGGTCTGTGGCTGGCCTTTTATGTTTGGAATAAAGAACCTTTATTAGCATCTCATATCAATAAAAAAATCCACAATAATGTGGGTATTGTGGTAGTGCAAACACAGGATATTAACAATTTCCATGGTCTTTTTGAAATATCACTTTGTTTCTGAAAGACATTATTCCTGCATACAGGTGGAAATTCAAAATGCAATTATTGTGCTGCTGGAAAAATTTAATATTTCCTCAACGAGTGTTTTTATTGGAAGTGCTACATGGTGTGGATTGTACCTGTGATATCACAAACAAAAAGGGATAGAACCCAGCCTTACCCATGCCATTTATATTTTGTAGATTTCTAGTGTTCTGTAACGAACCTAAAGAGGCTGTATCTCTGACTGCAGTATTTAAGTGCGAAACAATCCTAATTGTCTAAAAATATGTTCAATAACTGGGTCTAGATTCTGTTCTAAAGCATAACATTATTTCACTTTTATGAAGTTGCTTGATTACACATAGTTATTCATCACTCAGCAATTGCAGTATCAATTGATGGTTGGCATTTGCAAAACAGTCTTCAAAGATAAAACTCCAGAGGGAGAGCTTTTATATCATCTCATCACCCTAATTTTCAAAGGAAGCAATTCACATACTGAGTTGCAAGTCATTAAGTGATGAGAAGTCAACTACATACATGTGTGAATCAAAAGTCCAAAGAAACTAAACGCACATCGCCTAGATTTTGTGTTCTAACTCCATGAATAATAATTCAATTACACCAAAAATGAGGGGCAGTTAAGATAACAGAATGATTGAACACTACTTCCAAATTGAGTGGCTAGAGCAGAGGCTTTCAACTTTTTTGAGTCCACATCTCCCTTGACCAACTGCACTCTTTCTGCAGCTCCCCAGTGGAGAAACGCTCTCCGAACCAATTATGTCACCCCTTGCCTGCAGAGCTGACAGCCCCTCGCTCCTTTTTGAACACCCTCCCATGGAGTGTTCCCTCAGCCTCCTCTCCTCTCCCCTCTCCTTGGCAGTCCTCCAGGCAGACGCCGCCACTGCCCCTGGTCTCTGAGCCACTGCCCCCCACCCCAAAGAGAGGTGCCTCCTCACACTGCCCCACAGGGGCAGAGGTTGCCTTCAGCCTTAGAAGCCTGAGGCCAGCACCTTATTCACCTTGGCAGGTAGCAGTGACAGCAGAGGGTGGCGCTGGGCCTTCATGGTGGAAAGGCTCCCCTTCGACACCGGGCACTCAGTTCCCATCAAGCACAAGAAAGGCCAGTGTGGTGCCTGCCTGACTGCCCAGCATCCCACATGTTTGTCCGTTCCCAACAGCAGGGGCTGGGGGACTGGCTGGCTAGGCTCCTTCACCTACTTGCTTACTTACTCTGAGGCCACCTCAGCTCCTGGAATCCAGCACTCCCTGGCCAGCCCCTGAGGAAACATTTGCCTGGGGAGCAGGTAGCCAGGGCTGTTGCAACAAACAGCCACACAAGCCTTTGGGATGCAAGACAGCCTCAGAGGAGGGAGGGAAGGAAAGAGGGACAGAGGCCAGTGTTGCGTGCAGCATCCCTGACCATCATTCAAGGCACCCTAGGGTGCCACGGCACACTGGTTGAAAACTTGAAAAAACCGAAAACAGACAAAAATCACATGCAGTAAAATGGATTGTATCCGGTGATGCCCTTGTATTCATGAAATAGCTTTTGAGCCAGAGGAGATCTCTACTAATGAAAAAGCGAAGGCAATTTTCACCAATTCACCCTCTGCCCTCCAAATCTACTCTACTGGGATCAGGGACTCTCCTGAACAATGATGGGGTACAGCAGAACTTTCTTTTGTTTCTTCTTCCCTCATCTGACTACCCTGCATAACAAAACATGGCAATGTGCAAGAAAAAAGAGGAAACAGCAGAGTAGTTCATAGTGCTACAAGTTTTTAAAAAGCTAGGAGAAAGCAATGTTTCATCAGTCACTGACTACAATTAAAATGTGTTCACCTCTCAAATGTGACTTACCCTCATCACTATAAGGATAATTTAGTGCCTACAAGATGTGGGTCACAACATTGATTTGAAGCGGTGGAAACAATTGTGAAAAATAAACCTAAGATTTACTGCTTGTTACGCTTTAAAAGAGAACTGTTTAAAAATGATCCACAGGTGGTTTTTGACACCAAGTAAATTAGCCAAAATGTCTAGAATCTAGATCTAAGGATGACTTATGTTGGAAGTGTAAAGAAACATCAGGTACATTTTATCATTCATGGTGGTCCTGTAGAATAATAAAAGAATTTTGGGAGATGATATATAATGAACTTAAGAAAATGTTTAGAAGAACATTTCCCAAAATGTTTTTGGGAATAATAACAACAGAAATATCAAAAAATCAAATTACTCTTTGGATGTATGCGACCATAGACGCTTGAGTTCTGGTAGCACAAAATGGACGAAGTACCAACATAAAAAGAATGGCATCTTAAGCTTTTAGAATATATAGAACTGGCCAGCATGACAAATAGATAAAGATGACAAGAATTTTAAAGAGGATTGGATATTACATATAGATTACCATATTTTTTGCCCCATAGGAGGCACCGCCCTATAGGACGCACCTAGTTTTTTTGGGGGGAAATAAAGAAAAAAAATTATTTCTCCCCCAGGCATGACCCCAGCCCCCAGAACAGCCTGCTATCCGCAAGCCTAGGGAGCCGCACCGGTCTCCCCAGGCTTGCGGACAGCTGTGCAAAGCCCAGGCGCGCTCTTCAGTGCGCCCAAGGCTTCGGAATGCAGGCAGCTCTGCGTGACCCTCCAGAGCCCGGCGCAGCTTGGTGCCGGGCTCCGGAGGGTCGCGCAGAGTTGCGCGGACCGCAGGAGGGCAGGCAGCTCTGCACGACCCTCTGGAGCCCGGCGTGGCTTGGTGCCGTGCTCCGGAGGGTTACGCAGAACTTCTTGAAGCCTGGAGAGTGAGAGCCTCTCACTCTCCAGGCTTCAGCGAAAGCCTGTATTCGCCCCATAGGATGCACCCACATTTCCCCTTCATTTTTTGTGGGGGGGAGTGCGTCCTATAGGGCGAAAAATACGGTATGTGGAAAACTATTATAACAAAAAAATAACCGTAACAGACTGACAAAAATACTCAGCAGTAGAGGCTATAATGTGGGATAATATAAGATAATGAAGAGAAGAGTAAGAAAACGCAGTTGAAAAGACAGCAGTTAGGAAACCAAGGAAAAAGTGGAAGGGGAATTAAAGACAAAGTTTAGGTAAGTAAAACAAATTGGAGGAATAAGCTATGTTACTAGTAATATTTATTTATATGTCATTTTTATGTTATTTTTCTTATTATCCTCATTATATAATACAGTATGCATTGATGATATGATAAAACAGAAAAGCAAAGAAAAAAAGATTTTTTTAAAAAAGAATAATTTAGTGCCTAAAAGTAATTTGATTTTTTTGGAATTTTAATGTTGGAAAGGCAGGATACAAATTTAAGAAACTGGTAAATAGGACAGAGGTGTATGCACATATTAGATTACAGTGTAATCCTTCTAATATACAATACACAGTGAATATGTAAGTCTTCTGTGTTTTTTCTCTAGCAGGATGCAGCTTAAGAATACCAAAGGCAGAAGCATTGCCAGGATATGTTCATCTTATTGAGTAAACACAGGTTTACTCAAGCCAGATGCAAGTAATTGCATTCCTTTTGAATTTGTGGTGGAAAATTCAAGAATTTATAGGCTGGCAATTATGGACCGAGTACAATATATTTATTTTACATATTGTCTGTTGCTGCTACTTAGCAGAAAGAACCCCCTTTCAGAATTAGCACAAAATCATACTTCATGGAATGAAATAGTAAACAGAAGCATTTAACGGCTAAAGCAAAATTAGGTTTCCAGATAGATTGTAAAAATCAAATATACGTGGTTCAGACTGTCAAAAATGGAAATTTGATACATTATGAGATTGTTCTTTTCCACCCATATGGTAGGAAAATGTTTCTCACTCTAACTCAAATACAATTGCAGACCAGTATGTATTTCTTCCACAAACTACATTCATAATTCTGAAGATTAACCCCTTCTAGGAGCAAGCACAGGTGCAAGGGAAACAATCTTTATAAAATGGCAAAACAAACCCTACTTTTCTAAATCTGTAGTGAACCACTAATCAACTTTATGCACATGCATGCCTGCATACAATGGAACTTTCTCAGTGCATTAAACTGATTTCTAAGCATGGGTGATCTGCCACATGTGCAGGTATCAGCTACAGATATCAACAGGAGATGCTTCCAAGTAAATAACATTAGGTTCCGAATGTCAAATTATAACAGTCATTCCAACCTAAAGGATTAAGCAGCACTTAAAATGGAGATTTATGGCCACACCAGAGGTAGATGGGGGCTCTTAACTAGCACCTGAATAACCAGAATTTACAGATTTAGAAAAGTAGGGTTTGTTTTGCCATGCTAATGTGTCTGCTTGGCCTTGCTCACATTCCTCTGCATCATGGCCCAAGTAACTGCCCAAACCACAGTCTGTGACTCATGGTTTGCATATAATGATAAACAGTGGGCTGGCACTTAACAGCTTTGGGCACAAAGCCTCTCTTTGCTAGCATAGTCATGATGAGATTGAATAGTTTGCTTCCAATTTCAATTAACCACAGTTTAGTGTTATGGCCAAGCCCTAAACAGTAGTTGGTTGAAACAATCAGCTTCATAACCAATGGTTAACCATAGTTTGGCTAGGTTTGAACACAAAACTAAGCAGGGGTTAGCTTTAATCTGAAGCAAAGCTTTCCAACATTAATGGAGGAGGAGAGGGAATGGGAAGCGCTTGAGCTAGGATTGTTCTTTATAGTCATAAACAATTTTTTATCATGACATGTAAATGTGGGCACTGAATCATAAGAGTCAGAAATACTCTGAAAGAAGACCTCATTCACACTGTAACAATTCAGTAGAAAAGTACTGTACATTATTGTATAAAAGTATAGGCAGCGACTATTTTGAGTGTCCCGTTGACACACGACCACTGACATGTGTGCTGCTTTTGGCCTCAGAAGGGGGCAGAATGGGCTTACAATGTCCCAGAATGCAAGTTGCCTGTACTGTATATGTTTCCTAAACCATTGGATATGGGCCTGAGAGATATCCATTAAACACTGTAGGCGATGTTGCGGCAAATGCCTCACAGGATTGTTGTGAAGAAAAGGTGGGATAGGTTTAAAAAGTCCACTTGGAGAAGGATTATTTGCAAAACATTTCTCTCAGTTAATTGATTTATCTCTCTGGAACAAAAAATCCTCAATGTTTTCCCAGCCAAAAGCAGAAAAAGTAAGGTAATATTAGAGAAGAATCATCCAGTATTTAAATGCCTGAAGTAGTCACACAAGTAATTTCAAAAATTAACCACAAATTTAAATGCTCTCCCACAAATTGAAAACAAAATACCACCCTTGATGAAACATCAGAATTTTTTAATGACAAACACAGCCCTCGCTTGGAATTGGACTGAGAAAGGGAAACTTTGCCTTTTTAGAATAAGCATTTCAAGCTTTAATGAGATTAGCCTTTCTAGAGCTTTCATTTACAAGAACTACTAAATCAGGCATCCAGTTTTTAGTTTGTACTGAAAGAAAAATGTACTCAAAAAGCTTTTACACATCTGCTGTCGGTATTCTTCTTAACCAAGTTTACCTACAATTAAATGTAAGCCCTGACATCACCCTTTAAATGACAATTCCTGCAGCAAACATGTAGCATGAATGGTAGGAACATGCCCTTTAAAAAGCAGTGGAGATTCACAGGGAAACCCAGAGCTCAGCGGCCCTCTGGCACAAGTACCTAATGATTTAGACTAGATTCACATATGCATTGAACTTCAACCATTCACTGTGAAAGAGAGGGTGGACAAGCTGCCAAGGTAACAACTGGATTTGTCTGGAAGCATAATTTCTGTGAACTGGTAGTCACACATCCAGTATGTGCATAGCTGAATTCTGTGAGATACAGCTACAATTTCTGGCATTAGCAAGCTGACAATATGCCATCTATGTGGAGGTGCCAATTCACATAAACCACACAAATATCATCATATGTCCTGGCTTTGAGCCTCACACCCTTTTCCCTTTCAGCGTAATCACACAGGGCCTCATGTGTCAACCAGTCCTATAGCACTCCCTGACGATATTGCTATGTACGTGATCAGGTCAGGCTGATATTGGATCCTTTTAGGATTTATTCTCTGCTTCTGCACTATTGTTTCACCGTAGATTTGCCCTCATGCATTTCACAAGAAAATGCAGCAAGTGTCATCAACAGCAATGCAGTTGATTTTATTTGAAAGCATAGATTTTAGTGAAGATCTGTCTTTCTTGGTTTCTTACGCACAGAAAGTGCTGCTATGACACACAAGGTACGTTCTTGGCATTATACATGGAATTATACTTACTTGACACCAAGAATGGCTCCAGGCAATTATTCAAGGACTGACATTTAAAATGACAATTCCCCAATGCAGAGTGTGATATATAAACAGAGCCAGAAGGAACTGTACTCCTGTAGACCAGGTAATTAGTTCCATTCTTGAACTGCTCTCACTTTTAAGGTGTTCCTCCTAATGTTCAGGCTTCTCCTCCTTCCTAAACCCTTTTTTTTCTTGCATCAAGTCTCTCAGATTGTAAACATAGGGGCAGGGACTTTTTTTATTACTAATATCTGTAAACCACATTAAGGATTCTGCAGAACAACAAAAATGGACAGGAACCTTTCCAATCTAAAAAATCAGTTGTTGTATTTTTGTCACCTTTCAGGTTTTTTAAAACTTAAAAAAAAAATCAAATCAGGTGGATCACAAAAATGCATTCATAAATAGGTAATTCACAGATACTTCACATTCATTCTGCTACATACCTTTTGGTAATGTATACTGAGACCATATAGCAAAATATTTTTCTTTTCCACTTCCTTTGCAAATTTAGCGAATCTTTGCATTGCACTGATAAAAGACACATTTTCGAAGAAATCCAAGTATACCTAACAAAGGGAGAGAAGAGAAAAACTAATTTTTAAAAAATTAATTAAATTCCCAAGAAACAAATAAAAAAGTAAAGAATGGTCATAATAGTATCTGCAGGCAAAAAAAAAGAAGGACATCTGGCAGAGAGGGAGGTCCTTCCTGGATCACAGTGAAACCTTCTCCTATTCCTGATGCTTTGCTGGTGGTGCTCCACCAGTGGTGGAATGAAAAATGGGGTGGTTTAGAGGCACATCATGAGTGACCAAAGACCCACAGAATCTTAAGCTCTCTTATTTCACTGACATGCCTCTAAACTGAGCTTGAATCTAGCATAGTTAATGCCCATCAACTGGCGTCAATGGGAGGAAGCAAAAAGGATACACATGACCAGCTTCCACAGGATGGTTCCACTGCCACCTGGACTTAGTAAAGTGTGACAGGTCTGCCACAGATCTTCACACCACCACCATCAGTCGGATTAGTTTGGCCAACAGATGCAAACATAATCGCACTTCCTAGGGAGCAAGCTTGACTGGACACAGTAAAACATACTTCTGATTTACCATGCAAAAAATTGCAAAGCAGATAGTGTGGTTCTCCAATACTATCAAAGAAAAGTACCATACCAACCCTGCTTACTATTTTAGTACATTGCTTTAAAGGTTATTCTGGTTCAGAAATTTCCCTTTAAAATTTCAGCTGGAGTTAGAGGTGACAAGATACACACCACCAACATGATTAGACAATCCTAATCTGGAAAAGCATGGAATTTTACAACAAGTTGTTGGCATTCATCTGTCTCAAACACTATGTTAGAAGGACCAAAATGACATCCCCGGGGCACAAGTCTAGGCAGTGTGTATGGAGGTCCTGGCCTGCCCAGATGACAAGACCCTTCTTCCAGCCTTGCTGATGTGGTCCAAAGGAAAACATAGCAATATGGTTGGCACCAGCTTGGCTGCAGGAGTTGCTGGAAGGAGGCGTAAAGGGCACCATCCAACCTTCTTAAGGGCTTCACTCTAGATTTTTGTAGAGGAATCACAGGTGAGAGCTGAGTGCAGGGTGTGGACCAAAGGTGGACAGACTATCCCAGAAGGAGCACAATATGTCCCCTGCCAGGGGCACTACCCCTCCCCTAAAACCCCATGCACCCTTACAATAAGTATTCAATAAATAATATAGTTTTGACTTGCCTCTACTTGGTATCTATTACATGTTACAGAGGTGACACTGATGCTTAAAAACAGAATCTCATATGTAGTCTGATGTATTAGAAAAGTTACTTTATAATATAATAATGTAATATATTAACCTACCGAGATAAGAACCACAGAGTATAAAAGAGAAGCATTTGTGTTTTCAAGTATTTCTACTAACTGATGTGTTTCTTGGAAGTTAGACAGGTTATCCTAAAAAAAAAAAGTTTCCAGTTAAGAAGAATGCTTTCAAGATGCATAATGTACTTATTTAATTACTGTACACTATCAACTTTTCTTGCTCAGGGAGGCTGTGGCCTACCTCCCTCAAGCCTATACCCTACTGTAACAAATGAAGCACATGTAATGTAAATAAAAGGATATTATTCCCTAATTTACTACCTTCTCCCCTTCCTTCTGTTGTCTTTTTTGTGTTACTGTAAATCCCTCAGGGGAAGGACCTATCCCCTTGTACTTTATGAAGTTGATCTCCACTGAAGTGGTGCTATATGACCAATAAAATAACAATACATTTGTAGTATTGCACTAATATTACAACTGGATTCCCCTTTCCTGTGCATTGTAGGGTTACAGAATCTCAGGTTTCGTAATGGACAAAAAATAATCTAAGTGAAATTTTCCATAAGGAAAGAAAAGTGCCTTTATGGAGCCACAAACAAATGTAACTTGACTGTAGAAGAGATAAATTCTGCCTTGGCAACACAGCAGGTGCATCAAAGAAATGTGTTGGCAGAGCAAATAGAAGAATGTATTTTTAAATAGCAATCTGTCTAATATGTTAACAATCATATAAATAACTTCCGATAAAAATCAATAATCTCATACAAACAAGCCAAGTTGCAGCCTAATGAAAAAACAGGATTGCCTGATTGGGGGAAAATGTCTTACTGATTACAATTGAGGTAATCACAGAGACACTTTGGGATCAAAAGCAGTAAAGATTTTGTGAAGTGTGTTATACTCTTTCAAATGTACTTAACCGTGTTCCCTAAAGTTATGGCTTTATGAACATAAAGCAGTACATATAGTGGAAATACTGTAAAAAATGAAATTTAAAAGACAATAATTGTTCTAATTTAGGAATAACTTTCTACAATGTATTAAGAATATGAATACAATTTTAAATGGGATGTATCTGGCTGTAAAATAATATCAACATTACTCCGCCTGAGTCAACAGTCCAAGTATCAAACTGACAGAACTGATGTCTACATATGACATATGGCTCTGTTAAACTAAAACCTGTCCTTCACAATTGCAGGCCTGAGTTTCATCAGTTTGACAACAGACCATGAAGCTTGTAAGGAAGCCAATTTTACCAAGGACAATGCATCTAAGTGATGCTGTAAAGTTAAAATATGTGCTCGGAGACTGCCTTTGATCTTCCATAATACTTACATTTATGCAAATAAAGTTGTAGCATTGTCCTAGTAATATATTTTGTAGATGACTTTCATTTTTGCAAAGGGAAGTTGATATAGCTTTAACCAGCTGAAAAGGGAAATTAAGATTGTATTAATGAATACTCCCCTAAACAATGTTGTTATCCTGCACATCTTAAACCACAAACCACCGAAGAATCCATGTGTTAACTACCACTTTTAAACTATGTAAGTAACACTTTGTATCATCATACTCATGAGCA
This sequence comes from Podarcis gaigeae, assembly GCF_964106915.1. Lineage (NCBI taxonomy): Eukaryota > Metazoa > Chordata > Lepidosauria > Squamata > Lacertidae > Podarcis > Podarcis gaigeae. The sequence goes on from NC_139688.1 coordinate 32,898,977, forward strand.
GAACAAGCATACTCAGGCCCAGCTCCCGCAATGGTTTGATGTGAACCAGAAGTGTTCGTTGTGGGAAATTTCTAAACTATGGCTTAATGGGAACCAGGCCATAAACTCATTTCATGCCCAGCTATAGGCCTCCTTAGCCAGTCCAAACAGAACACTTTTCAAAATACTGGTCTGATCTGACTGACTCTAATAAGACCCAAGGAACGAAGCACTGTATTAAATACCCTGGTACAAGGAGTGATTGATCAGCTGCATGTGTTCTGGGAATCTAAAAGGAAAACCAACTCAGGATGCCAATTCAACCCAAGCTATAATCACCCCTTGGAAAAAAAATTGTCAGAGGCCACTGCATTTAGTGGCATGCTAAAAAAAAAATACTTGTACATATCTTTCACATTGGAATTCTCCTTATGTTGATGATGTTGAGAATCAAAATCTAGTACTTACTTTCACATGGCTCTTCAGTGTTTCATGAAGGAGAAATCCTACTTGCACGGCATCTTCCTTCATATTAGTGAGAACACAAACTTGTTGTGATATGGTGTCTAATAAAGAAAATTTAAAACAGAGGGGGGAACAGTTGTTGTTATCATCATAATCATCAATTCTCTAACTTATTTCAGTAAACAATTATTTTAGACAAGGTTTGTTTTTATAGAAAGAGGAATTGTGTTTTCTGCACCTGGAAAAACGGTTTTATGACAAGGGTTATATATGGGTAAATACAGGATTAGATATATCATCAACTACCATGAAAATACTCCCTCCCCCCAACCTGAGGATTGTTAAATTTAACTTCCTTGCTACTATTACAGATACCATCCCTATCCAACTCAAAGACAGCTCAAGTTTGTGAAAAAAGAACTGACCATAAACAGCCCAGTGTTTTATCCCATGGGTCCCTTTGGGAGGAAGGGTATTCCCTAGTCTTTCTTTTTTGTGTTGTTTGGCAAACCACTGCATGTGTAAAAACCACGATTCAAAAACCACTGTAACTCTGGAATAAAAATGAACTTAATAATATAATAAGCTTTCTTTGTTCTATTTCTGTTGGTGTAGTTGTGTATCCATTTCTCCCACTACATCTATCATCCCATGATCAAGCCTTGTGTTCCATGCACCCTTCTACTGCACAGTGCACTTAATTACTCCCTCTGTTGCAGCAAACAATTGTTTGCATTTGCCCTCCAAAATCAGGCTTGCAAACAAGCTTCAAACCATGCTTTATGATTTTGGTTTGGAAGGCAAGCACCAACCAGTTGGGATGCAAAGAGCATACTATGATTTGCCTCAAGCCAGGAAAGTAACACAGAGTGTGCAAGAGGAAGAGTTAGTGTGCTTGTTCCCATATTGCATAACTATGTTTTGGCACTGCATATGAACTGGCCTACTGGGTGCAATATTAAGCAGCCAACAGTGCATGCAGGAGCAAAGCATTCACATAATCAAAGGACATTTTAATAGAATCCCATCACTGAAAAAACAGGCAGCCCAGATAACTGATCTGTTCCCCTATATGACCAGCTACAACAAATAATAATAATTTCAGTGCACTCATTTTTCATCCCATCTGTTCATTGGCTACCTAGGATTGCATTCTATGTGAAGAAATACTAATGAGCAAAGCCCTAAGTGTATTTAGCATAAAAAACTTAGATATATGATTATCCTTTGTTACACAACTCACTTAATTCAAGTGGGATTTGAGCACCCACACTCTATTCCTGTGATGTGGGAGCAGAGCAGAAGCTACCTACCCTCCAGTAAAGGAGCAGGGGGAAAGGGCGCTACTGTCAATGCAAGTGCAACTAGGGGTAAGTTAGATACCACAGACATAAAAGGAATATGTTCATTTGAATGGAGGAGCATGTGGCTGCACAATGAGGCATTAAGCAGGGCATAATAAGTGATTTATTCCTTGACGGCAGCCCCACTGTGAATATATTAATTTCTAAACATTAATTTCTCATTACTGCTAGAATTTGGGATCACATAATTCAGTAGTCAAGCAAGTGTGCAAGCTAGAGCTATAGTTCTAAAAATTATAGGTTCATTCTTCACCTATTTTTGAATGCACATTTCAAGGTATCCCTGAAAGGGAGAGTGAAGCTTTACATGTTTCAACTGGAGGTTCAAATATATAGTTGCCCTAGGGGAAGAAATCCTTAAAGAGATTTTTTCAGGATGTTTTTGTACTATCCAGGTTCTAACTACTTTTCTAAATGAGTCATCCTAACTGCAGGATGAGGTTTCCCTATTTGCAGACTAATAATATGAGAAGGGGGAGAGAGAGACAGACATGCGCCACATTGTCTGCACATCCAGCAAGTTCTTACCTGTTTTACTTCAAGAGCATTAGGAATGCTTTTTTTATTATTAAACATGTTCTATTATTTTTCCAACATTGGTTGTTAAAGAAAGACAAAGATAAAAAATGGAACACCATTACACTTTAAGAAATCATTTTATGAAGACAGTGAATCAAATGTTTAACATATTGGAACCACATTGTTTGGTACTTGAATGATCATTATATTTTTCTTACCTACATCAGTGCTCAGTTTAAAAGAATGGAATGTGTCCTTTATCAACAGCTTATATTGCCTACAGCACAAAACTTTAGCTAAGCTTTCCTAAAGCATTTGGAACTTGTTAGCTGTATTTGCATAGGTAGGATTACATTTGTAATACAGATCACCAAATACTGCTCACATAATTAAAAGCAGATGATATACTAATTTCTTTTAAACTCTTTAATGTCATATCTTAATTGTGATTTGATCAATCACATTGGGAAACAACAAGGTATTATTTGCATTTATTTGTTGTAAACTGCTGCTCAAATGTCTAGGGAAATATTACTGAATAACAACTTAATGTTTGCACGGCGCTTTCAGATGGTCATAGTACTTCATATTCTGTATCTTACTGCAATCCTTATAACCACTACCATGTATAATTATGCCCATATTACGAGTAGCTGAGCGGAAATTTGGCTCCCTTAAGACCACCTAGTGGCTTTATGGCAGAGACAAGATTCAGCTCAGGGATTTCCTGGGTCATAGCTCAGAGTCACAGGAATGAGGAGCCTGTGACCTTCCAAATGTTGTAGGACTACAACTCCCACCAGCCCCAGCCAGCATGGCCAATGGTCAAGGATGACTGGCAGGGACCTCTGGAGGGCCACCGGTTTCCCATCCTTGCTATGATAACTCTCCCTAATCCTGGCTCACCAACAGGAATGGGAGAGAAATTTGATTCAGTTTGCATTTAAAGCCAAACCTACCAAATATGTGAACTGAAACATAGCTATCCTTCAAATTTTACACTCATGAAATTGTGCAGTGCCATTCTCCACCCAGATACTTGTAAGACTCTAACTTGCTTAGCTTCCCATTAGGTACCATTGGACAGCTCTTATCTTCTGATAATGGATATACTTAAACCAGGTTAATGTTTAAATGTTTTATCCACTGTACTGCTATACAAAATAGTCTTTGATTATTATAAAACTGATCAGCTACTATATTATGCAAAATAAGAGGCCATTAAATCACAAAGTTAAATGTGGCAAGGAAAGGCCACAACTTTATTGATGACAGCAGTGAAAAGGTATTGGCTTAGGCATTGGATCTCTAAAACAAGTGGGTTTATTCACCAGTAGGTGGAGCCTGTTGATGCTAATCCAACTATAGGCTCTCCCCTGATGTCACCGAGGGTCGTGCCATGGCCTCCCGCCAAGCAGGCATCGGACAGAATACACGACCGTCAGATTCCTTTAACGGAATACCCAAAAATTGAAGGCATAGGCGATGGCCACACCTAGCCCTTCGACACACCACAACACATTATTCCAATGCCTAACCTACCCACCAATACCACAAAAGTTGTGACGATTGCTACGAGGTAGGCGAAAAAACCAAAAGGCCTAATGCCAAATGGAAAAACTCCTACCAGGCCCCCTGGACAACCAGGGCGACCAACCTAAGGTCCACAGCAAGGCCAATGACCTAAGCCCTAACTCAAAGGGAGTGGAGGGTGGGTGACTTGCGACGAGACGACGGCGAAGAATGAGGCCAGGGAGAGGCTGGCACTGCAGCAAAAGGCTGCTGAGCACGCCCCCTCGGAGGCACCTGGTTGGGTGCCTGCCGAGGGGCGTGGGCACCAGCCAGGAGAGGTGGAGGCAGGGGGCTAACGCCCCCTGCTAGGGGTGGTGCTCGGGCTCCCGCCCACAACCACTGCCCTCTCTTCCAGGGAGGAGAGTCTTTATTATAAAACTGATCAGCTACTATATTATGCAAAATAAGAGGTCATTAAATCACAAAGTTAATATGATCACACATCTATAAAGATAATGTTAACCCTGCCTCTCCTAACTGACCTCCCTTTTTACATTGGATTCCCACATCCTCACTTTTTACATGATTGAAGCAAGCTGGATTTAAACACATGGATATGTCATATTAGCATGGCCCTGGTATGACATATATGGCATTCTTCTTGTGGTCTCTTATCCAAGTTCTGGCCAAGTTGTGGAGAGCCAAATATCATCCCCTTTCATTATACCTGATCATACAGTCTGTAAGATAAGATGTATAGTTTGGCTATGTACAATCCTAATTCTGTAGGAGAAGCTCACAACCACTGATTCAATCAATAAAACAGTGGCATGCATTTGCATTAACATAGCCTACAGAAATGGGTCAACTTCAAACACTTGCATACCATTGTAAAATCCCATTCCTAAATATATTACATGGAAAGAAGCCCCATTGTGGTCAATTTATATTTAGGGTTGGCATGTAACGTTGCTGCTGTGCAAATATTTGCATTTTCATAATTCTCATCAAGGGTTCAGTGAGACTGCAGCTGGGCTAGTTACTGAAGTTGTCACACCTACTGATTTATAAACAGCAGCTATACTACCTAAGTACAGTCATTTCTAAGAAAGTTGCCATTATGTAAAATGTCACCTAAGGAGCTATAATAAGTATAGGCATATGCTCGGAATAATTGAGGAAAGGTGGCTTGAGACATATACAAATTTCCTTTTATACTATGTACAAATTCCCCTATACACACAAATCTGGAATAATTCAAGCAACCTAGGGAATATGCTATATTAATCTCATCTGTTACTTTATATGCATTGAAGTCATTCACATAATTTCAAAGGGTGCTCTCCTACTATGCTGTACTCAGTGTAGATCAACTGCAATTAACTGACTTAAGTTAGCATATAATTTCTCAGCAATTAAAAATATATTTAAATGTCATTAACTTCCATAAGATGTTCAGAGAAAAATGAATATTTTACAGCTGGATAACTTTGTTGGAAATATTTGTAGAACAGAAAAAAGAAGAAATTGTATTCAAAATTCAATAGTCTTAATAGTCAAGTACCTTTGTGTGAAGACATCATAGATTACTGACTGGTATAACATTTATACTACAGAAGCAGAAAAATCTGAATGACTTAAGAAAATATTTTATAGAGTCAGTATTTGAACAGAATGTACTACCCAATTGTACCAAAAGAAGAAGGTAAAGAAGAAAATAGAATACATAAGATGTCTGGATATTTTTAGTTTCTACTAAAGTGACTAGTAGAGCATGTGCCAAGAAGTGCTCATTGTAGAGAATAAGAAAATCCATATCGCTTCAGACTGGTTTGTTTATGTAAATTAAATTCAGGTTTTTTAGTCTTGGCATTGTTAACCAGTTTAAAACTTGTTAGTCTGAGCTTGCACAGCAGCTGTGGGTGGGCAAAACAAGTCTGCACAACAAATACAATGTTGCTTTGCTTACAGAATATCCCTAAATACATAGGTAAACATACAAGATGAAGTGTGGTTTTAGCTCATTGTAACTAGTTCTGTATTTATTTGTAAATCAGTCCTTGACATAGGAAATCCCCATATTTAAGCAGCTACAATTGTTTTAGATACCTAAGTGCACCAGAAATCACACTTTCCCGTGAATCTTCTAAGTGAACAAATATATGCAAAATGAGGAGCCAGGATCCAATTTTGCTTCTAATTTGTAAGTGAAGTTTGAGTATCTCCTTCACACAGATGATTAACTTTCAATGACGGCCATTCAACTGAAAACCAGAGTAGTAGACTTAAAATTTAAACCACTTGAAGAATCAGGTCCAAATGTTTTCAGAATGCAAATAAAAGGTCGCAGTGTGGCAGAACCATAGTGTATCCACTGACTAATGGCTCCCAGGGCTGGTTTCCCTATGCAGGGAGAGGGAATTGCACAGAACAAGTCCCTACAGACACTGCAGATGAGAAAGCAGCTCAGTCAGGCTCAGTTGGTTCTCTTCCACTGTTTCTTTAAGAAGCTACACTGATTACTATCACCATATCCTATGAGGAACAGCAGCAGCTTGTCAGGAGTTTGGAGACAGAAAGAGAGATCTCTTTCTATCCAAACCAGTCAGCTAGGACTTCTTCCTCTTCTTCCTCCTCCTGGCTGCAGACCTTTGTGACTCTTAGACCAGCTCCACAGCACTGCCCCCTGGGAAGTTACTGAATTTTGAACCTAGATTCTCCTACTTGGCTTGCCTTGATTCTCCACATGGACTGACATCCTGCTTTGACTTTAGCAAGCTGTGTGCTGTATGTAGTCTAACACCCCAAAGACAGGTCCCTCCAAGAGATGGAGCTGGCAATACAGTGCTAGATGGGATTTGATGAGTTGGGACTTGCTGCCAAAGCAGTCGGAATCAAAGCCCTAATGCTGCAGATCTGTCTCAAATAAATGTGGAGTGCAACACTAAATGAGATGTGAGAATCTGTCATGGTGAAGTGTGAAGGTGCAAGGTGATGGCAAGGTGAATGTTTACACTTCTCACTAAGAAAGAATCTGTAAAGGCACTTTTAGAGCCTTGAAACAGAAGCCAATACAAGTTGAATCTGTGCAGCAGCAACTATGATGTGTACTGTCACTAGCCATATGGATCTTACACACTGCATCTCCCTGCTGGTGCAATGCCCATACATAGAACAATGAAGGCCTCACTAATGTCTTGATTATGTACTTCCTGAAGTTCTGTTTTCCCCTTTCATTTTGGTTGAAAGGTCAGCATTGTCTGACTTGAATCAGAGACAGTGCCCAAGGCCTATTTTCCATTTGCCTGGTTCCTTTATGCAACTTTACATGATTAAAGGAATAAGCTAAAGCTATTTATGTGGTTTTATTATTTTACCAGTCAACTTTAATTTCTAGTGTTTTCACACACAAAATGTGGTTTCTTCTTGGTGACTATATGAACTGGCAGACTCAAGGACAAGCACATACCCTTAATTAAAGAATCAGCTGCATACAGATCTCGCTTGTAGGTCACCTAAAGGACAGATAAACCTAATTAGTTCTTCCACAAGTTTTTAATAACACACACACACACACAAAATGTACCTAAAGACCATTTTCCACACTCAAAGACTGTCAACACATAAAATTGTCATTTTATTATTGTTGTTATTTTTAGTAGCCTTCAATCTCAAGGCTATGTACAAAGCCTAATGGATGAACTAATAAACTGTTAAAGCACACACAAACACAAAATATGATTTAAAAAAACACAGAGAATGTATGCATAAGGCAGAGACCTATTCATTCAGCTGGGAAAGCTTGTTGGGAGAAAAAGGTCTTCAGTTATTCCCAGAAAGTGCAGATAGTGGGTACCTGTTGTGTCTTGACAGGAATGTTGTTCCACAGAACAGGGACAGCCATACTGAAAGCTCTGCTCCAAGTTACTGTATTATATTTAATTATATCTAAATTATATCTAAATTATGTATAAAAAGCACTAGAAGCCATGAGAAAAAATGTAAATCAGAAGATCTTCCAAATCTGTATTTGTATTAAGCTTTAAAATCTGTTCAGTATTAATTTTATAATTCTTTTTTAAAATGGCTACATTTGGTTTACCCACATATGTCTACCATATTCTTTCTAAGAGTGTTCACCTTTATTCTGTTTTAGTGAAATAGTAAATTTACCATTTGCATATCTTCATGTCAAGAAGTTCATCTAAATTACTATGATAATTATATTGCTTCCCTTACTATGATAATTACATTATTTCCCAAAATCTAGAGTTAACATCTTTTATTTTAAAAAACAACATTCCTCTTGCTGTAATACTCTGAATGTATTGCTAGTTCTGATCTAAAAAGTACTTTGGAGCAGGAGTGTTCTTTGAACAAGACACCTCAAAGAGGAGAGCTCTTATGTCAGTTTTGGTAGTGAAATGAATAGGTTGCTCTGAACCTCACATGCTTAAAACTGACGCCAGAAAATAAAGAGAAATTACCAAAACAGATTTTATTTATTGTGTATGTGTGTAGTAACAAATGTCTTGTATAAACTGAATATACTGCATAGTGATACAGAATGATATATAAAACAGTTGTCACAGTATGATTTTAGCATAGACATAATAACAAAAAGTGGAAGGATAAGTCCTAGAAATTCTTTTAACACAAGATGTATACACTATTTTTTTTATTAAAAAATGTATCTCCATTTCATTTATAGTTATGTCACATACTTTAATGATATTGTAGTAATCCTTGTTTTTTAGAGATTAAGGGTACAATCCAAATCCCCCTACATGGTGGCAAGCGCAGGAGGTGGTGGAGGGAGAAGCCTGTGTCAGCCTAGAGCTGAAGCGACAACTGGGCCTGAAATAGAACCAAGGCGATTATAGGATGCAGTGAGAGTGGCTTGGGATCCAACAATACTTGGCTGGCCCAGCCCTAACCCCTCCAGGAAACTTGTTTCGAGCTGCTGTTGACACTTCTGTCCATCCACACATTCAGCAGGTGGAATGGAGTAGCACACGGACAGAATGACATGCCAGGAAGCTGACTTTGCCAGGATGGAGAACAGGGAGGCTTGAATTCTCCTGTAACTTGTGCTTTTATGTATTATTACATCTATTCAACATATTAAAATATATATGTTTGATGTATTTGATATAAACACATCAAAATGTGTTGTGTATATAATAGAATATTATATAAAATAATATTTGAAGAGTATCGTTCTGTATGAGCTAAAAGAGAAGTCTACCAAAGTTGAGCCATTTCCATAAACTTCCTTTCTTGAATCCTGCCTAGGTACTTAAAACCAGAGGAGAATGGGTTTTCCTAAGAAAAGCTCGATCAGGCTGATGAGACAGGCATCTCAAGGAACAACCTGCATCTCAATTCTACATTGCAGAAGATTTATTACATTCATCTGTGGCAGTGAAAAGCGAGTTGGGCATCTTAAAAGCTCCAGCATGGATATACAGCTTGTTATAATTAAATTGCATTCATGGTTTGTAGCATTTGAACAATATTTTTCCAGAAGTGCAATCATGTAACTATCATCAACTTTCCAAAGCTTCCCATTTACTAAAGAAAAATGTTGCTCCTACCTTCCATAAGTCAGGGGGCCCTTCAATAAGTTTCGCCTTTGTTTTGTTGTATTTTAGTGCCAGATGCAAACATTCTGTTCCATAATCCAGGTCATAGTCACTGCACTGTAGACAATGTTGAAACAAAAATAATTGTAGCCTACGGAATTTATATGCAACATGGCATTTTAAATTACTGTTTCTCAAGCTTTACAAATATACAAATTCACAACTGTGTACAGATTGACTGAGCACCCTAGTCCAGGTGCAGTCAATGTTTGGCTAATAGACTTATATCAGTTGCATTTGCGTGATGAAATGTTACTGCCAACATCAGGTTGTGCCACCATGGTAATCACTGCAGAGGTCCAAATAAGCCATTCTGATCCATGTAATTTTCTGCTTTATACTGTTATATGCCACATCAGATGATGATAGCAGTTCCTCAGCTAACAGCATCAATAGTGAGATTATCATATCTGTTTCAGATTCGGCCTACATTGCAAGCACACACCATGACCGTACTACTGTGCTGCACAGCTGTAACTGTACTTCTCCTAAACATGTATTTTCTAGTATAATGCCTCATAGCAACAGGACAGTAACCTAACATTATGTAACTTTGCCAGTTTACTCTCAATAAACTGAAAGTGTTATGTCAAGAAAGGGCTAGATTATTTCCTGAGCCAAGATCTTCTGTAATTCTGTCCTTTGTTAACTGTGCCAGTGGAGAATTGTCAGAGTTAAAGCCCTTTCAATTCTGACTATACTATGTAAGCACAGTATAGCTACTAAAATGGTAGAATCCCTTCTGTAATGCATCTGAGACATTCTGGAATACTTCAAAGCAATGCAAATTCACCAGTCGCAATTAGTAGCTTTCCCTCTACACATTCTTAACTGGGGGGGGGGGGTGAAAAACAAAAAAGCAACAGGAAAATGAGCTGTCCATAAATTCCTCAAAATGTTTCTTAAGATAAAAATAACTAGGAAAATTTAAATTAGTATGAGGTAGATTGAGATGGTGAGCAGTAGTTAAGTTTACCTGGAACAAATACAGAATTTCAATACCTCTTTTTTTTTTTTTTTAGTGATAGCAGTAAGTACTGGTTTTCAGGAGTAAGAGAGGGAAATAAGCTAAAGCTTCCTGCAAACAGGATTTCTTGTTTGATACTGTCGTTTACCAAGTCAAACTCTCCTGTAGCTGTGAGAGATGCTACAATAGGAACAAGCAGAAAAGAGGAGATTGCCTCCTCCTAAATGCAGGGTCTGTTAGTCTTCACATTTGGTTACCAAGATGGTGTGCTTCCACAAGAAAGGAAGATGCACCACATCAAAAATCAAACATGACCAAAGAGAAACTAGATGTGTGTAATCCAGTGGCCAAGATGTGAAAATAGGTTTAGCAGTCATGCTGTGAGCTTGTGTTTCAGAAACTCAGTAGAGGATAACTCCAACCAGTATTTTAAAAACTATTTTAAAGGCAGGTTGAATGGGTCCCTCTTTCAGTCAGAGGGCAATTCCATCATGGGCAAATTTCCAGAAGCCACCTGCCAGTGGAGTGTGTGGGCAGAGGTAAAACTGATCAGAGCCTTGGCTGTGACTTTTATCATTGTGCAATAAGCTGTATCCCAGCCATGCACAAGTCTGAGGTTTCTATGCACCCACATAGGGTGGTTTCAGGTTTCACCTTTCCCAATCAAAACAAAGAGAAGGCACACTTAGAAGAACAAGCATTTGTCCATTTTGACTGCAGAATCAACTACACAGACTGGTGTAGGTTGTACACACCCAACACATAAACCTTTTTGTCCATTTTGTGTGGAAGTTTATGTAACATAACATAATTATACAAAATGCTACCATTTGGTGGCAAAAAACCAAAAATATAATTTATTAAAATGAATATTTACTAATTCACTCCCCAAATAACACATGCAAGTCAGTTGCCTCTTACAGTATGGGGGTGTGGGGTGGGGGTGTGAGGAGAAGAGTAAGTTTCTTTTTTAATTGCCAAAATTCTTACCTGATGATATGCTTGATGGATTATATCAAATAAGAAAGCCTGAGGCATTTCACTTGCTCTGTACTTGGCACGATCTAGTGAATGGTCTAAACATCCGTCAGCAGAGGAAGCAATAACAGTGGAGACAAGAGGACAGATTGCTCCTGCTGCCTTGGGAACCAAGAAAAAAAAGGGGGAGATTTTAAACACAGATTTACATGTTTACCTTAGTTAATCTCTGCTTAAAGAACAAGTCCAAGCAAATTTAATATTTTGACTTCCACATACACTGTTGGCCTGATCCAGACAGCCATTGAACTCTTCTTGATATATATTGCACATCCTATTCTGTATGATGTTGATGAAAGTTGAGCCTCATACTATGGGAATAGACAGCTGCATGCATTATTTTTATCATGTTGTAGCAAACAGTGAAAATTAACACTAAAACGTTTCCCAAAAATGTTAAGCACCAATCTTTCATATTTGTGAAAAACTATCTAAAGCACACACATACCTATCGTATTTTCAGAATCTTCTATTTACGGGAGGCAAAAAACTTACTTTATTATGGAGGCTGAAGAACCAACTGACAAATTATTTTGATTGTTCTGAAATATGGAATGAGTGTAACCATACTCTGGTGGATAAATGGCAAAGTATTAATGTGACCACTTCACCAAATCCAGATCTATACTTGAAACCATGAGAATGGGAATGTGGAGAAACAATCAGATGACCCAAGCCATCAAATTAAATATGACTCAGACTCTAGCGGCATCTTTTTAAAATAATAATAATAATAATTAAATAATTTTCCAAATTATTACAAATCAAACCAAATTACTTTAATTTAATACTATTTCATAAACATGGTTAGTGAAATTCTGCTGTGTTGCCTTCATAGGCTTATAAATATCTTAGTTTCAAACGTTGATGGTAAGTAGTGAATGAATTCGTAGGACAAGCAATCAGGTAAGAGTTATGACACAATAGGTTAAATTTAGCCAACAATTCTACAACACTACACTGGAATATGTACTGCGTGATTAAGTATTTTGAACTTTAGGCAGAGACCACTCCTAAGCAACAGTCTTTACATCTGTCTCTTGCTCAATAAACATTGATAATTCAACTTTGACAGAATTAGTTTCATTTTGTCCATCCTCTCTCTCTCACACACACACCATTTGGTGAATTGTCAGAGTCTCCTGGCTATTCACCCAATTAGTCTTATTTTCAGTTCTCAACTTCCTTCTGATTGGCTTCAAATGCCAGCAATAATCATGGAGATAGTCATGACTTATGCTTAGGAAAATAAGCATGTCTTAGTTGGGATCTTGTCCTCTACTGCAGCAGAAAAGAAATTGAGACGCGGCAGTTGTCTAGGGCTGACCGTTGACAACAATGGTAGCATTATAATACACTTCCTCACTTACAGGCATAATATTACACCACTGAAGGAGACAGGAGCGTGACCTGAGAAAGCACACAATACTGATTAAGCTCTGCTCTTCCCTTGCCATTCCCTATTCCACCCACTTTTTGTCCCTTGTACTGGTGCCAACGGAAAGGGCAGCAGTGATGTGATATATTGAGACTGAAATCTATCCCAGTGTATCTTCAGGCTGAGCAAATGCACAGGACCTTAGAAGAGAACCTCTCCCTGCCCAGGAGGCATAAATAAACTCAGGGATAGTATTGCTCTGTAAATGAATATGATTAATGTCTTCACATCCTAATTAATCAAACTCTTTCCACATATTACTGCACAGAAAATATTATTTTACACCATTGAAACAACTTCCATTAGTGGGCATTCAAAACCACATGTATTTTCTAAACTAAAGTAGAAGAATTACCTGTGTATTTATGTTTTTAACAGGTAGAAACATGTACTTCTATTCAGACATCTGCGCTCCCACCAATTATATCTCTAGTAATCAACATGCTTCAGCCACATACTGTAATTACCACTTCTGTTAGCAGAACTGTCTTAAAAGAATACTTACCCTAAATTTACAGAATACCACCTTCAAAGATAAAGCAACCACCAGCAATTATGAGATTAAAATATTTCAACTATTTCCAAAAAATATTTTGTTGTATATTTGAACATTAAACTGATACCGTATTAAGCTACTCTTTAGCATTAAACTGATACTGTATTAAACTACTCTTTTAGAGTTAAACTGATTTTAGAAAAAACTATTCTAATTTAGTAGCCAACAAAATCCAAGATTACTTCACAGCAACTTAATCACCAAAACAAAATTCGTGTGCCTGTTATTGATGCTTTCATTATGCTCTTTTGTAAGACCTCAAACCCATCCCATCCCATTCAAGTAAATGTCAGGGATGCCAACAAATTTGTCCACACCTGGCTTGGAAAGAAGCTTCTAGGATTCTTCAAAACCCACCTCCCCACAATTCTTCTCCAGCTCATTTCAGTAGTCAGGTGCACAGCTTCTCCCCATCCCCAGTTTTACTAACTGGAAAGTCACACAAGAACTCAGGGCTTGATAAACGGTGCAGCGTTGACTTGATCAATTTAAGAAATTGAGATTTGGCTTTAGTGCATCCAGGAGTTCCCCTGGCAAGTGAGGGAAAGAATGGGAACCTCTCTTTCCCATGTCAAGGAGAGGTTGTCAAAGGACCTACAAATACTCCTTTATTGGCCTTTACAAACTAATGTTCAAGAAGGACTAAAAGACAAAATGACAGTGTGGGGACAAAAACTGAGCTGTCTTTCCGGTAACAATACTTTGTGCTTGTTTGGAGTCCAATGTGGCTGGTATCAAGACTCTGGCCCAGGATTTGTCTGTCTATCTTGTACAGTGGTACCTCAGGTTGCAGACTCCGCTAACCCAGAAATATTCCCTCGGGTTAAGAACTTTGCTTCAGGATGAACAGAAATCATGCTCCGGTGGCACAGTGGCAGCAGGAGGCCCCATTAGCTAAAGTGGTGCTTCAGGTTAAGAACGGACCTCTGGAACGAATTAAGTACTTTACCCGAGGTACCACTGTACAGTAAAAAGGTAAACTTGTGGGCGATAAATAAATAGTCCATGGTATTCGATTGGGACTACAAAACAGGCCTAGACAGAATGGTTACACACTAGAGTGGTTTTGGAATGTTAAAAAAGACAGTACAACCCAGAGTCTTAAATTCCTTAATTTGTAATGCTGAGAATGAACTGTTGAACCTGTGTAAACTACTCTGTGAAAACCGAGAATGATGTCATGAGTCACTGAAGAGAACATTTAACATAATTTTGAATTAAAGAGAAGAGGGCAAATTAGATCCTTAAGGCTGTTTACCCAGCTGGAAGGGGCCAGTTTTAGAACTTGTTGGAATAAGGTCAGCAGGAAGGAAGTTTTAATCTGTTTATTCCGAAATGCAAAATGAATAGATAATCAGAAGCTTAAAGCAAACTTTGAATTAATGACCTGACACCTGACACCATAGTGCATATTAAGCAGACTTTAAAAACAAAGGTTTAATGTACACAATGTAAATTTATAATGCATAATTACAAAATTGGATGTCTACTAAGTAGTAATTTCTATTGAATTCAGTGGGGTTTACTCTCAGGTGGGTGGGGTTAGCACTGCAGTCTTTGTTTCAAAATTTCTTCCTTTACACAGTTTCTACTATGTTTCTGAAAATCCTAATCCTAATTTCCAGTTAAAACTGCTTTTCTCTTGGCCTTAAATTTACAGTTATGCATAAAAAGTTCCACACACATGTGCCTGCTTCAACTGAGCACAGGCCAAAGTGCATTACGGCACTTAGCATACGGTGATGGCAATGGAGAAAGCTAGCTTCTCCATCATCACTATGTCCATAGTAGCTGTCCAGCAGAGCTCTTCCAAGTGGTGAATGGGCTTGTGCCATATGACCAAGAGAGCATTGCTATGACACCCTTTAGCAGCCTTTTGTATACTTGCAAGGCACTTTAGGCTAGGGGCAAAATCACTCAGATTTGGACAGTCAGATACCAGTTAGAGCAAGTCCAATGGAAGTGTCCAGAACCCTCCCTGTTCTATCTCTACTGGATCATTTTGATTATCGTGGTCTGAGGATGTGGACCAGTGCTTAGAGAAGAGCAGCCTAATCCCTTGCCCCTTGCCCACATTGGCTTCTTAGAGCTACCGGAAGGGGATTTGCTCGGTAGTGAATGATTAATGCTTCATTGTAGGAAGGGAAGCAAAAGGAATCACTATCCAACAGGAACTCTAGGGCTTGAGCTAGAAACTTCATGACTGAAGGCTGGAGTTCAGCCCAGAAATGAAGGGATGTCAACCTCTGTAGTTTTCACCTCTGGATTAACAAGGTACATATACTAGAAGCCTGACCATCTGCCATTGTGTGGTCAACAAAGCTGTTCTGCCTGCTTCAATTTTCTGGCTTTAGTTCAAGCCCCCTCTCTCACTCTGTTACTTTCCAAATGTGGATTTAAGTGTAGGACGCCAAAAAAAATTGTCCCTTTCTTAAAAATTCTTAAATTGTTTTTTAAAAAGTTAAACAATCCTTTTTATTTTTTTTAGGTACAAAGGGCTATTCACTTGTTATTTCTATCAAAGACACCTCTAATTTCTTGAAATGTCCTGATTCTGTCAAGATACTCTAGAAAAATTACAATCAAATCCTAAATTTTAAAAGCATTCATTTTAAGGAGCAGTAATTATATCTTTAGAAACAGTGGTTTTCTTAAGCTACATAACTTTATTTCTAAAGATCTGTTCATATTAGATAAGAATTCCTATTCCTATCAAAAACAGATACACAAGCAAACTGGATTCTAGTCAGTAGCTGCATTATTTCCTGAGGATTCAAGGTTCCCAACTTTCTACTGTATTAAGTCTAAATTAACCAATGTTTCCTTTTGGCTTTTACAGCCTAGTTTTACCCAACAAAATCCTTTCATGCACAAAGAAGCTTTGTTGAAAGTTTTTCTACAGTAACAAGTTTCGGAAACACAGGTCTCCTTAAATACTACCTGCTCCACTGATTCATAAACCTGTTAAAAAGGTGAAAGTACAGAATAAAAAATAGGTTTCAGTTCATAAAGTCCATTAGGAAGGGTTTCATTATCTTTTAAAAAGAAGCATCTAGGAATTTTGAAGTTGTAAAGGTTTAGAACTCTACAATGAGTATCATTACTGTGCTCTCTGTGCACAATAAGTTATTGGGGAGGGGAGAGTCCAAGTACAAGAAATATTTCTTAGAGCATTGGAATTGTCATAACTTAAAAACAGTACCACTTAAACTGTTTTTCTGCAGCCTGATTTGAGGTAGTCATAATTTTATAGCTGAATGGTGTATAGTGTCCCACAAGTTATGAATCACTGGGAGAGTCCTTTAGACTGCCTTGGGGGAAATAATATTTCACTAATGAGCACTATAATGAAATATCTAAAATTTGAAGGAAGCCAGGAATAGGATCCAGAGGCTGTACCAGACCTCCTCCGTCTCAACCCACAGCTTGTTGGCTTCTTGCCCAACAACAAAGGAAGTCAAGAGAATCAAAACATTACTAGAAGGTTCAAAGCATACCTGAAAATTTAAACACCGAATAACATATACTGCACGAGAAGGATTGCATGAGATCAGTGAGCTTTGGGGAGCAATAGAGCACTCAAGGATTTTGCAGGGGCCCACTCTGCTATGTCAAACAAAACCAAAGCAGAGCAATTTTGCTGTCTCTCTTGCAACTGGTGAAGAAAGAAGGAAAGCTTTCCCTAAGTTTTCAATACTGCACAAGAACATTTGCTGCATTTTCTATCCGATAACAAGTTGCTGCAGGTATGTGCAAGCACAGTAGCTCATTTTGTGATAGCACTAAGGCAAATTAGAAATCAGAAGAAAGGCACATGCCTTAAGGATGTTGATCATTTAAGTTACAAAGTTGCACTTCTCAATGAAATGACATGCACTAATTGCATTAGGAATGTTTTCAACTAGTCCCTGGAGCCTCCATGTATGGCTTGGAGAGGGGGGCGGTGCAAGCCATGAAGCAGCTTAAGAAAAAAGAAGCACAGCAGAAAACCTTGCTTCTAAGGAACCTTCAGTCATACAAATAGTATCTAAAAGAACAATGAAATTCACCCACAAGCAATTTTTTTAAAACCCTTCACTGAGACTGTATATTAAGTGGTGTTCTTGAAGTCAACCCAGGAGCAAATAGTCCTCGGAGCACTAACTTTCTGAAAAACAGTAACGGGCATAACAACCAGAAAATGCTGGCTCTTATAGAGTTCATCTAGTTATTATTCTACGTGTTCAGCAAAATGAAGTAGTAGAGTGAACTCTACCATGTCAAGGTTGTTGTGTTTTAAATCTCTCCAAACAGAAAAAGAAGGGAGAAGAACAACCTCATAGATTCTTTTCTACTTTAAGCGAGTGATTTGTTTGTGCATTTCACAGAGGTGATTTTTTTATTTTTATGAAATGCCCTCATCTGTAGCCTGAAACAGTGTACCACCCTAGGACAACCATGATCTAAAGCTAGGGCCCCCAACATGGCAGCCATTGGGTTATTTGATTGCCTGTTTGGGGGATGTTGATTGCTTTTTTGTCTGTTTTGTTTCTGGTGAGTTGTAGAGGGTTGTGAGCATCACCAGCTGTGATTCTAGGAAACTAGTATTTTGTGAGACCCATGACAGTTTCTTATGGTGGTAACCATCAAAGTAGTTCTGCTAGCACAAGGATTCTGCTTTCGTAACAGAACTTTCCCTCCACACCTTTCCCCATGTGTAAATCTGGGGGGGGGGGGGACCTCAGAACAGATTTAGATGGGTGCAGGGAGAGGAGCAAGAGGTGAAATTCTGTTTCACAGCCAAAGTCCATGCCCTAGCAGAACTACTTTGTTGGACACCACCCTAAGATTTCTAAACATGCCCTTGGGCTCAAAAAGGTTGAGTATATATCTGATCTAGAGCTTATTCCAGGGAATAGTGCATTTTATAAACAACTGATAGAAGGGATGGCAGAATGGCCATCTTTCACTAGAATGCTATATAGTGGTAACTGTCCCACAGATTCAGTGGACAACTGCTCAATTTTTTTTTTCACATTTGCCTGCTGCAACCAACATACAGCATTCCTAATTAGGGGATGAAAAATGTCTTCACAAGCTTAGTAAGCATTCTCAGAAACTTCATCCTAAACATATGCACAAGGGTATCTTTATGTGAGGTTGACAAAGCCTCTCCTTTTCTTTAATGCAGCACTTACGCAATTGTTCTGGTGTTCTATTGTAATTGCAGGTGCAGCTGGTTTTGAAACAGTGTCTCCAAACTATGTCTCATCTTACATGTCAGTCACCTATGCAGCCAAAATTAGATATCCAACAACAAAATTTCATTCTGAAGTATAACAAAATCTATACACATAAATTTCTTATTGTGCTGCTCTAGGAGCAGCTGTATAGTTAAAACAGCTGTTTCAGAATTCCATTCATAATAAAATCAAGATGATTCATCCTATCACTATGCAACTTGGCATAGCGAATCTACCTGGCAAAGGGTTTAAGCTAGCCACATTACCAAAAAGAAAGAAAGGGGGGAAAGCGCAAAAAGGAAAATGACTGAATTAAAGCAGTTAATTTTTTATCATTGAAGTGCAGGAGGATTCTGTGTTTTCTACAATTTTGGGGTACCTTCCATTTTTCCTTTTTAGTTTAAATTATGTAAAAGAAAAGAGATACTACAGGGGTAAGTTAAGTGTAAGTTAATTCAGTACATGCTCATTGCCAGATTGATGTTGCCTAGGTAAAGTTGGCCACCTCATGAGAAGAGAAGACTCCCTGGAAAAGACCCTGATGTTGGGAAAGATGGAGGGCACAAGGAGAAGGGGACGACAGAGGATGAGATGGTTGGACATTGTTCTTGAAGCTACCAGCATGAGTTTGACCAAACTGCGGGAGGCAGTGGAAGACAGGAGTACCTGGCGTGCTCTGGTCCATGGGGTCACGAAGAGTCGGACACGACTAAACGACTAAACAACAACAACAAAGGTAAAGTTGGGTCCCTCCTCTGTGTCCCATTAAACTTTAATTAGTTTAATGTAAATGCCCAGTGCGCTTCCATCGTCACAAGTCCCACTACAGCAGAGTATTTCGCACAGCAGTTGAAGAAGGGCAGGAGAGGCAGTATCTTTTCAAAGAGGAGTCTTGGAGCATGCGGTTTGTAACTCAAAGATAAGGTTTATTTACAAAACAAAAAACAACCCTGGCGAAGAACCACACATCTCAGCAAACACGCCCAAAAAGGGGAGAAAGGGAAGGGAAGAACAAACACACAGGAGACTATTTATACAAACTCATGTTCCTGGAAGCCTAATGACCTCCAGCTGCTCAGTGATTAGAGCGTTTCTGCTACCTTTTAACCCTTTGATAGCAACACCCCCTCTCGCTCGTAACACTGAGCTGTACCAACCTTAATTCAAATTTAAACCTGAACAGAAACATTTATGAGATTGCGGACCCAAAGCTTTCGTAAAACCGTCTGCGAGATTTTCTTGGCTTGGACAATACTTTAGTTCAATTAAACCTTGTTTTACACTTTGGCATACATTTTGATAACGGATATCCAAGTGTTTTGTGTGGGCCTTGAATTGACCTGATTTAGCTAGTTTAATACAAGGTTGATTGTCTTCCCACACTCTGATAGGTAGGGAACATTCTCCAAACAATTCTTGTACCAGTTGCTTATAAAATTCCAGTTCTCTACATACATCTGATAATGCATTGAACTCAGATTCAGTTGAACTTAAAGCTATAAGTGATTGCTTTCTTGATCTCCAACCAATTAGTGCATTTCCAAATTTTATCGCCATTCCTGACACTGATTTTCTATCTGGTCCAGCATCTGCCCAACTACTGTCGGCCCAACATTCAAGTTGTGTGCTGCCCTCTGATGATAGTTTTAAGCGAAACCTTTTGGTAGTTTGGAGATACCTTAAAACTCTTTTTACTCCTTGCCAAGCATGCATTGATGGTTTTTCAGCTTGTCTACACAGCATGTTGACAGCATATGTTATATCGGGCCGAGTCCACTGTGCAATGTGGAGTAGACTGCCTATCGCTGACTGGTAAACCCCGGGATTACTGAACTCTGTCTGTTGCTCGGCTTGAGCATCCTTTATGTAACTTAGCTCCATTGGGGTTTTAACACCAGCACAGTTGTCCATTTTAAACCTTTCCAGCAACTGCTGGATCTTAGCTTCTTGGCTGAGCCAATAGTTCCCATTTTCATCTTGCTGAATTTTAACTCCTAGATAAACAGATACATTGCCTAGTGATTTTATCTGAAACCTTTCTCCAAGCTTTGTGGCAAATTGTTGTGCAAGTTTATCATCCTTTCCACTGTATAATAAATCGTCAACGAATATCAAGACTGCTTCTTGTTCACATCCCGAGCCTTTTAGATAAAGACACGCATCTGCTGCGCTCTTTCTGAACCCCATGCTCTCTAGAGCATCGTTTAAGCAGGAATTCCAATTACGGGCGGACTGTTTCAACCCATAAATGGATTTGTGTAGGCGCCAGACCTGGTTTGGCTTGTCTCCTTCAAAACCTGGTGGTGGTGTCATATAGACTTCCTCCTGTAAGTCTGCATTTAAATAAGCCACATTGACATCAAAATGAAACAGCTTATTTCCCTTCTTAGCTGAAGAGGCTAAAAGCATTCTTAATGACTCCGATCTTGAAGTTGGGGCATAGATTTGAGAATAGTGAACACCTTTGCGCTGCGAAAACCCTTTTGCAACTAGTCGGGCTTTATATTGCAACTCTTCAGTAGTTGTGGGCTTTAAACGATATACCCATCGACAACCTACAGCTTGTTGCCCTTTCGGAAGCTCTGTACTTGTAAACACACCGAGAGACTTCATTGAAGCCATCTCTTTTTCCATTGCTTCCTGCCACTTAACGGCTTCTGAGCTTGGAAGCTGTTGTACCTCCATATAGCTATCTGGCTCACACTGTGCCATATTTACGTATACACTTGTCACCTTAAACCGCTCTGGCAGCTTGCCCTTTGTGGCACGATTTGACCTGCGCAATTGTTCCTCTTGTGCCCCCTCTGACCGTTGGCTGTCAGAATCTGTCTCAGACTTTATACCTGGATGTGCCTCTAGGGATAAAGACCTCCGTTTAGATACCTCCCTTGGGCTTGGTGTTGCAGGTGACCTGCTTCGCTTTTGCTGTCTGCTAGGCCTACTGACTGGCGATGTTGGAACACCCCTAGATTTTGGCTTTTCTACCTTAGGAGAAGAACCTTGTGCCTGGTCAGAATCTGCATCTGAACCATGTGCACCATCCTCTTCTGGCTCACTACTCTCTGGACTTTCATTCTCAGCATAAATGCCTAAATCATCTCTCAAAATGTCAGGGTTAGCATGTAAGTGAGTCCATCCAGATTGCTCACAAAATTCAGCGCTCCTACTGAGGACCACTCTTGTAGTATCCCCATTTGGGTTCACGAACCTCCAAGATTTGGCGTGTGGTTCGTACCCACAAAAGATGAGTTTCCTAGCCCTTGGACCTCCCTTTTTCCTTAACGCTTTTGGGATAAGTACATAGGCTGGACATCCAAACACCCGAAAGTAATTAATTTTGGGCTTCTTCCCATATAAAGCAAAATATGGGGTAGTGCCAATTACAGAATTATATACTTGGTTCAGAATATGAGTAGCCGCCTGCCAGGCTTCCGCCCAGTAACTTTGAGGGAGTTTAGCATCAAACAACATAGAGTTTGCCAACTCTTGCAGAACCCTATTTTTACGTTCGGCCACGCCTCCTTCTTGGGGGGAATAAGGTGTAGACAGACGATGCTTAATTCCCTTTTTCTTAAAGAAATTCTGCAACACAGACCCGGTAAATTCTGACCCTCTGTCTGTCTGAAAAGCAAGTACTCTAGTACCGAATTCAAGTTCCACTGCATGAACCCAATTTTTAACTGTTTCTGCAGTATCTGCTTTTGTTTTGAGAGGAAAAAACCATGTAACCTTTGTTTTGTCATCCGAGAGACACAGTGCATACCTCGAACCTCCCATGCTAGCAACAGGCATTGGGCCACATAGGTCCATATGCACAAGTTGGAATACTTTGTCAGATTTCCTATCTGAACTGGGATAGCTGCATCTATGAACCTTCGCCCTTTTGCATGCAGTACAATCCAAATACTTAGTACATTTGTTCATTTTGCACCCTTCTGATAATTCAGGTTGCCTTTTAACATACTGAAAATTAATATGTCCCAGACGGCGGTGCCATAAATGGACACAAGAATTATGGGTAGGCGTGTTCACACAACCAGCATGAACCTGTTCAACTTCATCTGGACTTGTCTCAAAATAATATAACCCATCTCTGCATTCCACCTGCAAAAGAGATACGTTATTCTTTGAAATAGTGCAAACCCCATTTTCAAACACAGTTTTAAACCCATTTCTATCAAGTTCTGACACAGACAAAATACACCCCTTCAATCCCTTTTGCACGAAGGCATCAATTTCTGTTTGCAAACATTTCAAGAACACTGTGCCTACGGTCTCTAAGGAACGTTTAGTTGAATCTGCCATTGTCACAACTTTAAGGGTTTGCAAATGTCTGCAATTCTGCAAACGGACACTAGATGGCGCCACCAGGTGGTGAGATGCACCACTGTCGATCAACCAGCGTAGATTGCTGCCTTGGCCACGCCCTTGCATCAACGCCATTACTGAAGCCATGTGCTGTGTGCTGTGGGAGTAGCCACGACCTCCTCCTCTTCTTCGACGTCCCCTGGAACTCCTTGTCTGGTAACTAGGGGTAACGGCCTTGGTGCTGTCTTGACCAGGTTCACGTGTGCAATTCCTAATTAAATGGGAAGGGGAACCACAGCGAAAACAGTGTCTAGCTGCAAAAGCATTTACTGTGTGCTCAAACTCAGCATCAACACTCTTAGGCACAGCATAACTCCCCTTTAAAGACAAACCTCTTTCTCTTTGCCTTTTATCCTGTTCATCTGCAAGCCGAGATGAAATGTATTCAAGGGTTAATTCAGTTGAAGGCATAGCTTCCAAAGTTAGAGCTAGAGTCTCATAGCTTTTATCAAGAGAAGACAACAATATGTATGACTGCTGCTCCATAGAGAAAGGAATGCCCAGCTGTCTTAGTTGATTAAAGGCAGACACCATTTTGGCAATATGTTCTTTCACACACGCTCCCGGTTGGAGACGTAAATCAAACAAACATCTTGTAGCATGGATCTTGGCCCCCGCAGTGTTTCTGGAATTTAACCGCTGCAGAACCGTCCAGACCTCATGCGTGTTCTTTAACTCAGAAACATAAGGCATTTGTTCTGGTCCCACTGCCAAAACTAGTAGACCTTGGGCTTTCCTGTCACGTTTCTGTGAAGCTGCTGCTGTTGCTTTGTCTTCTGCAGACGCGTCTGCAGGTGCCTGTAAAGGCGGTGCTTCAGTACAACTCCACAACTCTTTTGCTTGCAACCAAACCCTCACTCTAGCCTTCCAATCTTGCCAATTTTTCCCATTGAGTCGCGTAAACGGGACAGAAAAACTTTCCTGGGACTCTGCCATCCTCCCTGGGGCTTAGGAACGATACTCACACACCTGTAGACCGTCTCCCAGCTGCTGAGGTGGCTCCTTGAGGAATAAGATGTCTTCCAGCGAGTACAAACTGCGCAGTGCCTGTTTAAAACTTTTCTAGGCACATTGCAGGACTCAAGCTGCTTTGAAAGCTTTCGTTGTCGGCAACCGCTTCTGACTTCGCTCCAGTCCTTGCATAAATCACTCTGAACTGCACTCCTTAGCTCCTTCTTGACGTACAAACACCCATAACCTGTCCCATTAAACTTTAATTAGTTTAATGTAAATGCCCAGTGCGCTTCCATCGTCACAAGTCCCACTACAGCAGAGTATTTCGCACAGCAGTTGAAGAAGGGCAGGAGAGGCAGTATCTTTTCAAAGAGGAGTCTTGGAGCATGCGGTTTGTAACTCAAAGATAAGGTTTATTTACAAAACAAAAAACAACCCTGGCGAAGAACCACACATCTCAGCAAACACGCCCAAAAAGGGGAGAAAGGGAAGGGAAGAACAAACACACAGGAGACTATTTATACAAACTCATGTTCCTGGAAGCCTAATGACCTCCAGCTGCTCAGTGATTAGAGCGTTTCTGCTACCTTTTAACCCTTTGATAGCAACACTCTGCCCTCTGAAAAAAGGTAATCATCAGGCTAAAAGGCTGAACAAAAGTCAGGAGGTAGGTAACATTAGTGCTGTGTCTGTTTTTATATGTGAAACACTGCCAGATCCATGTGAGCACCTTAGAGTGCTGTTGTGTGTTTGCCTGTGTGTGCAAGGATGTGCTATGGCTTCACTTGATTTGCCGTTTCTGGCTAAGCTTAGCTTCCTTGAGTGACCTGTTTTACACCTCTTTGTCACATGCTCTCAATTTGCAATCTTTGATAACTGCAGCAGACTACATTCTAGGGCTGCAATAGACACACTGTCTCACCTTCCACTCCCTTAACATGAGGATAACAACAGATTACAGTATGCCAAGTACACTTCTTAAACTACAAGATATACCGGGAAGATAATAAAAACTAAGAGAAATACTCTTAGAGGACTGATGTAGAGATTACTACTATAAATAAATAAATAAATAAATAAATAAATAAATATTTTCAACACGTCAAATCACAGTATAAATGTTAATGAATATAGAGCCACAATTAAGTTAGATTTTGATGGATGCCTCCCTCCAAGGTGATCTATGTCATTCAGTGAATTTCTTTTAAGAAATACAATGAAATTATAAGATCGAGAAAACTTGGGGCTAAGATGCTTATAAACTCATTCACCGAAAGCATGGAAGTTATGGGCATGGCAATTCCATTCCATGTAAGGCCAATATATACTATATACTGTGCTCATCTGCAATGGAGCTTCCATTTATCTATGTGATCCTTCAGTCCAAATTCTGTAATTCTGCAGTTTGGCAACTCTGAAGGTGATTTTTCTAGCCCTAGAATACACATACACCTGGTCTAAGTAAAAGTACACAGGCACTGAACACAAACACAACAACATCCTGAATTCTCACTCAACAGAAGCTAGATTCTACACCTGGGTATTCTGGCAGTCAACTCTTTTCAAACTAATCACATTGTTATATCCCCAATCAATATTTATTTTCAAAATGTACAATTTCACATTTAACACTAAATGTTTATTTGAAAGCATGAAGAAGCATCATTCTCATCTTTCAATT
The DNA here is from genome assembly GCF_964106915.1 of Podarcis gaigeae. NCBI lineage: Eukaryota > Metazoa > Chordata > Lepidosauria > Squamata > Lacertidae > Podarcis > Podarcis gaigeae. Next base: position 32,924,685 of record NC_139688.1, read on the forward strand.
GGCTGCCTGTTTCATGTGAAATCCAAATCCAAAAAACAATCAGGAAAATTCTAACTTTTGAAAACGTGAAAGTTTTTGAGTCACTTTTTACTTATAAACAGCAATAATTGTAAGGAAAGAATCAGACTTAATTCAATACTTGTTGTAATTATAGAGACTCTGTCTCTCAATTCTATCTTTCAAGCTGGACTGACAAGTTCAATTTAAAGAAAACATGCTGCAAGCATTTTTCTTTGTGGTGTAGTTTAAATTGTTGGCAATAAAAAACTTGCTAGGGGCTTTGGAATGCTGCCTTCTTCTGTTTCCACTACTTTCCACAACTTGTATTGGCAACAAAAATAGTGGGTTTTAGAAATGTAAAATTTTAATTATAAATTGCTTCAAAACATAAATGGAATCTAATTGGTTACAAAATTATATTCTAACATTATCAGGAGATTGTTTCATATAATTAATTTATTAAGGCCTAATTTGGAAGGTCTGGAAAGTTGCACATTTTGAATCCTTCAGGCAAATAACAAACTGATTAGTAAATGTAATAAAGTAATTTATTCCACTGACAAGTGGAATTAAGGAGTGCAATATCCTACTTGATCAATTGCCATTTTAAGAACATTAAAACTTCATACAATTATGCTATCTTTATGGTATGCAGAACCTGAACTCTAAATTAGCATCATCTTCCTTGCATGAGTGATTTAGTATGAAGTTTCAGACAGGTTGTGTTTTTTTTAATGAAAAAGAAAGGAAAGGAAACCAGGAAGTCTCTACACACACAATGTAAAAGGAAATCATTATTTTTCATAGAAATTTAAATAAGTGTTAAATGTTCTTTAACTCATTTTAGGATATCTTGGAATACTTAATTTCCAGAGTCTTTCTCTGTATGGATCACCATAACCAGATCACTGTAGTCCATGCATTGGTAAACTCAAGGTTGGGTTACTGTAATGTGCTCTTTGCCCTTTAGCCTAGTCTGGAAGCTCCAGCTGGCACAGAAGGCAGGAGCTAGGCTGCTGGTGAGGTCAGATGGTAAAAGCATGTGACATCTCTCCTAGAAAATCTATACTTGCTGTCTCTATCCTACCAATCCTATCCTACCACGCCAGGTTCAGGATACTGAAAACCCTTAAAAACTTGGGTCCAGGATACCTTATGAAGTGCCTGAGCCCTTATATCGCAGTCTGATCACTGAGATCATCCAAACTCAGAGCACTGTTAGTTGTCTCTGTGTTACCACCTACTATCTCAGCATTAGAGTTCTGTGATTTTACAGTACTTACCCCATGCTCTTTGGCAGCCATAACTACTTTAAAAAGTATGTCCTCCTCAACAAATGGTCTCACGGCATCATGGATTATTACTACTTCTGGTTTCTGAAGTGGTGAACTGAGAAGGTGGCTCTCTGCAAATTTTTTCAATCCATTGAAGATCGATCTATGACGAGTCATTCCACCTTCGGCTACTGTTGTTCGTTTGTGACCATATTTTTTTATAATAGACTTCATTACTTCAACGTTCTCCGGAGACACCACCACAACAATATCAGATATCCATTTGATTCTATAAGGCATTGAATAAAATTATTTAATGCACATGTCTAAATATTCGAGTATTTTTTTTTTCTAAATATGTAAAAAAAATGGTAAAAGTATCTTTCAGTGTTTCTTTAATTTTACTTGTTTGCCATTTAGGAACACTAGCAAAAAAAGCAAGACACAATTCACATGTTCAGAACAATAGTGAACTATGTTTTACCCAACTGAAACTTCTACATTAGATCTTTGAATCATAAATCTTCTCATTTACTCAACTAAATAACCAACTTTGTGACCAGAATTTACTCACAACTGCAATCTATTTGTTAAGACACAAAATATTCTTAGACATATACTATTTACTAGAGGGATAAGAAGATTCTCTCCTATTATGACTGGGGTATAATAGGGTATGGCCTTAGGGAAACCTGTAGTGAATTTGCCAACTTTGGCCCCATCTGCACTATACATTTAAAGCAGTATCATACCACTTTAAATATTTAAATCCTTGAACGATTCAATCAACGGTATCTCTGAAAAAAATTACACATGACTGGGGCAGATAGGTGAACTAATGTCCGTGTACTGGAAGAAACAAAGATCACCAGTGTCAAAGCAATGATTCTTCAACATCAACTTAGTTGGACTGGTCATGTTGTTCAGATGCCTGATTACTGTCTTCGTAAGCAGCTACTCTATTCCCAACTTAAGAATGGAAAGTGTAATGCTGGTGGTCAACAAAAGAGGTTTAAAGACTCTCTCAAGGCAAATCTAAAAAAATATATAGTACAGTGGTACCTCGGGTTACATACGCTTCAGGTTACAAACGCTTCAGGTTACAGACTCCACTAAGCCAGAAATAGTACCTCGGGTTAAGAACTTTGCTTCAGGAAGAGAACAGAAATCGTGCTCCAGCGGCGCAGCAGCAGCAGGAGGCCCCATTAGCTAAAGTGGTGCTTCAGATTAAGAACGGACCTCCAGAATGAATTAAGTACTTAACCCGAGGTACCACTGTACTGTTTAAACACCAACAACTGGGAAACACTGGCCTGTGAGTGTTCAATTGGAGAACAGCCTTTACCAAAGCTGTTGTGGACCTTGAAGATGCACAAACTCAGGGTGATAAGGAGAAATGAGCTAAGAGGAAGGCACATTTGGCAAACCCTCATCATGATCAACTCCCACCCAGAAAACTATGTCCCCACTGTGGAAGGACGTGTGGATCCAGAATTGGCCTCCACAGTCACTGTTTTCATGGAAGACAATCTTACATGGCTATGAGTGATCACCAAAGAAGAATGAGATATCACTTTATATCGCCATAGCTTTCCCCCCAACAATTCTGGGAACTTAATGTTTGCTACGGGTACTAAGAGGTGTTAAAGGTAAAGGTCCTAATGGACCCCTGACCGTGGCCGACTCTGGGGTTGCGGTGCTCATCTTGCTTTATTGGCCGAGTACAGCTTCCGGGTCATGTGGCCAGCAAGACTAAGCCGCTTCTGGCGAACCAGAGCAGTGCACGGAAACGCCGTTTACCTTCCCGCCGGAGCAGTACCTATTTATCTACTTGCACTTTGATGTGCTTTCAAACTGCTAGGTTGGCAGGAGCAGGGACTGAGCAACGGTAGCTCACCCTGTCACAGGGATTCGAACCGCCGACCTTCTGATCAGCAAGTCCTAGGCTCTGTGGTTTAACCCACAGCGCCAACCACGTTAGGAGACCCCTATTTCCCTCACACAGCAACAGCTCCCAGGGTGATTTAACAATTAATCCTTCTTCCCAGTGAGTTTGCTGTAGTGGAGAGTGTTTTCATTCACAGAACCCATTTTCAGCAGAAATCTCCTGCCAGTGCCATAACCCATGCTGTTCCAGATGGTACCCAACCCTCAGAAACATATTTTTAGGAAGCCTTATGTGGGTAAAGGGGATTGGTGAAAACTGGGACCGTGCATGAGCTGAAGTACTTTTCACCAAGGTAAAACCACCACTGGATAGAGCTGAACTTCTAAGTAGATGTTATTTCTACCAAAATGCAAGCTCAAAAATTACACTAAAAGAGAATATTTATAATAAAAAAAATAGTTAGTTTTCCTTTAAAATGTATCACAACATTTGCATGTTTTCAGAATGCATTCTATTTTGAAACAGAAGCTAAATTGAATGTTTTATATTAAGGAGTGATAATTAAGCTCTGGAAAGCAGGTCAAAAGGCAGAATATAGAACAAACAATATTTTTATTTTTTAACCCAATACAGTACTACTCAGTGCTCGCTTCACTTATGAAATAGACGGAAGAATACAGTGTGTGGTGCTCATGAAAGAATTCATGAACTAGTTTTATCAAGACGATGAAGCAGATAACTTCATTCAAAGAAGCAAAAAGTAATAGATGGAATCAATTTCTGTCTTTTAGCAGACTTCATCAAGACGTAGATCCAAATATATCACAAAGCTAATCATGGGTCATAACTCCTTGAAAAGAAAAAAAGATTCTGGAACATAATGGAACTTGCAACTTTGTGCTGAAATGTTTTCCAGATGTCCCTTATTTTAGAAGACGCCAGCTCTCAGAAAGGGTACATCACTTGGTACCCTTTCAGGGGTGATGGGATATTTGATCTTTCCAGCTAAAGACACCTTTTTAAATTTGACCAAGGACTAGATGATGCCTGTTCGGGGCAATATGCCATCAAAGAGCTATTGAAAAGGGAAGAAAGTCTGCAATTAGAATATACTGGAAAGCAAGGAAGCCACAAATGATTGGAGTGGGGGGGTCTTTTCATATGTTTTCTAAGAAGGGTACTAGCTGCTGATGAGTCCCAGAGATTGAGGCAGGAGCCAATTAAATTGTTAGCATGACACTGTATAAAGTGCTGCCAAAGCTCAAAGCAAGACACAGTAATCCTCTGGCATCTGTAAAGAATGAAAGCAACCCACCCAGGATGGGGTCAGAGAAGGCTTCTTGGAAAGACCCAATACAGATGGAAAGAGAGAAGGGACATGCAGGGTGGCACAAGTGGGGGGCTAAGACAGCTAAGAATGAATGAGCATATGTTGGGGTGCCAAAACAATGCTCATTCATCATGCATAAATACCAACATATGCATTAATTAGAGATAATGGAATATTAGTCAGTGTTAACCACACACACTAGTTTTTCCACCACTACCACCACAGGGTTTTGTTGGAGAGAATGGTGATAAATCTATTCCTCTGGCACCATTGGCATGTAATAGGGAACACTTGCAGGGGTTCATCACAGTCAGTTTAAACCAACATGTTGATTTTGTGTGGGTGACAGCATCGCTCCGTTCCCTTCTAAAAACTGTATTTTTAACTCAGCTTCTGTATATTTTGTATCTTTAAACAAATTCACATGCAAGTACTCTCTTCTGCCCAAGTGTGAAGCCTTTCTGGAACAGAAAAACACTCCACTCCTGAACTCAGACACCTCTTTATTGATTCACATAAACAGCCATTGTATTAGAAACAATCTCCAGGGCTAAGCCCTGGGACTTTCTGACTCTGTATTCCCATTGCCCACCTTAACACAGTTTGAAAAACTGCTGAGTACAACCATTCTTCAAATATCCAAGTCATTTTCTTTTCTGCACATTTGCACATGGCAAAAAGGTCACTGACCGAATCATTCTTCACAATCAAACACAGGGTAGTGGTGTGCAGAATTACAATTTATGCACCTGCCAAACTATTAAGACAACACATTCAGTCTATGAGGAACAACAAAAGCTAAGGGCAAGCCACAAAGGGTGGTAGGCAACATAAATGGGACACAACAGGGGAGAAAGAATGTTATTAAAAATGAACATGAGAAGGCAAGATTGAATTCAACAGATGGGGTAGTAAGCATGCACTGCGTTTTTTCAAAACACAATAAACTTAACCTAAGTCAATGTTATTTCAGGCTCAGTCCTGGAATCTATTTTCAGCATGCATGGCCTCAGTCACATATAAACCAGTTCCTTTCCAACATTCCAACAGACTCTCATGCAGAATGTTCAACCTTTTCAGACTCAGAAGCTCCATTAGCCCATACATGCAGTACAGCACTGATCCTTAATTTACCTCCATATGCAAGTAATGCTGTAATGCCACTGGGCTGATCCACCTTAGGTCAGGATACAATCCAGCTTTGAGTCCTGACCAGCTAATGAAAGACTATTGCACTAGTGGGGCTAAGAACCCTGGACTGGATTATGCAGATAAAGAGAAAAGCTATACAAAACAGGGGTAGGCTTGATTCTCAATGGAATACTCTAGAGTCTAGAGTACAGGCGTCCCCTCACTTATGCAGGGGTTATGATCCTTCACCCACAAGCGTAAATAAAATTGCATAAAGTGCAGAGCACCCTCTAAAAAGTCTCTAAACGTCTATTTTTTTCTGCTCTCCAGTTCCCTCTCCAACCCAGATCAAAATATCTATAGTAGAAGCTCTGGGACCAGCTGGAGGTTGGAGGACACACAGGAAAGTGGCAGTGGTGGCTGCTGCTGTGCTACCCCACACGTCAGCTATTAGGTAAACAAAACCCCACTGTGCCACAGGTCTCTTTGGGGCTTCCTCCGCCCTCTTCAGGTTCTGGGGAGGGTCTCCTTGTAAGCTGCGAGGACTCTCCAACTCTCTCCCACCACTTCCTGGTACAGTATGATTCTATTTATTTATTTCCCAGCACCATGCAAGCAGAACACAGGTTAGTGGGGAGATGCTTGTAAGTAATCAGGGCCATGGAACAGATTTAATGCCAATCACAATAATGTATCTAAGTGATACCTTCCTATTTTATATATTCACCCATGGCAGTCCAAATTTTATGGTATCCATAACTGAAAGCAGTCCAGACTAAAGTACTGCCCCATGACTGTAGGGCTCCCTGTTTACACCAACTGGGTATAGGCTTTGACATCAGCATTTCTGACAGTTCGGAAAAATGACAGTTGGAGGAGCTGGAGCAATAAAGGCCTGCCATGAATAGCTGGGAAATACAGGATGGGGACGGTAGCTATTCCAAAATATTAACTGTGGAGTTGAAGAGTACAACAGCATGGAGTCTATTCTTTGTGGGCTTTGACAGTGTCTCTCTAACTTTTCAGGCAGGCCTCTTTTTCCAGCCATACCAGGACAGGGAGAAGGACTTGTGACCCAGTGAATGCAAAATATGTGATCTACCAAAGAGTTATGGCCCCGTTCATCACATTATTTACATGCTTACAATTACTGATGTAGGGGTTTCAGTGCTGTATTTTCCCCACATAATTTTTTCCATTTCATAATTTCATTAGTAACAGTAAATAGATGTCAACTACAACTACAAGTAAATATTAGGCAATGCCACTAACTTTATTTACTAAACACAGTTATGCTAAATTAGATTACTCCCTAGGACATCATAAAAATTTCCAGTGTAAAGGTAAAGGTAAAGGTACCCCTGCCCGTACGGGCCAGTCTTGCCAGACTCTGGGGTTGGTGCGCCCATCTCACTCAAGAGGCCGGGGGCCAGCGCTGTCCGGAGACACTTCTGGGTCACGTGGCCAGCGTGACATCGCTGCTCTGGCGAGCCAGAGCTGCACACGGAAACGCCGTTTACCTTCCCGCTGGTAAGCGGTCCCTATTTATCTACTTGCACCCGGAGGTGCTTTCGAACTGCTAGGTTGGCAGGCGCTGGGACCGAACAACGGGAGCGCACCCCGCCGCAGGGATTATTCCAATTCAATTTTTTTAATTAAAAAAAATACCACATCACTTGCAATGATTTTTCTTTTCTTCCCATCAAACCTACAACTTTAGGATTTGGAATTACCTGGAATATGAAATGACCTGGGATATAGACAGCTACATACTCAAGATCATTTACAGACCAAACCTGTGAATACTTTGAAAAGTCCTACTCATTTCAAGCAGGTTAGGTGTACCCAGCTGCATAGGATCAAATTCCAGAGCTGCAGTTCAAAACACAGTAAGAGCTTCCCTGAAGTTAGTGGGACCTCCAAGTCAACATGTACCATGTACACCACCTTGAGCTCCTTAGAAAAAAAGGTGGGGTGTAAGTGTAAAAGATAAATAAGTACGACACATGCTTAAGCTTCCATTAGTGATCATGAGCACTCAGAACTGCAAATACTTTTTACTAGCTGAGGCTCCATAGGACAAGGGATCCAAGAGGTGGGGCTTGTGACCCAACTTCTTGCCTTTGAACATCTCCCTCATCTTAGCAATAAAGCCGTGGAATCAAGGCTGCAAAACTCCTAGTGTCTAATCAGAATAAACACCCCTGTATTCAGCAGGTAAGTAAGCACGACTCTGAAAGCGAATTCTCGTGAAATCAATAGGTCTTTTCACGTGTGCACATAATACAGAGCTGAATTTGATTTTCTGACTCCCCTTCCTTTTAAAATGTTTATAAGGAGGTAAAATTGTAAGCTTCCAGGCAGAGCTGCGTCTTGTTGAAAATCTCAGATGCGTGAAGTGCTGTTGCCATGACTATGACCCGCATTTTTGGCAAAAACCCTTATTGTGACCGACCCCAACGTTGCCCAAATGCGATATTTTTGGGGGGGTTCCCTCATACACCCACACTGCTTGCTTTGTATTTTACACATTGACAGTTATTATTTCTCTCAGAAGGCGGGGGGGGGGCTGAAGTAAGCGCGCCATTCCTGTCAGCCCTGGAAAGCGTGTGCGCATGCGTGGGTGAAGGGGAAAAGGCCGTTGGCCGCGCTAAGTCAGGCTGGCGTGAGGGAAGAGGAGGCGGCGGCGGCTATTTACCTTTCCATGGCTCGCACCGTGTAACTAACAAGCGGCCTCCCCAGCAGAGCGCAGAACTGCTTCGGAGTGCAGCCGCCCAGGCGCTCCCCGCTTCCTCCGGCGGGGAGCACCGCCGCCACAGACACCGGCGGGCGTCGCTCCCGAGGCGCCTCCGAGCCCTTGCCGCCACAACTGCTCTCCCTGAGGTCAGTCACCGGCAGCTCCATGGTGGAAATCCGAATTGTGGCTCCTTTTCTCCCTTCCCCACCACCCCGGAAGAAAAGGTTGTTGCGCGCGCGCCAGGGACGGAGAAGGGGCTTGTCTCGAGCAGCCGCAGCCGCCCGCCTCACTTTTGACCCCCAAGCCTGGCTGTGAGTCGTAAAAACCATCGGGCGCGCTATGCCGGCTGCCTGGATAGCTCGCCCCCGTTGAATTGATCTCTTGCCCCACATATTCTCAACAAGCCACCATCCTTTTACTTGTTGATCCTCTCCCGCCCCCGGCATTTTTTTTATTTTTTATTAAATTTACTTTGTTTTTAAGTGGGTTTGGCTGGCCCTTTAAATTGCCCCTCTTAGAAACGAGGGTGGGAGGGCGACGCTTGCGTTCTTTCTGCGCATGCGCCTTGCCATTTTTTAAAAAAGGGCTGGGATTCAAAGCGGAAGCCACGTGGCTGCCTAGGGCGTCACACTGCCTTCAGTTTAATGCCTGCGACGTTGTGGCTAGACATGGTTATCTTGTAGACTGTCTACGTTAAGGATGTTGCCCTAGTTTTTTTACTACAGTTCGATGCATATGTAATGTTTCAGCACAGAGACCAGTTACTTGCTTTGTGTCACTCTGCAATTCAGTAGCCTGGGTTGCAGGACAGGACAAGGCTAGCTATGGCGTGCGAGGAGTGCTCTAGCTACTTTGCTGCTCCCTGGCCGTTTGTGCTGCCTCCTCACATGCACTGTCCACACGGGTAGAGAATGTGGTGCCCTTCGGATATTGCTGGACTCCAGCTCCCTTTAGTTCCAGCCAGAATGACCAGTGATTAGAGAAGAGGGGAGTTGGAGTCCAGCAACTTCCGGAAGTCACCATGGCCCATGGGTGTAGCTGAGTAGGCAGCTGACCCCCATCAAGTAAATAAAAATACTTAACTAACTGACCAATAAAGCCTGCCCCCCCCAAAAAAAAATCCTGACTATGCCCATGCCATGGATCATGACAACTCCAGGGTTAGCATGTTGATTGAAACGGCCATCACAGGTGAGCTCTTCTTACTAACCACAAGCTGCAGCCAAGATCTCTAATGGTTTTAGCTTTATAATGCTGTCTTGGGATCAGTGCAAATTGTTGCTAAGTGGCACCAACAGGGTCGGGTACTAGATCACAGACACCAGTCCCCAAGATAAATGCTGCAGAGGAAACCCAAATTAAATCAATGGAACTTAATTCAGAGTTAACTTGTAGCAAGTAGTTGTGTTAATTTATTCTTGAAAAGCCCAAAGGAATTATAGAATAATACCATTCTTAGAGGTAAATAAAACACCACTAGGTAGTAAGGTGGTTCTGGGAACTTCAAAAGCTTGTTCACTGTATTGTGATTTTTTAGTTGACCCTAATGACATTAGTAGAGTGTTTGACTAGCAACAGGGAGACATTGCTGAGTTCAAATGTCAACCCAGCCATAAAGTTTACTGGGTGACAATGGACAACCTACTGTTTTTTCAGCCTAAAGTAACTCAGAGGTTTGTGAAAATAAAATGAAGCAGGGGAGAATCTTTAGCTCCTTGGATGAGATATGGGAAATAAACATAATAAATAAATTAGCATTTATAAAAAGCTTACCCAAGTTCAGCATTAGAAATTCTCCAGGCGCATTTTGTACCTGGCTACTGGCCACTTGCACCCAAGAGAAGATGCCTGGATGCCAGGATAGCTCCTGATGTCTCTACCATGCTGAGGTGCATGCCTGGGGATCCTTGGATCTTGACTATTTTCAGACACTAGCAACACATCTTGTAGAACTCTATCCGTTATATTTTCTCTGCACAAGCAGAATAAATTTCGTCTGGTCCAAAAATGGCAACTAGGCATTCTGTTTTGGCGACTGTAACCTTGGTTTAAGGAGCCATTTAGCGCCTAACATCTGAAGCAGGAGAACTGATAACACTCCAAGAGGCAGAGCTACTTATGTAGGTACTGGAGCACATAGGGTTACCATTAATTCTGCCAAAAGATGACAGTGTTCGGATGTCAATGTAAACCATTGCTAGGAAGCCTGGACTACCTTACTGGACTACATCTTTGACTATTGGCCAGGCTGACTGGGGCTGATGGGAATAAATCTTGCAAATTCTGGATGCTCCCCACCCCTGAAGTAAACTCTTGTTTCTGACTTTTATTCATCTGAATGACACTTCCAGACTGACATTTAGGGAAGTGGGATAGAGCTAACTATACCTCTTTGTTTCCCATTAAAATGCTCTTGACATATGTAAATAGTCCTTGTGCCCTACAATGAATGGCAGCTGTCTTTAAATATTTCAGTACAATTGCTTATTCACTGTATGCCCAACAATATAAGCTACTGTTGATTTTTTTTTGAAAGGCCAAGGCAAAATTATAGCTTTGAGAGAGTTCCTGGTTGTCTGCTAAAAGGTGCTCATTGTGTACTGAGATGGAAGTTAAATGCTTCCTTTTCCCAAGTTGCTTATCCAACCAATTGGTGACTGCAAACACTTCTATATATCAGTTGGACCTTTCTTTTTTAAAAGAGCTACTAAAGAAGGCATTTATTAACCCACAACAATAGCTGCCATTCTATGCACACATATAACACATTGTGGAGATTAGTATCCCTTCCTTAAGAGATAGCATGCTGGACATGCATTTGTTTACTTGACAACACAATCCTATGCATGTCTACTCAGATGTTAGTCTCATTAAGTTCACTGAGGCTTCATCCTAGATAAGTGCTTGTAGGGTTGCAACCTGAAATACTTAGTGACCTGGACAGAATCTAGCAAAAATCAGCCATGACTAAATTCCACTGAAAGCAATAGAATAGGATTTAGTTATGGTTAAAAGTGGGACCTGAAACAAAATGCCATTGTATGTCTTCTCACTTTGGGGCCTTACCTGTTCTGCTATACAGTGCCAAAGGGCTGCCAGCTGACCCCAAATCTGAGCGTTTTATAGCTATATAGGGGTGGGCCATGCAGTTCTGGAGATGGGAATGGCATCCTCCAACCTAATTCTGCCCTTCAGAAAACTACAGTATAAGCTATCAGGGGGAGCATGAGCAGGCTGATTTCTTCTCTTTCTCAGCCCCTCATTTTCCTTTCAGTTGGTTGTTTTCAATTTACACTCCACATTTCCAGTGGCTCTCAGTAACCAACAAACAAAGCCATGGGAATCCAAGCAACAGTAAAATAGAAGTTATTATTAGCATGTAAAAAAACCTATGCAATTGTATACCTATACAATACAAAAGACAAGTTATCCAAGCCACTATGGCCACTGTAGAAACAAAAAGCTCTCCAAATAATGGAGTTGATGGGAATTGGAGTCCAACTGCATGTGGAGGACCACAGATTCCCCACCCTTACGTCCTCGGGGTTTACTCCTGAAGCTTTTCTCATGACTAGCTGCAAGGCAGTGGAGGTTTAGTTTTCAGTCTCCTAGAAGTGTAATAATAAGCACAGTAGTACCTCAGGTTACATACTCTTCAGGTTACAGACTCTGCTAACCCAGAAATAGTACTACGGGTTAAGAACTTTGCTTCAGGATGAGAACAGAAATCGTGCTCTGGCGGCACAGCGGCAACTGGAGGCCTCATTAGCTAAAGTGGTCTTCAGGTTAAGAACAGTTTCAGGTTAAGAACGGACCTCCAGAACGAATTATTTAACCCGAGGTACCACTGTAATTAATAATTAGTAAAAGTTAATATGCTCTGAATTGTATGGTTATTGTGTTCACTAAATATCTAATGAGTCTAAGCAATAAATATCTGTGGTTTCTCTTGCTGTTACATGTTGGTGCAAAGCACATGTTGGGGAGAGGAGGGAGTATGCACTGAAACCTACTCGGTGCTCTCAGTTTTTGAACCAATGGGGTTAGGTCCAGTATTTAAAGAGCCCCCACCCCTGTTACATCATTAGAACCTGAACATAAACCTATGAAACTAGGAAAGAGCAAAAAATATCAATGTTTGGTCCAGATCCTAGGTATTGCACCCTCACTAAAGGAGACTGTATTTCTCTTTCTCTTATATGCTGCTTTATTACAAGAATGACGACTAGACTACTGATCCTAAACTGAATATTTAGTTGCCCAACCACCCCCTCCAGAACCCACCATTCTCAACTGACTCTCAACTGCCTCGCATTCAAACTCCCTTTCAAATCTTCATCCAGTCATCACTCACCACCAGAATTCCACAATCTCTCTTTCCCCTCCCTCCTTGACATTCCCATAATAATTCTGATACAATTACCTTAATAACCCTATTACATTCAGTATTTTATACACACTGCTTCCTATAACCATACTGTTAGAAGCACTTGAGCTTCCCATTCCTGGTTCCTAAGAAATGGGGGTGAGCAAAGTGCAGGTTCTTCATCCCTGTTCTAAACAGGTGTCTTCCCCCAAATGATCCTGGGAATTGTAGTTTGTTAGAGGTTCTGGGGATTGTAGGTCTGTGGCACAAATCATTTCGGGGGAAGTAATGTGCTTTAAAGGCACATTGGATGCTCTTTAAAACATAGCATCATAGAATTGTAGAGTTTGAAAGGACCCCGGGGAATGAAGGAATCTCAACTAGATGATCCATGGCTGATGGCCATCCAAGCGCTGTTTAAAAACCTCCAAGGAAGGAGAGTCACTGCTTCAGGCCCTAAGGGCCTCTGGAGCAGGAGAAAACAAACTTGCTCCATCCTCCATGTGACAGCCCTTTAGACTTTAGTTATTGAAAAGGCTGTATGGTGTGGATCTCATATCAGTGTTATGAGAGTGTAAGCAACACATTTCTCTCTCCCCTTTCTCCACACCATGCAATGGTACCAATTGCAATGGTAACCAATTGCAATGGTAACCAGAAGGCTAGAGTTTGGAGCCCAGCCGGGGCTGGCTGTGGGCAGGATCTTTGCATTGCCGGGGGTTTGACTAGATGACCCTTGGGATCCCTTCCAACCCTGCCATGCTATGATTATATCAAGGAGCTAAAGGACCAAAAAGATGCTTCTGAAACATTTGGGAATCTTAGGAACACTCTCCTCACCCGTGGCTTCCAGCAAGAGCTTGCATCTTCCTTAGCAGAGTGGCAGTCCAGAACAAGGGGGAAAGGCTCACAGTTCAGGTAGGTGGAAATGCCAATTGAGTGCCCTATACCAGGGGTGGCCAACTTCCAAGAGACTGCGATCTACTCACAGAACTAAAAACTGGCAGTGATCTACCCCCATTTTATTGGGGTTCAGGTCACAGATGTTGAGTTTTTTTAGAGAGGGTGTTCAGGAGGCTGAAGTTGCTTTGCTTATTTAGGGAAGGGAAATGCCACATTATTAAATGGGGAGAAAGAGAAACAGCAACTCACAAAAGGATCGCTGGGGGGGGGGGGAATCGCCTCGGTTTGTAAACTCCATCTTCAGTTCTCCAACAATGCGGGGTGAGGGGCGGGGCCAGGAGGTGGCCAGCAATCGACCGCAATCAACAAAAACATTGCAGGGATCTGCCAGTGGATCACGATTGACCAGTTGGACATCCCTGCCCTATACTATAGGAATGCTTCCTTCCTGTGTCCCCCACCCTCATGTGCCAGACTGGTGCTAGCATGGCTGGGAGCCAGGCGCCTGTTGATTCCTCCATTTTCTTTGCAGGGAGGGAGCCTTTCCCCAACAGATACTTTGCTCTAGCCAAATACCTAGAGAGATGTGATGACCCTCAGGTACTGGGGCAGATGGAAGGAAGGGGTCCTTGTGAAACACGTTTGAGGCGTTTGTTGCTTCCAGCAAGTGCTTTTCAGAAGCATTGTTCCACTCCAACGGGAGGCTGAGCATAGCCATCACGACTAGTTTCCTTTGATAGGCCTCTCCTCCATGCAATTGTCTAGCCCTCTTTGAAAGCCATCCCATCCAAGATGCTCTTGTGATGCATCTGATTCTCCTGTGCTTCCTTGCTCCTGCAAAGAGATGATTATTGTGAGATCCTTTGGTTAACATCTATCTGGGCTGGAAAAAATTAAAGAATCAGAGGAGACTGGTGAGCTTCCCTTGAAGCACAACTGATCAAAGGCAGGCAGATCTGTTAGATGCTCAAACGACAAAAGATGCTATCATACCCCACAAGCGTCTCATCTGATGGAGAAGAGAGCAGTTAAGTGGTCAGTGGGGCTCCAAGTTGTCGTTCCTGGATCCCACCACAGCCCTTCCAAGTTGCCCAAGAAATCAATGTTACAAGAGTTTTTTCCTCGCACCTCCTCCCCATGATCCCACGTGGGGCCTTCTCAGACATTTGCTGTGTCTGAAACAACAGATCCCACCAAACCAAGTAATCGAGGACCCAGTGAGAAAAGGAGTGTGCACAGTCATACCAGAAATAAACACAACTAAACAGGTACTAGAAGTCACCCCAGAACTGGCCCTACTCAACATCTTCCAAGATAACAATGCCCACTCACACTATCAAGAGCTCATAACCCACCGACAGCATACGATTCAATATGGCTAACTTAACCTGACAACCCCACTCACCCACACACAAACAAATCCCGCTGCAGCCAGCCAAAGATGATCAACCACACCCTAGGTCAGCCTAACCTCTTTCACCATCAAGGAAACATAACAAGTGAATAGAAAGAGAACTTCCCCAAGTGACACTGACAGAAAAACCCCAAGCATACACTAAATAAAAGAACTTAAGTTTTGCCACCCCAGTCCCTCTCTCCCATCCCCCGACCCCCTTCCAGGGCTGGATTTAGATGAAGACAGACCCTAGGCTACTCCACTTGGCATCAGGTGCACTTCTGTCATTTCTTTGCTGTTTCCTCACTCTTTGTCTCCTTGTTTTGTGGTCAACATTTGGCAAGGTGGCTTTTGCTTGTTTCTCATGCTCATCAAAATCTTCTCTTTAAAAAATCCAGAAGTGAACTGTACAAACTTGCACAATAACTCAATAACAGGTCTGATTTCTGAAGGGCTTTGCTGACCTTGTGAAAATGACCTAGCACACTTATACCTCTAAGATTCTGCAGACTTTGGCTGTGAACTAGGGCCCCACAAAAAAAATTCAAGTTGGGCCCTAGAGTTTCAAATTGGTCCCCACTGGCTGGCCCTGAGTCTCATAGCTGCTGGGCCCAAGTTGCCCTGCCCTCACATGAAGTCTTGGGTTTGCAATTTTGGGAGAGGGGAGACTGTCTGCTGGGGGCAAGTAGGCTGGGGAGGCCCCCTAGATTTAGAGGCCCTAGGCTTCAGCCTACTTAGCCTATACATAAATCCAGCACTGGTCATGCAGTTTGACGTTCTCATCCATGTGTCTCTATTAATTCCTGACACTTCATTTTAATCCCTGTACTTCTTAGCAATCATTGGCTCTTAAGCAGGGTCCAGTGTAGCACAGATGTTTATTTCCATATTTCTCACACTGATTTCACAGCATATAGCTTGGCAGTAATTTCTTTCTGTTACTGTTTAATGCTGTTACCCTCTCTTCTTGAGTGATTATAGGGTAACATCTGAGTGCTACTGAACTGACCAGAAGCCGCTGCACTTGTCACCAGCCTCTTCTGAGGTCTAGGTCAGCTGTTTTTGTGCAGCCTTTTGAGTTAGCCGCATGGAACATACAACAGCTGTTTGTCAATTACTGCTGAGGATTGTACTTACAAAAGCAGGTGTTAGGAGAAGGGGGGGGGGGCATTGATTTTCCAAAATTATCTAAAGTAAGACAAGCTACTATTCCAGTTCTGAAAATATAATCCAGGGCATAGGACTCTCACAGAAAATGGAGCCCTCTAAAGAACAGTGACAGTTTCACGCATGTGCATTTCATTACAAATTATTGTATGTTTATGTGGAAAATCAATTCTCAGGGGGGCAGTGGTGGGCGGGAGGGGAGCCTGGTGGGCTGCTTGGTTGTGCAATGTAAGCAACACATGTTGGGGGCAATTGGCCAGGAGGCTTATGCTTCAGCAGTGCTTGCATAACCGGCAGCTGAAACAATTAAAACTGTTTATTTTTACTGCATTTATATATCGCCTTTCTGCCAAACCACACAAGATGGTTTATTTTATTATTTTATCATAACTGCTTGCAGTCTAAATGGCATGACATAAGGGAGGCAAGGCGAAAATAAGCAAACTGGGGCATCAGCTCTTTATCCTGTTACATAATGACCAGCTAAAATGGCCACTGCTGGATAGAATTGTGTTGGGTTACTACAATACTTTCCATGTGGGATTGATCCAGTGTTTGCAGCTAGCTTGCTTCTGGGGTAAACTATCAACCTAGCATATAACCCCTTGTTTGCAGGATCCGCACTGACTCCTAAAATGCTTCTGGGCCACGTTCAAAGTTTTGGTACTCATGTTTAAGACAAGTAGGAACCAGGTTGCATAAGAGACTGCCTTGCCTCTTACATGCCCAGTAACTCACTGTATTCTGCAGAAGAATCTCTTCTTGAAGTTCCTAAACTATCAGAAGCCCTCTGCAACAATTTGGAGCAGGACCTTCACTGTAGCTGTTTCTGTTTTGTGGAAAGCATCCCTGCTGAGATGTGACAGGCACCCATTCTCATTTTGAGAAGTTTTTCCAGCTGAATGAAAAAGCTTTAAATTTCTGCTTTGGGTAATTATCTATATTGTTTAACATTTATCTCTAGGCATTTTGTTATATGGTTGTGAATCACTTTGAAATCAATATGGAAGGACATTAATTAATAACAACTTTTGACCCACCAAACAATGCAAGCCATAAGCCATGCATTGTGCCACACATATTTTTTGTTACCTGAGTTAGATGACAAGAAAAGTGAATCAAATGCCCAGCATTATGTGACTGATGGGTGCCTTCAGCTTGAGAGTTACATCTTGTTTACATCTGCTGCTTAGCAAGCAACTTCTCAATTGATCTAGAAAAGGGTTGGAGAAACTTCTTTGGTCTGAGGGCCACATTCCCTCAGGTACAATCTCCGAGGGGACTCGTGCAAGTGATGAGCAGAACTGGTCACAAAGGTAGGAGGAGCAATAGATGTGACTTTTATCTTTGTTCAGTAGTCTACATTCCTGCCACGCAAAAGTCAGAGGAGTCTACACATCCTCCACACACATCTCTCCATCCAGGTAAGCAAAAAGCATAATCACAGTTACCAGCACACCCTAGCTAGACAAAAACGTCCTACATTCTAGAAAAATTGAATTCTAGACAAATGCTCTGCTTGATCTTAACTATTCAACAACTTAGATCCTTTTAGATTTGTCAGCAGCCTTTGACATGGTCGATCATGATCTTCTGGACCACCGCCTCGCAGACGTGGGGATACAGGGCATAGCCCATAACTGGTTGTGCTCTTTTATCTCTGGTCGGGGACAGAGGGTGGCACTGGGGAGGGAAATGTCGTCACGCCACTCCTTGGTGTGTGGAGTGCCCCAGGGCGCAATTCTCTCCCCAATGCTTTTTAACATCTTTATGTGCCCCCTTGCCCAGATTATCCGGAGCTTTGGGCTGGGCTGTCACCAATATGCCGATGACACTCAGCTCTATCTGTCAATGGATGGCCACACTGACTCGGCCCCGAACACACTGACCAGATGCTTGGAAGCTGTGGCTGGATGGTTTCGTGGGAGCCAATTGAAACTAAATCCTTCGAAGACAGAGGTCCTATGGCTGGGTCAGGATGGCATGGGGATGAGGGACCAACTCCCTTCTCTTGCAGGGGCCCAATTAGTGCCACTGCCTTCCGTTAAGAGTTTGGGTGTAATCCTTGACACCTCCCTTTCCATGGAGGCGCAAGTTACAGCAACAGCCAAGGCGACATTTTTCCATCAAGCAGTTGGTCCCTTACCTTTCCCGCCCCGACCTGGCCACAGTGATCCATGTGACATTCATCTCCAGGCTTGACTACTGTAATTCGCTCTACGCGGGGCTGCCCTTGAAGCTGTCCCAGAAACTCCAGCGGGTACAGAATGCTGCAGCGAGGCTCCTCACGGGGTCTCTGCCATGGGAGCATATTCACCCAGTGCTTTTCAAGCTGCACTGGCTCCCGGTGGAGTACAGGGTCAGATTTAAGGTGCTGCTTTTGACCTTTAAAGCCCTTCATGGCCTAGGACCCTCGTACCTACGGGACCGCCTCTCCCGGTATGCCCCACGGAGAGCCTCAAGGTGCATAAATAACAACACCCTAGTGGTCCCGGGCCCTAAGGAAGTTAGATTGGCTTCAACCAGAGCCAGGGCCTTTTCAACTCTGGCTCTGGCCTGGTGGAACGCTCTGCCTCATGAGACCAGGGCCCTGCAGGATCTGATTTCTTTCCGCAGGACCTGTAAGACAGAGTTGTTCGCCTGGCCTTTGGCTTGGAGCCAATTTGATTCCCTCCCTCCCTCTCTTTCTTTTTTCCTTTCCTTCTCCTCCTGCAATGAGGCTACATTTTAATATTTTAATGTTCCATTATTTTAATGTATTTTATTTTTGTTTTTAAGTTGTAATCATTCATCTCGTTTTTATTATTGCTTGTAAGCCGCTCTGAGCCCGGCCTTGGCTGGGGAGGGTGGGGTATAAATAAAATATTATTATTATTATTATTATTATTATTATTATTAGGCTGAATAATAAATAATTATTAAACATTAAAATTAAATTATACCCAAATGGTTTTCTTTTTATTAAATCCTATTATATCTGAATTTTTTGGAAAAGAAAAGGGTTGAACCAAGAGATGTTTACCTTGTCTGCTACTCATTGAGATCGTTATTTTTCTTGCTAAACATCTCTGTGTGTGCTTTTTTAATGGCCCAGTGGATTGAACACTTAGTAAGTAAGTTTGATCATAGCAGTATGACTGATGTGAATGTGCTACTCTGTTCCTAGTTAGAAGCATAGGGAACGTTTGCGCTTTTAAATTTTTTTGCTAAAGAACTGATGTGTCACTGGCACAATTTAGTTTTGCTTTCAAGTAATGTAAATGTAGTTCACCAAAAGATTTATCACCCTGAGTTAGCGATCTTGATAAAATCTTGCTTCTCTTATCTTTTACACTACTGTTTTGGGAAGAGGCCATTGCTCAGTGGCGGAGCTCACACTTCGTTTGCAGAAGGACCCAGGTTCGACGCTTGGAGCTTCCAATTAAAAAAGGAATTTAGACAAGTTTAGTAGGGCAAATGGCAGGGGCCCATGTGCCCCAGAGGACTGAAGGTGTTTGCCAGCATCCCTTTCTCCTTTTTCTTATCAGGACAGTGCATTGGCAACAATTCACACTGTGCAGCGAAGAAAGGGTATAGGTGAGGCTGCAGCCACCCGCTAATCTTCATTTCATCAGAATGCCTCTGGGCTCTACCCTAGCAAAAATGTTCAAAAGAAAAGAAAAAAAGAATGGTCTTCCATTCCTGCCACAACTGGCATGTGCTCACCCCCAACATGAATTTGACCTTTGAGCATTCCATTCAAATCGTCAGAACTCTTCAGCTAAGGGCTGACTGTTCAAAACAAATCTTGAAAGGCCCAGTTGTTCCCTTGGCCTGCTAACTCATTGCTGAGGGAGAAAACCACCTCAGGGGTGGTTCTCCCGGCTACTTGCAAAGTGAATATGCTTTGCTGGAGACCTCCATCACCTTTTATGTAATTCCTGAGTTTTTTTGTTCCATGAGGGATGGTGTAACGAGGGGAATGGGGTGAGACTGAGCAGAAATGAAATGGGTGCAATCTGTTCAGTTCTCCTTGGAAGAATTTAACAGCTGGAGCAGACCATTTCTGGGGCTAGGGTGCTCATCAGGTATTGTTAGGGAGGGAGGGGATATGGGTATTGTTTCCTAGATTTTCTTCCATTCCCCATACGCCATTCCACATATTCCCAAACTTCTGCTGATATAAGGCAGCTCTCCATATCCCTATGCCATGGGTCTTGTCAGGGATGGATGCCGACCAACCAACCAAGTGTCTTGCTATATATGTGATCTATATTCCCTTATTGAGAGCACAAATTGAACAGATACTCATTATGGTATGCCATGATCAACTGTGAGAATCTTAGCACCCTAAGAAGCTTATCCTGGGTCAGATTGCTGGCCCATTCACTGAGCATTGTCTGCAAAGGCTAGCAGAGGATCTGCAGGATTTCAGACATGTATTTTTCTCAGTTCTTCTCAGACATACCAAGGATCGAAAGCATTAGTTCAACTCCTGAGCCTTGGGGTAGATCCTAGGGATACATCCTATGCATAGTCTTAGCTGTGGGGTGGGGAGAAAAGGGGTCGTGGTTTGCGTTTTTCCATTGACTTCAGTGGGAGTATGTAATTTACTTTACCTCTTCCACTGCCTTCTTAGAGGGTGGAGAGAAGCCACAAGCAGCAGGGAGTTCCTCCTTTGTTCATGCCCTGCTGTGCTCCTGCTCCACCCATTCTTCCCTCGCTTATGCTGACAGTATCCTGCCAGAAGAAAGGCTGCTTTGGTGGTAGACTTTGCTGGCATAAGGGTATCTCTATGCCCACATAGAGTCTAGTCTATTGTTCCTATCCCCATATAGTGGTACCCCCTTAGGGATAGGATTGCACTATGAATCATCTTTTCAAAACTTCTGGCCCAGTTTCAGGAGCCATTTCTGATTTAAGGAATATGTGTAAAAACCCGTATCCTTGCGTGGAAAACAGCCCCTGGCAAAAGTTGTATTACTCCCATTATGAGCCAGGATTATTTATTTATATTATTTCTTTCATAGGCGCTTTTTTTTTTTTTTGGTGTGTTAAATTTACAGCAACTCTTACTCACCCTTCGAACATCCTTAATCCTTTCAGAAGTATTCAGTTGGCCACCGTGTTTCTCATCTTCTTTGGAAGTGAGAGAGAAAGAGAGGAAAGGAATGCACTTGATCTGCCAAAAAGAAAAGAGGGGGAAAATCACGGAAGAGGTCCCTTGGTATATAAAGTTTGCAGCCAATAAACTTGTTGTTTGAAATAAGATTAGTAAATGAACAATAACTGCAAGTGTCGCCAAGGAGAGTAGAACACCATTAGAAGCAAACTATAACTGTTTCTCCTGTGTATTTTCCCCACCCCCACCCCCACTCATACATGCAAAACTCGGAGTGTTTTATGGATCTTTTTCTGATTTTATCTTATATGTTGCACTCTGCCTTGCTATATTTTTTATGAAAGTGTGGGTTATCCATTCATAAATAAATAAATAGAATAAGCCACAAGGTCACCTCCTCCAAAGTGGAAGAGTGTAGTTATACTGCATATCTTGTCAAGTTATATAAGACTTCCATAGGTCTAGGTCCCTGCAAAAGGATGTCTCCAGCTAAGTTTTACTCAGAATAGACCAACGAAAATTAATGGACCTAAGCTAGCCATGCCCATTCATTGTCTATTCTAATTAGGACTAGTGTTGGATACAACTCAATGACCATCTTCCTGTAACTGCCTTAGGAAGAGAATGCACTTCAGCCATCAGGGCCCTCTTGGAGCTGTCCAAGGTCCTGTTCTTGTTTGCCCTCTGATTTGACCTGCCTTCACTGGACAATGCCTGCTTCCCCAGTGAGCCTCAACCTCCCACAAATCTGAAAAAGCAAAAATTGCAGATTAAAGGTGTTCAGTCCAAACAGGGATTGGGACACAGGGAGAGGGGACCTCATCTGTTTGTTCCTGCATTGATAAGATGTTTGGGGAGGGGCAATCTGGAGTTAAATGGCTAAAGACTCCTCCATGCCATAATCCCAGTTTGGATTGTGCCCCCCCCCCCCCATAATATACTACTGGCTTTTCAAAATATTTAGCCAGTGACTAATTGAGTGAATAATATCATGTCTGTTTGATCCCAAAAAGTTCTAGAATACCATCTTAAAAGCCCTTAGCTCTCATTCAGCCAATGAATTAATGACACATATTGAATGAGTTGCTGTGCTACTCATACCTTGTGGGGAGGTGTGTGTGAATCTGAATTTCTGATACGGTTTGTCTCTGTAGATCATGGCATAAGTATAAGATTGACATACAGTAGAACCTCAGGTTACATACGCTTCAGGTTACAGACTCCGCTAACCCAGAAATAGTGTATCTGAAATAGTGTATCTGAAGAAGTGTGCATGCACACGAAAGCTCATACCAAGAACTAACTTAGTTGGTCTTTAAGGTGCTACTGGAAGGAATTTTTTTGTCCAGAAATAGTGCTTCAGGTTAAGAACTTTGCTTCAGGATGAGAACAGAAATCGTGCTCCGGCTGCATGGAAGCAGCAGGAGGCCCCATTAGCTAAAGTGGTGCTTCAGGTTAAGAACAGTTTCAGGTTAAGTACAGGCCTCCAAAACGAATTAAGTACTTAACCTGAGGTACCACTGTAACTCTAATATGACATAACCCCCCCCCCCCATGATGAACTCCAGTAACCATGAAACCAGCCTGATTCCAGCCACCTGCTAAAAAGCATCCAGGAATCTCCTGAATTCACACACATCTTGGCTTAAAGGTTAGCACATGCAAATATATTTGTCAAGTACAAGATACTCAACTCCTCAGTGAGATTCAGACCTGAAGCCAGATCGCAGACAAGAGATAGCCAGGTTCAGATCGTGGCAAACCACCACAAGTCTTTCACCCTTTTTGTTAAGCAAATGGGAACAGGATTACCAAAGCGAACTAGGCAGGAAATTCTGGAAGGGATTATGAAAACTGCAGGAATCACTCAGTCCACAGCCCTCTCCCATCTATACTGGTGTACCTTGGAAAATTAGTATTTAAAAACCCATTCAATTCAAAGGGCAGTTAGCTCTCATAGCTCCAACAGGACAGAACTTACCCAGTGTTTTCCAGAACTCTAAGGACAGGTATACTTTCCTTCCCCCCTCTCCTAGTGTGAGTCTATGGCAAAATTGCCATGCCCATTCTTCTGTAAGCTTCATAGAATAGTTAGGAAATATTTAACTCTTTAACTAAAGTGCGTATGTATTGTAATTTGCCACCTGCTTCGACTGTATCTCTGCTGTCTAAAGTAGTATTTATATATACAGTCATACCTCGGCTGAAGTAGCTTCGGGTTAAGCGTTTTCGGGTTGTGCTCCATGGTGACCTGGAAGTAACGGAACGCGTTACTTCAAGGTTTCGCCGCTCATGCATGCGCAGGCGCTCAAAATGACCTCATGCACGGAAGCGGCCAATCGTGACCCGCGCATGCGCAGACGCAGGTTGTGTTCGCTTCAGGATGTGAACGGGGCTCCGGAATGGATCCCGTTCACATCCAGAGGTACCACTGTATATCTATTCTGTCACACCTATTTTATATAATAAATCAAGCTTTCTTTATTTCTTTGTGTGAGAGCTTCTTGTGGGCATAAGGTTATGGGTTAACACACACATCATAACTCCCAGCAAACAATCCTAAAGCTCTCAGAAGTGTGTATATGAGCATGCATGAGTGCTGGCTGCACACATGTGGACACACAAACCTGCAGCCTTTAACCATACATTTTTCAAGGATTTCATAGACTGGTCATTTTCTTATATTGGTGCATTGTGCTATAAAGTCACAGCCTCACAGAACTGCTAGTCTCACCAGGGAATTTTGAAGATCTCCTCTGCAATACCCATCACCCTTGGTTCAGTTACCCTAGCAGATAGTTATCAGGTAGCTGTGGTGAACCTATAGCCTCATCCTATAACCAGATTAGTTACAGTATAAAATGTCTTATTTACTTGATGCACATTGGTGCCCCTGAGTGCATTCTACATTTCAAGAAGTTGCATTCCAAATTCCAGGCATCCCTGCTTCTCATTTCAGGAACTGGAAGATGAGAAGCTTGGTTGATTTTTAAAAACAGAACAGGCTGTTCAGCCATGTGGCAAAGATACTGCTATTTCCCAAATGTGTTAAGAACAAATTTGGAGCATTGCAAGAAGTTAATTGAATTCAGTATTGTAATCAATATGGATATATTCTCCATTTATTAGAGTATGAAATATCTCCATACCAGGGGAAAACAGAGAGGTCTTGAGTTGCTGTTTTTTTTAAAAAAATGTGCAATGCAATCCTATTGCGTATTTACACAGAAGTAAGTCCCACTGTGCTTAATTTACTTCCAGGTAAGAGTACATAGGATTGCAGAGGTTGATGTAGAGGAGGAATGACAATGGACAGATCTGTCTGCTTCTGTTTATATCAGGCTCTTCAAGCATGTTTCCACATCAAGCTGCATTTTGAAAACAACAGCAGAAATATGCACATTGTATTTTCTCCATAAAATATGCATTTTTATTCTAACCTAAAATACATATTTTGGTGTGCATGGTAGCCTAAAATGCTTGTTTTATCTGTATTTCAATATTCATTTGTTTTTTGAATGATCAGTTTGTAGTTCTGTATTGAAAAATTGAAAGATGTGCAAAAACCAAAGCTTTTTGTGTTCCAATCTGCACCTTAGCCTGCAAAGTGAATGGAGTCAGCTCACTTTAATATTGCAGACCCAACAAGATCTCCCAGCATCCCTTGGAAGAAATTGACATGGACAAAACGTGAAACAATTTGAAAAGCTGGATGGCTTTCAAAAAGATGCTCAGGCAAGTCTTGTTGTGGGGCTGGTGTTCAAGCAAAGGGAACAAGTCTAGTGACAGACTGTCTGCCCGGCTCATAAATCTGCAGACAAATTTAAGTTTTCACCTGGAGCTACATTTACAAGTATGTCAATGAAATTAAAATCAAAGCCCCTTGCCTGGCCTGCGGGAAAGGAAATGCATCATGAGAAGAGAATGCTTTCCAGCACTCACGGATCCTTCTAAGTTTCTGAAATCCTCCAAGTTAGCACTGTAGCAACAAGAATCCCAGAGTGGAATGTGTTGAACACGCTCATGATTAATGTGGCAGTTCTTCAGGAAGGATGTAAAGGTCAGGTTGAGGAGGACTCTGGTTATTTATGAGGCAGAAATCTTTTAGGTATTTCCAAGGGTGTTATTCAAGTCAGCATTATTCTGTGACTGAACTTGGATTTGACATTTCTGGGTTTCAAAGACAGTTGAAGAGAAATGCCTAGCAGGTTGTGTGTGTGGCGGCAGTTGAAAGGGGAAACAGAATGAAAATTAAGCTTCTAATCGTTGTTGCAAACATGTCACAAACTTTGTCTCCCAAACTGGGAATCTTTTAAAGATATTGTAGCTCGCTCCTTCCAACCATCATCATATGTTGTTCCTCTGTATTTCCATGGTGCTCTCAAAACAGCAAACATGCCAGAGGAGAATGTATTTCCTTTCATTAAATATAACCCTGATTACTCCTTGGCTCTAGGCATTTTTCATCAGCAGATAACAGTTCACTAATGAGATTGATATTGCTTTTTCAGCTGACTCATGCCAGCACTGGGATTAATCAGTTAAGGGGGGGGGGTGTATATCCTTGTTCATAGACATAGTTGGCACTCTATATTTTAGAAACCAAATGACAAAAGAATTGTGTTCTTTTCTAGGAGACTTTTCTATTATATATTCCAGCAGATTATTGCTTGGCTTTGAATGATTCTGCTGTTTAAACGGAGCACCTTTTTCTTCTTTTTCTCTTTTGCAAACTGATTTTGCATTTTAGCATCACATATTGGCTGGATCCAGACTGATTTAGTCACACTTTAGTCCCATGGATACATCTGTTTCATTGTTTTCAATGGGACTAAATGACCTCTGATGTAGTCTTAATCCAACCCATTGAATTACTAGATTTTTGGATGGCCTTGCCCTAAAAGGTTGTCAAAAATATTTAAATAAATTAAATATTAATTAAAATGATGACAAAGTATATTTACATGATGTAAAATAGATTTATTTAGCCACCAAGAATCATCAGAACATAAGAAGAGCTCTATTGGATCAGACCAAAGGCCCATCTAGTCCAACCTTCTGTTCTCACAATGGCCAATCTGCTTATGGAAAGCTCACAAACAGGGCACACTTTCTGGTTGCAGCTTCCAGCAACTGGTATTCAGAGGCATATTGCCTCTGGTTCTGGAAGTAATATAGTTATCATAAAATAATATGCATTGGTGTTGGTTAGAGCATGGTGCTGATAATGCCAAGGTTGCAAGTTTGTTCCCTGAATGGGACAGCTGCATATTCCTGCATCGCAGGGGGTTCGACTAGATGATCCTCAGGGTCCCTTCCAACTCTACATCTCTATGATTTCTATGAAAGCCTTATCCTCCAGGAAATCATCGAATGAAATGTCTGGTTGGTTAGCAGCCCTTGGGCAGTTCCCACATGTGCCCAAAACTTTGCCCAAGTATCGTGTACAGCTGATTTTACAGTTAACTCATTCTGAGTATCTCTGGAACCTGACCATAAAGTTGCCATGTAGTATTTAAGCATGATGTGCCTATGTCAATAAAGAAAATGTCTTCCCTAGTTAATTGCAACATGGCTGGAATGGGGTGTTAATTTCTTTTGCAGGACGTGCTTGCCCCACCTCCTCTGTTTGCAAACGAATGTGGCTTCGAGACACTACTGGATGGACTGCTTGCTTGCGAAATGAATCATATTCTTTGAACCAGTACAATACATTCTACACACATGAGGCAGAGCTACCACTGACCTCCTCTTTTTGTGTGTGTTTTCCTGCTGTTGCAGTAGTCTCAGTGCGTCAAGGCTCTCCAGGGCTTCTCATTTGGCATTGTCTCCCTCCCTGACAAAGGACCCTAGGAAATGTCGGGTCCTTCCAGGTTCAGAAGACCTTGAAGAGCACCCACACTACTACTGTAGTTTAAGAGTAGTTCAACTCGAAAGGCTGCTGCTGTTCAAGTTTAGACAGTATTGGCCATGGCAAAGTGGCAGTGGTGTAACCCTTTGCCCACAGTGCTTTGCTCTCAAGAAATAACCATTCCTCAGAGCAAGAGGCAGCTAACCAGAGAGCCCCGTATGAGTGCTACTGACTGCTTTGCCGCAGGGGCAAAGTGGTGGTCTCGGGTCACAGCCACACAATACATTTAAGAAGTTAAGAAGAGCCCATTGGATAAGGCCAGTGGTGCAGCTAGTCCAGGGTTTCTGAAACTTGGGTCTCCAGCTGTTTTTTGACTACAACTCCCATCATCCCTAGCTAGCAGGACCAGTGGCCAGGGATGATGGGAGTTGTAGTCCAAAACAGTTGGTGACCCAAGTTTCGGAAATGCTGATCTACTCCAACATTCTGTTATCACAGTGGCCAACCAGTTGCCTATTGGAAGCCTCAAAGGAAGGACCTGAGTTCAAGAGTGCTCTTCCCACTTGTGATTCCCAGCACTCAGAGGCATACTGTCTCCAAAACAGAGGCATACTCTCTCTGACATGGAGGCAGAGTGTAACCACCATACTACATGAATTTACCTAAAAACATCCAAATTGGTGGCCACCATAACTTCATGTGTGAGCACTCACAGCCATCTCTCCCCCCCCCCCCCACAAGAATACATGACTGATGCATATCCCTGTCCTCCCTGGGCTGCTTTTCCAAAAGAAAGATGTGATTGTTTCTGAGCACATTCATTTGTATGTTTACTATATGCTATGACTCTTAGAATTAAAGAACATGCTTAGCCCAGGATTCCCCCACCCTACCCCCTTGCAACTGAACCCACAGCCCTTCCACACAAAACTCCACGCCGTTTTCCTCTGACACTTTCTTCATTTCAGAAGCCTAAGTGGGGAGCCTCTCATTTGTTGCTATTTTTTAAACAATTGAGAGTCAGAAAATCTTTCTGATCTGCCACTTACCCTGAGGTCAACTCATAGATCCCAGTTTACCAGTAGATGACTGCTGTATGCCAAGGCCAGATGATTCCTATGTTATAATACAGTCTTCAACCATCTTAAAAACAATTCCCTTCCCTCAAGCCACTAACCGCACACTGCAGTGGCGTCACCGAAGGGAGAAAGCTAGGGAACGCTCTGAGAGTCTGCTTCCTATGCAGCCCTCTGAATACTGGGGGCTGAACATTGGCATTTCTGTGGGTTCCCAGAAAGCACACCCTGCTCTTCCCCTTAGGCAATGGTGATCATGCATGATGTGTGGGGCAGGAAGAGAGTGCTTATATGGTATGAAACTAAATAGATACACTAGCGCAATGATTTCTGCTTGTGCCTTTTCCTCTCAATCTCTCTGCACAACCTCCCCAAATCTGCTCTAGAGGGTTGAGGAAAATCCCAGCACAGATTAAGCAGGGGGCAGGGGGAGTCCCTTCGCACAGCCCAAAGGATTCTTGCAGTAGTGAATCTATTTTCTTGTATAATGCCCAAGGGCAGTTTCATCCATGCCACAATCAATGTCCCCTCCACAAATGTCTGGTGGTGGTTTGAACAATAGCACTGGGTGTGGTAAGGAGGAGCTGCCCTCTACAAATTGGTGTTGCTTGAGTTTATTTGGACAGGACCAGGACAGGGCAGTGACAAGATCTAGGCTGTGTAGGTGCACCAGCAGAGCCCATCTGGCGTTTCCACTGATGTTCACCAACCCTGGACTCACTGCCACTGTGCCCTGCTTCAGCCCGATCTAGGTAAGCTGCAGCAATGTTGGAAGGTGGCTGAACATGTCCACCACCCCAGCAGCTATGGGGTGCCAACCCAGAGTACCCTGATGTGATCTGCCACTCAGAAACAGCCCTTACTTTATGTCACTGATGCACCATTCTTTTATGTGCTATTAAACCAAGGACAATAACAATGTTGTTGATATGTTTTTATTAAAAATGGATGAAACTGATATGAAGTAAGATCTACTTTTTTTAACCGCACACATAAAAAAATACAAATGCACTTTACAGTGTATTTACACAACATTTCCCACGTTTCAGCTTCCTTGAATTGAAAACCAAAATGAGAAACTACAAAGGTTAAAATATCTATTTTACATTATCTACAAAATGTATATTCTACTCTGACCAAAAATCATAGGAAAACACTTTGATGCATGTGGGGAGAGGAGTGATGAGACATAAAACAGGCGTCTTAAAAAATATAAAACACATCAAAGCTCATTAAATAATTACATTAATAAATAGCTTTTTGTTCAAATTTACTTTTGAAGCTGCTGTCATGCGTATTTTGCTTTTGTTTACAACTCTATGGATACAAAGGTTTGGAAGAAAATGATCAGCATGAACAATGCCCCCCCCCCCGGTGTGAAATCCAAATCATTCCTTTTCTTTTAAATGAGAGGTGTGAGACATGGTTAAATACTTGATTGAGAACATGTGCCCATAAAAACACAACAGCAGCTCTCTACAATATAAAACATCACATGTCCATGTCAACAGCTCTTTGTTTTCAGTAAAAAGAAGTTCATTGAGCTGCAGGTCTGGAGCCCATCTTGAAAATATAGATGCTCAACTCACCCCCCCCCCCGAAAAAGGTCCTTATGCACAGAATGCCCTTTTGAGTTTGGTCAATGCCACAAGTATATGTACACCCAGCTGTGAAGCAAACAATGACATGATAGAGTTTTCATTAGGCAGTGATATCTGTAAAGCAGGCAATTCATTGATAAGTTCAAATTTTAAGATGCATGGCTGAGTTCTAACTTGGGGGATGCTTCATGGATTTGCTGTTCCTTTTCCTCTCTTTATGATGCTGCGCGGGCTTTGTTTGAGATGCTCCTTCAAAGTTATGGCTGGATTCATTGTGTTGCCTGGTGTATCTCTTGCACTTGCAAGCCGTAACGACAGTTACTTTGTAGGTTCTTGTACTTCCATCTTGACACTGAAGCTGAATCCTTTGGGTGCGGGTCTTGTCATTGACACATCGCCACTCCTGTGAGCTCCTTCTGCTCCAGTACTTGGAACCATAGCCTCCTCCGATCCAGTTAGGCAACACCGGCAAAGGGAGACACTCCCCAGCGCACACCAGCTCTTTCAGAGGGTTTATACTGGTACATTGGCCATCAGAAATGTATTTGGTGGATCTCAGTTCCCGGCATCCAACTTGAACTCGACCTGTCAAAGGCACAGAATATGGAGGTCAACACTCAAATTCCAATGGCCTACATTTATTTCTTGCATCAGAGTAGCTCACAAAGCCTTGGTACCCATGTTTATATGTCCTTCATGTGGCAGAGGGATAGAGCTCCTTCCTGCTGCACTATGTGTAGATGATGTAATATGCAAGCCAGGAAGTCCATGTCAACATCCATATTTTACATTATTGCTCCTCCCCCTTGCTGCTGCAACCAACTTCATAAGAGTAACTGTTTGTGGATCTGCTCATGCAGGGATTCACAGAGTATTGCAGCAGCTACTTCTGTGATCACAAGATACTTCCCATCACCCAAGCAGCCACTGTAATTTCCCTTGATTCCCTGCAACACACATTTTACTGCACATACACGCCGGCCACAATAACACTGGCACCAAATCTCTTTTGAGGGTGAGAAATTGTGTCAGCAGGGCTTCCATGGAAGCTGGTATTGTGCATTCAACTCTTGTTAAACCATCTGAATGGTGGAGGAATGAGAGGAGCATGTTTCTCCTCAGTCACATGGAGACTGGGCAAATGTCTGAACTGGGGCACAGAAAAGGTCGACCCCTGGCAGTCAGTTGATGTTTCATGGATGTTCTGGGTGATTATTTGGTATATTTTCCCACTATAGATGTGTACTTCATCTAGCCCAGTGTTTCCCAAACGTGGGTCTCCAGCTGTTTTTGGACTACAATTCCCATCATCTCTGACCTCTGGTCTTGTTAGCTAGGGATGATGGGACTTGTAGTCCAAAAACAGCTGGAGACCCAAGTTTGGGAAACACTGATCTAACTCAATGGAGGCCAGGCACTGATTATTGGCTTCTACTTCTCCCTCTGGCCCAGGGGTGGAGAACCTGTGACCTTCCAGATGTTGGTGGACTACATCTCCCATCAGCCCCAGCTAGCCTGGCCAAGAGACAAGAGTTGAAGTCCAACAGTGCCTGGAGGGCCACAGGCTCCCCATCCCTGTTCTGGGCCAAAACTGAATGACTAAAGCTGTAATGTAATAGTGCAGGTCTAAAAGCTAGTGGGGTTGCCCCAGAGTAAGTAGGTTGCTAATTGTGGCCTGTTTGTATATAAGCTGCCTCAGCTTCTGATAGTATCAGAAGTAATACTGTGTTAAAAGCTTCCATCCATCTACCTGACTTGCATGAAATCATTGTCCTGGATCTTGATCTAAGATGGATTTGATCCAAGATGTTAAGTATTTGTTTAGCTAGTGTGAAGATTTATGTGTGTTGTTTTGGGAGTTTAGGAAATTAATATGCTGGATTTAAATAACAGCAATACAAAAAAGCTCAATGTATGCATACCATCTTCAAGGAAAACTCTAGCTCTGAGGAAGATTCTTAGAAAACTGTATTCTATACATTTTTCTTTGTCAAAATACACAGTTTTCTTCAGGCGACAGTATTACAGTATTGCAACATTGCTTGCCAGTATGCTTACTTAAAACAGGTAATACTGCTAAACCTGAGGCAATATTATTTCATTTTTTTAAAAAGGCAACTGACATTGTACCAAGGCACTGAACCAGCCGCAAATACAGACATGTTTGTGCCTGCTTACATCTGCAGAGATATACCCTCAACGAAGTAAGCACAATTCCTTATTTTAATAATTACCCTTTGAAATGAACACACACCATGAATTTCAACACACACCTTTCACTCTTATGCTTTCTCTTTCTTAAAGAAAGTGGAAACTGTGCAATGTTATTCAAGAGCAATGCAAATAAGCAGAATTATAGTTAATGAGCAAAGCGTCACGCCCATGATATTTCAACTTATGTTTGCTGCTTTGATTTCAAGTAGAGTTGAGTGACCATTTTAGAAGAAGAAGAAGAAGAAGAAGAAGAAGAAGAAGAAGAAGAAGAAGAAGAAGAAGAAGAAGAAGAGGAGGAGGAGGAGGAGGAAGACATATCGGCTTTTTTGCAGTCTCCTCAATATGGAGGGATATTTGTCTGGAAGAGCTTATGGGAAAGGTTTGTCTTATATAGGCACAACAGGCCAACTCAAATTTACCAAACCTTTTTTTGGGGGGAGGGTGTTAGGTGTAATCTAACACTCCATGCACACTGGATTTTTCAACCAACTCCGTTTTTCAAGAACCAGCAGGTATTCCTTAAGGCACACTCTGCAAGGACATTCTTTTGTGCAAGAGGGCACCAATAGGGTTCGCACAAGAGATCTTCTCCAAATTCTAGTAAGGCAAAGCTGAATTTGCTAATGTGCCAACATGCCATGTCCATCAACCAATTCCCTCTCTATGGTGACATTCTGCAGGAAGTCCCCACCCAGGTTGTGTGTGTGACTATTTATTACTTGAAGAGACTGCAGCTTCACCGACTATTCCCCACTCACTATTTTAAGAGGAATAGATTTCTGCACAGTGTTCCTCACCCAAATAATTTTGATCCAGGTTTGCATCCTGCACCTGGCTCAGGAATGTGAGTGAAAGGAAGTGGTTACCACTTTGCATTGTCTGTCTTCTTCAGTGCTTGCATGCGTACAACTTTAGCTCCCCTCCCACCCCCATAGTGACAGTTCACTGACAATGAATGCATACCGGGCTGTTCATGTAATCTTGCATTGACAAGATATTTCCTGTGTATTTAAGCTACACTTAGCAGAAATGCAGGCAAGCCTTTTTTCCTTGTTTTAAAAAACGTGGTCATCAACTTTTTTTTACTCTTTTGGGAGACAATGATGTTCTGGTTTATGGCTCAAGTCAACTCGACCACCGCCCCCCCAGGAAAAAAAAAATTCCCAACTGTGCCCCTCTTTTTTTTTTCCAGCCAAAAGCCTAATCAGGGGAGCGGGGCATTTTCAAAGGCAAGTTGGAGCAGAGATCCCGGGTAGGTTGTGAACCTGTTTGTTGACACTGACTAGAGGAGTTAAGCAGGTAAGTGCTAATTCAGGAAGTAAAAAACAAAAATGCTGGAACCAAATCAAAGCTTGGCTGCTGAAAGTAAATGTTAGCTTTGTGAAGGGGCACAGACGAGTGAGCTAGCTGAAAAGCCCGCTGAGAGAGAGAGAGAGAGAGAGAGAGAGAGAGAGAGAGAGAGAGAGAGAGAGGCATTGTCTCTCCTGAACTACAGTACTTTGTCCCTTACAAAGACGCTTTATGAGAAATGAAAGGTAATCTCAAGTAGCCCCCGATTTGGAAGGAGAAAAAAATAAATAACCCAAGCACTTCTCTTTTTCTCCATTTAATATTCGGTCTTTTGCTCCCTGTTCAGAACTCATGAGCACAAGATCCAGGAGAGAACTCCCAAATGCAAAAAGCCTGGATCTAATTTGGAATTACTAATAATAAGCCTGCCACGTTTTTGGCACGAGAACTCATTCATTTTTATTTTTATTTTTAAAAGCGTGCTTGGAGGACCCCCCCCCCCTTGAGACGGAATTCTCCACAAGAACTTCTAAAGGGGTGCATCCTTAATGGCAAACACAATTCGACTTTTGAAACATCGTATGTCAAATAAAATAAAGGGCAGGGAGTGTACTTGAGGAGGGGATAACGAACAGAGCGCATCTGTACAACTCCAAACAGATACTTACTGGTCCGGTCGAATCCCGGGTGTCTGCCTCCATTTCTCGCTTGGTTCAAGGTGCTGTTGTTGCTGGAGCTGGCCGGAATGGGTTTCACCACGTGGGAATAAAGGATCTCGGTGGCATCGTTCTTGAAAGCCCAGCAGCCCTTCAGGAACAGGCAGGCGAGCAGAATGCCAGAGAGCTGTAGAGCGGAGAGGAGCATGGCTGGCTCAAGCTGTGTGCGCGCCTGTTGAATCCCAGCTGCTGCTGCTGCTGCTGCTGCTGCTGCTTCCTCCGCCGCTTTTTCTGCAACTGTGAAATTCCTCCCAGAGACTCCCTTTATATAGTCCCAGAGGCTTGGCACTCGTGGAAGTGTAAGCTTGGGGAGAGCTTCAGGATGAAAACACAGACAAGGAGAGGGTGGGATCCCCTGGAAGCAGCAAAGGATTCTTTTTTTTTTAACCAGTGGAAGGCTGGAGCAAAGGAGGAGCTTAAGGGGGAAAAGTCACTAATTGCAGGATTCCTAGGCCAGGTTTTTGAGGATGGGGAGAGGGAGGGAGGAATCGAAGAGCTGTTCAGTAGCAAGCAGACACTGCAGAGGGGATAAGCTGGTTTGCCGTTTCTGACACTCTGCATACCTGACTCCCCCTCTCACCTGCTGCATACTCACAATACCTTTAAAGCACATTCGAAGCACATTTTCCCCTTCAAAGAATTCTGGGCACTGTGGTTAAGGGTTGCTGGTGGGAATTGTAACTATGGGAGGGCTAAACTACAGTGCCCAGAATTCTCTGAGGGGGGATGATATGCTTTGAACATGTTTGGATTCAAGGTTTCAGGAGTATGCAGCCTGAATCACTGTTGCCAGCAAGGATTTGTCTTCCTAAGACTTTCTACTACTGTATTGGGTGGGAGAGAGAGATGGATTTTGTCATTTATGTGAAAGATGCAAAATTGTTCTGCACACTGCGGAAAAGGTTCAGGGCAAGCATACTTTTCTGGAAGGGGGAGAAAACGGCAGCCCACTATATGTGTCCCGTGAATAATTTAATGATGGCCTAGAGAAAGATTTTAATAATGTAGCTTTGATCAACGCAAAGCTTTCCTAAAGCAACGTTTGTGTTAGGGGAATTGTCTCTTCTCAATGTGCTAGAAATTCTCTGCTGTACTTCTCTGACACTGCTGACAAAGATAATACGCATTCTTTGCCCCAAAGGAAGTTTCTTTAGACAGCTTCGGCAGCTCACATGGCCCAAGTTAGCCTCATTAAGCCCAGTGGGAATACTCTAGCATAAGTGGCACATAACTTGGAGCTTTCACTTCATGAATCGTCTACTGCTATTTGAAGGATGTGAAAGTATATTTTACATAATGAGTAATAATAAGCTGTTCTGCAAAGAGGGGAAGGAAATCTCGCTTTGACCTGTAGCGTTCTGCTGATGTCTTACTTCCAGATATTAAGCATTCATTTGAGATTCCTCTCCCTGAGATACGGGGCAACTGGTCCTGCAATGACCACATGCAGTGCCAAGCCACTAACCATAGTTTAAGCAAATCAGTCTGGCATGCCTCCACTTTGCTCCTTCCTCCATTGGGGAGGAACAAGCATGCAGTATAGCTGACTTAGTGTTATGTCTGACAGCCAGTGAGATGTAGTGGTTAGAATGTTGGACGAGGAGGACCTGGGAGATCTGGGTTCTAATCCCCACTTGGCCATGAAGCTCACTGGGTGACCTTGTGCCAATCACTGTCTCTCAGCCTAACCTACCTCACAGGGTTGTTGTGGGGATTGGATGAGGAGGGGGAGAACCATGTATGCCACCTTGAGTTCCTTTGGAGGGAAAAAAAGCTGGGGCGCAAATGAAAAAAATAAAATAAATAAACCAGCGCTCTTAGCTGGCTTTGTTCCAACAACCAATGTTTGTGGTACCCTGATTGTAGCTTTTTTGGCAGAAACACACGTCAAAGCTGGATTCCTGCAAGGCACTGTCTGCACTTGATCTAGGTCAGGGTTTCCCAAACTTGGGTCTCCATCAGTTTTTTTGGACTACAATTCCCATCATCCCTGGCCACTGGTCCTGCTAGCTAGGGATGATGGGAGTTGTAGTCCCAAAACAGCTGGAGACCCAAGTTTGGGAAACCCTGGCCTAGATGCTGCAGTTAGTGCAGAATGCTGCAGCGCGATTGCTGACAGGAGTGAAACCTTGTCAACATATAACACTTGTGCTCGGAGGTTGCACTGCTTGCCAATTTGCTACTGGGACAAATTCAAGGCATTACTATATAAAGCCCTTAACAAC
Source organism: Podarcis gaigeae (assembly GCF_964106915.1). Classification (NCBI taxonomy): domain Eukaryota; kingdom Metazoa; phylum Chordata; class Lepidosauria; order Squamata; family Lacertidae; genus Podarcis; species Podarcis gaigeae. The sequence goes on from NC_139688.1 coordinate 32,960,951, forward strand.
TTTATTTATCTGCAAGTTTATCTGCAAGATCACGTTGCTTTATGTCTACTTGACCACTTCAACGTATGGAACTGGCACTGGCCACATTAGGCCCATTTTGCATTTGTAAGAAATCACTTTAGAACTCCCAGCAAGTACATCTATTTCCAAGTAGTGCGTATTTTGCATGAACATACTGAACTTGTGCAAACAGAGGCAAAGGACACATGGTCAGAGCAACACTTCCAGGTGTTGTTGGACTACAACTTCTATCAGTCCCAGCCAACATGATCAATGGTCAGGGATGATGGGAATTGTAATCCGGCAAATATTTGGAGAACCACCGTGAGCTAGATCTAACACATCACAGGGCACTTCATATGAGTTCCTGTATAGCCTCTTCTGTGGAGCAACATTATAGCACATGCTTCCTCTGTTCAATGCTTAACTGGAACCCCCAGAATAGGAAAAAAGAAAAACCACCTATACCCAAAACGTTTGTGCAACCTAAGTTCTTTGACGTACGATTTAATCCAATTCAGACCGATGTAGCTAAATTTAGTTTGAATGCCAAATACTGAATTCTGGCTGGATGTGGCATCCCCAAGGCTTTTATCTTCACCATTTAAGTTAATGAGAACGATGCCACTCATGTCAACGATGGGAGATCGCGCACCACCCAGGTGACAGCTTCTGTGGAAGAGACGGAGGCAAGCAGGAGGTGTTGAAAAGCAGAACCCATAAGTCTCTTGGCAGCTGCGAGTGAGGAGAGCTCAATCCGTACCTGCCTGTGTTATTATAACTGGCCACACCCTTTTCTGGAATAGCAAGAATGTTGCAGGTTGGAACGGCGGTGTATTAGCAGTTCTTTTGTGTGGAAAACCTTGATCAGGACTTGGCGGTCCTGTGTCTCGCCACAGCCAGACGATCAGCTCTCCTCTTTTATACCTATCCAATTTAGCCCACCTAAAAAAAAAGTAGACATGATGAAATCTATTTTGCTTTTATAAAGCAATTATAAAGTAAGGCTGCCTTGTATTAAACGATTCATAAAGGCACGCTCAGCTGTATCAGAAAGATATTGTATATAATTATGGCTTACCCAAAATATGCTTCTTTTGTTTCTCCATGTGCAGCCTTCTTCCTCTGTACTACGTAATGGGGAACAGAAGAGCCTCGTGGAAGTGAGCGCTTTCTGTCCAATAAACAGCAATGGCAACACACTAGGCATGCTGCCGGTCCCATTTTCGAAGTGGAATCGACACAATACAGATTTCCCATTGTTCTGCTTTGGATTTCTGCAATGGTGTGGTTGTAAATTCTGAAGTGCTTCTATGCCACACACATACACACACAGAGAGAGATATACACAGAGAGAATTTTTGACCAATGCAGACATTATGGCTTCAACATCAAACCAGCTTCCCCCCCCCCCCCCTCAGCCCCACTTCCCCTGCTTTGCTTTATGTCCAACCTGAAGAACAGCTCTGGTGGACTCAAAGTATTGCTCACTGCTTTGTGACATTTTGGTTGGACTCATAATAAACGGAATTTTTCAGAACAGAAGTAGCATTTTAAACCTTAGCCAGTAGTGGTCAGTGAGGAGGAGCAGAAGTGCTAACCTCACCTTCTGTCACAGACATTGCTGCGGTTTATGGGAGGAAGCAAAGTGAGGTGGCAGTGAGGTTGGCATGGTGCAAATGCACTGGCAGAACCAATGTTTCTGTACCATGCTGAGCTCACCACCACGTCTCACCTGCAGTTGGATCTGCAGTTTCAAAGTGTCTCTTGCAAGCATGTGAAATTATCCAAGTCAAGCTTATTTCTTACAAGTATTTCCTCTCCAATAAAGTTTTCTCTTTGTTCAATGTTTTCCATATGCTCTGCAGACTCTATGGATATTTGCTCCTACAATTGTCTTTGAGGCTCATTAAGAGATTTTTAGATCATTTGATCTGTGAGGTCACAGAAACATGGGCGACAGTTACTAATACGTCATATGCAGAAGATGTGTGTTTGTTTGTGTGTGTGTGTGTGTGTGTGTGTAATGGATACTTTATGTAGTCCAGATAACTATGAGATCATCTTGGTAAACTGCCTCACCTTTTGTTAAGGTATTCTGCAATCTGGAAGTATTTCTGAGTGACCATCTGGATTCTGGATTCTAAATTGCATTTCTTTTCTGTCTTTGATCAGAAGACTGTCAGCATCTCTCTAATGAAGGCTTTGCCAAACTTATCTGTTCCTTTATGATCTCCTGATAGAATAAGTGTGACATCTTGTCTATCGGCTGCTCCTGTCCCAGTCTATAGCTACTCTTCCTGTTAAAAAGGACTCCTTGATTAATTAGTGGTATTGGCCATAGACAGCATAATGCCTTTGAAGTCTATATTGGCTTCCTTTTTGCCCCCCAGGTAAAATATTGCTATTGATCTATAAAGACCTATCCTCTTGGAGCCCTGCCTGACAGATCTTCTATCCCAGTTGTGTCGCACTGACAGTTGCCATTTTTTTACTTCCTCAAAGGTTCGGGATCTGGAGGTGCATTTTTCTCAGAGCCTCATTGGTCTGTCAAGAGCTGGAAGAGCTGCCAACTGCAGGAGATTCATCACTTTCTTGTCAGGCTGTGGGGAAAGTAATCAGCTCATATCTCCAGGCGAGATGGATCTCTTTTGTGTTTGCATGTTGAATTTAATATCTGGTGACTGGGCAGTAGAAAAATGGCAAGTTGGCAAAGTGAGGCAGTTTAGAGCAATTATGGTTTGCCTTCGGAGCAGTTAAGAGCAATTATGACCTAAAAGACGTCCCTAGCTCAGCTATTGGCGCGTAACTCAGTGGGTGGCCTTCCAAGCCACTGTCTCATGCCCTCAGTCCAATCCATAATACATGGATAATCACACTGCCCTTAGGGTTGCTTAGGTAATTTATGGGAAAGAGTTTGAATACTTAGGGGAAATGCTATAGAAATACTTAACTGATGTACTTAAGAACTCTGTAACTTGAAACAGCTTAAAAATATAAAGTCAAAAGAGTAGCCAAAACAGCAACAGATTGGGCAATATCTGGCCTTGATCTGGCCCATAAACAGGGAGGGCAATGAGAACACACCTGACATCCCCCTGCACCTAATATACCTACCTCACGTCTTATGTTGCTAACTTTATGTAGATAAAAGTGGGGAGTGCAGATTTTGTAGGGTTGGGGGAATGGATCTGACAGGTGGACCAAATCTTTATCACCCACCCCCATGAGCCACAATTGACATCTGTCCACCTGTCATTCACCTGACCTCGCAATGACACCAGGTGACCCATTTCAGTCTGCATTTTTGCAAGCACCACGATCAGCTGATCATTGGGGTTTTCTAAGCACTGTGCATGGGGCTAATGGGCCCAGAGGTTCACTGCCGCTGATGTAGATCTGTTGATGTTCAGATGTGGTATGCATGCATTGTGTAGGTTAATTTCCTGACAAAAATCCCATAATCAACAGTGCAGTGTAGTGCAGTCCAAGCCTAGACATGCCACACATTGGATTTATGTGCCCAGGCCCCACTTTGATGCTACTGCCCTGCATGAGAGTCTGGTACCATAGACGTCTAGGGATGCTGCGGGTGGGATACAAATGGCTGGTGAACATGGAGGGCCCTCCATGCATATGAGCTAGAGTGAGAAGAAGAAGAATCTGATCTATCCCAATATTAGCTAGCTTTCTCAGTACATCCATCCAAATTCTTAACTCCCTACGATTCCTAGAGACTTACTGGAGTTTTTAGTATCCAAAGAGCATAGGAAGTTGCCTTATACTGAGTCAGACTATTAGGTCCCTCTACCTCAGTAGCATCTACACTGGCTTGCAGCTGCTCTCCAGAATTTCAGAGAAGCCCTACACGGAGATTCTGGAGGCTGAACCTGGAACCACCTGCATGCAAAATAAATGCTTTACCACTGAGCCATGTATGTCCCTTCCCAAGAGTTTAGGAGTGAGGAGGGGACAGCAGAGAACACAGTACTCTATTAATGTCTGGTGCTAATTAAAATAATTAAAACTTCCCATCATGCAGCTGGATCTCGCCAGTTGCAGAGAAAGGATTATGGGCTAGAAGACATCGACTTTTTCTGATATAGTACAGCTCTTTCTCGTGCCATGAAGTCAAGAAACTTACTCTAATATCTCCATAGTATGTTCAATACAGAGATGTAGAGTTACACCCGTGAAAATACATCTTGCTGCTTTGGTGTATGTTTGCTGGGGTACATTTTCTCAATGACTCAAGGGATAAAGGGATCGAAAGGACAATTTTCAATATATGACATCTAATTGATTTTACAGTTTGGTAGGATAGTTCATCTGGGTTGCATGTTTCTGCAGAATTGGTTAACTATGCTTCTCAAGATGCTTATTCTTGCTTTTTGCAACTTCATGGAAAAGCATGCACCCTTTCAGCTGAATGAATCTATAATAATGCACTGCCTAAGTCCTCTAAAGGTCATACAAGATCATTCCCATTCCATATAATGTTATGGTCATTTATAAATCTGTCAAGATCCCATCCCCATTGTGCCCTAGGCATCAAGATGATATCTAAAGGGGAAGATATTTTTCACAGCAAACACCTGTCAAGCAACACAAAAGTTCCAGAACATATGCATAGACAAGTATAAATTACTAGTTCAGAGGCTTGCCCATGCAACCCTCACTTGCAGTGTACATCAAAAAGTTAAAAGCTCTGCCTCTGCCAGATAAGACTGGAGTTGGTGAATCAGCCCAAGCTGATAAAAAGACATTCCTGGCCCCTGATGATGCCTTCAAGGGAAATGCTGAGTTGAAGAACATCTCCAAATGACATGTTTGACCCTTGAGGGGGACATGCAACCCCATCCAGAACCCACATAAGTTCCCTCCTGTTTGGATTAGGTTTCAGTTCATTTGTCCGAATCTACCCCAAGACATCTGTTTGGGATTTCCATCAACTTCTTCGGATGGAAAGGAGAGTTACAGCTGCATGGCATTCACATATATTGATATCTCCAGATGACTTCACCCAGTGGTTCCATGAAGATGTTCAGAAGCAGAGGGGCGAGAGATGGAACCCTGAGGCACCTCTTTGGAACAGACATCCCTCAGCACCACTTTCTGAATGCTACTGTCCATGTGCGACTGGAGGCACTGCAACACAAGTCATATCCCAGAGATACAACTGAAAGGATGCCATGGTTCAGGAGAACCAACAGGGTTGCTTGCAGTTGCGCTGTCTATTCCCCAGTGCAAGTCATCTGCCAAGGTAACCAAAGTGGTTTA